>NC_073629.1:19824350-21024350 GCF_029407905.1 Bubalus kerabau
CCTGGTGGGCTGCCATCTGTGGGGTCGCACAGAGTCGGACACGACTGAAGCGACTTAGCAGCAGCAGCAGCTCACCTGCCTTGCCAAGCCAATTAACTACTTTCATCCACATGCAGCCATCCTTCTAATGAGGGTTCTTTCATCAGTGGTTGCAGCACTTGTATCTGTATCCGTCACACTTTCCAGAATTCCATAACTCAGGTCGAGCACTAGTATTCTTTGAAATTTGCTGTTCAACTGTCAAATTTGCCATCAATCCCTGCTGTCCTTGAAATGGAAAGGTCATTTAACACCACATCATTCCATACCACCACCATCATCAGGTTGAAGCTCTCTGAAATTGGGCAACAGACAACATTCCACACAGCTAATCTCAAAAAGTATTTAAATACTTGTCATAAGGTGAGTTCTTGGCAAAACCGTGATGTGGGTGAGGTTTACTGGGGGGAGTCCTCTAGATTAACACCTGTTGGGGAATGAAGGAAGCAAGATTAGGTAGAGACAGAAGTTGAGCTGATGCAGTTTCAGCAAAGGCCTTAGTCCCACAAGAGACTGAAGCTAGGAATGGCTCTACAAAGATGTGTGCCACGTTGAGGCAAGTGGCCAGACCTATAGAACCCGACACTGACCAGGGGAGGGTCTTGGGTGTGGTGACTGATTTCAGGCACAGGCAGTTCCCAGGGGGAACACAGATGAGAGCTGTACACATTCTCAGCAGCCTGGGAAATGAGTGCCTCGGTGCTGAAGGCAGGAGTCTGGGCAGCATGCCAGTGTCCACTAGAGTCCACTTATTGCGCTCTTCAGACCCATTTGCTTCAAGTCCCAACATGATCCTGCAGGTTCTGGGAAAACAAGAGGAAGATCTGGGACAGACTATAGCCCCTGCTGCTGTAGCTTAAGTCTACAACTGATACCTATTTCTTCTTGGACTACCCATTCTAGATTCTCCCTCACATCCCCTCAGTTTATACTTCTGTTGGCCTAAATGGGTTACCGTCTCAGGCCATGACTACACTTGTCCATTTATAATAAAAATCAGGCAGGAGTGGATGACTTAGGTGCCAAATATACACTCCCTTGTCCCCACCATGTAATTGCAGCCTTACCTCCTGATGGTTAAGTCAGTTACCCCTGCCAGGTTAATGATTCCTTCCCTTAACCTCACTGTCTTTTGGTAGTGATCTGAAGTAAATCTGCTGACAGCCCTAACTTAAAATGTAATGAGATTTTTAGTGTGTCCACTAGTAAAAATATTCCCCTTCTGTGAAGCAGGACTTCTAAATATTCAGAGCCCTGAGCTGGAGGCACAGCTTCCTCCAGGTGGGTCAGTGAGAGTGATGGTAAAGGGGGGCTGCTCCTACACCCCACCCCCGTTTCCCAGACCTGTGTGTTTTAGTTAGGCACAGCACTCTAGGCTGATCCAGGGTATAAACCATCCTGGAGGATGGTATCTCATCTTTACAGGGTGTCGTCTCCAAGCTGGTGTCTCCAAGACGCTCCATTGTTGTGTCGCTTCTAGATGGTATGGTGTGTGATCAGACCCTGGGTCCTGTGGGCATGTACCCAGTGCTGCACCTCTTGCTGTAATAGGTGTCTCTTAGGGTTGATGGAAAAGAAACTGACTAGAAATTGAGAAACAGAACACTGTAGATGAGGGAGTGGCCAGAGTTTTGAGGATCTGCAGAGGGGTCCCCTCAAACCTTGGTCTGAATACTGATCTGCGGATGTGTGGGGTGAAACCAAGGCTGGGGGGTGGGGAACACCAAAAGACAGTAAGAAACAGTTCTCCGAGCTCCCACACACAGTACTGGGAATGTTTTGTTTGTATTCCTGACAGTGTGGGTAGATCTTACAATGCATAGAGCACCGGGTGGAGTCTTCAAAAGGGCATTAGGATAAAGGCTACTCTGGACCCACCATGCAAAGCTTGAAAGCAAGCCTTGAAAGGATCAAACCGATAACCAAGCATACCAGAACCAAGACCAACACTCAAGAAAGGCAGCAAACATAAAATATAACACTAAACAAAATTCCCAATGTCTGATGCCCAGTCAATACGCATGCATGCTCAGTCCTATGTGACTCTGAAACTCCATGGACTGTAGCCCGCTAGGCTTCTCTTCTCTGTCCATGGAACTTTCCAGGCAAGAATACTGGAGTGGGTTGCCATTTTCTACTCGGGATATTCCCAATACGGATCAAACTCACGTCTCTTGCACCTCCTGGACTGGCAGGTGGATTCTTTACCACAGAGCCAGCAAATCAAATATTACCATAAAAAAAGACACAGAGAGAGTCAGGGAAATGTTATCCCAACCAAAAGAAATTTTCCTAAAAATGACAGTGAGGGTGGAATTAACACAGCTATAAATATGCTTCAGACATTTACGGCTGTAAAGGCAAACAAAACTATAATGCGAGAGAGAATATAAGACCCAAATGGAACTTCTAAAGATGAAGAATACAATACCTGACATGAAAAACACATTGATGGGACTTCTTTCTATTGGGGCTTCCCTGATAGCTGGTAAAGAAACTGCCTGCAGTGCAGGAGACCCCAGCTCGATTCCTGGCTCGGGAAGGTCCCCTGGAGAAGGGAATGGCTACCCACTCCAGTATTCTGGCCTGGAGAATTCCATGGACTGTATAGTCCATGGGGTCGCAAAGAGTCAGACACAACTGAGCGACTTTGACTTTCAGAGATGAAGAATACAATACCTAATGTGAAAAATACACTGATGGAACTTCTAGTTCCGGGGAAGGTAGAATAGCTACACTTTCACCACTCCTGGTACAACTATAAATCCTAGAAATTATACATGAAACAAAGACGACTGAGAAGTGGAAAGAAGCAAGCATACTGCCTAGGAATGGTGGGGCCCAAGGAACAACACTGCAGTGAATCCCTTGGATTTTCTTTTTGCCTCGTTTATCCCAGATTTAAAGAACCAGCAACTTGGAAAGGCCAAATTGGGGTACAAATAAAAGTACAAATAATAAGCCTCAGTAAAAGCCTGCTCCTAGTCAAAGCAAAGGAGCAGCCTTAGCAAAAAACCTTTTAGACAATTAACTGCTCTACTCTAGCCAAACACCACAGACAGCACTGTGGCCCTGCCACCACCACGCCGAGGCTGAGAGGGGAATCTAGCCTTCCATGCTCTATAAAGGTGATAACACCTGGGCCAACACGCCTGCCAGGGAGGTGCCACAGAAGGCCAGATAAGAAGCTACAAGCTCCCCCTCTACCAGCCAGTAATGAGTCCTATCCCTCCCTGGTGTCCTCAGGGAACCTGGATTCACTTCCACCTGGCAGAAAGAGGCATGCTTCTGCCTTCCTACAGGGTTGAGTCAGAGGAGGCCTAGTGGAGAGTTTGCACTTTTACCATTACCCAGCAGTAATGAGGCCTCATTCACCACAGTATCAGTGGAGACCATGTAGGAAGCTGGAACTCACATCCCCACCTAACGGGAAAGAGACGCTCCACATGCCTGGGTGTCAGTGGAGGTAAGGGGTAAAATCTGAAATTATACTTGGCAGTAATTATCTATTTCCCCTTTCTGCGCCAAAGCAGTATAAGAGAAAGTCAGTTAAAACAGAAGTAAGTTTTAAATTAAGATTCCGAGTCTCATAATACAAAAATGTCCAGATTCCAATTTTTAAAAACCTGTCCTCATACCATGAACCAAAATGATTTCAATCATTCTTCATTTTTCAATGAAAAAAGAAAAATTGATGCCAGTACTGAGATGACAGAGATATTAGAATTACCTGGCATATTTTAAAGCAGCCATGAGAAAAATGCTTCAACAAACAATTATGAATATGCTTTAATGGGATTAAAATAGCTTTTAGAGAAATAGATGATACAAAGAAGAATTAAGTGGAAGTATTAAAACTATAAAATGTAATACTGGAAATGAAAAGTTCAGTGGATGGACTCAGCAGCAGAACGAAGAGAACAGAGGAAAGGTTTGAAAAAGAGAACAACAGAAACTCCCCACTATGAACAACACAGAGAAAAGAGAACGGGGGGCGGGGAATAACAGAGCCTCAGAGGCCTGTGAGACTATAACAAAAGATCTAATATTTCTGTCATTGGAGTCCCAGGAGGAGAGGAGAAAGACAGCAGGGATAAAAATATAAATATATACAACAGAGTAATGGCTGAAAACCTCCCAAATTTGTTAAGAGACATAAATATACTGATTCAAGAAACTAAGCAAACCCCAAACAAGATAAACTCAAAGAAATTCATGCCAAGACATATCAGGACTAATCTGAAATCTAAAGACAAAAAGTCATGAAAAAAGCTAGAGAAAAATGACACTGCTGCTAAGGGAAAACAACCCAATTCAAACGACAGCAGACTCCTCATCAGAAACCACAGAAGCAGGAAGGAGTTGATACCGTATTTTTCAAATGTTGGACTGTTGACCAGAATTCTATACCTAGAAAAAAAAAATCCTTCAGGGATGACAGGGAAATTAAGATACTCTAAGACAAAGGAAAACTAAGTTTGTCACCAGTAGACTGACTAAAAGAATGGCTAACTATGCAGAACAGTGTGGAGATTCCTTAAAAAACTGGAAACAGAACTGCCTTATGACCCAGCAATCCCACTGCTGGGCATACACACCGAGGAAACCAGAAGTGAAAGAGACGTGTACCCCAATGTTCATCGCGGCACTGTTTACAATAGCCAGGACATGGAAGCAACCTAGATGTCCATCAGCAGACGAATGGATAAGAAAGCTGTGGTACTTATACACAATGGAATATTACTCATTTATTAAAAAGAATGCATTTGAATCAGTTCTAATGAGGTGGATGAAACTGGAGCCTATTATACAGAGTAAAGTAAATCAGAAAGAAAAACACCAATACAGATGTGAGTTTGAGTGAACTCTGGGGGTTGGTGATGGACAGGGAGGCCTGGCGTGCTGCAATTCATGGGGTTGCAAAGAGTCAGACACAACTGAGCAATTGAACTGAAACTGAACTGATGGAATTTAGAAAGATAATGATGACCCTCTATGTGAGATAGCAAAAGAGACACAGATGTAAAGAACAGACTTTAGGACTCTGTGGGAGAAGATGAGGGTGGGATGATGTGAGAGAATAGCATTGAAACATGTATATTACCATATGTGAAACAGATCGCCAGTCCAGGTTCAATGCATGAGACAGGGCCCTCAGGGCTGGTGCACTGGGATGACCCTGAGATGGGATGGGGAGGGAGGTGAGAGGGAGGCTCAGGATGGGGGACACATGTACACCCATGGCTGATCCATGTCAATGTATGGCAAAAACTACTACAATACTCTAAAGTAATTAGCCTCCAATTAAAATAGATAAATGAATTTGTTTTAAAAAGCATGCATGTGTGCTAAGTCGCTTCAGTCATGTCCGACTCTTTGTGACACTATGGACTGTAGCCTGCCCGGTTCCTTTGTCCATGGGGATTCTCATGGGGAATCAAAATAACAACAAAAAAGAATGCCTAAGGAAATTCTCTAAACAGAAAGGAAACAATAAAGAAAAAAACAACTTGGAATATCAGGAAGAAAGAAACAGCAGGGTTAGTGAAAATATGGATAAAGTCAATAGATCTCTTGAGTTTTATAAATTATGTCTGACAGTTGATGAAAAAATTATAACATCGTCTGATCTGGTTCTAACAATGTGTGTATGTTAGTCACTCACTCATGTTTGACTCTTTGCTACCCCATGTACTGCAGCCCGTCAGGCTACTCTGTCCATGGAATTCTCCAAGAAAGAGTACTGGAGTGGGTTGCCATGCCCTTCTCCAGGGAAATCTTCCTGATCCACGGATCAAACCCAGGTCTCCTGCATTAGCAGGCAGATTCTTTACCATCTGAGCCACCAGGGAAACTCCTAACGATACGTAGAGGAAATATTTTAAAGAATTATAAACAAGAGAGAACAGGGTATTATACAGATGTAGGGTTTCCATACTTCACTCCAACTGGTAAAGGATAACATCAGTAGGTTATGATACATTATGTATATATAATACCTGGAGCAGTCAATTTTTTAAAAAGCTATACAAAGAGATACAGTCAAAAACAAAATGGAATTCTAAAAAATGTCCAAGTAATCCTCAGGAAGGCAGGAAAAAGAATACAGAAACAGAATAAAAACAAAAAATGGCAGCCTTAAGCTCTAAACATACCAATAAATATATTAAATGCAACAGTCTAAATACATCAATTAAAGACAGAAATCAACAGTGTCGGTGAAAAAAAAAAAAAATGACCTAAATAGATACTGTCTACTGAAAACTCATTGGAAATATAATGATACAATGAGCAGAAGAGGAACTGGATGAAAAGTCAAAAGGTACAAGCTTCCAGTTATAAATAAGTACTAGGGATGTAATGCACATGATAAACATAATTAACACTGCTGTATGTTATAAATAAAAGAGCAAATTCTAAGAGTTCTTATCACAAGGAAAAATGTATCTGTTACTTTAATTTTGTATATGAGATAATGGATTGTCACTAAATTTATTGTTATAATCACTTCGTGATGTATGTAAGTCAAATCTCTATGCTGTACACCTTACACTTACACAGTGCTGTATGTCAATTATATCTTAATAAAACCAAAAGATATATATATGTGTGTGTGTAAAAGATATATATGTGTGTGTGTGAAAGTAAAAGTGTTAACTGGTTAATTTCTCAGTTGTGTCCAACTCTATGCCCATGGACTGAAGCCTGCCAGGCTCCTCTGTCCATGGGATTCTCTAGGCAAGAATACTGAAATGGATTGCCATTCCCTTCTCCAGGGGATCTTCCCGACCCAGGGATCAAACCTGGGTTTCCTGTATTGCAAGCAGATTCTTTACTGTCTGAGCCACCAGGGAAGCCATATATATATAATATATATAAATAATGATATAGTCAAGTTAAAAGTAAAAGGATGGGGAAAGTTATACCATGCAAATATTAAACAATAGGAAGTGGGAGTGGTTGTATTAATATCAGAAAGAGTAAACTTCAGAACAAAGAATTACCAGAGTACATTATGAGAAACGCTGGACTGGAAGAAGCACAAGCTGGAATCAAGATTGCCAGGAGAAATATCAATAACCTCAGATATGCAGATGACACCACCCTTATGGCAGATAGTGAAGAGGAACTCAAAAGCCTCTTGATGAAAGTGTAAGTGGAGAGTGAAAAAGTTGGCTTAAAGCTCAACATTCAGAAAACGAAGATCATGGCATCCGGTCCCATCACTTCATGGGAAATAGATGGGGAAACAGTGGAAACAGTGTCAGACTTTATTTTTTGGGGCTCCAAAATCACTGCAGATGGTGACTGCAGCCATGAAATTAAAAGACGCTTACTCCTTGGAAGAAAAGTTATGCCCAACCTAGACAGCATATTCAAAAGCAGAGACATTACTTTGCCAACAAAGGTCCATCTAGTCAAGGCTATTCCTGTTGGTTTTTCCTGTGGTCATGTATGGATGTGAGAGTTGGACTGTGAGGAATGCTGAGTGCCGAAGAATTGATGCTTTTGAACTGTGGTGTTGGAGAAGACTCTTGAGAGTCCCTTGGACTGCAAGGAGATCCAACCAGTCCATTCTGAAGGAGATCGGCCCTGGGATTTCTCTGGAAGGAATGATGCTAAAGCTGAAACTCCAGTACTTTGGCCACCTCATGCGAAGAGTTGACTCACTGGAAAAGACTCTGATGCTGGGAGGGATTGGGGGCAGGAGGAGAAGGGGACGACAGAGGATGAGATGGCTGGATGGCATCACTGACTTGATGGACGTGAGTCTGAGTGAACTCTGGGAGTTGGTGATGGACAGGGAGGCCTGGTGTGCTGCGATTCATGGGGTCGCAAAGAGTCGGACACGACTGAGCGACTGAACTGAACTGAAGAAGATCACTATATAATAATACAAAGACCAGTCTACCAAGAAAAACATGGCAATCCTAAATGTATATGCCCCAAACAAAGAGGTGAAAAACAACTGAAGCAAAAATGAACTGAACTAAAAAGAAGACAAATCCAGAATTATATTTGGAGACTTCAATAACTCAGTAACTGATAGAACAACCAGAAAGTCAGCAAAGATACAGAAAAATTTAACACCACCATCAACCAACAGGACTTTATCAACATTTACAGAACACTCTACCCAACAAGAGCAGAATACATATTTTTTATGTATAAAAAATAGGCCATATCCTGGACTATAAAACCAGTCTCAACCAGTTTAAAAGAACTGAAATCAAACTAGAAATCAATAATAGAAGGATAAGAGGAACATCTCCAAATACTTGGAAACTGACTTATGGCTTAATGAAGTCTCAAAGAAAAAAAAATTTCTAATACATCGAACTAAATAAAAATGAAAATACAACATATTAAAATTTGTGGCACACAGCTAAAGCAGTACTGAGGGGAAATTATAGCTCTAAATGCATACATTAGAAAAGAAAGGTCTAAAATCAGTCATCTAAACTCTTACCACAAGAACCTAGAAAAAGATCAAACTAAACCCGTAACAAGTATGAGCAAGGAAATAAAAAAAAAATAAGGAAACAGAACAGAAATCAATGAAACTTATAAAAGAAAGACAATAGAGAATATTAATGAAACAAAGAGCTGGTTCTTTGAGAGGAAAAGAATCAATAAAATTGACAAACCCCTAAGAAGAGTGACAAGAAAAAGAAAAAATTACAAACATAGGAATGAAACATGGCATATCACTAAAAACCCCACAAATGCTAAAAAGATAAGGGAATACTATGAACTCTATACACATAAAATTGAGAACTTGGACAAAACAGATTAAATCCTTGGGAAAAACATTACAAACAACCCAATATGAAATACATCATTTGACCAAACCTATAGCAATTAAGGAGAAAAGGAAAGATATATCCATTTGAATGCAGAGTTCCAAAGAATAGCAAGGAGAGATAAGAAAGCCTTCCTCAGTGATCAGTGCAAAGAAATAGAGGAAAATAATAGAATGGGAAAGACTAGAGATCTCTTATTAGAGATACGAAGCAAACATTTCATGCAAAGATGGGCTCAATAAAGGACAGAAATGGTATGGACCTAACAGAAGCAGAAGATATTAAGAAGAGGTGGCAAGAATACACAGAAGAATGCTACAAAAAGATCTTCACGACCCAGATAATCACGATGGTGTGATCACTCATCTAGAGCCAGACATCCTGGAACGTGAAGTCAAGTGGGCCTTAGGAAGCATCACTACGAACAGAGCTAGTGGAGGTGATGGAATTCCAGTTGAGCTATTTCAAATCCTAAAAGATGATGCTGTGAAAGTGCTGCACTCAATATACTAGCAAATTTGGAAAACTCAGCAGTGGCCACAGGACTGGAAAAGGTCCGTTTTCATTCCAATCCCAAAGAAAGGCAATGCCAAAGAATGCTCAAACTACCACACAATTGCACTAATCTCACAAGCTAGTAAAGTAATGCTCAAAATTCTCCAAGCCAGGCTTCAGCAATACGTGAACCGTGAACTTCCAGATGTTCAAGCTGGTTTTAGAAAAGGCAGAGGAACCAGAGATCAAATTGCCAACATCCACTGGATCATTGAAAAGGCAAGAGAGTTCCAGAAAAACACCTATTTCTGCTTATTGACTATGCCTAAGCCTTTGACTGTGTGGATCACAATAACCTGTGGAAAATTCTGAAAGAGATGGGAATACCAGACCACCTGACCTGCCTCTTGAGAAATCTGTATGCAGGTCAGGAAGCAACAGTTAGAACTGGACATGGAACAAAAGACTGGATCCAAATAGGAAAAGCAGTACGTCAAGGCTGTGTATTGTCACCCTGCTTATTTAACTTATATGCAGAGGACATCAATGAGAAACGCTGGGCTGGAAGAAGCACAAGCTGGAATCAAAGATTGCTGGGAGAAATATCAATAACCTCAGATATGCAGATGACACCACCCTTATGGCAGAAAGCAAAGAAGAACTAAAGAGCCTCTTGATGAACGTGAAAGAGGAGAGTGAAAAAGTTGGCTTAAAGCTCAAAGTTCAGAAAACAAAGATCATGGCAACCAGTCCCATCACTTCATGGCAAATAGATGGAGAAACATTTGAAACAGTGGCAGACTTTATTTTGGGGGCTCCAAAATCACTGCAGATGGTGACTGCACCCATGAAATTAAAAGATGCTTACTCCCTGGAAGAAAAGGTATGCCCAACCTAGACAGCATATTAAAAAGCAGAGACATTACTTTGCCAACAAAGGTTCGTCTAGTCAAGGCTATGGTTTTTCCAGTAGTCATGTATGGATGTGAGTTGGACTATAAGGAAAGCTGAGTGCCGAAAGAATTGATGCTTTTGAACTGTGGTGTTGGAGAAGACTCTTGAGAGTCCCTTGGACTGCAAGGAGATCAAACCAGTCCATACTAAAGGAAATCAGTCCTGAATGTTCATTGGAAGGACTGATGTTGAAGCTGAAACTCCAATACTTTGGCCACTTGATGCAAAGAGCTGACTCATTTGAAAAGACCCTGATGCTGGGAAAGATTGAAGGCAGGAGGAGAAGGGGATGACAGAGGATGAGATGGTTAGATGGTATCACCGACTCAATGGACATGAGTTTGAGTAAATTCCGGGAGTTGGTGATGGACAGGGAGGCCTGGCGTGCTACAGTCTATGGGGTTGCAAAGAGTCAGACATGACTGAGGGACTGAAGTGAACTGATAACAATTAAGAAAACTGAGTAATTTTAAAGTGTCCCCTTCTCCCCAACCACCAAAAAAGCATAAACCTCTTGAGGCCCATATATTTTCTCTGGAGAATTCTACAAAATGTTTAAGAATTAACACCAATTCTATATAATCATTTTCACAAAGTAGAAGAGGAGAGAATACTTCCCAATTCATTTTATGAAGCTATATTACCCAGGGATGGGGGGAGGGGACAGACTACAACCGTACAAAAAAAAAAGATAAGTACAAACAAATATCCCCCATGAATATAAATCTAAAAATCCTTAACAAAGTATCAGCAAATAGAGTTTAGCAATGTATGGAAAGATTTATATACCATGCCCAAGTGGAGTTTATTCCTGGGAGGCAAGTATGGTTCAATATTCAAAAATCAACCCATGTAATCCACCATATTAAGACTCGGAAGAAGAAAATCACATGATTATATCAATTGATTCAAAGAATCATTTGACAAAATTCAACACCCACTCGTGATTAAAAAAAAAATAAAAAACTCTGGAAAATAGGAATTCGAAATCTCTCAAACTTGACAAGAACATCTGCAAAGCCTGCAGCTAACACTATACTCAATGCTGAAAGTCTCAGTGAGTGCTTTTCTCCTAAAATCAGGAACAAAGCAAGTATATCTGCTCTCATCCCTCTTATTCAAAATAGTGGTAATAGTTCTAGACAGGGCAATAAGGCAAGAAAGGGCAATTAAAAGGCAAACAGATTTGAAAAGAGAAAGTAAAACTGTCCCCATTTGCGGATGTCCCCAAATTTTCTACATAGAAAATCTTAGTGAACCTACCAAAAAACTCCTAGAAGCAAATTAACACATTATTGACTGGGGGATTTCTGCAGAAACTAATGCCTGTGGCCAGGGAATTATCATGTAAGTGAATACTGAGATGTCTCCAGTCAATAACATTTGGGTAACAAAAGATGTATTAATGTCTCTGGTCAACAATGCATTAATACACACACACCCCCATGTGGACACCAAAATTAAAAATACTATTTATCATTGCTCAAAACATGCTTTTAGGTATAAATAACAAAACAAATACAAACTATACAATGTCATTGAAATAAAGATCTAAATAAATAGAGACATTCTATGTTCATGGATCAGAAGACTCAACTTAGTAAAGGTGTCAATTCTTCCCCCAAAATTGATATGCAGGTTTAATGAAATTTACTATCAAAATCCTAACATTTTTTTGTTGACAAATATAGTATTGTTCCAAAATTTATATGGAAGGCAAAGGAACTAGAACTAAAATAATTTTAGAAAAAAAAATGAAGTGTAATAAATCTACCCAACTTTATTAATAATATAGCAACAATAATCAATGCTGTGTATTATAGATAGAGAGACAGACACATCAATAAGAGGAAAAATATAGAGATGTCAGAAACAGACCCACACAGATATGCTCTACTCCTTTTTTGGACAAAGATACCAAAGCGACTCAATGGAGGAAAGATAGCTTTTTCAACAAATGATGCTGGAGCAATTAGACAGGCATAGGCCAAAAACGAAATTCAACCTAAGTGTAACGCCTTATTCAAACATCAACTCAAAATGGCCAAAGACTTAAGTGTAAATTGTAAAATTATAGAACTTTTTTTAAAGTAGAAAATCTTTAAGATCTAGGATTAGACAAAGAGTTCTTAAATTTGACAACAAAAACATGCTCTACAAAAGGAAAAATCAAGAATTTGGATCTCATCAATGTTAAAAGTGTGTGCTCCTTTGAAAGCTCATGTGAAGAGAATGAAAAGACAGACTACTAGGAAACAATGTTTGCAAACCATCTATCTACATATCTAAATAAAGTAGCTCTCAGTAAAAAAAAAGACACAGGCAATCCAGTCAGAAAATGGGCAAAAGGCATGAACATATACTTCACTAAAAAGGAAATAATGAGGGACAGGAAGCACATGAAAAGATGTTCAACACAATTAGCCAGAGAAGTGCAAATGAAAACCACAAGGAAATATTATTATGCACCTATCAGAATGGTTAAAGTAAAAAATTGTGACAATACCAAATGCTGGTGAGGATACAGAGAAACTGGTCATACAATGCTGCTAAGAATGTAAAATGCTGTAAGTGAAGTCACTCAGTCGTGTCCGACTCTTTGCGACCCCATGGACCATACAGTCCATGGCATTCTCCAGGCCAGAATACTGCAGTGGGTAGCCTTTCCCTTCTCCAGGGAATCTTCCCAACCTAAGGATCAAATCCAGGTCTCCTGCATTGCAGGCAGATTCTTTACCCACTGAGCCACAATATATATGCAGAATGGGGTAGCCACTATGAAAAAGAACTTGGCAATTCTTTACTATCTTAAATATACACTTACCATTTAACTCAGCAGTCCCATTCCTAGATAGTTACTAGGGAGAAATGAAAAGTTACTAATAATATTAATTTAATGTTCATCAAAGCTTTATTTCCCCAAATGGAAATAACCCAAACAGCCATCAACTGGTGCATAAAGAAGAGACTACTATCTAGCAGATAAAGGAACAAACTAATGAATACAGATAGAGTTAAATATATGCTATGTGAAGTAAGCTGGACACAGAAGACTACATGCTGGGGACTCCCCTGGTGGTTCAGTGGTTAAGCCTCCATGCTTCTACTGCATGGGGAGCAGGTTTGATCCCTGGTAAGAGAACTAGCACATTTCCACGTGCCTCAGCCAAAAAAAAAAAAGAATACACTGTGAATCCTGCCTTCTCTCTAAGGGGTGAGCTACCTTTCTTTACACTTGATAGGCCTTCCCATAACATCCAGTGCAAGATGATATACAGAACTGAAAAATGAAAAGCATGGAGACGGAAGTGACCTTGAATGAGAGAGAGCTGGCGCACGCTCAAAATGTCTGTTGATAAATGAATGGATTTTGACCTCACCTACAGTTAGAGTAAGTTAATTATCCATGGACACACAGCACGTCTTTGTTCCTGAACTGTCATCTAGTTATTGTTCTCCAAGCTAAATGAGTCTAGGTAGTTTTCTCCAGTGTGAAATACTGGAATCACATTAGATTTTAAATCAGGAGAGGGCTAGCCCCCCGTGCCACACTGTCATGTGTGGATATGTTTCTCCATCTGTGAAATAAGACTGGCTGATCTCCAAAGCAATTTCTGCTTGAAGAAATTCTATGATTCAGTCCTTCCCTTTAGTTTTCATTTCTCTAAAGTGTGGAAACAAAACACAGTAACCCATTTAGCCTCTTTCCATCAGATTTTGTTCTCAGGTACATCTTAACTGATGTACCCTACAGCTTAATTGATGTAAACCCTACAACTAGCTTTTCACACTGTTGAAAGGAAACATACCCATCTGAATGCAGAGTTCCAAAGAATAGCAAGAAGAGATAAGAAAGCCTTCCTCAATGACCAATGCAAAGAAATAGAAGAAAACAATAGAATGGGAAAGACTAGAGATCTCTTCAAGAAAACTAGAGATACCAAGGGAACATTTCATGCAAAGATGGGCTCGATAAAGGACAGAAATGGTATGGACCTAACGGAAGCAGAAGATATTAAGAAGAGGTGGCAAGAATACACAGAACTGTATGAAAAAGATCTTCATGACCCAGATAACCGCAACAGTGTGATCACTCACCTAGAGACAGACATCCTGGAGTGTGAAGTCAAGTGGGCCTTAGGAAGCATCACTACGAACAAAGCTGGATGGAACAAAGATGGAATTCCAGTTGAGCTATTTCAAATCCTGAAAGATGATGCTGTGAAAGTGCTGCACTCAATATGCCAGCAAATTTGGAAAAGTCAGCAGTGGCCACAGGACTGGAAAAAGTCAGTTTTCATTCTAATCCCAAAGAAAGGCAATTCCAATCCCAATTTCATTCCAATTCCAAAGAAAGGCAATGCCACAAAATGCTCAAACTATCGCACAATTGCACTCATCTCACACACTAGCAAAGTAATGCTCAAAATTCTCCAAGCCAGGCCCCAAGAACAGTACATGAACCATGAACTTCCAGATGTCCAAGCTGGATTTAGAAAACGCAGATGAACCAGAGATCAAACTGCCAACATCTGCTGGATCATCAAAAAAGCAAGAGAGTTCAAGAAAAACATCTACTTCTGCTTTATTGATTATGCCAAAGCCTTTGACTGCGTGGATCACAACAAACTGTGGAAAATTATTCAAGAGATGGGAATACCAGACCACCTGACCTGCTTCCTGAGAAATCTGTATGCAGGTCAAGAAGCAACAGTTAGAACTGGACTTGGAACAACAGACTGGTTCCAAATTGGGAAAAGAGTACATCAGTTCAGTTCAGTCACTCAGTCGTGTCCGACTCATTGCGACCCCATGGACTATAGCACACCAGGCCTCCCTGTCCATCACCAACTCCCAGAATTTACTCAAACTCATCTCCATTAAATCGGTGATGCCATCCAATCATCTCATCCTCTGTCATCCCCTTCTCCTCCTGCCTTCAATCTTTCCTAGCATCAGACTCTTTTCCAATGAGTCAGTTCTTCCCATCACTTGGCCAAAGTATTGGAGTTTCAGCTTCAGCATCAGTCCTTCCAAAGAATATTCAGGACTGATTTCCTTTAGGATGGACTGGATGGATCTCCTTGCAGTCCAAGGGACATTCAAGAGTCTTCTCCAACACCATAGTTGAAAGCATCAATTCTTTCGGCGCCCAGATTTCTTTATAGTCCAACTCTCACATCCATACATGACTACTGGAAAAACCATAGCTTTGACTAGACAGACCTTTGTTGGCAAAGTAATGTCTCTACTTTTTAATATGCTGTCTAAGTTGGTCATAGCTTTTCTTCCAAGGAGCAAGGCTTTTAATTTCATGGCTTCAGTGATTTTGGAGCCCAACAAAATAAAGTTTGTCACCGTTTCCATTGTTTCCCCATCTACTTGTCATGAAGTGATGGGACCAGATGCCATGATCTTTGTTTTCTGAATGTTGAGCTTTAAGCCAACTTTTTCACTCTCCTTTCATTTTCATCAAGAGGCCCTTTAGTTTTTCTTTGCTTTCTGCCATAAGGGTAGTATCACCTGCATATCTGAGGTTATTGGTATTTCTCCCATCAATCTTGATTCCAGCTTTTGCTTCATCCAGCCTGGCATTTCACATGATGTATTCTGCATATAAGTTGAATAAGCAGGGTGACAATATACAGCCTTGTCTTACTCCATTCCCAATTTTGAACGAGTCCGTTGTTCCATGTCCAGTTCTAACTGTTGCTTCTTGAACTGCATACAGATTTTTCAGAAGGCAGCTTAGATGGTCTGGTATTTCCATCTCTTCAATTTTCCACAGTTTGTTGTGATCCACACAGTCAAAGGCTTTGGGGTAGTCAATAAACCTTATTTAACTTATATGCAGAGTATATCATGTGAAATGCCAGGCTGGATGAAGCACAAGCTGAAATCAAGATTGATAGGAGAAATATCAATAACCTCAGATATGCAGATGACACCACCCTAATGGTAGAAAGCGAAGAGCAGCTGAAGAGCTTCTTGATGAAAGTGAAAGGAGAATGAAAAAGTTGGCTTAAAAGTCAACATTTGGAAAACTAAGATCATGGCATCTGGTCCCATCACTTCATGGCAAATAGATGGGGAAACAATGGAAATGGTGACAGGCTTTATTTCCTTGAGCTCCCAAATCACTGCAGATGGTGACTGCAGCCATGAAATTAAAAGATGCTTGCTCCTTGGAAGAAAAGCTATGACCAACCTAGACAGCATATTAAAAAGCAGAGACATTACTTTACCAACAAAGGTTTGTCTAGTCAAAGCTATGGTTTTTCCAGTAGTCATGTAAGGATGTGAAGAGTTGGACTATAAAAGAAAGTTGAGCACTGAAATTGATGCTTTTGAACTGTGGTGTTGGAGAAGACTCTTTCCCTTGGACTGTAAGATCAAACCAGGCAGTCGTAAAGGAAATCAGTCCTGAATATTCTTTGGAAGGACTGATGCTGAAGCTGAAACTCCAATACTTTGGCCAACCGATGTGAAGAACTGACTCATTGGAAAAGAGCCT
Source organism: Bubalus kerabau (assembly GCF_029407905.1). Lineage (NCBI taxonomy): Eukaryota > Metazoa > Chordata > Mammalia > Artiodactyla > Bovidae > Bubalus > Bubalus kerabau. The sequence continues at coordinate 19,841,157 of NC_073629.1, forward strand.
GATGCTGGGAAAGACTGAAGGCAGGAGAAGGGGATGACAGAGGATGAGATGGTTGCATGGCCACCGACTGGATGGACATGAGTTTGAGCAAGCTCCAGGAGTTGGTGATGGACAGGGAACCCTGTTGTGCTGCAGTTCATGGGGTCACAAAGAGTTGGATACAACGAAACAATTGAACTGAGTACAGCTACCAGACAACTATTGGGGTTTTGTTCTTCCAGTTCCCAGAGATGCACTTATCGCTGTAATTCTTTGAGTGCTCTATGCTGTCACTTCTCCAGTTCAGTGACCAAAGTATAGGCCACTTTGTGAAGTCCTGCTCCTGAAGGGCCTGTCTTAGATTCCAGGCCAGCCGGGGCCCGTGTGAGATGGGTCCAAAGTATGACTACTGCTGTTGTGTTGGGCCTTGAAGAAGCTTTCTCCAGAAAGCTGTGAGTCTTCAGTCTCCCACAGATAGCCCTAAACTGCAACATATCAACTTGCATTTAATTTTAGTTTACTCCCTCTTTCCCTGGAGACTCTTCTCAGTAACCATGCCCTGTCCCAGGTTAAATTCGCCACCTCGCTGAAACAAGCACCGCTGCCTGCAGAGCCCTACCATGGGCATCAAGTTAACAGCGCCCCACACGAGTCCACGAGACGTGTTATCCCCCTTACAGATGAAGAAACGCAGCACCCAAGGGGACAACAGGAATACTTTATCAGTGCCAACAGCCTGTTTTTTGTCAACAGCATTTAGTGAAAAGCTACTGTATGCAAAGCACATTTGGTTCTTTCTGGTAAAGCAGAAGCCTCCCATGGATGCTGAAAAATTTCTGGGTTTGTATGTCTATAATGAATGTGCTAGCATGCTCCCAAGTTGTTTCTACAAAGCAAATGTCAGCATCCATAGAACTCAGATTCATGAGGACAACTGTGCTCAAAGGTCAAATCTAGTAGCACGTCCCACTTTTTACAGATATGGAAAACCGAGGGCCTACAAGACTGTTAAGCACAGAGATAAGAGTGAGGAAAGAATTCAGGAAGAAGTCTGCTTGGAAGAAACAAGACTTGCCCTTCAGGTTTAATAATGGGGAGATATGATATTGGGCAGCAACTTGGTGCCTGTCGATACCTGATCATGTGTTAGCATGTAGCTCTACATGCTGGGAAATGTTTTCTGGCCATGGTACCCCTCCTTGCAACGGTTTGCTTGCAACGGCTTGCCCTTTTCTCTTATCATTTCACTTTTGAAACTGATTATAATTATCCACGAGTCCATGGGCACTCTCTAGACTATGGGTTCCTTGAGGAAAGAGTGTGTCTTATTTCCAAAACTTTGCATCCTGATTATATAATATACCCTAGTATTTGTTGAACCCACTCCAGTGTTCTTGCCTGGAGAATCCCAGGAACGGGGGAGCCTGCCGTCTGTGGGGTTGCAGAGAGTCAGACATGACTGAAGCGATTTAGCAGCAGCAGCAGCAGCAGTATTTGTTGAATAGTGAATAAGTGAACAAATAAATGAATAAAAACCTTGCAACCTTTCATTCTGACACTTTTAAGGAGATGTCAAAGGAGCTCATGAAGCAGCTCTGCTGGAGATAAGGCCCTGGATTTCGCAACTTCTGAAAAACTTTCTATTATAGGGATCTGGGAATGTGTGAACACGCTCCCAACTCCTAGCCCAGTTCCTCTTCCTCTTGCTCACTACTTGGGCCTGGACCGGGCATTCTCCGAGCGGTGTCTGGCCCAGGAGAGGGCAGCAGAGGCCCATCCAGTGAGACGAGAGCCCAAGCTTTCCGGCCTAGCCCTGCCTTCCCACCCGGTAAAGAGAGCAAGCCCATGAGAGCTTCTGCTCCAATTATGAGGATGAGAAAACCGACACGGAGTTCGCTCTGGGTCACATGATGGCAAAGTCAGGCCTGCCCATTAGTCCCCATTACTTCTGGATGTCAGGGCCCATCTGACGTTTCCAAGATGCTCCAAACAATTTTTAGCCTAAAACACCTGCAGCAATGGACGACGTCAGATCCCTGGATGCTCAGCATCTCCCGTTATAAAAGCCCATCCTTGACGCTGCCTCTCCACCTACTGCGCTTCCTCCATTCTCCTGGCCATGTTCCTAGAAGGTCGTGTCCATAGGGAGCATGCATCCACTTCCACATCCTCAGCTCACAATCGCTACTACGTCCACTGCAGTCAAACTCCTGTCAACCCCACTGAAGCTAACCATCGGTATTACCCATGACCCAGTTACACATCGGTGGAAAACTTTTGGTCTTAATTCATCTCCTGGGGAGTTCCCTGGTGGTCTAACGGTTAGGATTCAGTACTTTCTCTGCCATGGCCCGGGTTCAATCCCTAGCGAGGGAACTGTGATCCCACAAGCCACGCAGCACAGCCAAAAAGAAATCCATCTCGCCATTTCCTTTGCCCCTTATACAGCCCTTCTGCATAAGTAAATGATCCTCTCACCCCTCTCCTTGTCCACACAAGAAACCTGGAAGTCAGTCTAGAATCTACCACACCCCACCCTTATAACTCCACCCCATTCAAATCACAAGCCCAGGCAATTCCTCCCCCTAAAGACAACTAGGATTCATTTCTCTTCATGCCACTGCCTCAATCAAGCCCTCATGGTACATAGTCAAGCTTCTAACCACCATCCACCCATCCAAGCAAGTGCCGTGGGTGCTGGCCCTGGAGTGACCAGCACGACAGACAAGGCCTGCTCCCCTGGGGCTCACGTTCCTCAGCCACAAACAGTAGCAAGAAAACGAGCTGACAAGATAGTATCAGACAGTGGTAGGTCCTGAAAAGAAAACAAACAGTGATGTGATACTTTCTTAATTAAAGACTTTTGCTATCAGAGCTGACATATAATTTTATTCCTTTTTATTTTTATTTTTTTAAATTTTTTTTAAATTTTGTTTTATTTTTAAACTTTACATAATTGTATTAGTTTTGCCAAATATCAAAATGAATCCGCAACAGGTATACATGCTCTAATAGCAAAAGAAACTTAGAATAAAATAAAAATGGTACATTAAAAAAATAATAAAAATAAAATAAAATTAAAAAAAAAAAAAAGACTTTTAAATGTCTGGGGGAGGCTACTTTAGTTGGATCCCCAGGAAAAGACTCTCTGAGGAAGTGACAAGAAGCTACTAAGGGCAGTGTTCACTAGCTAAACCCTGTTTCCCAGCCACCCTTCAAAAGGGAGACACGTACACAGTTCTGTCCAAGATGGCAATAAAAGGTGCGGGGCGGGAGCGGTGAAGGGGGTCCTGAGGAAGCTTCTGCTTTTCTGAAAAGACAGGCAAGTACCACCGGCAAGTCCCTTCCAGGTCCTCCTGCCTTTCCTGTGACCGTGGGGGGAGCCGCAGTGGGGCGGCCCCTGGACCAGCTCTGGCAGCTGCCCTCCGTGAGCAAAGCATGGCCTGCCTGTTTAGCAGACTCTTCCCTCCAGCACAAAGCACCCCAGCTTGCATCACTAGCTCTATGAGGTTCTGGGGAAGGGAAATCCAGGCAGAGGTCAAAGGCCTTACAGTGGGAACAACCTTGGTGTGTTCGAGGAGGAGAGGAACGATTGGTGTGGTGGGAGCCCAGTGCGGCGGGAGGAAGAGAGCAGAGTGGGAGACGTGTTAGAAGGTGGAGGGACTTGTGAAGCTTTGTAGTCCTGGGAAACGCAGCTGGATTTTAAGTGCATGGAAGACCACCAAAGGGTTTTAGGCAGGAAAGTAACACATTTAAGTTTCTTAAAAGATCATTCTAGCTGCAAAGTGTGGAGAATGAGTCAGGGAGGAAGGGGCCAGAAGACACTGCTTGGGGACTGAGCCAAAGCTGCTCCCCTGCCCTCCTCTTTTGCCCTCTTCTGCATTGGAAGCGAGGAAGAAAGGGGTGATGAGCATCAGCAGGCCACCAGCACCCTGCTGAGCAGAACAGAAGCACCGAGATACCCTGACTGCCCCAGGCCTCTTCCCTCACGTCTGCCTGGCAAACCCCTTCTTACCCATCACAGGCCAGCTTCCCTGAGGCTTCCCTCACTCCACAGGCAGACCGGGTGTTCTTTCTTCTGCCACCTCGGGCATGACGCCCCTACTACCATCATAGGTATACAACGGGATTGGTCACTCAACTATACAAGCATTCATGCTCTCCACAAACACACACTGAGCACTTGCTGTATTCAGACACAGTGACGGGAAGTCAGAAACTCGACAGTGACCAAGATCGCCTTTTAGGTGTGGTCCCTCTGCCCTGGTGGAGTTTTCGATCTAAAAGGTGAGGTAGGTAGACAGCTGAGGTTTAGGGAGTAAAGCGGCCAGTCTCCCAGACCCTGAGCTGTTTACAGGGAGGGCAATCGCTGCCCTACCCCCAGGACCTGGCACAGGTCTCACACTACGACCTGTGTTAAGTGCATTCTTCACTCTGCTGCTGCTGCTGTGTCGCTTCAGTCGTGTCCGACTCTGTGCGACCCCATAGACGGCAGCCCACCAGGCTTCCCTGTCCCTGGGATTCTCCAGGCAAGAACACTGGAGTGGGTTGCCATTTCCTTCTCCAATGCATGAAAGTGGAAAGTGAAAGTGAAGCCGCTCAGTCGTGTCCGACTCTAGCGACCCCATGGATTGCAGCCTACCAGGCTCCTCCGTCCATGGGATTTTCTAGGCAAAAGTACTGGAGTGGGGTGCCATTGCCTTCTCCGATTCTTCACTCAGAAAGGCTTTCAAATGTATTTTCAGTGGAATGCATTTCTTCTTCTTACCAGGAAACTCCCCAAGCATGGGCCGTTGTACTGCCACAGTATTAAATCATGCCTTCGAGCACCCTGAACAACACTCTGCTCTCTCTTCACATTGCTGCAGGTCTCTTCTCCCACAGAAGGCTCCAAGAATGTCTGATGGAACACTTCACATCAGGGGTCTTTCGTGGATGTGTGTTTGGCTGATGGCTTCGTTTGAATTTTCTAAACAGGGACAGCTCATTATCAGATCCGTGGCTGCTGAACTGCGATTCTGAAAGCACTTAAAATAACTCCTCAGGTTCCTATCACATAGCTTATTATCTGCAGTTTTAATAGCTCTGTGTTAAGTCAGTCAGTCGTGTCCAACTCTTTGTGACCCCATGGTCTGTATGTAGCCCAGGCTCCTCCACGGAATTCTCCACATAAGAATACTGGAGTGAGTAGCCATTCCCTTCTCCAGAGGATCTTCCCAACCAGGGATCAAATCCAGGTCTGTCGCCTTGCAGGCAGATTCTTTACCGTCTAAGCCACCAGGGAAGACCAACAGTTCTCTAACTGCCCCATTTGGTTGCCTTTTCCACTACTTCAGTAGCTGGGGACAGGACAGCAGAGACAAGGCAAATAAGAAATACAACCCCCTGCTTCAGTCTGTATTATTAGTATTTGGTGTTTCTGTAACCATTGTGAGGCTGACAAGTGACACCCAAGTGAGAGGTCCTTCCCACAGCGGAGCTAGTATGTTGTGGAGCCAGAGACGTAGACACATACGTGCAAAACTTTCCTGCCTCCTAGGCCTAGAAAGGACTCCACAGGACCAGCAGGCCCACTCTCCTGCCTCTAACGCTGAAAACGAAATGGCTGGGCAGCTTGTTCCTAAAAGTCCCCAAAACCAAAGTCCACCGCCTCTGAGTCCCTCACTCTTATGCATGAGCCTGAGTGGGTTTTCTATGTCTAATCTCATTCACCCTTGCTGTTCTTCCAACCCAATTCCTCTGATTATTGCTTCTATGGAAATGAAAGTTAATCATCACCTGTACTCTAGGTACAGTAACCCCGGAGGTGAGATAAAAAACAAAAGCCACCTCGGAAGCGTGGACTCTGCTTGTTTGAGTACCACCACGGCCAGCTGTGGTCCTCTCCAGATACTCGCCACTGCTCTTCTGTCCAGTCTTGGCCCTGGGAGGGAGAGTCTGGAGGGGCAGGGAGCATACGTGGGCAGCCAGCCCACTGGCTGAGCTGAGAGGCCTTTGCCATGGACACAGAGACAGGCCCTGCTACCTCCCGGGTCAGAGGAGGGGTAGAGCAGCCTCCCATGAAGGATGTCTTCCTCCTCCTGATTGAAATAAAGCAGAGAGCACAGGAAGGTCTGCTTTTAATGAGTATCTTTAAAAGCCTTTGCAACAGCAGGCGCAGCCCAGGGCAGCCTGGAAACCCACACTGAGGGCAACAAAGCTCTCTGGCTTTCAGATGACCCTGTAAAAAAAAAGAAATGGTGCTGCTAAATCAGGAGTGTGGCTTCTTCCCACCTCACATTTAAAAATCCCAACCTTCCACATCATTTCAGGAAGCCTGCCTGGAAAATGTGTGCTGGCCCTCACAGGGTAGCCTGGTTTGACGATGGGGGTGGGGGCATGCCCAATCCAAATGGGCCTCCACCCCTTCCAGAAACAGCGGGGAAGCCCTTCCACTCCCACCACCAAGGACACAAGGAAAAGGCCACTACAGGAGCTCGCAGGAAGCCTGTGGCAACAGATCCCGCCCCCGCTTCCCTGCTTCTCTCTTTCCTCCAGAACTACTCCAATTTCCACTCTCAACCACGTCACTAGATTAAGAAGACGGATGTCTCTGCCACAGATATGCCAGACAAACCCTGGGCCTCTCTTCACAGCCCCTAATTCCCCAAGGTAGTGTCAGGAAAACTCAACACTTGCAGAAACTTCTCTGCAGACTGTTTGGTTTCTTTCACACCCCAGGCCGAGCAGCCAGTGCTTATTTTCACAGGAGTGAAGAAGCCTCTGTCTGTAAGTGAGGTTAACACCCACCAGAGGCTGGATTCTTTCTGGTCTCTCTCAACAGCTGAGCATCGTGATTTTGCTAATTAAGCCGCTTTCTTCTCCTTAATTAGCTGCATGTGAATCTTGTTGGGAAGTCTTGGATCCGTGAAATAGTCTGGGATGAGAATCAAAAAGAAGAAATCACCTAAACCCAAGGGGAAGTAGACGAGGGGAGAGACAGCTCACTCTGCTAAAAAGTTAGGGACAGCTCTGTCTTGGCAGGACTGTTCCTGCGGTCCAGTTTTACGATGTAATATGAGATGTCACAGCAAATTCCAGGGTCACCATCTGCACTGCCCCGACCCCCAGCACTTCTGAGCCTCCAGCTCCAGCGTTCCCGGGAAAGGGGACACGGGGTGGCCCTGGTCCCCACCACACCACCCTGCCACTGGCTTATCAGCTTGCTGACGCACAGGAAGCCGTCAGAGGGTTCTCTGGCTTTCTGCTCCAGGCCCATCTTGGGGCCCAAATAAATACCAAGTGTTATTCTTGTCTCCACTCGGCCTGCAGGCTCCTGTCTGAGACATCACGCCCTCTCTGAGAATATCCTCTCCAAGGAGGGCCAGGCTCTCGCAGGATGACGACAAAGGAGGATTTTTATACACCCGGCATGATGTGAATCAGAGGCAGCATCTGCTGTGGCAGCAAAGACGCACTTAGATTCAGTCAGGAACCTTGTGAGGCTGTAACGGACTCCCAGGGCTAAAAGGACCTGAGAAATCAGCCGGCCTAGCCCCTTCCCTTTAAATACCATTGACCTCAAGCCCTCTCAGGGCAGCGGAGCCCATTAGAATCACCTGGGGAGCCTTTAAAACAGTGGATGCCAGGCCCTGCCCCAGACTAATTAAATAAAACCCTGGGGTGGGCCTGGGCATCGGTATTTTTTAAAAGCTCCCCAGGTGACTTTAATGCACAGCCTGGGCTGAGAATCCTGCTTTAAGATTCCCGGGAAAAGAGCTGCCTGTCTGTCCCTTTGGGAATCTCAACATTCTTAACCATCTTTACCACGAGGAAGTTCTGCCTCATTTCTTATCTGTCCTCATTCTGAGGAAATGATATGGAGGAAAGAGCGTTTTGAAGAAAGCTCCCCTGGGAGACATCAGGTGAAGTGGTAGCCCAGGTTCTGCCTTGTCCAAGTCGCAGTTCACAGGAACACTCCTGGTGCGCATTGATCACTCATCCCAAAGGGATGCTGCCTTACTCACCTGCGGCAAATTCTGGAATGTTGTCTGGTCTTTTCAAAAACATTTCTCTGGAAAACAACAAGGGGTACGGGGTGGAGGTAAAGCAGGTCCTGAGCTGTCTGTCGGCCGATGACCTGAGACACACCTGTCGTAGTGGGCAGAGAGCCAGAGGCCTCCTGCCAAGGACCCTTTCCGGTGTGATTCTCCTTTAAGTCAGGATCCGGGGCCAGAAGCAAGGAGCCTAGGGAATGATCACCTCATGAGACAGCGAGTGCTGTAGCCAAGTGAAGCTTGTCATTCACTCGACAATCATTTCACAAAACCAAGGCCAGGCCAGGGTTGAAGAGCTCGCTGCCCCGTCCCTGAGGGTCTCACGTGTGGGGGACAGGTGTGGCACCCACAACCTTCTGAGGAAGAGCAACCAGAAATTGCCACGGGTGGGGCGAGAGAGCACAGGAAACAAAGCTGAGCAGATAGACATGAGGCAGCTGTTGGCCCGGCAGGCCCGTGGACGCTGTGACGACACCCGCAGGGCCGGCCCACTGGGCAGCTGAGACTGCCTCACATCCCACGGAGTTTTATGGCTCATAAAGCAGGTCCACAAACATTACCTCACTCTCCAACCCCGTGAAACAGCAATGACTGTGCCCCGTTTTACACAGGAAGAAACCGAGCTTTCAAAAGGTTGACCATTTGCCCAAGTTCATGAAGTGAGTAAATAAAGGAGAGGAGCCCCAGGTCGTGTGGCTCCAAGGCCAGGGTTCTGCAACATAGCCTCGTGGCTACAGCTGCCCTGCCTGACCAGGAGGCCCCTGCCTTGCAAGTTTCGACAATTTTGCTTCCCTTCTTTTCCTTCAATTCAACTTGAGAACTGCTGAGCACAAATTAGGTGTAAGTCACTATATAAGATATGAGGGATTGATTTTAAAAAGATAAATACAGCCCCACCTCAAAAAAAGGACAGTCAAGCACAAGGAAACGGGTAAGTTCCCAAAATGCCAAGTAACCTCCAGGTAGTGCTACAGGAGGGTTCGGAATAGTGTGCTGAGAGATCAGAGGAGAGAGGGCAGCCTCTTCAAACAAGACCCCCCAAGTCATCACACAGCATCTGGCATTTGAGGACCCTTGAGGTACACATGGGACAAAGGCTGAGGGACAAGAGCCTTCCAGAACAAGGAAGCAGCAGGAGCAAAGGTCTGGAAAGTCAAGGGAACAGCTCACATTCTATTGAGAGTGCACTCCTCTAGGGTAGGAACTGGGTCATCACCACTTTTGTTTCCCCAGTGCCTAGAAGAGCACTCAGTGAAACAACCAGAGGGGTCCAGTCTGGCTAGAGTGGGGGCACGTGTAGGAAATAGAGGAAAGTGAAGGAAGGCCTGATATGGAGGGCCTTAAAGGCCAGGGAGAGACATTCCTACTCAGTTCAAGAGATGATGTTGTTAGTCACTCAGTCGTGTCCAACTCTTTATGACCCCGTGGACCATAGCCTGCCAGGCTCCTCTGCCCATGAGGATTCTCCAGGCAAGAATACTGGAGTGGGTTGCCATTTCCTTCTCCAGGGGATTTTCCTGACCCAGGGATTGAACCTGGGTCTCCTATTTTGCAGGCGGATTCTTTACCATCTGAGCCACCAGGGAAGCCCAAAAGAGGTGATAGGAATGGATAAATAAAGTGTGGTAAAGTGCCACCGTGGAATACTGCATAGCAAGGAGAATGGAGGGGCTACAAGATATTGCTGAGCAAAAGAACCAGGCACAAAAGAGCACATACTGTGGAATTCCATTTATATAAAGGACACAGAGGACTTCCCTCATATCTCAGTTGGTAAAGAATCCGCCTGCAATGCAGGAGACCCCAGTTCGATTCCTGGGTCAGGAAGATCCCCTGGAGAAGGGATAGGCTCCCCATTCCAGCACTCTTTTGCTTCCCTTGTGGCTCAGCTGGTAAGGAATCCACCTGCAATGTGGGAGACCTGGGTTCAATCCCTGGGTTGGAAAGACTCCCTAGAGAAGGGAAAGGCTACCCACTCCAGTATTCTGGCCTGGAGAATCCCTATATAGTCCATGGGGTCGCAAAGAGTCAGACACGACTGAGCGACTTTCATTTCACTTTCAAAGGACACAGAAAGGCAATATGAATCTGAGCAATTAGAAGTCAGGACACACACACACACAAAGAAGTCAGGATGCTGACTAACTTTTTGGAAGAAGTGACTGGAAGGGGCCACAAAGGGTCTGAGGTGCTGGTCAGATTCTAGTTCTTAATCTGGACACTAGCACCATGTGTATTCTCAGCTTGTGAAAGTTCATGCCACTTTTTTGGTATTTTATATTTCAATAGAATTTTTTAAGGCGATATTGTGGATCCACTGCAGATTTTTCCAGCCAAGGAATGCTATGATTGGCGCTACGGTTTGGGAAGATTCGTCCGCCCAGCGGTTTACAGAAGCACCTAGTAAAGCCTTCCTACAATGTCACGCTTTGTTTCCTATCTCCAGCCTAAAACCTGAGCTCTCTGGGTGCCTAAAAATAGGTTAGATCCCTACTCCTTCCATTTTTCAGCTTCCAAATTCAAGGTATGAAGAGTTCCGTACGCTGTATATGTAAGTACAGACCAGAAAGCTGTGGCTGAATGGCCATAAATCATCAGGATCTGGAAGAGCCAAGTGGAGAGCCAGTTTCCCAACAAAAACGCTGTGGGGCTTCTCATGGCTTACAGTGAGTCTACAGCAGAGACCTGAGGCCAGGTGAGGACAGGCATGCCGCCTGGGACTCTGTCCCCCCTTCTCCCTTCCTCTTTTCTCATAGGAGGGACCATCAGAAGCATCCAGGGCCGATGACAGGCTGATTCTGGTTCATTCTGGCACCATCCAAAGGAAATAACAATCACACACACACACATATGCCCTGAAAACAAACCCTCAAACACTTCTGCCTTCCTCCCACCTCCATCCCAGAAAGAGAAAGGCCTAAAGGGGGCCAGGAGGATTTCATGAGAGGAGCTTGAGGGACAGCAAAAGGAGAGGCCTCGTGGCCCACCTGGCCCAAGAAGGGGATGATAAGGAAGGAGAGGGAAAATTGCCTGGGGCTGTCCTTGCAGACGCCAGGCTACTCCTAGAAACTGTTCCTGGGCAGAGAAGCAGGGCCATTCCTGCCATGTGATTAAAATAGTGCCCTCTTCATTCACCACCCCCACTGCTTTTAATCCTTTTGTCTGTGAACATTGCAAATAGTGAGATATTTCAGGTTTTACCATCTATTCCCAATCTCCTTGCTGGAATCTTTCCTAACTTGCATTGTGAGCTCCCCAGATCAGGACAGATGTCTTCCTTTATCTCCCTTTAGAAGAAAAGGTACAGAAAGTGATGGCCCGATCTCCAGGGCTGACACTGCCAGAGGACCCCTAATCGATCTTTTGGCCAAGCCTTACCCCTAGCCCAAATAAAACCAAACTTCTCAGACAGGTTTCCATTTGCCCTTTCCCCTTCCCCTATCTGCCCTCTGAGACTCTACTGCCATTTGGAAAATGGCTAAAATATGAAGAACAATGAAGCATGAAGAAAAACACCCCTCTAGGCCTACTTTTAAAAAGACAGGGACTTCCCCGGTGGTCCAATGGTTACCACACTTCTGCAAAAGGGGGCTCAAGTTTGAGTTCGATCCCTAGTCAGGGAACTTAAGATCCTGCATGCACTCCGGTACGAGCAAAAAAATAAAAATCTTTAAAAGACAAAGGAGAGCACAACTTCTGGCTCCCAGCTCCTGTGTGCTTACAGTGAAATGCAGTGGAAAAACCAGGGGTTTGGATCCTGGTTCAGCACCTGGGTAAAGTACATCATGTGTAAAATGGAACTGATAATAAACTATTTTTGTAGAGCTGCTGGGAGAATCAGCACAAATGTACCAATTTGCCATACACTGTGTGGGCCCTGGGGACAAAACCATGGCTCCACTAGCTTAGAGCTTTGGTCCAGGGAGAGAGACAAAAGATGGACAATGCAATTACACTACAGTGTGATAACTGCTAATGGAGGAAACCAACACAGTGCCTGGATATGGAAGCCATTATTATTTAAATCTTGTCTATTTGTCACAATGCAGCCAAACAGTATTTCTGAGATAGCTCTATTGTTTCCATCTATTGATGCGCCATGATTTTTTCCCTCCTCAGTTCCTTGCTTTTCATCCCATTAGGAAAATTTTCCATTCAAGCAAATGCCATGCTGAAAAGCAGTGTGGGGGAAGGGAAAAGGTCTCCAAGATATGGTGGAAAATGGTTTTCTTTTCCCCAGGACTTATAGGGGAGTGGCTTCCAACCCTTGGAGTCTTTCTACTATGTTCTCTGGTATATCTGAAAGGCCAGACAGCTATAATTCTTTTTTTTTTAAGTTCTAATGATCTTGTTAAATACCACTGTGGAGAATAGTGTTCTACACCCAGTAGCTGTCTGCTGAGTTTCTCAATGCCAAATTCCTTGTTCCAAGTGTCAGAAGGTATATATTTATCTTCACAGCTAAAATGAATGCATATTAATATTTCTGAGATAACTGAAGGAAACCTCTAGAAATAACAAGAAAATCCTGGGTGTCACAGGCCCCAGCATTAGAAAACATTCCATCTTAGGATATTTTCTAATCTTCAGACCCTAAAGGAAGCAACAAGCTGTGTTTAAACAAAGAGGACGTGACTCACACTCATCTATCCCCAACGAGATTTGGTAAAAATTTACACTATTTACTCAAGGCCAGTCTGGAAAACCACCTACCTGAAGAAACCACTTATGAGCAACTCCACTTCTTTGTGGGTCCTAAGGTACTTTTCATTAGTAATCCGAGTTTGAATCTGGGGGTCAAGAACCAAAGGTCACCCTCCATGAAGAGAAAGATTTCAGGGTTCCAGGCGGAGGTGCAGAGGGCTTGGGGAAACAAGGGGCTCCCTTAACCCGGGTCTCTTCCCAGGATGTTTGAACAGTTAAACCATCTCTCTTCTTACAGATTATTAACATCTCCAATGCTGTCTCAGGCTCAGGCTTAGGCGCCTTAACTAAAGTCGGGTCTCTACCGTTGGGAAGTTCTTGTTTGTATCTAAGTTAAAGTATCCGGCTGTCAATTCGGTCCATTTTTCTGGTACATTCCTATTTTAGTTCTTTTTGCACTTTCAAGCGCCTGCGGGGATCTGTTCAAGGACCCAGAAGCCAGGGGTCCGCCGGAGGTGTCCCCATCCCCCAGCCTGCCGCCCCTTTATCTGGGCACAGGCTCCCGAGTCCCTTCTCTCTGGGGCCCGGCCCTCACCCGGGGAGGAGCTGCACTCCGATGGAGGCGGGAGTTGGGACCGCACCCACCTTGAAGCCGCGCAGCTTCTCCAGCTGCTCTGGGCTCAGTGTTTCGGGGTACAGCCCCTTAATCGTGCCCGTCAGGTTCGCCATCTTGTCGCGGTCGTCAAGGCGACGGGCGGCACAGCAGGTGAGGACCCGCCCCCAGCCTGGCCCCGCCCTCAAGCCCGGCCCTCTCCAGCAGGGGGCGGGGCTGAGAGAACCAATAACGGGGCCATTCTGAAGTCAGGGAGTGAGCTCCGGAGGGATTCTAAAGGACCCCCTTCCGCAGATTTGGAGACTGGATTTCCAGCTTGACTCTATGTGAAAATGAGTCCTTCTTCTTGACCCCACCCAACCTCAAATAGTTTTTTCTTTAACTTGAGAGCAAAACTGGAAAGACAACTGTGGAAAATTCTTAGAAATGGGAATACCAGACCACCTTACCTGCTTCCTGTGAAACTTGTATGCCGGTCAAGAAGCAACAGTTAGAACTGGACATGGAACAACGGATGGGTTCCAAACTGGGAAAGGAGTACCTCAAGGCTGTATATTGTCACCCTGCTTATATGCAGAGTACATCATGAGAAATGCTGGACTGGATGAAGCACAAGCTGGAATCAAGATATCAGGGAGAAATGTCAATAACCTCAGATATGCAGATGACACCACCCTTATGGCAGAAAGCAAAAAAGAACTAAAGACTCTTGATGAAGGTGAAAGAGAAGAGTGAAAAAGCTGGCTTAAAACTCAACATTCAAAAAACTAAGATCATGGCATCCGGTCCCAACACTTCATGGCAAATAGAGGGGGAAACAATGGAAACAGTGACAGGCTTTATTTCCTTGAGTTCCAAAATCACTGCAGATAGTGACTGCAGCCATGAAATTAAAAGACGCTTGCTCCTTGGAAGAAAAGCTATGACAAACCTTAAAAAGCAGAGATGTTACTTTGCTGACAAAGGTCCATCTAGTCAAAGCTATGGTTTTTCCAGTAGACATGTATGGATGTGAGAGTTGGACCATAAAGAAGGCTGAGCACCAAAGAATCGATGCTTTTGAACTGTGGTGTTGGAGAAGACTCTTGAGAGTCCCTTGGACTGCAAGGAGATCAAACCAGTCAATCGTAAAAGAAATTGGTCCTGAATATTCATTGGGAGGACTGAAGCTGAAGCTGAAGCTCTGATACTCTGGCCACCTAATTGGAAGAACTGACTCATTGGGAAAGACCCTAAGATTGAAATAGAGGAAGACAAGGGCATGACAGAGGATGAGATGGTTGGATGGCATCACCAACTCAATGGACATGAGTTTGAGCAGGCTCTGGGAGATGGTGAAGGTCAGGGAAGCCTGGCGTGCTGCCATCTATGGGGTCGCAAAGAGTTGGACACAAGTGAGTGAACAAAAAAAGAGTGAAACTGGAAAAGGGATTCCTTTAGGCAGAATCTCCCAGAATTTGGTTCCTGACCCTCTCACTTAAAGCCTTAGTAGTAGTAAAGGAGAATCTAGGCTTCTTCCCTTTCCACTGGCCCAGAAGCCAAACCCCTCCATCTGTCCTGTAGACACTTGACACTGAAATCTCGGGTTCTTAACAAAACATGAAAGCACCCTATAGCAAGAAATGAACCGAGTTCTACAAAGGAAGGAACATTCTCAGACTGAAAATGCTGGACAGGACCTGGAGACATCCTGCCAGAAGTTTCCCATCTTGGACTGACTTTCTTGTGTAGATTAACTGCTCCTTATAAATTCTAAATCATGTCTCCCACTCCCAATGATACACAGGAAGGGAAAGGCAGTTGGTCTTCAAGATGTGTTCTTCTACTAGCTAATTAAGAAGAGAAAGTGAGACAAAAAGTCAGAAAGCTGAAAATAGCACCAAGAAAGGGCAGGAGGCTGTCTGACAATACACACAAGTGCTGAGTTTCTACACCCGCAGAGATCATGCCCAGCAGACTGCCTGAGAGGCAGGGAAGAGCGTGCAAAAGGAGGCAGTCTTTTCAGATTTATGAACAACTGCATCACGTGGCACATACACCCAAGGAGCAAGGAAACAGCTTAACAAACTCAATATCAGGCCATGGCCTGGGAGGGGTCTCTCTGCCATCTGCTTCTCAGAAAAGACTGAGAGGGAATTCCCTGGTGGACCAGTGGTCAGGACTTGGTGCTTTTACTGCTGGGGCCAGGTTCAATCCCCGGTCAGGGAAGTAAGATATCACAAGCTGCAGTGTGGACAAAAAAAAAAAAAAAAAAGACTGAGGAAAAGAAGTGAAAATGTTGGCAGTTCTCAAGCCAGGAGAAAACCTCCAGAGGTAGATTAAATAGTAGCCTAAAAGCTTCTTCCCAGAAACCCCATCTGGGTTAGTAATCATTTGGGTTGTTTTTTAGGAGCGTGAATTATAGTGAGAGGTAGATAAGCTGCCATCTGTCGGAAGTGATTCTTTTAGGCCGAAGCAGAGGTTAATCAGAGGTGATGCTTCTCCCAGCCAAGATCTGTCTCTGCCCACCCCTCCACTCCCCAGAGAAGTTAGTAGTAAAACCTCTAGATTTGTACCGTCTGCTGTGGTCATCGCCAGACACCTGTGGCTGAAATTTGCTGCATCAGATGAGCTGTAAGTGCAAAGTACCTGGATTTTGAAGACTTTATTTTTTTAATCTTTTGTTTATTTATTCTTGGCTGCACTGAATTTTTATTGCTGTGCGTGGGCTTTCTTTAGTTGCTGAGGGTGGGGGCTACTCTCTATTTGCTTGTTCAGGCTTCTCATTGCAGTGGTTTCTCTTGTTGCAAAGTATGGGCTCTAGACTGCAAGGGCTTCCATAGTTGTGGCTTGAGGACTCAGTTGCCCTGCAGCGTGTGGAGTCTTCCTGGACCAGGAATTGAACCCGTGTCCCCTGTACTGGCAGGCAGACTCTCAACCACTGGACCACCAGGGAAGTCCGACTTTGTATTTTAAAAATGTACAATATCTCATTATTAATCCTTATGTTGATTACATGTTGAATATTTTGGATATGTCATATAAACTCATTGAATAATATTTTGAATATATCAGTTAAATAAAATATATTATGAAAAGATTTTTCATTTTTACTTTCTTTAATGTGGCTACTAGAAATTTTTAAATTATTTATATATATATATAGCTTGCATTATAGTAAATAGTGCTGGTCTGGACTGGAAAATCTACACACACACACACACACACACACACACACGGCATATACATGCAGAATTCCCTCCATGCCCCCCACCCTCGTGCATAAAATGATTAATGTCCTGCTTCTTCTAGGCTATGATCTTCTTGTGCTTTGAGAATCAATCAAGCCTTTCTTGACTGACCACATCCCATGACCTAAACCCCAAATACACATATGTGGAAATGAGAGAAGCTACTTTCATTTTTTCAAACAGCTTCCCAGGTGGCACAGTGGTACAGAATCCACCTGACAGTGCAGGAGACGCCTAAGACTTGGGTTCGATCCCTGGGTCAGGAGGATCTCCTGGAGCAGGAAATGGCAACCCACTCCAGTATTCTTGCCTGGAGAATTCCATGGACAGAGAAGCCATGGCGTCACAAGGAGTCAGATACGACTGAGCATGCACGCGAGTGAAGGGCCAGTTCTCACTATTGTAGATTGCGTTGGCCTGTCTTACCTCTCCACTCGAGGGAAGGAAGGTTATAGCATCAATTCTCTCTGTACATTCTTATAGATTCTGCTGCAGAAGTCTTTACTCTTGTTTTCAATTAGTGAGGCCAGCAAGTGTTTGGTGACCAGTCACTCTGCCCACACATGCCATCACTACATTTTGTCCTTTCTGAAAAGCATCCCAATTATTTAGCACTTCTCAGTTCCTAAGAATCTAAAACCAGGAACGTGCTCTCCCTTTATAAAGTCAATAATCTTTTAATGCAGGACATCTTAATGTTGAGCGCAAAAGCGCAAGAAAGAGGGTGAGCTTGTGGTGGTAGAAAGAGAAAGTACCTGGGAGGAACGAGGAGCTGGAAGCCTCATTTCCTCCAGGAGAGCAATTCCCCAGTATGGGCCTCTGGGTCATTTCCCCCCACACACCCCCCACCCCAGCATTTACCTCATAGGGATACCTCTCCCATGGCTGTAGAGAAAACAGAGATGTGCCCAAAGTCACCCAGCAGCAAGGGCCTAAAGAGAGCTCCCACCTCTTTCCCCCTAAACCCTGCCTCTCCTCTCAGACTGAAACCTTCCATCTGGGGACCACAAACTAAACGAAGGATTGAAGACATTTTGCTGCCTTGCAGCTGTCTCCTCAATTGCTGACTGGGAGGAGGAGTGAGGGGAGTTCATTATAATTTGCTTTTGTGAATGTTTAATATTTCAATTAATATGATTAGCCCCAAGCCTGAATGAGCAGCAGGGCGGCAGGTCTGCTGACAAGACACAGAGTAATGAGATCAACAGGGCCATGGGGTCTTCCTAGGCTCTGTCCTCAGAGGGCGAGATCTGTTTAGCATCTCCATAAATACCAAGATCAGATTAGGAGGCAAGGGAAGGAGCAGAGGGGGTGGGGAGGTGAGTGGAAAGTTACTTTTCAGATGTGTTTGCACTCTTGACTCCCTGGCACTGCCATCTCGTATTCTGGCCACTCTGGTCAGAATGGTGGTCAGGTGGTCCTCTACCATCTGCCACCACCCACCCATTTTAGAGGGCCCTACAGGGAGGACCTGGACATTCATACAGTGAAGTATAATCATGTCTGCACACACACACACACACACACACACTTTCTCTCTCTCTCAAACATACATACCTGGCAGAATGTGACTTCAGGCCACAGGAGGGAAGGGTGGAAGGGGGTTAATGAAGGATTGAGCAGTAGAAGAAAGGATATGTCTCACCCAGGGCTCAGATGAAGACACAAGAGGAAGAAAAGCCAGACTCAACCACTCCCTGCATTCCCACTAGGAGATGTGATAGGGGAGTTAAACCTGTGGATTTGGAACCAGACTGTCCAGCCTCCGCTCTCAGCTAGCTATATCTCTTTCTAATGCATGACCTTATGGAATTCATTTAATCTCTCTGTGCCTTGATTTCCTCATCTTTACTGGGAGATAATGATAAAGCCTACATCATAAGGTGGTGCTGAGGGTTAAACAAGTTAGTCAATATAAAGCACCTGAACAATGCCTAGGACATGAACCAACACCATAAGAGCCCTCTAAGCAGTGTTATTATTATTTCCCTTTACAGAATAAGAAGCTGGCCTGCCCAGAGAGCCTAGGAAAAGGGGTGCTTTTCCTAGGTGGGACAGATTTCAGATGTGGAGACATCAGCGTCATTCTGGAGTGACGAAAGGGTGACAGGAGGCAGGGTGTCCCACAAAAGCTGTGAGCCCTGGTAGGTGAGCACCAGATGGTGGGCAAGGGCTGCCCCGTCTAGGAGGTTTGAGGTCAGCAAATACTCTCTGCATTGAGGGGGAGCTGTGAGCAAGCCCAGTGCGTGGAGGGGTCAAGCTCCTTTGACATCATCGGGTAAACTGATTATCTACAGTAGGGCTGTCTAGGGGAGTACTGGCCCCCAAGTGTGCTTCTGTGCGACCTGACTCGGTCTCAGAGTCCCACTCAGGGAACCTACCTGGAGCAGGGGAAGGAGAAGGAAGGAGCGTTTGGGTCTCCTCTGCACTAAAGGGGAGCGTACGGTTGTGATTCTGCCCACTGAAGCAATCAGGAATCTACTCTCATCAGAGGTTCTTTGCTTTGACTATTTCTTCAAGAAATATTTGTTAAGCTCCTACTATGTGTGAATAAGACATTGTGCTAGACACTGTGAACAGTAAAATGCTGAATTAAATGGTGTCCTGGTCTTCAAGGAGCTTCCCAGTGAGAAGGCGGTCACCACCCGTGACGCTGTCACCACCGGCTGTCACCACCACCGCTGCCACGCTGCCCACGCACGTATTACACACAAACCCCCCAGAGGGCAAGGAGGGGGCGTCAGCAAATGCCAGCAAGATCGAGTTTTCCTTGCTTTCTCTTCTGGAAAACATACAATTCCCTCTCTGTACTCTTCTCACCCTGCTCTCTCTTCCACAACCCCGTTTCTATATTTCTCTCTGGGTCCCTTCTGCCCTTTCCCCCAGGCTCCGTGACCTGCTTCCCTCCCCAGCTACACCCTTCTCCTCACCCGCCCCTAACCTGCCCAACTGTCTCTATGCCCTCTTCTTTCCTCTGATTTCTTTCCTTGGCTCCCCACTCTCAGTCTCCCCAGACGCCGGCTCCCCTCTCTTCCTCCCCCTTGCTCCCCTCTCCTGGGTCTTCTCTTCCAGCACCGGGGACAGCTCCAGCCCCCGGAACAATGGACCCCACCTTAGGGCTCCTCTGTAAATTCTCCATCTTAGTACCTTGCCCAACTCGTGATTGGGGAGTAAGATGGGGGAAGGGTGATTATCAACAGGACCAGCTGCTCTTCTGGGGGTGGGAAGGGAGTCAGGGAGGAAGGAGATAGAAAGAGGGCGTGGCTCTTGTCTGGATTGTGCGTCCCTCTCCAGGGTAGAGAATTTGTATTCCACCCCTGAGACTGACATCACTGATGTCAGGGGAAAGGAGGTGGGAGTGGGGAGGGGGGTGTGGAGGGGGTAGGTTTTTGTTGAGGAGAGCGCGGCCGGAGAGCAGAGCTCCGGGACCCAGGTGACCGGGAAAGCAGGCAGCCCCAGCGGCGGGAGCAGCCAGCAGCAGCCCAGGCCCGGGGACCGGGGTGGGGGTGGGAGGGGGGCTGAGGGGAGGACCTGAAGGGGGGGCGGCAGGGCCAAAGGGACCCCCGGAGCCCTGCCGCCATCAGAGACCAAGCATCTGGCATCAGGGATCTTCGGACCCAGCAGAAGGACCAGCCACAGGGGAGGTGTCCTCCAGGAAAGCCAAGGAGAACTCCACCTGCCCCACATCAGGAGTGCCCCCCTCCCAGCGCTGCTGGCTACCATACCAGGACCCTCAGCCCTCAGCTCCCATCCCGTCACGCTCCTCAGACCCCCCTGCCCTCCACCTCCAGCTCTCATCTCAACCCCCAGTTCCCAGTGCTTCTGCTACCACCCTGACCCTCCAGGTCTTGGCCACACTGCCCCCCATCCTGGGATCTCTGCCAGCTCTCTGGGAGGGAGATCATTTGTTTGGGCTATGCCCCCTGGTGGCATGACAGTGTCTGCCTAGACCCCTGACCCCTAGCCTTCAACTCCCTGGGCCTCCTTTGTGTGAAGAGCTGCCCCTCTGCTAGCACTGTGGTTGGGGCCACAGGGAAAGCCAGCCCCGGCTGGGCCCCAGCCCCGGCCACTTGCCTCCTTGCTGGGCAGCTCCCCCTGGCCTTCGGGCCTCTCCCTGCTCCCCTCGGCCCCTTCTCCTGGGCCGCCCCGATGAAGGAACCGGATGCCATCAAGCTGTTTGTGGGGCAGATCCCGAGGCACCTGGAGGAAAAGGACCTGAAACCCATCTTCGAACAGTTTGGTCGGATCTTCGAGCTGACTGTCATCAAGGACAAGTACACCGGGCTGCACAAGGGTGAGGGGTCAGGCCAGGCTGGAGAGGCTTCAGGGAGTGGGCTGGGAGGCTGGGAGGAGGGGACAGGCCAGGCTGGAGGGATGGAGTGGCTGGAAAAGGCTGATCTGGAAGGAAAAGAGTTCCTGGGATGGGTAGTGTGGATGGAAGAGCTAGAAGAGAACTCAGCTTGGGTGACCAGGGGACTCCAGGTGGAGGACTCAGGAGAGCCTCTTTGGGGGAAGAGCTGTCGAGGGGCTGCAGAGGTGTGGCTCCCCGAGCTGAGGCGGATGATGTGGACGTGTACGCAAGGAAGGATGGAGGAACGAGAGAGCTGGTTTGAGGGACAGAAGGTGGGCAGGGGTGTGTGTGTGAGGGAGGTGTCGCGCACAAGAGGAGAGTCTTAGTAGCCTCAGATACTACTGGGACAGGGGTATGGACCCGGGGTCACGTGCTTAACCTGGAGAGAGTGGATGGATGTTCATGGACTGGGCAGGGCAGCTCCAGAAACTAGAGAGGGGCCTGGAGTGACTATAGAATGACAGGGGCTGGTGAAGATGTGGGAAGTGTAGGGACTGGGAAGTTAAGGGAGCTGGGGGTGAAGAGAGGCCTCAGGGCTGTGCAGCTAAGCAGGGTCAGGCCCAGGGTCAGTCAGGTCCGGGGTCAGGCTTTGGAGAGCCCCTGGTGGTGGGGCTCAAAGGGGCCACACTGCCTTCCTGTCCACCAGCCCAGGGACTCCTGTGCCCCGCTCTTCCCTTCCTTCTCTAGTCTGCTCTCCACGCTCGGAGTTGGAAAGAAAGGAAGAAATAGGGAAAATGGGAGAGGGGAGGGGTGATGACCAAGATGGAGGGAGGTGGAGGCGAAGGAGGAAGGGGAAATAAGACCAGCTAAGGAAGAGAGGAAACCACAGACACGTACTTGTCTGGAGATCACATGCCCCTTCTCCTCCCCCCACACAAAGCCCCAGCTTCCGACAGCCCAGGCTTCTCTCTCTTCCATCACCCCACTGTGGAAGACTCCCGGTCTAGGGGTCTCTGCCCCGTGCTCCTCAGCCCAGAGACTCCTGGGGAGAACATGCACCCCCTCTCAGGCACCTCCCCTCCCCAGCAGGCAGAAGGTAGCAAGAAGTGAGCAGCTCCCTGGTCCTCAGGCTCACAGGGAAGGAGAGCCTTTTAGGGAGGGGAGATGGGGACTCACCCCCACCCGGCCTCTCTGCCCCTGCCCCTCCTCAGGATGTGCCTTCCTGACATACTGTGCCCGCGATTCAGCCCTGAAGGCCCAGAGCGCCCTGCACGAACAGAAGACGCTTCCAGGGGTGAGTCCCACTCCAGGGCCAGAGGGCTGAGAAGGGCCGTAGAAGGGGCACCACCTTCCCAAGACACTGAACATATCTTCCACCTCCTCTGGTCACTAGGAGGTCACTTCCTCCTGGTGGCTCTCCTCCTCCTTGCTGAAGATGCATGCATTTCTTCCCACGGATATGGAAGGAAAACAGCGATGAGTGGAGTAGATACAACATTTGCCAGCAGCAGAGGCGGCCCGTTCCCCACCCGCCCACCCGCCCCTGGGGCCACATGTAGAGGGAGGACTCAGCTGGCTGGGTGGTGTGGGGAGAAGACTGTGGGCACCAAGTGCAGGGCAGAGGGGGGCAGGAGGCGCTCAGGCACTCTTTCTGGCTCTGGGGAGGAAATCTGACTGTGAGATGGGAGAAGCGTGCTTGCACCCTGAGATGAGCAGCTGGTGCCCGCTGGATAGGCATCTCTGAGCTACTTCTGAGGTCGAACACGCTCACCTCGTAGCTCCCAGGAGAAATCACAGGAACAGTGTCACAGGGCATCGGGGTGGATCAGGGCCTGGTGGGCCTGGGCTGGGAGTAAGCCCTGAGGAGGGGGGCAAGGGGCAACAGACAAGGGCAGGCAGCCATCAGCATGGAGGGTCCGGCCTGACCCCACCGAGCATGCCTAGGGAGGCAGGGTGGCCTCCAATGTGGCCTCCCTCCTGCAAGGTCAGAGCTCTTTGTCTTCCTCTCAGCCATCCTTGCAGCTTGTCCCAGGCCTAGGTCGGGGGAGGGTGAAGACAAGAATAAAGACTCTCAGACTGCCCCCCCTCAGTTATGCATCCTGGGGGGAAAGGATGTGCCATTTCGTTTCCGTATCTCTCGGCTTCTGTGGCCTCCCCTGGAAAGTACCTCTTGACAGCTAACTCCATCCTTCCCTCCAGCCAATATTTGCTGAACAGTCTGAGTGCTGGAGACACACCTGTCACATCCCCTTGTGTGGGAAATGGAGATGCAGCCTGTTTTTCCAGCTCTTCCAGGGAGGGAAATAGACAAAACAGATGGAAAGAGGGTGGGGGGAATCCAGGAAAACAGGACTGTCTCCATCACTCCCAACTTCACACCCTCCGTGGCTAAGTGACCCTCTGTGGCCCTCGACCCTCAGTGCCCCTAGGGCAGCAGACGCACTGCCAGGTCCCCGCCTGCACCCACCATCTTCCCGGCCACGGCCCATGAAGTGAAGGATCTGGGCATGTGTGAGCAGGCTCGGGTTCTAAGAAGCACGTGTGTGTGTGTGTGCACGCTCATTTGTGTGTATCTGTGTGTGTGTGTGTGTGTGTGTGTACTCATGTGTGTATTTGTGTCTGTGCTCGTGTGTGTGTATGTCTGTGTGTGTGCTCATGTGTATCTGCGTGTGCTCGTGTGTGTCTGTGTGTGTGTACTCATGTGTGTATGTGTCTGTGTGTGTGCTTGTGTGTATCTGCGTGTGCTCGTGTGTGTCTGTGTGTGTGCACTCATGTGTGTATGTGTTTGTGTGCGTGTGCTCGTGTGTATCTGCGTGTGCTCGTGTATGTCTGTGTGTGTGTGCTTGTGTGTGTGTGTGTCTGTGTTTGGGCACAAGCATCTCCAGGAAGCCTGGTTTCCATCGCATGACCTCATGACCCTCCTTTTTCTCTTCCTTCTGTGGAGGCCCCACACAGATCAACAGTTTTCATTTCCATTGCTGTTTCTCTTTCTCTGTTGTCGCCCATCTCAGAATTCCTGTGAAAAGAGGAGTGGGGAGGGCCAAGGGAGGAGGTAGAAAGCAGGGTTGGGGGTCATGGGTGAGAGAGATGGCAGGGATGGGCAGGAGCCCCGGGGCCATCTATGCCAGCAGGGGGCTTCCTCCCTGGCCCTGTCCCCCTCCAGCCGCCTGTGTGGCTCGGGCATGGCTCCATCCTGGGTATGGAAAGGTGCTGCCTCCTCTTCCTGAGGAAGTAAGGCCTGGGCTCAGAGGTGAGTGAGGAGGGCACCCCGGTTAATAATTGTCCAGCCCTGGCCGGAGCTCCCAGGTGACGCTGAGTTCTCACTCTGGCCCCTGCCCCAGATGATAGAATCCAGACGCACCTCACAGAGCTTTCAATAGGAAATGAGGGATTCTGTCCTCCAAGGGGGCCCATGTAGGGGGGCCCGTGTTGGGGTTTGGGGGAGCAGACCAGGGCAGCCTAGGGGAGCCAAGCTCGGCCTGACCCTGTGTGCCCCAGGTCTTTTCTCAGCCACCTGCCTTTCTGGCAGTGTTTTCCTTCAGATGAGTGTGTAAGTGTGTGTGTGTGAGTGTATGTGTGTGTCCAGTCTCCAGCTCTGGTGCAATTGTGTTGGGAAGTTCCCCCTACTGTCTAATCTCCATGCTTCCTTCTGCAGGTTCTTTCTTTAATGGGGGCGTTTACTCTCTCTCCTTTCCCCCATCTTTATCACCCCAGAATCTGGAAGGTACCGCCATATTTGGGTGATGTGTAATGCTGCAGAGAGAAAGAATGGGAGCTGGACCTATGGCCATGGAACCCCATTCCCTTCTCTCCTTCCTAAGAATTCCTGGGAAAGGCTCTGTCACAGGACCCTGAATTCTCTCTGAGCATTCTCCCTGTGGCCTCCTGGAGGTGGTGGCATGAAGGACTCCTTCTATCTGGCCTACCTTTCCTGCTCTACTTGGGCCAAAATCCCTTGGCAGGGACATGAATCCCCCCTTCACCTTGCCGTTGGGCAGGAGGATTATGGCTCCACGGAAGGGGCCTCTATGTGATCTGGGACACTGGGCTTGAGTCTGGAGCTGGGAGTGGCAGTGCACCAGGCCTCTGCCTTCAGAAAAATTAGATTTGTGGGCATGGGGAACTCTTCTTGGAAGTGGGGTCTTTGCTCTTGGTGAGAAGAACTTACTTACAAGTGACCATGTTGGTGGGGGCCTTATAGATACTTGGTTGGAGTATAAGTAGCCCTTTCTTCTTTGGGAGGCCCTGGGGAGGGCTTATCACCTGGCGGGTAGTAGCTAGGGAAGAGAGGCACCCGGCACCTGGTTGCCAGGTAAACAGGGCCCAGCTGGACTCAGGGGAGGGGGCAGGTGTGCCCGAGCTGAGCTAACAAAGACTGAGCTTCCCACAGGAAGTGCCAGGCCAAGAAGGAGAGGCTGGGAATGGGGTACTGGGGGCTACCAAGGGAGAAGGCTGTCTGCAGGGGGTGGGGAGAGCCTTCCGTCACTGTGGTCTATGCTGTGGTCTGTGCACTCGTGTGTTTTCGTGCAAATCTATATCAGCTGTGGATATTTATTGATATGCTATTTTTGTGCCTGGGAGCCTTGCAGGGCAGGAGCACCATTCTCTCTCTCTGGATCCCAGGTTCCCCATCCCCAACCAGAACAGCAAATCCCCAGGGGCCTGTTGGGAAGGGTTAGTGCCAAGCCTAAGAATTCCCCAAAGCTGTGACTCAGGTCCTACTAATCCTGTAGTAGGGTTGAGAGGTTGGCTGCTGAGATCCCCATGAGGGGACTTCCTGGTCGCTTAGACCAGAGAACAGGAGAGGAGGAGAGTGAAAGAACGAGAGGCCTGAGTGGCTGACCACTACCCCTCGCTGCATGCACACACATACACACACACACACACAAACACGCCCTTGAGGAGATTGAGCCTCCGATGGGATAATCCCAGATTGCTGAAGGATAAAGCTGGGGCAGATTGGCCAGAGGATTTGTGTGTCTGTTACCACCCACCCCTGCCAGCTGCTCTCAGATCCAGAGACTAGGGGGAGGGGTGGACAGGGAGAACGCATTGGTTGAGGTGGGGCCTAGATTGGATCTGGAGCTGAGAATACCTCATCTGCAGAGTCCAGCTGGACAGACTGGCATGATTGCCACCTGGGAACAAGGTGCATGTGAGAAGTGGGCAGGGACAACCACCATTCCTGCACTTCTCTGGGTGATGCGCTGACACATGAAGTCTCAAGGGCTGAGGGCAACCTGACTCTAGACGGCCAGATCCAGCCCATTTCACAGATGAGGAAGCTGAGGCCTAGAGGAGAGAAATGTCCAAGGTCACCCAGCTAGTGAGTGGCAGGGCCAGCCCTCGAAGTCTATCTAGTGCCTTTCCTGAGGGTTACTTTGGTCCCACCCTTGGAATGTGGATGAATGGTTACTTCTGTTTATTTTTTTGGCCACTAGAACAAGGGCAGCTCCACCAGCAGGTGAGTGGGGTGACCAGGTGTGGCCCCAACAGTCAAAGTCTTCAACAGCAAAATATATTCAGACCTGAAATACTGAGTCCTCTCCTGCCTCTCCAGTTCCTAAGATGCTCCCCACCCTGGTGAAGGAAATCAACCTGCAGGAGTCATTCCCAAGTCCTTTCACCAGACAGGAACACAGAGAAGGGAACTGTGGGCATTTCCACCGGAAGCTGAACAAAGGGAGATGCTGCAGGGGTAGGGAGAGGGTAGAGTTCAGGAGGACTTCTGGGTACCCGGAGAATCTCAAAGGAGCACGGGACAGCATTTCCCCCCCTAGAGCTGTCTTGATAGTGAGACACCAAGGATTTGATCTGGAAGAGGAAGACAGGAGCTTGGACAATATGGCTCCTGTAGAGCCTACTCAGCGCCTCCCTCCAGAATCAGGAAGCTCTCCTGGGCCCCTCCCCCACCTTTCTGCCCCCACCAAATCCTCCACCCCCAACATACCCTGTTCCCACCCACCTCCCCACTCCTCCGGGTGTGTGGAGCAGCAGAAGTGATGACGTCACCACGGTCGCCAGGGCGACGGGGACGGATAAATCAGGCTGAGTGGGCGGTTGCCATGGCGCGCATTCTCCCGTTGCCACGGAGACTGGGCATCTGCTCCCTTTGTGCTGCCCGAGTGCCTTCCCCCTGGGGTCAAGGGGTGTAGGGGGGCAGAAAAAGAGGCAGCCACACCTCCAGGGGTCAGACGGAAGTCGGAGCATCTGTGGGGTCTCCTTCAGTCCAGAGTCTTCCTGGGGGCTTGCTTGATGGGGTGGCCTCTGCTGCTCCTACTTTGTAGAACTGAGGCAGCCTTGCTGAATAGCCCTTGGTTGGGCTCTATCTCAGGACCCGGGTCCTGTGGGCAGCCCAAATCTCCCCCTAAGGAGAGCAGCACCTGTCCTTGGCCGGATCACCTGGGGCCCTACCTGAGCTTGGAGTCCTGCCCCAGGAGCACCCTCCTCTTCTTCCTCTCCTTCCTCTACCTCTAATCCCCTCGGGTCCTAATCCCAAACAAGACTGAACCCCATCCCTTCCTTCCCACCAACAGTTTAGAGGGCTGGGCCTGGGGCTTACTCCCTCTAGCCTCTCTGCAGGTCCTGGCCTGGGGAGGGCACCTGGGGTGGTCAGAAGTGGTCCCCAGCAGTTCCTTTCTCTTCTTTCCTTTAGATGAACAGGCCAATCCAGGTCAAGCCAGCCGACAGCGAGAGCCGAGGAGGTAGGTTCTGTACATTTGGAAAGGTGGGCATGAGTCAGGGTGGCCAGAGGGGATGTGATCCAGCCCACTGCTGAGATGGCAAAACTGAGGCCCACAGGGAGTGTAAGTCAGCCCTTCAGAACCGGGGTGTCCTCTCTGTGTAACTGTAGCCTATCCCCCAACCATCCCCATTTCACACTCTAGAGCCATTGGTCCCCAGGGTGAGGGGAGTCCCAGGGAAGAGCGGAGGTGAAGGGGAGAAGGGGAGGGGTCTCTGCCTGTCCCAGGCTGGAGCAGGGCAGGGAAAGTGCCCCCAAGGCCCTGCATCTGCCCCTCCTCCTATGCCCTCCCCGCCAGAAGACCGGAAGCTCTTTGTGGGGATGCTAGGGAAGCAGCAGACAGATGAGGACGTCCGGAAGATGTTCGAGCCTTTCGGGACCATAGACGAGTGCACTGTGCTGCGGGGCCCAGACGGCACCAGCAAAGGTAGCCCACCGACAGCCCTCCCCCACCGGGCCCTCCCCCACTGGTTCCATGGGCAATGGGGACTATGGGGGCACCCTCCAGGGTGGGCACTCACCCCTTCCTCTTCCCTCTTGAACTCTTCAGGCTGCGCCTTCGTGAAGTTCCAGACCCACGCGGAGGCTCAGGCGGCCATCAACACCCTTCACAGCAGCCGGACCCTGCCGGTGAGTCCCACCGCTGCCCCAGCCCTCAGGCCTCTTCCAGCCTCACTGGGCCCAAACCAGACCCTGGCTCAGAGTGGGCAGTCCGTTCTGGATAGGATCTTTGGATTTATTAAAAAAGAATTTTCTAGTAGAAGAATCAAACTTCTTAGGGACAGCTTCCCCTTGGAAAGACCATCTCTCTGCCCCTTGTCCCCATGCCCATCCCCCATCTTCAGTCCAAAAGCCCTTGCCCTCCTCTCCAGGCTCCTCCAGCCCTCAGCCCTCTTCACTTTTCACCTCTTCTCCTTCCTCCCCGCCACATCCCCTGCCCCCACTGGCTGGGCATCAGGACACTTGCTTAGTGGCCCCACGTGCCCTCTGCACCTTCATCCTGCTGCCCTACCCACTCCCCTCACATTGGCAGTGGATTAGCTAGCTGACTGCTCTCACAGAGGGCTCCCCAGCAGAGCAAACCCCTCAAAAGAAACTAGCTAGCTCCCAAGGAAGCTTGGAGTTTGGTTTCCCCAAACTCCATCAGGTTATCTAACAGAGGCTGGGCAAGCAGGCACTTAGCAGGGACCTGGGTGAGAGGATACAGCATCAGATAGAGAAATGCGTTCCAGAGCCCAGGATTCTACAAGGATCCTTGCAAATGTTCCAGGCTAGTTTTTATTTACTAATAGCTTAGGCTGGTGTTCAATGTCGAGCTGTGTCCCCTGAGCACACCATGAGGACTGGGACACGGGGGAGCAGCTACAAGGCAAGATGAGCTGGAGATTAAACATTTGCTATAGCTGATCCACCCTGGGGATGATTTCCGGCTCAGGATCTGCATGGAGAGGCCAGGAGTGCCCTTTGCATTCTGGGAGCATCTTCCGCTTTCCAGAACATGGCTTCATATTCCTCGACTTTTCCTGGTCTCTTGCACGACCTGTCACGGGGGGAGGGCAGGATGAAAGCCTCCCCATTTGACATCGGCGCTATGATGGCTGCCTTCCCAACGAGGCCAAGCCAGGAGTGGAGGAACTGAGGCCAGGTCCTAAAGGCTCTGGGGAGGAGACACGCTGACTCCATCCCTCTGACCACGTGTGGGGCTGGTGCTCAGGGTGCCTCATCCAGCCTGGTGGTGAAGTTTGCCGACACGGAGAAGGAGCGCGGTCTCCGCCGAATGCAGCAGGTGGCCACCCAGCTGGGCATGTTCAGCCCCATCGCTCTCCAGTTCGGCGCCTACAGCGCCTACACCCAGGCCGTGAGCATCTCCCTCCAGGGTCCTGCCCCCACCTCCCAGTGCCAAGGCCCAGGGTGGAGAGGGGAGCCGGACCAGGGTGCAGGGGCCCCACTCTCCTCTCTTCCTCTGTTCCCAGCTGATGCAGCAGCAGGCGGCCCTGGTAGCGGCTCACAGTGCCTACCTCAGCCCCATGGCCACCATGGCTGCCGTGCAGATGCAGCACATGGCCGCCATCAATGCCAACGGCCTCATCGCCACCCCCATCACCCCCTCCTCAGGTAAGGTCCAGGCAGGGCACGGCAGGGGGCGTGAAGGGGGCAGGTTGGGGGATCTTCCACATGGTGCAGGTGGGGAGGAGGACACAGGGACCCCCATCACCCCCTCCTCAGGTAAGGTCCAGGCAGGGCTGGGCTGGGCTGGGGTGCAGGAGGCAGCTCATGGGAGCTTCCACATGGTGGAGGTGGGGAGGGGGGCTCAGGGAAGCGTGGGGTTTGGGAGGGGTCAGGGGTCAGACAGTAGCCTGCCTCCTCCCCTCCGCCTCCAGACTTGCTGACCATTTCTCTGCATCTCCGTGTGTATCTGCTTCTCTGCCCTGTCTGTGCTGCTTTCTCCTCCCCAGGAACCAGCACGCCTCCTGCCATCGCTGCCACACCCGTCTCTGCCATCCCTGCTGCCCTGGGTGTCAACGGCTACAGCCCAGTGCCCACCCAGCCCACCGGGCAGCCTGCCCCTGACGCTCTATATCCCAACGGGGTTCACCCCTACCCAGGTGGGGTTTTCTGGCCTCCTGCCCACCGCTCTCCCCAGCAACCATCCCCCCACCACTCTCACTGTGGGCAGTCAGGACCCCCCTTTCCTCTCCAGACTCCGAGGTGACAAGGCGCTTTCTCCTGCTCTGTCACCCAGGGCAGGGATGTTCCTTCCCCGTCTCGGCCAGGGAAGCTGAGGCATACAGAGGCGAGGCAACTTGTCCAGGGTGGCACGGCCAGCCACGACTCAAGTCTTGCTGATGCCAGGCTCTCCCCTCTGCCCGCGACTCGGTGCCTGTCCACCCTCTCAGTTCACCCCCATGCCCTCCCATGAGGTTGTCCTCCCCGCCTGCCTGGCCTTGGCTCCCAGAAGCACAGGTGGGGCTCCCCGCTGCCTCTGAGCCCCCTCTCATGGTCAGCGCTGCTCTCCCCAGCCCAGAGCCCCGCGGCCCCTGTGGACCCGCTGCAGCAGGCCTACGCGGGGATGCAGCACTATACAGGTGAGGAGCCCCGGGCTCAGCCAGGGTGGAAGGGTTGGCGAGAGGAAAAGAGGCCTGGGCTTCCTGCTTTCTGCCAGTCACCCCCTCAGACTTACCTCAGGCCATACCTTCAAGGACACACCTTTATGGGCATGGTCTGAGGCAGCCCTCCTCTGACACCTCTCATCCCTGTCAGCTCCATTGGCCAGCCTATGGGCAGAGGGACAGGGTTGGTTAGGAGGGCCAGGGGCAGGGGCATCTCAGAACCCCATCAACTCTGTCCTCCACAAACCCCCCAGCAGCTTACCCAGCAGCCTACAGCCTGGTGGCACCTGCGTTCCCACAGCCTCCTGCTCTGGTGGCCCAGCAGCCCCCGCCACCCCCACAGCAGCAGCAGCAGCAGCAACAGCAGCAGCAGCAACGGGAAGGTGTGGTGTGGCCTCGGGTGGGGGGGTCCCAGCTAAGAGCTTTCAAGGGTGGGGTGCCCTTGTTGTGGGCTCCAAGGCCACCTCTGGCCCCGTGCACGGGGATGAGAGTGGGTAGGGGACAGACGCGGTGGCTGGCTCCCTGGCCTGCATGTTGGGGGCTGCCTTCCCCGGCCCCTTGCAGTCTGTCTCCCCATCACTGAGCACCTCCTTCTGTCTCTGCTGCCACCCAGGCCCTGACGGCTGCAACATCTTCATCTACCACCTGCCCCAGGAGTTCACGGACTCAGAGATCCTCCAGATGTTTGTCCCCTTTGGCCATGTCATCTCAGCCAAAGTCTTTGTTGACAGAGCCACCAATCAGAGCAAGTGTTTTGGTAAGAATACAATGATCCAAAAGAGAAAATAGGGCACATTTTGCCCAGACACCAGATGAGGACAAGGTCTGATGCACTTGAAGGCACTTTGGGTTGCAGTGGGTCTTCCCAGATGGCGCTAGTAGTAAAGAATGTGCCTGCCAATGCAGGAGACTGTGAGAGACATGGGTTCGATCCCTGGATGGGAAGATCCCCTGGAGGAGGGCATGGAAACCCACTCCAGTATTCTTGACTGAAGAATCCCATGAACAGAGGAGCCTGCCAGGCTACTGTCCGTAGGGTCGCACAGAGTGGGACACGACTGAGCGACTTAGCATGCACACATGCACATCTGGTTGCAACGGGCCCAGTATTTGAAATCCAGATCATCCAGGAGTCTGAAAGAACCGTTTTTTCCACTCCTGATATCCCATACCAGCTGCTGCCCAGGCCTATCCCTTCCTCCAGAAACCGCATCTTTCCTCCTTTAAAAGTTGGTCAAATCCATGCTCTGAGTGGACTGGAAGAGGCTCAGGAGCTAGGGTAGTTCAGTTTTCAAAAGGAAGGCTTAGGGAGCAGGGTTTAGTGGTCTTAGTTCTTTGAAAGGCTGCTTCGGGGGAGAGAGGGGACATACTTGTCCTCTGGGCTTCAGATGTCATTTAGGGTCTGGAGTGGAAGTTTCAAAAGGCAGGCTCTGAGCTATCCAGGCCAAGGAGGGGGCTTCCTCTCAAAGAATGCAGGAAGAAAGGTCCTGGGGTATGCAAGAGGGTGGACTGGACTCATCCACTCAACTACTACTTACTGAAAGCCTCCGGTGTGCTGGGCAGTTTCTGGGCATTTGGGAGACATGGAAAAAGCAGGGTGATTACAGGAAAGCAAAGGGTAGGCCTTGGCCTAAGCTCAGGGGAGTGAGGGGGGCTGGGCCAGGCCTTATGACCCTCTCATCTTAGGCTTTGTGAGTTTCGACAATCCAGCCAGCGCCCAGGCTGCCATCCAGGCCATGAATGGTTTCCAGATTGGCATGAAGCGCCTCAAAGTCCAGTTAAAGCGGCCTAAGGATGCCAATCGGCCCTACTGAGGACACCCAGGTGGGTCCCGCTCCCGTCCTGTCAGCTCTCTAGCCCCTCACTGCAGCCAGGGCCCCCCCTCCTTTTCCTAGCCCCCTCAGGGATGCTCACCCCTGGCTCTGGGCACTCAGCAACCTGGAGCAGCTTCCTCAGCTGTTTTCAATCACCCAGGTCTTTCTCTTTCACTTTCTCTTTCACACACACACACACCGTGACCCCAGAGAGAGCCAAGTCTGTATCTACCTGTGTCCACTCCCTAGAACTTCCCCAGTACCTGGTCTCGTTTGTCTGGTCAGTGTCCATGTGTCTATGTGTCTCTCTTTCTGGTTTTCCTTTGGGATGGAGTAGAATTAGGGGAGTAGGGTTTGGGGACTAGGGGGACTGGTTTAGGGTACTGGAGGGTCCTAAAATCACTGGCTCCTAGAATATCTGTTGTCCTGAGGAGTGGGGACATCAGGTCGTGGTGCCCTGGACCCCAAGTGGTAGCAGTAGACCCATGGCACAGGGGAGAGTGACAGAACAGACTGGGGGGAGTCTGAGTGTCAGGCCTCTGGGAAGTACCTTTGGTTCAGGTGAGGTGGCTGGAATGCTGGACTGCCTGTGAATTTTACATAACAGGCCCCCTCCTCCCCATTGCCCGCCACCACCCACAACCTCATGGCCACAGAGCTGTGAGCTTTGATTACTTTTGTGTTGTTTAATCTCTTTTGGACCAAACCCCTGAAAAAAACACAACCCAAGAACAATACCCACATTTTCTGTTTTTCCCCCTTTCCCCCCAATCCTGGCTGCTTAACTCCCCCCCAACCCTGGGGGTCCCCCAGCCCAGGGCCCGTGTCCATTGTCGGCCGAAGCCCCCATCCCCGGACCCCTGCTCCGGGCCCCTGTAAGTTGCATGGAACGAGCGTGTTGTCTTTGGAGCCGATTGTTTGTTATTTGGGGAGGGGGCCGCGGAGGGAAGCGCCCCCCAGCCCAGGGTCAGGGCCGGGGGCAGCTCGCGGGACGTGCTTGGTCAACAGTGGTTGGTGACTGTGGTCTGTGTTCCGTGCATTCTCTCTGGCTTTCTTTGTTCCTTTTCCAAAAGGAATGAGAGCACCCCCTAGGGGCTGGGGCGGGTCTCGCCCACGAGACTGCAGCCCCGGCTCCGCCCCGGCCTGCTCTGCCGCCCTTTTGCGGACGCCCCCTTGCTCTTCTCCAGGTGTCTGTCCCTGTACCTCACCCTCCTTCCTCTGAGTCCCCTCTGCCTGCCTGTGTGTCACCTTGTGTCTTTGCCTCTCCTCCTCTGGCCCCTGTCTCCACACCCTCCAGCCTTTCTTCTCAAGGGCTGTTTGAGTATTTCCTTCCTAACATCCTTTGGTTACCTGTATCATCCGCCCCACCCTCCCGTCTCCTCTCCTCCACCCTGGCCCCTTGTCGAATGGCTGGGGGTCCAGACGGTTCAGTTTGGACCGAGGCCTTCCTGATGACCTGCCTTCCTCAGCGCCCCCGGCTCCCTCTGACCCCAGGGCCTGTGACCTGCATCCGCTGCCGTCTTCCTCCAGGCCTCACCTGTGTTTCCTTCCTTCACAGGTCTGGAGACACCAGAGGAAGGGGCGCCTCACCCCTCTCCCCACAGCTGGCCCCGGCCCTCTCTGCACATCCGCCCTGGGCCTTGTCTGGGCTCTGGGGCAAACGCTGCTTCGTGGGCCTGGGGGCACAGGACACCGGCCCACTCCCATCACCCCGCCTCCCCCAGAGGGCCTTTTCCTGCCAGGTGCCCTTTTGGCCTTTTGTGAGGGAGCACGGACCAGGCTCGAAGGCTCGGGGCTATCTGCCTTCTGCTGAGGCTCCTGTGATGGGCCTCCTGTGCCCAGCTTTCGCGCCTCTCTCCTCCACCACTGGGCCTCGTCTACCTGTGTGGCCCAGGAGGGCAGCGGGGGCCTCCGACACGCTCCCCACCCACCTCACCCCAGCCTCTTCCCCACATTAGGGGTTTCTCAGAAGCTGGTTTTCACACTCCCTGCCACCCTCAGCTTGAGGTAGGATAACCCTTAACCCTGGGCTCCCAGCCCTAAAACACTGCCTCCCCTGAGGGCCCCCCTAAGGAGGGTGTGGGGGAGCCCTGAGGGCTGCCTCTCCGCCAGTCAGCCACAGAGACCCTCCTCCTTTCATGAGGAAAAGACCTCCCCCAAACCCCTAAAAATGTTTACAGTCTCTGCTGGTCCCCTCCGTGTAAATACCACTACCACCCGTGCGTTATCCAGCCCGGCCCAGCCCGGACGCTGCCATCTCTCTTTCTGGGAGTTTAGACAATATTTCCCTTGGATTTTTTCTCTCTCTTGATTTCTCCCTTTGCTTTGGGGGGTAACTGGGTATTTGGGAGGAGGGGTGCGGGGCGGGCTAAAAGGGTTTATTACCTGATCATTTTCTTTAGAAAGAGGTTTTAGGGAAAAGAAATGGGGTGGGGGTGGGGGTGGTAAGGGGAGAGTGGGGAGTCAGTTTCAGACACTTCTCTATGCTTAACTTATTTATTTATTGCATTTTACTTTTAAAGAGTTGGTCTTTTCTGTCTAAATAAAGAAAAAAGTTTAAAAGCTTCAAATAAGTGTCTTGGAAGGATGGAGGTAGGGGATCTGGTGCCCACAGCGGGTGGGGGGAGAAGGAGGTATGGAGGGTAAGGTTGGGGAGAGAAAACTCTATGAGGAAGGCCCAGACTTCCTCATAGGAAGTCCTTTGAGCACAGTCTAGGCCTTGATCATGCCTTCATGATCCTGTTCCTCTGCCCTTCTTTTGGGCTTAGTTCTGGAATGCTCTACAGAGCAGGCGCAGAAGGGAGAAAGCAGGTCAGCAGGCCTCTTTCCCATAGCCAGCCCTGTCCATCTGAAGGCTGAGGACACGCGGCCTCACACTTCAGACCTCCACTTGTCCCTCGTTCACATGGGGGAGCTATGGGATACTGGGAGCGGAGTGTCCACCGCCGTTTGTAATGCAAATCTCTGTACCTGCCTGATTCTCTTCTAGGCCCTTAATGTGCATTTCCTCATTTCAACAACCCTCTGTTCTTGCTGTTCAGTTCCTCAGCCATGTCCAACTCTTTGCTGCCCCATGGACTGCAGCATGCCAGGCTTTCCTGTCCTTCACTATCTCCTGGAGTTTGCTCAGCTCAAACTCAGGTCCACTGAGTTGATGACATGAGGCAGGATATAATTTTACAGACAGGGAAATGGAGGATGTGGAGGTGAGCTCACTTACCCAGCGTCACAGAGTGACGAAGGGATGGTGCAGGAATGGAACCCAGGCCCCAAAGCCCATGGCGCACTTGTCTCACAGTTTCACCTACCTGTCGGTGACCTGAGGCAAAGATCCCAAGAAGTATCTAGCAGGCCGGAGCAGTGACTCCTATCAAGCAGAAAGCGGATGCATTAGCCCTAGTCTCTCGGGTTTCTAGATTCCATTCTGTAAACTGCTTTCCTGCTGGGGTTCACACAGGTGTTGTCTTTAACTTCACAACATATGGGCCATTTGCTTCTAGGCAGCTACCTGCAACCTCACCCTCATGACATTCTACTTATAAACTTGCTCACTTTCCAGCCTA
Source organism: Bubalus kerabau (assembly GCF_029407905.1). Lineage (NCBI taxonomy): Eukaryota > Metazoa > Chordata > Mammalia > Artiodactyla > Bovidae > Bubalus > Bubalus kerabau. Next base: position 19,877,179 of record NC_073629.1, read on the forward strand.
GAGCTGGCCTCAGGCCAGAGCTATTCCATGACAGGACAAGGATGAGTGAATCCCCACAACTCACCCCCAATCTACGCCCCATACTTCTGCCTTTTCTTAAAACTGCCCCAAACTAAGAAGAGAAAGAGAAGTAACATGCGTGGCACTGGAGGGACTATCTGTGGACATTGTTTCAAGAAAAAAACACGTCTCTTGGCTTGGTAAGACATCAGGGATGGGACTTGCTCAGGATTCTGAGCCAAGTCCTCAGCATATGAAATCTCCAACAGAGACATGGGTGTGTGTGTCTGTGTGTGTGTGTGTGTGTGTGTGGTCAGAGATGGGATGAGGTGTGCACGAGGAGGAAGGTCACCAGAGTTGGAATTAACATTGTGAATTTTCCCCTGAGCTGCTCACTGTGGCTTTGCAACAGTTTCTGGGTCAGGACAGAAAGATGGAAGGTTGGGTTTAAACCAAAAGGCACCTCCAGAGTGATTTACTGACAGCTGGGATCTCCTGAGATGTGGGGATTGGGGAGACCAGGAAGGCTTCCCCTTTCTGGCATCTTTCCCTTCACACAAACAGGGAAGGCAGCATTCATTGCTTGTCACTGCTTGCTGCTGTCCCGCATCCCTCAAGGCTGCAGCCAGTTTTTCTCCAGAGAAGCACTAGGCAAGTCAGGTTGAATGATGGGGATGAAGAAGACACAGCATTCTTCTGAGGAATCAGAACATCTGGGCAAAGATTCTCCAGGCCCTTTGATGGCAAAACAAAGGAGGCTACCTGAGACAGAAAAGGGGGCTCCTAACTTGCCTGGCAAATCCCATGGACGGAGAAGCCTGGTGGGCTGCAGTCCATGGGGACGCTAGGAGTCGGACATGACTGAGCGACTTCACTTTCACTTTTCACTTTTCTGCACTGGAGAAGGCAATGGCACCCCACTCCAGTCCTCTTGCCTGGAGAATCTCAGGGACAGTGGAGACTGGTGGGCTGCCATCTGTGGGGTCGCACAGAGTCGGACACGACTGAAGCGACTTAGCAGCAGCAGCAGCAGCAACTTGTATGAACACAGATTTTTCAGACATCATACTGCTTCAAACATAGCAAGAAAGGTATAAAGGAGAGGTAGTTCTGTTAGCTGATGAAGTTCACTAACCTTTCTTCTGAGCAGAAGAGGCCTCAGTAATAAAATGCAGAATAGGAAATGACGACAGCAGGATCACTTACCTTCAAGCCAAACAAGAGGAAACCACATTAGTTTCTTCTAAAATAATCAAGTTACTGTTCAAATGTTTATGGCAGCATGAAGAGAAGAGAGAAGGAAAATAAGGCAGAAGAGTGGAGTGGACAGGTAAATAGCAGGGATTGGAGGAAGCCTTCTAGTTTTAGAGATAAAAAGACATTTAGGAAAATATCCTCAGTTGCGAGGGGGCTGTGGTGATGAGAATGTGCTAAGTCCCACCATTCCTTCACTGCATTCCCATCCCATCTGTGTTTTCAGATCTTTAAAATACATGAATGTAATACAAGCTGTCTCACTTCTTTAGGGTTGAACTCTTCAGTAGCTTGAGGCCCTCTCTGATTTTCAGGCTCTCCATTGTCTTTTCATCCTCCTGCTAAAATTTCAAGGGCTTTCACAGCCTTGGCTGCTTGAGTTTGTGACTGAAGCAATTCCCACTCTTGGCCAAGCAAACCTCATTCCCTTTTCCAAATTTGAGAACTTGAGCAGCCCTGGCTCAAGCTCCCAGGTCTTAGGTTCTCCCCTCTCTGGCTCCTCTTTCAGTCTATCTTCCTGAGTAGTTGGCTTCCTCTTGCTCCTCATAAATGGGGTTGCATCTTCTCTTTACTCAAAGAAGATGACGGCCGGATACGTGTTTCTAACCTGCTGTTTCTCCTGAACTCCGTTTTGGTGGTGCCTCTCCTCCCTCCGTCCTCCTCACCAGTAGAGGCTCACTGTGAACTGGCCCGGCCCAAACTGCAGTCACACCGTTGCTCTCAGGTCTCAGATCCAACCCAACTGCAAAGCCCTACTGGCTCGCGCTCACTCACGTCTGTTTCTCCATCTCACCGCCATCCACGCTGTCCAGGTTCTCCTCACCCACTGGAGATCTAGTTTCCTCCCCACCCATCTCCACATCCCCCCTCCTGTTCTCCAGAGAAGTCATCCATCTTCTACAAATTCATTCACAGGTATCTACTCTGTCTTGCTCATCTGCCATGTCCCCACCATCCGAATCAGTGCCCAGAACATTAGGAGGTGCTCGGCAAATAAGAAATAGCTGCTGGACACCTGTATCCACATTTCTCACACAGGCTTAAACTGCAACAGGTCCAAAGCTATTTTCTTTCCCAAAGTTTCACATCTTAAATATATCCATTTGCCACTGAGCCATGAAACCTTGAGAATCTTCTACTACTCTCCAGTAAACTCAATGTTTAATGCTAAATCATAAATGATTTTACTTCCATAATTTTTTCATATTCATTTCCCTCATTTCAAGTTAGTACTGCATCCACTTACTAATCAAGACAGTGTCCTACTAACTGACCCCTGTGTATGTATTCTGCAACATCAAAGTTTCTCAAGTGCAGCTGATGAAAGATGAAACTTCTCTTTTTTATTTTTTGGCCATGTGCAGTTTCTGGGGTCTCAGTTCTCCAATCAGGGTCTGAACCTGGGTTCTCAGCAATGAGAGCGTGGAGTCCTAACCAGGGGGTCACTGGGGAAATTCTCTTTAAAAAAATGTAGAGACTTTACCTGGCATTCAAGGCTCTTCAGAGGCTTATCTTCCATTTTATTCCTATACACACCTTAGATTCTAATCAAATAGAACTGTTTGTTGTTGTCTAGACAAGTATTCTGATACCTCCAACCCATGTATTTTCATTCCCAATTACTAGTGTTGGCACGTAACAGCTCAGTGAGGTTCGCTGAATGCCTTCTTGTTGAAATCCTGCTCCTTCTAAACAGTTCACTTTAAACACCATTTTCTTCATCAAGATTTAACTGCTTTCATCCAAAGATCTTTCTCTCATCTTTTCTAGTCCTTTTGCCACTTAACCCTTCCACCGCTGGGGATCACGGCCATTCCTCCAAGAGCCTGAAAGTCAGTCGAGTTTCTTACTTTGCTTTTCTATCTATTGCAGTTATCTAACACAGCACTCTGCACAAAGTAGATAATCAATGTTTGACTTTACCTTCTGTTATTCTAACTCTGGAGTTCCACTTTCTACCCCTCTGTGGATTCTTTCCTCATTAAATAAAAAATTGTTTTTCCCAATTAACACAGTAGTATCTATTGTTGTTCAGTTGCCCAGTTGTGTCCGACTCTTTGCGACCCCATGGGCTGCAGCACGCCAGGCCTCCCTGTCCCTTAGCATTTTCAGAAGTTTGCCTAAGTTCATGTCCATTGCATTGGTGATGCCAGCCAGCCATCTTATCCTCTGACGCCCTCTTCTCCTTCTGCCCTCAATCTTTCCCAGTATCAAGGACTTTAATATTTACCAAATTTCAATTATTTAGTACTGGCAGCTGAGTGAGAGACCCACGCAATGTCTCTCCCCGAACTGCCAAACAAAATGTCAAACTACTCCTTGCTCTCATGGTCTCTAATCAAGAAGCAAAAGCATGTGGCTCAGGATTATAGAAATAAAATAGGAAGGTCTATAAAAATAATTTAAAACATCCAACCAAACAAAAACGCTGAACTTTTCAGAACAGATTCAGCCCAGAAACTAACACACAGAGTAGAATAAGGATTCTAAAGTACAGGTGCTCAGTCCACAGCAGCTGAGACTCTTCTGCAAGAGCAAAAACATGCAAGACCATGTGTGCAGAGGAAGGACTCCAATCACCTGAGTACACAGTACGGAGCTGGGACTTGTTAAAGGTGACATGTACCTTTCGGTTCAGATTCCAGAGGGAAGTTTCCTGTTACTTGAAAAGTGAAAAAGAAAATACATGTTGATGGGCCAGGGGGACAGTTCTAAAACCTGTCCCAAGGGCTCTGCCAGACTCTATCTACATCAGGCTGAGGGAGAGACGTCCTGCGAGTCAATGTGGAGCTTCAGTGAACTGGCACAACCAATCCTGAGAGCTGGAGAAGGAACTTGCTGGAAACTCAACTGTGGGCCAGGGGCCTCCCAGCTTCTCCTTTCTCCTTCTCCTTCTTCCACCTCTCCCCAACTCCTGCTCTCAAACATCCGCCTCACTAGTTGTGCAGGAGAGCCAGTTACATGTTTCTCCCCATCTTCAGATGGATCATTCAAACTCAAATCTCAAACATCCTTCTTCACCTCTTCCCACACAACCCAAAGGATTTGTAGTCAAGGAAACCAAAGAATAGTTTCATCAATAAATCAATTTATTTAAAAGAATATGTTACAATTAATTACACTAAGTGACATTACCAAACAATTTTAGAGTGGTTAGCTCTAGAACAAGGAATGAAAGAAACACTGTTAGCCATTATGTGTCTGTGTATTTTCTCTTCACATTTCCTAAATCACAAATAAAAAATACAAGATACTGCAGTGAAAATACAATTAGAGTTTCTCTCAAATAAATTAAAAGTGTGCATGGTTTGGGGAAAACTGAAGCCCAGCTCACTGGCTTACAAAGGGGGCGTGATATAAAACTGGTGTCCAAGTTTAGCAGTTAGCCAGTGCCTCCACCCACATCACTCCCCTCTTAGATTCTGTTCCTCCCCAGAACCCTAAGCTTCCCACACATCCTAGATTACTGCTGAGGAGTGAGCTGACGTCACTGCGTATGAGTGAGCCTTGGCATGACGTGCTCAGGTTTAGAGGAAGAGGAAGGCAGGAGGTGAAACCGGAAGGTGGGGGACTAACGACGCACACCCACCACCTCTCCTCTGAGTATTCAACCACATCACCCTCCCAAAGGGAAGCTAATGTGACACAGTGAATCTGGAAGGAACCTAGCAGGTGTGCTGGGGCCCAACAGACCAAATGGTTTCTACTGCTGAATCAATCCAGAGAACACCAAGGACAGAAGGGAGGGCACCGCTGTCCCTCTAGGTTTGGAGACCTCGGGTCACCCAGGATGCCATCCCCTTTAAGAAAACTGCCTTCCACAGCCAGGTCCCCGAGTTGGCAAATTCTGAAATGAGAGACAGAGGTATCACCTCCCATCAGAGCCCTATACTGCTGCTCCAAGCACTGGATTTAGAGGTACAAGAGAGAGTGACCCAAAGCTACTGGCCTGGGCAAAGGATGAAACCAGATGGGCCAGGTATGGGGATGCCGAACATTTACCTAATCCTCCCTGAGAGCTGTCCAGGCCTAGGAGCTGCCCTGAGCACACACCTGTGCTGAGCTTAGACCTAGAGCAAGGGGAGGGGAGAAAAATGGAGAGTAAAATTAAACTATAAAGAGCAGAAAACCCAAAGCACGGGCCAAGGGAAACTTTCTACAGAGATATGTTTCTCAGGGCCTGCATTTTCTCCTGACCCATAACAACTCTGAGCTTTTATCAAAGAGGATGGGAACTCTCTGTGGGGGTGAAAGAGGAGACCAGGGTGATCCTGCTGGCTTTGCTGCGGGCAAAGCAGGGTGCAGGGGGACCTCTCCATTTCCTGGAGACAAATTGCAAAAAAAAAAAGACTGAGGAGAAGCCTCCCTGAGCAGAACCCAGGACTAAGAAAGACAGTAGGGATTTGAGAAAGGAAGTGCAGAGTAAGAGCGAAAGGGTATCACACAAACACTGCTTCATGCAAAGAAGAGCTTGACCCTAGGAGCTGCACAGCCCCAGAGACCTCTGCCTCCATCACAGGACACCTGCTGTGAACAGAAGAGACGAGAAAGCCTTCCTCTGGGCCTTCCCTCCTTCCCCTTCTCCCTAAGCTGGGGCTTTGTTAATGGAACAGCCTCAAGTAGGGGCTGGCCCTCAACATATTCTCCCAACAGGCTAACCATCCAGTGGGCTCCACCCAATCTCCAAGTGCCAAGTGAGTGCCAGGTCAGGGCAGGAGGGAGGGAACAGCGTCTACACACGCTAAGAGCACCCCCGCTGCTCTCACATCTGGAGGGCAGCCTTTGGGCTTCCCATGGACTCCAGGATTTGTTCATTCCTCTCCCACTCTGACAGAATAGGAGCAAACTGCTATTTTTAAAGTGTGAACAGAGCTGGGGCCAAAAACCTCTTCAGCTCCTTGGAGTGGGCAATCAACATACCTTCTTCTCATGGTCCTCTGGCTCATTATTAAATTCACTTATGCCAGAAGAAGTTAATTCTGTGCCAAAGCCTCCAAGGCAGGGCTCACTCTCTGCGACTTTAAACACAGCCTCCTTACAGTTTCCACTCTGCGATCCTGCCTGGTTTGGAGAAGGCGAGGAAAGACAGGATGTCCTACATGATACCACACCCCCCAGGGCAAGTGCCTGCCAGGGTAACAGTGAGAGAAAAAGTCAAGTGCCTCACAACCATCTGCAGAAACAAGTTACAGAAACAGAAACTTCAACCACCCCAACACTGCTCAGTGACTACAGCCAAATATGGCTGCCTCCCAGTTAGACAAAGCAAAAGATGCCACTCTGTGAGGGCTTTTGTGCAGAAGGCAGAGAAGGAAAAAAGTAAAAGAGGCTCAAAGATGTGTTTCAGACACAGCAGAGCCTGATTATAAGCTCTCAACGCCATCTCTTTGGAGCCTGGGGGTTGAGAATGTTGCTCCTGCTGCTCTCATGCCATGAGGGCAGCCTTTCAGAGAGCGACATTCTCAACCCCCAGTCAGCCCTGGCCCCAGACCCAGGAATGCAGTTCTTAGGTCTCAAAAGGTCTAACTGCAAGGTCAGATGAGGAGCTCTTTTAAGGAACAAAAATATTTTCCTTCAATCTCCTTTTAATTAAAAGTTGAGATCCAACCCAAATCAACCATATTCCTACTGTTCCTTTCTGGGTCCTCAGCTGGCTTAGACGGGTTATGGTTTTGCTTGGCTCAAATCACTGACCCATTCCAAGTTTCCCCAAGGCCTTGGGGATATGGTCAGATCCTTCCCCAACATGGTTGTTTAAGGAAGTCACAGAGAACCTAATAGTTACGGTGTTACTGGTAGGAACGGAGTAGAAAGAAGCTTACGTACACAGCGCCTTTCTTCTTTCCTCCCCTACCTAAGTCCAATCTTTGTGCCTAAAGATGTCAGCTTTGACTCTGGTTCCGAGTACGATCCCTGCTTTATAAACAGCAGAGAAATGGGCAATCATTACCATGAAGTGTTTCAGCGGTCTGGGCATCAACCTCCTGAGCTCCCCTTCCCCTTCATCCTAGGCCTGCTGGAAAAGCACACAGGGGGCCCTTGGGAAGCAGGAAGACGTGGAATGTGGCTAAACGCCATGAGTGGAAGAGAGAGAAATGGACCAGGAACGTTGTCTTGGAATCAAGAGAGACCACACCAAGTCTTCAGACTCTTCCTGCAGATCTGCAGCCCCACTGCCCTTGAAAAACACACTTCTTTCTCCTCCCCAGCAGCCTTTTGAAGATAAAGAAACTATGCTCCTTGCTCCTCAGACTCTATGGCAACCCATGGTCCAAAATCTTCATTCAATACAAAAAAGGGGGGAAAACCCAAGCAGGTTGTAAACTTTTCGAGTCCTTCATGAGGAGAGGTATTTTTCCCTGTAAAATTTTTTTTTTCCTTTTTAAAGTTTGTTTCAAAATAAAGAGAGCAAGAGAGAAATCATGAGTTCTAGTGAAAGGTGTGTAAAAACACAAGCTAAAAAAGGTACTGCCATCAATATGAAATTTAAAAAGAAATATATATATGTATATACGTGCAGCTAATTTGCGTATATATAATTTTTACATACATACATATATATGTCTGAACAGTGCAAATGGATGGAGTTCATAGTTCCAGTTCTAAAAATATAGTACAAGGAGAGTCTGTTGGTATGAGGCCCAGAGGAAAGGACAAAGATCCCTTTGGCGAATTGGTTGGGCTTATTTCTTTTCCTGTCTTAACTCAGCTGACTCCTGGTGCTGACCCATCTATTGTTCTCTACCAGCTCAATTACAGAGATATGAAACTCAGAGGGATTATTAATGACATTTAGTTTAGGGCTTTTGAATATAATGACTTTTTTCCTTTTTCTCTTCTTTTGTGTTAATGGTTACTCTGTCTGACATGGGAGACGAAAGGGATAAGAGGATGAGGGTGAAGAGAAGGAACAGGGTAATGAGAGGCTAGGTGGCCACATCCCTCTGCTGTGACCTCGCCATCTGGAAAATGTTCTGAAAGGAAAAAAAGACAAGAGTTATTGGGAAGCCTTGGGTGTCTTCATCTCCTTCCATCCAGAGACAACCCCTCACACAGAAAATGTACGATGGGATGACTCGACATAATGGGCCTCATCACTGGACACAACTTTCCATCAAGAATCACAGCCTTTTAGAGCTGGAAGGAACCCAGGATATTACTTATCCAGCTCAGTCTTTCAATCTCACAGATAAGAAAAGATGAGAAAACTGAGATCCAGGGAGGCCGATTTGAACAGAATCACAGAGAGAAAAATGGCCAGGAGAGAATCCAGATCTGATCCCCAGAGCCCTGTGTTCTTCCTACAAAACCAAGAATATAAATGTTCGTATTTCTTACTTTATTTTCTGAACCTCAAAAACATCTTCTTGGAGAGTAAGCAGCTAATTATTCAGAATCTTTTAAATTCTGTTCCATCACTAGCATGTACAGACAGCAGGAAAGCAGCAGCAGAAACCACACACACACACACACACACACTCTTGGCTATCCTACACGCTCTTTAACATCTCATCTAGTCAGGACTAAAGCTAAGTACAACTGCCCTTCTGGACCAGGAACAACACGGAGGGCGACTGATAAAAAAATAGGTAGAGGAGGGTCCATGAAGTCACAGAGATGAACAGCCTGTGGCCAATAGCCACCCTCTTCACAAGGAAAACAGGGATTTTTTTTGCACAGTCTGGTTTAGCATCCAAGGCTAATGACCTCTCTGGAAAAGTATCCTGGTTAATGTGGGATGACTGGTCTCTAGAAAAGTGTCCTGGCTCATGTGGGATGACAAGTCTGTAACTAATATTCCTAGAAAGTGTCCTGGCTCATGTGGGATGACCGGTCTCTAACTAATACTCCTACAAGAGAATCCTGGCTCATGTGGGATGACTGGTCTCTAACTAATACTCCTAGAAGAGTGTCCTGGCTCACGTGGGATGACAAGGCTGTAACTAATATTCCTAGAAAGTGTCCTGCCTCATATGGGATAACAGGTCTCTAACTAATACTCCTAGAAGAGCATCCTGGCTCATATGGGATGACCGGTCTCTAACTAATCCTCCTGGAGGAGTGTCCTGGCTCGTGTGGGATGACTGGTCCCTAACTAATATTCCTAGAAGAGTATCCTGGCTCACGTGGAATGACTGATCTTTAACTAATACTCCTAGAAGAGTGCCCTGGCTCACGTGGGATGACCAGTCTCTAACTAATTCTCCTAGAAGAGCATCCTGGCTCATGTGGGATAACCAGTCTCTAACTAATATTCCTAGAAAGATGGAAGTGAGGGTCCCAGGTATTTGGATAAAGGAGTGTACATTTTAAACAAACAAACAAAGATGAAAAGGTCAATTCAAGATTGTTCAGAATTACCTCTTTTCTCCACTTGAGCTCGCAGAACACCCTCTCGAAGCATTCATGCATGTAATTAAACTGAAAAAAGACAAAGCAACATTCACTGCCTTCTCCAGACCAGGCATCACAAAACCATTCCTTTGAACTCCTACCCAGAGTCACCTTCCAAACTTGCTCAGCCTGAGAAAAACCTTAAGAGACTCCATAAAACCCAGGCCTGGCTCATCTGCTATTCTCTGGCTCCTTCTAGTGGTAACTGTGAGTCAAGAGGAAAGTGACACTGCTAATCTAAAGGAAAGACAGAAGAACCTGGGGGTTCAAACAGGTTCAGATCTCCACTGTTATCCCTACAGCTCCATTTATGCATTTAGCTTTCGGAGAACTTTAAACCCAATCTACTTTCCCCAAGCATGTTTCCCCAACCATCACTCACATATGGTGTGAAGATTTTAACCCATCGAGGCTTCTTCTCTCCTCGTGCATATTCAAAACAGAAGGCCATTCCTTCTTCATCCGTATCCCATCGCTGCATCTCATCCCATTCAAATGCTATTACCTGGTTCTGAACAATCGAGAGCATAAGTTTGAGAATGCTGGGGAGCTTAGGTAAGATGGGTTCTGAACCAGGCAGCAGAAAAGAAATGTAGAGGTGTCTATAGCATTTCATGGAAAAGACTGACAGAAGAATAAAAGTCAATGTAAACAGCCAGTGAAGGCGAGGAGCAGTGTGCACCCAGAGCCCAGGTATCCCAGTCAAAACAGTTTTGATTCCACTCTCCCCCACCCCAAGAAGGAACCAAACGTGGCGAGTGAGCACCAAGCACTCCCGGCGTTCCCGGCCCTGCCGCGGCCTCCTGGGCGTGCTCAGTGGGCTCTCACCTCCAGCTGTCCTTCTTCAGTGCAGGCGTGCAATTTAAAGTGCGCGATGCTGATGGCTGTGATGACATGCCCCTTCCTCCTGGAGTCGCAGGCACAGTGGGGGAAGATAATTTCATTGTAGCCCTCACAAGTCCTTAGCATGTTGAGGTACTAGGGAAAAAAAGGGAAAGAGAAACAGTGCTACTCTGGAACTATACCATCCTCAAGAGCTGCTGAGAAGGTACAAAAGAACCAAGAAAATCCTCGCAACCTATAGACCGTGTCTCTGGGCTCACATCCATTGTTAAGCTGGGACAGGACTCCTGGATGATCCTTCAGCCTCCTTCTAACTTTCACTTTCATACTTCAACCCTTGTCTCTTTCTCTACTTAAAAAAGGTAAATAAATGAAGCCAGAAGAGAGACTGCAACCAAGACTCCGAGGAGGGAACTCATAATGCCATTTAGTCCAGCCCTCTATTTTCACTGTACCTAAGGGACGAAATCAAATCTATCTGAGAACTAATGTTTCTCATGCCCTCTCCAATCCAAAGTTAGAGTGATCTCAGTGATGAGGAGTAAACCACCCAAATCTCATATTCATAAAAGGTTTAAGCTGAGGGAAACTTAAAACTTAGTCACTTTATAGAAACCCAGAATAATATGAGACTTGCTTAATGTTACACGTAATAATAAGTTGTACAACCAGGATTACAAATCAGGTTTAATTTCTAGGCCTCTGATCCTTTTTCTCTATTACCAACTAGTCCCCTTCAGCCCCGCTGTCCCCTGGGTCTCCAGCATATATGTCTCCTTAAAAAGCATCTGGACCCGAATCAAGTGACCTATGTGACCCTCACAGGTACAAGGCTCCCCAGAGAGGTCTCTGAACTCTTTTGACTCTTTTCCTCCACAGTTAAGGCTAGCCTCTCTCTTCCTTAACACTACTTTGAATTGAGGGGACAGAGTAAAAGAGAAGGAGCGGGAAAGAAAGTAGGAGAGAAACAGAGAAAAGATGATAAGAACAAAAGACGACGCATTGACTCTGACCTGGTTTCCTCATAGACTGCCTGGGAAACAAGCAAATGGTCTTGCATCTGTGTGACACCACCATCTGCATGTCACACAGGAACAACAGGCACAGTGGAAACGTGTGCAGAGAGAGAGTTAGAAAGAAGACAAAGGTGGAGCCCCTAGCTGATTTCAACTAGATGCGTGAGGAAGTTAGAATACACTGGAGAGCTGCCTTCTGCCTCACCAAGAGGAGAGACACAGGCACAAAAAGACCCTATGCTACCTATGCTCTGGTGCCAAGGGGCGGCGCCCAGCGCTGCTTTCTACTGCTGCCAGGGACTGTCTGGGGAGGCCTAAGGGCTGGGGTTGGGAAGGAGTCACACCACAGGTTCCCTTCCCTACTTTGTAGTTACTTCTGCTCAGGTAAAATAACCACCACTTTAAAGGTGAAAACTTACAAAAGGGGAGCAAGAACACAGGGTCAGTGTCAATTCAGAAGGGCCAAAATACTTGTTTGCATCATTTTTCTTCTGTCTCCTTCCTTCCATTACCCGACTGATCACCCTTTATCATCATCCTTTGAGTCAGTGATAAACTGCCTAGCCCTTCTACTGGCACTATGATCAAAAGAAATCTCTGGCTACTTCATTCTGGTAAATATGACAGGCAGTGGATGATACAGGAAAGAACTCTTCTGGGGCTATGACAAGACAGGAGACAGTGCACCGAAGAGTGATCCAGCTTCTGGGCCCACATGCCCTGGGCTTCAGTCCTGGCCCCATCACTTCCTAAATGCGTAATCTTGGGCAAGTTATTTGAACAAGCAAATTACTAAACCTAGGAGCCTTAGTTTCCTCTTCCAGAAAAACAGAAATAATAATATTAAATAGCATCTATACCATACAGCTATTTGTACCCTCTGAAAGTACTTAGTACATAAGCATAGTACTGAGTACATAATTAGGTATCCAATATATGACAGCTACAAAAAATTATTTTAAAGACTCCATTAAGGTACAGTGTCACTGGGGAAACTTAAGATTCTCCCAAAATTATCAGGTCAGGTAGTATTTCTCAGCTTTAAGAGGGCAATCTTTATATTCCAGGATTTGCAGAAAGTGCAGAGAAGAAATATTTAAAATTTTACATGTAAAAAAATTTCCAAAAGGGAAATTAACCTTTGTTTTCAAACATATTTACTTAAGGGTATAACTATGTATCTGTTTGTATTTCAAACAAAAATTACCCTGTCCATTCTCCTTTCATATTAAATTTTTAATAAATATGTATCCTAAATTAGCTTCTCTGATTTGCATACCACTTGGATGATGGCCCCACATTAGGCAAGAGAAGAGGACAGGTATGGCCTGGGACATTTTATAAACATTCACTGTTCAGCAAGATAGGTAAATACCAAAACAGGACAGTTATTAAGGCAGAGACAAAGTACTTAACAGAGCAAACACTTTCGGTGGGGGGATGGAAATCCATTCTGGAGAACTCTCTGTTCTCCCAAACTTCCTGCGGAGGGTCAAACCAGATCTAACATTGAAATCGAGGCCTGAGAGGAACCACGGGAACCAACTCTCCCAGATTTCAAGGGCAGCAATTCTCAAGCACCTTAAGTTTCAGACTCATTAGGGTGCTTCTGTAAAAATCTTTACAAAGATTTCCAGATCTTTCCCCTAGAGATTCTGGCTTAGTATATGTGAGGTGGTCCAGAAATATGCACTTGAAGCAGGCTTCACAAGTGATTCCTGTGTAACTGACCTGGGGACTACACTTTGAGAAACACTGACCTCCACATATACCACCTTGTGTGAAATCATTAAAAATTACGTTGACAAACACAAACCCAGAAACCTCTATTTGTCAGTTCAATAATCGCAAGACATGTTACACACATTCACTGTTTGACAGAGAGTAAAAGAAGACAGAGAGAGAAAAAAAAAAAAACAAGTCTTGTATACATTATATTTTCAACCATCCAAATTTGAGATTCAATCTAACTTTGTAAATAAGAAACAAAAACATTTTGATCATACTGGGTATTACAAACTATGGCAAAGGTATGAGCCATCCTCTGTATGTGGGGAGCAAAGGAACTTACACAAAGCTTATTTATCTGTTAAGAACTTTGTGATGTTTCATCAAGACTCTACTTGATAGCAAGCAATCCTAACATCCCCAATTTACAAAAAAGAAACTGAAAGTGAGAAGTTGGTGAATGGCTGAAAGTCTCACAGTTATCTGGCAAAATATCGTAGTGATCAGGCCTAATCTTAGGCCTATCAACATGCTAAGCTATTATACATAATGGTATCAAAGACCCACGGGCTCTGAGGGATCCATCTTGAGGTGCAAGTTTCAGTGTATTGACCATGACCACTGTCTAGGCTAATGTCTCTGAACACTAGCACTTGAATAAAATCCAAACTTTTTTCGGGGAGGGGGAGGAGAAGGCAATGGCAACCTACTCCAGTACTCTTGCCTGGAAAATCCAATGGACGGAGGAGCCTGCTAGGCTGCAGTCCATGGGGTCGCGAAGAGTCGGACACGACTGAGCCACCTCACTTTCACTTTTCACTTTCATGCACTGGAGAAGGAAATGGCAACCCACTCCCGTGTTCTTTCCTGGAGAATCCCAGGGACAGGGGAGCCTGGTGGGCTGCCATCTATGGGGCCGCACAGAGTCAGACACGACTGAAGCAACTTGGCAGCAGCAGCAACAGGAGGTCTTTAAAGTCAGGTTGCGATATTACGTGGCCAGTACAAAACTGTACACTGGCACCAGGCTTTCAGGAGAGCAGACCCCATGAACGCTTAAGCATGCTTTACATGCATACTCAAGACGACCCAAGGGAACATCGACGCACGAATTGCACTTGAGTTCTTTACCTTGTATGACAAGATACAGACTTGAGTCTAAGAAATAACTTCAAAATAGATTACTATGTTTGTTAAACTCAGACTTGCTATATTTTGCCACAGAACAAACAAACCTATTTATTTCTCTAGCACCTTGCATTGTGCCTGGCACACACTTGATGCTCAACAAATATTTTTTGTAAATGTATAAATGGAAGATAGTGCATTTAGAGTGCTTATCTACAAAGAAACAGTATGTATTCCACATTCAGAAGCTTTTATGAAATTACTTTGATTCTGTTGGTTTTGACAAAGCCAAAGAACTACTGTAGAGGTTAACTGCCCTTTTCACCAAAAGATGCAGACGTTTTGGTCAGAATTATGCATTAATATATAGAAGACAATACCATTAAAGAAGAGGTGGAAGCTGAGTTTTAAAATCTTGTCTCCCACACAGCAAAATTTCCTTAACCAAAATTCTGCCAAGACTTAATTCCATTTAAAAGATTTGGGGAATGTCTATTTCAGCCTGTTGGTATGCAGAACACTGGTAGATGGTTCCCTCTTTGTCATGTGAGTGATAAAATAAATATCCCACCTAGATATAAGACTAGGAGCTAAATAAGTTCAGTGGCTAACTTGTTTGTATTCTTATTCCAAACATTCCCTCCTAAAAACTGCTCAGAAAGTACAAAAGAAACTCAAGTGGCCTATTAGAATTATTACCAGTGCAATTACTGCCTTCTGTAAAAACTGTGCTCAACTGCTCAGTTTTATCTGACTCTTTGCAACTCCATGGACTGGAGCCCACCAGGCTCCTCTAACCATGGAATTTTCCAGGCAAGAATACTGGAGTGAACTGTGATTTCCTACTCCATTGTGTAAAAACTATATGAAAACTATTAGGAAAAACTATAATTGGAAAATTTTCAACTATATGAACTGGCCAGGAAAGAAGTTTTAAAATGATATGAGTAGAGTCTTTATAAACGTTCTTTACACATTTTATTTTTGACAAGTTTATCTCTCCATTTATGGCAGATATAAATTCAAAACTATTTTTGAAATATTCTAAGAATATCATAGTGGCCCTCTCCAACAGAACTTACTGTGGTGATGAAAATGTTCCGTATCTGAGCTGTCCAATACAGTAGCTACTAGCAACTCACTCAATACCTGAAATGTGCTAATGCATCTGAGGAATTGAATTTTAAAATTTAAGTTAAATAAATTTAAAATTAAATTTAAGTAGCCACATGAGGCTAGTAGCTATGGAATCAAACAGCACAGCTCTAGGATATCACACTAACCAACAGCACTACTGAGCATAAATGTTTGAGCAACTGCAGAGATGGGAGTTGTGAAAACAAATGACTTGGCCACTGCTAAACCACAACTAAAATAATTTCCAATGTTAAACACCTAAATATTCTCACAGAATTTTATTTTTTATCATATTAAATGTTTTGCACATCCTTTAGGCCTTTTTATTATAAAAAAGAATATTGTTTAGTAATCACTAATAATAAAGTTATATACCCATATATAAAACAATAAGCTCCTTGTGTGCTAAACAGAGGAACACAATAGACTTTATATCAAGCTCTATATCCCCCTCCTTTTTTGTTTCTTTGGCTGCACCATGTGGCACTCAGAATCTCAGTTCCCCGACCTGGGACTGAATCCATGCCGCTGCCTTGGGAGTACAGAGTCTTAACTATTGGACTACTGGGTAAGTACCCCACTCCTTTTTAAATCGGTTAAGTCACTGACCAGGTTGCAACATCTTTCAAAAATGATTAGAACAACATTTAAAAGACAAGAAGGGGAATTTTCAAAAAGCACATGAAAAGATGCTCAACATTTTTAATTAGATATGCAAATCAAAACTATAATGAGGTATCACCTCATACCAGTCAGAATGGCTATCATCAAAAAGTCTACAAATAACAAATGCTGGAAAGGGTGTGGGGAAAAGGTAACCTCCAACACTGTTGGTGGGAATGTAAGCCAATGCAGCCACTATGGAAAATAGTATGGCGATGCCTCATAACACTAAAAATAAAATTCCCATACGATCCAGCAATCCCATTCCTGGGCATATATCCAGACAAAACTATAATTCAAAAAGAGATTATCATACTAAGTGAAGTAAGTCAGAAGGAGAAAGACAAATACAATATGATATCATTTATATGTGGAATCTAAAAAAAGGCTACAAATGGATTTATCATAACTACTTACATGTGGAATCTAAAAAATAATACAAATG
This sequence comes from Bubalus kerabau, assembly GCF_029407905.1. Lineage (NCBI taxonomy): Eukaryota > Metazoa > Chordata > Mammalia > Artiodactyla > Bovidae > Bubalus > Bubalus kerabau. Next base: position 19,893,787 of record NC_073629.1, read on the forward strand.
AATATATACAGAAAACAGAGACTCACAGACTTCAAAAACAAACTTATAATTTTTAAAGGGGAAAGGTGGGGGTGGGGAGGACAAATTAGGAGTTTGGGATTAATATATAGAAACTACTATATATATAATAGATAATCAACAAAGACCTACTGTATAGCACGGAGAACTGTACTCAATATTCTGTAATAAACCTATATGGGAAAACAATCTGAAAAAGAATGGATATATGTACAACTGAATCACTTTGCTCTATACCTGAAACTAACACAACATTATAAACCACCTGTTCTCCAATATAAAATTAAATTAAATTTAAAAAGGGATAAGGGGCATTTTATAAAGAGATTATGGAACATAAACCTACCATGACCATTTTCCTTTGTTCATACAGCTTCTGTAATTGGTAGGATTTTTCCTCTGCTTTGATGTAACCTTTTTTCACATCATCAACAGCCTGTCATCAAAACAAAGGCAAGGAAGAAAGAAATGTAAAAATTATCATCAAGTACATTCTTGATAAAAATAAAGGGATACAGATTCATTTTCACAGTAATTCCTATCCATCCGGACCATCATCATCATTGCCTGTGAACTGTGCAACTCTTATTCTAGGTCTGTCCTGTTAAGAGATTTAAATTCAGGTTAATTTATACATGTGAAATAATTACAGAACACTGAAAGATAGTACACAATACTGTATTAAAGATAACAATGAAGTAGCAAAAATGTGTGACATAAATAGTAAGTGATGCATGCAGCCAGAACAGGAAAGCTTATTGCTAACTGTAGTTATCAAGGAAGTCTTGGTTAGACCCCACAGGATAGGCTGAATAGGAGAAACTTCAGGCTAAAGTCAGGAAAACAGAAATGGGTTTGAATTTAAATATATTCAGGAGACAGACCTGCCTGATCAGAATAAAGGATACATGTTAGTGGACAATGAAAAATAATTCTGGATGCATAGATTTATAGAACATGAAGGATCCCAAAGAGGAGGCATAGGAATTTAGACTTAAGGACAGTAGAGAGCTAAAATAAAGAATAAAAAGTTGCTGTTTCAGAAAGACTGATCTCTACATGACTGCCAAATGACTTAAGCTAAGAAGAGAATGAAACAAGGAAGATGAATGATACTGTGGTACTTTAAGCATGAAGTGAAACAAGACCTTAGTCCAGCGGGGTAGCAACTGGAAGAGAGAAGTGATAAATCTGAGACCATAAACAGAAAAGCTTCCAGCAAGGATCTGACATAGAAATGAAGGTATCCAGATATAATATACTAAACTATTCCTGTTAAACATACATCCCCTTCCCAACCTTACTCCACCTCTCCTCCACTCTAAGAAAAACTTTAAAAATCCAATGGAAGGGAAAACTGATCTTTGGGAGGGAAAAAAAGAAAAAGAACAAACAGAACCATTTGTCCAGAGGGTTCAGGATCTACCCTCAGTGAGTTACTCCAAAGACAACCCTATGCAGACACCAGACAGGGAACCACCTGAATCTTCATCAGAAAACTGCCAATTTCCTTCAGGTAGAAATCATTCCCCATAGTCTTTTACAGGAAAACATTTGCCAATTAGAATGAATTCAGGATTGAAGTCAAGAGACAAGTTCAAATTCTAGCTGTCACCTACCCATTACATTTGAGTAAGTCACTTAAACCCTCTCAGTCTGCAAAACAAGAATAAAATCCATCTTGAAGGTAGAGAACAAAACAAGATAAAAGATGTTAATAGCTTTGTGAAATATATATACATAGTTTTTATTACTATCATTGATATTGGCATCATTTGCCTGTTCTAAGAACCACACAAGGATATATCCTCCATGCGATTGCCACTGGAAAGAGTATCCCAGTGTCTCCCTAGTCCTAGCCATACAAGCAAGGGTTCACTTAGGCAGACAGATTATATTCACAGAGGGGGTGCTCAATGAGAACTGCCACCAATGCCCTGCAGAACCTGAACACTATCACCAAAAGACTTGGTGTCCAGCTAGATCAAATTTAAATCAGTTAGACTGGAAAAGTTGGGAGAGAAGTAAAGAGGGAAAACAAACAAATATTGGTTTATCAATTCAGTATCTCTAATACCTAGAACTGTCCGACTAGTAATAGCACTTAAGTACTTATGACCACTTCCCCTGGGCAGAGGTGGGCCAGAGTGAACATCTACTCCCGCAACTCTAAGTGAACTATTTTCATGTGGGGCAGTAAAAATGTTCTCTCCTCACTGATTTCTAATCAAGATTATATTGCTTGACTAGCTGAGTGAAAAACATAAATATCAGGACACTAGATTCCTTTTTCCCTTAATTGAAAAAAATTTATGAAATACAAGAGATACATAGTTTTTAAAAATACGTATTACTAAGAGGCACCTAACCAAAACAAGTTTGATCACAGAGCCTCATTCCAGATATTGTTAAGCACTGTAAGCAGTTTTTTGTGATATTCCTTTCATAATTCTAAATGTCATGCTTATGCTAATTCCCTAACTTGTCAATTTTAGACAATGTTGAGTTGCTGCATTTAAAGTAATAACTTTTGGGCTTCCCTAGTGGCCCAGTGGTAAAGAATCCTCTTGCCAATGTAGAAGACATGGGTTCAACCCTTGATCCCAGAAGATCTCACATGCCTCGGAGCAACTAAGCCCGTGTGCCACAACTACTGAGCCTGTGCTCTAGAGCCCGGGAGCCGCAACTACTGAATCCACATGCCACAGCTACTGAAGCCTGCGCGCCCTAGAGGCCATGCTCCCCAAAAAAAGAAGTCACGCGCTGCAACCAGAGAGTAGCCTCCTGCTCACCTAACTAGAGAAAGTGCTTGCACAGCAACGAAGACCCAGCATAGCCATAAATAAATAAATTATTTAAAAAAATAAATAAAAAGAGTTTTAAAAAAAAGCTTTAGGGACTACCCTGGTGGTCCAGTGGTTGAGCATCCATGTTTCCACTGCAGAGGGCATGGGTTCAATCCCTGGTTGGGAAACTACGATCCCGCATACCATAATGTGCAGCCAAAAATCGTAATGTTTTAGCTTTCATATACCACTCCTGCACTCTCTCTTCTTCCTCCAACATCTCAATAAAAACTAAATCAGTAATCAGTATTGAATACTGTACTCAATACATTATTATAAGCATGTAAACATTATTCACAACTAAATCATGTGCTGTTACCAGGGCTTCTTTTCTTATACATTTTGTTCTCCTTTTAGGTTAACTGCCTTATGTTTGTAACTTTCCACGTGCTTCTTACCAATTCTTCTACAATAACCAAATACCAAAGTCCTGCTGACTCATTCAAACATTCGTTTTCTGAAAAGTGTTGACCATTCTCATCTATTGTGTCCCACCTATTCTCTTCACAGGTTTACGCCTCTTAAAATCCATTATGATTGTTCTAGTAAGCTTTCAAAAAGTAGTTTAAATGTATGTTTAATCTGGTAGGTTTAGCCAGAAATTAAATATATCCTACTATGGATTTTGACTTTATCAATTTTTTAAGGAAAAGGCACATTACTATCATTATTATCTAGTATTTCATCAATTCTAAGATGCGTAGTTTTCTCACATTTTATTATTCCTATAATTGGGATCTGTCTTATAATCAATGATATATTTTGTTTAATTGGTAGCTTTTTTCTCTTAGCAGTATATAAAATACTAGTGCATCTTACAACTGGCATCTTAGAATTGATGAGATGCATGAGACGGTCCCATCATCAAAATATGATACAAAAAAATCAACTAAAATTAAGTGAGGGAAAAATTTCAGTATTATTTTCCAAAAGGCACAATTGTTTACCTAGTCAATCATAAAATCATTTGAGCTGCTGTGTACTGCTGGGAATGTAAAACAGTACAGCTGCTATGGAAAATAGTGCGGCGGTTCCTCAAAAAATTAAAAACAGAATTTCCATATGATCCAGCCATTGATCATGATTCTGGGGATATTAAAAGCAGAATTTTGAAGAGACATTTACATAACCCTGTTCATAACAGCATTATTCATAATAGCCAAGAGGTAAAAGCAACCCAAATGTCCATCCACAGATGAATAAACAAAATGTGATATACACATACAATGGCATATAATTATTCAGCTTTAATAACATGAATAAGGCTTAAGGACATTATGCTAAATAAAATAAGCAAGTCCCAAAAGACAAATAATATATTATTGCACTTACATGAGATATCTAAAGTAGTCAAGTTGACAGAAAGTAGAATGAGAGTTGCCATAAGTAGGGGAGAGGAAAATGAGTTGTTTAATGGGTAGAATTTTAGTTTTGCAAGAGGAAAAAGTTCTGGAGATCTATCGCATAATGAAGTGAATTTAACACTACTGAACTGCACATTTTTAAACGGTTGAGTATAAAAAAAAAAAAAAAAAACTTACCAAATTATAAATTTTAAATATATACAGACTATTGTGTCAACTATACTTCAATAAAGCTGTTTAAAAAACTGAAGAAACAGGAGTTCAAAAAGTTTTGGGGTATGAGACACTGATACAAAAATAAAAGCTCTTCTATCTATCCACCTAAATGTTTTGGTCTGTTGTTGTTGTTTAGTTGCTAAGTTGTGTCCAACTCTTTGCAACCCCACGGACTACACAGCCACCAGGTTTCTCTGTCCATGGGATTGCCTAGCCAAGAATACTGGAGTGGGGCTTACCATTTCCTTCTCCAGGGGATTTTCCCGACCCAGGGATCAAACCTCTGTCTATATTGGCAGGTGGATTCTTTACCACTGAGCCACCAGGGAAGCCAGCCCTACTTTTGCTTTACAGTTTTATAATTCAAAAAGTAATTTCACAACCTCTGCTTTGTTTAAAGTTTGATACTGATTAAAAAAAAAAAGTGAAGTACTACTATTACCCTTTAACAGATCAGAAAACAGATCTTAACAAAGCTATGTTAAGTATTTACCCAATGGAGAGCTTGTACTTGAACCAGATAGTCTGACTTCTAGAAAATAACTTTTCTACTCCAACAACACAAAGAAAAAATATTCCATTCATAACTGTAATAAAAAAATAGAATACTTGGGAATTAATTTAAAGGGGCATATGTGATCTGATGGCTCAGATGGTAAAGAATCTGACTGAAAGGCAGAAGACTTGGGTTACACATACACGCGCGTGCATGCACACATGCACACACACACACACACACACACACACACACACACACACACACAGTGGAATATTACTGACCCATAAAAAAGAATGAAATAGTGACATTTTCAGCAACATAAACATACCTAGAGATTATGATACTAAGCAAAGTTAGTCAGAAAAAGACAAATACCATATGACATCACTTGTATGTAGAATCTAAAATATGACACAAATAAATGTATCTGTGAAACAGAAAACACACTTACAGACACAGAGAACAGATTTGCAGTCACCACAGGGGAGGAAGGATTCTGAGTTTGAGATTAGCAGATGCAAACGATCATATATAGGATGAACAGATAACAAAGTCATATTATATAGCAATGGGATCTATATTCAATATCCTGTGATAAACCATAATGGAAAAGAATACAGAAAAGAACATGTGTATACACATGCGTAACTGAATCACTTTGTTGTACAGTAGAAATTAACACAATTATAAATCAACACTTCAATAAAATGAATTTTTTTAAAAATATGCTCAATATCGCTCATCATTCAGTTCAGTTCAGTCACTTAGTCATGTCCGACTCTTTGCAAACCCATGAATCACAGCACGCCAGGCCTCCCTGTCCATCACCAACTCCCGGAGTTCACTCAGACTCACGTCCATCAAGTCGGTGATGCCATCCAGGCATCTCATCCTCTGTCGCCCCCTTCTCCTCCTGCCCCCAATCCCTCCCAGCATCAGGGTCTTTTCCAATGAGTCAACTCTTCGCATGAGGTGGCCAAAGTACTGGAGTTTCAGCTTTAGCATCATTCCTTCCAAAGAAATCCCAGGGCCGATCTCCTTCAGAATGGACTGGTTGGATCTCCCACTTCACAATGGTCAGAATAACCATCATTAAAAAGTCTACAAATAAGAAATGTTGGAGACGGTGTGGAGAAAAACGAACCCTCCTACACTGTTGGTAGGAATGTAAATTGGTGCAGCTACTGAGGAAAGTAGCTACACCAATTTTTGGGGGCTCCAAAATCACTGCAGATGGTGACTGCAGCCATGAAATTAAAAGACGCTTACTCCTTGGAAGGAAAGTTATGACCAACCTAGACAGCTTATTAAAAAGCAGAGATATTACTTTGCCAACAAAGGTCCATCTAGTCAAGGCTATGGTTTTTCCAGTGGTCATGGATGGATGTGAGAGTTGGACTATAAAGAAAGCTGAGCACCGAAGAATTGATGCTTTTGAACTGTGGTGTTGGAGAAGACTCTTGAGAGTCCCTTGGACTGCAAGGAGATCCACCCAGTCCATCCTAAAGGAGATCAGTCCTGGGTGTTCACTGGAAGGACTGATGCTGAAGCTGAAACTACAATACTCAATACTTTGACCACCTCATGCAAAGAACAGACTCATTGGAAAAGACTCTGATGCTGGGAGAGATTGAAGGCAGGAGGAGAAGGGGACAACAGAGGATGAAACGGTTGGATGACACTACCAACTCAATGGGCATGAGATTGAGTGAACTCCGGGAGTTGCTGATGGACAGGGAGGCTTGGCATGCTGCAATTCATGGGGTCACAAAGAGTCAGACACGGCTGAGCAAATGAACTGAACTGAACTGTGGAAACCAGTATGGAGGTTCCTCATAAAACTGAAAGTAGAGCCAAGTTACCATATGATCCAAAAATTCCACTCCTGGGCATATATATGGAGAAAACTAATTCAAAAAGATACAAGAACCCCAATGTTCACTGCATTACTATTTATAACAGCCAAGTCATGGAAGCAACCTAGATGTCCATGGATAGATGAATGGATTAAGAACATGTGTGTGTGTGTGTGTGTGTGTGTGTGTGAGTCTGTGAGAGATAGAGTATTATTCAGCCATAAAATATAATGAAATAATGCCACTTGTAGCAACATGGCTGGACCTAGAGATTATCATATTAAGTGAAGTCAGACAGAGAAAAACAAATACCATATGATATCATTTATATGTGGAATCTAAAATATGATACAAATGAACTTCTTTAAAAAACAGAAACAGGGGACTTTCCTGGTAGTCCAGTGGTTAAGACTCTATGCTCCCAATAGAGGGGGCATGTGTTCGATCCCTGGTCGGGGAACTAAGATCCCACATGCTCACCAAAGGGGAAAGTGCAGGGGATAAATTAGTTTAAGATTAACAGATACATACTACTATATACAAAATAGGTAATTAACAAGGACCTACCATTTAGCACAGGGAACTGTATTCAATATCTTGCAATAAACCATAAGAGAAAAGACTATGAAAAAATTATATATGCAAAGCTGAATCACTCTGCTGTACACCAGAAACTAACACAACATTGTAAGTCAACTATACTTCAATAAATTTTTTTTAAAAAGATGGAATAAGTAACAACAGAAAAACAAAGGTAAAAAGAGGTGAAAGTGGTTGCCTATGAGAGGAAAGAAGTGGGAATAACTAATATTTTTCATAATAACCTGTGTAGAACTATTTGATGCTTTAAGCTCTATGGATGTATAGTTTTGATGAAAAAAATTTTTAATTTATTATTTTTAATTGAAGGATAATTGCTTTATTGTGTTGGTCTCTGCCATACATCAGCATGAATCAACCGTAGGTAATACATATGTCTCCTCCCGCTTGAACCTCCCTCCCATCTCCCACCCCATTCCACCCCTCTAGGTTGTCACAGAGCCCCAGTTTGAGTTCTTGAGTCATACAGCAAATTCCCACTGGCTATCTATTTTACATATGGTAGTGTATATGTTTCCATGCCACTCTCTTCAGTCATCCCACCCTTCTTTTCTCCTTCTGCCTCCCATGCCCATAAGTCTGTTCTCTATGTCTGCATCTCCACTGCTGCCCTGCAATTAGGTTCATCAGTACCATCTTTCTAGATTCCATATGCTGCTGCATATATACACATTAATATATGATACTTTTCTTTCTGATTTACTTCACTCTGTATAATAGGCTCTAGATTCATCTACCTCATTAGCACTGACTCAAATACATTCCTTTCCATGGCTGAGTAATATTCTGTTGTATATATGTAGCACAGCTTCTTTATCCATTCATCTGTCGATGGACATCTAGGCTGCTGCCATGTCCTAGCTATTGCAAATAGCACTGCAATGAACATTGGGGTACACATGCCTTTTTCAATTATGGTTTTTCTCGGGGTAGTGGGATTGTTGGGTCATATGGTAGTTTTATTTCTAGTTTTTAAAGGAATCTCCATACTGTCTGATGAAGATCTTTTTGAAAAAGTACACAGCCCCATAATCTTCATTTGCTATTGCTTTAAAAAATAATAATAAATACATTTTGAATTCCAGGATATCCCTTTCTTAAACTTATCTTTTGTGGAATTTTATGAATTTCACAAAAAAGAACATTTTACAAATTTAACTAAAATCCAGGAGGCAAAACAGCTTACTCAAGGATTCACACAGGATTGGCAAATGACCACTATATACAAACAGAAAGAGAAATTAGGCTTCTCCAGGGAGATCAATTTACCTACCTGATGAAAGAAGTACGTAACAGCAAGGTCATTGTCATTTAAGAGGATTTCTTCTTCTGTCGTAAAAAGCCACTTTCGAATGGTCAAGCAGGTACCTGGCACAGCTGATGTGTAATTCTGGACGTAGAGTTTATGGGGAAATTCATTAGGTGCCAGCTTACGCACTAGAGAGAAGACAAAACAAAGCAAGCCAGAGTGAGAAGACATAAAAGGCACTTCCTTAGTATGAACTGTGTAAAGCAGACAAGAATGGAGTTGATCATTAACCAGGATATCAGCTTAGACCGTCAAGGAGCTCTGCCTTGGGACCACAAAATATCAATTTGTCTAGCCAAATCTATGCCTTCTAATATGACTGGCCAATTGAACCTCAAGCTAACTGAAATCTATCACCTGAATGACACGCCCTTCAGTTAACATGCTGACTCTGCGGACAGCACCTACTCCAACGTCAGTTAAAATATCTGATCCATTATTGGGCAAGTTATGGCAATGACCACTGAACCTCTTTAAAGCAAGTCTCCCCTTTTATCCAGCTATAGTGCATTTTATTTACTTATGGTGCTTTTATTCTTAAGAGCTGAAAGGCTCTCCCTATCCCTCCAACAAATATAGGACATTCATCAAAGTGACAAGTGTCTTCTGGGTAGCATTATTTCCTCTTCCTAACAATGCTCAAGCAAGATAAAACACTACCACTTTTAATTTCTATAGTGTTTCTCTTGAAAAAGGCTGAGTTCTTTCTCTTGATGTTTACTATCTTTGAAGGAAGTGAAGTCGCTCAGTCGTGTCCCACTCTTTGTGACCTGTGGACTGTAGCCCACCAGGCTCCTCCGTCCATGGGATTCTCCAAGCAAGAATACTGGAGTGGGTTGCCATTTCCTTCTCCAGGGGAATTTCCTGACCCAGGGATCGAACCCAGGTCTCCCGCATTGCAGGCAGATGCTTTATTTTAAGCTCTGAGCCACCAGGGAAGCCAGTGTTACTGTCTTTATAACACTGCAAAAGACAGATTTTGTATTTTTCATTCTATTTGCTAACTAAAGCTTATACAGCAGAAGTGACAAATAGATTCAGGGGATTAGATCTGATAGTGTCTGAAGAACTATGGACAGAGGCTCGTGACATTGTACAGGAGGCAGTGATCAAGACAATCCTCAAAAAAAAAGAAATGCAAAAAGGCAAAATGGTTGCCTGAGGAGGCCTTACAAACAGCTATGAAAAGAAGAGAAGCGAAAGGAAAATGGAGAAAAGGAAAGATATGCCCATTTGAATGCAGAGTTCCAAAGAATAGCAAGGAGAGATAAGAAAGCCTTCCTCAGTGATTAATGCAAAGAAATAGAGGAAAACAATAGAATGGGGAAGACTAGAGAAATTAGAGCTACCAAGGCAACATTTTATGCAAAGATGGGCACAATAAAGGACAGAAATGGTATGGACCTAACAGAAGCAGAAGATATTAAGAAGAGGTGGCAACAATACACAGAACTGTACAAAAAAGATCTTCACGACCCAGATAATCACGATGGTGTGATCACTCACCTAGAGCCAGACATCCTGGAATGTGAAGTCAAGTGGACCTTAGGAAGTATCACTACAAACAAAGCTTAGTGGAGGTGATGGAATTCCAATGGAGCTATTTCAAACCCTAAAAGATGATGCTATGAAAGTGCTGCACTCAATATGCCAGCAAATCTGGAAAACTCAGCAGTGGCCACAGGACTGGAAAAGGTCCGTTTTCATTCCAATCCCAAAGAAAGGCAATGCCAAAGAATGCTCAAATTACTGCACAATTGCACTCATCTCACATGCTAGCAAAGTAATGCTCAAAATTCTCCAAGCCAGGCTTCAACACTACATGAACCGTGAACTTCCAGATATTCAAGCTGGATTTAGAAAAGGCAGAGGAACCAGAGATCAAATTGCCAGCAGCCACTGGATCATCAAAAAAGTGAGAGAGTTCCAGGAAAACATCTACTTTTGCTTTATTGACTATGCCAAAGCCTTTGACTATGTGGATCACAACAAAATGTGGAAAATTCTGAAAGAGATGGGAATTCCAGACCACCTGACCTGCCTCCTGAGAAATCTGTATGCAGGTCAAGAAGCAACAGTTAGAACTGGACATGGAACAATAGACTGGTTCCAAATCAGGAAAGAAGTATGTCAAGGCTGTCTATTGCCACCCTGCTTATTTAACTTAAATGCAGAGTACATCATGAGAAACGCTGGACTGGATGAAACACAAGCTGGAATGAAGATTTTGCCATGAAAAATATCAATAACCTCAGATATGCAGATGACACCACCCTTATGGCAGAAAGCAAAGAAGAGCTAAAGAGCCTCTTGATGAAAGTGAAGAGTGAAAAAGTTGGCTTAAAACTCAACATTCAGAAAACTAAGATCATGGCATCTGGTCCCATCACTTCATGGCAAACAGATGGGGAAACAATGGAAACAGTGACAGACTTTATTTTGTTGGGCTCCAAAATCACTGCAGATGGTGACTGCAGCCATGAAATAAAAAGACGCATATCCTTGGAAGAAAAGTTATGACCAACCTAGATAGCATATTCAAAAGCAGAAATGTTACTTTGCCAACAAAGGTCCATCTAGTCAAAGCTATGGTTTTTCCAGTAGTCATGGATGGATGTGAGAGTTGGACCATAAAGAAAGTTGAGCACCAAAGAATTGATGCTTTTGAACTGTGGTGTTGGAGAAGACTCTTGAGAGTCCCTTGGACTGCAAGGAGATTCAACCAGTCCATCCTAAAGGAAATCAGTCCTGAATGTTCATTGGAAGGACTGATGCTGAAGCTGAAACTCCAATACTTTGGCCACCTAATGCAAAGAACTGACTCATTGGAAAAGACCCTGATGCTGTGAAAGATTAAAGGCAGGAGGTGAAGGAGATGACAGAGGATGAGACGGTTGGATGGTATCACGGACTCAATGGGCATGAGTTTGAGTAAACTCCGGGAGTTGGTGATGGACAGGGAGACCTGGCGTGCTGCAGTTCACGGGGTTGCAAAGAGTCGGACATGACTGAGTGACTGAACTGAACTGAAAAGCTTAGAAAAGAAGGATAAGATTAGAATCCAAGTGTCCTGGTTCCTTAACAATTCTTTGCAACATTTATGTCTGCCTATTAGACTACAGAGAGTTGGGAAGACAATAAATAATTGCCAGATAGCTGCTTTAGGGGGAATCAAAGTTGTTCTACCTTGACCTGGGACGACAGGGCAATTCAAATCTCCCAAACTCTCTCCCTTTCCAGAATGGGGAAATTCTGATCTATTGATATTATCTGTTGTTTCTGGCCTTACCCCTATATATGCATGATGTGGAAAAACCCATAAACCATTGGAAATCTGTCATTTAAAGACAGCCTTCTGACTTCCTCCCCTTTGTGGTCTCAATGAAACTGTCCCTAGCTTTTATAAAATAATATGTAAGAGAAAATCTCTGTCACCATGCAATAAAACCTCCTAGAGGACCTGTTTACACAGAAACTTAAATACATGCATTAAAGTAAAGCCTTTTAATCAGTGTATCTCTTTCTAACTCCTGAAAAGAAAAAGCTATTCTTAAAAATCTACAAAAAGCATAAAGAACACTAAAACAAGTTGTAGTTAAATAAAATCTCCTCTTTTTAAGGTGGTTTCACTAGACTATATTAATTTTGAATCTCTGATTTTTAAAAATCTCATGAAAATATCAGCTTCAGTGCTGGGTGCAAGGAATCAACACTGACAGAAGAGGAAAAAGGCTATCAGATACCTAGACTTGGGCTTAATGGGATTTGTCCTGTCTGCTTGTTAGAAACAGGTCCAATTAGTGGGACTGCCCCGTGTCTTCAATATCTTCTTCTCTAGGCCAACAGTTTCAATCTGACAGCTTCTGGGATATTTGGTACATTAGTATTAGAATAAAATATTCCCAAACTTAATATTAGTCACTGGCACTTACCAAAGGAATGATTGATCACTTCAAATAAGGCAAAGTAATTCACTGTCGTACTGTCCATGCCAACCTTTGCTGCAATTGCCTAAAGTGTAAACGAAATAGATTAGTTTCAGGGAAACTAAGCACAGCTTCACGGGGCTGGGAAAAGATAGGTGTATGCATGAGAAGCAGGGAGAAGAGAAGGGCCTCACTATCTTGGTTTCATATAAACTAAATCCATGGTCCATAGCTACTCTTCTTTGTACGTATGTATACATACGTGCATATACATGCATCAAATAAAAGGGTAAAAATACCTACAGTATTTGACCCAAATAGCTATGACCTCTAAATACAAATTTTAAAGCTATTAATAGTCTCTCCTTAAATATCAGCTTTGCTCTCTGAAATATAACTTCATCTCATAAGGGTCTTTTTTAACAGCACTTAACTGAAGCGGCTTAGCAGCAGCAGCAGCAGCAAAGCATGTGCTTCACAAGGACAGATTTTAAGAGGGAAATAAATTCTTATAAATATCTAGTCTTACACATTCAGCTTACATTTTAATACAGGCCGTTACCATACAAGATCTATATCCTTGGTTCTTGAGCTTAAAACACTGGTTATCAATTTTTTTTCATACTTCACAAATTATTCTTGTTTACTTTTCAGATAATCCATGTCTCATGCTTGGGACCTCCATTTCCTAAGAATTACTGTCATTCTTGTCCACATGAAAAAAGCAAATTGTTGGAACAACAAAGACACTTTGAACAAGTATCAGTCCTTCTCTCTAGAAACTAAGGTCCTAACGTGACAAATAAAAAGAAATTGCAAGATCTATATACAGATAAAAGAAAACCGAAATTACATACAAACAACAACAAAACACAAAGCAAAAAACACAACTAGTAGTATCAAAGTTCCTTTTCAAGGTCAATCCCAAAATGTATAAATAAGGTGTTAATTAAACAAGAAAAAGCTGTTGAGTATTAGTGTCTCAGTAAACCAAACATAAGTATATCCTTCTTCCCAGATCTGCTCACGAAACAGACCTAGGGTCATCCCTAAAGTGAGGTAGAAACTGGAGACTCTAAGTGTTCTAAGCTACAATTCTATACTGCACCAGACAGGAACTGATATCGTCTCAGGGTCTGGAAAATGGCTTATAGCTAGAAGTCTCAGTAATTGGGTAAGGAGAGAACTGAAAAAAAAAATTACACCTTTGTAGAGAAATACTGAAAACAAAACATCAGTAAGCTATATAAAATTAATGTTTTCCTTGTAATCAATCTACCATTTTATAACTTCTGAAATACCTCAGATCCCGTACATACCCTTTGCCATGGTATAAAGTAAATGTTTGGGGGATAATTTATTTGCTACAAAGTAGAAATAAGCACTAATATCCAGGAACCTGCTAGTCTCTCTGAAAACCTTTATCAAATCAAGATTAACGACCAAAGAAAAGGCCTAAAAGAAACAATTATACCCAGCACCTGGATCATGATCTTTAAATACCATTCCTCACTGAAAGGAAACAGGACTCCTTGGGGAAATGGCTGATTCTAGATCTAGTATAGGAAATATACAAAGATGAGCCCAGAGCATCTTGTTGTACCAAAAAGCAAGGATGCTATCATAAACAAATGAGTTGCACCAAAAAAACCCACAGGAGCAGACATGAAGGAGCTTCCAATGACCAAAGACAGAACAATGTGAGCACCAAAAAGAATACTGCTTTTGATTAAATCATACTGAGTATCTAAACACCCACATGATACTAAAAAAAAAAAAATCTCACTGGATATCACTGGAATCAATAAGGGCACCATTTCTTTATACCACAAATTGGCAATAAAAGGGAAGAATTACATATTTATCCCCTCTTCCCTACAAACTGTATTTCAGGATACCAATAGCCTTAGTTGATAAGGGAACATTCTTATAGAAGAATTCTAGTTAATAAACGTGAAGACATGAGAGAATTGGAAAATCAGCATTTTGCAACCCTTAATAAAATCACTGGTTACAAGAGCAATTATCAGTGAAAAACTCAATGAATAAAAAAATCAGTGGAATAAACAATGGAGATATCAAGTTATTACCAACTAAAGCTATTAATTAATCACTAAAAGTGGATAACCAGATATTGCATTCCTCTTTTTGAGAAGTAATATGAAGTATATAGTACAGATTATGAAGTATTCTTAACAGAAAAGCAGAACCTAATCGAGCCTCTAGAGAAAAATTCATTTATAGAAAATATAAGGAAACAGAAAGACATATTAAATGACATATATAGACAGAAGAAACAAATGGGTACATTCAGAATGTGGAACATTCCACAGGACACAGACCCAATTTCTGCAATAAAGCAAATAATCTGGGGGG
Organism: Bubalus kerabau; assembly: GCF_029407905.1. NCBI lineage: Eukaryota > Metazoa > Chordata > Mammalia > Artiodactyla > Bovidae > Bubalus > Bubalus kerabau. The sequence goes on from NC_073629.1 coordinate 19,908,797, forward strand.
AAAAGTTGGGGAAGGGGAGGAAAGGGAGCCGGCCCTATATTAAAATAAACATAAAAACCAAGTATCACATGAGAACCTTGTTTAGATCCACATTTTAACAAACCAACTGTAAAGAATCATTTTTAGACAACTGGGAAACTTGACTATGGATTTGTTATTAGTTAATACTATGCAAGTAGTTAATTTTTTAGGTTTGATAATGGTTTGGTGATTATATAAGAAGAATGTCCGTATTTTTTAGAGATGCATACAGAAATGCATACAGGTCCAATAACATGGAATTTGTCTTAAAATATTTAAACAAAGGAAAAGGAAAACTGTATATGCAACACAAATGTGGCAAAATCTTGAGGATTATTGGATATGAGTGATGAGAACATGGAACTTCATGGTACTAGTCTATTTTCATGTATATTATAAAGTTTTTACAATTAAAAAGAGGGGGTACTAATCACAACCAATACAACCTAAGACATTTTTTGCCTTTCTTTTAAGAAAGACAAAGTACATTCAAATTAATAATAATTAACATCAACAGTAGCAGCTAATATTTAATAAATTTATTACATGCCAGATACTCCAAGCACTTTATATGTATTAACTCATTTAATCTATCTTTCTCCATTTTAAACCAACCAATGTAAGTCTACTTGTTCAAGTTTAATTTACCTGATATACTTGGTCTGTAGTACTATTCTTTTTAACCCTGACTGTAACTGTCGTTCCATCTGGTAATGCTACTCTCAGCTCTACATCGGACACACCATTGTAATTCTGGGGAAAAGACAGAAAAAGAATTAATTAAAAAAAAATTATGACCCAGTATATCTTCACTCTCCTTGCAACATGCTAGCTAAACAACAACCTAAACTTGTGACAGAAAGAAAACGAGTTTCAATGAAAAGGGGAAAAAAGACATCTTATAAATCAATACATTTACATTTTATAAGTCAGTCATAAAGCTGACTTTCGGCTGCAGCAAAAGTTAACCTTTAAGAGGAACAGGAAGGAAAGAAATACGTTAAACTCAATGTGTTCATATCCAAAGCAGAAAACTTGTGTGAAGCAGTCTAGGTCAAACACAGATGAGATTTTTGGCTTACTTTCAAACATTTAGAACTCACAAATGAGAAAAGAAAACAACTGAAAGCAGTAGTTTCAACAAATATTCTCTGGTTTTAAATGGTCAGGCATGGGCTTCCCTGGTAACAGCTCAATGGTAAAGAATCCACCAGAAATGCAGGAGACACAGGTCTGATCCTGGGTTGGGAAGATTCCCTGAAGGAGGAAATGGCAACCCACTCCAGTATTCTTGCCTGGGAAATCCCATGGACAGTGGAGCCTGGTGGGCTACCGTCCATGGGGTCACAAAGAGTTGGACACAACTTAGCAACTGAACAACAATATCAGACTGGCTCAAGTGAAATTCTAAGTTCCTTTCCAGACTCTGAAACAATCACCACACCTTTGAAAGGAAAAATTGATGAAACTCAGGAATCTGCATTAGTCTGGAACATGTACAATTTTCTTCAAGCAAAGAGTAAACAATTCTTATCCTCCTTAATTCAAAAGAAGTCCTTTTCTCTTACTGCTTTTGATAAATTTACACGTTCCTCTAATAAACTGTGACCTTGTAATTTTTACTACAGAGAAACAACTATTTAGGAACAAATAGTTCCTAAATACCACTTTTAAAAAAGTAAAATTGCCTAAAATCATCCTAAGCATTACTTTGTTATAAGCCCTTGTCTGTAAGAACTTTTAATCCAGCTGGGAAAATAAAATATATACTTATAAAATAATCAATGAATAACATACTAGTACCATAGCATTACACAGTCATTTGTCTATTCAGTTAGTATTTATTAAGCACCTACAATATGTTTAACATTGTGCTAAGGCACTGAGAATATCAAGATGATCAAGATTTAGCTCTTGTTCTGAAGATCTCATGTACAGCATGGTGATCATAGTTAACAATACTATTTCGTATATTTGAAATTTGCTAAGGGGCAGATCAGAAGGGAAGAAAGGAAGGAAGGGAAGATGGAAGGATGGAAGGAAGAAAACGAGAAAGAAGGGAGGAAATAGTAATGAGGTGATAAATATGTCAACTTGACTATGGTGATCATTTCACAATTTATACAGATATCAAAACATTAAATCATATACCTAAATATACACAATTCCTATCTGACAATTATATGTCAAAAAGCTGAAAAGAAAATAATTAAGATTTAGCTCTTACATACATGTAGCTCATACTCTATAAAGTAAAATTATAAAGTGATAACCTGACTATATGTATAAAAAATTAGAGAATGAGATAGCAACAAGGTGATAATTAAGTGGTACTGACTGCAGAAGTTCTTGGTGGAATAGAAAATTAATGACTTGAGCATCAGGAAGGAGTCAAAGAGAAGGTGGACCTAGCACTAGGACATGAAGGATAAGCAGAATGCGTAAAAAAAGGAAGTTGAAAAATCAGTCATTTGGAGAATTTATGGCAATTCAATCCAGAATCAATAACTTCAATTTTCCCCACAAGGAGCCAAGAGGGAAATAGTCACTGTAGTGGGTATTCACCTACCTCATCTGATTCTGATAGAAATTCCTGCATGATGTCACTTTCGCCAATGACTCGTATTGAGCACACTATAGAAAACAAAGACAGAATCTGGCATGAGGCCCTAAAATCAAGAATATATAGTCAAGAACATATCAAGATTTAAATGTAAATCATCAGTAGCAGGCAATGCTGAAGTAGTTTGCCATCCATGACACATGGTACTTTAAGGCACAACAAACATTTATATATGAAGTAGAACTGAGGAATAATAGAATGTACAAAGAAACAGCTTGCTAAAAACATTAAACTAGACAAATGAAGTCATTCATAAAAGAGAAATAAAAGTTCAGTAAATCCAACTTTGCTGGCTTGTGTTAATAAGCCAGAGAATAGAGCAAGAGTACGGACAATTAGGAATGTATCAAACACACAATTAAAATACAAAGAAAAATATCTATTTGACATAGGAGAAGGTCAGTAAGAGAATCATTAACATTTAAAGCCACTTTGGGAAAAAAGGGGTAATCAAGTATTAATCTGAGTACCTCTTCTCATCTCAAAAAGTTTAACTTCAAAACAACTACAACTTAAAAAGAGAGAGAGAGAAAGGGAAAAGGAAGGAAAGGAAAACAGGCAGGAGGTAGGTAATCATCTAAGTCAATTTCTTAACATTCTCATGGGGATAATAAATTACACTCCTGATTTTACTTCATTTTATTAAAAAAAAACCTGTACTCTTTTTCATTTCCCAAGGGCTGTGTTTAGAGGCCGTTCCACGTTAGAGAAGTTAAAAATAGATGAAGTTTAACTACCTTCTATGGAGGAAATGGTTTTTCTTCAGGGAAAGCTCTCTACCAAAGTTTTAAAAAATTCAACTAGGTCAATTAGTTCTTCTACAAGGACACAGAATTACTAAATACCACATAAGACCATTATTCTATTAAAGGAGTATTTTAAAAAAAAAACTATTGCATGCCCAGCAAATTATATAACTCTATATCCAAGCAAGGTCTCTTCTCTGCACCACAAACTGAACCATCATATTTAGGAGATCTTTGTCATTTCTCCCTGCCTTTCTAGATAAATGAATGTCTCAGCTTCCACATACAAAGATTCCTAATGTCTTGTTTGCAAGCCCTGAGATATTAATAACAAGTTAGTTTTAATATTTCTACCTATAACCTGCTAAGAACAAGGGGACTTTAGCTCGCTCACAACTCAGCAAACCTGTCCAAAAGGAATAAGGAATTTTCAAGTAGGCTATGTCAGTAAACTAAGAATCACTTTCATTAAAATGTCTTAAATACCTAGCTTCCAAATAAATTTGGCATGTTGAGTGTGTATGTGTTTGCTGGCAAATAATATAACCCTATAAATAAAGGTCCTTAATGCATAACAAAATAATTATGCATTTTTCTATTGTTGTTAAGTGTTCAGTGAATCAATAATATAGGCTATTAACTGCTGTACTGAACAGTTCAGTGTTGGGCTTTAATGCTCAGATCAATCAACATCTATAGTCAGAAATGTGACTTTCACTATTGAGTTTCCGGAAACTTAGCTATGCAGCTTAGGAGCCACAACATACTATCTTGACCAGATGTTTACTCAAGATAATAGAGTTTAATAGGCTGGCTTACCTTTTTCTAGATATTCTTCCAACCCCCGACGTCGGGCATCTAATTGCTGTTCTGATAAAGAGAATGGCCACTTCCCTGGAAGTCGGGGAAATGTAAAGTTGGCAAACTCTCTCTTCAGGTTCTGGTGTAAGATGGCAAACTCCCGGTACCGCTTAGAACACAGCTGCCTCCCTGCCATGTAAACATTGTAGACCTGGTGAGGGGGAAGGACAAAAAAAAAAGCCTACTTACTACATATTAAATCACAGAATCACCTAGAGTCAGGCTCAGATTAACACTGGTTAGGTCAGAGAAGGCAATGGCACCCCACTCCAGTACTCTCGCCTGGAAAATCCCATGGACGAAGGAGCCTGGTAGGCCGCAGTCCATGGGGTCACGAAGAGTCAGACACAACTGAGCGACTTCACTTTCACTTTTCACTTTCATGCGTTGGAGAAGGAAATGGCAACCCACTCCAGTGTTCTTGCCTGGAGAATCCCAGGGACGAGGGAGCCTGGTGGGCTGCCTGGGGTTGCAGAGTCGGACACAACTGAAGTGACTTAGCAGCAGCAGCAGAAGGTATATTTCTCTATATACTTAACAGAGAATTTATGTTCAAGGTCACCATAAAACAAGATTTACTTTTAATAAACATGCCAGAAATTGTATGTAAAAAAGATAGATACTGCCTTCAAGGGGTCCATGATCTTATTTTTGCTATGACAATTAAACTCCAGCACACTGTTTTAAATATCTTTGGAGCCAATTATCAGTTTTTATTTTCAGAAAATTAAAAAGCATTCAAAGCCAATGTGAATGAACAAGCAAGCAAATTTGGAGAGAGATGTAAAAAAGTTAGAACTGATCATAAAGCAAAGTGACTGACATTTGTGTGTGAACCACATTTCCAAAGAAAAGGTCTAAAAAATGATGCAAGCAATACTGGTATTTTTGCTACCAAAAAGATCATTTTTGCCACCAAAAAGATCGTTTTTGCCAAAGCTCCTTTTTAAAATCAGATGTCCCTAGTTTTGGTCTTCTCCTTTCCAACATTAAAACAGAGTTAACAAAAAGCTGAAGAATAAATGTACTCTAAGGACCTCCTCATAATAATAAACAGTTAATAATCCTCATAAAATAGTAGACAGATTTTTGTCTATTGTTCACAGATGCGTGCCAAGCTTCTAGAATAGGGCCTGGCACACAGTAGGCACTCAGTAAATATTTGATGGAGAAATGAATGTATATATGTGCAATTCTTATATATGTGTCCTCATAAAGGAAAGTGGTGGGATACATGATCCAAAAACATCAAGTAAGTAACTTTGTAGTCTCAGAACACATCAAATTACACAGAGATGGGAAAATTAGCCCCAAATCACACTTATTGGATTAGCAAAAATCACTCAAAAATTTAAACGTGCACAAAACAGGTCATCTACTCGTGTAACCAAGACTTAATCACTGAACATAGAACAGACTGGTGGTTGCCAAGAGGGAAGGGGTTTTGGGGGAGGGGTGGGAGTAGCAGCCTGGGGTTACCAGACCTAAGCTTTTATATACAGAATGGATGAACAACAAGGTCCTACTGTGCAGCATAGAGAACTATATTCAATATCCTATGATAAACCATAATGGAAAAGAACATAAAAAAGACAAGTGTGTATATATATATATATGTATGAATGTATACAAAAAAGAATATATATATTCTTATAAAAGAATATATATACATAATTGAATCACTTTATTGTACAGATGTAGCTAACACAATTATTCTAAATCAACTATACTTCAATTTAATACATAAACAAAGACTTAGTCACTGAGAATGTATACACCAAAGCATTTCCTTCAGTCTCAAGAAGAATCTTTTCCATGCTTCTATGATTTAAGAAGTATAAATTAAATGTAACAATAATTTAGTCATTCAAAACTCCTCTCTCACAACTCTCCTATGATCCTCCCATAAGCAAAGCCTCTAACTACTATCAGTGTCCAGGGAATGAATACAATCCTGATCAACGAGTTTTCTTCTTATAATTATCATGCAAATTTGTAACTGATTGTAATGAATCACACGTAATACCAAGTATTCCCATCACTGCCTTCTAAAGACTATGACTACATTTCCCCAGTGATGATCTCTTGAGTGATCTCAAGTCTAACAAAACATTTCTAAGGGTAGAAAGAACCCTAAAACTTAAGAGGCCTTTGTGACAATTTCAACCCTAAAATTTCAGTTTCTCATAAGGTGAGAACAGTAACATCAAATAGCCCCTCACCACCCACCTCTTCCCACTTAAATGTGAAGTCAAAGGTAACAGAACTATAAATAGGATGCCTGACAGTTCAGTAATACATTCACGCAGGTAGGAATGGCTTCCACAAGAGCTAAACCATTTTTAAATTAGCTGTGATTAGCAAATGAAAAACATGCAAAAAGATATTACAACAGTGATGCTTTGTTCTTCATTTGTCCTTAAAATTAACCTATGATCCATTAGTATTCATTTTGCTGATTTGGACACACTCATTTGCAAAGAAAATGACTGATTCCCCGCTGAATCAACTCGTGAAGGTCCATGGTCCATAAGAAATGACCATGGTCTCATTACAAATGACAATGGTCCGTCAAAATACATATTTGTCAGACATGAAGGAGATTATCATAAAATAGGGACTAAAGATATAGGCAGGCAGGTAGTACTTCTAGGACCTTTCCATCTTAATGTAACCCCAGACTGGCTGGCTCATATGGAATTAGACAGCTTGTCTAGCTTGCGAGAACATGTTGAATTTAACGATCACTGGTCACTGTCTTCTCCAACTGACCATATCCTACAAAACTTCAAAAGTTGGAATGTTCAGATTGCAAAGCCAGCTTCCAAGGATAACAAGTTATTGCCCTCTTGAGATATTCTTTGCTGAGTTCAACCCCAATGAGGGAAAAGGAATGAATTATGAGTGGGGAAAGTGTAAAACTTATCTGATCAGTGATCTGATTTTGTCTCTCTGGATTCTGCAAATAAAAGTTTCAAAATTCAGCTTTGTTTCTAAATTTCTCTATATGTAAATGTTGAAAATCCATGCCATACCATTTTGCTTTATCCTCATGACTTAATTCTATGGAATGAATGCCAGAAGGTGGTAACTGATAAATTCTCACAAAAGCACAAACTACTGTAGGGAAAGCAATTCTAGTAATATCTGGGCTCTATATTCAATATCAAAAAACACAACTCCAGATAACAGAGATCTTTATTTTGTTGGTTCCTTAATCCCCACTTACAGATTTCTTAAGGCTTTTAAATGGTAACATCTCATTCTGTGTAGGATCTGAATATTAAAATGTTCTTTCTCAAGCCTCTAGTAGTAACCCACAGGAATTGTGCTACTGAACACACAGAAGAGAATCTCCTTAAACAATGCAAAAGTGATTAGACACAATACTGTAAAGCAATTATCCTCCAATAAGAAGAAAAAAAGAATGACACCACCACCCAAGTTCTGCCTCCAAATGTCAAACAGACATTCATCTGGTTCATGCTATTGATCTGGATAAATCCTCAATGTACATTAGGACCAACAAATTGTTTCCAATGCCACCTAGCCATTTAATCTTGCTTTTAGCTGAAAATTTGTCTTCCAAAGGACACCTTATTGGCTATTCACAAGCTGCTTACAATAGCAAAAGGAGATTCAGCATTCTTATCTGATTTCGGAGTAAAATGCATGAGATCTAAGGGATTCTTTCCCAATGCTGAAGTATTTAGATTTCTTCTTGGAAAGAAAAAAATCAAAAGACAACAAGATGCTCCTAAAGAACTTAGGCTACATGTGTGTGTTTTCCCTAATGTAGATCGTAAATGGCATCTATTTTCTTTATTTGGACCTCAGGTGTATAGAATTGGGTTAACAACAATCCTTGGTTCATAACAATCTCATTTTGATGAACTCTGTTTGGATATTTAATTCAGATATTTTTATCTTTTAAAATTTATTTTAATTAATTGATTTTGTTTTTTTTTTTTGGCCACTACACACTGCATGTGGGATCTTAGTTCACCAACCAGGGACTGAACTCATACCCCCTGCAGTGGAAGCACAGAGTGTCTTAATCATTGGACCACCAGGGAAATCCCAATTCAGTTATGTTTAATGTGAGAGTTGGACTGTGAAGAAAGCTGAGTGCTGAAGAACTGATGCTTTTGAACTGTGGTGTTGGAGAAGACTCTTGAGAGTCCCTTGGACTGCAAGGAGATCCAATCAGTCCATCCTAAAGGAGATCAGTCCTGGGTGTTCATTGGAAGGACTGATGCTGAAGCTGAAACTCCAATACTCTGGCCACCTCATGCCAAGAGTTGACTCACTGGAAAAGACCCTGATGCTGGGAGGGATTGGGGGCAGGAGAAGCGGACGACAGAGGATGAGATTGTTGGATGGCATCACTGACTCAATGGACATGACTTTGAGTGAACTCTGGGAGCTGGTGATGGACAGGGAGGCCTGGCGTGCTGTGATTCATGGGGTCGCAAAGAGTTGGACACGACTGAGCGACTGAACTGAACTGAACACTGTAAAAATAAACTAAAAACTAAGGCCTTGACAAAAACATCTCTAACCACATAGTCTCTGCCTCCTTCACCCCATCTCCCTGTTTCTCTCTCAAAATTATTAGGCTCAACCATGTTTCATTACTCCCGTTTTTCTTTTCATAGTTTATTCCTACATTTACCTGTAATCTTTACATTTTTATTTTTTATGTTAATTTCTTGGCTGCCCTGGGTTTTTGTTGCTGTGTGCAGCCTTTCTCTAGCTGTGGGAAGGTGGGGCTACTCTCTAGTTGTGGTGTGTGGGTTTCTCACTGCAGCAGCTTCTCTTGTTGCACAGCACAGGCTCTAGAGCACATGGGCTTCAGCAGTTGTGACACGTGGGCTCAGCAGTTGTGGTACATGGGTTTAACTGCCTCAAGGTACATGGACTCTTCCCAGACTAGGGATCAAACCTGTGTCCTCTGCATTGGCAGGCAGATTCTTAACCACTGGACCATCAAGGAAGTCCTTATTTTAATTTTTGAAGGATATTTCAGTTTTAAAAAAAGTCTATCATGCAGAATAAGACTTTTTGGCACTTATTTTTTCACATAGTCTCATCCACAATGCTATATATCTTTGTGGTTTATTCTATTGTACATAACACTTTGTTGTTTAACGTTTTTTTAAAAATCTGTTCTGTTGACATACATTTAGGTTGTTTCTGGGTTTTAATATTCTTGGTTTTAGCCATTATGAACAATGCTACTGTGAACATTTGTGCATGTGCTGCCTGTAGTACATACAGTAATATAAGAGAGTCTCCTGGATATACTCTATGTGAGGAACTTCAGAATTATACGGTATGTGAACATTCAACCTAAGGAGACAATGCCAACTTATAAGCTAAAGCAGTTACATAAACTTATACTCCTTACACTCCTTTTCAGTAATAATATAAAAAGATCCTAACTTTTGCAAATGGAATGGGTATGAAAAGATTTCTTGCTCTGGTCCTAATTTACAGTTCCAAGATTATTAATGATGCTGATCATCGTCTCTCCATATATATTTATTGGCCAGCTGCCCAGGGATCAAGGCTCACCCACCAATGGGTCAACATCAACTGTGGAAAACCCCAGACCCCTCAGCCAGCTGAGTCAGGAACTGGCCCCACTCACCAGCAGTCTGACATCTGACCCAGAACCCTCCCAGGACACGGCCCCACCCACCAGTGGCTGACAGCTTTTGCACTAGGCAAGGCTTGGCAACCAACCCAATCAGGAGCCAGCCATGTCTACCAATGTGCCTCACAGTAGTCAGCCTGCCACAACAGAAGGGCTCATGCAGCCCATATAGATGGCAGCCCTAAAGCATAAAGGTCTGGAGACCAGAAGCAGGTATGCTGCTGGCCCACAGGCATTTCCTACTTAAGGCCACTTCTCCATGATAAGGAAACATACCGACCTACCAAATACATAGAAATAAAAACACAGAATTAGGCAAAATGAGGCTACAGTGGAATATGTTCCAAACAAAGGAACAAGACAAAACCCCAGAAGAAGAACTAAGTGAAATGGAGATAAGCAATTTATGCAACAAAGATTTCAAGGTAATGATCATAAAAATGTTCAAAGAACTTTGGAGAAGACTACATGAACACAGTAAGAAGTCAGAATTTTTCTAACAGAGAGTTAGAAAATATAAAGTAGACCCAAACGGATGAAAAATACAGTAACTAAAATAAAAAATACACTAGAAGGATTCAATAACAGATTAGATGATACAGAGGAATGAATCAGAAAACTAGAAGACAGAGTAAAGAAAATAACTCAAACTGAACAGAAAAAAGGAAAAATAATTTTTAAAAATGAGACCTTTAGGACAACATCAAGCATATAACATTCATTTAACAGGGGTCCCAGAAGGAGAAAAGAAATAAAAGGTGCTGAGAGCTTATTTGAAGATGTAGTAACTAAAAACTTTCCTAACTTAGGAAAGAAAGCAGACATCCAGATCTGGGAAGCACAGTGAGTCCCAAACAGACCAACCCAAAGAGGACCACACCAAGACACGCTGTCATTAAAACAGCAAAAATTAAAGATTAAGAAAGAATATTAAAAGCAACAAAAGAAAAGCAACTAGTTATGCACAAGGGAACTAACTCCCATAAGGCTATCAGTCAACTTTTCAGCAGAAACCGCAGACCAGTAGGGAGTGACACAATATACTGTAATGATGAAAGGAAAAAACCCACAACCAAGAATACTCTACCTGGAAAGGATATTATTCAGATTTGAAGGAGAAAATCAAAAAAGCTTTACAGACAAGCAAAAGCTAAAAGAGTTTAGCCCTATGAAACCAACTTTACCAGAAATGCTAAAGGGACTTCTCTATGCAAAAAAGGCCACAACTAGAAATAAGAAATTAGGAAAGGAAAAATCTACTGTCAAAGACAAACATACAGGAAAGGTAGTTAGTTGATCAGTCAATTATAAAGCTAGAAGGGAGGTTAAAAGACAAAAGTATCAAAATCATCAATATCACAATAAGCAGTTAAGAGATATACACATCAAAAAAGGATGTAAAATATGATGTTAAAAACAATAAACATGGTGAGGAGTAAAAACACAGGATTGTTAAAATGCATTCAAAATTAAGGGATCAGAAACTTAAAACAATCATATAGAGTGACAGACTGCTATATAAAAACTTCATGGAAATCACAAAACAAACATCTACACAAGATATACACACAAAGAAGAGAAAGGAATCCAAACATAACGCTAAAGACATGGTAAAAAGCAAAAGACAAAGAAAAGAACAAAAAAAGGGTCATAAAAACAACCCCAAAACAATTAATAAAATGGCAGTAAGTACAAATCTATCCAATTACTTTAAATATAAATCGACTAGGTACTCCAATCAAAAGACACAGAGCTGCTGAATGGATATACAAACAAGAACCATATATATGCTGCCTAAGAGAAACTCACTTCAGATCTAAAGACACACAGGCAGAAAAGTAGGGAATGGAAAAAGGTATGCCATATGAATGAAATGTAAAGAAAGCCAGGGTAACAATACTTATATCAAACCAAATACACTTTAAAACAAGGTCTGTAATAAGAGATAAAGAAGAAAATTACATAACAATCAATGAATCAATCCAGTAAGATATAACAATTGTAAATAGGTATGTACCCAACATGCTGTTGCTGCTGTGTTAGTCGCTCAGTCATGTCTGACTCTTTGACACCTCATGGACTATAGCCCGCCAGGCTCCTCTGTCCCTGGAATTCTCCAAGCAAGAATACTGGAGTGGGTTGCCATTCCCTTCTCCAGGGAATCTGCACAACCCAGGGATCAAACCCAGGTCTTCTGCATTGCAGGCAGATTCTTTACCATCTGAGCCACCAGGGAAGCCCATGCACCCAACATAGGAGCACCTAAATACATAAAGCAAATATTAATAAATATAAAGGGGGACAAATTGACAGTAACACAATGATAGTACAGGACTTTAACACCACACCTACATCAATGGAGAGATAATCCAAACAGAAATCAATAATGAGGGATAGTCCCAGCATTCCAGTGGTTAAGACTCTGCACTGCCAATGCAGGGGTTGGGGGTTCAATCCCTGGGGGGGAACCTAAGACCCACATGCCAAGTGCTATGGCCAAAAAAAAAGAAAATCAATAATTAACACTAGCCTTAAATGACACATCAGACCAGATGGACTTAACCAGATGGACAACTATATCTATATCTATATCTATATCTATAGAGAGAGAGTTGATCACATCAGATCAGTCACTCAGTCGTGTCCGACTCTTGCAACCCCATAAATCGCAGCACGCCAGGCCTCCCTGTCCATCACCAACTCCCGGAGTTCACTCAGACTCATGTCCATCAAGTCAGTGATGCCATCCAGCCATGTCATCCTCTGTCGTCCCCTTCTCCTCTTGCCCCCAATCCCTCCCAGCATCAGAGTCTTTTCCAATGAGTCAACTCTTCTCATGAGGTGGCCAAAGTACTGGAGTTTCAGCTTTAGCATCAGTCCTTCCAAAGAAATCCCAGGGCTGATCTCCTTCAGAATGGACTGGTTGGATCTCCTTGCAGTCCAAGGGACTCTCAAGAGTCTTCTCCAACACCACAGTTCAAAAGCATCAATTCTTCGGTGCTCAGCCTTCTTCACAGTCCAACTCTCACATCCATACATGACCACAGGAAAAACCATAGCCTTGACTAGACGAACCTTTGTTGGCAAAGTAATGTCTCTGCTTTTGAATATACTATCTATAGTTGTTATGCTATATATAGTTGTTGTTGTTGCTATTCAGTCACTCAGTTGTGTCCGACTCTTTGCAACCCCATGGACTGTAGCACGCCAGCCTTCCCTGTCCTTCACCATCTCCTGGAGTTTACTCAAACTCATATCCATTAAGTTGGTGATGTCATCCAACCATCTCATCCTCTGTTACTCCCTTCTCCTCTTGCCTTGAGTCTTTCCCAGCATCAGGGTCTTTTCCAGTGAGTCAGCTCTTCCCATCAGGTGGCCAAAGGACTGGAGCTTCAGCTTCAGCATCAGTCCTTCCAATGAATATTCAGAACTGATTTCCTTTAGGATTGACTGGTTTGATCTTCTTGAAGTCCAGGGGATTCTCAAGAGTCCTTTCCAGCACCACCAGTTTGAAACCATCAGTTCTTCAGCACTCAGCTTATTTTACTGTCCAGTTCTCACATCCATACATGACTACTGGAAAAACCATAGCTTTGACTAGATGGACCTTTGTAGGCAAAGTAATGTCTCTGCTTTTTAACATGCTGCCTAGGTTTATCATTCCTTTTCTTCCAAGGAACAAGTGTCCTTTAATTTCATCACTGCAGTCACCATCCACAGAGATTCTGGAGCTCAAGAAAATGAAGTCTGTCACTGTTTCCACTGTTTCCCCATTGATTTGCCATGAAGTGATGGGACCAGATGCCATGACCTTCATTTTTTGAATGTTGAGTTTTAAGACAACTTTTCACTCTCCTCTTTCACTTTCATCAAGAGGCTCTTTAGTTCTTTGCTTTCGGCCATAGGGGTGGTGTCATCTGCATACCTGATATTTCTTCCCACAATCTTGATTCCAACTTGTGCTTCATCCAGCCTGGCATTTCACATGATGTACTCTGCATATAAGTTGAATAAGCAGGGTGACAAAATACAGCCCTGTCATATTCCATTCCCAATTTTGAACCAGTCCGTTGTTCCATGTGCAGTTGTAACTGTTGCTTCTTGACCTGCATACAGGTTTCTGAGAAGGCAGGTCAGGTGGTCTGGTATTCCCATCTCTTTAAGAATTTTCCAGTTTGTTGTGATTCACACAGTTAAAGGCTTTAGCATAGTTAATGAAGCAGAAGTAGTCGCTTTTCTGGGATTCTCTAGCTTTTTCTATGATTCAACAGATGTCATAATTTGATCTCTGGTTCCTCTCCCTTTTCCAAATCCAGCTTGTACACCTGGAATTTCTAGGTTCACATACTGTTGAAGCCTAGGTTGAAGGATTCTGAGCAGTACTTTGCTAGCATGTATAACATCCCACCCAAAAGAAGCAAATTATTCATTCTTTTCAAGTGCACATAGAACAGTCTCCAGAACAGATCACATACTAGACTACAAAACAAGTCTCATGAAATTTAAGATTGAAACCATATCAAACATCTTTTCTGCCCACAATACTATGAAACTAGAAATGAATTACAAGAAAAAAACTGCAAAACCCACAAACACATGGAGGCTGAACAATATGCTACTCAACAAAAACAATAGGTGAAGAAATCGAAGAGGAAATTTATAAATACATGGAGACAAATGAAAACACAATGATCCAAAACCTATGCAAACAACAAAAGCAGTTCTAAGAGATGTTAATAACAATATAAGTCTACTTCAGGAAACAAGAAAAATCTCAAATAAGCTAAACTTACACATAAAGTAACTAGAAAAAAACACAAGCAAAACCTTAAGTTAGTAGAAGGAAAGAGACCATAAAGATCAGAGCAGAAATAAATGAAACAGAGACTAAATAACAACAGAATAATAGAAAAGACTGATGAAACTAAGAGCTGGTTCCTTGGCATGATATTTTTAATGTACTGAAAGAAAAAAATCATCATCCCTGAATTTTATGCCTTTCAAACATAAGGGTGAAATAAAGACTTCTTCAGATCAACAAAAGCTAAGAGAAATCACTGCCAGCAGATCTACACTACAAGAATATTAATGGAATTTCTTCAGGCATAAGGAATATGATACCAGATGGAAACTGAAACTACAATTACACAAAGGAATGAAAAACACAAGAAATGGAAATATGTGCTTAAATATAAAGAAACTCTTCTCAGTTTCAACCTCTTTAATTACTTAAAGCAAAGACAACAACAAAATCTCATAAAATTTATCATACATATACAAGAAAAATATATAACAACAGCACAAAGGATAAAAGGTAGAAATGAAATATACCATTAGTAAATTCTTACACTGAGAAGCAATAATGTATTAAAGATACTATTTATAAAGATGCATACTGTAAACCTAGAACAACCACTAACAAAATGAAACAAATTATATAGAGATAACATGGTATCATTAAAAATATTCTATTAATTGAAAAGAGCAAGAAAGGAGGAATAAAGAGCAGATGAGATACAGATAACAAAGAATAAGATGGCACACTTAATTTTAACTGTATCAATAATTATACTAAGGTAGCAGACTACGCACTGTAAATAAAAGACCAAGACTGCCAGACTGCATAAAAAAGCAAGACACAATTATATGCTATCTACAATAAACTCATTTCAAATATAATTATACAGATAGGTTAAAAAGGATGGAAAAGATATCCAATGAAAACAATAATCAAAAGAAGGCTGAAGTGACTATTAGTGGCTATATGTTAACATTAGAGAAAGACTTCAGAACAAAGAACATTACAAGAGAGAATGTTTAAGGGATCAATTCATCAAAACAACATAATAGCTTCATTACACATAAAAAATGGGTAGAACTGAAGATTATGCTTCAGGTAAACTCACTATAGACCAACCCTTACAGTGAACAACCACAAACTCTGGAAAAAAATACAAAAACCAATTACTTGAGGATTCTGAATAGTACCCTAAAATTGTAGACAGGCGTCAAAACATGAAGCAACTGACAAAAAGCTGGGGAGTTTCCTACTTTTGGGAGTTTTGCTTTCATAGTGGACATCAGTCACAAAGTAGCATAACTTAAGCAACTAAAACTCCAACAGACCTCTTTCTGGCTGGAGGAAAGAGAGACAGGTTCTGGGCAATCACAGATGCCACCAAAATGAGTGGAGAATCCCAAAGGAGAGAGAATCAGAGAAAAAGATGCCTTAACTCTGTGAACAAACATCACATACACCTCAGGCTGATTCCTCCCTAAATGATATACACACCAGACAGACTCAAAAGCAGCACAGCAAAAATTTAAAGAACTGTAATGAGACTTGTACAACTCACAGAAGCTGACACAGCTTACTCAATTAACTGCCAGAAAAAATAAACACATCAACATTCCTCAGAAGAATATCACAGAATCCAGAGCCTACACAATTGTAACATTCATAATACCCAGGACACAGTCCAAAATTACTCACTATACAAAGAACTCAGAAGATATAAGCCATTCTCAAGGAAAACAAACACACTAAACAGAGGACAAACTCAAAATGACATAAATATTAAAATGTTCAGACATATACTCAATGAATACAAAAATAAGAACACACATATATGTTCAACTGATTTTCAACAATAATGTCAAGACGTTTCAATGGGGAAAGAATGGTCTTTTCAACACAACTGCTGAAACAAGATGTCCACATGGCGGGGGTGGGGGGGGATAACCTTGACCCCTAGATCATACATATAAAACAGTTAACTCAAAATGGACCACAGACCTAAACATAAGAATAAAACTGGGATTTCTCTGGCAGTCCAGTGGTTAAAACTCCACACTTCTAATACAAGGGGTGTGGGTTTGATCCCTGGTCAGGGAACTAAGATCCTGCATGTCAAGCATGGAGCAGCCAAAAAAACACAACAAACAAGAAAACCAGGATCCAGCCACTTTGGAAAACAATTTGGCATTTCCTCAAATAGTTCATCATAAAAGTTGTCATATAATCCAGCGATTCTACGTACTCCTGAGTATTTCTTTCCAAGAAAAATGAAAACAGGTATCCACACAAAAACTTGTATACACATGCTCAATCCAGCATTATACATAAGCAGCAAAAAGTAGAAAAAAACCAAATGTCCATCAACTGAACAACAGGTAAGTTAAATGTGGTATATTCATAAAATGGAATGCCATTTGGTTGATACATGCTACAACATGGATAAACCTTGAAAACACATATGGCTCCATTTATATGAAACATCCAGAATGGGCAAATCTACTGAAATGGAAAGTAGATGCCTATGACTAGAGGGGATAGGAGGTTTGAAGAATGAAGGCTAAAGGGTACAAAGTTTCTTTTTGAGAGGATGAAAATGTTCTAAAATTGTGGTGATAGTTGCACAATGCTGAGCATACCAAGAACGACTGAACTGTATACTTTAAATGGGTGAATTTATGATATGTGACTCAAACCTCAAAAGAAAGTTATTGCAAAAACAGAAAGGTAAAACTATAAAACTTTCTTAAGAAAACATAAAAGATTTGCATCCTTGGGGCAGACAGATTTCTTAGAACACAAAAAAGTAACATCCATAACAGAAAGAAATTGACAAACTAGACTTCATCAAACTTTATAGGGCTTTTTTTTTTTTTTTCCAAAGGCAGCTAAAAATAAAATAAAAAGGCAAGCCACAGACTGGGAAAAATATTTTACAAGGCATCTATCTGATAGAAGACATATACAAAACACATAAAGAACTCTTACACAAAATAACAAGACAAACAGCCCAATTTTTTAAATGAGCAAGAGTAGAACAGCTACCTCAACAATGAAGATATAAGAAAAGCCAGTGAGCACATGAAAATGCACTCACCATGAGTCATTAGGCAAATGCAAATTAAAATCAGAGGGAGCTACCATTATACTCAGAATGACCAGAATTTAAAAACTGAAAATACCAAGTGTTCAAGAGGTTATGGAGCAACTGGAACACTCCACTACAGATGAGAATACAAAAATAGTACAGCCTCTTTGTAAAACAGTTAATAAGGTTACTTACACTTAGCATTTGATCCTGCAATTGCATTTCTAGCTATGTATATACTCAAGGGAAATGAAAACATAACTCTACATAAAAACCTGTACGTTAATGTTATTTCACGGCAGCTTCAGCAATAATAGCCCAAACTGGAAACAACACAAATGGGCAACAACAAGTGGATGGATAAATAAATTGTAATAAATCCATCCAATGGAATCCTATCAGTAAAGGCAATAATCTATTGGTCTATGCAACCACACGCATCAATCTTAGAAGAACTACACTAAGTGAACAAACCTAGACATGGAAGATTATAGACCGTATGGTTTCACTTATTTTCAGTTCAGTTCAGTTCGGTTGCTCAGTTGTGTCCGACTCTTTGCGACCCCAGGAACCGCAGCATGCCAGGCCTCCCTGTCCCTCACCAACTCCCGGAGTTCACCCAAACCCATGTCCATTGTGTCAGTGATGCCATCCAATCATCTCATCCTCTGCCATCCCCTTCTCCTCCTGCCCTCAACCTTTCCCAGCATCAGGGTCTTTTCAAATGAGTCAGCTCTCTGCATCAGGTGGCCAAAGGACTAGAATTTCAGCTTCAACACCAGTCCCTCCAATGAACACCCAGGACTGATCTCCTTTACGATGGACTTGTTGGATCTCCTTGCAGTTCACGGGACTCTCAAGAGTCTTCTCCAACACCACAGTTCAAAAGCATCAATTCTTCTGCACTCAGCTTTATTTATAGCCCAACTCTCACATCCATACATGACTAATGGAAAAACCATAGCCTTGAATAGATGGACCTTTGTTGGCAAAGTAATGTCTCTGCTTTTTAATATGCTGTCTAGTCAGTCATAACTTTCCTGCCAAGGAGCAAGCGTCTTTTAATTTCATGGCTGCAATCACCATCCACAGTGATTCTGGAGCCCAGAAAAATAAAGTCAGCCACTATTTCCACTGTTTCTCCATCTATTTGCCATGAAGTGATGAGACCGGATGCCATGATCTTAGTTTTCTGAATGTTGAGCTTTAAGCGAACTTTTTCACTCTCTTCTTTCACTTTCATCAAAAGGCTCTTTAATTCTTCACTTTCTGCCATAAGAGTGGTGTCATCTGCATATCTGAGGTTGTTGATATTTCTCCCTGCAATCTTGATTCCAGTTTGTGCTTCCTCCAGCCCAGTGTTTCTCATGATGTACTCTGCATATCACAGTAATCCAAGTCTATGCCCCAAAGAGTAATGCTGAAGAAGCTGAAGTTGAACGGTTCTATGAAGACCTACAAGACCTGCTAGAACTAACACCCAAAAAAGATGTCCTTTTCATTATAGGGGACTGGAATGCAAAAGTAGGAAGTCAAGAAATACCTGGAGTAACAGGCAAATCTGGGCTTGGAGTACAGAATGAAGCAGGGCAAAGGCTAATAGAGTTCTGCCAAGAGAATGTACTGGTCATAGCAAACACTCTCTTCCAACAACACAGGAGAAGACTCTACACATGGACATCCCCAGATGGTCAACACTGAAATCAGATTGATTATATCCTTTGCAGCCAAAGATGGAGAAGCTCTATACAGTCAGCAAGAACAAGACCAGGAGTGGACTGTGGCTCAGATCATGAACTCCTTATTGCCAAATTCAGACTTAAATTGAAGAAAGTGGGGAAAACCACTAGACCATTCAGGTATGACCTAAATCAAATCCCTTACAACTCTACAGTGGAAGTGAGAAATAGATTTAAGGGACTAGATCTGATAGACAAGAGTGCCTGATGAACTATGGACAGAGGTCCGTGACATCGTACATGAGACAGGGAGCAAGATCATCCCCATGAAAAAGAAATGCAAAACAGCAAAATGGCTCTCTGAGGAGGCCTTAAATAGCTGTGAAAAGAAGAGAAGCGAAAAGCAAAGGAGAAAAGGAAAGATATAAGCATCTGAATGCAGAGTTCCAACGAATAGCAAGGAGAGATAAGAAAGCCTTCCTCAGCGATCAATGCAAAGAAACAGAGGAAAACAATAGAATGGGAAAGACTAGAGATCTCGTCAAGAAAATTAGAGATACCCAGGGAACATTTCATGCAAAGATGGGCTCGATAAAGGACAGAAATGGTATGGACCTAACAGAAGCAGAAGATATTAAGAAGAGGTGGCAAGAATACACAGATGAACAGTACAAAAAAGATCTTCACAACCCAGATCATCAGGAAGGTGTGATCACTCACACTCACCTAGAGCCGGACATCCTGGAATGTGAAGTCAGGTGGGCCTTAGGAAGCATCACTACGAACAAAGCTAGTGGAGACGATGGAATTCTAGTTGAGCTATTTCAAATCCTGAAAGATGATGCTGTGAAAGTGCTGCACTCAATATGCCAGCAAATTTGGAAAACTCAGCAGTGGCCACAGGACTGGAAAAGGTCCGTTTTCATTCCAATCCCAAAGAAAGGCAATGCCAAAGAATGCTCAAACTACCACACAATTGCACTCGTCTCACACACTAGTAAAGTAATGTTCAAAATTCTCCAAGCTAGGCTTCACCAATATGTGAACCATGAACTTCCAGATATTCAAGCTGGTTTTAGAAAAGGCAGAGGAACCAGAGATCAAATTGCCAACATCCGCTGGATCACAGAAAAAGCAAGAGAGTTCCAGAAAAACATCTATTTCTACTTTATTGACTATGCCAATGCCTTTGACTGTGTGGATCACAATAAACTGTGGAAAATTCTGAAAGAGATGGGAATACCAGACCACCTGACCTGCCTCTTGAGAAACCTGTATACAGGTCAGGAAGCAACAATTAGAACTGGACATGGGAAAAAAAAAAACTGGACATGGAACAACAGACTGGTTCAAAATAGGAAAAGGAGTACGTCAAGGCTGTATATTGTCACCCTGCTTATTCATTTAGTTTACATTCAAGAAAAGACAAAATACAGTGACAGAAAGGTGATCAGTGGTTGATAAAAGCAGTGGGAAGGAGTGAAGATGACTGCAAAGGGGTGTGAGGCAACTTTCTGGGACAACGAAAATGTTCTATATTGACTGTGGTGATTATAAAAATATGTACATTAATTAAAACTCACGAAACTGGACATTTAACAGTGATTAATGTTAATCCAAGAATATTATGCTTAATGAAGTTGATTTTTAAAAAAGGACAATTAGTAGTTTCATTCCTTTTCTAAGTCTACAGAGGTTCTCAAAGTCTTAGGCAATTCCCCAAAGGTGCCAACATCCTATGTGATCCATTTTTAGAACCTGACCTTGATTTCTACTTCTTACGTGTCTTATGATTAAAAGTACCTCTACGAAGGATCGTTAAGAGACTACTACGAGCAACTATGTGCCCATAAAATGGACAACCTAGAAGAAATGGACAAATTCTTAGACTAGTACAATCTCCCAAGACTGAACAGGGAAGAAATAGAAAATATGAACAGACCAATTACCAGTATCGAAATTAAATTAGGAATTTAAAAACTCCCAACAAACAAAAGTCCAAGACCAGATGGCTTAGAAGGTGAATTCTACCAAACATTTAGAGAGGAGTTAACAGCTATCCTTCTGAAACCATTCTGAAAAATTGCAGGGGAAGGAACACATCTGAACTCACTCTATGAGGCCACTATCACCCTGATACTAAAACCAAAAAAAGATATCACACACACACACACACACACACACACAAAATTACAGGCAGATATAAAAATCCTCAACAAAATACTAGCAAACCGACTCCAACGATACAGTAAAAGGATCATAAGCCATGACCAAGTGGGATTCATTCCAGGGATGCAAGGATTTTTCAATATTCACAAATAAATCAATGTGATATACCACATTAACAAACTAAAGAATAAAAACAACAGAAAAAGCTTCTGATAAAATTCAACATCCGTTTATGATAAAAACTCTTCAGAAAGTGGGCACAGACAGAACATACTTCTACATAATAAAACCATATATCACAAATCCACAGCTAACATCATACTCAACAGTGAAAGGCTGAAAGAAAGTATTTCCTATAAGATCAGGAATAAGACAAGGATACCCACCCTTGTCACTTTTATTCAACAGTTTTAGAAGCCCTAGCCAAAAGCAATCAGAGACAAAAAGAAATAAAAGGAATCCAAACTGGAGAAGAAGTATTCAGTTCGCTCGCTCAGTCATTTTCAACTCTTTGCGACCCCACAGACTGCAGCACACCAGACTTCCCTGTCCATCACCAACTCCCGGAGCTTACTCAAACTCATTTCCATTGAGTCAGTGATGTCATCCAACCATCTCATCCTCTGTTGCCCCCTTCTCCTCCCGCCTTCAATCTTTCCCAGCATCAGGGTCTTTTCCAATGAGTCAGTCCTTCACATCAGGTGGCCAAAGGATTGGAGTTTCAACATCAGTCCTTCCAATGAATATACAGGACTAATTTCCTTTTCGATTGACTGGTTTGATCTCCTTGCAGACCAAGAGAATCTCAAGAGTCTACTCCAACACCACAGTTCAAAAGCATCAATTCTTCAGCACTCAGCTTTCTTTATAGTCCAAATCTCACATCCATACATGACTGCTGAAAAAACCATAGCTTTGACTAGACAGACCTTTGTTGGTTAAGTAATATCTCTGATTTTTAATATGCTGTCTAGGTTGGTCATAGCTTTTCTTCCAAGGAGCAAGCATCTTTTAATTTCATGGCTGCAGTCACCATCTGCAGTGATTTCGCAGCCCAACAAAATAAAGTCTGTCATTGTTTCCATTGTTTCCCCATCTATTTGCCATGAAGTGATGGGACCAGTTGCCATGATCTTAGTTTTCTGAATGGTGAGTTTTAAGACAACTTTTTCACTCTCCTCTTTCATTTTTATCAAGAGCCTCTTTAGTCCTTTGCTTTCTGCCATAAGGGTGGTGTCATCTGCATATCTGAGGTTATTGATATTTCTCCCGGGAATCTTGACTCCAGCTTGTGCTTCATCCAGCCCAGCATTTCGCATGAGGTACTCTGCATATAAGTTAAATAAGCAGAGTGACAATATACAGGTTTGACATATTCCTTTCCTGATTTGGAACCAGTCTATTGTTCTATGTCCAGTTCTAACTGTTGCTTCTTGACCTGCATACAGATTTCTCAGGAGGCAGGTAAGGAGGTCTGGTATTCCCATCTCTTGAAGAATTTTCCAGTTTGTTGTGATCCACAAAGTGAAAGGCTTTGGGGTAGTCAATAAAGCAGAAGTAGACGTTTTTCTGGAACTCTCTTGTTTTGTCGATGATCCAATGGATGCTGGCAATTTGATCTCTGGTTCCTCTGCCTTTTCTAAATCCAGCTTGAACACCTGGAAGTTCACGGTTCACGTACTGTTGAAGCCTGGCTTGGAGAATTTTGAGCATTACTCTGCTAGCATATTAGGAAGTATTAGGTTGGTGCAAACATAATTGAGGTTTCAAACTGTGAATTTTAAAGCATTATAACTAGGCTCAAACACATCTTTACTAATCAAAATAGAAACCATTACAATCAACACATTTTTGCCAATGAGAAATGTTTGTTTATTCCTGTAATGTAAAAATCCATGCCTCCCAGTTCAACAAACTCTTGAAAGCCGTTTTCTGCCTCCTGCTGGTTGTGGAAGCATTTTCTGCATAAAAGTTGTTGAGATGCTTGAAGTAGCAGCATTCGGTTGTCGAGAGGTCAAGTGAACATGGTGGATGAGGCAAAACTTCCTAGCCCAATTCATTCAATTTCTGAAGTGTTGGTTGTGCAATGGGCAGTCAGGCATTGTCATGGAGGACAACTGGGCCCTTTCTTTTGACCAACACCAGCTGTTGGCATTGCAGTTTTCAGTGCATCTCATTGATCTGTTGAGCAGACTTTACAGATGTAATGGTTTCACTGGGATTCAGAAAGTTGGAGTGGATCAGATGGGCAGCAGACCACCAAACAGTGACCATGACCTTTTTTTTGGTGCAAGTCTGGCTTTGGGAAGTACTTTGGAGCATCTTCGAAATCCAACTACAGAGCTGGTTGTCACCTACAGTCATATAAAATCCATTTTTCATCTCAAGTCACAAGTCGATTGAGAAATGGTTCACTGTTGTTGCATAGAATAAGAGAAGATGATACTTCAAAATGATTGTTTTGATTTTCAGTCAGCTCATGAGGTACCCATTTATTGAACTTCTTCACCTTTTCAATTTGCTTCAAATGCTGGCTAACTATAGAATGGCCAATGCTGAGTTCTTCAGCAACTTCTCCTGTAGTTGGAAGAGGATCAGCTCTGATGTCACTTTCAGTTGGTCACTGTCAACTTCCCACGGCCAGCCAATACGCTCCTCATCTTCAAGGCTCTCGCCCCCTGTGAACACTTGTTGAAGCAACACTGCACTGAAAGTTTATTAGCAGTTTCTGGGCCAAATGTGTCGTTGATGTTACAAGTCGTCTCTGCTGCTTTATGACCCATTTTGAACTCAAATAAGAAAATCGCTTGAATTTGCTTTTTGTCTAACATCATTTCCATAGTCTGAAATAAATATAAAATACACAGCTAATAATAAGTCATCAGAAAAAAAATACAGCAAGAAATGCACATTAAAAAAAAAAAAAAAAAAGAAATGCACATTAACATGATGGACAACATGACCACATTTCTTTAAGAATGTATTCCAATATCAAGCAGTAAAGTTCAACAATGAGTAACTGCAATTACTGTTTCATCAACTTAATAGAACTGTCACAGTTTGCAGATGACATGATGCTATACACAGAAAATCCTAAAGATTCTATCAGAAAACTACTAGGGCTCATCAATGAATTAGGTAAAGTTGCTGGATACAAAATTAACACAGAAATCTGTTGCATTTCTATACACTAACAATGAAATAATAAATGCTGGAGAGGGTGTGGAGAAAAAGAAACCTTCCTATACCATTCATTAGTGGGAATGTAAATTGGTGCAGCCACTATGGAAAACAGTATGGAGGTTTCTTAAAAAATTAAAAATAGAGTTATTACAGGACTCAGAAACCCCACACCTGGGCATATATTTGGAGAAAACTCTAATTTGAAAAGATACACGCATATCAATGTTCACAGCAGCACTATTCACAACAGCCAAGACACAGAAGCAACCTAAATATACACTAACAAATGGATAAAAAAGACATAGAACATTTATAGAATGGAATATTATTCAGCCATAAAAAGAATGAAATAATGCTATTAGGGCTTCCCAGGCAGCACTAGTGGTAAAAACCCTGCCTGTCAATGCAGGAGACGCATAAGAGAAGGAGGTTCAATCCCTGAGTCAGGAAGATCCCCTGGAGGAGGGCATGGCAACCCACTCCAGTGTCCTTGCCTGGGAAATCCCATGGACAGAGGCGCCTGGCAGGCTATAGTCCATAGAATCACAAAGAGTCAGACACGACTGAACCAATTTAGCACGCAGTACACATGGATGGACCTACAGATTATCATACTAAACAAAGTAAGTCAGACAGAAAAAAAAAATATATGATACCACTTATATGTGGAAATTTGAAAAAATGATACAAATGTATTTATTTACAAAAGAGAAACAGGCTCACAGACACAGAAAACAGTTACCAAAGGGGATAGTGGGATGGCAGGGGGTGGGGGTGGGGCAGAGATAAATCAGGAGTTTGGGATTAACATATATACACTGCTGCATATAAAATAAACAAGGGCCTACTATACAGCACAGGGAACCAGATTCAGTTATCTTTTAATAACCTATAATGGAAAAGAATCTGACAAATAATAGACAGAGGGTTGGTCAAAAAGTGCATTTGAGTTTTTCCATAAAATGTCGCAGAAAAACCAGAATGAACTTTTGGCCAACCTGATATATATGTATATGTATAATTGAATCACACCTGAAATTAACACAACACTGTAAATTAACTATACTTCAATTTAAAAAACGGTTAAAGACAAAAGGTATATCACCTCTGTAAAATAAAACTCTAAATTTTGTGTGTATGGCTCTGAGAATACATACACCAGACTGACATAAAATTCTAGTAGCTCATTCCTATACAGGGGACAAATCTGTTTCAGAGACTGCAACTTTAAAGAGCTTTAAATACATGTAGTCTGTTTGCCAATATCTAACAGAACATAATGTATTTTTCACAAAGATTAGCGAATTTCTCATTGTACCATTACTCCCAGACTAATCAAAGGTAAATAAAGAATACTGCAACCAAGGGAAAAATTAAGTAGATTGGGCGATCACTGCAATTAGGTTTTGAAGAACAAAGGCATTTAAGAAAGGGACTAGCACATATCATCCAAATTCAAGATGGGCTTTCCTGCATATCTACAACAGCAAGAAATTGGAAATGTATAAAGTAGCCCATGTGAATTGCATTCAGAATATAATGAGGACCTTGGAGAAAACCTGAATTAACCATTCACACAGATATCTCCAAAGAAAATGAAAAAGAACAAGACATGAAAGGGGTATAGGGCACTCATAGGTTCTAACATGGACAAACTATATTACCCAAATGCTTTAGAAGATACCACACTTTAAAATTAATCTTGCTCTATAGCTCTACAGAGTCAACAGTGAGACACTAGGAGATATGACAACCAATAAAAGAACAAACAAACGTACACATGATTACAATAGGCCCGAATGGAAACTTAAAACTGTCTAGAAATACTTAAGCAGAAATAGGACTCTTCTTCATTACTGCAGTTCACCCCTGCAATAAACCAGGGTCAGTGTCTTTTATTTATGTGTAAACCCACATTCCTTGTAGGCAGACTGACCTAGGTTGCAGTCATGTATCCCAGTGCGCTAATATATATCATACATTATAAGATTGGGAGAAACAAAAGCTAAGTGTTTGAGGATCGAGTTGGGCTGACACTCACCACAAATTTCTCACCATTCTGCTCCACATGTTTGTATGTGGGGACCGATATGGGCACTGCTTGCTTTTCTGTGTAATCATAAAATGATTGTCCCAACGAGTCGTCACTGGGATCTAGATTATCTGCCTCATGAGGAGGTACCGATAACACTGTCAAGATCAATTCCTTCTCGCCTGCTCGGATCAGGTCCACCACCTGCTTGTGTGTCGCCCCCTCAACATTCACGCCGTTCCTAAGGGGAAAAAGGGAAAAAGACAATCCCATAAACCAGAAGGGTCCAAACACCTTAGAGCTCCACCCTCCTGCCCCCACTCCAGTGTCATGAAGTATGAACTAGAAAAGAAGAAGGATCAGTTTGGTTCCAGAAAAGCTGTTTATGTTTTTACAAATCATAATGTGAAAAAGTGTGTGTGAACTTAAGGCAGGGGGGAAAAATGGTAACATCTGAGAAGACCTACTCTTCCTCTATACTTGAACTCCAGCCTTAGGAAAACACACAGGAAGGAAGGTGAAGCTGAAGAGGAAACAAAGCTTTTAAAGCCAAAGCGTCCAATTTCCTCATCCTAACTAAGCATGTATACAATACAATAAAGTGACTTTTAACAATCCTGTCATTTGAACTGTTCTGTGTCCTTTATAAACCTCCTGGAACTGGGAATTTCATTAAAAGAAAAATTTTACAAAATGCGCTTCCTTAATTTGTAAAGACTCAAAAAGTGTGACTGACTTAAGATAGTTATCTGGCATTTGTATCTGATTTCTCCCCATATATTCAAGTCAGACAACTTCATTTTTCCTTATATCAAGTTTCATTACCTTGGGAATTAAATGATCATATCCTCATACACACTAGTTTCTTCTATCACTCAGTTTTAAGAAAAGCAAGGAGATAACATCTCTAAAATTTTATTATCTAACCCAACATCCTTTGTTCTCTCCCAATCACTTCAATTAGTCTCTTTTAGGAGTCTATCTACTTTTTTTCTGTTCTGTGCTGTCTCAGCCCTGTGTAATCAGTTCAAACTAAAAAATGTACAGTTAAGGTTACATAGTAAATCAACCTACGCATTCTCCTTCCTGTTCCACTGTGTATATAAAGGCTAAAACTAGGAAAAGTACAAGGTTTGGAAGAACAATAATTTTGTCAAGAAAGATGCTGAGTCTCACAAAACTCACTCAGCAAACTGAGCTACGTTCCCAGAATGCTGACCCAGCCTGCTATCTCAGCAAAAACCACTAGGCAGCTAGCTGACCTGGAGGCTCCCTCCATGGCTATCCCCAGAGGGTGAGGGAATACACACCTGGCCTTTAGTCAATGGGACAAGAGCTTATTTACCCTTTAAACGTCTTCAGTCCTGTTCCAAACCATTAGGGTTTTTCCTTCTTGAAAATGATGCTAAGCTTAGTAACAAGCCTTCCACCAACTTTTCAATCACTAGAATTCTCTGTCAGCATATGGTATCTGAAATATCCATTTATATAAACAGAACAGGCAGGAGATCATCCAGCCAAGCCTCCTTCCTTATTTCAGGTCTAACAATCTAGCCAGTAAATTCAGCACTCTTGACGTTTCACAACCTAAAATCTAACTTACACACATACACACACACACACATATAAATAGAGCAATTTTACAACTGGCTAGCTATAGAAGAAAATCAGCCCCCGATGGAAATTTCAGCTTTTAAAGTTCAGATCAGGTCAGACCAGTGACCAGAAGAAGCAGTCAGTTCTTTAACCACAAAGCAGGATGATAAAATAGAAAATGGGCTTTGGAATGAGACCTACATGGGCTTAAATCCTGGCCCTGCCAGAACTGATCTTAATCAAGTCATTTAATCTTTCTTACCATTGCTTTCCACATCTATAAAATGGAGACAATAAGTCCCTAACAGATCACTGTAAAGATTAACATTACATGTAATGTAACATGTAACTTGCTAAGATCAATGCCTGAACACTCACATTAGAAGGTATATTAAGGAAAGAAGTACTATGTAGCTATGTGTTATGAACAGATTTTGGTTAAAGAAGAAATGGACAACTAAATTTGGGGACTGGTAAAGGATTTCATCTAAATCTTTGATCTAATTAGCAGTTCTCGGAAAATGTTTTGATGGTAGAAGAAATAAAATTGAAAAAGTAAAAGTTAAAAAATCAACATAGAAAATTTGATCTAGCCCTAGGAATCAGCTTAACTTACAAATATCCTTAAGTTTAAAAAAAAAAGTGAAAAACTAACACTTCAGAGACTGAAGAAAACACCTTATATACTAAAAATGTGATTTTTATGTGAATACAATCAACTTTATGAGATGAGCTCTTGTGAAAAAAGTTAAGAAGCAATGCTCCACTCTTATTTTTCAGCTCCCTAATTCTTACCCTTCAAAGGATTCCTAATCTGGGGTACTCTGTTGATAGGCTTGTGGTGGCGGCGGAGGAAAATCAGTGAACCCCTACAGAAATTGTATGCAAAATTGTATTTGGCTACATATATGCATTTTTTTTTTTCAGGGAAGAGGGCTAACAGCTTTCATCCGCTTCAAAAAGGAGTATGTAATCTCAGAAAGGTTAAGAACTACTGCTTTCAATACACACCTCCACTCATTCAGTTTTCAAGTTAGAATACACTGCTCCTATGGGCCCCTCACAGAAATAAACCCTGAAAATCGGCAGAGAAACAGGTGAGGCTTACTCTTAAGAGCAGCCATCAAGCAAAGAAATTTGCTTGGGTTTCACTTCTTTAACAGTAAGACCACACTTCAAATTGGCTATCATCCCAAATCCCTCTTTAAAAAAAAAAAACAGCAAAGAATTACCAGTGTCATATTCTAAACACACTTGGTAATACTTATCTGGTTCAATTACAGAAGGAATACTATACATTCGACAATTTAATACAAGCTGGAAACTTCTTCAGAGAATGAAATGGGTCAGTAAAAACCCCAGGATGTCGGATTTCAAAAAGAGTCCTCCATCCTCAAGAATTAAGAGGCCTTCATACTCATAAAAATATTTATGATACCCCCTTTCTACAGGAATGCTACTATATCAGGCTCATATTAGGTGTGGCCCAGTCTAATCAATTCTGAAGACATAAATGAATGTAAAATATAAATTCTGCAATAAAGGGAACTTGCAGCACTATAGACTTCTGGTTCAAAGTGTGGGTTTTGGAGTTAAGAGAGACTTCAGTTTAAATACCAATTGTTCCATTTAACAGATGAGACATTAGGTAAATAATTCAATCTCAATCTTATTTAACTTCAATTTCTTAACCCAAATGGGTCTAATAATATCCTCAGCTAACAGAGTTGCTCTAAGACCTCAAATGAGATAAAGCTCTAGAATACAGTAGTCACTCAACAAATGGTAGTTACTCATGTGATATTAATTATATCAGCTGGACAAGCAGGTTGGTAGTATTTGGGGCTCCTGATGATACAAACCCTTTCTACGAACAATTTCCCTTGCTTTTGTCTATGTAACATAATCTAGTTGCCATTCATTTGAAAATAAATGACTGAACTCTCAGCCAGTGATAATAATAGGAATCACAAGATAATCAACTTCAAAAGCGAACTACCACATTAGAGAACCATTAAATCCTACACCACACAAAAGTAACTAACCATCCAGTAGGTTCTACCCATCAATGCTTCTTCCACAAAGAAAGGCTTAAACACATCATCAAAATTTTTCAACAGATACATGATTAAACAAATACAGCGAAATGTTAATTACAGAATCCAGATGGTAGGTAAAACAGGTATTCACGTGCAATTCTTCACGTTTTCCGTATTTTTGAAATTTTTCGTAATACATTGTGGAGGGGAAAAAGGCTTCTTTCCAAGCCTCCAAAAAATCCACAACTAAGGCCCATTTTTTTTCCCTTTAGGCAATTAGATGATATCCAATTCATTTGTGCCTTCAACATTTTAAAGATACACTTTGATAATTTTAATAAAATGCCCCTCAATTTTTACATAAGACCAAAATTTGGCCCTATCAAGAGGCCTTTAACTAGCTAGTAAGAGTGACTTCAAGCCTTCCCTGGTGGTTCAGATAGTAAAGAATCTGCCTGCAATGCAGGAGACCTGGGTTCAATCCCTGGGTCTGCAAGATCCACCAGAGAAGGGAACAGCAACCCACCGCAGTATTCTTGCCTACAGAATTCCATGGACAGAGGAGCCTGGTGGACTACAGCCCATGGGGTCACAAAGTCAGACATGAATGAGCAACTAATACTTTCACTTCTCAAAGTTAGCCAGCTGGGGAAACTGCAAAACTAATATAAATACTCCCAAAAAGCAAGAAAAAAAATGCTCTAAATAGTCAGGATTTGTATACAGTTTATGAAGGAACCTATATATCATGAAAGTAGGTATGGATGGAGATATGACAGAGTCAATCACTACATGTGGCACAGGAAGGAGCCCTTCCGTGTGGCAAGCACAATATCACCTTGACCCCCTGTGACATGCAGGAAAGCAGTTACAGTGTAGTTAGTCTGAAGCCTGTAAAAAACAGACAATAAATTCCTATAACTGCAAGCAGTAGGACACACTCCAATTCTAGAGGTTAAAGCATAATGGCTACATGTTCACAGAACAGTTAAATTAAAAAAGAAGTTTTGCCAAGGATATGGAATAATCAGAAATCTCCTACATTGCTGATGGGAGCATAAAGCCAAAACAATCTGGCAGTTTCTTTAATACTTATTTTTATTTATTTTGCGGCTCCGGGTCTTAGGTGTAGTACCTGGGATCTTTATTTGCAGCATGCAAACTTAGCTGTGCCATGTGGAATCTGGTTCCCCCACCAGGGACTGAACCCAGGCCCCCAGCACTGGGAGCTTGGAGTCTTAGCCACTGGACCACGAGGGGAGTCTCTGGCAGTTTCTCATCATGTTAAACATACATTTACTATATGACCTAGTATTTCCACTCATAGGTATCTACCCAAAAGAAATGAAAACATGTCCATACAGACAGTTAGAGTCAAATGTTCACTGAAGCTTTATTGATCATGGTCCAAAACTGAAAACAACCAAATGTCAAGAGGTAAACAGAAAACCTGTGGCATATTCATGAAATGGAGTATTATTCAGCAATGAAAAGGACCAAACTACTGATGTCCACAATATGGATGAAACCCAAAAACACACTGAGCAAAGAAGACAGAAAAGAATCTGTTTGATTTGATTCCATTTATTTGAAGCTCCAAAATAGACAAAACTATCCTAAAGTGATAATAATCAGATGGTAGGGAATAACACACACAAGGAAGCTTTCTAAAGTAACAGATGTGCTCTGTATCTTGACTGGTGTGGTAAATCTATACTTTTCTCAAATTTAAAATTGTCAAAATGTGTGCATGTAAACTAAGTGCGTATATAAGTTAAACCTCAATAAAGCTGACTTTAAAATTATACAATATCCTCATTTATAAATGTGAAATAGTAGTCATCAGAGTGAAAGAGCCTCTATTCAACTTTTAGGTTACTCCAAATTTTTTTTTTTTTTTTGCTGTTATTGAATAATGTTATGAAGATCCTAGTAGATGAATCCATACACATATCTGCAATACAAAATTGTTTAATGGATAAAACATACTTTTTCCTTCACCTCCCACATCTTTGTGGAAAATAAACTAAGCCTTCAATACTTTCATGTCTTACAAGACTAGTTCACAGAAATAATAAAGACAAAATTAAACCAGAACTAGTTTTATCCCTACTACTGATCTGGCATTGTCTTAACCTCCTATAAACAACAGAACACGCATGTTATTTTGAGCGCAGTGTAGCTAAGAACCTCAGCAATGGATGATTATAAAGTTAAGCCAGAGAGCAACAGCATCTCTCTCAAGTTTATTAAAACCATAATGTGAGAAACAAACTTCAAACTCACTCAACACTTAATTAATACTACTACATTCTAAACATAATCGATCTTTTTAGGAGTCCTAGAATCCCCTTGTTAAATTTTTAAGCATTCAAAACTATAAAGCATTTTCTTCCCACAGAGTATTTGAAAAAGAATTTGTTTAACCAAATAGCTAACATTAGAAAAACTTTTAATGACACTGGAGTACATCAAGCAAATGGACTTACAACTCTTGAAAAATATTCAGGAAGACTATATGCAAACTGGGAAAAGTCTGTACAGTATGCAATATGCAAAAAACAAAGACTGTATTTTGGAGGTTTTTCCATTTAAAATATAAAAATATCCATTGTGATTATGAGCACATAAGATATTTTTGTGCCAAAAATAGGCACGATATGTAAAATATGAAAATAACTGAGTTAGGGTAATTATGGAACTATGGGTAATTTTTTAAACTTAACAAAGTTTTTCCATCTTTTCAATTATACAAAGCTTTTTAAACAAACTATCTTCTCTGTAATATATCTTTTTGGAAACTGGGTGAACACCTTACAAGTTGGAGAAAAACACTCCCCTGACACTTTAAAAGAAAGACATTTCCTTTGACTTTTCACTGGTTGTGACTGCCCAGTTGGGTAGTTATCCTAGACACTAGACTATAAAAAGAAACCACTCTACTGAAATGTAAAGACATGTCCTTTTAAATTCTGCAGTTAAATTGGCTGGTTTAGGTTGACTTCTTTTCATCCACCTGTGCTTCTTTGCTACCTTACTTAGGCAAACAATCAAGTCAGAGAATATTTTTATTGACTAATTGTCTCAAGAATGATACTGTACTCTGCCCTTACACTCTGGAGATAAGGGACTCAGGCATGCATAAGCAATGAAAATAGCCAAAGGAACTCAAGCTTGAACTTGTCCACACCACTGTATAATTCCAGATTACTAAATATCAAGAACTTTTTGGAATTCTGTTGCAGAAATAACATTTTAGAACACCTAATTTACTGATAGGAAAAGAGAAATACAACTAGAGAAAGTAAATGATCAAAGGTTTCTAAAATGTTTGCACTTTTTTTTAATAAACAGTAAATCTGGTTAACGATTTTAAAGGTGCAAAACTATTATCTCAATTACGATTAATGTTAACATACGGAAAATGAGACGATGACTATATAAATAGGTAAAATCCTCTTGGAAAGCAATTTCACTGGTAATACGCATCTAAAGTCATAAAAATGTTCATGTTCTTTCAACCCCAAGTGGCCTGAGGATTTAGCCTAAGGAAATCGCCAAAATATGAGTTCCATGAAGACAAGAACTTTATAGTGGCATGTAGACCATTCTCAACTATTTGTGGGAAGAAACGAAACAATTCTGAACACGGAAAAAGCAAAGTGCAAGTATGCTCATCATTATTTAGGTTGTTTCCAATTTCTGTTCTTATAAAAAGTCAACAATAGGGGAAAATGAATGGTCAAGAAAATTATGGTAAAACAATTTGACTATAAAGCAATCATTTAAAATTTTAAATATGAACAAGATAATCTAGACATATGTTTGAGTCAATGCTAAGAAATGGATAACAAAAATGCAACTTCTAAAAGATAACATGGGAGAAAATCTAAGTGATGGGTATGACAATGAGATTTTAAACAACAAAAATGTGATCCATGAAAAAAAACTGCTAAGATGAATTTTATTAAAATTAAAAATGTCTACTCTGCAAGATACTATTAAGAGAATGAAAAACAAGCCACAGACTAGGAGAAAATATTTGGAAAATATATCTGATAAAAGACTTGTATTCAAAATATAAAAGAACCTTAAAACTTAAAACTCAACAGTAAAAAAGCTAAAAACAGACAAAATGTCTGAACAGACACTTCTGAAAAAACATATACAGATGGCAAATAAGCATATAAAAGTTACTCAACATCATTCATCATGAGAGAACTGCAAATAACATTAAACACCTATTTGAATGGGTTTTTAAAAAATGATAATATCAAATGATGGTTAAGATGTGAAGCAACAGCAACTCATTCAATGGTATAGCCACTTTGGAAGACAGTTTGACAGTTTCTTTAAAAGCTAAACATAGTCTCACCAATAATATCCAACAATCACACTCTTAGGTATTTACTCAACAGAGTTTACAACTTATAGTCACACAAAAACCAGCACATAAATGTTTATGGCAGTTTTATTCATAATTGCCAAAACCTGAAAGCAATCAAGATGTCTTTTATAAGTGAATGGATAGACAAAAATGGTACATCTAGACAATGGAATATTATTCAGCTATAAAAAGAAATAAGCTCTCAAGCCATGAAAAGACATGAGGGAATTTTAAATGCATATTGCCAAGGGAAAGAAGCCAATCTGAAATGGCATTGTATGATTCCAATTAATTACATGACATTTCAGAAAAGGCAAATATCAGTAGGCTGCTAGGGCTTTGGATGGAGTGGAGGGATGAATAAGTGAAGCAGGGGGGATTTTTACTGCAGTGAAACTGCTCTGTATGAGACTGTAACACTGCATACATGACAGGATGCACTTGTCAAAACCTACAGAACTTTAAAACACAAAGTGTAAACCTTAAACCTTCAACAGAAAATCGGATTAAAGATTTACTGACCATGGCCCCGCCCATCAGAACAAGACCCAGTTTCCCCCTCAGTCTCTCCATCAGGAAGCTTCCATAAGCCTCTTATCCTTCTCCATCAGAGGGCAGACAGATAGCCACAGTCACAGAAAACTAACCAATCTGATCACATGGACCACAGCCTTGTCTAACTCAATGAAACTATGAGCTGTGCCATGTAAGGCCACCCAAGACGGACAGGTCATGCTGAAGAGTTCTGACAAAATGTGGCCCACTGGAGAAGGGAATGGCAAACCACTTCAGTATTCTTGCCTTGTGAACCCCATGAACAGTATGAAAAGGCAAAAAGATAGGACATTGAAAGATGAACTCCCCAGGTCGGTAGGTGCCCAACATGCTACTGGAGATCAGTGGAGAAATAACTCCAGAAAGAATGAAGAGATGGAGCCAAAGCAAAAACAACACCCAGTTGTGGATGTGACTGGTGATAGAAGTAGTCTAATGCTGTAAAGAACAATACTGCATAGGAAGCTGGAATGTTAGGTCCATGAATCAAGGTAAATTAGTAGTAGTCAAACAGGAGACAGCAAGAGTGAACATCAACATTTTAGGAATCAGTGAACTAAAATGGACTGGAATGGGTGAATTTAACTCAGATGACCATTATATCTACTACTACTACTACCATATCTACTACTAGGCAAGAATCCTTAGAAGAAATGGAGTAGCCATCATGGTCAACAAGAGTCCAAAATGCAGTACTTGGATGCAATCTCAAAAACGACAGAATAATCTCTGTTCGTTTCCAAGGCAAACCATTCAACATCACAGTAATCCAAGTCTGTGCCCCAACCAGTAATGCTGAAGAAGCTGAAGCTGAACGGTTCTATGAACTAACATCCAAAAAAGATGTCCTTTTCATTATAAGGGACTGGAATGCAAAAGTAGGAAGTCAAGAAATACCTGGAGCAACAGGCAAATCTGGCCTTGGAGTACAGAATGAAACAGGGCAAAGGCTAATAGAGTTTTGCCAAGAGAACACACTGGTCATAGCAAACACCTTCTTCCAACAACACAACAGAAGCCTCTACACATAGACATCACCAAATGGTCAACACCGAAATCAGACTGATTATATTCTTTGCAGCCAAAGATGGAGAAGCTCTATACAGTCAGCAAAAACAAGACCAGGAGCTGACTGTGGCTCGGTTCATGAACTGCTTATTGCCAAATTCAGATTTAAATTGAAGGAAGTGGGGAAAACCACCAGACTAATCAGGTATGATCTAAATAAAATCTCTTACGATTATACAGTGGAAGTGACAAAAAGATTCAAGGGATTAGATCTGACAGACAAAGTGCCTGAAGAACTATGGATGGAGGTTCATGACACTTTACAGGAGACAGGGATCAAGACCATCCCCAAGAAAACGAAATGCAAAAAGGCAAAATGGTTGTCTGAAGAGGCCTTACAAATAGCTGTGAAAAGAAGAGAAGCAAAAGCCAAAGGAGAAAAGGAAAGATACACCCATTTGAATGCAGAATTCCAAACAATACCAAGCAGAGACAAGAAAGCCTTCCTCAGTGATCAGTGCAAAGAAATAGAGGAAAACAAGAGAATGGGAAAGACGAGATCTCTTCAAGAAAATCAGAGGTACCAAAGGAACTTTTCATGCAAAGATGGGCACAATAAAGGACAGAAATGGTATGGACCTAACAGAAGTAGAAGATACTAAGAAGAGGTGGCAAGAATACACAGAAGAACTATACAAAAAAGATCTTCACGATGCAGATAACCACGATGGTGTGATCACTCACCTAGAGCCAGACATCCTGGAATGTGAAGTCAAATGGGTCTTAGGAAACATCACTACAAACAAAGCTAGTGGAGGTGATGGAATTCCAACTGAGCTATTTCAAATCCTAAATGATGATGCTGTGAAAGTGCTGCACTGAATATGTCAGCAAATTTGGAAAACTCAGCAGTGGCCACAGGACTGGAAAAGGTCAGTTTTCATTCCAATCCCAAAGAAAGGCAATGCCAAAGAATGCTCAAACTACCGCACAATTGCACTCATCTCACATGCTAGCAAAGTAATGCTCAAAATTCTCCAAGCCAGGCTTCAACAGTACGTGAATCGTGAACTTCCAGATGTTCAAGCTGGATTTAGAAGAGGCAAAGGAACCAGAGATCAAATTGCCAACATCCACTGGATCGTTGAAAAACCAGAGAGTTCCAGAAAAACATCTATTTCTGCTTTATTGAGTATGCCAAAGCCTTTGACTGTGTGGATCACAACAAACTGTGGAAAATTCTTCAAGAGATGAGAATTCCAGGCCATATGACCTGCCTCTTGAGAAATATGTATGCGTGTCAAGAAGCAACAGTTAGAACTGGAACAACGGACTAGTTCCAAATCGGGAAAGGAGTACATCAAAGCTGTATATTGTCACCCTGCTTATTTAACTTATATGCAGAATACATCATGAGATGAAGCACAAGCTGAAATCAAGACTGCCGGGAGAAATATCAATAACTCAGATATGCAGATGACACCACCCTTATGGCAGAAAGCAAAGAAGAACTAAAGAGCCTCTTGATGAAAGTGAAAGAGAGTGAAAAGCTGGCTTAAAACTCAACATTCAGAAAACTAAGATCATGGCATCCAGTCACATCACTTCATGGCAAATAGATTCACTTCATGGCAAACAGATGGGGAAACTGTGGAAAACAGTGACAGACTATTTTGTCAGGCTCCAAAATCACTACAGATGGTGACTGCAGCCATGAAATTAAAAGACGCTTGCTCCTTGGAGGAAAAACTATGACCAACCTAGATAGCATATTAAAAAGTAGAGACATTACTTTGCCAACAAAGGTCCATCTAGTCAAAGCTATGGTTTTTCCAATAGTCATGTATGGATGTGAGAGTTGGACTATAAAGAAAGCTGAGCGCTGAAGAATTGATGCTTTTCAACTGTGGTGTTGGAGAAGACTCTTGGGAGCAAGATTCAACCAGTTCATCCTAAAGGAAATCAGTTCTGAATATTCATTGGTAGGACTGATGCTAAAGCTGAAACTCCAATCCTTTGGCCGCCAATGCATAGAACTGACTCGTTGGAAAAGACCCTGATGCTGGCAAAGACTGAAGGCAAGAGGAGATGAGAACGATAGAGGATGAGATGGTTGGATGGCATCACCAATTCAATGGACATGAGTTTGAGTAAACTCCAGGAATTGGAGATGGACAGGGAGGCCTGGCATGCTGCAGTCCATGGGGTCGCAAAGAGTCGGACACAACTGAGTGACTGAACTGAAACCTTAAGATTTGCAAATTTTTCTTAAGTCAGTAAGTCCAGAGAATTCCAGTTGTGACAAGAGAGTCTAACTATATTTCAAATCTATTTCAAAAAGTCTCACTGAACAGGGTTGGCACAGGGAGAGGGAGTAGGCAGGGAGATACAGACCTAAGTATCTGGAAATGAACTCAAGGCCAAAGGGACTGCACGAAAGTACTATATTCTAGTCAATAAAGTTGTTTCCCACGGGGTACTGGTTAACAATTCTGGTATTGCTACATATGTATACTGGAACTGAACAATTAAGTAAATAAAGGCTGGATGCAGGGAGTCAAGTTCCTCAATGTCGGAGTGAAAATGAACAGATCAGCAAGGGGAAGGGGACAAAACATCCATATAGTAATGAAGAAAAGCCAGAGACATCAGAAAGAACTCATGTTTAAGTTTCTACAGATACAGATGGTTACATATAGAAATGTTTATAGATATGTAGACATAAAAGTGAAATCGCTCAGTCGTGTCCGACTCTTTGTGACCCCATGGACTGTATGTAGCCTACCAGGCTTCTCCGTCCATAGGATTTTCTGGGCAAAGGTACTGGAGTGGGTTGCCATTTCCTTCTACAGAGGGTCTTCCTGAAGGGATCGAACCCAGGTCTACCTGCACTGCAGGCAGACACTTTACCCTCCAAGCCACTAGAGAAGCTCATAGATAGATATGTAGAGGTGAGTGAAAAAGTTGGCTTAAAACTCAACAAGTGAAAAAGTTGGCTTAAAACTCAACATTCAAAAAACTAAGATCATGGCATCCAGTCACATCACTTCATGGCAAATAGATGGAGAAACAACAGAAACAGTGACACACTATTTTGGGGGCTCCAATATCACTGCAGATGGGGACCGCAGCCATGAAATTAAAAGATGCTTTGTTCCTTGGAAGGAAAACTACAACAAACCTAGAGAGCATATTAAAAAGAGACATTACTTTGCTGACAAAGGTCCATCTAGTCAAAGCTATGGTTTTTCCAATAGTCATGTATGGATGTGAGAGTTGGACTACAAAGAAAGCTGAGCACCAAAGAATGGATGTTTTTCAACTGTGGTGTTGGAGAAGACTCTTGAGATTCCCTTGGACTGCAAGGAGATCAAATCAGTCAATCCTAAAGGAAATCAGTCCTGAATCCTCATTGCAAGGACTGATGCTAAAGCTGAAACTCCAATACTCTGGCCACCTGATGCAAAGAACTGACTCATTGGCAAAGACCCTGATGCTGGGAAAGACTGAAGGCAAGAGGAGAAGGGGGCGACAGAGGATGAGATGGTTGGATGGCATCACTGACTTGATGGACATGAGTTTGAGCAAGCTCTGGGAGTTGGTAATGGACAGGGAAGCCTGGCGTGCTGCAGTCCATGGGGTTGCAAAGAGTTGGACATGACTTAGTAACTGAACTCAACTCATGAATATACACAGGGGTTTATAAACACACATATTTCTTTGCTCTATCAGCTGAGAGGGTCTAAAAGAAGGTACACCCTTGTACCAAGAACCATACCTAATGCCCAGACCTTGGTTTCTAGTCATATGCTTCAATAAAAAGAACCAGTGCCTCTGGGAGAAATGACTGATTCTAGGACTGGAGCAGGAAATACCCAAGATGAGCCTAGAGCATTCTGTAGTACCAGAAAGTAAGAAAGTGCTCAAAAACAAAACAAAAAAACACACACTGATGAGAGGGTGGCAGAAGAGCACACAAGCCAAATGAAAAAGCTAGCAGTGGCCAATTCTGGAGCAACAAAATACAGTGGCGGTATTGGATTTTATAACCTAAGTGAAAAGCCAAAACGTTAGTCACTCAGTTGTGTCCAACTCTTTGCAACTGCATGGACTTGTTTAGGCAAGAATACTGAAGCGGGTAGTCATTCCCTACCCAACCCAGGAATCAAACCCAGGTCTCCAGGATTGCAGGTAGATTCTTACTGAGTGAGCCACAAGGGAAGCCCCTTATATAACACAAAGTATAAAATAAATAATTCATTAGCCCATACTGATACAAATAAATGACAGAATAAATACACAAAGAAGAGACATTCTACTCCTGTGTAGAATTCCAAATACATTATATAGTTACTACATACTAAAGGGGAAGAGCCCAAGTATGGGCTGCATATATAGTGACTCCTATCCAAAGTCTACAGTATGAAAAGGGGGGAGAGGAGAATATAGTAGGGAAACCTGGCAAATACTATTTTAGCCAGATGATCAAGGTCAATATAAACAGTCACAAATGATGATGATAAAATACACCCTTGATATGAACTGATGAAAATGGCACTTTACTTCTGTGACTGTCTTCCCAAAATTCCAATCTAATCATGAAAAAAACTCAGACAAATTCTAATAGTCAGGTGTACTATACTTGACCAGTACTCCTCAAAAATGTCAAGGTCATCAAAATCAAAGGAAAGACTAAGAAACCATCACAGCTAAGATGAGCCTAAGGAGACACGACAACTAAATGCAATGTGGTGTCCTGGATGGGATTCGGAAACAGAAAGACAACAGGTGAAAACTAAGGAAATCAGAATAAACTATGCGCTTCAGTTAGTAATAATGTATCAACATTATTTTAATAAATGTTAAAACAATTAACAAATAATCATACCAATATAAGATGTTCATAAGCAGAAACTGTTTGGGAGGAGTGGGGGATATACATACATGGAAACTATACTATCTTGGAAGCCCAAACTGTGGTAGAACTAGACAAAGGAATATTATCCAGCACTAGAAAGAAATGAGTTATCAAGCCATGAAAAGACATGAAGGACACTTAAATGTATATTACTGAGTAAAAGACGACAGTCTGAAAAGGATACATAGTATATGATTCCAACTATATGATAACCTGGGAAAGGCAAAACTATGGAGACAGTAAAAAGATTAGTTGCCAGTGCTTAGGGGGAGAAAGGAATGAATAAGCAGAGCACAGGGGATTTTTAGGGCAGTAAAAGTACTCTGTATGCAATAATGGCAGACACGTCCTTACAAATTTGTCCAAACCCATAGAGTACGCAACACCAAGAGTGAACCCTAAAATAAATCATGGACTCTGAGTGACAATGATGTATCAATGTAGGCTCATCAATTCTAACCATCTCTGGTGGAGGATGTTTACAATGGTGGAGGTTATGCATTCTATGGAGACCCCTAATTCACAAACTCTTGGTGCCTTTTTTAAGTATCAAAAGCAAAATGCAATATTTACACCAATATTTTAAAGCGCATCCAAAATTTTAGTGCTGGGCAAAAGAGTACTGCATTACTGTTAATAATAACAATAGAGTATGCCCTGTCGGGACTGAGAAACTTAAGAGTGTGTCAATGTGCATCTGGTCTTCCCAAAGAGGGAAAAAAGAATAAATAACTTGTCAAATAAGCTGCTCATCATCACTGGGACTTTTTAACCTTGGCTGGGTGTTCTATGCACAAAGAATGCTGTCTGAGGCAGTAAAAGCACAAATAAACCTCATCTGACTTTCAATCATAATACCTCCAGCCACAGTTAACAAGGGTTGATTACTTGGGAAGGAGTAATAGTCCTCAAACCTTCTAGTTTCAAGGCAATCAGGATACAAACATAATCCACACAGACAGACTTATTTCTAAATAAATTAATCTTATTTGTCATTCAATAAAAAAAGTATAATAAGGCTTAAGGTTTTCAGACATTTTTAAAATCAATATAAAATTATAATCAAGCTATTCAGAAGAAAAGTTCATTTGTTATCTGATAATTACCTACAAGGCCAATGGAACAACTTGACACCAAGAATAATAAACTTGTTCATTTCCCTCCTAATAGAATACAAAACTCTAGTCTTAGAATTTTTAAACAGCCTTCTATATTTAAAATTACCAAGGCTATAGATTTGCATTCCAGGTGGCCAGGACACAACTAGTTTACATGTTCCTTCCTAGCATAATTAATGGGTCCCTTTCATTCTCAAGTGTCTTGGTTTGTACCATCCACTACATAGTCTTCCCAGTTTTAGTACATTTTGCGCCTGGAAGGCTCCTGTAAATAGGCACATGGTCTCTGGGCACCTGCATTACTAGTTTAGATAACTAAGGGTAGAAAAGTACTTACTGGGACTTGGAGGAATTGCTCTAAACTTGTTCATTCCATTGTGGGGAGGCAGGATGGGAGAGGTTAGCAAGGAGGAATGAGACTTGAGGTCAACTGGGCTTAAGAAATGACCTGAGGCTGCCAGATTCCCCATCAAACCTAAAATTCCTTAGGGCAAAGACTACTTGTCATTCAGCTTCCTCTCCCCAGTGTCCAATATTGTATTTGTCATGTAGTAAGTACTCATTAAAATTTTTCCCTGGGGGTCTTCCCTGGTGGTTCCGTGGCAAAAAATCTGCTTGCCAATGGAGGTGACACAGGTACGATCCCTAGTCCGGGAAGATCCACATGTCGCAGAGCAACTAAGCCCAAGTGCCACAACTACTGACCCTCTGTGCTCTGGAGTCAGGGAACCGCAACTACTGAGAGCACGCGCTGCGGCTACTGAAGCCCACACACTCTAGAGCCCATGCTCCGCAGCAGAGGAGCTACCACAGTGAGAAGCCTGTGCCCCGCAACAAGACTCAGCACAGCCAAAAATAAGCAAGCAAATAAAAATTTAAAAAAATTTCCCCTGAATGAATGAAAGGTGATTATCAAGGCTAGCATATAAACTCATACTAGTTTTTCTTCAGGCACTTTCATAATTTCATTCCTTATTTTTAATTTTTATACTGGTTTCACTGTTTAGTGAAAGTGTGAAAGTGTTAGTCACTCAGTTGTGTCCAACCCTTTGTGACCCCGTGGACTGTTGCCTACCAGGCTTCTCTGTCCATCGAATTCTTCAGGCAAGGAAACTGGAGTGGGTTGCCATTCCCTTCTCCAGGAGATCTTCCCAAACCAGGGACCTAACTTGAGTCTCCTGCACTGCAGGAGATTCTTTACCGACTGAGCCACCAGGAAGATCCTGTTCACTTTAGAGGGAAGTACTAAAAATATTATGCAAGCTCTACATTTTTCAAGTTTTAGTATTAGTTACAGTTTTGTTTCCTATTATGGGAAGCAATAAAAATAATGCTTAAGAATAAAATATGACATTCAATTATGTAAGCAATTCAAAGTGAGGCTATGTTTTCCTTTACTGAAATATACTGAAAATAAAAGTTTTTATTAATTAAAAAAAATAAACCTTAATTCCAAGGATAGCAAAATGAGGTAAGAAGAAGGAATAAGAAACAGACATGCTGACATTTAAAAAGTAGCCTTTATTTTATGTTAATTCTGGGAATAAAATCTATTATAATTATACTGTTTCATCTCATAAAAAATAAATGCACACATAGTAAGAAAAAATTAAACACAATGGGTTTCCTCACATAATAGAGGCTAAATATTACCAGTAAAGTCTTAAAGAAATTTCTGATGCTAAAGCTGTAAAGATATACATTTATTTTGTCTGGATAATATTATTTTGCTTACTTACTTTTCAACTTCTATCTTTAAAAACTTGATCAGCATACAACAACTCTAGGAAAGTGAAACTGTTAGTTGCTCTCTCATATCCAACTCTATGCGACCCCATGGACTATTGCTCTCAGAGGGTCCTCTGTCCCTGGGGTTTTCCAGGCAAGAATACTGGCATGGATAGCCATTCCCTTCTTTAGGGGATCTTTCCAACCCAGGGATGGAACCCAGGTCTCCCACATAGAAGGCAGATTCTTTACCGTCTAAGCCACCAGCTGGATGTGAAAATGGGTTACTTCTTCGCAGTGTGGGATAATGAATGCTACAGGGAAGGAAGTTGCTAAGAGCCATAATAGTTTCCCTAACTTAACTCATTCTCTTCCTATGTACCCTATTTCTGAGGACACCTCAATCAGTTATTCACCAGCAAAACAAACATAATCAGTCCTAAATCATTTCTCAACACCAACTCAGGCTCTTGAGATCTGCTATAATTTGAACCATAGCCTTTACAGCCAATTTAAATGC
Organism: Bubalus kerabau; assembly: GCF_029407905.1. Taxonomy (NCBI): domain Eukaryota; kingdom Metazoa; phylum Chordata; class Mammalia; order Artiodactyla; family Bovidae; genus Bubalus; species Bubalus kerabau. Next base: position 19,953,522 of record NC_073629.1, read on the forward strand.
AACTCCCAAATGTTTTTAGTTTGGTATATGGTGAAAGTTAAAGAATAAGATATACTTGCTTTATCAACAACCTTTGAGTTTGCAACTCAGGTAAATTACCAAAGAAGGCATCTTAATATTCTAAAGTTCTGTTTCATTACTATTTCTGAATTGCCACATAAAGCAATTAAAAGCATGATTCCTCATGTGATCAGATAAGTCCATTCTGGGGTGACAGACGGCACCCTGAATCCCAACATCCATTTCCTAAATATTCAACGAGTCTTCAGAGGTACTGTATTTGAGTGCGAGTAGAAGTGTAAGTCTATCACTACTATTGAAAAAGCAGCTGAAAATACCTTCATCTTTGGAAGAAGCCCTTAGAAATTAATAAAAAGAGAGATACTTTTTAAGTGATATGACCCACTAGCAATTAAATGCATCCTTTAATCCAAATTAAATTTGTGCCATTTCTTTTGAAAGCTGAGGAACACAGACTACAGTATAGTTTTTGTAAGCTATAATCTATTTCAACATATTAAGTGAGAAAAAAGTTACAGTAAGACTTTTTCCAAATTAGTTAACATAAAAGATAATTTTGTAGGCCAGGGAAATCTAAAATAATCTATCAGCACACAATTCATAAAGGGAAACTTCAGTGTCACATTTCCTTAGATTCAAAACACCAGGTAAAACAAAATTCATTGTCATTTCTAAGAAAAGAGATGTAAGCTACATACCTTGAGAAAACAGATCCAAAAAGTTTTTAACCCTACCAGAATCAAAATAATCATAACAGGTAAAAAGAATTAAGTAACCTTCATGGTACATTCAATAGAAAAACTATATACTTTATAAATTACAAATTTTATCATGATTAAACTGATCAGCAAAAGAAGTCAAAGAAGTTTTCAGAACTTTCACAGAGCTCATCACAATTTTCCAAGATCTCCAACCATTAAACTAATCAATGTCCCAATTTTCAGAACATACTAAATAAATATAACCAAAACTAGACAGACACACAGATATAAAAGCGCTGCGGGGGAAGTGGAGGAGTAGAGGGAGAGAGAAAACTTCCTGGTTAATTCACTGAATAGCTCCCCCTAAGAGTAATCGAGCTCTTGAACGCAGCTGGGAGAAAATCCACACAAGCAGCTGACTTCTCTGCCGACTGCTCTGTACTTTTCCAAACAGAAGTAAACTAGTTACTTGTGCCTGAAGTCCACGAATACATAAACCTGTCATTCTAGTCTTGCTCTACGGCCTGAGACAAGAATCTGCAGTATCAGAGAGCTTAAGGAAAAACAAATCATTTTTAAGAGATGTTTTCATAATAACGGAAGTTCACTGAAGGAAGTACACACAAGAGTCCTCAAATACAATACCTTACTCTGCAACTTTAATACCCTGCAAACAGGTGTATTTCCTCAACTATATGAGAGCTTTATTAGTTAGCAGAGAAAATAAGTAATAAACAAAAGAAGCTACACACATACTACTTAGCATTTGACTAACGTTATATCACATAAATTAATTCTTAAGTACCCCTCACATTACTGACAGCATAAATTCACTGTACAGTCTCCACCAATTCTTAAAACTTATTTGAAGAATCGTAAGAATTTTTTCATTCTAAAGGTAGACTGCACGTATAAGTCTTAGTACTGTATGTATTAAGTTCCTTCAGTCCCAACTCCCAAACATGCTGTATACACCAAAATAAAAGATTTAAAGGAGGCATCTTCAAATCAGAGGAGTGCAGCTAAAACAAAACATCTGTACGTCAGAGCACAAGTGGGCCTGTAGGACACAGGATCAACTGTAAACACAGTAGCAAGTACAGTCACGTAAAACATAGAGAAAGAGAAACGGTCACTTGGAAGCTGAACTGGACTGGGAGGTAAACTACACATACAAATTAAAGCCAACTAGCGCCTCATCTGCTACTCTCACCTCTGGGTATTAAAACTTAGTTGTCTTTAGTTCCCTTCTTTATATAATAGTACAAGACAGCCCAAGAGAGTAGATGCTCTGAAATTCTTCTAACAGTGATTCTCCTCTCTGGTCTTGTAAATGTTATTCAACCTCTTCAGATAAATAATTAAATAAAAACTAAATGCACAGGGAGTCCTGGTTATTAATGCACATACAACCATATTCTGACCTCAAAAAGAGTATAAAATCCAAACTTTTTAGCACTGCAATGAAAACTCTGTTTGATCTAACTTCAAGCAGTTAGATCTAACCCACCTGCAGTGCAGGTTTCTCAAGGGCAGGGATGCTGGGACTCTGTGACTCTTATGAGCCTAACAGTGTTTTACACATAGCTTGTGCTTAACTGTGGTATCAGGCTGAATATGAGGTGATGTTAGTGGGCCAATATCAGCAAAGTGACACTCTAAATCATTGTTTTTCAAACAGGGGATTACAACCTAATGAGTCAGGAAATTAATGCAGTGGGTCACCATCAGCATTCAAACAAAAAAATAAAATACTGAACAGACTAAAAAATACCAAGGTGCAAGATACTAGTAAATTCAGTTTCGGGAAACTTGTTTCAGGTGGGTTGTTGGGTTGTTGTTTTTAATTGGACTGAAATACAAAATGTTATCTCTTACTATGAGTTCCAATTAATATTTTTAAACTGCCTAGATAGTGTTTTTTCCAAATGTAGGCCTGGAGTAGTTTTTCCCCTAAATGTGGACCCATACATAGGCTCTTACTAGACTGCCCAAGGGAAGCACAGAAACTATCTATACAGCTGACAGTCAAAGAACAGAATGACCCTAACTGGCTCTAACCTAAACCACTACAATATCCTTTGTGTCATCATCTAACAAATGAACTCACCACAGATCATGCTCCCTAAGCGCCCTGCCGTGATCATAAATCGTAAATGTTTGCTTGTCAACTGAGCCTCTTTGCTTATCTACGGATCATAAGAATTATTCCCAATGGGACTTATCTAAAAAAACAATTATCCTTGAGAGCATGGTAACAAACTGTCTCCTGAAACAAACTGTAAAGTAGTGGCTGCAAAGAGAACTGTCCTCCACAGTAACTTACATGACCCAGACAAATCTTCATGTTCCTAACAAAAGATCTTTTTCCTGGTCACAGCAATGTTGCGGATGTCATTTCTGAGGGGAAAACAATGCTATTTTCAAATTTAATTGTATTATTTTGCTGCCCTACTACCTATGGAATTAAAAGTATTTCTCGGGGTTACAGTTAGAATTGTCATGTTCTCTTCACTGATAAAGATAGCAAAAAATGACTATTTTGTCCCTGTCTTCCACCCAATTTAACAGTAAGAGAAACAGGGTAAATAAAGTTATAAAATAGTTCCGCTTCAAAACTATAGAACTAAAGTTCAGTTGTTACCCAGCTTCACAGGAATGTAACTGGATTTTAAGAATTTTCAGTGACTTCAGTCAAGAATAGTTGACCTCCGTGTCTCACAATGCTATTATGAAGATCAAATCAAACATAAAAACACTGTGCAAACTGTGCTGTGTGCTTAGCTGCTCAGTTGTGTCTGACTCTTTGCCACCCTAGGGACCATGGCCCACCAGGCTCCTCTGTCCATAGGATTCTCCAGGCAAGAATACTGGAGTGGGCTGCCATGCCCTCCTCCAGGGGATCTTCCCAACCCAGGCTCTCCCACTGCAGGCAGATTCTTTACCATCTGAGCCACCAGGAAAGCCACTATACAAACTGCAAAGTGATATGATTATTATTACTATTAACTTGTTCTACCTCTTAACTCTCATCTTTATTACAACAGCTCAGCAAGATTCAATGGCATCATCAACTGAATGGACATGAGTTCAAGCAAACTCCCAGAGATAGTGAAGGACAGGGAAGCCTGGCGTGCTGCAGTCCATAGGGTCACAAAGAGTTGGACATGGCTAAGCAACTGAACAACAAGCAACATTCAATAAATAAAGTACAGATGACTAGATATAATAGTCCATTATCTACTGAACTGATTGTCCTAAGGGCTGGGATTTCACTTTGTTTGTTCCTGACTAATGACTCTTTACATAACCATGACAATAAAATGAACTGAGAATTCAAGGCCTGTAGATTCACTCCAGGTACAGGTTCGGTATGTAGACTGCATTAACCACACCTCGCAAGGGAGTAAAAAATAAAGACTTCAGGCCACCATGCAAGACCTACTGACTCATAATCTTTAAAGGGTCAGCCTGAGAATCCATACTTTTGACAAGCACACCCAGTGATTCTTATACTCACTAAAGCTTGAGAATCACTGCCATAAAAACTTCCTTTGATCAATAACCACGATTTCAAACACCATTTTCAAAATCTACCTTGAAAATCTAAGCTAAATAGAATTCAGCTACAACTGAGAAAGCAGATCTTAAGAAGGTACTTTTTAACTCATAAAAATACTTGTGACCCCAACCTCTTTTTAGTCAATTTTCAAATAAAATGAAGCAAAAAGAGAGAGAGAATGCCTATGACATGTTTATAAGTTTTAAAAATAAATTACAAATAAATATATATATATACACACAAACATCTTCAATTTTTCTTATGGTTTGACACAGGAAAGTTATATTATCTTGCCGTTATCAAGAAGTAAGGCATACACCCTCTGCCTAGCATAAACATATCACAATACTGAATGCTTACAAGCCAACCTTAGGGTTCATGCTTATTGAAGACCATATTATACAAATACCAAAGAGACAAAACAAACTAGCCAACAGACAAACCTAATCTCTCAAAAATAGACAGTACTATATCTATATCCAGTGCATACTTAGACCCTCCTAAAGGCATCTCTTAAGAAATCAATCAAGAGCCCATGAAACTACCTTAAGAAAAATCAACCTGAAGTCAAATATTTCATACGCTATATAATTAGTGCAAAGACATATTTATTTTGGTTCTACTTGCTGAAAGTATCCTTTCTCACTAGCCTCCAGGTATATACACATCACAGGGAAGACACTCAACATACATTACACTGTGAAAAATTACAAGGTGGAGACTAACAGTGTCATTTGAGAAAACTTTCCATCTGCAGTAAAAGTCACAGAGGCTTGTTCCTACTCTAGTATCTAGCCTTGCAACATGACTCTTTCCCAAACCAGTTAAGAATCTAGTCAGTTTTGAAGGGAGAAGGACAAACCAAACCATACTGAATTCAGTTTAATGACTTTTCCAGGATTCAATGAGGACAAGGCCATAGTAAGGAGTCTTTAAAGAAATGCACAGAAATAATGCTCTTTTTTGTCCAAGCCTGTATTCTTTTAAATCTCAAAGTTATTCTATTCTTTCAAACCTCTGTCAGTTGTCAAAATTACTGCAACATATGGAAATTGTAATAATTTATGTATTGAAAGAAAGCAGAAAAGTCTGAAAGGGCAATTATCAAGGCCCAAACATCCACCTTTGACTCAATACAAACTACATCTATACAATAATAACCTACCTAGACCTACCCTGACCCTACCTGGCACTTCATCAACATCCAAAACTTTCCTGGGACGATAGAGAGCTTAATTAGGGAACCTGGGTGAGAGACAGAGAAAAATATTGCCTAAAGAATGCTTTAGGAAAATCAGCATCAATCTAACCAAGATCAAAACAAGTTCCAGATACAGATATCCCTCAAGAACCATGTCTCTGATTTCCTCCTCTCACTTGAAAACTAAGGAGGAAATATAGACTTTAGTAGAAGCAAGGAAAGAGAAAGAAGCTGTGTAGTTGAGGACCCGAACAACTTACCAACTACCTTGGCTCTGTGGTGCAACTATCACTGTTTTCACTATCAGCAGAGGTGCCTCAAAGAACTTGGAAATCAAAATACAGTTGGAAGGTGAGAAACCAATGTCGGAAGATATCTGATCATCACAACCTTCCAAGAAAGGTTCTCTAAGCAAAGAGTGCTCTTTTTGCTCTGCCCATGAAAATAAAGTTCTCCACTCACCACTAATGATGGGCTAAAATGTAATGTCTTTTCTCTAGAAGGAGAAATGGGCCTAGACTGGAACCTGTGCCTGAGGCAAGTCTTCTATAGGGAATCACCTGAGGTCTCCTTTACAATACCTAGTTTATATCTGAACTCTGCAGCAAAAACCACAGAAAAGGCAAGCCACCAACTACACTAGTTAGTATATATAAAATGGTCATGTTAGCTGTTGTCTTCTACAGAATTCTTTGTTTCAGTTTAGTTTCTTTACCTCCAGTAAAGAGTAAATGATTTAGAACTCTATGATAAATTTATAATTTTAAATAAACACTTCAGTTTTAAATTTAAAAATAAACAGCTGGATCCAAAATTAACTTTGAAAAGGAAAGGGAAATGACAATTCCAAGAGCTTCTACCAGAAGGAAATGTCAGTCACAGACTTTGAGTTATCTAGGAAAAAAACAAAGAATTAGGTGCCCAGGTATAAAACAAAAGGTTGAGAATAAAACCTCAAAAGATTAAGAATATTTTGCCAGAGAGAACCAGAAAGACTGTAGGACATTAACAGAAAAATAACTCATCCAATTACAAAAAGGACAGAGGAAAGGTATAATAGCTTCAAACACTTACTTTGGTGAGCTACTCTTTCTTGAAGTGTAAGAGGAAACAATGAAGGGATACCACAGAGTAAGAATGTCAAGGCTAAGGGTAAGAGGCATGAGCTGAGTAAGAAAGGACAGACCCTCTACAGGTCCTTCAAAACATTATTCCCTTGAAGCTTTGATCAAACCTACTGTTCTACTAGAGGAGAGGCTGAAGGTTAGGGAAATTATAGTTAAAATAACATTTATAAAAATAAGAAAGAGGGAATTCCCTCGCGGTCCAGTGGTTAGGACTCTGAGCTTTCACTGCTGGGGTGGGGCGTGGGGGCGGGGGGGGGGGGGCGGGGGGAGGTGGTTAGATCCCTGGTAGGGGGACGGAGATCCTGCAAAGAGCAAAGCAAGGTCCAAAAAAAAAAGAAAAGAGGAAGATTCATGAGGGCAAATCTAAACTCTGAAAGGAAGAACAGAAGTATGGGGAAAAAGGAATATACAAGACAGAGTCAGCAAGATTGAAGACTGCTGAGGAGAATGGAGAGACAGCGTATACACCATCTACCAGTGTATCCGCAGGCACTATAAAAATTTTAACACAAAGTATAAAAACACAAATGTAACAGCTGGATTAAAGGAGTGGAGAAGGTCTGCAAAGAAAATGCAAAACAGGGCAGCATCCCGCCAGAGTTTTAAGGGATGCAGTGAGGAAGTAAGGATGAAGGAATACGAAGGGGGAGGGGTTGCAGCGAGGAAAGAGGAAGGGCTGCAACAGCAGAAGGAGCCTAAAAAGAGAAGAAAGGGAAAGCAACCCAGAGGAGAGAAAGACTAAGATAAAAATAAAGCATGAGATAACAAGGGAATACAGCAGAGAATGAAAACGGCATGCCCTGTAAAAGTGCGGAGGTCAAAGACCCAAAAAGGGCCGTAGTTTGGGGGAAGTACCAGCTAGGGAGAGTTCTACCATAAAGCTCTGACTCAAAAGAAGTATGAGTACCGTGCAGGAGTAAAGACGAGGGCCAAAACAGGTGTGCTCTCAGAGAGGTGTGACAGAACACTAGACTCAAAATCCTGATGTGATGTAGGGACTACTGTGAAGAGAAACCATCGTGTCAAAGACGACGCCGCCGCCACCAGCACCAGCAAAAAAACCCAAGGGTCAGAGAAGAAGGTATTCTTGGAGTATGAACACAAAAAAAGAGGGGACACACGGTAGGATACAAAAATACAGCGAGTGCTTAACCATAAGGAGAGGGTAACTAAGGGAAGAAAAGGAAGTGCGGCGTGGAGGGATATGTTTTCGGAGAAAAGTAAGAGCAGACCAAAGGTCCTGCCTCTTTGGTCTAGAGGACAGAAGGGACGGTCCACGGGGGCTGAAAGGAGTGGTGGAGAGCAAGAAACTATGATGTTCAAGATGAGAACTTGGGGGAGGAGGGTGGTGGGACACACAGAGGCTGGGTCAGAAAAAGAGACGCTGTCAGTCAGAAGCAGAAAGAGGTTCAACTAGAGGAAAGCGGAGAAGGCGGCAGCATGCTGAGGGGGAAGGCAAGCGGGGCAGAACCGAAGCCAAAGCAATGGGGGCAGGGGTAACAGCAGGAGGGACGCTGGGAGATTACAGGGAGGGAGGTGGGGGTCCCAGAAACCCAGGGTGTGGGGAGGTAAAAGGGTCAACCTCCGTGGAGGGGCGGGGGACCAGAGGGCAGGTTCTGGGTTTGCAGGGAGGTGCGGCCTGAGGGTGACAGGGTTAGAGGAGAAATGCAGGGACAGACGGAGGGGAGGGGGCGGGGTGAGACAGCGGGCAGCCCCAATACTCACACCTCCAGAATGCGGTCCCCCTTGCGCACCCCGGCCCGGTCGGCTGCCCCCCCGGGCAGCACGGCGCTCACATGCTGCAGCGGCGCGTACAGCTCTCCGTTGATGCTCCGCAGTTGCCCGCCCTCGCTCACTTGGCCCCTCACGTTGAAGCCGTAGCCGGACTCGGACTTGACGATGCGCACGACCCGCGGGCCGCCGCCTCCCCCGCCGCCGTTCCCAGCGCAGTGGAGCCCAGACCCCCCGCCGCCGCCGCCACCTCCGTTCCTGTGAGGGGCTGCGGGGTGAATCCCTTCCCCGTCCTCGTCCGCCATCTTGCGAGCTAGCAAGCCGTACTCCCACCGCCCTACACCTCCACTCCCTCCGCGCGTGCTCGCCCTTCTCAGCCGCCGCGCGACCCCCGGCGCGCGCGCCCGCTCCACCGACCGCGGGACCCTAGTTGGCCACGGAGCTACCGGCGCGGGTTAAGGGGAGACAGGGGGCGGGGGAAAAAGAGGACGGTTAGACGCCGTGAAGCCTCCTGGGAGATGTAGTTTCTGGTTGGTGGGGGAGGGGAGAGGGCTGGGCCCGGGCCGGAGCTGAGGTTATTCGACGCAATTCGGGGCGCAAAGCCTGCTGGGGGTTGTAGTTCGTCTTTTATGTTCGTTTTATCCTGTTGGACCAGGAGTCCCTAATACGGCCTAGAATGTAGGTGACAGATTAATCTTTTGGTGCGGGGCAAATTTAATTTTCTTTTCATTTCATAACTTATAAAAATAATTCTATTAGGACAGATTTGACATTTGTGATTCAACACAGTCTTAAATTATAACTCGTTTGCTCAATATTTTGTGTCTACATACATCATTATTATTACTTTCTTTTTTTCCCTAAGTCCTGCCTGCCAGCATACAGAATCTTAGTTCCCCCACCAGGGATGGAACCCGTGCCTCTTGCAGTGGAAGTGCACGAGTCTTAACCACTGCACTGCCAGGGAAGTCCCTACATACATTATTGTATTTCAGGACTCCAACTATCTTGTGAGACAACTGGGTCATGAATGAGGAAACTGAACTAAAGTCATCCAGCTATTAAGTAACAGGAACTAAAGCCCAGTTATTTTTGTGCAACGTTCTTTTCTTATATTGCAACTACGTAAGAACTGTTGTGTCTGACTCTGTGGGGCCCCATGGACTATAGCACTCCAGACTCCTCTGTCCTTGGAATTTTCCAGGCAAGAATACTGCAGCAGGTTGTCATATCCTTTTCCAGAGGATCTTCTCAACCCAGAGTGCCCCATCTATGTAAAAAGCTTATGTAGAGGAAACTATGCTGCTAAGTCGCTTCAGTCATGTCCGACTCTGTGCGACCCCATAGACGGCAGCCCACCAGGCTCCCCCATCCCTGGGATTCTCCAGGCAAGAACACTGGAGTGGGTTGCCATTTCCTTCTCCAATGCATGGAAGTGAAAAGTGAAAGTGAAGTCACTCAGTCGTCTCAGACTCTTAGCGACCCCATGGACTGCAGCCCACCAGGCTCCTCCGTCCATGGGATTTTCCAGGCAAGAGTACTGGAGTGGGGTGCCATCACCTTCTCTGAGAGGAAACTATAGTCTCAGTAATTTAGACCTGGATGTTAGAGTGGCCAAGTAATAATTTCAATTGAGTAGTGATTTTGTTTTTTGGTTTTTTTTTTTTAGTTTTAAAATGTTCTTTTTTTTTTTTTCTTACTGAAATATAGTGATTTACAATATTATGTAAGTTTCAGGGATACAACATAGTGATTCACAAGTTTTAAAGATTATACTCCATTTATAGTTATTATAAAATATTGGCTATATTCCCAGTGCTGCTCAATATATCCTTGTAACTTACTTATTTTATACCCAGTAGTTTGTACTTCTTAATTCCCAACCCCTATCACGCTCCTCCTACCTTCCCTCTCCACACTGGTAACACTAGTTTGTTTTCTGTATCTGAGAGTTTATTTGTTTCTTTCTTTCTTTCTTTTGAGAATCTGTTCCTTTTTTGTTAAATTCATTACTGTGTTTTATGTCTTAGATTTCATATATAAATGATAACATAGTATTGAGCAATGATTTTGAAGTTACCTTTATTTCAAATTCATTTTGTTTCCCCCAACATCACAGTAGTGTTCTTTGCAAATAGCAGTAATTGATGTTTTTTGGCTTAGAAACACAAACACAAGCTTACAAATATTGTGCAGAATGCCTGGCAAGCCAAGTAAGAAGAACAAGAACAAAAATATGAAAAATAGCTTGCTTAAGCACTTACTGCTCAAGTCTGGCAAGCTAATAAGTCTGTTAGTTTCATGAATGCTGAAAAAAGATCCAAGATTCCTGGGTCAGAGACAAAGGAATTTTATTCATGACAGGAGCAACAACTTCAGCCCCTTTGTATTAATTCCTCTTGCCCCACCAAGTGCCACGAGGATAATATGAAGGCTCAGATGAATGCTGTGCACTTGGTGGATTTAAACTCCACAGTTGAGGAACACTGATCTTGGGGAACCTACACCATTCTGTAGGGAGTAGTAAACAAATGTATTCTTTATCCTGGAGGGAGAGCTTATTTCGTTCCTCACGTCTGCTCACTGTAAACATAACCCTGAGAAATGACCCTGGTAAAAAATGGTCAGGGCCTTGCATTCTTGTCATATGCAGGAAGGTGGATGTGGGTATGTGCATGCTCAGTTGTATCTGACTTATTGCAACCTTATGGACTGTAGCCTGCCAAGCTCCTCTGACCATGGAAATTTTCAGGCAAGAATACTGGAACAGGTTGCCATTTCCTACTCCAGGGGATCTTCCCAACCCAGGGATCAAACCCATGTCTCTTGCAGATTCTTTACTAATGTGCCACCTGCGACGCCCCAGGCAGGTGGGTAAAAAGCATAAAAAACCCATGAAGGATTGTCTCTCTCCACATTACTATGTGCCAGACACTAAGCACTCAACACTAAACACTTTATAATTTCATTTAGTCCTCACAACTCTTTAATGTCCTGTATTTCATAGATTAAGTAAACAGGCATAGAGAGCTCACACAGCTAATAAGCTGTGAATCTAGGAAAAACAACAGGGATACATAGTTAGAAGAGAATAAAAGTTAATTTACAGAGGTTTGATGACTTGTAAAAGCAACAAGCAACCCCTCCAAAGAATTTATGGACTATATAAGCACAGCCGGGGGGAAAGCAGTAGAATAGGGAATTCCCTGATGACTCTGCTTTCACTGCTGAGAGTACTGGTTCAGTCCCTGGTCAGGGAACTAAGATCCCACAAGCCAAGATGCAGCCAAAAAAACAACCCCAGTAGAATAGATATCTTATTAAAATGTGGGATGAGAACTCAAAGTTACTGTATTATAACATAAAATTAATATGCCATATTTTATAACCAAGCTAACAAAGAGGGGTCTTGATTAGTTAAATAAATATGGAAATGAATAGAAGTTGGAATGAGAATTTTGCTCCAAAATAATAATGGCATTTAGATGGAACATGAATCATTTGGTTTGAACAGAGCACTGGATGGGAAGAAATTTATCCAACAAAGCAAGGCATCAGAGAAAGGAAAAGAGAACTTGCACTAAAAGAGCTGGGCTTTTTTTTTCTTTGTTTGTGTATTTGTCAAAGATATACTGAATGCCTATCTACTTTATACTCTGTAATAGTGGCTAGGGATCCAAACATGGTATCTACAAACTCCATGAAGGCAATATGACATGATCAAGCCTACAAATGTGCATGCTCCTTGATCTGTCAGTTCCACTTATAGAAGTTCATTCCACTGTCACACTTGCACATGTGTGAAATGGCATTTTTGTGAAGTTAGTCACTGCAGTATTGTTTGTCTTCACAAAAGCTAGGAAATAATGTTCATTGGTTAAGATACAGCCACAATGGAAGACTGAAAAACTGTAAGTAAAGAATGAGGAAGTTCTTTACCATAGAGGAATGACCTCATGGACAGGCTGACAGCCTGACAGGCTACAGGCTGCTATACACAATTAAATGAAAACGTGCAGTCTGTAGAGTGTGATACCACTTCTGCATAAAAGGGAACCATCAGTTCAGTTCAGTTCGGTCACTCAGTGTTGTCCGACTCTTTGCGACCCCATGAATCGCAGCACGCCAGGCCTCCCTGTCCATCACCAACTCCCGGAGTTCACCCAGACTCACATCCATCCAGTCAGTGATGCCATCCAGCCATCTCATCCTCTGTCATCCCCTTCTCCTCCTGCCCCCAATCCCTCCCAGCATCAGAGTCTTTTCCAATGAGTCAACTCTTCGCATCACATGGCCAAAGTACTGGAGTTTCAGCTTTAGCATCAGTCCTTCCAAAGAAATCCCAGGGCTGATCTCCTTCAGAATGGACTGGTTGGATCTCCTTGCAGTTCAAGGGACTCTCAAGAGTCTTCTCCAACACCACAGTTCAAAAGCATCGATTCTTCAGTGCTCAGCCTTCTTCACAGTCCAACTCTCACATCCATACATGACCACAGGAAAAACCATAGCCTTGACTAGATGGACCTTTGTTGGCAAAGGAACGTCTCTGCTTTTGAATATGCTGTCTAGGTTGGTCATAGCTTTCCTTCCAAGGAGTAAGCGTCTTTTAATTTCATGGCTGCAGTCACCATCTGCAGTGATTTTGGAGCCCAAAAAAATAAAATTTGACACTGTTTCCACTGTTTCCCCATCTATTTGTCATGAAGTGATGGGACCGGATGCCATGATCTTCGTTTTCTGAATGTTGAGCTTTAGGCCAACTTTTTCACTCTCCACTTTCACTTTCATCAAGAGGCTTTTGAGTTCCTCTTCACTTTCTGCCATAAGGGTGGTGTCATCTGCATATCTGAGGTTATTGATATTTCTCCCAGCAATCTTGATTCCAGCTTGTGTTTCTTCCAGTCCAGCGTTTCTCATGATGTACTCTGCATAGAAGTTAAATAAGCAGGGTGACAATATACAGCCTTGACATACTCCTTTTCCTATTTGGAACCAGTCTGTTCCATGTCCAGTTCTAACTGTTGCTTCCTGACCTGCATACAGATTTCTCAAGAGGCAGATCAGGTGGTCTGGTATTCCCATCTCTTTCAGAATTTTCCACAGAATTTATTGTGATCCACACAGTCAAAGGCTTTGGCATAGTCAATAAAGCATACATAGATGTTTTTCTGGAATTCTCTTGCCTTTTCAATGATCCAGTGGATGTTGGCAATTTGATCTCTGGTTCCTCTGCCTTTTCTAAAACCAGCTTGAACATCAGAAAGTTCACAGTTCACATATTGCTGAAGCCTGGCTCCGAGAATTTTGAGCATTACTTTACTAGCATGTGAGATTATAGATATGTTTATATCTCTAGAAGTATTCACAAGAAGGTCTTCCCAGGTGGCACAGTAGTAAAGAATCCGCCTGCCAATTCAGGAGATGCAGGAAACTCGGGTTCAATCCCTGGATTGGGAATATCCCCTGGAGTAGGAAATGGCAAACCACTCCAGTATTCTTGCCTGGAAAATTCCATGGACAGAGGAGCCTGACAGGCTACAGTCCATGGGGTTGCAAAGAGTCAGACAAGACTGAGCCCACACACACACGTTCACAAGAAACCAATAACATTGATTGCCTCTGGGAAAGGGGACCGGACAACTGCGGGGAGCAGGGAGGACAAGAGTGGGAGACATGTCACTATATGCCATTTTGTAAGTTCTTTTAGATAGATGAATGTGTTGCCTGTTCACAAAATAAATACAGAAAATACTTCGAAGGATCAGACTGGAAGAAAAGGTGATCAGAGCATCAAAATCGGAAAATAAAATAAGACACCATTACCACTCTCAAGAATCTAGCAAGAGAGACAGCAAAAGAAAAAGTGATTACAGTACAAGCCTTGGCACTCCTGAGCAATGCGGGCTATGACAGAGGCTGCGCCAGCTGCTAAGAGTGCACAGCGGAGAGGGCTTCCGCATGGAACGGCCGGCTGATCGCAGCTAAGAGTGCACAGCGGAGAGGGCTTCCACATGGAACGGCCGGCTGATCGCAGCTAAGAGTGCACAGCTGAGAGGGCTTCCGCATGGAACGGCCGGCTGATCGCAGCTAAGAGTGCACAGCTGAGAGGGCTTCCGCATGGAACGGCCGGCTGATCGCAGCTAAGAGTGCACAGCGGAGAGGGCTTCCACATGGAACGGCCGGCTGATCGCAGCTAGGAGTGCACAGCGGAGAGGGCTTCCACATGGAACGGCCGGCTGATCGCAGAGGAGTTAGCAAGGCAGGGAAGGGTAGAGGTGGAAGGGCATTCTGCCAAGGCAGAGAGAGTTTTTTTCAGCTTTTTATTTTGTACGGTGTGTAACTGATTAATGATATTGTGACAGTTTTAGGTCAACATCAAAGGGACTCAGCCATACATACACATGGATCCATTCTTCCCCAAACTTTCCTCCCATCCAGGCCACCACACAACACTGAGCAGAGTTCCATGTGCTGTCCTTGACAGCTATCCATTTTATATTTTATTTTTTATTATTTTTTTTCACTTCCAAAGGCATAAGTCTGAAGTTTTATTGAGGACAAAATTATGTTCCCTAGAAATGACAGCTGAATAAAAAAGGACAAGTGGCTCCTGGATTTAAGAGGTCATTGTTCCAGACTAGAGGGATTAAAAGTTGAAGGATGTCACCTGGAGTTAAAGTACATAGGAGAGATGACAGCATTTTACAGCGGCAGAGAATTTAAACATTCCTTTGCAAGCTGAAAAGAAAGGCTCAAGAATTGTAGTTTGTTACATTAGAGTGGTAAAAAGCCAAAAATGTAGAGGCACCAAGTACAGTTCACCCCTTTTTCTCTGGTAAAAAACAAAAAGAATTTCCCAAAGGGCTAGGTTTTGAGTGTTTCAGCTAGACATCTCAGGATCACACAATTTTTAAATGCAACATCTGTCCTGGATATATCAAAAAACTATCTTCTTTTATTCTGCCAATGCGTAGATCAATGTGACGGTTCAGGTGTTCTCCAGAAGTTCGCAGGTTCTTACCAGATTCTCCTCTTTACCCTCTCTGTGGTGTTGGCATCAACAGCTTTCCTCTTTCTAGGTAAGAAGTCCTTATATTCAGCACTGTGGACTTTAAACTTGGAAACTGCCTTCATTTTATTTCACAAACTAAATGAGGATGAAAATTAACCATTTATCACATCTAATTTGGGACATGCAATTGAAACTGACGTAGCCTTCCTACCCTTAGTCACCTGGTGGACCAAAGATCCTGCCCACAAGCAATGAACTGCATGTGGCAAACAAATACCACTCAGAAGTGGAAATCACTGCTAAACTTTAGATTATAGCTAATTTTGCTCAAATGCATAGTGAGAGATGATTCAGGCAACACAGCACATACCATTATCTACACGTGCATTTCCCATCTTTCAGACAAAAGTTGGAATACCTATAAAAATCACTGAATAAAAATTTCCTGTTAAGTATATAGTGTTATTTAATTTGAAGCATTACTTTTTTATAGCAATACTTAAGAACGGACTTGACCCTTAAAGCCTTACTCCAGTGAAAATAGATCTCCTTCTTGACATCTCTCTTATTCTTTTTCCAGCATACAATGCCTTCCTAAACAAGATACAGACAGTTTCGGTTGTTTACGTACCAACTCTAGGTACACAGTCAGGTAAAGAATCATCATCTGTATCTCAAAAAGTTCAGGTATCACCCTCATTCACCTCTATTCATCCTTCTCTTTCCCTTCCTCCTTTACTTCTAGGTTCTTACACATCCACACGTTCTCCCCCTCCTTTCATGAGTCCACAACCCCCACAAGCTCAGAATCAGCTGCAACACTGGCTGTGGAATATAAGACACTAACTTCTGCTTGGACAAGTCTTTAACTATAGGAGATTTCTAGCCCCAGATCAGGTGCCTAGCAGGAACCTCTACACTCACACACCTCCAAACAAGGCTTCTGAGAACTGTAAATAAAGCATTCTAAGCTGTTTTATATTAAAGTGGTGTGCTGGATTGCGTTTTAAGTATCAACTGTCAGTTCTTAATTCTAGGAAAACATAAAAGTGAAAGGAAATACCCCCATTTACATACTATTCCAGTTTTTAATCAAGCTCTGCAGATTTACTCCATGAACCTAGGGATAGCAATGTCCCAAATGGACTTTTTAAGTACTTGGCCACTTACTTGCCCCAAACTCTAGAGTGACTCTAGAGTCCCCTCTACTGGTTGCCCCTGAATACGTGAGGTAGGAGCTTCCTAGCAGTAAAACAAGACAAGAGACAGGATGTATCCAAAACGTGTTTATTGGGATGGTTTCCCATTCATCTTGATACAGGGTACTTTTAGCGCTGCTTCCGTCTGAAGGAGCATCCTTCTGTAAGCCTTGCTTTTCCTCCTGCAGGCTGGCAGAGGACAGTAGAGCAGCCAACACACAAAACTACTACTGTTTGTGCATGGCTAAAGACGGTGGTGATTTTATAGCATCCAAGGCATTTTACATCCATGAAATAGGAATTGGGGCTCTGCACCAGGCGCTTCTTCTTGTGTTTCTTCTCCTCTTCTGGAGAGGGATGAAGAAGACTCTTTGAGAGAGGCATGTTCTCATGAGGTTGTCACTGCTGGAAAGTTATCCATTTTAAATATGGCAGGACACACAGAGATTTGTAAGAACATGGGACAGTGTGAGAACTGCCAGCTAGAGCAGAGGCGACAGGGAGGAAGTGGGCACAGAGGAGACAGGGGAAGTGGGCAAGAGTCAGATCCGGGAGGGTTGCAGATACTGAAGAGGGTGCCCAGGAGTTTGGGTGTCATTCCAAAGTACCTGGGGGCCTCTGAATGCTTTTGAGCTGAGCAGCAGTATCATCAGATCTGTGCTTCAGAAGGTTCACTCTGTGCAGTGTGGAGATAGAATGAGATAGATCAGTTAAGAAGCGAATGCAGTGATTCAGGTAACAATTGATGAGACTCAACCTAGGGCAGTGGTGATGGAGGGGAGAAAAGCTAAAGAAAAAGGACTTGGTGACCATTTGGCTCTCAGGTGGGTGGGGGAAGAAAGAATGATGACTTGCCAGTGGGATTCTTTAAGAGCAGGCATGAAACGGAAGAGGAAAAAGTTTGGGCGGAAAGATAATGAATTCAGTTTGGGGTATGTTGGATTTGAGGGGCCTGCAGGAGACCCAAGAAGAATTTATCAGTTACTAGTTGGGTTCATGAGTCTGGCATTGGGGGAAAGGGTCTGGGCTGGAGCATAGATTGGGAGCCATCAGTCCTGGGTGGGGCTCCTGAGAGTCCCAAGGCAGAGTGGTAGTGAGTGAGAGAAGGGCCAAGGTCAGAGCCCAGAGAATCCTCTCCCTCGTCAAATTTAGGAGACTTTAAGAGGAAGATTGGGGGAAAGACTGAGAAAGAGGAGTCAGAGTTGGGGGACCCAGAGAGAGCAGGGACTTGAAAGTTGATGAAGCTACCTTTGGAAATAGGACAATTTGCAGAGCACCTAGCCAAGAGCGTGGTTAGTCCTCACAATAACCAGGTAAATAAAAGCGTTTTTGAGAAACTAGACTTGGATAACCAGCAGACCCCAATCACACTGCTCAGTTCAGTTCAGTTCAACTGCTCAGTCGTGTCTGACTCTTTGCAACCCCATGAACTGCAGCACGCCAGGCCTCCCTGTCCATCACCAACTGCCAGAGTTCACTCAAACTCACGTCCATCGAGTCGGTGATGCCATCCAGGCATCTCATCCTCTGCCGTCCCCTTTTCCTCCTGCCCCCAATCCCTCCCAGCATCAGAGTCTTTTCCAATGAGTCAACTCTTCACATGAGGTGGCCAAAGTACTGTAGTTTCAGCTTTAGTATCATTCCTTCCAAAGAACACCCAGGACCTATCTCCTTTAGAATGGACTGGTTGGATCTCCTTGCAGCTAGTTAATAGCAAAACTGAATCTGGAACCCAAATTTTCTGACACCAAGGCCAGGAGTCTCCATTATCCAGCTTCCTTTTTGGCTAAAAAAAAAAAAAAAAAAAAAGAGTTCTTCCTATCCTTTGTGATGTACAAAGTCAGCAGGTTTCCGTTAGCTTTCTGTGTACTGTGAGGAGAACCCCACCTCCACACCATCACTCATATAGTTCTTTGGTCCCTGAAGGCCTGCCTTTTCTCTTCCCCTCTTTGCTGGTCTAAGTCCTACTCATCCTTCAACCTGTAGCCTAAGTCCTTCCGTAAAACCTCCCCTGAGGATTCCAGTTTACTCTGACCCCTCTCTTTTTTAAATTCCTGCAGCAAATACACCTTTCCACGACCCCATCACCCCCTCAGTGAGTCACATACTTGTGTAATGGCCTCGCCTTGAGTGTGGGCGGGACCTGCGACTTGCTTCTAGGCGGTAGAACATGGTGCAGATAATGGTGTGTCACTCCCATGGTTACAGACACATTATATAACACTCCTTTCTTGCTGACTGGAGTGAGAGTCTCTCGCTGGCCCTGAAGAAGAACTCCGCCATGTTGTGAACGGCCTGTGGAGAAGGCTCGTGGGAGGGAACTGCAGGAGCCTCTAGGATCTGAGAGTTGCCCCCAGTGGACAGCAAGAAAATAGGACGCTCAGTCCTAAATCTGCAAGAAATTGTTACAACCACCTCATGAGCTTGGAGGAGGATCCTGGCTTCAACTCGGGGAACATAACCCAGCCAATGACTTGTTGCAGGCTTGTGAGACCCTAAAGAGAACTCAGCTAAGCTGAACCCAGACTCCTGGATCACAGAACTTGTGAGATTATGTGTGTTGCCTTAAACTGCTGACTTTGTGGTAACCTGTCACATGATGATAGGTAATAAATGTAACTCCTGTTGCATTTATGGCCAGTTCGCTGCTGCTGCTGCTGCTGCTAAGTCGCTTCAGTCGTGTCCGACTCTGTGGGACCCCATGGACTGCAGCCCACCAGGCTCCTCTGTCCATGGGATTTTCCAGGCGAGAGTACTGGAGTGGGGTGCCATTGCCTTCTCCAATGGTCAGTTTAGATTGTAACAATTTATTACCTAGTTTAGCTTTACCTTTCCAACCTGAACATAAGCTTCTTAAAAATGAGGAACTTGTCCCATGTGACTTGTCACACCCTCAGAGTGTATCATAGTGAGAGCCACTAGAGAAGAAGTTCAACAGGGTGGATAGCGTGTCAGTTAAGGAAAGGACTGTAAAGTGGCTAATAATATCTGCTGCCTAGCGGCATGGTGGGGAGCAAATGGGAATACGTGGGAAACACCTAACATAATACTTAGCACTGGGCTATTATTAAGAATGCTAATAAATACCACATCTAGCCCTGTTTCCTCATTTTGCTGATAAAGAACTAGCTCCCTCCACTATCACCCTTTGAAAAAGGAAATAGACGCAGCAAGGTAACAATGACTGTCAAAAGTCACTCAGTAAATCAATGGCTAGCACCCAATCCTAAGTAGAAAGATGACATGATTTATGTCCCATGAAATCATGGATTGAAGAAAACATAAAGAGGACCCTTTTCCCCTTTTTTAGGCCTCTGCCCTAATTCTGACTCTTCTTTCTTTTTCACTATCTTTCTGTACTTTTTTCCTGTGAAGACCGTGTGAAAAACCACCCTTTTTTTTTTTTTTTTTTAATGTAAACTGAGTAACTGATTTTCAGGAATGGATAATTCCAAGACTGGAGGCTTCCTGAGCTTCCTTGGTAGCTCGGCTGGTAAAGAATCCGCCGGCAATGTGGGAGACCTGGGTTTGATCCCTAGGTTGGAAAGATCGCCTGGAGGAGGTCATGGCAACCCACTCCAGTAGTCTTGCCTCTAGAATCCCCAGGGACAGAGAAGCCTGGTGGGCTACAGCCCATGGGGTCGCAGAGTTGGACACGACTAAGTGACTAAGCACAGCACAGAGGCTTCCCAGGTGGCCCTAGTGGTAAAGAACCCGCCTGCCAATGCAGGAGACATAAGAGACCCAGGTTTAATCCCTGGCTCGCTAAGATCCCCTGGAGAAGGAAATGGCAACCCACTCCAGAGTATTCTTGCCTGGAAGTCCCATGGACAGAGGAGCCTGGCAGACTACAGTCCATAGGATTGCAAAAGAGTCGGACACAACTGAAGTGACTTAGCACAGAGGGTTTATGGAGGCTTCCCAGGTGGCACTAGTGGTAAAGAGTAAGATCCCCTGGAGTAGGAAATCCAGTATTCTTGCCTGGAAAATTCCATGGGCAGAGGAGACTGGTGGGTTACAGTCCATAGGGTCTCAAAAGAGTCAGACACTTCTGAGCAACTGAGCACAGAGCATTTATGAGTCAAAATTCCTTTGGCTGCAAAAGAAAGAAACTCATTTCAAACTAGCTTAAGCAAAAAAGAGAATTTGTTGGCTCACATAGCTAAGGACACTGAGTATTTCTGTTAAATGTAGCTGTGTAACAAACCATCCCAAAGTTTAGTGATATAGCACCATCATTTTATTATTCTATGGACTGTATGGGTCAGGAATTTAGATAGGATATGTAGAGGTGACTTGTCCCTGCCCCTCAATGCCTGGAACCTCAGTTGGGAAGACTGAGGCTCAAGGTGACTTGATGCCTGGGTTCATCTGGATATGTCTCATTTCTGGTTGAGGCTGTCTGCTGGGACCTCATCTAGGGCTGTTGGCATGACCCCTGTGGTCTCTTCATGTAGCCCCTGGCTTCTTCAAGCATGGTGCCTGGGTTCCAAGGTCAGAAGTCCCCAGATAATAAAGCAATAGTGTATGGCATTTTTATGATTCAGTGTCAGAAGTCACATAGCACCACTTCCACCATACATTTTCAGATCAAGTGATCACAAAGGTCTGTCCAGGTACAAGAGGCAGGGATACAGACACCACCACTCCACAGAAGGAGTATCAGTGTTGCATTGTAATTAGAGTACGTGGGATGGGCTATATCATGGTGGCCATTTCTGAAGAAAATGATCTGCCACTCTGGGGTAGTTCACAGATTTAAAACAAATGCTATAGGAGCCTAAGCCTTAAGGTCTGACACAGAGAACTCAAGGTCGCTTCCCTCTTTTTCTTCTGCCTTTTGTTTCTGCTCAACTCTGTTTCTTTGTCTAGTAGCAAAAAAAAAAAAAAAACCCACCTTGTTTTTCTCAGCATCTGTATATAATTTTCTAGGGAAGGACTCTGGCCGTTCCCCGAGTCATGTGCCTACCACTTGGACTGACTGAAGCTGCCTGGAGAATGAAGAACTATGATTATCCAAACCTGGATCACATGCCCAGCTCACACGCCTAAAAGAAAGTTTGCTGGGTAGACTCTAAAGAATAGTCCAATCGGCCACAAGTTCACTGTAAGTGAGCATTGATGTCAGCTCAGTGTGTAATTCTGTTAGTTCTCTGTCAGCTTTCTGTGGTTGCAGTATTTCAAAGCCCTTTACCTAGTCATGTTCACATCACGCCCTTGTCTTCCACTTTGTCACACACCATCTTCCACTTTGTCACAAACCCAGGAAATGAGATTTCCTGGGTTTCTCATTGGAGAGAAAAGCTCCCTGGCTCTTACAGCTATACCGACTGACTTTTTTTTCTCATACCTCTCACCACACCTGACCATCATATTTCAAAGGACCATTCCCAGATAAAATTTTTCTCCATCCTTCCAGTTGCAACTTCCTACACAAATTTCACTCTGTTATTTGTGTCTCTCTCCATCTTCTCCCATATCTCCCCACCTCTTTCTTTTCTCAAAATCATACTCAATTTTTCAGGAGTACTTTTTCCTAGAAATCTTTTCCCAGAGCCAACAGTTCAGAAATAATACAATAGGATGGGCCCTCTCATAACAAAAAGACCAATGCTGCCTCAATAGCATCATCCAGTGGAAAAGCTTGTGAGACTTGGGTCATCTGCATTGGTTCTTATTTAGCTTTAATCCTTAACAAATTACTCAGTATGCTTTTGGCTGCGAGTACAGAAAATGCAAAAGTGGTTTAAATAAAAAGGAAATGTATGATCTCACATAAACAGCAAGACTAAAGGTGGGGAGTTCCAAAGTTGGTTAATTCAGAAGCTCATTCACATCATAAAGGACCCAGATTCTTTCCATCTTCCCCTCTGCCATCTTCAGTGTATTATCTGGGTGATGTGGCTAACTCTCCTCATGGTGGCAAGATGGCTGCTGAGCTCCAGGCACCACTTCACACATGGCCACCATATAAAGAAGCAGAAAATAGGAACTGTGTATTTGTCAAAGCAAAGAAATCCTTTTTAGAATCGTAAGGATTCGTTCTGTCATGTCTCATAGGCTCGAAGAGTATCACTTGCTAATCCCCATACCAATCTTTGACAAAGGGACTGAAATTACTGTGATTGACTCAAATGCATCTAGACTTACTCCTAGGGCTAAAAGTACCCTCTTCCCTGGGTACATACCTTGCCTGTGAATAGCAGAACAAAATTTGGGACTTGCCAAAATAAAGAAGGGTGAAAGGGAAGGGGGACAGGGCAGAACAGATTTGGATAAGTAGCCACTTGTTTCTTATGCACTGAACTTCTCTTAACTTAGTTTGTCCAGCTATAAACTAGACATGATAGTATCTACTTCATCTATATGTAGAGATACTTTTAGAAATAAGATTTTTCACAAGGACACTCTTAGGAAAAGAGTTTAATTAAAAAACAGGTTCTGCTGCTGCTGCTGCTAAGTCGCTTCAGTCGTGTCCGACTCTGTGCGACCCCATAGACGGCAGCCCACCAGGCTCCCCAGTCCCTGGGATTCTCCAGGCAAGAACACTGGAGTGGGTTGCCATTTCCTTCTCCAATGCAGGAAAGTGAAAAGTGAAAGTGAAGTCGCTCAGTCGTGTCCGACTTTTAGCGACCCCATGGACTGCAGCCTACCAGACTCCTCTGTCCATGGGATTTTCCAGGCAAGAGTAATGGAGTAGGGTGCCATTGCCTTCGATTATCCAATTCATGCAGACAGAAAGAAAGGTAGTTTCCTGGGGCTTAATGGGGGAGGAAATGTGGAGTTAGTGTTTAATGGATACAGAGTTTCAGTCAAGGAGGTTGAAAAAATTTTGGAGGCAGATGGCGGTTGCATAACAACATGAAAATGCTTAATGCCATGGAAAGGTGTACTTAACAAGGGTTAAAATGGTAAGTTCTATGCTGTGTATATTCCATCACAAAAAAAAATGTTATAAAACAGTGAGGCTATTTAAGATATGTTGTTGTTCAGCTGCTAAGTTGTATCTGACTCTTTGCAACCCCATGGACTGCAGCACTCCAAGCTCCTCAGTCTTCCACTATCTCCCAGAGTTTGCTCAAATTCATGTCCATTGAGTCAGTGATACTATCTAAGCATCTCACTCTCTGCCGCCCCCTTCTCCTTTTGCCTTCAATCTTTCCCAGCATCAGAGGTTTTTCCAGAGAGTTGGCTTTTCGCATCAAGTGGCCAAAGTATTGGAGATTTTGCATCAGTCCTTCCAATGAAGATTCAGGGTTGATTTCCTTTATACTTGACTGGTTTGATCTCCTTGCCGTCCAGTGACTCTCAAGAGTGTTCAGCACCACAATTCGAAAGCATCAATAGAGCAAAGATATTGCACTAAGCTTGAAAAATGTGCAATATAAATTCTTGGTACCTTAATGTTGAAACCTTAATGTTGAACTTTTGCCTAGTTTGAATTGTGGGTGGGAACCATTTCCCAGCCTCAGCTATCACTCCTGTCCAAATCGTGTGCCATTCTCTCCTCTTCAGTTCAGTTCAGTTCAGTTGCTCAGTCCTGTCCGACTCTGCGACCCCATGAATCACAGCATGCCAGGCCTCCCTGTCCATCACCAACTCCTGGAGTTCACCCAGACTCACGTCCATCGAGTCAGTGATGCCATTCAGCCATCTCATCCTCTGTCGTCCGTCCCCTTCTCCTCCTGCCCCCAATCCCTCCCAGCATCAGAGTCTTTTCCAATGAGTCAACTCTTCGCATGAGGTGGCCAAAGTAGTGGAGTTTCAGCTTTAGCATCATTCCTTCCAAGGAAATCCCAGGGCTGATCTCCTTCAGAATGGACTGGTTGGATCTCCTTGCAGTCCAAGGGACTCTCAAGAGTCTTCTCCAACACTACAGTTCAGAAGCATCAATTCTTCGGCACTCAGCCTTCTTCACAGTCCAACTTTCACATCCATACATGACCACTGGAAAAACCATAGCCTTGACTAGACGGACCTTTGTTTGGAAAGTAATGTCTCTGCTTTTGAATATGCTATCTAGGTTGGTCATAACTTTCCTTCCAAGGAGCAAGCATCTTTTAATTTCATGGCTGCAGTCACCATCTGCAGTGATTTTGGAGCCCAGAAAAATAAAGTCTGCCACTGTTTCCACTGTTTCCCCATCTATTTCCCATGAAGTGATGGGACCGGATGCCATGATCGTCGTTTTCTGAATGTTGAGCTTTAGGCCAACTTTTTCACTCTCCACTTTCACTTTCATCAAGAGGCTTTTGAGTTCCTCTTCACTTTCTGCCCTAAGGGTGGTGTCATCTGCATATCTGAGGTTATTGATATTTCTCCCAGCAATCTTGATTCCAGCTTGTGTTTCTTCCAGTCCAGCGTTTCTCATGATGTACTCTGCATATAAGTTAAATAAGCAGGGTGACAATATACAGCCTTGACATACTCCTTTTCCTATTTGGAACCAGTCTGTTCCATGTCCAGTTCTAACTGTTGCCTCCTGACCTGCATACAGGTTTCTCAAGAGGCAGGTCAGGTGGTCTAGTATTCCCCTCTCTTTGAGAATTTTCCACAGTTTATTGTGATCCACACAGTCAAAGGCTTTGGCATAGTCAATAAAGCAGAAATAGATGTTTTTCTGGAACTCTCTTACTTTTTCCATGAACCAGCGGATGTTGGCAATTTGATCTCTGGTTCCTCTGCCTTTTCTAAAACCAGCTTGAACATCAGGAAGTTCACGGTTCACGTATTGCTGAAGCCTGGCTTGGAGAATTTTGAGCATTACTTTACTAGCGTGTGAGATGAGTGTAATTGTGGGATAGTTTGCGCATTTTTTGGCCTTGCCTTTCTTTGGGATTGGAATGAAAACTGACCTTTTCCAGTCCTGTGGCCACTGCTGAGTTTTCCAAATTTGCTAGCATATTGAGTGCAGTTATTGTGACCAAGGCGCAGATCAAGAAATTCCATCTCCAAAAAATGCCCAGAATGCAATCAGCCACGATGCCCACTTACTTGACCCTTGAAGGTTACCTTCCCCTTCCTTCCTTTGTCTTCTAGTCCTTTTTCAATAGAACTGGCTCTCCCCATGTCCATGCCAAGACTCTTTGGGACAAGGAGGCAGAGAGGGAGACTTGGAGCCAGAGAGAAGCACAAGCAAAGAGCACCAGTGGGCATTGGCAGCTCTCACAAAATCTATTCACTGACAGCACATATGTACTAATGTTTACTGATCCCTCAGATGTTTGCAAATGAGGCAGAGCTGTGAGGAGCTGTGTAGAGAAGTGGCAGCTATGTATTCAATGCCAACACCCATTTATGGAGGACCAGGTAATTCCACGTGCAGCTACTAAAGCCTCTGCCCCGTGTCCAATGCCCAGAGCTGGGCAGTTCTATTACATAAACTTGAAAATGGAGATCATCTATTCATATTTGTTTGTTTTGTTTGTTTGTTTTTTGGCCATGTCATGCCGGATCTTATCACCAGGGATCAAACCCCTGCTACCTGCAATGGAAGTGTGGAGTCCTAACCACTGCACTGCCAGGAAAGTCCCATCATCTATTCATATTTATCTTACTCACTTTGGATGGTCTTTTCCAAAACATTTATATTATAAAGACCTTCAACATGGAGCACTCACCACTCCATTAAATTCATGTCTCAGAGCTTAATCACACTATCAGAAGGTGACTCCTTACATATAACTTTCTACTGTAATTAAAATGGATTCTGGGCAAATGGCTTCCATCAAATTTTGAGTGATGTGTGCCTTCCAATGCAATTGAATATTAGCAATCAGTTTTATGCATTTAGCTCCTGGTACTAGGCAAGCGCCCCAGGGCTCCCTCCAGGAATGATTTTCTTTTGTTCAGTGATCCTGGTTGGTCACCTTGCAAAACACCCTGCTGGTTACAGGAAAGAGAATCCATTTCTGTTCAGCCAGCATTGACTGAGGTTGCACAGTAAGCAATGGGCCAGGACTGAGGACACAGAGAGAATTTCTCAGCCCCTGCCCTTTAGGAAATCTCAAGTCTGTGGGGGGAAAGCAGACATGAAAACAAACAGTGACTGCACAGTGTGATAAGTTTTGAACCAGCTGCTCTGGGAGCACTGATGAAGGATGATTAACTGTCTGGGGATTCTCTGGGGAGTCAGGGAAGTTTTCACCAAACAGTGTCATTGACCGGGGTTTTGAAGGATGAGTAAAAGTTTGCTGAGCTTCCCTGATAGCTCAGTTGATAAAGAATCCACCTGCAATGCAGGAGACCCCGGGTAGATTCCTGGTTCAGGAAGATCCGCTGGAGAAGGGATAGGCTACCCACTCCAGTATTCTTGGGCTTCCCTTGTGGTGGCTCAGCTGGTAAAGAAACCACCTGCAATGCAGGAGACCTAGATTTAATCCCTGGGTTGGGAAGATTCCCTAGAGAAGGGAAAGCCTACCCACTCCAATATTCTGGCCTGGAGAATTCCACGGACTGTATAGACTGTGGCAAAGAGTCAGACCCCACTGAGCGACTTTCACTTAAGTTTGCTGGAAAGCTAAAGCAGGGAAAGGATTTCCAGGCAGAGGGCATTTGCAAAGGCAGAGAGGGGAGGAAGGACTTGGTGTGTTTTGGAAACAATTGGCAAGGTGGCAGATGCTCAGAAATGAGGCTGGACGAGTAAGGCAGTGGGCAATTTAATCCCAACCATGACCCCTCCTTGGCCCTGGGGGAGAGAGGCAAAAAACAGGGCTCTAGCTCTATTGCTGGTGAATAAGCAATGTTATCTTTCTATAGAAACCTCATATCCTTATATATCCTTTTCTGTGGGTGTTCTAGGTATTTTGCAAGGTTATATTCTACTAGAAACTGTCTTCGCAAGGAATCAAATTCTTTTATATATTTAAAAAGACCCTTGAGCAGGCCATGTGGAATTTTTGACTGCTGAGTTGATCTGAAATGTGATTATTCCTGAATGGAATTCTGAAGAGAACAAGACGGGCCAGTGCCCCACACTCCTTACCACCCTCACTGAACTCCCTCTCCATCCTTTCAGAGCCCTCAGGTGTCCAGGCTGGTGCTCTTCACTCAATAAACGCATGATAATTATGGTTATTTTCATCCTTTCCAGAAAAATTGATTGATTAAGTGTTAGTTTAGCTGAGCTTTCTGGAAACTTCCAGAGCCAATTCCTTCTTGAGTAAGAGCTTATTAAACATGAGCAGAATGAACAGACACTTCTAAAGGAACTCTAAGAAACGATGGTCTAACACACAAGCCTTACAGATGAGTTTTAACAATCATCTTTCTGCCTGCTAAAAATTTTGTTCAGTCCCTTGAGTTCAGTTCAGTTGCTCAGTCGTGTCCGACTCTTCTCGACCCCATGAATTGCAGCACGCCAGGCCTCCCTGTCCATCACCAACTCCCGGAGTTCACTCAGACTCACGTCCATTGAGTCAGTGATGCCGTCCAGCCATCTCATCCTCTGTCGTCCCTTTCTCCTCCTGCCCCCAATCCCTCCCAGCATCAGAGTCTTTTCCAATGAGTCAACTCTTCGCATGAGGTGGCCAAAGTATTGGAGTTTCAGCTTTAGCATCATTCCTTCCAATAAATCTCATGGCTGATCTCCTTCAGAATGGACTGGTTGGATCTCCTTGCAGTCCAAGGGACTCTCAAGAGTCTTCTCCAACACTACAGTTCAGAAGCATCAATTCTTCGGCACTCAGCCTTCTTCACAGTCCAACTTTCACATCCATACATGACCACTGGAAAAACCATAGCCTTGACTAGACGGACCTTTGTTTGGAAAGTAATGTCTCTGCTTTTGAATATGCTATCTAAGTTGGACATAACTTTCCTTCCAAGGAGTAAGCGTCTTTTAATTTCATGGCTGCAGTCACCATCTGCAGTGTTTTTGGAGCCCAAAAAAGTAAAGTCTGCCACTGTTTCCACTGTTTCCCCATCTATTTCCCATGAAGTGATGGGACCGGATGCCATGATCGTCGTTTTCTGAATGTTGAGCTTTAGGCCAACTTTTTCACTCTCCACTTTCACTTTCATCAAGAGGCTTTTGAGTTCCTCTTCACTTTCTGCCATAAGGGTGGTATCATCTGCATATCTGAGGTTATTGATATTTCTCCCAGCAATCTTGATTCCAGCTTGTGTTTCTTCCAGTCCAGCGTTTCTCATGATGTACTCTGCATATAAATTAAACAAGCAGGGTGATAATATACAGCCTTGACGTACTCCTTTTCCTATTTGGAACCAGTCTGCTGTTCCATGTCCAGTTCTAACTGTTGCTTCCTGACCTGCATACAGATTTCTCAAGAGGCAGGTCAGGTGGTCTGATATTCCCACCTCTTTCAGAATTTTCCACAGTTGATTGTGATCCACACAGTCAAAGGCTTTGGCATAGTCAATAAAGCAGAAATAGATATTTTTCTGGAACTCTCTTGCTTTTTCCATGATCCAGCGGATGTTGGCAATTTGATCTCTGGTTCCTCTGCCTTTTCTAAAACCAACTTGAACATCAGGAAGTTCAGTCCCTTAGTCGTGTCTAATTCTTTGCGACCCCATGGACTGCAGTACGCCAAGCTACCCTGTCCTTCACTATCTCCCAGAGTTTGCTCAAATTCATCTCCATTGACTCGGTAATTCTATCTAACCATCTAACCATCTCATCCTCTGCCGTCCTCTTCTCCTGCCCTCAATCTTTCCCAGCATCAGGATTTTTTCCAATGAATCTCATCAGGTGACAACATATTGGAGCTTCAGCTTCAGCATCAGTCCTTCCAATGAATATTCAGGGTTGATTTCCTTTAGGATTGCTGGTTTGATCTCCTTGCAGTCCAAAGGACTCTCAAGAGTCTTCTCTAGCACCACAGTTCAAAAGCATCAATTCTTTTCTCCAAACTCCCAGCTCTTTTCCAAGCACTGCCTCTGATGATGTGAACTGTAGGCAACTTAAACCAGGACAGAGATATGTTTTCAACTTTTCATAAAATATTTACTTTCCTAGAATCCAAATTCTTTTTAGGCCCAGTCTTTCATCTTTCATCTTTCTGGTGCTAGACTTAATTTGCAAAACTGCTCCCTTGTCTCACCACAACCTGGCTGGCTGCCCTTCACTAAATAAGTGAGTTTGGGATTTACAACGGGAAAGCTCCAGAGGCCAGGCAAGGTCTGTGGAGAGTGGTTGCTTTTCTTCCTGAGGCCCAGGGTAGGTACCTGCCTAGGTGCTCAAGGACCTGCTGCCCTCTTGTGGCTGCAGCCTGGGGTGTAGTAGCCAGCTCCTCTTGGCAAACAAAAAAAAAACCTCCTCTAGTTTTCAAGTTCACTGGCTGAACATTGTAGGGCCCTCTCCACCCCCACCTCTACAAAGGTCCATGTAATTTTAGAACTGGAAGAGGCCTGGGACCAACCCAATTTTTTGATGGTGGAGGTTGTTTTTTCTTAAGAGGAGGAGCCCAAGGATAAGAGAGATTTGGTCATTTAGTTAAGGACACACCCTGGTTAGAGAAGTCATCTGGAATGGAACACTCACCCTCATTAGAAGACAAGAAAGCTAAAAGAAGTTGCCAGCTGAAATTTAGAAAGACAGCGGCTGCTAAAGTTGCAGATGCAGTGATGAGTCAGCTGAGTCTGGAGGATCTGGTGGGCTTCTCTCCATCCGTCAGCGACCACTCCTCCCATTTTCGGCTTGCCAAGGAAAGCTGCTTTGTCATTTCACACAGGCCTTTTTCGAACACTACCTTATGCCAAGGACGCAGCACTCCAGTGCAGGAGATCAGGACTTTCGTCCAAGCTTCACTTTTTAATTACTCATACCTCACTCCCACTTTTGGGCCTCAGTTTTCTCCTCTGAAAAATGAGGGAGTTGGATTGGATGTTTTCTCTTTTTTTTAATTTATTTATTTATTTTCATTGGAGGATAATTACACTATTGTGATGCTTCTTGCCATACATCAGTATGAATACGTGTGTCCCCTCCGTCCCGAAGCCTCCTCCCACCTCCCTCCCGACCCCATCCCTCCAGGTTGCCACCAGCTTTGGGTATCCTGCTTCATACATCAAACTCGCACTGGTTATGTATTTTACATATGGTAATGTATATGTTTCAATAATATTCTCTCAAATCATCCCACCCTCTCCTCCTCCCACTGAGCCCAAAAATCTGTTCTTTACATCTGTGTTTCCTTTGTCTGTGTCTCCTGTGTCTCCCTGTATGTAAGATTGTTGGTACTATCTTTCTAGATTCCATATACATGTGTAATATATGGTATTTGTCTTTCTCTTTATGACTTACTTCACTGTGTATAATAGGCTATAGGTTCATCTACCTCATTGGAACTGACTCAAATGTATTCCTTTTTACAGCTGAGGAATATTCCATTCTGTATATGTACCACAACTTTGTTATCCATTCATCTGCTGATGCATATCTAGGCTGTTTCTATATCCTAGCTATTGTAAATAGTGCTTCAGTAAACACTGGGGTTATAGATGGGGAAACAGTGGAAACAGTGTCAGACTTTATTTTCTGGGGCTCCAAGATCACTGCAGATGGTGATTGCAGCCATGAAATTAAAAGACGCTTATTCCTTGGAAGGAAAGTTATGACCAACCTAGATAGCATATTAAAAAGCAGAGACCTTACTTTGCCAACAAAGGTCTGTCTAGTCAAGGCTATGGTTTTTCCAGTGGTCATGTATGGATGTGAGAGTTGGACAGTGAAGAAAGCTGAGAGCCGAAAAATTGATGCTTTTGAACTGTGGTGTTGGAGAAGACTCTTGAGAGTCCCTTGAACTGCAAGGAGATCCAACCAGTCCGTCCTGAAGGAGATCAGTCCTGGGTGTTCCTTGGAAGGACTGATGCTGAGGCTGAAACTCCAATACTTTGGCCACCTCATGCAAAGAGTTGACTCATTGGAAAAGACCCTGATGCTGGGAGGGATTGGGGGTAGGAGGAGAAGGGGACGACAGAGGATGAGATGGCTGGATGGCATCACCAACTCGATGCACATGAGTTTGGGTGAACTCCGAGAGCTGGTGATGGACAGGGAGGCCTGGTGTGCTGCGATTCATGGGGTCTCAAAGAGTCAGACACGACTGAGCGACTGAACTGAACTGAAACACTGGGGTACATATGTCTTTTTCAGTCTCGTTTCCTCGGGGTGTATGCCCAGTAGTGGGATTGCTGGTTCATATGGTGGTTTTATTCCTAGTGTTTTAAGGACTCTCCATACTGTTCTCCATAGTGGCTGCAGCAGTCTGCATTCCCACCTACAGTACAAGAGGGTTCCCTTTTCTACATACCCTCTCCAGCATTGTTTGTCGACCTTTTGGTGATGGCCATTCTGACTGGTGTAAGATGATACTTCCTCGTCGTTTTGATTTGCATTTCTCTAATAATGAGTGATGTTGAGCATCTTTCCATGTGTTTATTAGCCATCTGTATGTCTTCTTTGGAGAAATGTTTCTTCAGGTCTTCTGCCCACTTTTTGATTGGGTTGTTCATTTTTCTGGTATTGAGCAGCATGGGCTGCTTGTATATTTTGGAGATTAATTCTTTGTCAGTTGTTTTGTTTGCTATTATTTTCTCCCATTCTGAGAGCTGTCTTTTCACCTTGCCTACAATTTCCTTCATTGTGCAAAAGTTTTTGTTTAATTAGGTCCCATTTGTTTATTCTTGGATTGGATGTTTTCTAAAGTTTCCTTTAGTATTGATAGTTTATGATTGTCTGTTTGCCTCTTGGCATAGGAATATCTGGTGGCATTGTTAAACCTGGGAGAAACTTGAGGCCTGAGTCTGTATCTTTTCCTCTTCACATCCCCAAAGCCTAACCCAAACCACAGACATATTACATGCTTGAAAA
Source organism: Bubalus kerabau (assembly GCF_029407905.1). NCBI lineage: Eukaryota > Metazoa > Chordata > Mammalia > Artiodactyla > Bovidae > Bubalus > Bubalus kerabau. The sequence goes on from NC_073629.1 coordinate 19,985,911, forward strand.
TATTTGTTAACAATAATTAGCATATTCTGGGACATCCCTGGTTGTCCAGTGGCTAAGACTCTGTGTCAAATGCAGAGGGCCCAGATTTGATCCCTGGTCAGGAAACTAGATCCCACATGACACTAGGAAGACCACCCCCATCCCACAGCTAAGACCCAGAACAACCAAATAGATAAATAAATATTTAAAATAGCAATAATAATAATAAGCATATTCAGTGTCTGCTGACACTGCCAGAAACATTGCATATGATATTTAGATATGGTTTTGTATTGACAGTCGCCACGCCTGTGAGGTTATAAAGTGCAGCATTAAGCACAGGGCCTCTGGGACCAGATTGCTGATGACCGACTACTGGTTCCATACTTGCTACCTGTGCATCTTTTCTCTGTGTCTCAATTGCCTCGATTGTAAAATGAGAATTAAACAGCAGTGCCCAGCACATAAGTTTTCAGTAAACGTTTTCATTAGGTAGACATGGTTGTCTTGATTTTATGGATGAGGAAATTAAAACTGGTGGTGCGAGCTCAGTCATGTCTGACTCTTTGTGACCCCATGGACTATAGCCCGCTAGGCTCTTCTGTCCATGGGATTTTCCAGGCAAGAATACTGCAGTGGGTTGTCATGCCTTCCTCCAGGGGATCTTCCCAACTCAGAGATCAAACCCATGTCTTTTATGTCTCCTGCTTGGCTGGGAGAGTGCCACCTGGGAAGCCCCCTTTACCACACTATCTGGGACCAATTAAGAGAGAAGATGAAAACAATTCAAAACAGAAAACAGAGGTAAGTGCCCTCTTCAGTACAGAAGAGAATACAGATTTCTTCTAATCAGTCAGGATTTACAGAGCATATACGTTGTGGCAGTACCAGGGCCAGGCACTGTGGGGATTAAATATTTCCTTGACCTTTCAAAGCTTGCAATCTAGTTGGTGAAACAAACATATGCAAAATTTGGATTATAATATTATAATGATTACATCCTAATAGAGGATGATATTGGTTATTTGTATTAATTGATTGCAGAAACAGAACACACAGCACAGGCCTGAGAATTCTGGGAAGGCTTCCTAGACGAGGAACTTAGGCTAAGTCTTGAACCATGCTTAAGGTTTTCTGATATCGTCTTTAATTCTTTTCTCTCCATCTCTGTAGATGTGGTTGGTCAGTCACCAAGGCCTATTGGTTCTTTCCAGGTGATTCTCACACCAGTCCTTTACTTTCAAGTCCAGTAGCCATGATTCTAGTTTAGCCCCTCATTATTTCATGCCTGGAAGTACCCTAATAATCTATTAACTTCTCTCTTTGCTGCCAGCCTCTACCTTTTCAGTCTGTGTCATCCACCTTTTTTGGATTAGCCTTTGTGTTTTATGATGTCACTCCTATGATTCATTCATCCCAACTTCCATTCAATTAATATTTATTATTGAGCATCTACTGGGTTCTAGGCACCACTCTCTATGTACTAAAGTATTCAGTATTGAACATGATAGGCAAAGAAGAACCCTGCCCACCCTGGGATGTACATGTTAGTTTTTTAAAACTCCAAAGGACAGGGCTTCCCTGGTGGTCCAGTGGTTAAGACTCCATGCTCCCAATGCAAGGGGCATGAGTTTGATCCCAGATAGAGGAACTAAGATTCTGCATGCCACATAGTGCAATCAAAATAAGTAAATTAATTAAATAAAATAAAAATTCCAGCGATGTGGCTTACCTCCCCCTAACCTCCTACCACTTTCCAGCAGGATCTTCAGCCAGGCTCACCGCCCTCCCACATGGCTCATTTATTTCCAACTCAAGCTTTCCTTGTGTCCTTTCTCCTTGAACCTTCCTGGCCTGAAACCCCCAGGGTCTGGTTCTAGCTCTGCCTCCTCCAACCCTTCTCTGTTTTTCTCTTATAGCATTGACTGCCTCTCTCATATCTGCATCTCACATTTTCCATTATCTATTTCTATCCATTTCTGTTCCACAACATGGTATCCCCCCCCCCCTTTCCCATCTGATAAGATCCTAAGCTTCTGGAGGACTGCAGAATGTTCTATGTTTTTCCATCCTGCCCTCCCCTAGCACCCAGAACAATATTGTCTAAATAATAGTTTTTGCTCTTCCTTTTCTTCTTCTCTTTTTTTCTCCTAACAATAACAATTAACATCCGTAAAACACTTCACATAGTGCTCTCATGGACATTATACTCCATAAACTGCACAATACCCTTGTATCAATTATCCATAAATATTTAATGGATTAAGAGGTCAAAAAAGGAAGGCATTTCTCGTGAAGTTTAAATAACAACAGCAAATGTACAAGGGAGTAATGATCCTGGCATGAATGGAAGGCAGTGTGGGAACACAGCCTTGCTGGAAAGGGAAGGCTGAACCCTATAGAAAATTTGGAAAATGAAGAATGAAGATAACAAAATACAAACAGAAGAATAAATCCTGCCTGAACACTAATATGATTAGTAGTTAGGTGTGTTTAAGGTATGTTTATTTCTAGCCTTTTGGAGAAACTTTATTTTTTTTTTGCAAAGCTGAAATAAGTGTCCATAAAATTTTGTGTCCTACTTTTTTTCACTTAACATTCTAAACACAGTTCCCTGATGTGACATAAAGGCCATTTGTAAATGCATAATATTCCAGAGTGGCTGTATCCGCAGGTACTTGTCCATTTCTTTTTTATTAGACACATTGTTTCCCATTTTATGCTATTATTAATGTAAGAAGCACAAATCTCTTGTGCAGAGAGAAGAAATGAAAGGAGATGGGTCCTTGGTGAAACCTCAAACTGTTCTGTGAAGGCTCACTTGAGCCTAAAGAGTCTCTGGACTTTCTAGTCACCTGAGCTAATCAAACTGATCCTTTATTGCTTAACCCAATTGAGCTGCATTTTCTCTGATTTGCAACCCACCTAATGCAAGGACTCCAAGGGCAGGACGGTGCTTGTCTGGCTCACTGTCGTAACCCTACCTCAATCCTCAGTCCAAGGCACGGAGTAGGAGCCTCATAAACATGTGCAGAGAAAAGAATATGAACTCTTGCATGAATTATCCATTCTAATCCTCACTGTTGATCTCTAGGGATCTTGGTACTTTTATCAGTTTGAGCTTATCAACAAAAACATTACCTCTTCATATTTGCCACTAATAATTCCTCACATTTTGGCCTTCTTTAGTTTTTTAATTTAGAACTCTTATGTTTTTATGAACGAAATTATTTTTCTTCATGGCCTTTATTTCTGTTTTTTTTTAACTGAGACACAATTGACATATACCTTCTTGACCTTTAATACTAAAATGCTAAATAGATCTCTCAGAGTAGATATTCAGTTGTATTTTCTTCTAGTTTTCCTACAGTTAAGGTGTAATATTTAATTTCTTTAATTTACCTAGAACTTATTCAGGTGTACTGTTTAAGGTTAGAATTCTTTTTTGTTTTTCAAATTCTTAACCAATTGTTCAAATACCTTTTCCCGACTGAGTTGCAATGCTTCTTTTATCCTTTTTTAATGCTTCTATAAAATTGGGTCTACTTCTGCCTTGCAAGCATGTTAAACTGATGTGTAAGCTATGTAATGTTTCAGTATCCTCAAGGCTAATAATCCCCTAATTAAACTCTGTCTTCAAAATTTCCTTTGCCATCTCCCCTGTTTATTTTTCCAGATGAATTTTAAAATAATTGTATCCAATTCTAAAAGGACTCTATTGGAATTTTCATTATAATTACACAAAGCCTAAAGGTAAATTAAGGAAGAAATTACATCTTTACAATTTTAACTTTGGCATCTGGGAAAGTTTTTCTTCATTAAGTTTCCCATATTTCTCAACAAAATATGGTCATTTTTCTCACATAGATCACTGACACTTCAAATAAAGTTCATTTCTTGGTATATTGTATCGAATATTTGTTATTTTAGATTGCTTTCTAATTGGGAAAAATACTTGTGCATGTAGGGAAACTTGCTAACTTGTCAAGACAGTCCCATTGACACTCAAATTGTCAACTCATCCTTTTGTTTCTTAGCCATCTGCCTGCAGGTACCACCCACATGTCTGAGTTCTGCCCTCTGGAGCTAGATGGAGTAAAACTGCACCTCCTTCTATGGGACAGATTTTCATCTCTTTGGTGATGGCTATCATATTTCCATCAGCCTTCTTTTGTCCTGACTAAATAAACCCATCTGGTAGGATGAAAATAGTACCTGGGAAAATTTCAGATGACAGTGGTGAGGAGAGTAGATTTGGGGTAGGTTGGGCTAGAGGTGGGGGGCCAGTAAGGACTGGTTTCTGTGGTAATCCAGGCTTACAGAGATGGGCTACAGGGATTTCCCTGGCAGTCCAGTGGTTAAGGCTCTATTTCCAGTGCAGGGGTCACAAGTTTGATCCCTGGTCAGGGAAATACAGTATCAAGATCCTGCATGGCATGCAGCATGACCAAAAAAGAGAGAGAAAGAGAGAGATGGGGTGCAATGAGACTGTGAACATGAGAAAGGGAAAGTCTGGGATATTTCTCAATAGAGGAAACATTAGGACGTGTTGACAAACTAGATATAATGGATAAAGAAATGGAAATAAGAGTCAAAAGTGGCTTTAAATTTCTAGTTTGAATCACTGAAGAGAGTGATTCTCTCTACTAAGAGGAAGTATGAGAGTTGAAAAGGGAAGTCTGTTTCAAAGGAAGTCAGTTTCATTTCTCTTGACCCTGAAATTACAATATATCCAGAGACTTCCCTGATGGTCCAGTGGTTAGGATGTAATGCTCCCAATGCTGGGGCATAGGTTCAATCCCTGGTCAGGGAACTAAGATCTCATACACCACATGGAGTGGTCAAAAAAAAAAAAGTACAATATATCCTAGGAGACAGCTCTATAGACTAGTTGTCCAATAGAAAACATACGTATTCATCTGTGACCCAGTGTTCCTGGCACAGAGTTTCTAACACCTTCATAAATTCCTGAGTGATAAAAGTACTGGGATCATCTTTTGCTCTAATGAGGAGACTTTGGATGGATTTCTGATTGGGGGCTGGTCACTAGAGAGCCTGAGCCATGATTAGAAACTTGGAATTCTCAGCTCCATCCTCCACTTATCCAGAGAGGGGAGAGGAACTAGAAATGGAATTCATAATTAATCATGCCTACGTGAGGAAGAGTCCATAAAATCCCAACAGTATGGGATTCAGAGAACTTCCAGGTATGTGAACACATCCTTATACTAGGGAGGTGATGTACCTCAACTTCACAAAAACGAAAGCTCCTGCACTCAGGACCCTCCCAGACTTCACCCTATGGACCTCTTCACCTGGCTATTAATCTGCATCCTTTATTATATCTTTTTATAACCTGGTAAAGGTAAGTAGGTGTTTCCCTGAGTTCTGTGAGTCTCTCTAGCAAATTAATTGAACCTAAGGAGAGGGTTGTGGGAATCTCTGGTTCGCAGTCAAGTCAGGCAAAAATCCAGCTAGGGACCTGCTACTTACCTTTGGCATCTGATTTAGGGAGGGGCAGCCTCTTGCAATTTAGCCCTTAACCTTATCTCCAGGTAGATGGTATCAGAATTGAGCTAAACCCACCTGGTGGTTGCTAAGAATTGCCTGTTGTGGGGGGCAGAAAACCCCACACACTTCGTGACCACAAGTGAAGTGGTCTGTGTATGTTGTAAAGAAGACATACAAGTGGAAAACTGAGTTTTTCCTGGTGGTTCAGTGGTTCAGAATCCACCTTGCAATGCAGGGGATGCAGGTTCATTCCTGGTCGGGAAACTAAGATCCCACATGCTGAGAAGCAAGTAAGCCCAGGCACACAACCAGAAAGTCCATGCCCCACAGTGAAAGTAAGTGTAACAAAGATCACATGTGCCACCACTAAGACTCAACACAGCCACACAATTATTATAAAAACTGATTATATTATTGTTATATTATTTTATAATTATAACTAATAAATTATTATAAAAACTAATATTTTTCCTAAATATTAGTATTTTTCTGATTTTCCTCCATAATTATATATTTTACATAGCAGGCCAGTTCGAACACATAGAAATAGATATAAAACAGACATAAGGGTGCCCCAACTCCTGCAGACATGCACGAGTCTGGCCTGGAATACTAGTGAGGGAGAGGAAATGTGAGATGCGTAATCAGCACTGAATTGATAGATAAAGTCATGAGGACAAATGACTTCCTTCCCCTCGGCTTGTGAGGTCCTGAGGTCTAAGACTTGGAGACCAACACCCGGTCAGGAAATTAATTATCCTGCCATCATCTATCCTCAAGCCCATGTCCCAGAGGGCTCCAGAGGAAGAGAGATTCCAGGAGAAAAGGCCCACACATTTGAGAGTTCCAAGTGTAGGTCTCACTGCCAACCCATAAGAGCACACAGAGCTAGAAATTTCTCACCTTTTGGAAAAAAAAAAAGATCTTCTTTAGCCTCAGCCTGGGTAAGGATTTTCCTTGGAGAAAGAGGAGCGAGAGAATATTTAGGTCTCCAACTTTGAGTTTCAAGGCCATGGTGCTTAGAACTGGGACAGGGAAGATAGGAAACAATTTCTCTTTGCAAAGCTAGAGTCCTAAATCGAAGCATGGAAAAGAGGCCAAGGGCCCTAGGCGAACATCTGCTGTTGGGTCAGAGCCTGAACAAACTCAGGCCTGCGCTCCGCAACGCTTGGCTCTGAGGAACGAGGGAGCCCAGGGGATTAGCAGAGGCCCCACAAAAACCAGCAACACACATCAAATCGCTGATTAGAGGCACAGTATTACCCTCCTCAGTCAAGTTAAGTCACTTTAAGCCACCTCATGTCAAAGCATCTTTCCAGGTGACATGGTGGAACATTTCATAATGCAAAGTTTTTTAAAACAGAGATGATAAGTCAATCAATTTTTGGTTTCAGGTACTTAGTTTAAAAAAAAAAAGGCCCAATACACCATTTGGTTGAAATACCAGGTCCCGATCAGGCTTTTTTATACCCAGGGAGGGGACAAATAAGGAGGTGGGAGGACAGGGGCAGTTATTCAGGAGGCAGGGAGCACTCTTCCAAGCTTTTCCCACTTTGGGGTGATGTTCCCAGTTTACAGGGTGCTGCTGATGACGGCTGCGTGTCCGGGCAGCTCTGAGCACCCAGCTCAAAGCAACAGGCCATCATGGCAAAGGTCCCGGAGAGTCAGACTCAATCTTCTCTCTACAACACATTCAGGGAGCACAGAGGAGTGGCTTACACATGACATAACACAGGCAATAAACAGGCTGCTGAAGTCAGGAGCAGTTTCTCACCACGCCCTTTCTCAGGTCTGGGCCTCTACCCGTTCTCCAGTCCCCATTCTCCATCTCTAATTGAAAAGGCTGCCAGCATATAAACTATCTTTCCCTTGCCTATTTCTCTTCCCATAGAACCTCCTTAGCCCCTGTTCCTTTTGGCAGTGGTACAACTGAACTTGGGGAAATGTACACCAGAGGTACTTTTTGGTCCCAGGAATCTCTTGGAGCTCTCTTTTCTTTTTTCCAGACATGGTGTGTAGCTTGCGGGATCTTAATTCCCCAACCAGGGATTGAACCCAGGCCCATGGCAGTGAAAACACAGAGTCCTAAGCACCAAACCACCAGGGAACTCCCGTTAGAGCTCTAGTTCTATTCCCCAGAACATTTCCAGGCCATTTCATTATCTGCACGTCTAATCTCTGCTTGTCTCACCAAGTCCTTGAGGTTCAGTCCAGAGCTTCTCTTTCCTATATGGCGGGCTCACTCACTCCATCTTCTTCCTCACTCCATCTTCTTCCAGCTCTGCAAGTCATCTTGGCACCTTAGGCGACCCCACCCTGCTTCCACCCTCTTAATATTCTGAAAACAAGCACAGTCTAGATACACCCATGCCCTGCAAGACTGCCAAAGAAGGAAGAGAACTCAGACGGCTCAAAGACATACCCAGGTCTGGAATGGAAGGAGGTTTCCAGTGCATTCTGAAGTCTGAATGTGAATTAGCTGAGAAGCAAAAAGGGGAAGAAAAGTCACAAGGGAAAAATATTACACTTTTCTGATTGAAGGAGAAAGGGGACGAGAGAGGAACTGGGGCCAGAGACGAAGGGGGTTTCTAGTTCCTTTGGCACAGGGAAGATTCCTGTAAATTTAGCTGTGTCCCCATTGGACCCTGCAGTCAACTACATTTTTTTGGCAGAAAGAAAAAGATGATCATTGGATTAACCGAATGCAATACCTAGGGATGCCAAAACCTAAACCCTCAAACAGCTGCAGTCAGCTTTTCATTTCTGCAAAGGATGTGGTGTTAGTCACCTCTCTCCAGTGCTGATTGGTAAATCTCTGTTTTGAGATTGGTAAAACTCTAAGTAATCACAGGACCTCTGTCTGCAAATAAATCTCTAAGTTTTGAGATTGGTAAATCTCTAAATAATCATGAGACCTCTGTCTGCAAGCAGCTCTTTTCCAACTGGCCAAGCTTAGGGATCCCACAAGACCACCGCCCCAGACGGGTCAGAGCAAAAGTTAGGGGCTACCTCCTACAGCAAGGACCCAGACCATGGAGCTGAGCTGCTTAACAGAGGCACTCTAACTCCTCTGAATGCCTCTAAGTCCCCAAATCATAGTACTGGGGATGTCTCCACACCTTCCAGATATGGACAACAGGGGGCCCACCTGCAAGAAGCATTAGAATTATGTTCTTTCATCCTCCCTGAAAAGTGAAAAGAAACCACACCAGGAGCTCAAAGAGACACATTAACATAATTTATTAAACTCACCATACAAAGAATATGCCATGGGAAAGAGTATCAGAACTGGAAGGACCCATGGAAATTATCTGGTGCAACCCCCTCATTGTACAAATGGGAATGGTGTGAAGAACACCAGAACACCACGATGAACAAAGCTAGCATGGGAGCTCAGCCCCAACGCACAGAAACCATAGACTTAAGGCTTCTGGTTTTGAGCCAAGTAGAACCTAAAGACTTAATGTTTATTTTTCATTTTTTCTGTGTCCTAGAGTACCACATTCTGCTGCTTAACTCCTTCTTAAAGCTGCAGGAAGAGCCCTAAAGAAAACACAGATGAGTGGCAGGTTCGTTCAGAGCTGGGATAACAAACTGATGGTGGAGCACCAGGGCACAGCAGGGTTAAGAGAGGGATTCAATCCCTCCTGACTGCTGTCTTCCCCAAACAACAGACATGCAAACCCTGATGCCTCAGAGTAAATATACTTGCCTTCCTGAGGTTTGGAGGAGGAATGGAAAGGCAGCAGGTAGAGGAAAGAGAGGAAAAGACTTATAACATCATTCTGAAATCGATGAGTCCGTTGGAAATGCTCCTTTCCCTCTGTCAAGTAAATCCAAACACCGCAAGAGAAGACTGCAGAACTCTGGGATTAAATCAGTTGTGAGATGGAAGGAAAAACACCAATAACTTAGCAAAATAAATACCACAAGAGTTTCTTCGCTGAGATTGATGTAACCCAGTGAAAACAGTTTTTAGGCTCTGAGTCAAGAAGAATGAGGTGTATCTTGCACCTCCACTTAGGGGGAAACCCTAAGAGGTTCTGGGAGCCTTCACAGCAGAGAGAAGTTGCCCATAACTGTCCGTGGCCTCACAGAACCTTTCTACTCACAGCTACGCCTTGAAGGACATTTCCCCTCCCCCAAAGACAAGACCACCCGGTCAAAGTTGAGGTTCACTGACTCTGACCAGGCGATGACAGGTAGCCCCATAGTCTGTCTGCAGGAGGCCCTGCTCAGCACGGGCTGAGGGTGGAGCAAGTAGAAAAACAAACAGTTTGTTGCTAAGAACTGAGCTATGTTTACGGAAGGAACTCTGTTCCCCCAGGACTCCAGCTCCTAGGGCAGATCTCATCACCTCTCCCGACCTGACCCACGGAGGGCCTGCTTCTGGGGCAGCTGAACTCCAATCTACAACAGAAGGGAGGCTCTGCTACAGAGAGAAATAGTAATTACGGGAACAAGGCTACTGCCCTGGCTCCTGCAGGCAGGGTACCAGCCTTCAGAGGCCACAGTGTCCAGAGGGGCGTTAGTCCTCTGTCTGCCCAGTGTACAGAACCGTGAAGCCCAAGCCTGAGCACAGCCAGGGAGCAGTTGGGAAGTCAAAGTCAGGGCTGGCGGCCTCCAGGGGTGGTGGGCTCCTCCGCAGGCCAGAGGCGGCAGCAACGTCCATCTCCTCGGGCTCATGTTTCAACCACTCGGATGAGAGGCATGGGCTTTGGGCTGGGGGGCTTGGATATCCTGATGCTGAAAAGAAAGTCAGAAATGCTGAGTGCCCTGTCATGGCCCAGCCTTCCCAGAGCTACCCCTCCGGCTTGCCTCCAGGTCCCACCCTGCAGGGCCCACTGATCTCTTGGTTCTAATGTCCTGAAACCATCCCTGTCAGTGCTAAGCGGCCAGGGGACTGGTGCTTTTATCTCATGACAGGGGTGGGGAACACGGAGGGTGCAGCTGAACACCTAAGGAGCGGGATGACTGTGATTCCTAATTTTTTTTTTCAAAGTTTTAGACCTTTCTATGAATCTCTCAGAAACAAAAAGCCCTCTCCCTAGATATATGCCCTTGCTATGTATGTGTGTGCTCAATCACGTCCGACTCTGTGACCCCAAAGACTGTCCCCCACCAAGCTCCTTTGTCCATGGAATTTTCCAGGCAAGAATACTAGAGTGGGTTTCTATTTCCTACTCCAGGGGATCTTCTTAACCCAGGGATGGAACCTGCGTCTCCTTGCACCTCCTGCATTAGCAGGTGGGTTCTTTATCACTGTACCACCTGGGAAGCTCCATATGCCCTTGCTACACAGTCACAATTTTTGCATCCAATTTCAGGGGTTCATATGCCTCTAGTGTTGTTCATGGGCCTCCCTGGGGTTGTGGTATCAGGCTCTACTCTAACGTGGTTAGAAAGTGGTTCAGGTGGAGAATGGGTCAGATGAGAGATGGAGAGAATGAAACTGGACTTTGAAGAGCCTCGTCCTGGCCTTGGTACTAAAGGTGTCTTTCGTGTGGCCCTGCCCCTCCTTCCTTCACTTCCTACTGGGGCCCTGCTCCATGTGCACTCACTCACCTGCCCGGGTTCTCGGTCTTGGCCCGGTTCTGGGTGCTGAAGTTGCCATGACTGATTTGTTTTTCTATCAGGTGTTCCATCCGGTCGTGCATCTCTAAATTCTGGAACACAAGTTTACGAGATTAGAATTGGTCCTTCCGGTTTGCCGTGGGCCACATTTAACCAGCTCATCCTGGTCTCCACCTCTGGGTGCTGTGTCACCCCAGCCCCGCTGGGCCTGCCACCACCAGGAAGCCCTCATCGTCACCACTCCAGGTTGCCCTCTCCTCCCAGTACTTGCTCCAGCCTCCTCCCCTGAGGATGTGTTCTCTCGATAACTGTTAAACACTGATCATCTCCTGTACTCCCCCTCTATACATTTCCTACATATAATCTCCTAGAGTCTGTTGAGATATTTACTTGCATTTGCTGATATGCTTTTCTATAAAGTATCCTTAGGTATATTTTTAATGGATTTTATCTCTAAATCTAGACTGCAGACTCCCTGGAGATAAACAACTCTGTCTCCTATTTCTTTTGATCTCCCCCTCTATCTGAGACATCCTCACACAATGGCTGCAAAGCAATCTCAGGGAGTCAGCCAATGGACAGGAAGGCCTCTGAAGTACAGTGGACATCAGACCAAGAAGAATTCCTTAGCCAATCGAGCCCATCACCTTAGCCATGGAGAAGACTCCATCTATAGGATGTGTTCTCCTTCAAGGCTCAGCTCCACTGTCAGCTCCTCTGCTAAGTCCACGGAATCAGAATGAAGGGCTGGCCTTCATGCCGCTGTGGCACAGGGGTGGCACCACAAGGACTATCCCTTCAGAGTGGGGACAGGTCTTACCATTGCCCGCAGTCCCTGAAGAGTCTCAGAAAACGCTCAGCCAGCAGAAAAGCTGGAGATCAACCAAACACCTCAGATACTCACTTCTGAGCAGCAGCAAGACACGACCAAGTCCCCTCCAGGATCTCCCCCTCCCCGTGTCCAGTTTCTTCTTCAAGAGTCTGTTCCCTTCCCAGGGCTGCCCGGAACACACACCTCGGCTTCCAGGTAGGCAATCTTCTCCTTGAGCTCCTGGATGGTGGTATCCTTGGACTGGATCACAGCTTTTGAATTCTGGAGCTGCAAAGATGCGGGAGACACTAGGGCTCACTCTGAAATGACTCATGACACACTCATCCAACTTTGCCCGGCTGCTGGGGGAGCGAGCGGAGACAAAGGGCAGAGTACTGCACCTCTCATGTGACTTCCTTAGCTTTTCAGTAAACATTAAAAGCTTGATTATCCCGATTTGCATGAGGGGGGTGAGGAGGAACACCACCCTCATAATCCAAAATAATGAATGGCTCAAAAACCATTTCATTTGCCTTTGGGAAACACAAATGATGTATTGGTTCAAGAAAGGGATACTGAATGCCAGACTATATGACAGTCCCTATTTTAGACAATGGGAAACAGCAGTGAACAAGAAGGAAGAAATCCTAGCGCACGTGGAGCTGGCAGGCCACAGCTATGCCCCCCAACTAGGGGCTCTGAAATTCTCAGAACAATTCCACAAAGCAGCACATTCTGACCACCGAAAGCTCAGGCAAGGAAAAGCAGAAAATACATCATGAGGTGCAAAGGTTGAAAATCTACACACAGATAAATGAGTTTATTGGGACTAAATTACTCATTTACCAGCACTTTTTAACGTGCAAGGAAGACTAACCTTTTCCTTCTTTTCCCATGGAAAACCACAAGGCAAGTGACAAAAAAAGTAGGGGAAAGATGGAAGAAAAGCAAATCCCAATCACCCTAATTTAATAGGCAGACTTAAGTGTTTTATGGGACACTCAAGAATATAAGACAAGACACCCGGGATAATAAGTAAATAAAGGTGTAGGCTTGACAGGAAAACAGGGCTAGACACAACGCAGAGACTCCCAGAGTGGCCCCCGGAGCAGGGGTCACCCATGTACCTGCTCTATCATCTGCCGAACTTTGCGCTGCTGGCTCTTGAGCATGTCATCCAAGTGGTGGATCTTCTCCCGCAACCCAGCCACTTCCTTTTCCAGGTTAGCAGCCCTGGGAATTAAGACCGAAAGGCTGAGGTAAGAGGAAAAGATGTTTTCTCCACCTGATCACAGTAAGGACCTTGAGCTCAGGGGGTTCCAAACAGGTGTGCTTGCTTCCACCCCAGCTCTGCTGCAAGGAGGCAGCAGTGGGAACACACATCATCAGAGGCATCTCTAGAGATCATCCAGTCCAAACAAGGAAACTGAGGCTCAGAAAGGTTAGATAGGATAAATCGTTCTGGATAGTTTCACCAGTAAAACTAGAGCCAATAGGTAGATGTACCAAGGTAGCAGTTCTTATGTTATTTAATAACATAGGAAAGACATTCTCAGTATTAAAGTTGTCAGAAAGTGGACTGCCTCACGTCTAATGAGCTCCTTATTCCTGGAAAGATTCATGTACAAGCTGGGATTATGATACCCAAGACCATCAAGCTGTTAGCAGGGATTTTATACCAACAGGGAGATAAGATTTGAGGACCCTTAACGCCTCTTCACACAAGTCTGGTTTGGTTTTGGTTTTCGGCTGTGCCGGGCAGTATGTGGGATTTTAGTCCCCTGACCAGGGATCAAACCCATGCCCAGTGCAGAGCACTGGGAGTGAGAAGTCATAACCACTGGACCACGAGGGAAGTCCCAAGTCTAAGAATCTTGATTCCCAGACACTGCTGGTTCCTTTGCATCTTCTAAGCAAACTGGGTCAAGATCTCCAAAGGTCAGGCGGCTGGGGAGAGTGCCCAGGAGTTCAGGGCATTTAAGAATTGCTGATACCCATTATTCTCTGGGTCTGCCTGAGGAAGCAGACAAGAGCCCATTGCTAGAAGATGGACAGCTCTAGGAGTGGGGGACAATGCAATCTGAGCCCAACTCACTCTTCCTAAGTTCAAACATTCTAAGTTCCCACCCTCCGCTCTGCAGCGCTCTATTCCTTGGTCTCCTTTTATTTAGAAAATCAGTGTTTCTGATGTGCAACTGTCACTTGCCATCCCCAAATCTCGGTTATCTGCTCTTCTTTGTCTCTCCTGCTCCTTCCACTCAGGCTCCTGCCTGTGAGCATCTCCACCACAGGAGTGGTGAGGGAGTGCTGAGTAATTTAAAGCAATTCTGCTATGAAGTCTGACAGAAGGTTACAATAAGATGTCTGTATTTACCATGTCAGGCAGGCCTAGATCAAGGTTATCCCAAAGGAGAGAAGATGACCCTAGCAGACCGAGGGGGTCCAAGAAGGCAAGGATTGTGTCTGTTCATCTTGGAATGCCTTAGAAGGCCCTTCAGGTAATATCTGTTGAGCTTAGAAAGGTCCGGGTTTTTAATTATTTATTTGACTGCATCAAGTCTCAGTTGCAGCACTTGGGATCTTCAATCTTCACTGCAGCATGCGGGATCTTTAGTTGTGGCATGTGAAATCTTAGTTGAAGAATGTGCAATCTAGTTCTCCAATCAGGGATCAAACCTGGGCCCCCTGCATTGGGAGCGTGGAGTCTTAGCCACTAGACCACCAGGGAAGTCCCCCAATATGCTGATGTTAAATTTGATTTACCATTTGTGATCTTCCCAGGTGGCGCAAGTGGTAAAGAACCCACCTGCCAATGCAGGAGATGTAAGAGATGTGGGTTCGAACCCTGCATCAGGAAGATTACCCTGGAGAAGGACATGGCAACCCACTCCAGTATTCTTGCCTGGAGAATCTCATGGACAGAGGAGCCTGGTGGGCTACGGTCCATGGGGTCACAAAGAGTCAGACACGACTGAGCAACTAACACTTTGTTTAGGGAGGAGTAGGCTGTGGTGCAATCTAGTAACACATCCAGTGTAACAACCTCAGAATCTCAGAATGACGTGCCGCAACGGTAGACACTTCACCAGCTCCCGCCTGCCTCTGTCCCTACAACCACAGAAGCCTTTTCTTCAGGGTATTGGAAAATGAGCACCTCAGACATGGCAGCCTCCCCGCAGTATCTCCCTGGGCAGGGCCCCACCCCGAGCAGGCACACAGTGAGTCAGAGCTGGAAGACCTGACATCAGCACCAGCTGCCTCCCCAGGTTGGCACCCTCTCCTCCCCGCACCCCAACCTCACAGTGAGCCAGGGCCCTTACTTTTCTTGTTCTGCTCGGCAGTCAATGTTCTTACTCCGAAGTTCCTCCAGGGCTGTCTCCCCTT
Source organism: Bubalus kerabau (assembly GCF_029407905.1). Taxonomy (NCBI): domain Eukaryota; kingdom Metazoa; phylum Chordata; class Mammalia; order Artiodactyla; family Bovidae; genus Bubalus; species Bubalus kerabau. The sequence continues at coordinate 20,001,170 of NC_073629.1, forward strand.
CCCTGACCTTCGCCAGTATGGCCTGATACTCCTGGTGAGCCAAAGGAAAGAAAATCTACAATGAGGAAACGGTGATGGTGTCTGTGTTCGGGGTAAGATGGGCACCAAGGGCTGTGACTCAGCCCCTGCAGGGCCTGGGACAGCTGCCAGGGAGCAGCAGGTCAAGCTGGTTTGATGGGGTGCTCTCCCCTGACAGGGATAACCCTTCCCACCCTCAGCACATAGAAACTTCTCAGCCTCGCCCAGCTGCCCAAAGGGAGAATCTGGCCCTGCATCAGCTGGGTCCACCTGCCAGCTCTGGCTACCAATCCCCAGGAAACTAGGCTGAGTGGCTCCTGAAGAACTGTCTTCAAAGGCCAAAGGGCAGCTCTACCAGAACCCACCTAAAATGGAAATGGGTTCAAGTTGAGTTACCAAGGGCTAAGTTAGATAAAGAAAGACCTTCCCTGGGACTTCCCTAGTGGCCCAGTGGCTAAGACTCTGTGCTCCCAATGTAGGAGACCCAGGTTCGATACCTGGTTGGGGAACTAGATCCTGCATGCCACAACTAAAGATCCCACACGTTGCAACTAAGACCCAGCACAGCCAAATACATAAATAAAAGATTTAAAAAAAACAACAACACTTCCCATTCCTTAAGGGCTAAATAGTACTCCAAACAAAGCTGTGAAATGCACTTTTCTGGAACTGCTCAGAAAAGGAAGGTCTCTGCAACCATCTCAGTCAGTCGACCTGTACCTTCCGGCCCAGGAGCATGGGTGCTGAAGAGCAAGACCCAGCAGTTACCGTCTCCATTCCCTGCAAGCGCCTCTGCAGCTCCCCGACTTCTGCCTCCTTCTGCTCCGCTCTGTCCTCCGCTCTCTGAAGGGCCACCTGACTCTGTTTGGCTTCTCTCTGGTACTGGCTGAGTGTGACCTGGGACACAGGATGGGGACTGTGTGAACTGTGTGGAAGGACAAACGTGGATAAAAAGGAAAAAACCCAGGAATGTGGGTGCAGGGATGGGAGGAGGAGGCAACCCTGATGGGCACACCGTCGTCTCCCCATCACTGTTCCAGGACCACTAAGGAGACCAGCAGATTAACTCCACTCCCAAGGATAACTGTCACGTAATCAGAGTGACACCTGGAACCCCCAAGCTCTGCTTTTCAGATAGCTGACGTCTTCAGCATCCCCACCAGCCCTCCAGGGTCACCCGAGCTTAAACCAGTGTCATGACTTTCTTCCTAATATAAAGAATCCAATGGAGGAATCTGTGTCCCTCCTTCTGTCTCCCATTCTTCCTCATCCTCACTTCCAACAATCCTGGAAAGGCCAAAACAGCACCCAGAAGCGTTACTAGCACCAGGAAGAATTTTCTAATATGGAAAGGACAGAAGTGGAATTACAGTGAAAAAGTAAAATAAGAACTTGCCTCCTTTCCTCCTGTGTGCAATTTTGCCAACTCCTGATCATCTTTCAGCTCTCAGCTTAGACACCCTTCTTCCAAGGAGCTGGAGCTTAGATGAGGTGTGTGTCCTTTGTGTGTCTACAGAGGACACACAACCTTTCCCTCTTCTGCACTGAGCAGATTTTGCCTGGTCGCTTGTGTGCACCCACCAGGAGACCATCAGCTTCATGACGGTAGAGACGCTGGGCACCGCTACCTTTCCAGAGCTTAGCACAGCACTGAGCACACAGCCAGCGCTCTGCAACATCATGAATGGACTGGATGATCATCTAGTCCAACCCTCTCCCTTCACAACTAAAGGAAAAATGACCTGTTCAAGATTACACAGCCAGTAAATGACAGTAAACTCAGTTGCTTCATCATCAATTTCAATGCTTTCCAGGTACCCCACTCTGACTCCCCAATGAGAGACTAAAAAAGAATCGGGTAACCTCTGGAAAGCCTAACCAGGCCTGGTAAAACGAAACACCAGCAACCAGTTTGTCTGGTTCCTCCCAAAGTCAGAATCAAGGAGAAGAAAGCAAAGCAAAGGATGATGTGTGATGGGACTTTGTCCACATTGTACACAGCCCCATCCAGAGTAAATCCTTCATGACAGCCAGGAGCCAGTAGAACAGGAAACCCACGCTTCATGACAGGTTGTCTTCATGGTAATAGACAATCTTGCCCTTCTTGCCCCCCAGCTTCAGAAAAACAGACCAGAGAGTCTAATCCACTGGCAGAGACCGAGAAAAGACTTCCAATGTCCCATAATAGCCTGAAACAGGCCAGCCCCTTGGGCAGAAGTGTAAAAAGAAGGCCTCTCGTTTCTGTACACAAACATTGCACCCCAGTCGCTGTGTGCTCGGAGCACAGCACCAACGGGCCACAGATGATCCTCACACACAGCTGTAAAATCACAAAGGAACAAAGCCACACTCTGCTACATCGGCCCCACAGTTCCAGCCAGCCCTGCCCTAAGGGAACCCCTTAATCATGAGAGGGTGTGGGGACCTACCCCAGTAGTGGGAGCAACCCAAGGAGCATCTCCTACTGTAGATCTGTGCCACATGTCATGGGGTTAAAGGGCAGCCCCTTGTAAGAAGCCATGAGTGTGTGGTTAACAGCAGTCAGAGGCCTTACAGCCTTGGGCTTTTACTGAGGATACTTTTGCTCAAGTTTTGAAACCCAGGGTTAGCAGAGCTCTCCCGTTTGCTGCCAAAACCAACTAGTACTTCACAGTGTTTCTCAGTGTAGACATTTCTTTCCAACATTCACAGTCTGGTCAGTCCTACAGCCTCAACCTCCCCTCCTCCTGTTCTAAGAAAGTAAGAAAGGGTCGCTGAACTCACTCATTATCGACTGAATTATCCAAACTGTAGTATCTGAAATAGATTCAATAAACTCCTTTACCACACAGCTACTTTGTTCTGAGACCAAATTAATCTTAGTATTACCCTGTTGTTGTCGTTGTTATTTAGTCACTAAGTCGTGCTCAACTCTTTGTGACCCCATCAACTACAGCCCTCAGCTCCTCTGTCCGTGGGATTTCCTAGACAGGAATACTGGAGTGGGTTGCCATTTCCATTTGCAGGGGATCCTTCCAACCCAGGGGCTGAACCCCCTTCTCTTGGATTGGCAAATGGATTCTTTATCACTGAGCCACTGGGGACCCTAAGTCTAATTTATTTAGGACAGGAAAACCCACCCGTTAAACTGATGACTAAGAAAAATGTAGAATATTTATTATTTCTAAAACTCTTTCAAGTAATAAATATATTTACAAATACTACCTCACTCAATCAATGCACCAAACTTGCGAGGTATATTTCATGACCCTTTAAAAAAAAAATGTCCATATATATATTTTAATATCTTCATAATCTTATTTTTTTGCCTTTACTCTTTAATCCAATTGAATTCTATTATTGTAAACAGTGACGTATTAAAGATCTATGTAGTTTATTTTTAATACTAGTTAATTAATTCCATCTTCATTTATTGAATATTCTCATCTATCTCTGTTGGTTTAAAAGGACACCTCCATCATATACTATATTCCTAAATAATCACGACTCATGACCCCTTTTTACGAAAGTTGAAACTGATGGTTAGGGAGGTTAAATTACCCAGATAAGACTTTAACTACTCTTGAGGCAGTTAATCACTCTCACTACCTTTGGTCCACACCCTCAAAACATCTCTCAAAAATTCTCTCTTTAGTCCAAGGAAGAGAAGAGTTCAGGCTGGGAGTTCTCCTTCCATCAGCCCCAGGCAAGCCTGGGCAGGGCAGAATCCTATCATTACTTATTTATGACTGAGTGAACAACCACAGATACCAGATGGTTCTTCTCACCCAGAGCAGTAGGAAAACTGCTCTGCGTTCGTCTTGCGTACCTCATCTTTTACCCCAGGAATTTTCTGGAAAGCATGGAACACCTCACACACTTTTAATAGTTGAGGAAGGGGCTTTATATATATAGACTTCTGTATTTTTAAAATCTTCTATAATAACCTTTTATAACAATAATTGAGATACTCAAGGTTACAGAGCTCTGGGTGGGGAGAAGGATGAATTTGAGATTAACAGATACACACTAACTATATATAAAACAGATAAACAACGGCCTACTATATAGCACAGGAACATTCAATATCTTATAATAACCTATAATAGAAAAAAAGCTGAAAAAGAATATATATATGTGTGTGGGTGTGTAACTGAATCACTTTGCTGTACACTTAAAACACTGTTGGGGAGCTTCCCTGGTGACTCAGACGGTAAAATCGTCTGCTTGCAATGCTGGAGACCCAGGTTCAATCCCTGGGTGGGGAAGATCTTCTGGAGAAGGAAATGACAACGCACTCCAGTATTCTTGCGTAGAAAATTCCATGGATGGAGGAACCTCATAGGCTACTATCCACGGGGTCACAGAGTCAGACACGACTGAGTGACTTCGCTTTCACTTAAAACACTGTTAATAAATTATACTTCAATTAAAAAAAAAATCACAGAGCTCTGTGTAGTAAAGCCAAGACTCGATCTAAAGTTTCCTGATTCCACAGGCACATTTCTTCGTAAGACCACACCAATCCATCCACTCATCCCATTCACACTTAAAAGGCACCCACCCGATGCCTAGAATTGTCCCAGACACTGGGGACGCAGTGGTGAACTTTACAGCAACAATCCTTGCCTGCATGGCACATCCAGCCCAGCAGTTCTTACCACGGATTGACAGAAAGGACTTCTGAATTACCTGCTCTCCTAAATCAGTGCCATTTCTCCACTCCAGTAGAGCAGAGACTCAAAAGAGACCTTCAAACTACGGGCTAGCCTTGGACAGCAAAAACGATAAATATCCAAGAAAGGGCAAAGCTGACAGGAAGTGCCCCGGGCCACCAAACCCAGCCTTTCCAGTTGATTGATGGCATCCCAGCCAGGAAGAAATTCATCTGCACCTGCAGCCAGTGGCCCTGCCCTCAGGGCACTTTCTCCTCAAATCCCAAATCTCACCTTAAAAGCCGAACAGTCTGACTGGTGCTGCCGCTCAGCTTCCTGCAGCTTGACAAGCAAGTCCTGAATTGTCTTCCTCAAACTCTCAACATCTTCATTTATATGGGTGTCCACCTATAGCCAGGAGAGGGACGAGAAGGTGAAGCCACTATGTGACTTGGTAAGACAAGGTCGCTCCATAATAAACACTTGTTAGAACGACTGGCCCAGACCACCCTCATGAAGGAATTTACATCGCATAAGGGAGTAAAGTTAGTCAGTCTTAGGCACCCAAGCATTCTAAGTTATTCATATGAAAACACACTCGTACCCTAAAGAACTCAACTAGCTTCCAATCCAGAGAAGGCAATGGCACCCCACTCCAGTACTCTTGCCTGGAAAATCCCATGGATGGAGGAGCCTGGTAGGCTGCAGTCCATGGGGTTGCTAGGAGTCGGACACGACTGAGCAACTTCACTTTAATGCATTGGAGAAGGAAATGGCAACCCACTCCAATGTTCTTGCCTGGAGAATCCCAGGGACGGGGGAGCCTGGTGGGCTGCCGTCTCTGGGGTCGCAAAGAGTCGGACACGACTGAATCGACTTAGCAGCAGCAGCTTCCAATCACCTCATTGTTTTAGGACACACTACAGTAGTTTTTATATACTTGTCAATGGACTGATGACCAGGTATGTTTATGCCATCTTCACATGTGTGTCCTGCTTTTCCACCAGACTAGAGCCCTCTGAGAGCAGGGACCATGATCCTCTTTAGACTTCAGTCCCCAAGGGCAAGGGCTGTGCCATGCTGGTCAAGAGGGGCACAGCCCAAGAGCCACATCTTTTGTGGTTCTCTGCGCTGAGCACAGAGACCAGCAGATTAAGGGTTACTGACAGATAGGCAGCTTAGGGCAAAAGACCCAGTGAATCCAGGAATCCGATGCGGTGTAGGAAAAGGTGTCTCATTGAGGTTACTGTCTCCCCCAGACACACCCAAACTGGGGGTGGTTGGGGCTGAGTTGGCGTGTAGGAGCTCGCCTCCATTTCTGCCACACTTCAGTTACCAGCTCCCTCAGTCTGGCAGAAGAGTCTCTCCCTGTCTTGCACAGTGGGAGGCAGCAGCACCTTCAAACCAGAGCACAGAGCTCAGCGGGGAGGAGAGGACAGTGTCCCAGGCGGTGTGTTATCACTGAGTCCTGTGGGCCTTGCTTCTCTAACTGGGAAACAGAGATGACTCCTTACCACACCCTGCCTTCAAGGCTGCCTCAGAACTAATCAGATAATATCTTGGAGCTTGGAAGAAGAAAGGCTGAACAGATAGTGCCAGGTGTTACTATAACTTGTTGCTAACAGCATATTTGCCAAATATGGTGATTCAGGGGAAGGGAAAAATTCAAACTGCACATCTAAAGTGAGTGGCTAGAATCACAACATTCCCAATCCAGCCATTAGGGACTTGCCTGGTGGTCCAGTGGCTAAGACTATGTGCTCCCAAAGCAGGGGCCCAGGTTTAATCCCTGGTCAGGGAACTAGATCTCACATGTCACAAGTAAGAGTTTGCATGCTGCAAATAAAGATCAAGACCTGGGGCAGCCAAAAAATTTCATTAAAAAAAATTTATCCAAATGTCATTCTTGTAAGACTCTTTGATGACATGGAAAAATTTCATGATACAGTATGAAGAGAATAAAAGGGAGTTATACAATTTTACATGTAGGAGCTAAAGACAAGAAAACTGATTTTAACACAGCAATGTAAACAGAGCCCTAAAACATATGGTGTTGGATGAAAAAGGAAAAAACAAATAGAGCGCGTCTATTCTGAAAATTAAAAACATACTTAATAGGCATATTTAAATTATATATTAAATATGTTAGAGTGAGCACATTTCGGTCAGGTAGACAAAAAAAAAAAAAAAAAAAAAGCCAAAGCAGTGAGAGGCCTTTGTGGGCCCAGTGGTGATAACGAGCCCTGAACTGAAGGGAAGGTCTGAGTCAGCTCTGCACTTGAGGGCCAAACACACCCAACACAAAAAATAACCGCCCAAGAAACAAGAACAAAGAACTGCTACAGACGGTCTAATCTCAATATCGTAAATACATATTTGCACTGAAGGGAAAACAAAGGCAACTTCACCAAACTGATTTTTCTCTGGGTAGATTACAGTTGATATCTTTTTCTTCTTTCAACTTTTTCTATGTTTCTGAATTTCCCTAATTTTCTACAGTATGCATGTCTTGTATCATTACATAATCACAAAAAAGATAACAACAAAAGTCATTTTTAAAAAAAGTATAGCCATGTGTTTGTCAATTATACTTTAATAAAGCTGGGGGGGATTAAAAATACTATGTTGTTATTGAAAAGAATGAGACAGATTTATATATCGTTGTTTAGTTGCTCAGTCGTGTCCAGCTCTTTGCAACCCCACGGACTATAGCCTGCCAGGCTCCACTGTCCATGGGATTTCCGAGGCAAGAGTACTGGAGTGGGTTGCCTTTTCCTACTCCAGGGGATCTTCCCAACCCAAGGATCAAACCTGTGTCTCCTGCATTGCAGGCAGATTCTTTACCTCTGAGTCATTAGGGAAGCCCTAGATTTACATGTACTAACATGGAAAGAAGGCTACACTCTTCAGTTTAAAAAAAATTAAAAAACAAGAAGAAATAATGTATTATTTATCACAATCCCGTGTTTGTAAAAAGCATGCGCATATTATATACATATATTTATATATATATGATGCATGTCTATATATTAGTGTATACACATACACACACACACACAAATACATATGGCTCTTAAATATGGATGCCTATGTACAGAAAAACACTCTAGAACTTTAAACTAGAATATTAGAACTAATAGAACAGGCTAAATATTAGAATCAAGTGAAGAGGTTTTAAAAGTCCTAATGCAGAACTTCCCTGGTGGTCCAATGGTTAAGATTCCCTGCTTCCACTGCAGGGGGTGAAGTTTTGATCCCTGGTCAGGAACTAAGATCCTGCATGCTGCATGGCATGCATGGTCAAAAAAATTTTTTTTAAGTCCTGATGCATAGGCCACATCTCAGATCTGTTAAATTACAGTCTCTAGGGACGGCACACAGGTATCGCATCCTTTAAAGCTCCCAAGGTCATCATAATAACAAACGGTGAGCACTGCTCCAAAAGGCCCCACCCATGGGAATTCCCTGACAGTCCAGTTAGGACTCTGCACTTTCACTGAGGAGGGCACAGGTTTGATCCCTGGTCAGAGAACTAAGATCCCATAAGCCATGCAGTACAGCCAAAAAAATAAATAAATAAAAGGACCTACCCACTTCTGTTAACCATGGATATTTACAAGGAGTGGAACTGGGGAAGCAGAATTTCCGCTTCATATATTTCTCCTTTGTTTGCATTTTTACAGCCAGTAAACATCACTTTCATACTTAGTGAGACAGAGAGAGCACGCAATAAACAAAAAGATAAGGAAGGTGTATTTCCTGCTTCTTGGCTAACCAGTAGTTGCCACTATCCCTGTTACCTACCTCGGGTGGGCTGCTGTACGTGGTCAGGGGACCTTCACTAAGGCCATTTGGCTTTTCTAGCACCACCTGTTCAAAGAAAAATCAAATTGGTAGTGAAAATAGCTGTTGTTGTTTAGTCACTCAGTTATGGCCAACTCTTTGCGACCCCATGGACTGCAGCCCAGCAGGCTCCTCTGTCTATGGGATTCTCCGGGCAAGAATACTAGAGTGGGTTGCCATGTCCTCCCCTCCAGGGATATAGAGTAGTGTGTATGTGTTAATCCCAAACTTCTAATGTATCCCTCCTCTCCTTTCCCCTTTTGTAACCATAAGTTTGTTCTATATGTCTGTGGGTCTATTTCTGTTTTGTATATAAGTTTATTTGTATAGTGATACAAAGAGTCCATATAAACCATATTACGTGATATCTTGAAATGTTATTTTTCTAAGAGTTCAAATCTTAGAAAGATTAAAAGGGAAAAGGAGGAGTGGGGGGAGAGGAAGAGGGAAAGAAAAAGGGACGAAAGAAAAGAAAAGATGTCTAGTGCTCTGTAGGAAAATGGAGAAAAGAGGGAGTGGAAAAACACGCACAGCCTTGAAAGAATATACCTGAGCCTCATCAGGAGGAGGAAGGAAACCCCAGGCTAAAACCTTTCAGCAGACTGGAAAATGTGCCAGCCCATTCCCCGAAGCCCAGGAAACACAAGCAGCTGCCTGCCATAAACAACGAGTTTCCCTTGCCCCTCGGGGATCCAGACAAGGTTTGACAAAACATAAATCAAACGGGGAAGCGGAGTTTGCTGCCATTCTTTCCAACCCAAAGCCTAATTAGTCATCATATGACTGCTGGTTTATATAAACAAGGGCCCTGGACTTCTGGGCTCTGAACACATTAGGCTCTTCAATCACAAAACAAAGCACCTCCCACCAGCCAGATGTGAGCTCAGGCAGTGAAAGTCTTACCTTGAGCCAAAGCAAAGTGAATTAGGGGGTGTCCACCACACGAGCCTGGCACATGCCCAAGGCGAAGGGTAATTGTGCTGGCTCTAGGTCACTTGTTCCCCTTAGGAGAACGAAGGCAGGGGCTACTGGAGAAGGACCACCCCACCCAAACTGAAAGCAGATGAAGGAGACACTGCCCGGAATCTAAGGGAGGATGAGGGTGAACTCATGGAAGAGACAGTTCTGCTCTCCTGGGGATATTTCTATCCTCAAATTTTTGAAGGACTAAAAAGCAGGATCCCAGGACCATCCATGCCAAGAAGGATTCTCCAATCAGTGTGGTCCAACAAACATTTACTGATGACCTTGTGCATCCCTGGTGGCTCAGCTGGTAAAGAATCCACCTGCAATGTGGGAGACCTGGGTTCGATCCCTGGGTTGGGAAGATCCCCTCGAGAAGGGAACAGCTATCCGCTCCAGTATTCTGGGCTGGAGAATTCCATGGACTGTACAGGCCATGGGGTTGCAAAGAGTCAGACACGACTGAGCCACTTTCACTTTGTGCATCCCAGACCTGGACTGGGGTGTGGGCACAGAGACGAGGGTGCGAGGATGAACTCTCACCTGGAGAAGCTTCCTGTGCTAGGGTAGAGATAGCTCTAGATACACACAGTAACAGGCCAGAACCAAGACTTCCAATTTACACCACAAGCATCACCAAATTAAGCAAGATCAACTTACAAGAAGTTTGGATTTATAGGTGGTTGTCTGCTTTACAAGACTTTGTATTACAAGAAGATTGGTCACAGACTCCCTATGGACAAGATGGCTTGCCATTAATTGAATGATAATTTTATTGATATAAATTCAATTTCTTTTGTACATATTTTAGGGACAGGTGTGCTTATATATAGGCTGACATGTGTGAATACAAGTGTCTATCTTCTGGAGAGACCTAACAAGGTGTGAATGCTCAGAGAAGCCAGCATCACCTGTATTCTCAACTTTCCCAGCACTGGCATTAGATTTGGCAACCAGTGGGTGACTGGTAAATGGCACAACTCCACCTCCTCAGTTTGGACCCGACTGTGGACCATTTCTTATTACCTGTATCTCCTGTTTATGGACAGAATCTCCTGGATCTCTGTCAAGCTTGCTACTTATATCCTCCCGGAGCTTCTGCAAGCAGTTCCTGGCCTGGGAGGAGAGGGCAAGAGGCTTTAGCTTCGGGAAAGAGAGCACAACAACTCACCCACCTCTGCGCCCTTTCCCAGCCCATACTCCGATGAGTCAAGTACTGTTCTCAGTGCTGGCTGGGAAAACAGAGACTACTCAAGTGGGGCTGGAGTCCAGTCTCTCCTACAGAAGCAACAAAATAATAAAAAATCCTGCCTTGGTGTATTTAACTTTCCAGTTGGGGAGACACACAACCCAATGTGAGATGTTACGGCCACAAGTGCCAAGAAGAAATATAAGGAAAAAAAAAAAAAAAAGAAGAAGAAATATAAGACAGGTTAAGGCTTAAGAAAAGTGAGGAAGCAAGGCTGGCACTTTAGATAGGATGACTGGGGGACAGCACTAGGTGTATGGTGCTTAATAAGTATTTGTTGATTAATGGAAGGGTCAGAAATGATATTAACACATGAGGGGGCATGGTGGCACTTTGGAGTATGAAGGAAGCAGAAGAGAGAAAATCAGAACCTATGAAAGAAGGGAGCCAAAAAATGTGAGGTTTAGAGAAACGACTTTGGTCATTTCCACAAAGGGAAGGGGTGCCCACCTCCTGGATATACTGGACCTCACTCTTCAGCTGGTTAATATTCTTCTCATGGATCATCTTGTCTCCAGACCTCCCCTTCAAGTACACCTGAAATAAGGAAAACAACACTAATTAAGAAATCTCCAGTGGAAGTAACCTAAATGTCCATTGACAGATGAACAGATACAGAAGACGTGGTACAGGGGCTTTACCGGTGGCTCAGCGGTAAAGAATCTGCCTGCTGGTTCAGGAGACACGGGTTTAATTCCTGATCCGGGAAGATCCCACATGCCACGGAGCAGCTAAGCTCACGTGCCACAACTACGGAGCCTGTGCCCTAGAGCCCACGTGCCACAACTACTGAAGCCCTCACATACTAGAGCCTGTGCTCCACGACAAGAGAAGACACCGCCATGAGAATCCCATGCACCACGACTAGAGAGTAGCTCCTGCCTGCCACAACTAGAGAAAAGCCCAAGTAGCAACAAAGACCCAGCACAGCCAAAACTAAATAAATACACAAAAACTGGGGGGAAAAGGAGGTGGTAGGTACATACACATACACACACTAAAATACGATTCAGTCATAAAAAAGAATGAAATAATGCCATTTGCAACAACATGGATGAACCCAGAGATTATCATACTAAATGGAGTAAGCCAGAAAAATATCACATGAGGTCACTTACATGTGAAAATTAGAAAAATAAAATGATACAAATAAATTTATATATAATATAGAAATTGACCTGCAGACAGAAAACAAACTTATGGTTAGCAAAGGAGAAGAGAAGAAGGATAAACTAGGAGGTTGAGATTAACATATACACACTGCTGCTGCTAATGCTAAGTCACTTTAGTCATGTCCGACTCTGTGCGACCCCATAGACAGCAGCCCACCAGCCTCCCCTGTCCCTGAGATTCTCCAGGCAAGAACACTGGAGTGGGTTGCCATTTCCTTCTCCACGCATGAAAGTGAAAAGTGAAAGTGAAGTCGCTCAGTCATGTCTGACTCTTCACGACCCCATGGACTGCAGCCTACCAGGCTCCTCCATCCATGGGATTTTCCAGGCAAGAGTACTGGAGTGGGGTGCCATTGCCTTCGCCAATATACACACCAGTATATATAAAATAGATAAACAACAAGGACCTACTATACAGCACAGGGAGCTATGCTCAATATTTTGCAATAATCTATAAGGGAAAAGAATCTGAAAAAGATATCTATAACTGAATCCCTTTGCTGAAACTAACACATTATTGTAAATCAGCTATACTTCAATAAAAATTTTAGATAAAGAAAAGAAACCTCCAGTTAAATTAACTCCACACAGGTAGCCTCATACACTGCTGTTCAGTTCAGTGGCTCAGTCGTGTCCGACTCTCACACTGCTGGTGGGAGAGTAAATTGCCACCACCTTTCTGGGTGGTAACTTGGTGGTTCTGATCAGAAGACTTAAAACTATATTTACTCTTTGACCTAGCAAAGCTATTTCTGGAAATTTATCCTAATGAAATAAATTTAGCTAAAAACTAGTATAAATACTTACATACATACATGTAAACTCATGAAAAGGGGATTGTAAAGGGGGTTTACACATTTTTCTCTGTATACCATGCTTGAATTTTTTACAACTGAGAAAATATTTCTTTATTATTTCTACTATAAAACATGTACACAAGCTAGTAATATATATACTTGACAAAGTATCATTTATGGCTGCAAACAGTAGAAATGGACAAAATGTTCAACAATAGAGGATTAAAGAAATTATAGGGTATGTGTGTAATAGAATACTATGAAGTCATTTATGGATACAGAAGATATTATAAACTACCATTAAAGGGAGGCAAGCAAATTGTAGTATAAATATACAATACAATTTTTTAAAAATACAAACATATAGGAAAATGTCTGAGAGGATACACAATAAAATGTTAACAATGATTATATTAATAGAATTATGGGGTGGTAATGTAATGGCCACGTAAAGGCCATGTAATGACTTTGAATAAAAAAAATTAATTGAAAGTATACAGGTTGGATAGGGTAAAACTATTCATAGATAACAAGATCATGTATACAGAATAACCTAAGGAATTCAATAAAAAACTATTAGAACAAATAAATGAATTCAGCAAGGTTGTAGGATACAAGTACAATATATTTTTAAAAAGCTGTATTTCTATACACTATTAATAGCAATGAACAATCCAAAAGAAAAAAAATCTAGAAATAAATTTAACAAAGTTCAAAACCTGCATTCTGAAAATTATAGAACGTAACAGAGGCAAGAAATTACAGAACAGGAAATAAGAGAAGACCTTAAAAAGTGAACAAACATCCTATTTTCATGGATTAAAAAACTTAATATTGCTAAGATGGCAATACTTCCCAAACTGAACTACAAATTCAACACAATTCTTATCAAGATGCAAGCTGGTTTCTTTGCAGAAACTGACAAACTAATCCTAAAATTCATATGGAAATGCCAAGGACCCTAAATAGCTAAAACATTCTTGAAAAAGAACAAAATTACTACAAAGCTACAGAAGTCAAGACAACATGGGGCTGATGTAGGATAGACATGTAGATCAATGGTATATAAAGTGTCCAGAAATAATAATTACATACTCTGATTTTTGTCAACTGATTTTTGACAAGTGTGCCAAGTAACACTCTTTTCAAAAACCGATGCTGGTAAAAACAGACATCATGTGCAAAAGAATGAAGTCACATCATACACAAAACTTAACCCCAATGGATCATAGACCTATGCATAAGAGCTAAAACTATAACTCTCTGAAGAAAGTATGGGGATAAATATTTGTGACCTTTGGTTAGGCAAAGTCTTCTTAGATACAATACCAAAAGCACAGTAACAAAAGAAAAAATATATATAAATTGGATTTCAACAAATTAAAAATTTTTGTTTCAAAGGACATCATCAAGAAAGCAAAAAAAAAAAAAAAACCCCACAGAATGGGAAAAAATTAAAAATTGTTTCCAAAACATTAACCTGATAAGCACTTACTATCTGGAATATATAAAAGAACCCTTATTCTGTAACAATTAAAGCACAATTGGATTTTTAAAGAGCAAAGGATTTGAATAAATATTTTTCCAATGAAGATATACAAACAGGCAATAAGCATATGAAAAGATGTCATTAGGGAAATGCAAATTAAAACCACCATAGGACACCACTTCACATCCACTGGGATGGCAATAATCAAAAAAATGGATAATAACAAGTGTTAATGAGGATATACAGAAATTGAAACCCACATATATAACTGATGGGAATACAAAATAGAGCAGATGCTTTGGAAAAATGTCTGGTAGTTTCTCAAAAGATTAAATTTAAATATAGAATTACCATATGACCTAGCAATTTCACTACTGCTAGATATAATACTAAGAGAATTGAAAACACATGTTCACCTAAAAATCTGTACATGAATATTCAAAGCAGCATTATTCATAAAAGCAAGAGAGTGGAAACAACCTAAATGCCCATCAATTGATGAATGGGTAACAAAATATATTCATTCAAGGGAATATGATTCAGCCATTAAAAGCAGTGAGTACTGATGTATGCTACAATATGGCTGATCCCTGAAAATACTCTGCTAAGTGAAAGAAGCCAGACACAAAAGGCCACATGTTGTGCTGTGATTCCATTTATATAAAATGTCTGAAGTGAAGTGAAGTCGCTCAGTCGTGTCCGGCTCTTTGCGACCCCATGGACTGTAGCCCACCAGGCTCCTTCGTCCATGGGATTCTCCAGGCAAGAACACTGGAGTGGGGTGCCATTTCCTTCTCCAGGGGATCTTCCCGACCCAGGGATCGAACCCAGGTCTCCCACATTGCAGGCAGATTCTTTAACCTCTGAGCCACCAGGGAAGCCCATATAAAATGTCTGCTGCTGCTAAGTCGCTTCAGTCGTGTCTGACTCGGTGCGACCCCATTGACTGGAGCCCACCAGGCTTCTCCGTCCATGGGATTCTCCAGGCAAGAACACTGGAGTTGGTTGCCATTTCCTTCTCCATATAAAATGTCTAGAAAGGACAAATCCATAGAAACAGAAGGTACTGATAGACTGTGGTGATCACCAGGGGCTAGAAGGAGTGACTGAAAAAGTTCTGAAATTAGTAGTGGTGATGGCTGCAGAACTCTATGAATATATTAAAAACTACTACTGAATTATACACTTTAACTGAGGTAATTGTGTGGTATGTGAATTACATCTCAAAAAGTTGTTTTTAGAAAAGAAACTTTTAATTTTTTAAAATTGTTTTAATTGCCTTAATTAAACAAAAATTATTTTAATTAAAAAAAAAAAAAAAGTTCCGTAAACACACTTTCTACCTGTCTCCACAGCTTTCGGCAGCTGACATGAATACAGACAGTAGATAAGCACCTTGAAAGGTCATCTCATCCATTCCCCTGCCGAGTGCCAGGTGGCACTAGAGCCACATAGCCTGACTGTGATCTCCTGGTGTTAATTAAGATCTTTCCAGGAGACAGACAGCCAAGAACTAGGATCACAGATCTGGTTCTTCCCAGTCAAACCACAAGGGCCCTTTGGTGAAGGCAGCCGTTTCCTCTCCTGTGTCTGCAGGGAGAAAGAGAGGAGGAAGAAACCGTGGAGGTGAACTAAGCCTACCTTAATGATCTCTTCGTGTCCATCATTGGACTCCACCAGTTCTGAGGCCAGAGGATGACTAGTTGAGCGGCTGGACACCATGGCATAGGTCTTCCTGCCCGCCTGCCAGAGAGAAAGAAAGAAAAGTGCATCAGAAACCATACGACCAGCACTGAACTTCGGCCCCTCAACCAATGCAGAACTGCTGCTCAAAAGACTTGAAGGGTTAGTCCAATGTTTCCCTGCAAAAATTCATTTCAGAACCTCAACCTGAAGCCACAGGATGAATGCAGCAGCAGCAAGAACACAAGATGGGGAGAATTAGTTGAAATTGCAGGTTAGTTTTAATTGTAATGGGGGCCTCTACATCCCCAAAGCAAGGCACGATGCTGAGGTCGGCTGGCTGTGTCTGAAAGGAGATGCTCCCAGGCAGCAGAGGAGATGGTTCCAGCCAGCACTGGGCCGAGGGGTCAGCAGCAAGGAAGGAGAACTGGCGGAGACGAGGAGGCCTCGCTCCACCAGCAATCTCGATACCTTCTGGGCTATGCGTTCAAGTTCATCTCCTGTCAGTTCACTCTGGAGAGTCAGCCTGAGCACGTCCACGCTGCCCTAATAATGACAATCACAGCAACAATAATCTCTCACTTTACAGTCTACTACCAGTATACATGCACTTTTGCCAGCCCTGTAGAGTGGGTTTTATTATTGCCATTTCATAGACAAGAAAAGCTGAGGTCTGGAGAGGTACATCAGCTTGCCCAAGGTCAGTTCACTCTTGGGCGATGAGGATGTCTCCAGGGACTCTGACAGTGTTCTTCACTCAGCACATTGTGTGTGCTCTCCTTTCCCCACTGTTCAGAAGGCATCCCTGGATTGGTCATCCCCAGTTCAGAATTTCAGCACCTGACATCCACCCAGGAAGTTACTGATTCCCTTTACAAGACTAGGATATCTTTCCTGAACCAAATCATAGGAAGGTACCTGAATCCAAACCCCTATTTCTATGAGCCATATAGAAATTATCCAGAAGAAAGCAGGCAATATAATAGATCAGCCTAATTTCAAAGGAAGAAGCAGGTGTTCTTTCGTAACTTAAAGAAGGTTTAAAAACCTTCTTTTCATTGTGAGGAAAATAGAAAACCTGAGGGGGAAAACATGCAAGAAGAGGGAAAAGTGGGGGGCTGGAGATCTGGGGAGATAATAACATTGAGAGAGGATCAGCAAGGCAGAATGCACCAAACCCTGCCAGTAACCCGTGTAACACGTACAGTTAGACAAGAGGCTTAGCAACTCTGGATCCATGTATCTCACTAGAAAAATAAGGGTTGAACTAAGTATCTCTAAGGCTCCTTCCATATTTGATATTATAACAGCATAAAGAGGAGTACATGCCTCTCGCAGCTAATGATGGGAAGTTGGGTGCTGAACTAGCCAAGACAAAAGTGACTTTCAGGTCATCTGGTCATACCCTGCCATGAGGTCCAGAAGTATAAATATCATCTTACTCTTAACAGTTTTGAGGAATCCTCCTAACCTTTCAAATATCTGATGGAGTGACAGGAGGAAGAAAGAATGGAGCAGCGGCGGCGCTTTGCTGGAGCAGCTGTGAAGAGACACCCCATGTCCAAGGTAAGAGAAACCCCAGTAAGACGGTAGGCGCTGAGAGAGCGCATCAGAGGCCAATCTGATCACACGGACCACAGTTTGTCAAACTCAAGGAAACTAAGCCATGCTGTGGGGCCACCCAAGATGGACAGGTCATGGTGGAGAGGTCTGACAGAACGTGGTCCACTGGAGAAGGGAATGGCAAACCACTTCAGTATTCTTGCCTTGAGAACCCCATGAACAGTATGAAAAGGCAAAATGATAGGATACTGAAAGAGGAACTCCCCAAGTCGGTAGGTGCCTGGATGCTACTGGAGATCAGTGGAGAAATAACTCCAGAAAGAAGGAAGGGATGGAGCCAAAGCAAAAACAATACCCAGTTGTGGATGTGACTGGTGATAGAAGTAAGGTCCGATGCTGTAAAGAGCAATATTGGATAGGAACCTGGAATGTTAGGTCCATGAATCAAGGCAAATTGGAAGTGGTCAAACAGGAGATGGCAAAAGTGAACATCAACATTCTAGGAATCAGCAAACTAAGTTGGACTGGAATGGGTGAATTTAACTCAGATGACCATTATATCTACTACTGTGGGCAGGAATCCCTTAGAAGAAATGGAGTAGCCATCATAGCCAAAAAAGAGTCCAAAATGCAGTACTTGGATGCAATCTCAAAAATGACAGAATGATCTCTGTTCATTTCCAAGGCAAACCATTCAATAACACAGTAATCCAAGTCTATGCCCCGATCAGTAATGCTGAAGAAGCTGAAGTTGAACGGTTCTATGAAGACTTGCAAGACCTTTTAGAACTAACACCCAAAAAAGATGTCCTTTTCATTATAGGGGACTGGAATGCAAAAGTAGGAAGTCAAGAAATACCTGGGGTAACTGGCAAATTTGGCCTTGGAGTACAGAATGAAGCAGGGCAAAGGCTAATAAGAGTTTTGCCAAGAGAACGCACTGGTCATAGCAAACACCCTCTTCCTACAACACAAGAGAAGACGCTACACATGTACATCACCAGATGGTCAACACTGAAATCAGATTGATTATATTCTTTGCAGCCAAAGGTGGAGAGGCTCTATACACTCAGCAAAAATAAGATCGGGAGCTGACTGTGGCTCAGATCATGAACTCCTTATTGCCAAATTCAGACTTAAACTGAAGAAAGTTGGGAAAACCACTAGATCATTCAGGTATGACCTAAATCAAATCCCTTATGATTATACAGTGGAAGTGAGAAAAAGATTTAAGGGACTAGATCTGATAGACAGAGTGCCTGATGAACTATGGACAGAGATTCATGACACTGTACAGGAGACAGGGATCAAGACCATCCCCAAGAAAAAGAAATGCAAAACAGCAAAATGGTTGTCTGAGGAGGCCTTACAAATAGCTGTGAAAAGGAGAAAAGGAAAGAAATACCCATTTGATGGAGAAGGCAATGGTACCACACTCCAGTACTCTTGCCTGGAAAATCCCATGGACAGAGGAGCCTGGTGGGCTGCAGTCCATGGGGTCGCGAAGAGTCAGACACGACTGAGCGACTTCACTTTCACTCTTCACTTTCACGCATTGGAGAAGGAAATGGCGACCCACTCCAGTGTTCTTGCCTGGAGGATCCCAGGGACGGGGGAGCCTGATGGGCTGCCGTCTATGGGGTCGCACAGAGTCGGACATAACTGAAGTGACTTAGCAGCAGCGGCAGCATACCCATTTGAATGCAGAGTTCCAAAGAATAGCAAGGAGAGATAAGACAGCCTTCTTCAGTGATCAATGCAAAGAAATAGAGAAAAACAATAGACTAGGAAAGACTAGATATCTCTTCAAGAAAATTAGAGATAACAAGGGAACATTTCATGCAAAGATGGGCTCAATAAAGGACAGAAATGGTATGGACCTAACAGAAGCAGAAGATATTAAGAAGAGGTGGCAAGAATACACAGAAGAACTGTACAAAAAAGATCTGCATGATCCAGATAATCACGATGGTGTGATCACTCACCTAGAGCCAGACATCCTGGAATGTGAAGTCAAGTGGGCCTTAGGAAGCATCACTACAAACAAAGATAGTGGAGGTGATGGAATTCCAGTTGAGCTATTTCAAATCCTGAAACATGATGCTGTGAAAGTGCTGCATTCAATATGCCAGGAAATTTGGAAAACTCAGCAGTGACCACAGGACTGGAAAAGGTCCGTTTTCATTCCAATCCCAAAGAAAGGCAATGCCAAAGAATGCTCAAACTACCACACAATTGCACTAATTTTACACGCTAGTAAAGTAATGCTCAAAATTCTCCAAGCCAGGCCTCAGCAATATGTGAACCGTGAACTTCCAGATGTTCAAACTGGTTTGAAAAAAGGCAGAGGAACCAGAGATCAAACTGCCAACATCCACTGGATCATGGAAAAAGCAAGTGAGTTACAGAAAAATATCTATTTCTGCTTTATTGACTATGCCAAAGCCTTTGACTGTGTGGATCATAATAAACTGTGGAAAAGATGGGAATACCAGACCACCTGACTTGCCTCTTGAGAAACCTATATGCAGGTCAGGAAGCAACAGGTAGAACTGGACATGGAACAACAGACTGGTTCCAAACAGGAAAAGGACTACGCCAAGGCTGTATATTGTCACCCTGCTTATTTAACTTCTATAAAGAGGACATCATGAGAAATGCTGGGCTGGATAAAGCATAAGCTGGAATCAAGATTGCCGGGAGAAATATCAATAACCTCAGATATGCAGATGACACCATCCTTATGGCAGAAAGTGAAGAAGAACGAAAGAGCCTCTTGATGAAAGTGAAAGAAGAGAGTGAAAAAGTTGGCTTAAAGCTCAACATTCAGAAAACTAAGATCATGACATCTAGTCCCATCACTTCATGGGAAATAGATGAGGAAACAGTGGAAATCGTGGCTGACTTTGCATTTTTTGGGCTCCAAAATCACTGCAGATGGTGATTGCAGCCATAAAATTAAAAGACGCTTACTCCTTGGAAGGAAAGTTATGATCAACCTAGACAACATATTAAAAAGCAGAGACTACTTTGTCAATAAAGGTCCGTCTAGTCAAGGCTATGGTTTTTCCTCTAGTCATGTATGGATGTGAGAGTTGGACTATAAAGAAAGCTGAGCACCGATGAACTGATGCTTTTGAACTGTGGTGTTGGAGAAGACTCTTGAGAGTCTCTTGGACTGCAAGGAGATCCACCCAGTTCATCCTAAAGGAAATCAATCCTGGGTGTTCATTGGAAGGACTGATGTTGAAGCTGAAACTCCAATATTTTGGCCACCTGATGCAAAGAGCTGACTCATTTGAAAAGACCCTGATGTTGGGAAAGATTGAGGGCAGGAGGAGAAGGGGACGACAGAGGATGAGATGGTTAGATGGCATCACCAACTCAATGGACATGAGTTTGGGTAAATTCTGGGAGTTGGTGATGGACAGGGAAGCATGGCGTGCTGCGATTCATGGGGTCACAAAGAGTCAGACACGACTGAGCAAATGAACTTAACTAAACTCTTAACAGTTTTGAGGAATCCTCCTAACCTTCCAAATATCTGATGGAGTGACAGGAGGAAGAAAGAATAGACTCTGCCCAGAAAGCTGGGAGAAGCTTCTCTGGGAGGCAACAGATCTTCCTCCACAAGAAAGAACAAGTGGGTGGAGAAGTAATCAGGCTCTGTGATCAGATACTCCGTGTTCACCCTGTAAAATGGAAACACTACCATCCAACTAAGAGCTTTTTTGTTTAAGATTAACTGAAAATATATGGACATTGTTCTCTGCCACTTAAGAGTGTATGCTTAGTCAGTCACGTCTGACTCTTTGAGACCCCATGGACTGTAGCCTGCTAGGCTCCTCTGTCCATGGGATTCTCCAGGCAAGAATACTGGAGTGGGTTGCTAGTTCCTTCTCCAGGGACCTTGCTAGCCCAGGGATGGAGCCCAAGTCTCTTGTGTCTGCTGTACTGCAGGTAGATTCTTTACCAGCAGAGCCATTGGGGAAGCCACATAAGAGGAAAGTATTCAAATATTAGCCTCTTCCCAGTTCCTGGAACAAGCCCAAATACAAGAAAGTTTGAAGACACTCCCATATGGCCCTTAAGACTTACCAAACCTGGCAATGTAGCTAGCTTTTACAAAAACACTTGAGTGAGTGAGTGAAGTCGCTCAGTCATGTCCGACTCTTTGCGACCCCATGGACTGTAGTCTATCAGGCTCCTCCGTCCATGGGATTTTCCAGGCAATAGTATTGGAGTGGGTTGCCATTTCCTTCTCCAGAGTATGTTCCTGACCCAGGGATCAAACCCGGATCTCCCTCATTGTAGACAGACGCTTTACCATCTAAGCCACCATGGAAGTCCTTAATTCCTATCAAATAAAACCCAGACCCTTAGTGTGGCTTTTAAGGCTCTCTACAATCTGAGTCAACTCGCCTCTGCTGTCACTGGTCTTCACTGCCCCTGGTCCAAAATGCCCCATGCTTTCCTACTTTAGTAACTTCACTGTCTTAATTTCCTTTGCCTAACTGTTCTTTCTTCTCATTTTCACCAGGGGCACCTGTGAGTCCCTCAAGAGTTTGCATTCAACTGCCACATCTTCCATGACACTCCCTACATCCTACGGGAAACACATACTCCCTTCCCTGTGCCCCCTCTGCTTCACAAGGCCTCTGGTGGCAAGTGCCTCTCACTTATTTGTGAGCCATGTAATCTTCTAACTGTTAACTCCTTGTGGGCAGCTGTCTGCCACAGCCCCTAACAAAGGTAAGCCTTTTCTGAATGCGTAGTGAGTGTTCCACGACATCTAGGTCAAGAGAACATTACAAAAGAAAGAAGAAATGATTTCAAAATAGCCAAGTGAAAGTGAAAGTCACTCAGTTGTGTCCGACTTTGTGACCCCAAGGAGTATACAGTCCATGGAATTCTCCAGGCCAGAATACTGGAGTGGGTAGCCATTCCCTTCTCCAGGGGATTTTCCCAACCCAGGGATCGAACCCAGGTATCCTGCATTGCAGGCAGATTCTTTACCAATTGAACCACCAGTGAAGCCCAAAATAGCCAAAGTGGCTGCTAACTCTTTTCCCCAGTACACAGGCATGCACTTTGATTTAAGCATAGTCTCGGGAGTTCCCTGATGGTCCACTGGTTAGGATTTGATGCTTTCACTGCCATGTCCCGGGTTCAGCCATGGCATTTTAACTGGAAGAGCACAGTATAGTCTGGATTTGGGCCTTGAGAGGTCATCTCCTCTATTCATGTCATCAGAATCTCAGCTGGAGACAAGAAAGAAAGTTGAAGAAGTACTCAACTTGCTGAAAGAAATAATGGCTGAAAGACAAAGAAAACAAACAACAAACAAAAATAAAATAGCAGGCTTGCCATACCAATAATTACACTAAATGTACATAGTCTAAATACATCACTTAAATACAGATTGGCAGGAATTCCCTGCTGGTCCGATGGTTAGGACTCCATACTTCCCCCAGGCTAGACCCCTGACTGGGAAACTAAGATCCAGTAAGCTGTACAACCACAACCAAAAAATAAAAAGCAGGTTGGCAGAATAGATTTTTTTAAATGACTCATTACATGCTGTCTATAAGAAACATATTCAATACTTTAAATATAAAAATATAGACTGGTTGAAGTAAAAGAATGGGAAAAGATATATCATGCAAATATTAAAGGAAAGCAGGCGTGCTATGTTAATATCAGATGTAGTAGACAGAAGTAGACTTCAGAGCAAAGAGAATTACCATAAATAGAAAACGACGTTATGTAATGTAATCCACACAGAAGACAGAGCAATCCCAAATGTATATTCACCAAGCACCAAGCTGCAAAATATGTGAAACAAAAACTAATAGAGCAAATCCACAAATCCACAATTATAGTTAGAGACTTCAATACCTATCTCTCAACAACTGACAGAACAATTGGGGCGGGGGAAATTAGCAAGAATATATAAGAACTCAACAACACCATCAACCAGCAAGATCTAATCAACATTTACAGAATACTCCACCCAACAGCAGCAGAATACACATAGTTTTCATGGATCTATGGAACACATACTAAGACAGACCATAATCTGGACTATGAAAAAGCTCAACAAATTTGAAAGAACTGAAATCATACAGAGGACGTCATATGACCACAATGGATTCAAACCAGAAATAAATAACAGAAGGATAATGGGAAATTTTCCAAACACTAGGCAACTAAACAACATACTTCTAAATAGTCTTTGGGTCAAAAAGACACTCTCAAAGGAAATTTTTAAAAATCACTGAACTGAATGAAAATGAAAAACCAAAACATCAACCTTTGTGGGATATAGCTAAAGTAGTTCTTTAGAGAGGGAAAGCAAGAGAAATTCTCTAAACTCCCTCTAAAGAGAGGGAAATTCATAGCACTAAATGTATGTATTAGATGAAAAGAAAGTCTCAAATCAATAATTTAAGCTCCTACTACAAGAATTTAGAAAAAAAAAAAAAAAACAAACTAAAACTCAAAGTAAGCAGGGAAAAGGACTAAATAAAAATAAGAACATGGATAAATAATATTTAACACAGAACAACAATAGAGAAAAACCAATGAAACCAATGGCAACCCACTGTAGTACTCTTGCCTAGAAAATCCCATGGACGGAGGAGCCTGGTGGGCTGCAGTCCATGGGGTCACGAAGAGTTGGACACGACTGAGCGACTTCACTTTCACTTTTCACTTTCACACACTGGAGAAGGAAATGGCAACTCACTCCAGTGTTCTTGCCTGGAGAATCCCAGGGACAGGGAAGCCTGGTGGGCTGCCATCTATGGGGTTGCACAGAGTCGGACATGACTGAAGCAACTTAGCAGCAGCAGCAGTAGCAGCAATGAAACAAAGAGCTATTATTCTTTGAAAGAATCAATGAAATTCATAACTTCAAGTAAGACTGACAAAGAATAAAAGAGAGAGACATAAATACCAATATCAGGAATGAAACACAATATTTCTACAGAACTTGGAGGTATACCTGTGGTGGATTCATTTTGATATTTGGCAAAACTAATACAATTATGTAAAGTTTAAAAATAAAATAAAATTAAAAAAAAGTATAAGGTAATACTATTAACAACTCTATGAGCATAAATTTGACAATTTAGAAAAACGAATCAATTATTCAAAAAAATATGTACTACTGAAGTTCTTCATCTAATATGACATAGGTAATATGAATAGCCTTATAACTATTAAGGAAATTTAAATCATAATTTTAAAATTCTCAGAGGAGTTCCATGGTGACCTAGTCATTAGGATTCCAGGCGTTCACTGCCATGGCCTGGGTTCAGTCCCTGGCTGGGGAACTGACATCCCACAAGCCACGTGGCATGGCCAAAAAAAAAAAAAAAAATTCTCTAAGAAAAAATATCCAGGCCCAGATGACTCCACTGGAGAATTCTATGAAGTATTTTAAAAATTAGCACCAATACTATTTCTACATAATCTCATCCAGAAAATAAGAGGAAGGACACTTTCAAATTCATTTTATGAAGCTATTCTTATTGTGGCACCAAGACCAAAGACAATTTTGAAAAGAAAACAAAAACCAAAAAACTAGAAACCAATATCTCTCATAAATACAAAGATTTTATTCCCTAACATTTTGTTAGAACATGGGTAAAAGACATGAAAAGATATTTCACTGAAGAAAATATATGGGTGGCAAATAAGCATGTAAAAAGATGTTCAACATCATTAGCCATTAGAGAAAGGCAAATTAAAACCACAGTGAGATATCATTACACACCTATTAGAACGGCTAAAACAAGACTACAGCACCAAATGCTGGCAAGGATGCAGAGAAACTGCATCACTCACACGTTGCTGGTGGGAATATAAAGTGACACAGCCACTCTGAAAAATAGCTTGGAATTTCTTTAAAAACTAAACATACAATCACCCTATGACCCAGGAATTATACTCCTGGGCATTTATCACAAAGAAATGTAGACTTACGTTCACACAAAAAATTGCACACTTGAGGTGGGAGGTGGGAGGAAGGTTCAAGAGGCAGGGGACATATGTATAACAACGGCTGATTCATGTTATGTATGGCAGAAACCAACATAGTATTGTAAAACAATTATCCTCCAATTAAAAATAAATATTTTTTAAAAACTTGCATGCTAATGCTTATAGCAGCTTTACTTGTAATACCCCAAAACCAGAAACAACCCGGATCCCCTTCAGTAAGTGAATGATTAAACAATTAAACAAACTATGGTAAGGCCATATCATGGAATGCTTACTATTCAGTAATAAAAAGGAATTAATTACTGACGCATGCAACACCAATTTCCCAAGAATTAAGCTAAATGAAAGAAGCCAATCACAAAAGGTTACATACTATATGATTCCATGTATCTAATAGTCTTGAAATGACAAAATTACAGAAATAGAGAACAGGCAAAGGGGTTCAAGAGTTAGGGAGAAGAAGGAGGTGGAAAGGAGGTGGGTGTGACTCTAAAATGGCAACCTGAAGTATCTTTGTAGTTATGGAAATAGTCTATATCTTGGGAGGCCTTACAAATAGCTGTGAAAAGAAGAGAAGCAAAAAGCAAAGGAGAAAAGGAAAGATACAAACATCTGAATGCAGAGTTCCAAAAAATAGCAAGAAGAGTTAAGAAAGCCTTCTTCAGCGATCAATGCAAAGAAATAGAGGAAAACAACAGAATCGGAAAGACTAGGGATCTCTTCAAGAAAATCAGAGATACCAAAGGAACGTTTCATGCAAAGGTGGGCTCGATAAAGGACAGAAATGGTATGGACCTAAAAGAAGCAGAAGATATTAAGAAGAGGTGGCAAGGATACACAGATGAACAGTACAAAAAAGATTTTCACGACCCAGATAATCACGATGGTGTGATCACTCACCTAGAGCCAGACATCCTGGAATGTGAAGTCAAGTGGGCCTTAGAAAGCATCACTACGAACAAAGCTAGTGGAGGCGATGGAATTCCACTTGAGCTATTCCAAATCCTGAAAGATGATGCTGTGAAAGTGCTGCACTCAATATGCCAGCAAATTTGGAAAACTCAGCAGTGGCCACAGGACTGGAAAAGGTCCGTTTTCATTCCAATCCCAAAGAAAGGCAATGCCAAAAAAATGCTCAAACTACCACACAATTGCACTTATCTCACACGCTAGTAAAGTAATGCTCAAAATTCTCCAAGGCAGGCTTCAGCAATATGTGAACCGTGAACTTCCAGATGTTCAAGCTGGTTTTAGAAAAGGTAGAGGAACCAGAGATCAAACTGCCAACATCTGCTGGTTCATGGAAAAAGCAAGAGAGTTCCAGAAAAGCATCTATTTCTGCTTTATTGACTATGCCAAAGCCTTTGACTGTGTGGATCACAATCAACTGTGGAAAATTCTGAAAGAGATGGGAATACCAGACCACCTGATCTGCCTCTTGAGAAATTTGTATGCAGGTCAGGAAGCAACAGTTAGAACTGGACATGGAACAACAGACTGGTTCCAAATAGGAAAAGGAGTTCGTCAAGGCTGTATATTGTCACCCTGTTTATTTAACTTATATGCAGAGTACATCATGAGAAATGAAGGACTGGAAGAAACACAAGCTGGAATCAAGATTGCCGGGAGAAATATCAATAACCTCAGATATGCAGATGACACCACCCTTATGGCAGAAAGTGAAGAGGAACTCAAAAGCCTCTTGATGAAAGTGAAAGTGGAGAGTGAAAAAGTTGGCCTAAAGCTCAACATTCAGAAAACGAAGATCATGGCATCCAGTCCCATCACTTCATGGGAAATAGATGGGGAAACAGTGGAAACAGTGTCAGACTTTATTTTTTGGGGCTCCAGAATCACTGCAGATGGTGACTGCAGCCATGAAATTAAAAGACGCTTACTCCTTGGAAGAAAAGTTATGACCAACCTAGATAGCATATTCAAAAGCAGAGACATTACTTTGCTAACAAAGGTCCGTCTAGTCAAGGCTATGGTTTTTCCAGTGGTCATGTATGGATGCGAGAGTTGGACTGTGAAGAAAGCTGAATGCAGAAGAATTGATGCTTTTGAACTGTGTTGTTGGAGAAGACTCTTGAGAGTCCCTTGGACTGCAAGGAGATCCAACCAGTCCATTCTGAAGGACATCAGCCCTGGGATTTCTTTGCAAGGAATGATGCTAAAGCTGAAACTCCACTACTTTGGCCACCTCATGTGAAGAGTTGACTCACTGGAAAAGACTCTGATGCTGGGAGGGATTGGGGGCAGGAGGAGAAGGGGACGACAGAGGATGAGATGGCTGGATGGCATCACTGACTAGATGGACGTGAGTTTGAGTGAACTCCGGGAGTTGGTGATGGACAGGGAGGCCTGGTGTGCTGCGATTCATGGGGTCGCAAAGAGTCAGACACGACTGAGCAACTGATCTGATCTGATCTGACTGTATTGATGTCACTATCCTAGCTGTGACAGTGCATTATGGTTTTGTAAGATGTTACCACTGAGGAATGCTGCTGCTGCTGCTGCTGCTGCTGCTAAGTCGCTTCAGTCGTGTCCGACTCTGTGCGACCCCATAGACGGCAGCCCACCAGGCTCCCCCGTCCCTGGGATTCTCCAGGGAAGAACGCTGGAGTGGGTTGCCATTTCCTTCTCCAATGCATGAAAGTGAAAAGTCAAAGTGAAATGCTAAGTAAATGTAAAAGATCTCTATTATATCTTATAACTGCATGTGAATCTTATAACTGTGTTAAAAAAATACCTACAGAGATAAAAATTAAAGAAATAATAAAGGAAATAAGTAATTATTATCCTACTACTCTAAAATAGCCACTACTAAAATGTATTCTTTACAATCTTTCTATGCACATTTTTGAAGGGCATACTACTATATAAGTTATATACTTGCTTTCCCCCTTTAATATTTCATCATTAATTTTCATCACATTAAGCATTCTTCAAAATTGGCTTTTAATGACCATTAGTACTAATACTCCATGAATAGATCAGACTAATTTATTCAGCCTAACTGACCCCCAACTTCAGTGTAGGATATGATCAACTTCTTTCATTTTATTTTTCATATACTTATTTTTTATTTTAGAAAGCATATTTTATTTCCATAGAATGAGAGGATACATAACAAGTAGTACCCAAATCACCACAAGGTCTGTTGCGTGGTCCATTATCCCTCAAGCCCAAACTGATTTTCTACCTTCTTTGCAGAAAAACAACAGCATTTAGAACAGTTAGACCTTGGCCCAAACATTAGCTCTGACTTTCATTTGTTGTGTGTATTAATTTTACTCTCCCTCAGCCTTACTTTACTAGCTGGTAAGATGGACAGTACAACATTTAAGTGAGAACACAGTGACTAATACACATAGACATACAAAAATGCCAGTTCCTCAAAATTTGACAATGCTCCTCTTTAAAATATTTTCCATAAGCATACAGGTTAAAATAAACATGCCTTGTTATGGGAGAAAATGCATATTAATTCCTACTTCATATTATATATAAGCATTAATTCTGAGTGGATTGCAGATGTAAATGTGAAAAGCAGAAAAATAAAGGTTTTTAATTTTTTTTTTTTTTTTTTTTTTTTGGCTGCATTGGGTCTTAGTTGTGAAACATGGGATCTAGTTTCCTGACCAGGAATCAAACCCAGGCCCCCTGTATCGGGAGAGCAGAGTCTTAGCCACTGAACCATCAGGGAATTCCCAGAAAAATAAGGGTTTTTATAGAATATTTTTTTTGGATTCCCTAGTGGCTCAGATGATAAAGAGTCTGCCTGCAATGAGGGAGACCTGGGTTGGATCCTTGTGTCAGGAAGATCTCCTGGAGAAGGAAATGGCAACCCACTCCAGTATTCTTGCCTGGAAAATCCCACGGACGGCAGGCTATAGTCTATGGGGTCACAAAGAGTTGGACACAACTGAGCAACTTCACTTTCTATCTTTCAGAACATTTTTACGGCCTTGACAAAGGCAAAATTTTTCTTAAACATATTGTAAAAAAATCCTCGTAAAAAATTGATAAATTGGACTATATTAAAATTTTGAGCTTTCATTCATCAGAAGACACCATTAAGAGAGTGCATGACAACCCACAGAGTAGAAGATATCCATTCTATGAATATCTGACAAAGGATATTCAGAATACATTAAGAATTTCTGTAAGACAAAAAACAACATGATATCCTGGATCAGAAAAAGGATATTAGTGAAAAATCTGGTGAGATCCAATTAAAGTCTACAATTTAGTTAACCAGTATTATATCCATTAAAAATTTCTTAGTTATGACAAATATGCCATGGTTATGTAAGATGCTAGCATTGGAGAAAATTGAGTGAAGAGTATATGAGTATTATCTTTGCAACTCTTCTGTAAACCTAAAATTATTTCAAAATAAAGAGCATATTTAAAGGAAGAAAGAAGGGGAGGGAGGGAACATGAGAGGGAGAGAGAGTGGTGCCCAACAGAAAAATGAGCAAAACACTTCAATAGAATCATCACATAAGAAGATATTCACATAGCCAATAAAACATATGAAAAGGGTTCTATTTCATTAGCCATGTCATCAAAGAACTAGGAACTAACCCCATAAGGCAATACCACAAAATACCCATCAGAATGAAGGGTTAAAAAAAACAACCAAGTGTTAGGGGCTGTAGAACAATCAGAACTCTCATACACTGATGGAGGGTTTGCTTATTATCACAATCAATCACAGTCACTTTGGAAGTATCTACCACAGATGAACACATGAGTGACACCCTCAGTCCAGTTGCTCAGTCGTGTCCGACTCTCTGCAACCCCGTGGACTGCAGCACTCCAGGCCTCCCTGTCCATCACCAACTCCCGGAGCTGACTCAAACTCACGTCCATCGAGTCGGTGATGACATCCAACCATCTCATCCTCTGTCGTCCCCTTCTCCTGCCTTCAATCCTATAAGCATCCTGCTGCTGCCGCTGCTAAGTTGCTTCAGTCATGTCCGACTCTGTGCGACCCCATAGACGGAAGCCCACCAGGCTCCCCTATCCCTGGGATTCTCCAGGCAAGAACACTGGAGTGGGTTGCCATTTCCTTCTCCAATGCATGAAAGTGAAAAGTGAAAGTGAAGTCGCCCAGTCGTGTCTGACTCTTCGGGACCCCGTAGACTGCAGCCTACCAGGCTCCTCCATCCACGGGATTTTCCAGGCAAGAGTACTAGAGTGAGGTGCCATTGCCTTCTCCGTATAAGCATCTTATAACACAGCAATTCTACCCCTGGTTATCTATTCAATAGAAATGCACATATATTTTCCCCATAAAAAACACACACTAGTATGTTCATAGTAGCATTTTTCACAATAGCCAAAATTAGCAATGTTTTGGAGTAGAATGGATTAATTGTGATATAGCCATCCACACAACAGAACACTGTACAACAATGGAAAAGAATGAACTAATGGACATGCAACATGGATATGTTATGGATAGGTTAAGCAAAAGAAGTCAGATAATAAAGCATACCATATGATTCCATTTCTACAAAAAGTATAAAAACAAGCAAAATTAAGAATGCTTTCAGAAGTCAGGATTGTGGTTACCCGTGAGCATAGAGGGTAGATAATAACTAGAAGGGGACAAAAGGGGACTCCCTGATACCGGTAATGATTTGTTTCTTGATCTGGGTGATGGTTAGTGTCCAGTGTGGGAAATTACTTGATTGTACATTTATGAATGTATGTTATTGCATACATACATAAATGTATGCCTTTTTTAAAAGCAAACAAAAACATTAAAAACTGCTTATCATAGCATTAAAATTCCCTTATGATCAGACCTATTATCACTGTCTGCATCACATAATGTCTTGACTCCCACCAGGACCTCACCTGTACCCGACACGAGCTATTCCAAACTTTCCTGATCCAACTGTAGCAAAGCACCCAAATCCAAATTTCTGTTGATGAGCCTTCCAATGCACTACACGTTTCCACCTCCCCAAAGGTGTGCCCGTTGTTCTCTCCTCTGAGATTCCCTTCCCCTCCCTTGCCTCCTTGGAGAATTGCACTCAACCTTAAGGCTCCACTCGAACAGTCCTATGCCAGCACCCCTCTGTCAGAGCCTGCTCCTGCACCCACTGCATCCTACATACCCTACACTGTAACACAGTCCCCATTCCTTCATAACTACTTATTCACTCTTCTCCCCGATAAAATCATAAGCTCCTGAAGACCTTGATGGCTTATTTAGCACAGTGCCTGCTTAGAGTAGGCACGTCAAAGAATATGTGTTGTGTGAATTCCAGGTAATGTCATCTGGGATCTTCCCAATTCCTTTTCTTTTGAGAACATTAGACTCCTCAGTTTAGAGAAGCGGTACGGAACACTGGAAAAAAGCAGACATGAAAAGGGGAGAAACAAGAAAAAAAATGAGCAAAGACCAAGAAAGGCAACACTAAGAAAAACTACAGGGACTACTCTTGTGGTCTAGTGGTTAAGAATCAGCCTGCCAATGCAGAAGACATGGGTTCAATACCTAGTCTGGGAAGATTCCACGTGTTGCAGAGCAACTTAGCCCGTGCACCACAACTACTGAGCCCGTGCTCTAGAGCCCACGAACCACAACTCCTGAAGCCTGTGTATGGCAACTACTGAGTCCAGGCACCCAAAAGCCTGTGCTCTGCCCCAGGAAAAGCCACTGCAAGGAGAAGCCATGCACACAACTGAAGAGTAGCCCCTGCTTGCCGCAACTAGAGAAAGCCCACGGGCAGCAATGAAGACCCGGCACAGCCAATAAATGAATGAATGAATGAATGAATTTAAAACAGAAATACAAATGGCTAAAAAACATATAAAAGATGCCCAACATTACCAGTAATAAATGCAAAAATTAAAATAATAATGAGTTACCATTTGGGGGGAATTTCATTAAATTTTGACTTGAAAAGTGTCAGATAAGACACGTAGAAGTACGCTCACAGCAGCACTGCTCGCAGTGGAAAAACACTGGGAACAACCCGAATGGTGCGCTGACAAGGAAACGGGTGAATAAACTCTGTCACAGTAATACAATGAACCAGTATATTCAGCTGTGAAAATAAAGGAACTACAGCTCCATGCATCGACATGAAAGAATCTCAAAATTAATATTATGCAAAAAAGTAAGCAGTAGAATACAGATGATGCCATGTACACTGAGTATGTAGTAAAAGTATAATAAAAAGCAAAAAAATAAAAACACAAAATTCCAAAGTTCTGTGGAGGAAGCAGAAGGGTTATGATCCATAAGGGACCCCAGGGAGCTTCAAAGTATTGGTAATGTTCTGTTTCTTAAGGTGGCTGTTTAGAACACAGGTGACCATTTTATTTGCTATGTTTTAAAACTTCCCGTATAGGGACTTTTCTGGTGGACTAGTGATGAAGACTCTGTGCTTCCACTGCAGGGGCACAGGCATGGGTTTGATCCCTGGGCATCAGGGAATTAAAATCCCGCATGCCACATGGTGTGACAGGAAACAAACAAAAAAAAAACTTCCCATATACAAAGGTATCCTTCCTTGCTTTTCAGTAAAGTGAGTGAGTTACTCCATGTAAATCCTGCAGAAATATCATTTTTAGATCAAGTGAATGGCAAATTTTAAAGATACTGATAATACCTAGGATTGGTGAAGATGCAGGAAAAAAGACTAATTTCACATGTATATCATCAGAGACTATATAAGTATTTTTAGAAGTCAATTTGGCCAATATTAAGAGTGCATACTTTTTAAAACCCTTTGACTAATTCCACTTTTAGGAATATGCCCTATGAAAATCCATGCACATTTACCCAAAGATGTGTGTGTGAAAATGTTAACTGCAATCCTCTTTACAATACTTAAAGGCCTGGAAACAGCATAAGTAGTCTCGAGGGAGTGAATTAAGTATGGTAATATCCATGCAATGAGATACTACACTGCTGATAAGTAAACCTCTGCAAGTTGACAGGAAAAGACCTCCAAGATATATTAAGTGAGGGATTTCCCTGGTGGTCCAGTAGCTAAGAATCCACCTTGCAATGCAGAGGACACAGGTTAGATCCCTGGTCGGGGAACTAAGATCCCATGCCGTGAAGCAACTAAGTCTGGACACTGCAACTACTGAAGCCCATGTGCTCTGGAGCCCAAGTGCCACAACTAGAAAGGCTGCATGCCACAAACAGAGACTGCACGCGCTGCAACTGGAGAGGCTGTGCACCAAAGATCCCACATGATGCAGCGAAGATCCCGCGCTACGACTAAGACCAGATGCAGCCACATAAATATTAAAAAGGTATATTAAGTGAAAAAAGCAAGGCACAATTTAATTCATAAAATATGACCTCTTATTTATTTAAGTGCATATATATGTTCAGAGTATTAGTAATTGTCAGCTCCTAAATAAAAGCGAATACTACATGCTGAGCCCTACGGGTCCTGTTCTAAGTGCTTTATATGTATTAACTCACTTAATCCTCACAAGACAACTATATGTTAGGTATAAATCCCCATTTTACAGATGAGAAAACTGAGTCACATAAGTATCTTGCCCAAGGTCACATAATTAGTAAGGAGAAGAGTCAGGATTCAAACCCAGGCCCTGTGATTCCAGAGTCTGTACTCCTAACCACCATGCCACACTGGCATTTCTTGAAAGTAACCACAACAGAAAAGCACTGAACTCATACACACTAAGCTAGAAAAAGTCTACTCAGCAGTAAAGAATCTGCCTGCAACACAGGAGATTCGGGTTTGATCTCTGGGTTGGGAAGATCCCCTGGAGGAGGAAATGGCAACCGTCTCCAATATTCTTGCTTGAAAACTCCCATGGACAGAGGAACCTGGCAGGCCACAGTCCGTGGGGTCGCAAAGAGTTGGACATGACTGAACACACAGAAGAAGTCAGAGGAGTAAAGGGACTTTCAGGTCATATATCAATACTTCTACAGTGTTTGAAACGTCTGCAACAAAAATGCCTTTGTGTGACATTCCTATATAAAATATATAAAAGAGACGGAAAGAAAAAGTACTAAACTTCGAGACAGAGGTGGGGTTTGAGTACAAATGGCACCTACTAATTCTTGAGCAAATCATTTTATCTCTCTGGGCAATTTCCCATCTGCAAAATGGGGGGTAATAATACTTACCTTGCCTGTACTTTAGGCAAGTAGGCAGTAGATACTTAGGAACAGTGTGAAAGCACTTTGCAAACCATAAATCACTTCCCAAAAGTCAGGCAGCATTGACTTTCCCAAGGAGCTCTAGGAAAACTTCAAGGGAGGGGAGCATGTGAAACCAACTGTCTAAAAGGAGCCTGTGAGGGCTTCCCTGGTGGCTCAATGGTAAAGAATCCGCCTGCCAATGCAGGAGACTCGGGTTCTATCCCTGGTCCAGGAAGATCCCACACACCATGCAGCGACTAAGCCCGTGCACCTTCAATAAATAAAAAAATAAAAGGAGCCTATGAATAAATCTAGGGTTCTTTCTGGCACTTCATCCTCCAGAACCAGAGGATCCAGTCTGTAAGGCCACAGACTTCACCCCATAACCCCAAACCATAGCCAAGGAGGAAAACCCAGGCCCCTCTCTATTTGGTGCCACTGGTTTCTGGGGCTGGAGGGACCCAGGGCTGTGAGCGGGCTTCAGGGAGCTTTAGGAATACCCCAAAATATCTAGCAGGGGGGTCCCCTCTGGGGACTCTCTGAACGGCAAGATAGGAAGGGGAGCCATCTTCTCTAGGGAAAAAGGAACAGAGCTAATCACAAGGTAAGCAGCCTCTAACCTCATAAACATTCCTGGGGAGAAGCCCAGCCACCTCTAAATTATAGGCAGCCTCTCCACTCTGTTCAAACAAATCTCCAGCTGTGACTCACTCCTCAGAGCGGGGATGGGGTAAACACATAGCTAAGGGCTTAGAGATCAAGACGCTAAGGAACAGTGATAGGGAGATAAACAGGGAGGCCCCAGAGGTTCCCACACCTCAGGCTCACGTGAATAGTGGAAAGATCCATGGGAAAATATGTCTCCCCAGCTCCCACTCCCCAGGCTGCTATGAGGGCCATGAGGACTGAATGGCAGGTGAGAGCCAAGGGCCTCTGAGTAAGATTGCCCCTCAGCTGAAAACCAGCATCCTTAATTTATCCGTACCCTATAATCCACTCCTCCACCATCTTGCCCCTTGATTCTGTTCCCTGTTTCCACTTGGAATGTCCGTGGTCTCTCAAGCAGCCACCTCAATTTTTCCCTTCTGAAAAATGGAAATAGCCAGCCTCTTGAAACAACGGTTCCCAAGAGGTCAGGTCGAGGAAAGCCCCAGAAAAGTCCAAGAGGCTAGGTGCAGTGATTGGGGGGCCACTCTCTCTTGGCTG
Source organism: Bubalus kerabau (assembly GCF_029407905.1). Taxonomy (NCBI): domain Eukaryota; kingdom Metazoa; phylum Chordata; class Mammalia; order Artiodactyla; family Bovidae; genus Bubalus; species Bubalus kerabau. Next base: position 20,036,957 of record NC_073629.1, read on the forward strand.
AGACTCCTAACCCACTGGGCTCACAGGGCTCACAGGGCACTCTTGGTCCTGCCTCTTGCAGGGCTCTCTCGGTCAGACCTGGTCCTTTGTTGCATTCCTGCTCCTCCCCACAGAGTAACCAACAAAACAGGTGTTTGCTTTTTGTCTGGTTCCCTGCCCAAAGGCATGGGCTGGACAAGCTCTACGCAGAGAGCTAACCAAGGTGATTAGGAGGTGAAATGAGAAAAAGGGATTTAGGGTGGCACCCTAAATTGGGGCAGCTGTTCTCATTCTCTGGACCGCTGGCACAGCAAAACACAGGGGCCAGCAGTGAGAGGGAGGTGGGCTCCAGAACTCTCAACTCTGAGGAAGACACCCTTTTGCTTGGCCAATCTTCATTTAGGAAACCCACCTCATGCCCAGCCAGCCTGGAATCCCCAGTTCCCCGGCACCCCCTCCCCTTCTCCAGTCTCTGATTACCTTGCTTTGTGATTTTTGCTTTCTTTGCCCCCAAGCCCTAGAAAACCATTTCCTTTTCCTTCCTCTCTGTTTTCTTTTCCTCTTCCTGCCCCTGTTGGCCAGGCTTCAATCTGGGCCAAGAGTCTCCCTGGCACATACCTGTTCCCTCCACTAAACCTCCCCACCCCTAGGAGACAAAGGTATTTCACAAGACTGAATCGTGACCCAAAGAGGCACACACCATAATTATCTGCAGGCAAGGAAGCCTGTCCCACCTGCTCTGAGTACACATGTATGGAACCGAAACCATCTGGGTGCACACTCCACCCCACCACTCCCACCTGCGAGAAGTATGGGCAAACGCTGGCGCCCAATGCCTGGTGGCTCCGTAAGCCTCCCCTCTCAGATCCTCCCACAGAGCCCAGCATTCCCCAAATTCCAGGCAGGCTTGGAGACATCATCAGCCGTAGTGCTCCTAAAGGTGAGAACTTAGCAACGAATGGGGGAGATAGAATGGTGTGGGGAGGAATTTATGGGCTGAGCTTCTGGCAGAGCTCATGAGTGAAAGGAACAGGCAGTCACCGAACTTGAGTGGTTCCTCTGCCCCGGAGTTTCTTTCCCCACCCAGGTGTCACAGAGCCAGGGCTGCCACCGGCTTAGAATTCATTCATTCCTTTGGAGTAAGCGTCCATGGCTCCAGAAGAATCCTCTTTTAAAATGCAAATATTCTGACCCAGCAATTCCAAACCTAGGTACTTCTTGCCAAGAGATATTAAAACATAAGTCCACGTAAAAACTTGTCAACAAATGTTCATAAGAGCATTATTCATAAAAGAAGAAAAGAAGAAACAATCAACTAATAAGCAGCTACTGTGTCATACAGGGAACTCCACTCAATACTGTTATGGCCTATATAGGAAAAGATTCTAAAAAAGAGTGGATATACGTATAAGCGATTTGCTTTGCCATACGCCTGAAACAAACACAACACTGTAAATCAACTATACTCCAATTTCAAAACATTTTTTTTAAAGAAACAACCCAAAAGCCCACTGACATTTATCCATGATGAACATGTCAAAATATTTTCATACAATGTAATATTTATTATTCAGTCATAAAAAGGAATGAAATGCTGATTCACGTTGCAACATGGGTCAAAAACATGCTAACTAGAGGAAGCCAGTCACAAAGGATCACATATTATATGATTACATTTAGATAAAGTATCTAGAATAGGCAAATCATAGAGAAAGAAAGTAGACTGCTAGGGTTGGGGTCAGGGACTACCGGAGGAAAATGGGGAGTGCTTGCTAATGGGTCAGGATTTTTTTATGGGGTGATGAAATATTTCTGAAATCAGCTGTGTTGATGACTATACAACTCTGTCATTATACTAAAAGCCACTGAATTGTATATGGAATGGGTGATATGTATGGCATGTGAATTATATCTCAATAAAGCTATTATAAAAAGAAAATGAAAATGAGGCCTATAGTGAGCCTTTAGTAAATCATAACTTTAGTAAAAAAAAAAAAAATGTCTAACTTAGGAAAGACTTGGCATTAAACTAATGCAGCTTCTGAGGTCCTAAAGGAATGACACCTATTTCAGGGTAAAGACAAAGGTTCAGACTGCAGCTGATGTAAAATTTCAAATCCACTTAGATGTTGAGAAAACCTCTCTAGCTAGACTGACCAATATAAAAAATGTAGAGAGGACTGGGTGCTGGCGGAGGGGAGTGTTAGTTGTTCAATCCTGGCCAACTGTCTGCAACCCCACAGACTGTAGCCTCTGTCCATGGACTTCTCTAGGCAAGAATTGTGGAGTGGGTAGCCATTCCCTTCTCCAGGGGATCTTCCCAACCCAGGGACTGAACTTGGGTCTCTCACATTGTGGGCAGATTCTTTACCATCTGAGCCACCAGGGAAGTCCGGGGGTGGAGGTGGGGAGAAAATATTCTAAGGAAGGGTAACACTGATAAGTGCTTAAAGGGACCTTATCAGAGCCCAGAGCATCAGGGGACACCAGCTGCCTTGGCCATGATTTAGGAAAAAGGAGAAGGAGGAAAAGAGCCCAGAACAGGATGCAAAAACATGAACTCTGACTATCACTCTAAGACAGTCCCAGCTGAGTTGAGACTAGACAAGGTTATTCAGGTCTTCACTCTGGGTCTATCTAGATGTCCCTTTTGACCCTCAAGACCCTCCACTGGCAGAGGAAAGGGGAAAGGAACAGGTAAGAGCAGACATCAACATAATGAGAAGGAGCAAAACTTGACCAGACCAGAGTGTTCTTTCTCCATCCCTTGACCAGGTGGAGTTAAAACAGTCTTGCTGTAAGTAACAAAGAGAAAATAATGACTTAACATCTGAGCACTTACCATGCGCCAGGCATTGTACTTAATATTTCATATGCATTCTTCACAACCTTATGAAAACGATGTAATTATTATCCCCATTTTACAAATGAGGAAACTGAGACTAAAGAGATAAAGTAGTTTATCAAAGTGATCTTGGGCAAAGCAAACACTGAAGCTCTGACTAGTCCAGTGGGTCAGACTCCCAGAACCAGGCTCTTAACTGCAATGTTATGAATAGAACCACAATTTAGTCAAAAACTGTGATATAATTTCGTTGGGAAGAAGGGAGAAGGAAAAGGAAGCATGTAAAGGGTGCCAGTATAAACCTTCCTATAATTCCTACAACAGGAAGTCAACAATGTGTAAAACTGATAAATCATAAGCAAACTATTTAGAAACATGGCTGTAAACACTAGACAGAACTAAGAGTTAAGAGTGGTAACTTCCACTTTGGGTGGTTTTGGGTGGCTGTTGTTTTAGCCACTAAGTGTAAGCCGTGTCTGACTCTTTACGACCCCATGGACTGTAGCCTGCCAGGCTCCTCTGTCCATGGGATTTCCCAGGCAAGAATACTGCAGTGGGTTGCCATTTCCTTCTCCAGGGGATCTTCTCTACCCAGGGATACAATCTGCATCTCCTGCCTCAGCAGGCAGATTTTTTACTGCTCAGCCAGCCTTAGGTAGGGAATTGCTCACTATTCTTTTTTAAAGGCCTTTGATATTACTAGATCTTTTTAAAATCATACACATACATTCCTTTGATTAAAAATGATTTAAAAAGGAAAAGAAAGACAATCAGAGATCATTTAAATTAAGTCTATTGCTGCTCTTGTTACCAATTTCCATCCTCCTCCACTGATAACAGCACTTGGGTTTTGTTTCAGAGAATCTCCCTCCTTTACTGGGTAATCTGGTGGGCCTGTTAATCAAGGAACCCCAAGCCCTGGCCAAGTGGGGAAGGGGCCAAAGACACTTTCTCCCTGGAATCTTGAACAGTAGCAAAAAGACCTAACACAGCTGGAAACAGTGCACTCAGAACTAGAAACCCTCCATTCTCTCCTTCCATTTACCCAGCCCCCAGGACTCCCTTGGTTTGGACTTTTTAAGCTTAAATTCTGTGAGCTGCCCATTTCCTTCTAAGAAATTCCTCTTTTGCTTAAGTTAGTTGAAGCCACTCTCTGTTGTTTATAATAAGAGAACTTACTGGAAATGTCTTTTAAAAAATGAATATGAAGTTAATCTGTGCTTTTATTTGCCAGTACAATTTAGTACAGTGGCTTGCAAAGTTTTTTGGCCTTAAAAAACACATTTTACATCACAATCAAATAAATACACATACACATATGTAATATGTAAACAAAGATATAACTGAAACAAAAGTTTCACCAAAAATGTCTACCCTAACACTCTGAGCCTGTTAACTCTTATTTCTTATTTTAAGAAATAAGAAGTTTGTTGCTTTTTAGAGCAGTTTTAGGTTTGTAACAAAATTGACAGGACGATATAGAAATTTCCCATATACCCCCTCCCTACACACATGCATAGCCATTATCAAGCATCATTCACCAGAATGGTACTTTTTAACCAAAGATGAACATATATTGATACATCATAACCACCCAGGATCCACAGATCATCTTAAGATTCACTCTAAGTCAAGTGAGTATGTTACACCTTCCATGGGTTTGGACAAATATATAATGACATATATCCATCATTATACTGTCAAAGTATTTTCACTGCCCTAAAAAACTTCTGTACTCTGTGTATTCATCTGCACTCTCCTCCCAAATTCCTGGCATCCATTGATCTTTTTATTGTCTCTATGGTTTTACCATTTCCAGAAGAGCATACAGTTGGAATTTCTTTCTTTTTTCCTGAAAAGAGAGGTTCAAAGCTTTTATGACTATAAGACCATTCATGGCTCACCCATGCACGGGCTAGACAGGCTGTAGGTAGCAAGCTCTCCACTAAATACTGCAACTTTTCTTCCAATACTGAGCCCTGTCCCACTGTCCCTGCCCAGTTGAAATGCAGGCGGACATGTGTAGGGTATTTATTCACAGGAAGGCCACAAGTTTTGTGCCTCTTGTTACAATGAACCCAGATCCCTGTTAGGGTATGTTACAAATAGAGGGGCCATTTCTTTAGGCCTCCTGCTCTGAGCACATCTATTTCTTTTTTAAGGCTGGTTCTGACCCATTAAGTTGATTTTTAGTGACTATGTGATTACGATCAGCAGTTGGAAAGCACTGGTTCCTTGTACCTGCCGCAACTGCCTCCAAAAATAAAAACAACCCAGAGAATGCAGCAGCCGTATTTCCAGTGACCATGTGTGGTGCACTGAGGCACATGGCCTGGTTGTTGGAGAAACACCAACACAGTCCCAGGGTCCTGACACTCAGCAGGACACACCAGTCAATTAAATTGTCTGCACTGCTGACACCAAAACAAACAACTTCTTCATTCATTTATTCACTCACTCACTTTGCACGCACTGAGCACTCATTCAACAATGTGAATATATGAGAGGTTCCTGGGGACTGTCCAGAGCCATAAATTCTGTCTTCAAGATGGCTCAGAGGAAAGGAATCCAGGACAAAGCCTGTCTCCTGACTGATTGATTGTTTACCATCTCCTCTTCCGTAAGAGCTCAGGAATGTCTCCAACACCAGATATGGGCAATAGTGATTTCATTCCCACCTTTGAAGTCAAATAACTTTCAAGTTCAGCCTGGTAAGAAGGAATAAAAGAGAATTTCTGTCTCTGTCTTGTTCCAGAGGCCTCTGATTAGCTTCAAACTAATCTACGGCTGGAGACTGTCTGAATTTCTTGCTATTTTCCAATCCACTCTTTCTGCCCCACCAGACAAGCAGCAAAACATCAAGGGATAGAGTGTCAATTCATTCTCAACACTGCCAATGCCTTAGATTTAAGACTTCTCTGAATCTTTTTTCTACAACAAGCAAAAACTCGAGTCATCCCTCTCCTTTATTTCCCTCATATCCTGTTCCTTGCCTCAGCCATTCCAAAACAGTGAGCAAGCATGTGGAAAAGGACTTGGGTCTAACACAATAGAGGATGGATTTTTTTTCTCATCTCTTCTGTGTCCCAGAGCTGGGGGAGTGGCAAATAACAGAAGACAGGGATGGGGGTATTGGGGTTGGGCAGTAGCAATACTTGAACTGTAATGTGATAGACACTCACAGCCTGGACAGAAATGGAGAGGGGACTGTGAGCCGAATTAAGTGATCATCTACAGCTTCAACTTGAAATGACCAACTATTCTACAAATATACTTTGAAAAGCCATAATCCAGGTGCAGATGGATTAGCTCTATCTCAAGAGCATGCTGAGACAGGAAGACAGAATGGAATCAGAGTGCAGTGGGGGAAAGGGAGGGATACAAACTCCCTATCACCTTAGCTCCCGTTTCATTCTCCTCCAGAATAGCTTGAAAACTGATGAAATAGTACACATTCATTCTGGGTTAGGTTTCCCAGCAGAGCCACAAGCTACCCTCCTCTGAGGGTATGAAGAAAAATCATACGGTCTGCTGTGGTGGGGAGGAGACCAAGGGAGTGAGGGGAGCTGGACAGATCGCTTAGCACTGGAGCAGATGGGAAGGGGTCCTCGCTCCCCCACTCTCACTCCGTCTAGAAACTCGTGCAGGTCACTTCCCTCCCCTTCTCAGCCCAGGTTCTGGCATCCCTTCCATCCGCTAGCTCCGTGCTTGAAGACGGAAGCAAAACCAACCAAAAGTCCCAGGAAGCTATCGGCTGACCGATGGGAGGAGGGGAGCAGGAAAACCTGCATGGGGGAAAGAGCAGAAATCATAGCAGAGAGGTGACCCCAAGCAGACAGCCTCCTAGCAAAAGGTAAGAGTCCTTGGCCAATCTCCGCATACTTGGAGTTCTACCACCCCACGCTCCAGTCCAAGCCCTAGAATTTCACTTTGTATCCTTTGTCTTGCTACTGCTCGCCCAAAGCACTACGAGGTTCTTTGAAGAGCCCCTGAAGTCACCAGAACCCACAGAAAGGCCTAATCCCCCTCGATAGGAACCAAAGTCCAAAAGAGCACGGGGATCCCGTCCCTGGAGCTCATTCTCCTACGACACAACCTAACAGCCCATAGGACCCTGAGCAGCGCGCACCGGCGACCAGCGCCGAGTCCTGGGCAGGAGCCGCAGTGTCCTCCCAAAGGGCAGGGAAGCCCCGTGTCCTCGAGCCTCAGAAGAGTCTTTATCCTGCTGACCCCACTGCCCGCCGCAAAGTGGTAGAAGAAAGAGAAGCGCCGCGAGGAGCTGACCACACCGAGCGCGGCATCAGGTGATGTCAGCAAACTCCTCGCGGGGCACTGGAAATGAAGAATTCGAAAACGAGAATACCAAGCTAGGTAGGCGGCGCGAACGCTTTTACTTACCGCGGTCTGCCCCTCCGGGTGAACGTCCACCAATGTACACCAGTTACGCGTCCCGTTCATCTTCTCCTGCGGGGGTCGCAGCACAAAGCCCAACCCTCTGCCCTGCAGTCCGGCTCCTACTAAGCGGGCGCGCGCCGAACCGCCCCACCTTGTATAGTTGCGTCAGGGGCGGGAGCAAGACAGGACACGCCCCTAAGACGCCATTGGCCAACGAGTGGGCGAAAGGGTTCAATAGGCGTGGTCTAGATGTATCAGGACACGCCCATCTGAGCTCGCTCTGATTTACGTAGAGGTGGGGATTAGGGCTTGGGAGCAACTTATTTGCTTAACTTAAGTTTTGCATAGCATTTTATGCCTATATGAAGAAATGGCAACCCACTGCAGTATTCTTGCCTGAAAAATCCCATGGACAGAGGAGCCTGACAGGTTACAGTCCAGAGTGTCGCAAAGAGTAGGACACGACTGAGCGACTAAGTACATATGCGTGTATGGGCTGTACCTCAAACATTAGTCTTGGCTTCACCTTTCAATTCCAAGACCAGTGTTTGTAAGATAGAATCACCCTGCCAGCCCCTAGCAGATGAGGAGTTGGAAAAATCTTCCATTCTCCTGTTCCTACATATAGGCCAGCCTGTAGGGTTTGTGGAGCTGAGCAAACCTTACAGACTTCCAGGACCAGCTCACTCAGACTGGCCTAAGCCAGTCTGGCAAGTGCCCTTCCCTGGCAGGAAGCCCAGGCCAAAGTCAATGCCAGCTTGGCTATGGGTGGGGCTTGTTTGGCAGAAGCTATTATATCGAAGCTGCCCTTATATAGAAGGGAGAGGTGGGACACATTGCCTTAAAAGGAATTTGTATTCTTGGGAAGGGATAAATCTCAATTTTTCCAGTGGCATTTGCTCCCTAAGCCCAGGTTAGCATCTTAAGGGCCCATAAGAGAGGTTGGTCAAGCAGGACCTTGGAGCTTCTTCCAGCCCAAACGCTCTTGGCAGGTGGCTTCTCAATGGGGCTATGATCTTCATGGACATCAGACAGGAGGAGGTCTGACCCATTCTTGAGTGGGCAGAACTTCTGAATCTGGCAATAGACTTTGGTTAACACCTCACCCCCTCTTCAAGGGAACACAAGAGCAGGGATGACAAACTTCCCAGGTAGGAACTGGATCACATGCAATGTAGGAATGGATGGTATCTTTGCACCTGGAAGGCAAATATTTAGGGTATCCTTATGCCCCATAGGAATAAAACTCAGTTCTAACCTGTCTTCTTTAATTCTCAAAGAAGGCATTTACTGGTCTTGCTATTCCCAGGAAAGAATGGAGCTGCTATAACCTTCTAGTCTCTCTAGACCCCATCTGATCTGTTGTAAAAGACCTCTAAAAGTGAGGTAAGAAAACTCCAGTTTCAGCCTCAAAGTTGCACAGTAATATGGCTTCTTCATATAATTTAGACTTCCAAATAAACCAGGAAAATGAATGAGAAGTCAAGGATTTCAGTATAGATATATAATTTTTATTTAATTTAAAATAAAAATTCAATGCTCGATTAGATTGGGAGAGAATATATGATTTTCAGAATAGAGGAATTTTTCTAAATCATGAAATTACAAGTCATTGATAAGAACAGGCTTCTCCCTCCTCTAGGCTCCTTACAGAGCCTGCTTAGGAAATAAGAGAGGTGAATCATCTTCCTCACCTCCTCCCCACCAGAACTTGGCTCTCCCCAAATCCCAAAAGAGGAACAAATCCTCCATTGCCTCTTCCCATTTCTACCAAGAGTCAGCTTCTAGCCCCTCTGTATCAGGTCCAGGCTCCTGAGATAATGAGGGTCCCTCAGTTCCCTACTGGGCTTGGGCACCTCTGATAAGAGAAACCACAAGAGAAACCACAGAGACCAAAACATTTGCTTTTCAAACTTGTGTAGACAGTTGTCAGGGTTCCCAGGTCCAACCATCTTATAAACACATAATAGTCCAGAGAGAGAGGAGGAAGGATGGAAACCCTGAGCAGAAGCAGGCTCCACCACTTTATTACAGCCCTACCAAAGCCCCTCTCACAGGGGCTCATAGGCAGAGAAGCCGGTAGATCTCTCGACCAGTCACTGGGGCAGCAGGGAAGGCAGAGGGCCCCAGCTGGGGAAAAGGTGATCTTTGGAGAGGTATGAATGTGCAGGTAATAAAAGGCAAGAAGAGCATCCATATCTCCTCACCCTGGCTAAGGCACTGAGAAGAAGGAACGTAGAAATGGTAAAGATGGGAAGGGAAGGAGAAAGGGTCCCTCGGATCCTAGCCTAGGGAAGACAAAAAATATGTAATGGAGACAGGTGGGGACTACCGCATGGGTCCCATGACTGTGCAAAGAAGAGCATGTGAGAAGTGGGCAGAGTCACGCCAGCATGTCCATTACCCATAATGCTCCCCTAACCCCACTCCAGAATAGGAAGGAAATGAATTGCAGGAGTCAAGGGGGCAGAATCACATAGGGTATTTCCCTGAGCCTAGGGTTAAGAGCTAAAGAAAGCAAGCTTTATATACATGGCAATTTCTATCCCTTCCTAGCCCACTCAATCCCCCTGACCAGCCTGCTCTTACAAGGGAGCAAAGGAGGGGGTTATCGGCACTTAAGGAGGGGGCTCAGTTGGCCTAAAGAGCCCACTCCCCCCAGAGGAAGGGGAATGTCCCTCTACCGGTTTAGCGCAGATGCATTTTTTTATCACCATCACTCAAACCCCTCCCCATCTTAGGTCTTTAATAACTGGATCCCTGCCAGAGATGAGGAATCTGAAGCTGGGCAGAGCAGAGCAGAACTAGCCAGGCCTCAGGTGTGGTTTATGGGCCCTTGTGAACCACAAGCTAACAAGAGCTGGTCTGCAGGTTGCTCTCTGTAAGCAGTGAGGCGATGGAGGAAGGATCGTAGACACTGTCAAATTCCTCATCTGAGCTCAGTCCTTCGTGCTGGAGGGTTGACTCAGCAGCTGAGCGGGAAGCTTTGCGCCTGAGTCAAAGAGAGGAATACCAGTCAGGGGAGATGACAGAAAGATTAAAACAGCCTCCCTTCTCATGCTAAGGAAACTCAGTTCTCCTAAAGCCTAAAACTACCCATAAGATTCCCCTAAGAAGTAGGGGAGATGGGGTACAGGATGGATCCTGAGGTACTAAAAGACAACCATCCTGGCTTTCATCCAGGAATGAATGCCCGCGAAGTCCCCTTTTCCCCACCCAGCTCAGGAGAGCTCATTCCCAACGGAGCAGGGGGCAGAAGAGCAGCCCATACCAGGAGTCCTTCTCCAAGGCTTTGATCCGGGCCTGGAGCTGTTCATTGACCTCATGCTGTTCCTCCAGCTCACGCTGGGCTTTCTTCCTCAGGCTGTCCAGTCGCTCAATTTCCTCTTCGGCTTCATCCACCTGCCGCTTCAAAGCCTTCACCCTCAGGCTTAGCTATGCAGGATATCAAGTCCCCCCATTAGAAATGCATCTGCTGCTACCAAGGCCTGAGACCCTCCCCTGTAGCAATCTTGACAAGGTATATGTAGTTGCCCCTAGAAAAATGTTGTGACCATAGGCAAGTTCCCTAAACTCATAGGTTTGTCCTGGGGATTAAATGAGTTAATACATCACTTGGAAAAAGTACCCAGCGTATCGTTAAGTACTCAGTACATATGCTTGCTGCTGCTGCTGCTGCTGCTAAGCCGCTTCAATCGTGTCCAACTCTGTGCGACCCCATAGATGGCAGCCCACCAGGCTCCCCCGTCCCTGGGATTCTCCAGGCAAGAACACTGGAGTGGGTTGCCATTTCCTTCTCTGATGCATGAAAGTGAAAAGTGAAAGTGAAGTCACTCAGTCGTGTCCGACTCTTAGCGACCCCATGGACTGCAGCCCACCAGGCCCCTCCGTCCATGGGATTTTCCAGGCAAGAGTACTGGAGTGGGGTGCCATTGCCTTCTCCCAGTACATATGCTTACTATGCACTAATCTAGTCCTTTTGCTCTAGCTTCTCTGTCCTTATAGAAAAAAAGTCTAAGATAGAACACATATGAGGTAGGCCCTCCCCTGGCCTTCAAGAAAATGCATAGTATATACTTGCCCTATGGTTGCCTGGCCCTAGCTGCCATTCTTACCTGGTCTTTCTGGTCATTCACATGCTGCCTTTCATCATCAATCTGGATGGACAGCTCTTTAACTCTCCGCTCCAGTTTTCGGTTGGTAGACTGCAGAACTGTCTTCTCCCTGAAAGGGCGGGGTAGGGGGATGTCTAGGCTGTTGCCATTTCTAAAGAAGTTGCTGCTTGGCCCTGTACTGCCTCCAAGGACTCCAAGGGCTCAGCCACAAGCCCCACCATTAGGCTGGGGAGGATCCAGGGCAGATCCAAAGAACTGGATAGACAGAGGCCATTCACATTTCAGAATTCCCATAATTCTCTCTTCTCCCTATCAAGAGAAGAGGGCTCCCGAAAGATCAAGCCAGATTGCCATGACTGAGGCAGAAGATGGAGGGGGGGGAGGTGCCCAGAGGAGAAAAGCCCAGAGAGAGAGAGAAAGGATGGCTCATGTCACCTCTCTTCTGCCTGCAGCCGTTCCTGCAACTCCCGATTCTGGGACTCAAGCTGTGAGAGGCTGGCACTGGGCTTCTGGAAGCCTTCTGAGCTGGCCAACCGGCTCTTCAAGTCCTTGTTCTGAGAGGGGACAGGAAGCCTCCTTGGTTTGCACTCTACTTCCAATAGCTTTCATGGTCATTCTATCCACCTCCCAAGGTCTCTCCCTGAGACTGCCCACCCCACCCACTCACCTGTCTCTCCAAGGAGATTTTGTCACACTCCAGGTCCTGCCGGGCTGACCTCTCCTGCATGAGCTCTGTCCTCAGCTGGTCCACCTAGCAGGGATAGGCCAGAGGAACTGGACTTGGGGAGGACTGATGATGAACCAGCAAGCTGAAACCAAGCTGGGCAGAGTAAATGGAGGGTGCTCTCTGAATCCCCCAAATTCCCAGGCAACTAAGAAATCACAGCCTACTCAAATGAGAGGAGCCATAAAGATTGAAACAAGGCCTCCTCAGTCTCACCAGGAACCAGAATCCCTTCTGAATGGAGATGGCCCAGACTCAAGTCAGTAGCCCAGGCCACCAAGATTCCTTCCTCCATTCAATTCCTGGCTTCTTTCCACTTGAGGAAACCTGCCAACCCCTCCCGAAAGCAGATGAGACTCTGCAGTAGATCTAGTCAAGCACCAATTCTGCAGCTAGATCTCTCCAGACATGAAAGATGGGATGGTAGGGTTGTTTTTGAAAGGGCTGAGAGGCTCTGTCGTCAGGCATAAACATAGATGAGGGGTCAGGAAGGGGTTACCTGATCTCGGCCACGATTCATCCGGTCGGTCAGCAGCTCCACCGTACTCTTCTCCTCATCTAACTCTGCCTCCAGCCGTGAGACTTTTTCCTGTGGCAGAGGGACAACAATTTGGGTTAATTCTGCCCCAAATGCTGGATACCACAATGCCACTCTCACCTGGACGCTCTCAGACCCCAGCCTCCAGAGATTCTTGTCTCTCCCCATCCCACAATCCGTTGGTCCCTCCCCCTGCCCAGAGCCACCATGGAGCTAGCGCCCTCTGCTGCCCAAGTGAGGCATCAAGAGGAAGGAGCGGGCCCACTTTGATCCTGACCCCTTGGCAGGAGGACAAACCCCAGAATCTGTTTCTCAATGGGGCAGCCCTATTTCCCTAATGGGAAAATAGAAACCCAAGCTTCTAAACTCAAGCCAGGCAGTACCACATAGAGACTAAGAGTGTGGGCACCAGAGCCAGACTGCCTAGGTTTAAAAATCAGATCTACCACTTCCTTCCCTGGTAGTTCAGTGGGTAAAGAATCCACCTGCAATGCAGGAAACCCCAGTTCAATCCCTCGGTCGGGAAGATCCCTTGGAGAAGGGAAAGGCTGCCCACTCCAGTATTCTGGCCTGGAGAATTCCATAAACTGTATAGTCCATGGGGTTGCAAAGACTCAGACATGAGTGAGCGACTTTCACTTCATTTCACTTCACCACTTCCTAGCACAGGGGCCAAGGACAAGTGGCTTAGCCTCTCCGCATCTGTTTTCCACATCTGTAAAACGGATAAAACAAAACTACCCATTCCAAAGGCCTATTCTCAGGACTGAGTGAATGAATGAATGTTAGCTGATCCCTCATATCTGACTCTTTGTGACCCCATGGACCATAGCCCACCAGGTTCCTCTGTCCCTGGGATTCTCCAGGCAAGAATGCTGGAGTGGGTTGCCATTCACTTCTCCATTGGATCTTCTGGGCCCAGGGATTAAACCCGGGTCTCCTGCGTTGCTCAGGATTAAATGATTCTTCAATACTTGGCACATAGCACAATATATTAAGCATTTGCTGCTGCTGCTGCTATTATTACTGTTGTCATTATTGCCAAATATAGCAAACTGAAGACCACTGTTGACTCCTTAAAGGGGAGAAGCTGCTGCTCAGCTCCAGCCAACTATTACCATGCAGACAACTCGGGACTCAAAGCCCCTCGTTGTTATATTTTTCAAAGGTAAACAAGAGGCCAGAAATCCAAAATTTTATTTGACATCTTTAAATTTCTAAACAGTGGCAATTAACTCAAAGTTGCTTAAAGCACTGTAATCAAAAAAACGCATCAGCTGTGGACTGCCAGTTTTCTATCCCTAATACAGAAAGAGGCTGGGAGTGCCCTGGCTTTTCCCACAGAAGTCCCACCTGCACCAGGATCCAGACCCCCCCTGCATCTTCCCCCACCCTGCCTCCACATGTCAACCCCTCACCTCAAGGCTCTTGAGTTGCCGGCTCTTGTCATCCTGAGAGCGTTTTTTGTTCTCTGCCTCTTGTTCCAGCCCCTGCAATCGCTGGACCAGCAGCTCTTTGTCCAGCCGGGCTGTGTCCCGATCAGCCTGGGATGCCTGCAGGGCCTGCCGCAGCCTCTGAGTCTGGTCAGAAGAGAAAAATGCAACAGCTCAGATAAAGTGAGGTGGAGGCAGGGTGGGAGCAGTCCACCCTGCAGGGGAAAATTCTTCAACACTTTAAATCACCTGAGTTTTCAGACAACTGATACTGAAACCAAGCCTCAGGGTGTATGATTTAAGTGGACAGGATGCATTTTGGGTATTGAGATTTTTAAAAATCTCCCCAGGTGCCCCTAATGTGCAGCAGGGTTTGAAAATGCATCAGTAGAGGATGTGTTGTCTGTACAGGAGTGACGTAAGTGCATCGCTACAGTGTACAGCCCTACCTAAGTGCATGCGTGCTCAGTTGATTCAGTCATGTCTGATTCTTTATGATCCTATGGACTACAGCCTGCCAGGCTCCTCAGTCCATGCGATTCTCCAGGCAAGAACACTGGAGTGAGTAGCCATTTCCTCCTCCAGGGGATCTTCCCAATCTAGGGATTGAACCTGCATCTCCTATGTCTCCTGCATTGTAGGTGGATTCTTTACTGCTGAGCCACTGGGGAATGCATCCTCTGCCTGCATCTAGGGTGGACAACTCCCTCCACCCTCCCCCGCCTAAATGATTAGACTTAAAGGCAGATCCTAGGATCCTTTGGCAATAGCTTTAATTAAGAGGCAGGCTTCCCTCATGGCTCAGCTGGTAAAGAACCTGCCTACAATGTGGGAGACCTGGGTTCAATCCTTGGATTGGGAAGGTCCCCTGGAGAAGGGAACGGCTACCCACTCCAGTATTCTAGCCTGGAGAATTCCATGGACTGTGTAGTCTGTGGGGTCACAAAGAGTCGGACACGACTGAGCAACTTTCACTTCACTTCCTTGGTGGCTCAGAAGTTAGAGAGTATGCCTGCAATGCAGGAGACCCTGGTTCGATCCCTGGGTCAGGAAGATCCCCTGGAGAAGGGCACGGCTACCCACTCCAGTATTCTAGCCTGGAGAATTCTATGGACTGTGTAGGCCATGGGGTCTCAAAGAGTTAGACACACTTAATTAAGAGGCAATGAATGACCTTCAATATAAGAACACTGGGAGGGTTCCCAGTATCCTGCCATTTAGGCTCCTACCTCATCCTGAAGCCGGCTTAGCCCCCCAGAGGTCTTCTCAGCTTCACTGGCCCACTCCTTGGCCTGGCGCTGGGCATCTGCCACCTCCCGCCGAGCCTTTTCCTTGTAATCCTCCAGCTGGGCCTGGAGCTGCTGCAGGGCTTGCTTTGAGTCGTTCCCAATCTGTTCCAGCTGAAACACAGAGAGAAGAGCTTTTTCAACCCTGCAACTCTTTAACAGTTGCCTCTGTCCCTTCTCTAGGCCCAGACTCCCAAGGTTCTCCCAGAGCCTCCTTCCTGCCCAAACAGCCCTCTCTTGCTCTCTCCTGGACCTAGGTCCCTAGTATGGCTGGGAGTAATATATAGACCTCCTGGATTCAAATCCTGCTCTACCACTTAGCTGTGCAACCACAGGCAAGTTACTTATCCTCTCTCAGTCTCAGTTCCCTATCTGTAAAATGGGATAATAATAGTACATCACAAGGTTGTTGTGAGAATTATGTTAATTAATTATATGCGTACTCACAGCAGTGCCTGATACAAAGTAAGCCTGAAATGACCATATTTTACCAAACCTATGATACCAATGATTATTATAAGGTATACCACTGAAAGAAAAAGTTGCCAACTGAACTATAACATACCATCAATTATAAGACAAATCAATTCCAGAGATGATACAATGTACATTTTAGAACTGATGAAATAGGCGTTTGCTCCAGTTTTATAAATAAGGGTCTAGGTGGATGACCTTACTCGAAAAAAAAGCAATTTATTTCCTTTTCTTCCTTTCTCCTTCCCTCCCCTGAATATAAAATTCTACCAATGAAAATTCCTGTTTTAAGGTCTTACAGATGTCTAAGGAGGGACCATAGGCCTTTTTTTCCCTTTCCCTAAATATAAAGTTCTATCAATGAAGATTCCTATGTTTAGGTCTTATAGACTTCTAAAAGGAACTCCAGGAGACAGACGGTCTCCAAGGATTAGACCGTAAAGGAATGGGATGGCAGGGGTGAGCAAGAACACTCAGGGGACACAGGAAGGATGCCACTCTGCCTCTTTGGCCTTGGCTTCCCCAACAATGAACTTGAGGAAAGCAAACACCACACGCTGTGACCCCATTCCCTCCCCTGTCCACTGCTCCAGGCAAGCTTCTGTATGAGCTGAGCCTCTTCCTGAGCCTGGGCCAGCCCGTGCCCACCTCCTTGTTCAGCCGGTCCACAGTCCTGTCCAGCAAGCGCTTCTGCTCCTCCAGCTCGGCCTTGCTGCGCCTGAGCACCTCCCGCTGCTTCCCCTCCTCCTCCAGCGCCCGGTTCAGCGCCTGCTGCTCCTGCCCCAAGCGGGTCAGCCCCCGCTGGGCCTCCTCTAGTCGTGCCTCCAGTGCCCGCTTGGCTGCTGCCAGGCTCCCCTCCTCTTCCTGAGCTGCATTCAAGGCCTCCTCTAGCCGCTGTTTCTCTGCCTGGGAGAGGAGAAGGTGAGGGATGTTAGACCAAGAGGATGCAAAGCTCAGGCTCAAGCCATTTGGAGGTGAGCAGATGGGAGGGAGGAGGAAGAGATATTTCTGAAAAAGGTGGACAATGAAAACAGGCTCCAAGATCAGAGACCATGTAGAGTGGGAGATGGACAAAAACACTAGGGCAAAGGCTAAGACATTCACGCCAAAGCACACTCCAGAAAAAAACCCAAGGTTAACAAAGGGCTAGGGAGGCAAACAGAAACACATTACAGGCAAAATAAAAGTGATAGCTAAGTATTTCCATGTTCATGTTAGTTGCTCAGTCTGACTCTTTGTGACCCCATGGACTGTAGCCCACCAGGCTCCTCTGTCCATGGGATTCTCCAGGCAAGAATACTGGAGAGAGCTGCCATTCCCTTCTCCAGAGGATCTTCCTGACCCTGGGATCAAACCCAGGTCTCCTGCATTACAGGCAGATTCTTTACCACCTGAGCCATGAGAGTGAAAGTATTAGTCTCTCAGTCGTGTCTGACTCGTCGCGACCCATGGACTGTACCTCTATCCATGGAATTTTCCAGGCAAGAATACTGGAGTGGGTGCCATTTCCTTCTCCAGGGCATCTTCCTGACCCAGGGACTGAACTCAGGTCTCCTGCATTGCAGGCAGTTTCTTTACCGTCTAAGCTACCAGTATGTAGCCAGGGATGAGAGGACAGAGGACAGGGAGGAAGCCAAAGATGTCAGCGAAAGCACTAACCTCTAGCCGCTGCACCTTGTCCCGAAGCCGAGCCTCCGCCACTTCCCCACCCTCCGCCAAGCCTCGTGCCTCCTTCAGCTGCTGCTCCAGACCCAGGATGCGCCGTCGGAATTCGTCGTTTTCTTCCTGGGTCTCCCGAAGCGTCGTCTCCACTGCTGTTCGACGCTGCCCCAGCACTGCCGCTTCTGTCTCTGCTGCCATCTGAGCCTGAGGCCGGTTCAGAGAGGTGGCTCAGACCCCGGGGCTCAAGATGACCGACGACTCCCAAGAAAACCACCCCACAGAGAGCGACTGAAAGAAGGGTGGTACCGCCAGCCAGAGGCTTCCCTGGGAACCCCACCCTACAGAGAAGCAGTGGGTGTCACAAGGTACAGCCCGGCCTCCCCAGCCACATCCTGGCTACGTTTAAGCACACACCTAAGACCGTGGTATTTGGTCTATACATACCCATGATAGGTAATTTTCCATGCCCTCTGGCTCCTCAGCCCTCCAGACCCCTCAGCCTCCACCTCCTAAGCCCTATGCCCACTCCCCTTGCCTTGGAAGCCTCTTCACAGTCTTGTCTCAGTTGCTGGAGGGTCTTTTGTAGCTGGAGGTTCTGCTCTTCCAGCCCCCGGCTCCGTTCAGCCTCGACCCTCAGCTGCTTCTCCAACTCCCGCTCCCGGTGCCGCCCTGCCACCTCCTGGCTCTGCTGCTCTTCCTGCAGCTCCTTAAGTTCCTCCTGTGTCCGGCGCAGCTCCTAGAAGGGATGGGAAATGGTGACAGGGCAGAGAAAACCAGCTTGGGATACCAGAGGGTGGAGAAACGGAAACTCTCATAAATTGCTGGTGAGAGTGTGAAAAGGTATGGCCACTTTGGAAAATAATTTGGCAATGTCTCAAAGAGTTCTTGGGCTTCCCTTGTGGCTCAGCAGGTAAAGAATCTGCCTGCAACGCGGGAGACCTGGGTTCAATCCCTGGATTGGGCAGATTCCCTGGAGAAGGGAATGGCTCCCCACTCCAGTATTCTGGCCTGGAGAATTCCATGGACTGTATAGTCCATGGAGTCACAAAGAGTCAGACACAAATGAATGACTTCCACTTTCAAAAAGTTAACCATAAAGTGACCATATGACCCAGCAATTCCACACCTAGGTATATACCCAAGAGAACTATATAAACATATGATCACAAAAAAACCTGTAAGTAAAAGTTCATAGTGGCATTATTCATTATAGCTAAATATAGAAATGACCCAAGTGTCCATCAGCTGATGAACAGATAAGACTTCCCTGGTGGCACAGTGGCTGAGAATCCACCTGCCAGTGCAGGGGACACAGGTTCGATTCCTGGTCCAGGAAGATTCCACATGCCCACAGAGTAATTAAGCCCACGCATCACAAGTGCTAAGCCCGTGTGCTTCAACCACTGAAGCCCACTTGCCTAGAGCCAATGTTCCACAATAAGAGAAGCCACCGCAATGAGAAGCCTACACACCACAACAAAGAGCAGCCCCCACTTGCCACAACTAGAGAAAGACCAAGGAAAGCAATGAAGATCCAGCACAGCCATAAATAAATTTAAAAATGTTTAAAAACTGATGAAGATAAACAAATGTGATATATCCATACAGTGGAATATTATTCAGCCATGAAAAGTAATGAAATACTGTTACTTGGTACAACACAGATAAACCTTGAGAAACATACTAGATGAAAGAAGCCAGACACAAAAGGCTCGATATTATAGGAGTCCGATTATATGAAATGTCCAGAATAGGCAAATCCATAGAGAGAGAAAGTAGATTAGTGGCTCCTGGGAATGAGAGTGACTGCTAATGGATACAAGGTTCTTTTTTGGGGTAAGTAGAATATCCTATAATCAGATAGTGGTGATGGTTGTAAATCTCTGTGAGTGTACAAAACCCCACTAAACTGTATTCTTTAAAAGGGTGACTTTTATGGTACATGAACTAAATCTCTACTTTAAAAAAACTATGTGGAATAAGAACAGATGAGTGTATGAATAAAATAAAAATAGCTATTTTTTCTCAAATGCTAAAAACCAAAGTATGTGACACAATAAATATTAGTGTGATTTGCTGATCTGATTTCTTTTTTAAAATATTAAAATATGATTTCTGGTTCTAATTATCTAGTAGCTACTTCTGAAATTCAAAAAGTATCATAATTAGGCTGAAAGGTTGTTTATATATATATAGTGAGTCTTCTATATAAGACACTAACTACAAAGAAAAAACTACCACAGTGTGTGGTTTACAGTGGACTGCGTTAGTCTATTTTCCTAATGTATATGTTATGCTATGCTATGCTAAGTCACTTCAGTCGTGTCCAACTCTGTGTGACCCCATAGACGGCAGCCCACCAGGCTCCCCTGTCCCTGGGATTCTCCAGGCAAGAACACTGGAGTGGGTTGCCATTTCCTTCTCCAATGCATGAAAGTGAAAAGTGAAAGTGAAGTTGCTCAGTCGAGTCCGACTCTTAGCAACCCCATGGACTGCAGCCTACCATGCTCCTCTATCCATGGGATTTTCCAGGCAAGAGTAATGGAGTGGGGTGCCATTGCCTTCTCCGTGTATATGTTATAGGCTGATTAAATATTTAATAAAATGTACTTAATATATGAGATAAATGAAACAGTAGTTATTACTTTTTAGCTTTACCTAGCATAATAAATCAATTGAGATTGTCCAGAGGAATGTCCAAGTTGCCTATGTCAGCTAATATAATGAACAAACTTCAGACTATCTTTATTTGTTAACTTAATAACAATACAGTCAAAACTAGGAGTACTTCTGATTTGACAACCACCAAAGTATATTTGGTTAACACTTATTATCTTTTTCTCCACCAAAAATTTTTCTATAAGCTCAAGCTTTTATTTATCTGGGAAATCATCATTCAGAGGTATATTTCTTTACTCATTTAAAAATATAATGCTTACTGATTACAGTTAGGTAGCCTTATAGTAAATGCATGATCAATAAGCATTGATTAATTAATACTTGTTAACTGATTACCTACTACATACCACGCACAGACAATCAAAGAAATGTAGACCCAGAAGGATTCTCAAGAGGCTGTAAATGCCAATTCTCCATAATTATAATTAACAAAAATATTTTCTAACTTTCAAATCATTTGAAATAAAGCACTGCTTTCTTGTCCTTCATAAACTAATACCAGGAATACAAAGAAATTATTTCTGTGTTCATTTCAATTTTATGAGATTGTTTATAAAATATCCACGCATGATAAAAACATTTAGTTCCCTGGGTCTAGATTCTGCAGTAGCCTTCAAATTACAATTTGGCTCCCCATGTAGGTCAGCTGGCCATGTACTGCATGTGTTCCAATCCATGCGACAACACTGGTCATTGTAAGCTAATAAACCAGTGTTCTAACTGTAAATGTTGGTTGCATAAGTACAGTTAATGAGTCCCCTCTAAAAGATGGAGTAACCCTTGCTATGATGACCAAATGAGGTTTCCAAGCTTGCAAAAATGAGCCTGGAGTTTCACAAATTCACCTCAATGTTGCTACCCATGAGGTCTCTTGGGAGGCAGCCAGCAGCCTCTGGCTATAACCCAAGCTGGCCACGGAGAGTTCTTTCCATTAGAAATGTCTACAGTGAATGAGGAGACTAGTCCTGCCGGAGTGTGTGCTGCGAAGAGATAAGGCTGAGCAGGCAGGAGGAAGTCTGAAAACAAAGCAGTGGGAGACAGCATGAAGGCCCTCGTGGATGGGTGAGGCATGCACCCATCACCCCGACCTGCCCTTCTGTCCCCCAGCTTCCAAGTACCTTCTTGAGCTCCTCCACCTGGCGAGTATCTCCAGCACCAGTTCGGGCCTGCCCTAGTTCCCTTTGCAAGGCCTCTATCTTCTCCCCAAGTTCCTCTTCCAGCTCGTCCTTCTCCATACGCAGCTGCAGGAGTCTGAGCCCAGCAAGGTGAGATAAAAGGGAAGGGGAACAGAGTGAGGCCACCTGCTGGGGAGAGGCTAGAAGAACAATGAAAACCACCTCCCTGGAGGTTAATACACTGGGCCCCCCCCTCCTCAGGAGGGAGGAAGGTGGATACGGAGAAGGGCAGTTTGAGAAACGGGAGAGGGAAGAGCACAGCGCTGACGGAGAAGAGCAGGGATAGAAGAATCCTGGACAAGCTTCCTGGGGGGGGACTATCCTTACTGCTGCTTGGTGGCTCTAAGCTCCTCCTTGTTCTTCTGAAACATGTTTTGCCAATGCCCTGTCTCCTCTGAGGTCTCCTCCAGCTCCTTCTGCAGCCCCCGCACCAGGGCTGACATCTTCTGCTTCTCGGCTTCTAATGCTGCGTGGTCCTAGTGAAGAGGAGAGTCAGGGGCCAGGAGGTTCAGAGGCGAGAGCTAACTCCAGAGCAAAGTGTGAGAGTGCAGATGGTAAGGCTCAGATCCAGAGGCACTGTGCCAGCTGCACACCCTGACACCCAGGGAGCCTGGCGCAGCGCTAGTACAAGGCTCTCTTCCTAAGACACAGTCTGCCTCTGTCATCTAGAGGGAGTCTCCTCCATTATTTCCCCATGGGACTTCGATCACACACCCTCATGGGACTTCTGGCCCGCACTTCTTCTCTCCACCCTTACAGGTTTCCTGACAAAGGTTTTCATTACATCTCACACGTGTCTTTTAGCAGGAGTTCCAGTGATGACCAGGAAAAAAAATCCCCAGATACCAAGACCTCAAGGCAGCCCCCTTCCCTGGGATGCCCTCTTTTCCCAGCCCTGCTCTTGTCACATGCCTGGGTCGCGTCCTGCATGCTCCGGCGAAGCTGTTCGGTGTCCCGCTGGTACTGTTGCCTCACGTGCTCTACCTCCTGGTCCCGGGAGGCCACCTCCTCCTTCAGGGCACCCTTCAGGGCCGTCAGCTCCCGCTCCCGCAGCCTCAGCTGCTCCTCCACCCTCTGTTTCCCCTCCAAGACCTCCTCCAAAAGCTCCCGGGTCTCTATCAGGTCCTGGGGAAAGTGAAGGTGGAAGTACAGAGGTGACCATATTAGAATCCACCTGTCTGTTAATTCATTCATTCATTAATCCAGTCAGTCAAAAAATATGTATTGAGCACTTCTGATCTGCTAGGCACGTGAACAGGTGCTCTCTGCCCTCTACAATGCCTAGTTAGGCTAAAGGAAATCCACCATTCTGTCTCTGGGATCACCCCACCACTGAGCCTGCCTGAAAGCACCCTAAAGAGACAGTCAGCTACCTCCTCCCCATACTTTGGGGAAACATAGATGAGCAGACTTGAGGATGCTCTTGCTGAAAGGGAGCAGAGATGAGAGTACCCCACCCTGGGCTTTCCCTGGTGTCAGATGATAAAGAATCTGCAAAGCAGGAGACCTGGGTTTGATCTCTGGGTTGGGAAGATTCCCCTGGAGAAGGGAATGGCAACCCACTCCAGTATTCTTGACTGGAGAATTCCATGGACAGAGGAGCCTGGCGGGGGCTACAGTCCATGGGGCCACAGAGTTGGACATGACTGAAGCAATTAATACACACACCCTCCTCCCTACCTTCATTAGCACCTCCTTAGCAGCTTCAGGACCGTGGGCCTGTTTCAGCTTGTCCTGCAGCTCCATCACCTGGGTCTCCAGCCCATGCCGTACCCTTTCACCCTGGTCCAGGAGAAGCTTCATGTTCTGGAGCCTAATAATCAATTACAGACCACATTATTGAGCATTAAGTGTCAGTCCATTTTCTAAACACTTTACTTATAGTAATTCCTTTAAACTTCCTTCAAGCATTTGTTCAAATCTAAACAATGTCTCCCCTGTTTGATTTAATACTATAACCTGCTCCCCTACAACCCAGCCCTCCTAAGGTTCTTTAACCTACTCTACTTACCACCTTCTCACATGTTACACATTTACTTACATAATATGCTTATTGTTTACTGTCTGTTTTTCCTCACTAGAAACTTTGCTTTATGGTTCACTGATGAACCATAGGAATCTAGATCAGTACCAATATATAATACTGATCACAAAACTTCTGCTACATGAATGATTGAATCCTCACAACAATCTGGTGAGGCAGGTATTATTATTAAGCCCATTTTACAGATTAAGAACTTGATGCACAGAGGCAAACCCAGGCAGCCTAACTCATGCACTATGAGCATATCTGATAGAAAAGGTAAAGAGAAAGGTCTCATCTTTAACCATCTCTGTCTGCCCCTTTCAGCTTCTGGAGATTTCCCTGTCTCCCCCAGCGCTGGGGGAGTCTCTGAATCTGGCTGAGGTCCCCACATGGCCCTGCGCGCACCAGCTGCACTCACTCCTTGGTACTCTGCTGGGCCTCCCCCTTCCTCCTCTCCAGCAGCTCCTGCAATCGGCTGCACTCTTCTGCCTTCTCCTCCAGCTGCCGTTCCAGCCCCACCTGGGACGGCTCTAGCTTCTGCCGTTTCTGGCAAAGGAAAGGAGAATGAAACAGGTGAAGGGTAGGTCAAGCCTCTCAGAAGGACCAGGATTAATGGAAATGTCTAACACCTATTGATACTCACTATGTGACAGGCGCTGAACTAGGAACCTTATGTATATTATCTGCATTTAAGCCTCAGATGAAACCTTGTAATGGTACTTATACTTGTAATGGTTTAAAATATGTCCACAGATTCTTTGCCATTCCTTTCAAAAGGTGAAACCTCTCCCCTTGTGCAGAGGCTGGACTTAAATAGACTCCCCTGGAGTACAGGCCATCTCTTCTAACAAAGAGACAAAGGAGGAAGTGATATGTCACTTCTAAGACTAGGTCATAAAAAGGCACTGCAGCTTCCTTCTAAGCTTCTCTCTTGAATCACCCACTCTGAGGGAAGGTAGTTACCACACTGTGAAGACACTCAAGCAGCCCTATGAAGAGGTCCACGTAGCAAGGAACTGAGGCCTCCAACTAACCACCATTGAGCAAGCCATGCTAGAAGTAAATCCTGCAACTCCGGTCAAGTATCCTAATGACGAGACCCCCAGCCAATATCTTGACTGGAAGCTCATTACAGGCCCTGAGCCACAACTACCCAGTTAAGTGGCTCCCAGACCTTGGACACTCTGATACTGGGCGATGTTTGTTTTGAGGTAATTTATTACACAGTAATAACTGTGTGTATGTGCTCAGTTGTGTCTGACTCTTTGTGACCCATGGACTGTAGACTACCAGGCTCCTCTGTCTACGGAATTTTCCAGACACGAATACTGGAGTGGGTTGCCATTTCCTACTCCAAGGGATCTTCCCAACCCAGGGATCGAACCCCCACCTCCTGCACCGCCTGGGCTGGCAGGCGGATTCTTTACCACTGTGCCAAGGTAGAAGCAGTGTTAAAAAAAAAAAGGAGTACAAAGGCTTGAGCATAAGACTGACCTGAATTTTAAAATTCCTCTACAGCTTACCACCTTGGGCAATTCATTTCATCTTTCTGATCCTCAACTTTCTTATCACACAAGGGTCCAGGATACCTACTTTACAGGGTCACTATAATCGTTACATATTACTCGGGATAGTACCTACTACAATAATTCAGCTCAATAAATGGCAGCTCCTATCACTGCCACCATTATGATAATGATGAAAAGAACTGAGGTAAATAATTTGCTCAAGATTTATACAGTCAGTAAGTGGTAGAGCTGGGCTTCCCTGGTGGCTCAGATGGTAAAGAATCTGCCTGCTTTGTGGGAGACCTGAGTTCAATCCTTGGGTTGGGAGGAGGGCATGGCAACCCACTCCAGTATTCTTGTCTGGAGAATCCCATGGACAGAGGAGCCTGGCAGGCTACAGTCCATGGGGTTGCAAAGAGTCGGACACAGCTGAGCGACTAAGCACAGCACAAGGGGCAGAGCTAGGACAAGACTGTCCAGAGGAACAGAATGAAAAGTAGTTGGACCCCTGATGAATGTGTTCTTCCTCTCCAGGCTCCGGAGAACCCCCAAAGTCCTTCCTGGGACTAGCACACACTCTTATCTCATCTCACAGGACACACAAGTGCTCTTCCCACTGCTTGGAAGGGCCCATCCAGGCCAAGTTTCTTCTCCCATGTGGTCCTTCACCCCTCCTGCACCTCTGATCCTCTCCTCACCTTCACCTCGTCATCCAGCTTTTTCTGTAGCTCCTCCACTTTTTGGGTGAGTTCAGCCTGCCCTGCCTTAGCAGTACCAGGAGAAGCCATCTGCCAGAGACACAGTGGGGAAAGAAGTGAGTCCACATCCAGATCCTGAGGCGCATGAGGCCCTAAGCCTGCCCCCCCACTCCACCATGAGAAGGCCACTCACCACCAGAGGCTGCAACTGCTCCAGTACCAAACTGACCTTCCTCCTCACAGAGGTTTCACTTTCTGAGCTTCTGGAGGATGAAAGGACAGACGCAAAGGTAAGGGGAGGCAAGGATGGAAGAGATGAGGGAAGGGAAGAGATGAGCAAGGAAGATGGGGAACAAAGCTAGAAGAACAAGAAAGTGACTCTGCTGTTGGGAGAGGTCCCCACTCACCCCTCTCTCAGGATGCCATAGATGGTGGCCTTCACGTGATCCATACTGCCTGGTGGGGCGGCCTCCTGCTGGTCTCGGAGAAGGTCTGGAGTTGATTTGAACTACACAAGAAGTAAACCCAAAGAAATGGGGAGGTTGAGAAGATTAAGCCAGAAGCGTGTATGGGGTTCAGGTAGAAGAGAAGTGGCAGTTGGGAGATGAGGCCCTTCAAGCACGAAGAACGAGCCTGAAATGGGGTACAGAGGCAATACTTCTGAGGCCAGAGCAACAGGCCAGGAAGGATCCACGTCTCACTATTGCTGCAAACCAGATTTTGCTCGACAGGCAGCTCTCAACCAGTTGTGAGCTGTGTCAAAGGCTATTTGTCACTAATGGCAGTTAATGTACTAGAATGTGTAAATGATTTACTTTTAGAATAGATTTAACTTTGTCTCAGAGTAACGTCACTCCCCTACTCACTCACATTCCTGAGTGGGAGACAAAGGTGGGAGTTTTGGCCAGAGCAGCAGAGAGCCACTCATATCCTCCAAGCCTGCTTCACTTCTGTGGCAGCCCTAGCAAATGCTAGCGACTGAGGCACACACAGTGGTCTGGCAAGAACGAGTTAGCTCTCCAGGCTTGTGAATGGTGATTTCACAGTTACTTCCACTTCCTTTACAATTCTGCCCATGGAAGTATCTTGTACACGTGAATATCATCTGTTAAGCAGATGGATAAAGTGGAAGACAAAATGTAGACTCTGCTATAGAGCATCTGAGTCCACTAGGGGGCCCAGGGCTGCTGGGTTGGGGCTGATGAGAAGGGGCCAGGGGTTGGAAGCCACAGAAGGGTGGGGTCTGACCTGTAGCACTGCAGGGTCCTGTACCCTCCCCCGTGGCTCCTCAAAACTCTGAAGGACCCAGTCCTGGGTCTGACGGGCACGGCTAAAGCCGCCTAGAGAGCTCTGGGCTGACGGTTTCGACTTGCCCGTGTGCTGGTCATGCTTTGTGCCAGGGATCCAGTGATCAGGGGACTGGCGCTCCCGTTCCTGGAGGGTGGCCCGTGGCAGCCGGTTGTCCAGGCTCTGGCTCCGCTTGCGCTGTTCAGGGGGCAGCATCCGCGTGCGGCGGCCAGTCCGGCCCCGGGTCTGGCCCCCATGGTGACTGTCAAACTTGTTGATGAGTGAGTCCACCGAAGACAGGGGGGCAGTGTCAATGGTGTTGCCCGGGGAAGTCCCCTGGGGGGCCAGCTCCAGCAGGCTGGTGCTCCTATTGTCTGGATCCATCAGGGAAGGGCCTGCCAGGGAGGCCTGGGACTGGGAGCGGAGTAGCCTTCCATTCCAGTGGGCCCCGGGCTCCTCATCTGAGGTGCTGCCCTGTGAGGGGGCAGGCAACTCCCTGGCCTGAGAGTAGGGGCTCTCGGCATGTTCCGAGTCAGAGCTCAGAGCTCCTGGCGCCCCTCGGTTGTTGGCCCCCTTGATCTGGACCCCAAAGGAGTCACCGCCTTTCTCTCCACTGTTAAGCACTACAAAGGGCTGCCCAGCAATGCCCTGCACGCGCACAGCAACCCCGTAAGTACTGGCTCTTGCATCCTTAGCTGGCCGTCGCCCACCACGACGTAGGGTGCCTATCTCTGCCTCGCCCACTGGTTCTGTGATGAAGCGAATCTGGACTCCATGGTCAACAGGGCCCCGGGGCTCGGCCATGGTGGACGCCTGCTCCATGGATAGGAGGGGTCCTGGAAGATGAAGGAAAGAGCTTAAGCTGAGAGATTAGAAATCGAAACCCAGAAACCTCCACGTGCCCAGCTTCTACGAGGCTGACTGCCTGCCAGTTCCCTCTATACAAAATAGTGATTCTCATACTTCATCTGAGCAGCAGCATCTGAAGGACTTGTTAAAACACAGACTCCACCCCCACCCCCCGACCCTCCGCAGAGTATCAGACTCAGGAGGTAGTCCCCAAGCGTGGGTTTACATTTCTAACAAGTTCCCAGGAAATGCAGATGCCGCATCCAGATTCCACACTTTGAATGACTGGCTCTCTCCTAGACATCTTTTTGTCCCTTTGGGGTTTTTTGTTTGTTTTTATTATTTACTCATTTACTGGGCTGTGCCGGGTCTAGTTGTGGCATGCAGGATCTTAGCTGTGGCACATGAGATCTAGTTCCCTGACCAGGAATCGAACCCAGCCCCCTACATTGGGAAGGTAGTCTTAGCCACTGGACCACCAGGGAAGTACCTTTTGGTCCCTTTTGAATCTGCTACCTTTTGAATCTGGTCCCTTTTGAGTACTGCCTACTCAAGAAAAAAGTAAGTGTTAGTCACCCAGTCAAGTCCAACTCTTTGCAACCCCATGGACTGTAGCCAGCCAGGCTCCTCTGTCCATGGGATTCTCCAGGCAAGAATACTGGAGTGGGTTGTCATTTCTTTCTCCAGGGGATCCTCCTGACCCAGGGATAGAACCCAGGTGTCCCACACTGCAGGAGGATTCTTTACTATCTGAGCCACCAGGGAAGCCCACTCAAGAAAAGATTTAAATAACATTTAAGAGTACCAGTCCAGGGAGTTCCCCGGTGGTCCAGTAGTTAGAAGTTCATGCTTTCACTGCTGGGGCCAGGGTTCAGTCCCTGGTTGGGGAACTGAGATCCCGCAGGCCATGTAGGATGAGTCCAAGAGGCCCCAGGGCAGGCAGACTTGTCCATCTGAGGGCCAGAGCCAAGACCACCTGCAGGTCGCCTCCCTAGGTCCATACTGCCTAAGCCCAGAGTCAGCAGATGGAATGTAGTCCAGGTATGTGCTGGCTCCAGGAACTTGGGGAGGAGAATTTCTCCTCTAAGCAAATAAAAAACCAGCTTCCCCCGCCCCTTCTGCTAACCTCCACCAGGGCCTAGCACCAAACTGGAGGAGGAGCCTCTGAAGTGCCAGAGACACAAACATACCTAACTCAACCCTCCAGAAGAGCTCTGGGCCAAGGAAACTTGGCAAGGCCCCTTTCAGGCAGGGACTGTAGAAGGGCTAAGCAGCCCATGAACCAGCGGGAGCAAGGAAAGGAGGGGCAGAGCTCTAGGTGAGACAGGGCTTGGAGTAAGAGCATTCCTAACATTCCCAGTCCCTCCCCTCCAGAGGAAGATACAGCGGGGAGGAACCCCTTATCAGCAATGGTTCTTCACCTTTTTGGTATTTGAGAAAATGTGAAAGCAATGCACCCTTCCCCCAGGTGACAGCTCACCCAGACTTTTAGCACAGCATCTCAAAAGGTCCTCAAAGCCCACCTGTGAACCCGAGGACCCCATCCTTCCACTGTGCAGACAATGGGGAGGACCAACCTCTCTGGACCAACCAACCTCTGACTCAGATACCCAAGACAGCAAGATACTTAGTTGGTAGGACCCTATGCTGGAATTCAAGTAAGAAATAGGACCAGAGGGATTCCCTGGTGACTCAATGATAAACAATCCACCTGCCAAGGCAGGAGACACAGATTCAGGGATCTGGGAAGATCCCACATGCTGTGGAGCAACTAAGCCCATGTGCTACAACTACTTAGCCTGTGCTCTAGAACCTGGGAGCCACAATTACTAAAGCCCAGACGCCCTGGAGCCCATCCTCCACAACAAGGGAATGAGAAAGCCAATGAGAAGCCCATGCACCACTAATAGAAAAAAGCTCAAGAAGCAATGAAGACACAGCACGGCCAAAAATAAATAAATAATTCTTTTTCAAAAAGAAAAGAAATAGGACCAGAAAAGAAGCTACAAGGCAAAGGTATAAGTTCTCCAAGCCACTCATCCGATAGAAAAGGCTCTGGACTAGACTCCGGATCTGACCTGGAATCCTTGTTTCTGCTCTTCACTTAATGTATATTACCTTGGATAAATCACAACTTTTCTAAGCCTGTTTCCTCATCTGTAAGATGGACATAATGATACTACCTCACAAGGTAGATAATTGCCCAAGAGAATTAGACAATAACAATTATATGGGTATATGCAACTATAAAAATTTATTAAGTTATACACAAGATTTTTGCCCTTTATTTACTTAGATTCTACTTCAATAAAAAGAGGGAAAATGACAAGATAGTAAACATGAACACACCTAGCAGCAAAAGCCTGTCACAAAGTTGTCGACAAATGTTATCCTGCACATATGTTGCTCCTTTCAAGGGGGCCTTCTTGGCTTCATTTGGTTTACAGAAGGATGTCACTTCCTCAGAGAAGCCTTTCCTGACCCTTCCCTCCCACAGACTAGATCAGATACACATTATACGCTCCACAGATGGCCTCATGAGTTTGCCTCAGTTTATTTTTTTAATTTATTTTTAATTGGAGAATGATTGCTTTACAATGTTGCGTTGCTTTCTGCCATACAACAACATGAATCAGCCGTTAAGTATATACATGTCCCCTCCCTCTTGAGTATATACACCTCCCACCCCCTACCCCATCCCACTCCCCTAGGTTGCCATAGAGGACCAGGTTGAGCTCCCTGAGTTATACAGCAACTTCCCATGAGTGATTTGTTTTACATATGGTAACACATGTGTTTCCATGCTACGCTCTCAATTCATCCCACTCTCTTCTTTCCCAGCCATGTCCCTAAGTCTGTTCTCTACATCCACGTCTGTTCCTGCCCTGCAAATAGGTCCATCAGTACCATTTTTCCAGATTCCACATGTGTGCATTAATATACAATATCTATTTTTCCCTGACTTACTTCACTCTGTATAACTGGCTCTAGGTTTATCCACCTCACTAGAACCGATTCAAATTCATTCCCTTTCATGGCTGAGTAATATTCCATTGTATACATGTACCACAATTATATATTTATCAGAGGGACAATTTGTTTCCTGTTTCCTCCACTCGATTATAAGCTCCTGGAGGGGAAAAAAACATTGCTCTCAGCTGACTCCTGTGTCCCCAGGGCCTAGCAGATAGTAGACATCAACATGTATCTATTAAAAGTTGTATCCTGAACCAAGGAGAACTCACACAGCCGTGGGGAGATTTCCCAAGGATCCCACACAGCCATTTCTTGTTTGCCCTAGTAACAGAACCTCTTCCTGGCCCGGACTCCCTGCCCTCTTCAGTCATAATTTTGGAACCAAATGTGCCTAGACTGCCAGCTATCAGAAGTCATGATGTGGCTCTACCATGATAGTATATCACCTGATCTTCCAGATTCAGGTCAAGGAGTTCTCAGCCTAGTCCCAGAGAATACATAGCCCCTTGCCCACCCAAGAGCATCAAGTTGCTCAGAGGCGGAACCAAGCCTACCCCTAGGTCCCAGGGACTCCCAAACCTCAATCTTCTTCAGCCCCAGAACATGTGAATCCAGGGCCAGGAGGGCTGAAGGGATCTTTGAGGTGGGTCAGAAAGCAGGGCTCTAAATGATTCAACATGGAAAACCCGAAACCTATCCGCCTTCAGTTACAGAGGACAGCGGGGCGGGGTCCACAGAGCAGGGCAGCTCCAAGGTCTTGCGTAAGTGCCAGAGGCAGGTAAACAATGATCGAGTGCCAGGCAACAGAGAGCCCAGAGCCTCTGCTCTCACCAGATGCCTGACCCTGCTTTTCCCACCACTGGCATGTGCCCAGGGCGCTCTTCACCAACTGGACTTGGGAAGAAGACTAGACCACAAGTTAATTCAGCTTCATCTGTCTGCCTGTCATTCCTGCCTGCGAGGAGGGGGCGGACACAGCACCTGTATCAGGCAGCCACTTCTCCCTGAGTTACTCATTAGCCTGCCCTGCCCCAATTCCATCATCTCTGGCCCAGCCATAAGCGTCTGGCTTCCAACTAGGAGTGACAGGGTCTCTGGACTCCTGGCAGAAGTGGGGGTGGGGTGGTTTCGGGTATGCCCAGGAAGAACTGGTATATAGAGGGCCTTGCAATATACTAGATGCTATATAATTGGCAGAGGCAGAAAATGGGTAAACTAGAGGTACACTGATTAGACTCCCCTTGGAGGTAACAAGGAAAACAAAATAGAAAAGGACCACTCAGTGACCTTGATCTTTTGGCTCCTATTTTCTCATACAGGTAATGAGATAAGGTTGACTGAGGATCCAAAAAGAACCCCCTAAGTGTACTCCTGGTTCAGTCCACTGAAACAGCCAAACCTGAGCGCCAGGCTAGAGCTGCTGGGCCAGTGGGGGGGAAAAAAACACAATGAGGAACTGGGCCCCTGCAAACTGGCTGGACAGGTTTGAGAGGCAAGAGGAAGGGGAGGGCCAGGGAGACTCCACTGGCAGTTTGTGAAGCAGATCAGAGAAATTCCACACCACAGAGGAGGCAGAGGGGCAAAACCAGGGGCAGGGACTCTGTCCAGCTTAGATGCCAAGGCAGAAGGTGGGAAAGGAACAGGCAGGAGGAACAGAGATACGAACAGATACACAATGAGCCTGGTGAGTGAGAGACAGCCCAGTGTGCGACAGGAAGACTGTCTCCCTCTACCCCTCCCTCTTGAGAGTTCCCAAGGTTGCATTCCAGATCCCACATAACCTGGGCCACCTCCCTGGCTCTTAGTTCTCCCCTTGCCTAGCCTGAAGAAAACCAGCGGCCCTACTCTTCTCCTCACTTCCCACAGGGGTGGTGGCAAGCAGGTCAGCCTGGGGAAAGCAGGAAGGGTTCTAGGAAGCCAGAATCCTCTTAGGGTCAGGCAAATCTCTGGATTAGCAGTCCCCTAGGGCCAGCCCCCCATTCCCAAATACCCAGGATGAAAAAAGAGGTATGGAGGCATGTGTAAGCAGCCTGTCGACTACATAGCGGTTGCTAATTATTTCCCAATTACAACAACTCTCCTCAGGCAGGGCATCAAAGGGGCCAAGTTATGGCTGGCTCTGGTTCCCTCACCCGCCTAAGGCAAGGAAATCTGCCTCAGAAGTTTAGTCTAGGCCCTCATGTGCACCTCTCATCCAGCCTGAAGACTTAGAGGTGCTGAATCTCCTAGTCCTGGGGTCTCCTGAGGAGCCCTGCTTATTTCCTGCACCAGTGTCTTCTGCCAGTCTGACAGCCACCACAGTCCAGCTGTTAGGGATGCCTGGTGGGGTCTCAGCGAATAATGGAGAATTTCCAAGAGGCATTGAGAAAATTGGTTAGGCTCCCAAACCTCACCCAACAGCTCCATCTAGAACCCCAGAAGTATGTGTGCTTGGAGGGAGGGTTTGACATTAGCCCCCAGAAAGAGGCCTCATTAGAAAAAAGTATTTCTACATATTTTGTAGGCCTAGGGATCAGTGCTTACTCAAATCCCTCTCTCATAGAGCACTCTCTCAAGAGGAAGAAGGAAAAATCCTCTCTGGCAAGAAAGCAAAGGAGGACAAATGTCGAAAGCCTTAGTTTCACACCTAGCAAAGAGATGGGGGTATCCTCTCCTTTTACCTCTCGGTGTCTATTAATTGCACCTGTCTCCTCCCATAGGTGAAAGGTTAAAGACTCCACACCTCAGAGCCAACTCAAAGCTAGAAGAGAGGTATCAGGGCCGGCTCAGACTGGCAGTCGGGGAAAGAACCTCAGAGAAACAGCACCTTTCCACGCCCTCTCCTTTCCGTCTCTGAACCATAGACAGCAAGTCCCCTTTGCCCTACCAAGACTGACTCCTTCCCCCTACCATTCCGGTCTCCAGGAGAAATTCTGCCCCAGGGACTGGCGTCTGACCTCCAGAGATATCTTGGCCCTGAAACGCTTTCATGCCCTGGGAATAGCCTTAGCCTCAGGTGCCCCTCACCTGGCACCTTCCCAAGCACCTGCGTCTGGCACCTTAGAGCAGAAGCCAGCTCTTTATCAGTAGTACTCCCACCCTACCTTGACCTCCCCTCCTCCTCTCGCCAACACAGCACCTGTGCCCTGGGTATCTCTGATCGCCTTGACTCCCGCCCCTCAAGGGTACACCTGAGAGCTCGCCTGCCTCTTGGGTGCCCTCGCCTCCCGCCCGGTTCACTCACCCTAGCCGGGCTCGGCGCTCCCGGGCTCGGGCTCGGGCTCGGGGAGAGCTGCACGATCGGCTCCCGGGCCCTCCCCCTCTGTCCCTCTGAGCTCCCTCCTTCTTTCTCCCCCTCCCACCAACCTGTTACTCCCCTCCGGAGCTCCACCTTCATTGGCCGTCACCACCCGCCCCGCCCTACCCTTCCTCCGGTTGGCCCGTTTTCCGCGAGGGGCGGGGCCGCCGCCGCAGGGACCGGGACCCGGGGTCGCCAGCCGGGGTGGGCGGGAGGGGCCGGCGGTCACGTGGGCCGGCGGGCGGTGAAGCGCGGGGGCGGGGGTGGGGCGGCGAGGGGCATCGGGAGGCCATTTTGGGGGCGTAGTGGCTGGCCGCCCTTGACCGGCCCCTGCCCGGGCGCTGGACTGGCAGCCGCCCGCCAGAGCATCTTCTCGCCTCAGCTGCCGAGCAGTGCCCCGCTGCCGGGTTCTCGGCCGGAACCTCTGTCCAGACTCCTTTCTGCCCTTCCCCTACCTCCGCATAAACCAGAATACTCTTCCGTGGCATCCTGCGGAAGATACCTTCCCGGTCCCCAGACGTCAGCAGCCCCTCCACTTCAGCTCCGTCTCCCTTTTTCCAACCTGAGCCGGATCCCAATCTTGGATTCTCCTCCCTAATCTCCTGGCCTCCACAAACCATTCAGCCTGGCACCTTTTTCTTCATAGTATGTATCACCTTCCAGAGTATATAATTTAATCTAAAATTCGTATTCGTCGTTTGTCTCTCGTCCTACTCTAAGCTCCACCAGAGCAAAAATCTGTTTTGTTCTCTGGTTTATCCCAAATGCCTACAACAGGGACAGGCATCTGTTAGGCACTTAGTAAATATTTGTCGAGTGAATGAATGGGAAGGGGCGGGGTGAATTTACATGGAATACGAATGACTTTCATTCTAAACAGAAGAGGATCTCAACCCCAGATTGTAAATCCATTTTAGACTTTCGCGTTTCAAGAAGTGGGGAAATTGATTCCAGAACGCTGAAGAGTAAAGTCGGGGTGCTCCGCAAACTGCAGACAGGCCGGCTAATCAACTAGCTGCAGTTAAACAGCGAGAAAGCTAACTTCCGAGATTTCAATGGTTGAGGTATGTGAAAAAGAGATAGACTTAGTTTGCGTTGCTAGGTTCCGATATTCGCATTTATTCAACAAATATTGATTATGTACCTATTTGGCGTTGAAGAGGAATCCTATATGCTGCTGACAGTCTAGTGCTTTCGAGGGAGCTCATTTCCCTCCCCTTCCCCCAAGCTTCGAAGGCTAGGTGTAGGTCCTGGACAGTAAAGTCCCATCTCCAGGTTTCTAGGCTGGGAAGCAAATCTGCATTCCAAGGGAAGCTTTTAGGTAGGGATTAGAGTCATCGAACTGGCCCATGCCCCAGGGTGGGACAGAAAAGAAAAGAAAAGCACGGGGGTTGGGGATCGGAAAAGGAAGTGCCTCTTCAGGACCAAGTACCTTCAAACCCATGGGGTGGTTTTTTTAAGATTTTTTTTTTTTTTTTAAATATAAGATTGTTTAACTGACCTAAATATTGGGAAATGGAAATGCCTAAACTCCCCTAAGGTAACGCCTCAATCGTTAGGCTACTTAGTGTACTTGTAAAGTTAGAGTGACAAAGGAGACACCCACCCCAACCCTATGAATACAGATTACAAGGAAAAACTGGGAGGCCTCTGAGTCACAGAGATAGTCACCTGTTCCTCAAGGAAGCACACAATCTCAGAGAGACATTTCCCAGACACAGGGGGCAAAGGTGACACTGAGGCCTTTTTCAGAGTTTATGTTCTCTCTCCTTAAGAAATGTTACACTTTGGCAGAAGTGACCAGTTTATAAATACAGCAAAGGCAGAAAATTAGAGCAAAACATAGAATCCAGGAAGAAGAAATGAATTACATTGGTATATATTCAAGAGGGTAATTTTACTTTTGTGAAATGGAATAGAAGAGAATGATATAGGTAAACTGGAAAAGGCTTCATGAAAGAAAAGTGAATTTGGAGCCAAATTCTCATCCTACAATTCTTTCCTCAGTTCTTGAGTTATCCAAGACTGTCACCACTACCACTAACAACTCTACTGAAATCGTTGTCCCGGGGATTGCCTATTATTCTGTGCCCAGTTCCTAAATGGAGCAGCAGGAAGGCTACACAGGAAGAGTAATTAAAGATAAGTAAGTAACTGAAACTCCAGCACTTTGGCCACCTCATGCGAAGAGTTGACTCATTGGAAAAGACTCTGATGCTGGGAGGGATTGGGGGCAGGAGGAGAAGGGGACGACAGAGGATGAGATGGCTGGATGGCATCACTGACTCTTGGACGTGAGTCTGAGTGAACTCCGGGAGTTGGTGATGGACAGGGAGGCCTGGCGTGCTGCGATTCATGGGGTCGCAAAGAGTCGGACACGACTGAGCGACTGAACTGAACTGAACTAAAATAACTGAAAAGGAGTGATGCCACTGGCTGAGCTTAAAAGGACAGGAGACAGAAGGGATTTGGGGAATAATCTAAAAGAGGAAGAATAAAATAAATTAGCTTTGGAAATTCCATCTTGGGAGGTGGGACACACACACCGTAAAGTATAGTTCAGGCTAAGGCAGAAAAGAAGGAGAGACAACCTCAACGGAGGCAGGTTACCTTTATTTAGGCAAGGAGGAGTGACAGTTGGCCAAAGACCAGACTGAGTGCAAAAGAGGGATCAGGGAGACTTCATATTTAAAGGGAGGTTTGTGGAAGCAATAAGGGAAACGTTAGGCGGGATGTTTTGGGTATTCTTTAATTGAGATGGCATTTGTAGTTGGGCAGGGGGTGTTAAGTCCCTGGCAGATGTAGGAGGTGGAAGGTTTCTGGACAGGGGTTGATAAGTCCCAGGTAGATACAACCAGCCTGGAGCATCAGGGCGGGACCTAAAGGTTCAGCAAAGGCTTTTGAGATTGTTGTTTTCTTTTCTAGGCCCAAAGACTCCTTCACACACAAACACAGTCTAGCAAACAACTAGAAATGAAGTTAAAGTTAGCACTAGAGACCAGATCTAAGAATCATCCTCATAGATGTGAAAGTTTCTAAACAGGACCAAAGAACAAACCTTGAGAAGTATGGAGTAGGTGGATAAAAGCAAAAATAAAAACCAGTGATGGAGTAGGCAGAGAGGTAGATGAAAAAGTCCATAGAAGAGGGTTGTTTAAGTAGAAGAGACTGAAATTTGGGATTTAGAAATCATGGTTGATCTTCTAGTTGTTGGTTTCAACAGCATGGCAGACCCTTAGGGCAAACTGCAATAACAAGTATATCAAGAAAAGAGAGAAATGTACCTTGGCTTAAAGAAAAACAGGGTGAAAGAAAGGGGAAGTTTTATGTTGGTTTTGTTTTCAGGAAAGAGAGACTTGGTTATATTTTAAGAATAAGCCAGAAGAGTGAGCAAGATTCAAGAAATAGCAGTGAAAGCCTGGACATAGAAGAAAAGGTAAATTTTGTGTTCTGGAACTTAAATTGGAAGGCCAGACATGAAGGAGTAAGAAGTTGCAGAAGTTGAGTCAGATAACTTTAGCCCACCAGATTGATGGAGAAATTAAATTATTTATTACTATTATTATTTTAGTATTTATTTGTTTATTTATTAGCTGTGCTGGGTCTTAGTTGAGGCATGCAGGATCTGTTAGCTGAGGAACATGAACTGCCAGTTGCGGCACGTGGGATATAGTTCCCCGATCAGGGACTGAAACTGCTGCTCTAGACTGGGAGCACAGAGTCCTAGCCACTGGACCACCAGCGAAGTCCCAAGGAGGGTGATTCTGAGGGCTGGAGACTTTGTAAAGAAGTTTTGAAGCTGTTGGAATTACCCATAAGCCTAAGGAAGAGTATGAAAAGTGCCAAATGAATGGCACAAGTGAAATACTACTGAAAAGTCTTCCTTTCAACTAGAATGGGAAGGTATCTAATGTGGACCTTAAAAAAAAAAACAGGTAGGTGAAAGGGTAGGGAGAGGCCCTTGGAGCAGGAAGGTACAGTGGTTATTGTGGACAGTGGAAGGAGATCCTCCAGGCTGAGCAGAGGGACAGGCAAGTATTGAGAAACAGACCGGAAAGGTAAATTGTAGGGTAAATTATTCAAGGCCTTGCTTCCCTCATAGCTCAGTTGGTAAAGAATCTGCCTGCAATGTAGGAGACCCCAGTTTGACTCCTGGGTCAGGAAGATCTGCTGGAAAAGGGAAAGGCTACCCACTCAGTATTCCTCGGTTTCCCTGGTGGCTGGTAAAGAATCCACCTGCAATGCGGGAGATCTGGGTTTGATCCCTGGGTTGGGAAGATCCCCAGGAGAAGGGAAAGGCTACCCACTCCAATATTCTGGCCTGGAGAGTTAGTCCACGGGGTTGCAAAGAGTCGGACACAGCTGAACAACTTTCACTTTCTTTATGAAAATCAAGGTAAGGAATGTGGGCTTTATTGATAGATCACAGAGAGCTACTGTAGATTTTTGAACAAGAAAGTGAAGGTGTACTTCAGAAGGTGAACCTAGGTTGGAATGATGAATGCAATGGCAAGTCTTGATTGAGGTGGTAAGCCCTGCGCTGGAGTAGTGACCAAGGGAGGAATGTCCTTTAGCACATTACTCATCATTTCTTTACAAAGTTCATTACAAATATTTTGCTCTTCAACAGCAGTACCAACATGTAATTGCACTCATGCTTAGGGCTTTTCCTGGTTGAGTAAAATTTCTATTATGGGTGTTGTTAGGGAAGATAAGAAATGGTCACTTTATATACTCACTTGATACACTCTTCCAGTCTTGGGGTTCAGGATTGCCAAGAGTCCCCCACTTCTTCTGACCCACATCTTCCACTCTGTCCACAGAGATTTTATTAGTGGACATCACTGAGGCAGAGCATGAGTCAGGATTCAAGAGACCTGTATTCTAATTTTGAGTCTGAAAAAGCTATAATCCTAGCCAAATTTCCTAAATCTGGAGCTCAGTTTCTTCTGAGAAATTAAGACAATTCCGGATTCCTTAATTATATTGTTTCTTTTGTGCTCCTTGGGAGGAAAAAGTCATGTTGGTCTTGCAGCTCCTCCTTTTATTATCAGCT
This sequence comes from Bubalus kerabau, assembly GCF_029407905.1. Lineage (NCBI taxonomy): Eukaryota > Metazoa > Chordata > Mammalia > Artiodactyla > Bovidae > Bubalus > Bubalus kerabau. Next base: position 20,075,939 of record NC_073629.1, read on the forward strand.
GAAAACATGAATATGTGTAACAATATCTGATATACAACAAGGTAACTGTTTGGGACAAAGAATTCCAAGCAACATTTTGGGTCTAATCAGAGTCACTTACTGATAAGGGAAAGACTTTTCTCCCAGCTCATGAGTTGACCCCTTAACCTCAAACCCTTTCATCAGCCCCGGCTTCCAATGCTCTGAGCAACGAAATTCCAGTATGTTCAGTCTCCAGCATATGTTCGAAATATGAGTATCATTTAAAAGAAAAATAGAGCAAGAAGGCTACATACTTGCAATTCCAATGGAAATTAAATGGAACAGATTCCTTCTGCATACTTTTTTTTTTTTTTTTTTTTCTGAGCTGGTAAATCGCCATTCTGAGGAGAGAACCAGCTTTCTTCCACACACCCAAACAACAGCTGATTCCACCTCCCATCCTGCTTTCCTTTCCTCATCAGTGAAGGAGGCAGAAGCTAGACAGCTTAAACCTATACACACTTTCCCGAAGCCCCACTTTCTCTCACAGTCCACTGTGGACTGTGAGAATTTCAGCAGAGTCTCACATTGATTTATTTAGGCTCTTTATCTGAATGATTTTCAAAGTATATGTCTCAAATAGAGGCGAGATGATACACAGACAGAGCACTGGACTCGAAAATCAAACATCTGATTCAGCAGCCACAGAGAAATGTAACTCAGATCTCCCTTTAAGAAAAACATGCCATTCAACTGCCAGAGTGCTGTTAGCTGTCAGCCTTCAAGTGACATAATCTTAGGATCTATCACCTTCCCAGGTGGCTTAGACAGTAAAGAATCCACCTGCAATGCAGGAGACCTGGGTTCAGTCCCTGGGTCGGAAAGAACTCCTAGAGAAGGAAATGGCAACCCACTCCAGTATTCTTGCCTGGGAAATTACATGGACAGAGAAGAGTGGTGGGCTACAGCCCATGAGGTTGCAAAGAGTCGGACACAACTGAGTGACTGCACTCTCAGTGGTAGAGCTGGGGCCCCATTCCCCACAGGGCTCTCAGCCTGCGATTAGGCACCGTGTGTGCATTAGGGCTTGGCCGTTTCTGCTCACTGTTCTCTGCTCACTGCTCATTTCTGCTCAGTGTTCTCTAAGCCTTTCTCTAAGCCCTGGAACCTTCCATTGGGCCAACTGCAACTTTGGAGGATCTGTCTGCATCATGGTTTGAGATTCTCTTTCCCCAATTTTCCTTCCTACTTTCTTTTCTTTCAGTTATCAAATCTGTATCAACACCCGAAAACTTTACTTACCCATTCGTGTTTCATTCCCCTGTATCTTTCACAGGTATTGTGCCTTTGTGCAAATTCACCTCTTTTCACAGATAATTGTAAGGCTTCCTCAGACAGCCATTTTGGTTTTTTGCATTTCTTTTCCTTGGAGATGAATAGCTTTGAAAAGAGGAGAAGCAAAAAGCAAAGGAGAAAAGGAAAGATAAACCCATCTGAATGCAGTGTTCCAAAGAACAGCAAGGAGAGATAAGAAAGCCTTCCTCAGTGATCAGAGCAAAGAAATAGAGGAAAACAATAGAATGGGAAAGACTAGAGATCTCTTCAAGAAAATGAGAGATACCAAGGGAATATTTCATGCAAAGGTGGGCACAATAAAGGAAAGAAATGGTATGGACCTAACAGAAGCAGAAGATATTAAGACAAGGTGGCAAGAATACACAGAAGAACTATATTTAAAAGATCTTCACAACCCATATAATCACGATGGTATGATCACTCACCTAGAGCCAGACATCCCAGAATGTGAAGTCAAGTGGGCCTTAGGAAGCATCACTACGAACAAAGCTAGTGGAGGTGATGGAATTCCAGTGGAGCTATTTCAAATCCTGGAAGATGATGCTGTGAAAGCGCTGCACTCAGTATGCCAGGAAATTTGGAAAACTCAGCAGTGGCCACAGGACTGGAATAGGTCAATTTTCATTCCAATCCCAAAGAAAGGCAATGCCAAAGAATGCTCAAACTAGCACACAATTGCACTCATGTCACACGCTAGTACGGAGAAGGCAATGGCAACCCACTCCAGTGTTCTTGCCAGGAGAATCCTGCTAAGCCTGAAGCGACTTAGCAGCAGCAGCAAACACGTATAGATAGCAGATTAAAAAGCAGAGATATTACTTTGCCAAAAAGATCCATTTAGTCAAAGGTATGGTTTTTCCAATAGTCATGTATGGATGTGAGAGTTGGACTATAAAGAAAGCTGTGTGCCAAACAACTGATGCTTTTGACCTGTGGTATTGGAGAAGACTCTTGGATCTTTGTTGGCAAAATAATGTCTCTGCTTTTTAGTACGCTGTCTATGTTGGTTATAGCTTTTCTTCCAAGGGGTAAGCATCTTTTAATTTCATGGCTGCAGTCACCATCTGCAGTGATTTTGGAGCCCAAGAAAATAAAATCTGTCACTGTTTCCACTGTTTCCCCATCTATTTGCCATGAAGTGATGAGACCGGATGCCATGATCTTAGTTTTCTGAATGTTGAGTTTTAAGCCATCTTTTTCACTCTCCTCTTTCACTTTCATCAAGAGGCTCTTTAGTTCTTCGCTTTCTGCCATACAGGTGGTGTCATCTGCATATCTGAGGTTATGGATATTTCTCCTGGCAATCTTGATTCCAGCTTGTGCTTCATCCAGTCCAGCATTTCTCATGATGTACTCTGCATATAAGATAAATAAGCAGGGTAAGAATAGACAGCCTTGACGTACTCCTTTCCCTATTTTGAACCAGTCTGTTGTTCCAAGTCCAGTTCTAACTGTTGCTTCCTGACCTGCATACAGATTTCTCAAGAGGCAGGTCAGGTGGTCTGGTATTCCCATCTCTTGAATAATTTTCCACAGTTTGTTGTGATCCACACAGTCAAAGGCTTTGGCATAGTCAATAAAGCAGAAATAGATGTTTTCCTGGAATTCTCTTGCTTTTTCAATGATCCAGTGAATGTTGGCAATTTGATCTCTGGTTCCTCTGCCTTTTCTAAATCCAGCTTGAATATCTGGAAGTTTGCAGTTCATGTACTGTTGAAGCCTGGCTTGGAGAATTTTGAGCATCACTTTACTAGCATGTGCTGCTGCTGCTGCTGCTGCTAAGTTGCTTCAGTTGTGTCCGACTCTGTGCAACCGCATAGACGGCAGCCCACCAGGCTCCGCCGTCCCTGGGATTCTCCAGGCAAGAACACTGGAGTGGGTTGCCATTGCCTTCTCCGTACTAGCGTGTGACATGAGTGCAATTGTGTGCTAGTTTGAGCATTCTTTAGGATTGGAATGAAAATTGACCTTTTCCAGTCCTGTGGCCACTGCTGAGTTTTCCAAATTTCCTGGCATACTGAGTGCAGCGCTTTCACAGCATCATCTTCCAGGATTTGAAATAGCTCCACTGGAATTCCATCACCTCCACTAGCTTTGTTCGTAGTGATGCTTCCTAAGGCCCACTTGACTTCACATTCTGGGATGTCTGGCTCTAGGTGAGTGATCATACCATCGTGATTATATGGGTTGTGAAGATCTTTTAAATATAGTTCTTCTGTGTATTCTTGCCACCTTGTCTTAATATCTTCTGCTTCTGTTAGGTCCATACCATTTCTTTCCTTTATTGTGCCCACCTTTGCATGAAATATTCCCTTGGTATCTCTCATTTTCTTGAAGAGATCTCTAGTCTTTCCCATTCTATTGTTTTCCTCTATTTCTTTGCCCTGATCACTGAGGAAGGCTTTCTTATCTCTCCTTGCTGTTCTTTGGAACTCTGCATTCAGATGGGTATATCTTTCCTTTTCTCCCTTGACTTTGGCTTCTCTTCTTTTCTCAGCTATTTGTAAGGCCTCCTCAGACGACCATTTTGCCATTTTGCCTCACTGAACCTTAAAAAAAGAACCCCTCCTGGATAGTTTGTGGGGGTACAGATAGATAGTCTCTGAGAAAAGAGGGCGATCCAGTTGCTAAAACTTTCACTGATGGTAAAGCAGGAAAATATTCCTATGGCGCAACAATTCAGACATATGTGGTAGGCGGAGGGAGAGCAGTGAATCCAAGGACAATGGAATGGGCTGACTGTTATTAAGTAGTGTTGAGCCCTGCCAAGAGATAATGAAAAGCTGAGAGCAGTTATCAAACATTGAAAATTGACTGTGAAGGCCAGAGAGCCTCTTTGATGGGTTACAAAGAGGCCCTTATCTATTGCATTGGGGGAGGAAAGAAAAAAGAAAAAATGCTGAAGACCAAACTCAGGACTTGAGAATTCTGGGAGGCAGATCTGTACTCAAGGTCAGGATCCTAGTTAGGAAAACCCAGGACCCTGACACGCTGAATGGAGGTATCTAGGGGGTTCCCTCAAAGATTTTTGACTCCCTACAATCTTCTGAACTCCTCAGTGCCTTAAGAGGGGGCCCACCCTTTCCTGTTTGGACCTAGCATTCCCTCCATGTGGAAAGATACTGCAGAGGCCTCCCGCCACCCCCACCCCTACCCCCCTCAGAATTTGTCTCCACCTCCTCTCCTGACTGCCAGGATCTTATTAGGGTTAAGTTACAGCATAGTCCAGTGAAAACACACTGGTCCTGATGAGGGAAGAAAAGGACATACCCCCAAAGTAGCTGTGAAAACTGACCAGTATGAACTGTAAGGGTTGGGGAATGTCTATAGAATTGGGGTTTTGATGGTGCTTAACCAAGGGGCTGAAATACAAGACTGGGTAAAGAAGAGTTTGTTGACTGGGACACCCTCCACCCTCTCCTGGGGTAGAATTTAACTTCCTCTTAAGGACCTGCCTCAGTGGCTCCTAGGAACGTGGAGGATGTGATAACCTTTGCTGAGTGAAGTTCAGTTGCCTGGATTGCCACAGCAATTGGGGGAAGAAAGGATTAAATGGCTCAGTGAAATGATCATGCCAGAGTCAATGATAAGAGGCCAGAAACCCTACCAAAGGATGTTCCATGGAAGGTCTATGTGGATGCTAATTCACTTCAGTCATGTCAGACTCTTTGTGACCCTGTGGACTGTAACCCACCAGGTTCCTCTGTCCATGGGATTCTCCAGGCAAGAATACTGGAGTGGGCTAGAACAGCCCATTTACCAGTGCCATCAGGAATGTGCTGGTGAGAGGAGTAACGCATTACTAAGAAGCTCAGTGTTGGTTTTCTTCTGCAAAGCAGAGCTAGCAAGAAAAGATGCTGTCATAGCCTGGCTCTCCAACAGCAAAAGGGATAATGGGGTCCCAAAGCAATAGAGGCCAAGTGGCAACATTTAACTGCCAGTGGGTTGGGGGTTGTAATGAATGATTAGCAAACTCATAGTGACAGCCCAGTAGCTTGACACAAGGAGTTGTGTAGATGGGTAATAGAACATGGCATTCCTGCTGCTACTGCTAAGTCGCTTCAGTCGTGTCCAACTCTGTGTGACCCCATAGACGTCAGCCCACGAGGCTCCCCCGTCCCTGGGATTCTCCAGGCAAGAACACTGGAGTGGGTTGCCATTTCCTTCTCCAATGCAGGAAAGTGAAAAGTGAGAGTGAAGTCCCTCAGTCATGTCCGACTCTTAGCGACCCCATGGACCGCAGCGCACCAGGCTCCTCGGTCCATGGGATTTTCCAGGCAAGAGTACTGGAGTGGGTTGCCATTGCCTTCTCCATGACATCCCTAGGGGCAGTCAAAACAAGGGTATTACTGAATATATGTAATGAAAAGAAAGCAAACATAGATGAGCAGAAACTCAAGATGGAGGTCCCAGTTAAAAAAAAAAGAAATCATGATCTCTTATCTAGTTCCCCAGCCTCAGTCAGTTTCCAGACCCAGAATTCACTGATTAAAGAGATGTCCATGTCTCCAAAACTGGCAACACCACAGTAAGTATATATTGTAGTGATTCCCCAGTCTTTCCAGAAAGGGACTTATGACTATTTACTCAGGTGACTGTAAAGATAGGAAAGAACCCCCAGGTATATTGAGGACTGTGGGACACAGAATCTCAGTTGACATGGACACCTGGAGACCCAAAGCGTCATCCTTACCCCACTGCTGGGGTGGGACCCTGTGTGAGTTAGGTGGTAAGTAGAGTCCCAGTCAAAGTCCAGGGTCCTGTGGATCCACTCTTTCTAGTCAGAAGCAATGCGGACTGTGTGGACATCCTGCGGAGCACCCTTTGGTCTACTGCATTGATGACATCATGCTGATCGGTCAGAATGAGCAAGAAGAGCTGGCACACTAAAAGCCTCGGGAAGACACATGCACGCCAGAGCGCGGAAGATAATCCCTACAGAAATGCCGGGGCCTATGACATCAGTCAAGTTCTTAAGATTCCAGTGTTGAAGAGACATGCCAGGACATCCCTTCCAAAGGAAAAGACATACTATTTCATCTTCCATGCCTTATTGCAAAGAAGGGATCACAGACCTGGGAGGCCTCTTCAGCTTGTGAAGACAATACTTTCCACACTAGGAATAGTGCTCTGGCCCACATACTAGGTGACAAAAAACTGCCAGCTCTGAATGGGGCCCAGAGCAGGAAAAGAGTAGCCCCCAAATCTTAGCTCACCCTGTTATAACAAAATGCCACATATCAGGTAGCTAATAAACAACAAACATTTATTTCTCATGATTCAGAAGTCTGGGAAACCCAGGATCTCAGTATTTGGTAAGGGCTTCCTGATTCTTAGATGTCTGTCTTTTCACTGTGTCCTCACATGGCAGAAGCAGGGAGGCGTCTCTCTTGGACTTCTTTAGTAAGGACACTTAATACCATTCATGAGGGCTCTACCCTCCTGACTTAATCACTTCCCAAAGACCCCTCCTCCTAACACCATCACACCGGGCATGAGGATTTCAACGTATGAATTTTGGAGAGACGAAAACATTCAGACAATAGCACCCACTCACCATCACCCTCAGTGACTCACCGGGGACTTTGCACTGACTGTTTCTGCAACTCTGGGCTCTGCAGGGTTTGAAGTTCTAATCCCCAGAGGGTTATATTCTTCCCAGAAGGGTAACATTGAGTTTCATGCTATGGCTGCCACCTGGTCAGTTTGGATTCCTTACACACAGGGAGCAGCAGGCAAGAAGAGAAATGACCATGTTGTCGGGGGTCATTGGCCCTGATTAGGGAAGAGGTAAACTGCTGCTACCCAGTTTGGGCAGGGAGGAATATGTGCAGTGACCCACCCGGGCACATCTTGCCTAGTTTTGACCTTGAATGGACAAATGTAGCAATTTTGACCTGAGAAGGTACCTCACACCCCTCAGGAGCTAGGGTTTGGGCTGCGCCACTGGGTAAGCCACTGAGACCAGTAGAGGTAACAGCTGAGAGCAAAGGGGATTTGGAGTGGAGGAAGGAAACAGCACAGGTTGCAGCCCTGAGACCAGCTGCAGCAATGGGACTGCACGTTACTGCACTAACCTCCCTTGTCTAAGTTTCTCCGGAGGAGGAGAGGTCCAGGGAACACTTACTCAATATGCAGGAAGAAGTGAATCCTCATGATATAAGAGGTGGACTGTAGTAGCCCTGGAGCTGCCCCACTTGGATTCCCTTCAGGAAAGTACTTGTGCTCACCTGCCAGAATGCAATGACCTCACAGCTTCCAGTTGCAGCACCTAGAGGATTCATGATTATATTCAAGTTGAGACCAGATTCTTCCCAGGCAGCCCCCAGGAATGACTGAGCCCAATGTGGGTACCAGGACTGGCCATTTCTGCTCCATGTTGTTCAGTCACTCAGTTGTGTCCGCATCTTTTTACCCCCATGGACTCCAGCACGCCAGGCTTCCCTGTCCTTCACCATCTCCGGGAGCTTGCTCAAACTCATGTCCATTGAGTCAGTAATGCCATCCAACCATCTCATCCTCTGTTATCCCCTTCTTCTCCTGCCTTCAATTTTTCCCAGCATCAGGGTCTTTTCCAATGAGTCAGCTCTTCACATCAGTTGGCCAAAGTATTAGAGCTTCAGCTTCATGGAGCTTCTGCTCCATGAGACTCCTCTCACTGGCCATCTTTGTCCCAGATCTCCCTGCTGGGCCTGCTGAGATTGTCAGAGCTGCACCATGATTTGGGATTCTCCTCGCCCAATCCTGCTTCCTCGCTCTGTGTCTTTCTCAGGTGTTACCCCCAATAAACTTCTTCTATTGTTAACTTTGTCTTAGCATCTGTTTCCCAAAAGACCCAAACCAATACACCCCAGCAGTAAAATATATTAACAAGAAAAATTAAAACTACATATGTATATATCACATACTATTAAGTACAAAGATTTTTTATATTTACATAGATAAAACCTGGAAGAAAACATAGAAAAATAAAACTGATCTATTAGAGTAATAGGATTGCAAATGAAGTTTTTAAAACCTGTCCTTTACTGTTGATATTGCTTCTAGATTACACAAAAATAAGGAGAAAATAAGAATATTGGTTCTGAATCTACTTTCTGCCTCTTAAAACCTATGAGAATTTAGACAACTGAGTTTTAATTTCCCTGTCTGTAATATAAGAATAATAATTGTGAAAATAAAATGAATTTAGGATTATGAACACACTTGGCTATTATACACCACCATGAAGTTTGCAAAGTGTTGTTTGTATTGCTCACTGGGGCCTCATATATAAGGAAGTTGGTCAACCGATAAATATTTGTTAAAAGTCTGTTATGCATCAGGTATCATTTGTGTTAGTTTTCCGTGGGTGCTATAACAGATTAGCACAAATTTAACAGCTTGCTGCTGCTGCTGCTGCTAAGTCGCTTCAGTCGTGTCCGACTCTGTGTGACCCCATAGATGGCAGCCCACCAGGCTCCTTTGTCCCTAAGATTATCCAGGCAAGAACACTGGAGTGGGTTGCCATTTCCTTCTCCAATGCAGGAAAGTGAGAAGTGAAAGTGAAGTCGCTCAGTCGAGCCCAACTCTTAGTGACCCCATGGACTGCAGCCCACCAGGCTCCTCTGTCCATGGGATTTTCCAGGCAAGAGTACTAGAGTGGGGTGCCATTGCCTTCTCCGATTTAACAGCTTAAAACAATACAAATTTATCATCTTACAGTTCTAGAGATTAGAAATCCTAAAATCATGTTGTCACAGGGCTGTATTCCTTCTAAAGGCTAGTAGGGAATCTATTTCCCTGTCTTTTCCAGCTTCTAGGAGCTGTCTACATTCTTTAGCTCGTGGCCCCTTCCTCCATCTTCAAAGCCAGCAGCACAGGACCTGCCAGTCCCTCTCCCACTTTCTGACAGCTACTTCTGTTGCCATATGTCCTCTGATACTGATCCTCTTTCCCTCTTATAAAGACCCTCGTGATTACGTTGGGCCCACTTGGAAAATGCAGGATATTCTCCCTACTTTTATATCTCCATCCTTAAATCTGCAAAGTTCCTTTAATGACATGAGGAAGCATACTCAGGAGTTCCTAGAATTAGGACGTGGCCATCTTTTGTTTGTTGTTTAGTCACTAAGTTTGCATCAAACTCTTTTGTGACCCTTGGACTGCAGATATACAGTATTGAACAAGACAGGCAAGGAAAGAACCCTGCCCACCACTCCCCCTGGGACTTACGTGTGTGTGTGCGCATGTGTGTGCATGCGCACACTCAGTCATGGTTGACTCTTTTCGACCCCATGGACTGTAGCCCACCAGGTTCCTCTGTCCATGGGATTTTCCAGGCAAGAATACTGGAGTGGGTTGCCATTTCCTTTTCTGGGGGATCTTCCTGTCGGGAGAGTGCATAATTTCCTCTGTTCAGTCTTGCCACAACAAAGATTTGAAACGATGGACCAGGGTTACAGCTCAGAGTTGTATTTGGTAAACAAAGGATAATACACCCCGGAGGCATGAGGGCAGGCCAACCCTGGAAGGAAAGGCTCCAGCCTGTCTTGGCTCCCTCTTTTTATACCTTTTGTCTCCTCCCCCTGAGCCTGCCCTTTGCAAATTAAGACTAGCATAACACCTATCAATGATCAGGAAGGCGGAGTGTTTATTTCACCTGAGATTCCCATTCTGGGTCCATAAATTTTTCCTTTGCTCCCTTTTCAAGGACTTTTCCCTCTTTTTGTCTTTTAGCCACCCCCATTTTGGACTCCTTTTTCCTATTCTAACAACCTAACATTCCCAACCAGGGATCAAACCTGCATCTCCTGCATTGGTAGGCAGGTTTTTTACCACTGAGCCACAGGGAAGCCCATTTTGGGGAAACCATTATACTACATTATTGTAGCAATACAGTGTCGAAAACAGGAGGTAAGTGCCCTGCTCCCATGGAGATTCTCTTCCTGTGTGGAAGAGACAGAAAATAAACAGATAAATTAATTGATGAAACACTGATAAGTGCTATGAAGACAATTTTTAAAGGGCATCATGATGGTGACAAGTTTGGGGAGTGATCTGACCAAAACCAGGAACTGGCTTTGGAGGCACAGCCTGAAGGACTAGAAAGCAATTACTAGCACACTTGGCGGTTATCCCTTTCGTCCTTTGGAGATTTTTGGTGAATTGGGGGGCCTGTTAGTTCAAGAAGTGAGTTGATATTTACCCTCCTCATTTATGAATGAGCTTTATTAAGCAGACCAGTTCCAACTCACAAAGTAAATATTGATTTGTTATCCCCACCCCAGGGATTTTTATTCTCTAGGCTTTCTGAATTTCAAGTTGAGATCAAGAACCAACCCTGTCTCTTTAGGGTTAAGAACAGCACCCAGCACTGTTTCATGCATATTGTCTGGCATAAAACCCCTAAGACTGCCAGGTGATGGCAGAGACCACAGTGGGAGTAATTTCAGTCCTTACTCGATTAAATTTAATTCCTTTGGAAATGATTTACAAAACCTCTTCAGAAAAGTTTAAAGTAAACCGGCCTCAGCCAGGATTTGGTTCACCGCTGAGGCCCCAGATCCATCTATGTGGTGAGTTGTACCGGTGTCTCTCGAGTTCTGTAGTGTATCAGGAGGATGAAGAAATGTGACCCTTGGCAGCAGCAGAATGGCAGAGCAACAGGCCTTCCTAGGAAAAAGCCATCTTTCTCTCCAGGCTGTGGAAGCGAGGGTCTTCTATAGGTTGAAGATTACAAGGAGAGCATGACCTCTAGAAGAATTACAATAAGTTTACAAAAAAAACACAACACTCTCACCCCCAGCTAACCAAAAACTTTCTTTCTCCTCTTCAGTTTTCCCCCTGAGAGAAGGAATTCCTTAGTTTATCCTGGGATGTGGCTGGAAATCTTAGTGGTTCTCTTTGTATCTTGTCTCCCTAGATTGACCTTTATTTTCCCCTCAAATAATTTATTTCAAAATGACTTTCTCTTGGATTGTAAAGATAAATTAGATGAATTTATATATGCAAGTAAATATATATATGTATGTATTTATGTGTGTATGTGTGTGTGTGTGTTAGTTGCTCAGTCGTGTCTGACTCTTTGCGACTCTATGAATTGTAGCCTGCCAGGCTTCTTGGTCCGTGGGATTCTCCAGGCAAGAATACGGGAGTGGGTTGCCATTCTCTTCTCCAGGGGATCTTCCTGATCCAGGGATCAAACCTGGGTCTCCTACACTGCAGGCAGATTCTTTACCATCTGAGCCACCAGGGAAGCCCTGTGTATGTATGTGTGTATATATATTATATATAATCCAAACTCTGTGATTGAAATAATTTTAATGTAAGATTCTGTTTTCCTTTTTCTAAACAGCTTGATTGAGGTATAATTGACACACAGTGAACTGCACACAGATAAATATACAATTTGACTATATATATACATATATATGTATATACATATACACACACACATCTGTGAAATCCTCATAATCAAGAAAGTGAGAGGGTGAACGTACCCATCCACCAAAAACTGGGCTGTGGGATAGGGTGGAGGTAGCTATGTTCTCCCTAAGTTTTAAACTCTTGTTATCAATTTGTGCTCTTGAGTAATGAGACAATATGAATCATTCATAACAATTTTTTTCCATAGAAGCAAGCAGACAAAAACAACTTCCCACCCACTTGGCAGACAATCAGTAGTTCATTAGCCTAAATCATGTCACTGCTCTGTCAGTCCCCTTTCTTCATTGTGTAGGGTATTCGGCTGGAATGCAAGGGCTGGGAAGAGTGCCCAGCTGGTGTCCCAGGCCAGTTCTTGGCTTCCCTGCATGGGAGCAGGAAGGGATTTTTGCCCTCAGTTCCCTGCCAGATCTGCTTTCCTGCAGTCCATCATCATTATTATTGATGTACCTTATTATTCAGTTTAGGGCCTCAGGTATAAGTTCCTTCTTCCCCTCTGGCTCCTCAGTTTTCCTCATGGTCTCAGAAGAAGATATATTTATTTATTGTTCATTCTAAAACCAGCCTCTCCTCTTAGTGTCTAGACTTAATTTCTGTTCCTTTCCACCATTCAGCAATATTTATTTAAAACCCACCAGGTACCAGACACTGTTTTAAGTTCCTGGAATATTAAAGAAATCAAAACAGACAGAAACCCCTGCCTTCATGAGTTGACATCCTAAGTCAAGTAGGACAACTAAAAGCTAGAATCTTATTTCTACTTTCTTCTCCATCATCTTCAATAATTCTTCCCTGTGATACCTTCCTTATGACCTGAAGATGTATAGGAGAAATTTAGCCCCATTCTTTTGAAGATTGAAGCTGCTGTCTTATTTCTTTCCTTTCTGTTTACTATGTCTGAGTCAAGCACTTTATTTTATGCGAGGGTTCCAAGTCCTCTCGTCCCTCCTCTGCAGGTGAGTTCAGAAACTGAAGGCTTTTCTTAGTCCTCCCTACACTGAATGGCTTCCTGGTGTTCCATATTCCTTTCTCCTTGGGTTCCTACACCAATGCTCTGTCCAAGATCTACTACTTCAGCTCCTCTCCTGCCTCCTACGTGGGAGTGTCTTCCCCGTCCCCTGACTGTGGACAAGGTTTTTTCCTCTGCCCCCACTCTTCTCTCTCACTCTCATGCTTCCTACTGACACCTCCAAAAGTAGACAACATCTCTCCAAGCTCTGTTTTAAACACTGACCTCTCATCAGCGTACGAAATCTGTACTTCTAACTTGCTCCAGGATTTCTGCACTTGTGCATCTCACCTTTGCTTAGGACACATACAAACCAGGTGCACTGAATTCCCTAGTAAACAGTTCTCCTTCCCAACTTCCCTGCCTCTGCTAATTATAGTCCTCCTTCTCTCCAGTATCAGGAGCAACTCCAGCCTTAGAACTGTACTAGAGACTAGCTGCTAAGAAAACTAGCCAGCTACCCTGATTCAGGGGATAAACAAACAATTATATAAATAAATAAAGCAAATTGATGGGAAGATGTGGGGGTTAATCCTAGCAAAGGAGTCTAGAAAACAGTCTTTGATTTCAAAGGAAGACTTAACCAATACTAGGTTGAAGTCAGAGGACAAAGAAGGAATGTGCAGGGTAAGGGAGTGAATGGAGAGGAAGTGGAGGGTGGCTGAGAGCCTCAGAAAAGGGGGATTTAAAGCAGGAAGAGAGGGAAGATAGGAATCTAGAGTCAGTTATTTGCTGATCCTCTATCCTGGGAGGGCTAGCTCAGACAGGATTTTGTTCCCATTAGTGAACTGATGTGGAATGACAGGGACAAAAATCAGGAAACTCAATTGTCACAGCCAATAAGAAGCTAAAGAAGACATTACCAATGGTATCCTGGAATAGAAAAAAGATATGAAGCTAAAAACCAAGGAAATCTGAAGAAAGTACGGACTTTGTCAATAGCAATGTGTCAATATTGGCTCGTTAATTGCTATAAATACACCATGTTAATGTAATATGTTAATAATAGGGAAAATTGGGCATAGGGTATCTGAGAATGATCTCTTACTATCTTTGCAACTTTTCTGTAAATGTAAAATTAATCCTAAATCATTTATTAAAAAATAAAAGTAGTAAACTCTAATGAACTCTTGATTTTGAAACTTCAGCTCCCTAAGCTCATGGTGAAGGACCTATCACTGAGAGAATCCCTGTCGGAGAAACCTGGTAAAGACACTATTATTATTCCCCAAACCTAGGAACACTGCTGTTGTCTTTGATGTCTTCCTCTCCCAGGCCCTTTACATCTGAGCTATCATCAAGTAATATTGATTAAGAAAGGTTTGTTTTTGGTTACACCACTCAGCTTGCAGGATCTTAGCTGCCCCCAGACCCCAGCAGTTAAAGCACAGAGTCCTAATCAGTGGACCACCAGGGAATTCACTGTTTGAAATTTAAAATATCTCTCATCTAGAAGTTTCAGTGTATAACACAAAAATCTTCATTTCTGTTTTGGAAAAAACAATGCTGCAAATAAAAGCAAAAGACTCATAAGTCAGGATTATTTATAATTCATATAACAAGCAAGGGTTAATTTCTTTAATTTATGTAAAGTACAAAGACAACCGAAAAGGAAAATGAACAAAGGATAGCAACAGGAGATGCAAAAACAGAGAAAAAATGGTTAATAAATAAACATGAGAAAAAATGTTCAGCTTCACACATGATTAAATACATGCAAATTAAAATAACTACAAAACACCTCTTTAGTATGTTAGCTGCTCGGTCATGTCTCTTTGCAACCCCATGGACTGTAGCCAGCCAGGCTCCTCTGTTCATGGAATTCTCCATGCAAGAATACTGGAGTGGGTTGCCATTTCCTTCTCCAGGAGATCTTCTCAACCCAGGGATTGAACCCAGGTCTCCTGCATTGCAGGCAGATTCTTTACCACTGAGCCACCAGGGAAGCTAAAAATACCTCTTCAGCTGATCAGATTGGCAAATATTTTTTCCACTATTTTTTTTTTTTTTTTTAGAATGATATTGTTGTTGTTTGGTCAATAAGTTGTATCCAACTCTTTTGCGACTCCATGGACTATAACCCACCAGACTTCTCTGTCCATGGGATTTCCCAGGCAAGAATACTGGAGTGGGTTGCCATTTCCTTCTCCAGGGGATCTTCCATTCTTTACCATTGAGCCACCAGGAAAGCCCAGATTGACAAATTTTTTTAAGTTTGAAAATTTGTGAAGTTGGCAAGCTATATTTAAGAACATAAATTCTTGGAGAAGGAAATGGCAACCCACTCCAGTATTCTTGCCTGGAGAATCCCATGGACGGAGAAGCCTGGTAGGCTGCAGTCCATGGGGTCGCACAGAGTCGGACACGACTGAAGTGACTTAGCAGCAGCATACACTGTTTGCTGAGAGTTTTATCATGAATGGAGGTTGGATTTTGTCAATGGTCTTTTCTGCATCTATTGACAGGATAATATGCTTTTAAAATTCATTTTGTTAATGTGTTGTTTCAAGAATCATACACTACATTCTTTTTTGTTTGACTTTTTTCCACATAGTGATTCTTAAACATTGTATGTTATGTATCAACAATTTTTTTCATATGGATTTCTGAGTAATATTCCAATGTATGGCTAAATCATGATTGTTTATTCATTCTCCTATTGTTGGATGTTTGGGTTTCCAGTTTGGAGTTATCATAAATAAAGCTGCTATGAACATTCTTGTAAAAAAAAAAAAAAGAACATAAATTCTCAAATTTTCTTGGTATGAGTGAGAACTGGTACAAACTTATTAGAAAGCAACAAGGCAATAATGATCATTATTTGAAATACAAATATACTTCAATGTAGCAGCAATTCTACTGCTAGTTTAGTGTATGAATATAATTGGATGATATGCCAAAGCGTGTGTGCGTGTGTGTAACAAGGGTAGTTCTTTTGGCATAATTCCTAAAAGTAAAAATTCATAAACAAAGTATTGTCCAAAGTAATTGGAGACTTGAAAAATAAATCATGATACATCTATACCACAGATGTTAAAAGGATGAAAGTAGATTTATATATGTCTATATAAAAATACCACCAAAGATTGAGTTTTTAAAAAAGTAAACTATAAGAAGGAAAAAAGGAAGGGTATTTATAATATGATCTCATTTATGCAATTATATATGCATACACAAACATAAAGACAAGACCAGTGACAAGACCAGCTACAAGACCAGCAAAGTGAAAATGACATGAGGCCTCTTGTTCAAAGTTAAGAATTTCAAGGTGGGGGGACGGGATAAATTAGGAGTATGGGATTAACAGATACACATTACTATATATAACATAGATAAAAACAAGCAACAAGGGTTTACTGTATAGCACAGGGAACTATATTTTATATCTTATAATAACCTATAATGGGAAATAATCTGTATTTTTATATAAAATATTTTATTAATTTTATTTTATATAAAATTATATATAGTATATATATAATCAAATCAGTTTGCTGTACATTTGAAACTAACACAATATTGTAAGTCAACTATACTTTTTTTTTTTAAGTTAGGAATTTCAGGACAGTAACAACAGCAGAGCATTAAACCAAGCTCAAGGCCCTTCCGAATGCAATCTGTGACTGGACAAGTCACACAGTTGAGAAACTGGTCCTCTCTCTACATTTGGTTCATCCTCATGATTTGCAAGTTCTGTATTTGTCAATTTGCCTACTTACTAAAATTTATCTGTAATTCCCCAATCAGTACTCATAAGGTTTTCATGGTCAATCCCAGACAAGTCCAGAGCAACAACAAATCTGAGTCATGGGACAGTTACGTTCCCAGCTGAGGTCCAGCAGCGACACCCTGCCTCTTGTTTCGGCTCTCATCCTGCCAAGTGTCCCGTTCACGGTCCACTTGGTGCTGTTTTTCAGGTTTGTTTTTGTCGGTGATTTCACTGTTTTCAGTGGCCCCCAACGGTAGAGCTTAAGTGCTTCCAGGTGCAAGAAGGCTGAGCTGGGCCCTACAGAGAAAACAGGTGTTAAATAAGCTTCCTTCATGCAGGATTTAGAAGGCTGTTAGTCACAAGTTAATGAAACAATAGTTATTAAAGAAGGTGTCTTTCGATAGAAACACAAAACAAGGTTATGAATTCATTAGTTGAAAATGTTCTGATCAGAGGCTTGCAAGAACCTACCCTGTATTTCCCCCCAGGAGCAATGGTATTTGCTAATTCAACGTTGGAGGCAACATTATAGAAAGCAACCTCCTTGAAAAAAAAGAGAGTCAACTGTTTATTTATAGCTATGTGCTTAAAACTCATCTGAGATACACAAGGAACTGTTAAAGAGTGGTTGCCTTTGTGAAGCTAGACTGGAGGTGAGGAAGAGACGGGAGATTTTGTTTTTAATTTTACGCCTTTATGTACTATTCGATTTTTTTAACTCTAAGTATGCTGTCCTGTGCTGTGCATAGTCGCTCAGTCATGTGTGAATCTTTGTGATCCCATGGACTGTAGCCCACCAGGCTCCTCTCCCCATGGGGATTCTCCAGGCAAGAATACTGGAGTACCATGCCCTCCTCCAGGAAACCTTCCCAACCCAGGGATCAAACCCAGGTCTCCTGCATTGCAGCAGATTCTTTACCATCTGAGCCACCAGGGAAGCCCAAGAATACTGGAGTGGGTAGCCTATCCCATCTCCAAGGGAACTTGCCTACCCAGGAATTGAACCGGGGTCTCCTGCATTGCAGGCAGATTCTTTACCAGCCGAGCTACCAGGGAAGCTCAACTTTAAATATATCTTACCTTTATTTTTTTGAAAATAAATTAAAAACCATATATCTCAACCAACAAAGACTGACTGTATAGCACAGGAACTCCACTGAGTATTCTATAATAACCTAAATGGGAAAAAAATTGAAAATAGATATATGTATAACTGAATCACTTTGATATATACCTGAAACTAACACAACATTGTTAATCAACTATGCTTCAATATAAAATAAAAATTAAAAGAATAAATAAAACCATATATCTCAAAGTTTCCCCTCATCTCCTCCATGTCTAATGCAATATTAAATTAGGTTCTCACTGCCTCAAGCCAGAATTTTTGTAACTGCCTCCTAATTGTCCTTCCTTCTAATTTTCTCTTCTCCAATCTTCATCTGCCAGATGAATCTTCCAAATAGGCCACATTCATCAAGAAATGTTCCAACCATTCGTCATTGCCCATTAAAGCAAATCTAGCTTTCAGAGTCTTATGTAATCAGACCTCAACCTTATCTCTCCCTATTCCTCAATTCTACTGTCTGACCATCCCTTCTCACCCCCACCTCTTCTGTAGCATTGACCATGCCAATTTTCTGCCTCCATACTTTTGCCTGGATCCAGCCCACATCTCTGTCCATTATTTGGTTCTACTAAAATAAGTGAAATTTCTTTTCTCCTATGATTTTTCCTGTTTTTGAATTTTTATGGCGCTAAACTACAAAAGGAGTGTTTCATTTATATGTTATCTATAACTCTCAAATTGTATATATTTATTTAAACAACACATGTGTTTATGGACTTCCCTGGTGGCTCAACTGGTAAAGAATCTTCCCACAATGTGAGAGACCTGGGTTTGATCCCTAGGTTGGGAAGATCTCCTGGAGAAGAAAACAGCTTCCCACTTCAGTATTCTGACCTGGACAATTCCATGGACTGTGTAGTCCATGGGGTCATAAAGAGTCGAACACAACTGAGTGACTTTCACACTATGCATTTATACTATATGTCAGACACTATTCTTTTACATATATTACCTCATTTAATCTTCATGATGATCTTATAAAGTAGGTGGTATTATGCGTGTGTGTTCCTTGTGGCCACCTGGACTGTAGCCCGCCAGGATCCTCTGTTTCTGGAATTTTTCAGGCAAGAATACTGGAGTGGGTTGAATTTCTTCCTCCAGGGGATCTTCCTGACCTAGGGATCCAACCTGGCCAACTGCATTGCAAGAGGATTCTTTACCACTAGCGCCACCTAGGAAGCCCAGGTGGTATTATTGTTCAGTTGCTAAATTGTGTCTTGATTCTGCAACTACAGGACACAAGCTTCCCTGTCCTTCACTATCTCCTGGAGTTTGCTCAGATTTATGTCCATTGAGGTGGTGGTGCTAACCATCTCCTCTTCTGCTGCCCTCTTCTCCTTTTGCCTTCAATCTTTCCCAGCATCAGAGTCTTTTCCAATGAGTGGGTTCTTTGCATCATGTGGCCAAAGTATTGGAGCTTCAGCTTCAGCATAGTCCTTCCAGTGAATATTCAGGGTTGATTTCCTTTAGGATTGACTGGTTTGATCTCCTTGCTGTCCAAGGGACTCTCAAGAGTCTTCTCCAGCACCACAATTCGAAGTCATCAGTTCAGTGCTCAGTCTTTCTTTATAGTCCAACTTTTACAGCCATACATGACTACTGGAAAAGCCATGACTATATGGATTTTTGTCGGCAAAATGATATCTTTGCTTTTTAATATGCTGTCTAGGTTTGTCATAGTTTTCGTTCCAAGGAGCAAGCATCTTTTAATTTCATGGTTGCAGTCACTGTTTGCAGTGATTTTGGAGCCCAAGAAAATAAACTCTGTCACTGCTTCCACTTTTCCCCATCTATTTGCCATGAAGTGATGGGACTGGATGCCATGATCATGACCATCTCCTGCCCTCCACCCTGCAGCCTACCCACATTGGGTCCTTCCAAAGTGCATGGAGAAATGCATAGTTTTAAGATTCATGTAGGCCTGTGTTTGCAGCTTGGCTCTACCACTTACTGTGTCACTTTAGACAAGTTACTGAAGTTTTCTGAGCTACAGTCAGGCATCTGAATGTGATTATGTTATTGCTAATATGGCAATTGCTAAGAGTAGGCACCACCTTCCCTGGTGGCTCGGTGGTAAAGACGCCTGCCAACACAGGAGACGCAGGTTTTATCCCTGGGTCAGGAAGATCCCCTGGAGAAGGAAATGGCAACCCAATTCAGTATTCTTACCTGGAAAATCCCATGGACAGAGAAGCCTGGTGGGCTACAGTCCACAGGGTCACAGAGTTGGATGTGATTGAGCATGCATGCAAGAGTAGGCACTGACTCCACGCCAAGCACAGTTCTAAGCGTTTTACATACAGGAACTGTCCAATCTTCATAACTCTATGAGGAGGTGCTATTATTGTGTTGTCTTCATCTTACAGATGAGGAAACTGAGGCACAGAGAGGTGAAGTAACTTTCCCAAAAACACACAGCTGGACAAGGAGCAGGCTGACCAACCTTTATAGCACTATCGTGAAACTATGAAGAGGTAACATGCATGAAATATCTGATGTATGCTGCTGCTGCTGCTGTGTCGCTTCAGTCGTGTCCGACTCTGTGCGACCCCAGAGACGGCAGCCCACCAGGCTCCACCGTCCCTGGCATTCTCCAGGCAAGAACACTGGAGTGGGTTGCCATTTCCTTCTCCAATGCATGAAAGTGAAAAGTCAAAGGGAAGTCGCTCAGTCGCGACCCCATGGACTGCAGCCCACCAGGCTCCTCTATCCATGGGATTTTCCAGGCAAGAGTACTGGAGTGGGTTGCCATTGCCTTCTCCATCTGATGTATGAGGACTCTGTAAATATCTCCTCTGTGTCAGCTGGGATTAGTTTGGGCTTCCCTGGTGGCTCAGATGGTAAAGAATCTGCCTGCAATGCAGGAGACTCAGGTTTGATCCCTGGGTGGGGAAGATCCCCTGGAGAAGGGAATGGCAACCCACTCCAGTATTCTTGCCTGGAAAATCTGTGGACAGAGGAGCCTGGCAGGCTACAATCCACAGGGTCACAAAGAGTCAGACACAACTGAGCGAGTAACACTTTCACTTCACTTTCACATAAAACAGGAAATGTGAGTAAGAGTGATTTAAACAAATTGAAACTTTAGTTCTCTCTTATGGGGAAGTTCAAAATAGGCACGGCAGGCCCGGTAGGGTGACTTCATCCTATTAGGGACTCAGGCTCCTTCTACATCTCTATTCTGCTCTCCTTAGCCCATGGCTTCCATCCTCAGGCTTGTCTCCTGGTAACAAGATTTGCAGCTGCAGATACCACATCCATTCTAAGCAGCAGAAATGAGGCTGAGGCAGAGGGGAGACCTCCCAGCGAAGTCAGCCATCTTTAAAGGTTGTTCCAAGAAACCACCTCCAATAAGCTAGGCTTATTGACACTTTGAATAATATAAGGGCTCTCTGTCAGTAAGGAGGCATGAAAGACTGGGTACTGACGACCAGTCTCCTCTCTCACAGCATTGAGATACCTCATCCAACCCTACACCCTGACATGTCAGAGTCCTCTCATTCGACAGTCTTCTGAGATTCAACTTTCATTTCTTCTGCTTTTGTGTCAACTTCCTGTCCTGTCTTCTTCAAACCCTTTATTCTTTATTTTTTTTTTCTTCTTTTTTTGGCTGTGCCAGGTCTTTGTTGTGGCATGTGTGATTTTCACCTGTGGCATATGGGATGTCCCTGACCAGGGACTGAACCAGAGTCCCCTGCATTGACAGCATGAAGTCTTACTCACTGAATCATTAGGGAAGTTCCAAACCCTTTATTCTTAGGTGGGTGGCAGACAAGAAAGAGCATCTTCATCCTTAAATGATCCAAGGGTTAAAAACCATTCATTCATTCACTTGACGAATCTTCACTGAATACCAGCTCTTCATCAGAAACCATATGAAGCACTTGAGATACACAATGAAATGAAATGTTCTAGGGCCTCAGTTAGCTTAGAGTCTAAAGGAGAAAAATACATGGTTTAGAGAGATAACTATTCTTTACCAATCAATTATGATTCTCCTGAAGAAGGGGTGCATCACCAAGCCGAGGAGAATCAAGAAAGGTTTCGCCACTGGAGTGACATTAAAGAGAGAACTGATGGACAGGTGGGAGTGGGCCCAGGAAGGATGGCACATCCCAGGCAAGGAGGCACATCAGCACATAGAGTATGCCGGGAATACAAAGCTAGACACAGAATGCCCAGGGTGCAATGCCAGGAGATGAGGTCTAAGAGGTAGGAAGGGACTGGAATGTGAATGTCCTGATGGGATTTTTATCACGAAAGTTGACTCAAGCCTGTGAGTTACGAGGAACCATTGAAGCATAAACGGTGAGAGTCACATGTTAGATGGGGTTGAGGGTATGAGAGGACAGAGGTAGGGGCCTCTGTTAGGAGGCTATTTACACAGTTTAAGAAATGATGAACTGGGGACTTCTCTGGTGGTCCAGTGGTTAAGACTCCAAGCTCTTAATGCAGGGAGCCTGGGTTCGATTCCTGGTCAAGGAACTAGATTCCACATGTCGCAATTAAGAGTTTGCATGCCACAACTAAAAGATTGAGCATGCTGCAGCTGAAGATCCCAATTGCTACAACAAAGATCAGAGATCCTGTGAGCGGTGGCTGAGACCAAGTGCCCCCAAATACATAAATATTTTTTTTTAAAAAGGAAATGATGAATTAAGACATAGTTGAGAAAATGGAAAGAAAAGTTTGAGTGTGAGAGATGAACACAGTCAATAAACACAACATTTTTCCTTCAGGCCTTAGCAGTCAAATCCTTCTGGATGGTAACTAATGCCAATGGCCGTCAGCGGTCTCCAGGCTGATGAAAGTAGGATGGATATGCTCCACATGCTCACCCTCATCCTGGGGGCCCAGTCCTCTATATATATGAAAATTTTCTTTGGCAACCCACTCCAGTATTCTTGCCTCGGAAATCCTGTGGACAAGAAGAGCCTGGTGGGCTACAGTCCATGGGGTCGCCAAGTCGGACGTGACTTAGCAAAAAAAACGACAACAGCCCTACTTCTAGATTCATAAAAACCTCCTAGATGTTTCCTCCATGCCTTTTGCAGGCTTTCATTAACCTGGGTTCCTAAATGGCTACACGGAGGAGTGCTGCTCTGCAACCCTCAGTTCAGTCGCTCAGTCGTGTCTGACCGAGACCCCATGGACTGCAGCATGCCAGGCTTCCCTGTCCATCACCAACTCCTGGAGCTTACTCAAACTCATGTCCATCAAGTCAGTGATGCCATCCAACCATCTCATCCTCTGTTGTCTCCTTCTCCTGCCTTCAATATCTCCTAGCATCAGGGTCTTTTCCAATGAGCCAGTTCTTCGCATCAGGTGGCCAAAGTATTGGAGTTTCAGCTTCAGCATCAGACCTTCCAGTGAATATTCAGGACTGATTTCCTTAAGGATTGACTGATTTGATCTCCTTGCAGTCCAAGGGACTCTCAAGAGTTGTCTCCAACACCACAGCTCAAAAGTTATACAACCCTAGAAGCAAGAAATAAACTACTGTATGTGAGCTATGTTCTCTACTTGGATCTTTCTATTATAGCAATTATCCTAACACAACATGCTTCTACTATTTCTTTTACGAGAGTAGCTCTGCTCAGAAAGAAATTCTCAGTAAATCTTTGGAGTGGGAGGTTAAGAACAAGCTGTTAGTGTAGGATGTAGTATAGCCTCTGGATGCGCATGGAACAGTGGTCCAAGTTAGGAAAAATGTTTCAGGCTGTGGAGGTCCCTTAACACTAAAGTATTTCTGTAGTTGGTCCTCACACTGCAGGATCTCATTTCAAAATAAAATTCCACTTAGGAAGAAGTTAGAGGGTTTCTCTTAAGTTCAAATATTAAAAGGGTGTAGTAGAAAGAAGTACATGGAGCTGCCTTGTATGCAGTATCTGTCTATTCAACAAAAGCTTGCTGAGTCTGACTCTGAAGGCCCAAGCCTTTCCGGGATTAGGGCCTCCCTCCAGCGAGGCTTGGGATGGGGGAGGGGGTGAGGTGGGGTATTTTCTATAACAGAAACATCTTTTCTCAGCCAAGATTCTCCCTCACTTGTTTTGTGGTGGTGTTTGTCATGCCTTGACAGCAGGAAGTCCTTTCTTTTTTTTACAGTTTAATATCTGTTTATTTATGCCTCCTCTGAGTTTTTGTTGCTCCATGTGGGTTTCACCAGTTGTGGCAAGTGAGGGCTACTCTCCAGCTGTGGTGTGTGAACTTCTCGTTGCTGTGGCTTCTCATTGTGGAGCACAGGCTCTAGCGCGGGTGGGCTTCAGTAGTTGCGCCATGTGGGGTCCTCCAGGACCAGCGATCGAGCCCTTGTCCCCTGCATTGCTAGGCGACTTCTTAACCACTGGACCACCAGGGAAGCCCAGGAAGTCCTTCTTGAATTATAACTTTCTTTCCTCCTTCTGTAGTGGCAGAATCTCTCCATGTTCTCAGTGGAGGTAGAAAGAGTGCTGGCAACTGGCAGAGTGGTCTATGTCAGAGACATAAACAGAGAGATGAGTACACAGACGGTCATAAATCCACTTTCTCAGAGGTAAAAGGAAAGAGCCCATATGCCTGGGTTGGCTGTTCCTTCATACAAGAGGACTGGTTCTCAAAAAAAGTGTGTGGTTAAGGAAACTGCCAGCTTTTAGCACCCCGAAGGTTTATTTAATTAGGCAATTCATTTATTTATTTACCTCCACTGACACTGAATAATTAACTTGCCTTACTGCCCTACTGCCAGAAGGCAGCAGCAATCTACCTAAGAAAGGCACAGCTACGGGCAGGTACATGGGTTCTCCTTCTGACTTGTTTCAAATCACTAGAGGAGGATACTGTGTATATAGCTGCATCATTTTCTCCTCTACAAAACATGAAAGGGGATTGCTTTCCTCCCAGGAGAGAATACGTTTGCTTCTACAGAAGTTCTCTATAAGAAGAGTTAACTGAAGGCCATGCTGAAATTAAAAGCATATTAATTTAATCCTGATACAAGGTCAATCTCTTCTAAGTTTTAAAATGAAGAACTTGGGACTTCCTTGATGGTCTAGTGGTTAAAACTCTGCTTCCAGTGCAGGGGTGTAGGTTCATTCCCTGGTCAGGGAACTAAGACCTCACATGAGTGCATTTGTGCTAAGTGACTTCAGTCATGTCCAGCTTTTTGCAACCTTATGGACTGTACCCTGCCCGGCTCCTCTGTCCATGGGATTCTCCAGGCAGAAATATAGGAGTGGGTTGCCATGCCCTCCTCCAAGGGATCTTCCCGGCCCAGGGATCGAACCTGTGTCTCTTATGTCTCCTGCACTGGCAGGCGGGTTCTTTACCACTAGTGCCGCCCGGGAAGCCCAAGATCTCGCATGCCGAGTAGCAAATAAACAAATAAAATGAAGAACTTGAAGTACATAACTACAGCACACATTTTTTTGTTTGTTTTTGTCAGTTGTGCTGTGACGCTTGCGTGATGGGATCTCAGTTCTCTGACCAGGGACTGATCCCAGGCCACTGTAGTGAAAGTCCAGAATCGCGACCAGAATCCTAACCACTAGGTCACCAGGGAACTCACTACAGCACTAAAATTTAAGCCTGTTTCAATTCTATATTGTAATAAACTAAAGCATGAGAGAGAGAGAAAAGGAAAGAGGAAAGCAAGAAAGAAAAAAGAAAATTCAGATGATAAGAGACTAAGAAGTGATAAGAGGAAGAAGGAAGCGAGAGGCAGATGGTTTTTCCAGAGCCAGAGAGGAAAATGACAGAAACAAGACAGCGAAAGGGAGATGTGGGGAGAACCAAAGAGTGAGCAGAAGCCTTGTGCCAGGCGTTTTATATGCATCATTCCACACTTGTTCAATGTGCATTTATCATACAGTTAAGGTTTGAAGCAGGGGGATGATATTATCAGATGGACATTTTTAAAAAGTACTTATTTATTTTTGCCCACGCTGGGTCTTTCCTGCTGTGCATAGGCTTTCTCTAGTTGTGAGCAGGAGCTACTCTTCATTGCAGAGCACAGGCTGTAGGCGAGCAGGCTTCAACAGTTGCAGTGCATGGGCTTAGTCGCTCTGCAGCATGTGGTATCTTCCCGGACCAGTGATCGAACACGTCTCCTGCATTGGCGGTCAGATTCTTAGCCACTGGACCACCAGGGAAGTCCCACATGGTCATTTTTAAAAGACCACTGTAGCTGCAGAGAGGGCCATGGGTGAATGCAGGCAGACAATTTTGGAGGCTCTTGTGGAAATCAAGGAGAGAGATGATGCCAGCTTGGATTAGCGTGGTGGCAGGAAGAATACAGAGGAGCAGAAAGAAGTATGGAAATTTCAGGTGGAAGAATAAATGAACTAAGCCCTTCTATGTGTTCTCATTGTACCTTACACTTCTCTCATCGTTGCCTTTATTACATCTTACTGAAATTACCTTTTTACTCATCTGTGTTTCCCTCTAGACTTGGGCTGCCCAACATCACTAGTCATATGTGGAATCTGAGCAGTGCAATGTGAGATGAGCTCTAAGTGTAAAATACACACTGAATTAGAACAACAATTCAAAATAAAGAATGCAAATAATAACTTCTATATTGCTGCATATTAAAATGATATATATATATTTGGTGGACATAAAATACATTATTAAAATTAATGTTGTTGGTTTCTTTTGAATGTCTTTATGTGGCTACCAGAAAATTTTAAATTACATATATGGCTCACATTATGTTCCTACTGAACAGCACTATGAGAGAATATAAGAACTGAGGCATCTCCAAGGGCTACCACTTATTTAAATAAGCATTGAATGAGTAAATATATTTGGCCAGGTCACATTCAAATTCTGACTGCAGGTATGTATTAATGATGAAGGCTTTCAGTGTTGGTTCATATTGTTAACAATGTCGGCTTCACTGTTGGCTGAAAAAGAATATGTTTTCTAAATCAGTTAGACCCAACATTGCCCAGAATTTGGCTAAACATTTTAGAATACTTCTGCGAGCTATCTGCTTGTCTTAGATATTTGTCTACTAAAGAACACAGTTCACCTGTGGCTCAGTCCCTCTGGAGACCGTGTGGCACAGGCATGGTTCCATAACTGAGGACCATCTTAAAGCAGGCATTCTAAAGGCAATGACTAAAACGCGAAACAGAATACCTACACATCGCCATCTGTGAATCTCTTCTGAAGCTGTGACTTCATTTTCACTCAGTAGTTGAGCACCTTGCCAAATCTGTGTTTCTACGGAGCTCGGGTACTTGAGCCAAAGGAAACGAGCACAGTGTCCAGCTGACTCTGTGGTCACAGCCAATTCAAGTGGAACACTTACATGTCTTTTGAACACATCAGCACTACTCTTGTTTTATTCCCCTGCAGCTTTACATGCGCTGTGCTTAGCTGTCAAGTCACATCAATCAGAAAGAACAATTTTATGAGCCAGTAGGGTCTGGCATGTTGTATCTCTCAGAACCCTTTTAATTAATTCACTAAAGTCTTTAAGGAAACAGCTTGGTAAATCTCTTCAGCAAGTTTCCACTGCTTAGCAGTCTGACAGCATTAAAATAAACTAGAGCTCCAGTTCTGTTTTAACCTTTTCCAAACATGCTTACTACTGAATATAGCTAAGGGCAGAAACACAAAAGAAAATTCAGCCTTAATTCCTCCATGGAATCATGTGACTTGCAGAGCTCCCAGCCTCTCCCAATGAATGATGTAATGGAAGCTGGGGCCCACTAATCGCTTTTGACATGAATAACTTGAATAACTTGTAGAAACCTTTTTCCCCCCTGATTTGTGTCAAGTGAGCTTAGCTTTTCCACATTTAAGAAAACTTCTCAAGCTCCATACTAACAAGAGGCGAGGGCCTACTAGTCAAGTAGGTACACATTTTTTCCCCCTAAAATTTTAAGTAATCCACATTCCAAGGTCAAGAGAGCCTGCATCTGCTGAAAGGTTTAGGGCAGACACCTCCACGCTAACCTTCATTGATGACGTCATCACGCTACTGGATCCACATCCCCATCCCCATCCTGGTGTTTTCCCTGCGTGTATAGTAAGGAACATGCCATGTTCATTCATTCAGCCGGTATTTACTGTTTGCCATGAGCAAAGCACTTTGGAGCATATCTAGATAAATAATAAATAGTTACCAGTTAATGAGTCCCTATTATATCCTAGGTATCTTAAAATACACAACACTGCAATGAGATTAACTCCATTTCACTGCAAAATAAAACAAGGTCTCTAATTTGAGTTTACATTTCACAAAGATTTCTGGTGCATAGCGTGGTATAGACGTGTGTGGGTGTGTTCTGGTGTATAACGTGGTATAGATGTGTGAGTGTGTGTGTGTACTCAGTTGCATCTGACTCTTTTTGACCTCAAGGACTGTAGTCTTCCAGGCTCCTTTGTGCATGTAATTTTCCAGGCAAGAATACTGGAGTGGGTTGCCATTTCCTTCTCCAGGGATCTCCCCGACCCAAGTATCAAACCTGCATCTCTTGCATCTCCTGGACTGGCAGGCGGATTCTTTACCACAATGCCACTTGGGAAGCCCGACATAGACTATGTGTATACATAAATGCTGTTTCTGATGAAATTGACAGGTATATCAGATTATTTAATCCATAATACCCAACAGTATTCTGAATTAAACACTCCTCAAATGTTTGTTGACATACCAACCAAGAAAGACAGAGACTGTGTTCCATCCATACTAAGAACAGCATGGGAAAAGATAATTAGAAATGCATGCAGCAATAAAGCAAAATTTCCTAAATCTGAATGAGAAACTAGGTAAATTACCTACCCATCGAGATTTTTCAAAAATAATCTTAATTAAACCTGGGCTGAGTTATGATGGTACCACTTTTAGAAGGGCCATGTATTAGAATGAAGTAAAACAAAACCTCAAAGTCATAACCCATGGAAATGTTGATTACTTACCAGAGTGATGTTTTAGGGAGTCGGCCACCATTGGCAAAATTTCTATCGCACCGAAACCTTATTCTAAGTATCTGGTGAGGGTAAATGAGAGCCTTGGAGCCTGATCTTTCCAAATGTAATTTACATCTAAATTAATTTGAGAGAGAGAAAAGAAAAGAAAAACTCTATGTTTAAAAGTCGCCTTTTAATTTTTCCTCCGGGTCACCTCTTCTGCACTCTTAATATGGCTCCCTTCACAGAGTCGGAGGCCAAAACAGCATCATGACAAAAAGAAATTATCAAAAAAAAAGACGAGTGGCTTGACAACCCAAGCCACTCACTGGGTTCGGGAGACCAAGGCCCAATCCTTAACTACCCGGCCGCCAGCGCCCCCTCGCGGGCAGCGGCTGCTCAACCGAGGAGAGCCGGCAGCCACTGCCCTTTGGGAGACTTCAGGGCTATCTTCTCCCCTGCGTGCCGCCTCGCTACCCCCGCCCTGTCCCGCCCCCGCCGCTGGCGCCTCCGCACTCTTCTGCAGCCCAGCCCCCGGCGTTCGCCGCTCCCGCTGCTCCTGCTGGCGCTTTCCGCACACCCACCCACACGTCAAACGCCCTCTTTTCCCCTGAAAAGTTTCTAGACGGTAGGGACTATTTTCTTCTAATGTAACCTTCCACCAAACTGGAGGGAAAAGTTACCCGAGGCCTGGGAGGGGTCGGGGCTCTGGGGGCGGGGGATGGGACTTGGCTTTTAGAAAAGAGGTCTCTTTGCCGTGAAAATAAATGATTGGGCCTCCGAGCCAGAGCTTTGTTTGCTGGGTTAACTGTAAAAGGTGCTTGATGATGCTAAATATTTAAGATAAGAGTTCTTCTTAAATTAACATAAAATATATTGCACCAGATAAATGGTTCTTGTCTTCAGACCTTGCAGTTCTTTCTGTTGATTCTCATCTGAACCCCTTCTTCCCCCAGGCTCCTAAATCCTTACCTTCAGCTATAGAGAAAACAAGATCCCCTGGGAATGACTTCTTAAATCCTAGGGACAAAAGTCAAACCTAGAAACTGCTGTCCTGGGAAGTTGGCTGAATTCTATCCATATTCTGGATGGGTAAACTCACCTGCAGAAATATATAGAGATTAGAAAAACCCACTAGGCCTGTATTTTTTCAGATTATAAGTGGCAAAAATCAGTTTGGCAAGGAGTTTTAGAGAGGAAGGGAGGGAGAAAGAAAGGGAAAGGAAGGAAGGAGCGGGAGTAAAAGAATAGAAAAACATTACATACCAAGAGTCAGTCTTCTTTCATGAAACCAGTGTCATGATTGCATGTACGGGATCAAGAAGTAGAATATACTTCTTGCTGTGTGTTGTGGTCAAAAAAATGTCTGAAAAACCACTGCAATAGACAATGGAATTATTTTAAGAGACCTAGAAAGGTTTGAAAAGTCCTCGACTTCATTCCTCTATACTTAGGCAGTGTTTCATTTAAAGAATGTGTGTTAGTCCTATCCAACTCTTTGAGACCCCATGGACTGTAGCCTGCCAGGCTCCTCTGTCCATGGAATCCTCCAGGCAAGAATATTGGAGTGGGTTGCCATTCCCCTCTCCAGGGAATCTTCAAGGGATGGAACCTGGGTCTCTTGCATTGCAGGCAGATTCTTGACTGTGTGAGCCACCAGGGAAGTCCCCATTTAAAGAATAGGCCAGACTTAGTTATTCTTCTTGCTTATCCTCCCATCTCAATATATACTATTAATGGTTTGTGAACAATTTGTGTCTTGAAAGCTATTATTTCAGTAAAGAAAGCTGTAGCTTAAAATATGAAGGGAATTCTGCCAAGCTCCTCTTTTCTCTGTGGCTCTTCTATTACCGTGTGAACCCGGGGCCATGGACACGTTCCATGTCGGGAAGCGCTGTCGGAAGTGCAGAGCTGAAAGCCTGGGTTACTAGAATATCGTGTGGTCAAGTACTCCTGTGGGTCTGTTTTTTAATATATGTTTGCTTTAAACATTTTTCTCTTTTCCCTCATTGTTTATTAAAATATTTTTATTGCTCTATATAAGTCATATGAGAGCCTGAAGTGCTTGAATT
The DNA here is from genome assembly GCF_029407905.1 of Bubalus kerabau. NCBI lineage: Eukaryota > Metazoa > Chordata > Mammalia > Artiodactyla > Bovidae > Bubalus > Bubalus kerabau. The sequence goes on from NC_073629.1 coordinate 20,106,499, forward strand.
TGACTTTGTCCCTTCTCAGTGGGGGAAGCTTCCTTTTGTGCTAATCAGGACTATGGTCTCCGACTGAAATTTCTGTTTTTGCCCCCATTACACACACTCACTTCATTCCTGCCATTTTCATTAGTTCAACATCTGGATCACAAGGCTCACATGTATGTGTGAGTAAAGGTGCTGAAGGCAGGGAAACACTTCCATCATCAATAGTGGGCCACTGGCCCAGTAATAACAATAAAATAATAATGATGATTATCATTAACACATATTTCTCAACATTTTCCTGTGCTAAGCAAATTACGTGCATTGGGTCAGTGAATTCTCCTAATAACCCTATCTCATAATTGAAGAAACTGAGCTTAGATGAGGTAAGTAATGTGCTGCTTTGTGATTGGCAGGACTCCTTACCTGGTCTCTCCTTTCCTTTTTTTTTCACTGACTGAATACGGAATCTGAGTGTTTTCCTCCAAAGACCTCTTGCCTAAAAGGCAATTGTGATACCAGTGAGATAGATTATGTAAGTCATGCCTTGTTAACTGGCATCTGAAGTGCACCACAGATTTTATTTACCAGGCCAGAAGGGGTCATTGCAAATGTGGATGGAGGAAGGGGAGCCCCTGGGTAAATTGTTTACAAAGCAGTACACAGATGTGTTTTGGGAGAGAAGAAAAGCAAACACTGAACTTACTTAACTGGTTTTATTTCCTGTACATGTTCGTCATGGGTCAGGGTTGCTATTCAGCTAGTTGTTCAACATTTTGAGGCCAATCCTGCCAGTAAATCTTGGTGTTTGAAATTTAAGGGTCATGAGAGTTGTTGGAGCTCTTTGAGGGAGAGCAACAGGGGATGGGGAGAATTTTTGTGCAATTAGAAAAGTAATCTTTTGAAGAATAACATGCTTTCCTTTTTCCCTTTCTGAGAAAAGGACTTGATCCTCAGTTGGCCCTTGACATTCATCTGCCTAGGGGAAATAAGGATTTGTTACAGAAGGCATGAAGGGGAAATAACTGAGATATTTGGCTTCTGACAGTCAACATGGGATTTTATAGCAAGACAAGAACTTTATAAGCCAGGTTAGTGGCTTGAAAGAGGATTTCCTAAATTCCCTTTAAAAAAGAGAATTCCTGTGCCTCCTTGAAGAGCCCTGCTTGGGGAACTTAATTCAGGAAGTTCTCCCAGAGGGTATGACTGCCAGGCCCAATGCCTGCTGCTCAGTGGCAGAAGGACGTGAAGCCAAGGAAGGCAGGCAGGCCTATGCTTTTGGTCCTGGGGGAATGGTGGGAAGATGGGAACAAGAAATAAGCACAAGGGGGGATCTGTCAGATGTGTGTCCCAATTTCTCCCCTCCAGGCTTCTGTGTAGAGATGGCAGGGGCGCATCATAGAATCGGAGGGAATGGCCGAGACTGGTACTACTTGGGCCCTCGTCAGGAGGCCCAAGATGCCCTGTTCCCCTCTGTCGCACTGTGTAGAAGTGTGGTCAGGCAGGAGGCCTGGAGATCTAGCTTTCCTGGGAAAGCCACAGTAACTGACTATCCAGCTGGTGGCTGGAGGGGTGAACTTTCGGGGCAAGGTGACCCTGGAGTGAACACTGCAGAGGGAATCACCCCCTTCTGCTACCCTGGGCCAGGGTGCCATGGGCCTCATAGACCGACAGAGAGCTAAGAAGAGGTTGAGGGAGGGCCACAGGGCCTGAGCACCCCGAGGAAGGACACCTCACAGATCATAGCCGTATGGTCTCCAACCACGAATTTCAGCTGCAAATACCAACAGGGCAAGGAGTGGCCAGGCGGAGGGGGGACATGGCCCCCAAGGCCAGAGGAGTCAATGGACTCTACACTTGAGGGGTCTCCGGGTTCTCTCCTTTGTCATATGGTTGATAAGCCCTGCTGGTACACTTGGAGAAATGCTGGGAAAGAGGGTGAAGGTGTGAGAATGCTGAGAAAAGTGTGAGATTGCTGAGAAATGTTATTTTCATCCAGAGAATAAGTGTTACCTAAAGGAGTTATTTAAATTATTTGATGAGACTTTCTTTTTTTTTGCTTTTCTTTTAATTATTTTAATAATTGTGAAATATTTAAGAAATAAGTCATGTAAAGAACTTATTATATATCTACTACCACTCAGTACAAAAAACAGAAACATTACCAATACAGTTGAAACTTCCAGTATACCACTCCACAAATGTCACTTTTATTAGGTTGAACAATATGAAATTGCCCATTTGACTGTTTTTTACCTTCCAAAAAACCCAATAATTTTATATGATTTAACCTGATATTTAACCTTCATGAGTTTGATCAGTACCTTGATCATTCTATTGCCCACTTGGAATGTTTTTCTTCCTTTCCTTCACTTATCTACATCCTACCTATGCTTTAAGACAAGATCTGAGCCCTAATTCTTTCAAGTTTTCACTGAAGTCTTGAGCCTGCAGAGCTATCCTCCCCACCAACCCAGAGTGTACTGTCTGTCTCCGGCAGCATTACTTTATTTTTTAAAAATTATTTATTTAGGCTGTGCCGGGTCTTAGTTGCAGCATGCAGGATCTAGTCCCCTGACCAGGGATCAAACCTGGGCCCCCTGCATTGAGAGTATGGAGCCTTAGCCACTGGACCACCAAGAAAGTCCCTCATGTAGCATTATTTTATATGTCATATTCTTTCATTGTCTGGACTACAAGAAGTAGCACCTAGAGATATTATTTTGCCTGTCATGCTGTTTTGTTAGTTAACATGTGGAAGAAATAACAGGATTTGACTCAATTTTTATTGGATTAAAGACAGTATACAGTTTATTTCTTGGAAGTTATGATTTGCAGTAATTTTATAAAAGATGCTTGAGCCCCACACCCAAACTAGTTAGGAGAGACACCCTAAAGGGAAGAAATCTGAGAAAGGATCAGAATATGGAGCCTATCATCCATGAGTGTAGTCAAGTTTTATCATGTCCCATTAAATACTTATGGGATAGGATATCTTAAGAACTAACAATAAAAGCCACCATTTATAGAGTAACTAACATAACCCAGATGCCATCCTAGGCATTCTATATACTGTCATATCTACAATACAATAACCCTGCGATGTAGGGAATATCAAGCTCTATCAAGTTAACCATACTTATTTCCATTCCATAAAAATGTTCTGGGGTAATTTCTTTCTTCTTTTTTTAATCCAATTTCTTTATACCAATGTATTTATCAGTATAGTTACGCCATGCTGAATTAGCAAATTAATCGAATCTCAAAGGCTTAGCACAATAAAGGTTTGTGGTTGTTCTGGTAAAACCCAATGTATTTTGAAAAGCTCAGTAGTTCAGGTCTTCTCCCTGGGGTGACTTAGGAATCCTGGCTGTTTCTATATTATGTTTCTACCATTCCTCTAAGTAGGAAGAGGAGAGCCACACCAGTCTTTAAGTGGGCTGGGAGTCACCCATCACCTAACACCTGTATTCCCATTTGCCAGGACTCAATCTTGAGGCCCTACCTAACACTTGCAAGGGAGCCTGAGAAATGCAAAGAGAACATGAATATTCAATAAGCCACAGCCAATGAATCAGGTGGAGTGGGGCCAGGCATACCAAGAGGGTCACTTTATTTGTGGGATTGGTGAATCAGAGATAACCTCCTCAGTTCCAGTGGTATCAAGTTCAGCTGGCTGAGGGAGCTAGACTATCTGATCATCTTTCAGGTTTTAGAGGTGCTTGGCCTTTCACAGATACAGAAGAACATTTGGGGCAAAGGTAAAGGAAGACATAAAATAACAGTAACAACAACAATAATAATAAGCCACTTAGAATAAGAAGGAACTCTATAATAGTTCTTTGGGCACATGTGTTCATATAATTATTGAGAGGCTATCATTCCTCTGGGAAGATAGGACATGAAGCATCTTGTCCAACGAACCCCGGACCTGAGGTGCTTTCCCTGGGGACCATGTACAGACATGGGAATGGGCTTTAAACCTCAAAGTGTTTGCAAAATTTTGTGTATATGCACAAATGTGTGTTTTTCTGGTAGAGATTATCCATAGCTTTCATAGAGATTTTCAATAGTTTCATAATACATAAAACATTAACATTTACTTTTCTAGACTAGGAATAGGATTTCTAAATAGGAGAAGCAGAGATCAGAGGCTGTCAGGAAGCAGGTGCAAAGGAAAGAGGAAATTCATATTCCCACCTGACTCATAGTACTAACATACCAATGCATTTACATGCAAACCTAGAAGTGAGAATTATTTCCTGGCTGAATGAAGGTTAAATAATTTTCCTCCTTTAAAATGATTTTAAATTGGTGAATCTTGGCACTTTCACATTTTCAAATTTTATTACCTTTATGTTTCAGGCAATGGGAAAGGCATTAAAAATGCCTCTTTGGCTATCACAGGAGATGGTCTCCTTGCTATCTCTAATTCTTACTGTATATAACCAACAACTAGAAGATACCCAAAAAAGTCTGACCACTTATCTACACCAGAAAATTTTTAAACTTAATTCTGGAGGCTACCTCAGTCTCCTCAACGGTAAAACAATGATTTTAATCCTCATGTCCTTCAAAAGGATGACTCAAGTTTTTTTAACATCCACAGTTGTGTCTGGAAATTATTACAACTATAATAAAAAACAAACACTGCTAAATTAGAAAAAGAATGTATCTTAGACCAAAAACATTTTTAAATTAAATTTTGCTTTGCAACCTTTTATAATGAACAAGCTACATAACAAGTGTGTCCATAAAGTGGAGAAGGAGATGGCAACCCACTCCAGTATTCTTGCCTAGGAAAGTCCATGGACAGAGGAGCCTGGCGGGTTGCAGTCCATGGGGTTACATGACTGAGCATGCGCACATGTGGGTGGAGGGAGATGGGTTGGTAGCAATAAACTGGTAAAACTAAAAAAACAAACAAAAAAAACCCAAGTGTGTCCATAAGGTAATCCAATTCATTTTTCCATGAAGTTTTATAGAATCAGTTTAATTACTCAATTCTTATACCTGCTCATCTCCATGGCAACAACCTAGATGCAACAAGTATAGGTTTGCTTCTTGGTATCTCTTAACTAATATTAATTTAATTCTAAATTTAACTAAGTTATTATCTTCCATGAAATCATATAGCAGCTCACAGAGAAGTCTTCATGACTGATGCAGTTACTGCTCATGCATTTCTTGAAAACTATATTTTGAAGACAGAGACATTCCATTGCTTCTTGTTGGAAGAGAATGAGGAATTCTGCTTTGAGAAACCCAATATGAAAACTTCCTCCAGCTATTTCTCACCTCCTGAGAATTTTCTGAGCCCCTAGGAAAGACCTCAGAGCCTATAAACATAAGGAATTACCAAACAATATTCATAAGTACAATCTGTAGCAGCCTCCAAGTTCCCCATTTTTTATTTGACACCGGTCAGATATAGCTCTTCACTTGCCCTTTATTTCACGATGATTTCCCTGTCAAGCTAGACATTTCAGGTCTCCTTCTCCTCCTACATGTTGACTTCTTTAGACTTCCAGGTTCAGTGCAATCAGTTGTCAATCTTTTCGAGCTAGGAGATGCTCTGCTGCTGCTGCTGCTGCTGCTGCTTGCTAAGTCGCTTCAGTCGTGTCCGACTCTGTGTGACCCCATAGATGGCAGCCTACCAGTCTCCTCCGTCCATGGGATTTTCCAAGCAAGAGTACTGGAGTGGGGTGCCATTGCCTTCTCCGGGGAGATGCTCAGATGGTGAAAAATGTTGCCACTGTTTTCCAAAATGAGTCTCTCCCTTTGAGTTCTTGGTTTTGACAACCCTGAGTGTGTTCTATAAGAATGGTATGCTCATTTTTAAGGAAACCTAGCATTGGTCCCCACGAAGCTGCTTTCTGCCTGGACTGACCTCACAGTCCTCTCCAATCCCCACCCTGACACGTACCGGTCACCCTCACACTGAACCTGAGCAGTCAGTGCCTGGGTCTGTACATTAACAGAATGACAGCAGAGGGGCACCCAAGGCTCACTACTTCTGAAGACATGTTGAAATCATTTGTATCTCTGCCTTGACACGCTCCAAGTTACAGGTGTTTCCAATTTTCAACTCGTGGCAGAAACCATAAGCCAAGGAAGCAAATAAGTGTTTCCAAAAACTGTTGAAAAGAAACACCCTCCTGCTACCTAACTGTGAAATGCCCAACTTGGGACTTCCATTAACTTTTGACCTTCTTTCTGAGAAACCCATATGGAGAGGATTCTATTTTTCTAAGTTGGTTACTGAAGACTGGGATAGCTTTTTAGCAGCAGTATTAGGGTCCTAATTTCTTCAATACAGAAAACTGGGTTGGCTCTCAGACCCATTCCCAATATGTTATAGAGGCCTACGTGAATTCATTCCTAAGGATTTGATCCAGGCTATTTGTTCTGCTTTGGTTTTTCCCGTAATCATCAAGATGGTTCAAATATAGGAGAATGACAAATATCAATTATATTATTAATATTTCACTCTAGAAACTTGTGTGTTAGCTGATGACACAATGTTCAAAGACTGTCCAAATTAATACAGGTTTTCCCTCTTTAGCTAGGGGAATACATTTCTGGAAATGGAAATGCTAACTATATAGTTTTTTTGAGATGCTGCTCTGGTGTTGCAAGGTTTAGAGTTTTCTTCAAATGCTCTGAGGTTATAGATGCCTCTACCTCTGATTTCTTCCAGCTATAAGTCATTCAACTGTTGATCAATCCCCCCAGGCTGTGGCAGAGCTAGAATATCTTTTCTGGAGTCAAAGAACTTACTCCATCCTGTGATGATCTGTTGATCTTTATCCTTGTTTCCTGAATTCTTTCCTCAAAGGTGTCCCCAGCCCCTGCAAAACTCCCATTTTAACATTCAGCAGAATGTTCTTCCTTTATTTCTTTGTGGCAGGCATAGTACCATCACTCACACACATTTTGTTAGCCATTATGGGTCAAAACTGTCTCCCAGGGCACAAACTAAATTACAGAAAAATAGGTCACTGAGAAGTAAACAGCATACTCCAGAACTCACTCAACTGAAGCGCAGCTCCACAGTTCCCACACTGGTCCAGGCCACCATCATCTCTCACCTGCAAATTGCAATAGCTCGCTAACCTTGCCCCTACCAGTTATTCTCTCCAAGTGGCCAGAGTGGTCCTTTAAAAATGTTAGTCAGGCCATGTCACTCCTTGGCTCAAAATCCTCCCATGACTTCACTTTCACTAAGAATAAAACCTGAACTTGAATTCACCTTCTTCAGGTCTGTGCTCAAATGTCACTTTAATGACGAAGCCTCCTCCAACCACCCCTACCGTTGCACTACACCCCCAGTTCCTTGTCTTCCCTTTTCCTCACCCCTAGCACTTACACCATATCACTATTATATATTCATTTATTTGTGTGGTCGATTGTATTCTTCAAGATGACCACAACAAGATTTCACATTCCACACACTTTTCTTACAATGTGATGCTTCTGCTACTTCCTTTGAGAGATGTTTCCCATCCCTCTTGAACCAAGGTGGGTCTGTAACCGTGGTGGAAGTGATGCTAGCCTCAGTGACCTCTGAGGCTAGGTCACAAAAACCCATACACCTTCTGCCTGGTCCTCTTGGGACCCTCAATCTTGGAACTCAACCATTATGATATGAGGAAGCCTAGACCACGTGGAGAAGCCGACTGGTGACTGTTCTGACCAACAGCCCTACATGCAGTCCAAGCCAACAGTCATTATCAACTTCTGAACTTTTGAGGAAGCTTTTGGGATGACTTCAGCCTCAGCCACTGCATGAGACTCCAAGTGAGAACTGTTTAGCTTAGTCTAATGACCTCCCAGAACTGTGAGGGATAATAATAAAACTGTTGTGCTAAGCCACCAAGTTTTGCAACCATTTGTTATTCTATAATAGATATTGGAACAATTTACATGTATATTGTATGTCTCTCCTCTCTAAAGTTTCATGAATTCAAGAATTTTCTTTGTTATTGCATTCCCAGCACCTAGAACAGTGTCTGGCATATAGCAGGTACTCAATAAATATTTGCTGAATAAATGAATAGATGCATAGATGCATTTTCAGTAAGGCGCTCTAATGGTTATTGATCAGTGGGAGAGGGTACAATCTGCTGGGTTAGACCTCATTGGCATAGATCATAAGTTGGCACTTGAGAGCATGGCAAAATATTTTTCGGCAAGAATATTTCAGAGGCAAATGACATTATAATGAATGATAATAATTTTTGGAGGAAAACATAAAATAGGATTAGAGCTTCATGCAGAATCTCTTTTGACAATTCATGCCATAATCCCACCATGGGCCTTTCCAGATCAGGTCTGGAAAAGCTTCAGAAGCATTTTCAGAAGGCTCAGTGATTCTTACAATTCAAAGAATAAAATTCTTCCTATGAATGACTAGTTGAAATCACTCACATGTTTCTGGTGTGAAATGGGTGATGAAAATGGGTGGTGGTGCACACATGTGCATGGGTGCACAATCTGGGATGCTTCCTTCCACTGCCTATTTTCATAGTCGAGTGGTTTGGAGTGTGTACAAGAGAAGGAATAAATATGGTTCTGCATCCTCCAGTCTTGCACCAAGTACTTTGATTTAGCATTTGGTTTGGAACAAATATTTGTGTATTGCTTAAAGAGCAATAATATCCTCAAATATCCAAGGGAAATACTAAAATCTTATCACCTCAGGAGGTCATAAAGGAAAAAAATCTCAAGTTACTTTGGAAAGAGGCTAAGTTTTTGTTTGAGGTAGAATAACAGGAGGATAATCTTGAATGGACAAAACAATTTCTTTAGGCCAATCCATCTCAGCCTTGATTGGAGCAAAAAGCTATTGGGGAGTCTACAGTTTCTTTGAAGATCTACGACGAGTCTATTCATCTCAAAGTACTTTCCATACATGAATCACCTTGATAAGCAATCACGTGTGGCTTCCAGAATCTAGAAAGGTTTAGGGTAAAAATAGCTTTTAAAAGCTCTTCACTTAATGCTACTTGACTGAAATGTCTCTTGAGGTACAGTGAGTGCCATTTTGATGCCTTTGTTCCAATGACAGTCGTTGGTGCCATTGGGCCTCACCATCTGGCCTATAGAATGAGGTTATCCTCTTGATTAGGTATAAGCCTTGGGTGGAAAGTGTGGAGACTCTCAAAATTTTCGCAGGAAGTCCAGGGAAGTATTTCCTTTGGAAACCCCATCGTTCTCACCAAAATTTAGGGATTGCTTCTAAAGCTAATTATTTTTCATTTCATTTTTTAAATTATTTATTTATTTGCAGGCCCAGACAAACTTGACTAGAAAAGAAGCCCGGGCAAGAGTTAGGATGAGTCCATGACGTGCCACGCACTCCAACCAATTGAAAAACCACAAAAGGGGGAGGGCGGAAGTGACGAGCCGTATCCCTCCGCGGAGCGAGAGGGTCGGTGGGGGGAGTCGGCGTCTCTCTCCCCCGCGCCAGCTCCCGTACACGGAGCCGCATTCCTTGGCCCCCCCGCCCCCCTCCCTCGGGGCCCCCCCCGCCCCCCTCGGGAAAAAATCCACCCCAAATCACTCGAACCCGAGGGAGGTTTCCTTTCACCCTCGAGGAGACGAGATTTCAACGGTTCCCTCTTCTCCGTCTCCCCCCCAAGCCCCCGTCCCCTCCCCTGCTCCCACCCCCTTCTCCCGGCGCCGGGTGCAAGGTCCCTTTAAGGCGACGGCGCCTTCCTCGGGTCAGACTACCGGCGGCGACGACCACGGGAGGTGAGTGAGCGAGCGAGCCTTCCCTCTCCCCACCCCCTTCTCCCGGGGGTTCCGTTATCTTTTTGCTCGGCGAGACGTTCCGAGGCGAGACAATGAGAGGGGGATGGGGCGGGAACGCGAGGAGTGGGGGCGGGGGCCCGGTGGCGCGCGCCCCCGCCCCCCTCGAGTGGCGGCGCGGTCCGCGGTGGCAGCCGGCGTGGGGTGCGGCGCGCGGGCGCGTGTGTGAGTGCGTGCGGCCCGGGAGCCGCGGGAGTCGCGCGGCGGGCCGGGCCGGGGAGGCCCCTGTCTGCCTGACGGCCGCCCCCGCCCCCCGGCGCCCGCCGCGGCGCGCGCGCGCACTCGCGCCCCACGGTCCCGCACACACCCGACGTCCACACGCACACCCGGCGCGAGGCGTCTCGGAGGAGTGGGCGGGCGCGGGTGCGGGCGGCGGCCCGCTGGGGAAGGGGCGGAGGCGCGGGCGGTGGCGAGACGGCGGGGCGCGGCGGGAGGGGCGGGCGAGGGGGCGAGGCCGCGCCGGGGAGGCCGGCGGGCCGACGTCCCCTGGGGGTGGGGGTGGTGCTCGGCCCTCCCCCGCCACCCCCGCCGGGGAACTAGTGGGGCGCTCTTTTTGAGCGCGGGGAGGAAAATGAGTGATTGCTTAGCCGCTCCCTTGTGTTATGTAATCCCGTCTATAGCACATCCGAAGCCTTAGAGCGCTGCAGTTAGTTTACAAAGTCTCCTCCCCTGGCTCTAAAATTTCTTCGGGATGGCGCCGTGATTTATAAAATGGGATGGGGCGGAAAAAGCTTATTTTCGTATGGTTATATCCTGCCGCGGTGGGCGCCATGTTTATCCCAGGGACTATTTTCTCTAGATTCTTAGCACCTTCTGAAAAGGAGGGATATCGTTGATCCACCTGCTTTTTCTGCTTTCGCAAGTTGTCCTGCTTTCTCTCCCGTCAGACGCGGGATTCCTTCAAACTGTTAATAATACTGAGCGTTTCTCTGCTTGTCTAGGACATTTTCAGCTCAGAAAAAGGTAGAGCTGGAAGGAGTCTTGTAAGACATTTAGTCCAAATTTCTTTTTCGAGATGGAAACTGAGATACAGGTGTCCTGTCTCGGAATAGCCGTCATTCTATTGCAGACTGTGGCCCAGCCCTCTGCACTCCTTTAGACACCTCCCACCTCGGCGCAAAACCCCACAGACGTGCAGTTTGACTTTCAAAGGAATTTTTCCATCTAGATGAAGGGAAACGGCGGGGGCGGAGGGCTGCTTCTTGGCAAACGGCGTTAAATTTTGAGCTCCGTTGCTTTTGGCTCTGGGATTTGGATTCTGAGTTTGAACTACTTAGCACAGTCGGTCTTAACTTCAGGATGCATAAAAAGTACCTTGCAGGTCGCTAAAAGTGCTGTTTGCGGGATACCTCAGCTCCAAGCTTATTTGGATGGGATGCTGAGGGGGGTATATCGTCTCTACGTTTTTAATCTGCAGTCCTTCGGCTGAGATAGATTAAGGTAACCACCATATTAAGAGTTATGGTTCTAGCATAAAGGTGCTCACACTATCATCTTCGAATGATTAAGTGGCAATCTATGCTCTTGATTTCCTCCCCTTTCTACATTATGGTTGTAATGTACCAGCTATGCTGAAGTATCTAAAGCTAAAGGAACCTGACAGAGTAGAGTCTCTTGGGATGAACATGATTTTGTGTCCACCCCACCTTGAACCAGTGGTAAAATCTGGAAAAGCAGTTCCCAAAATGTGGCCTTCTAATTCCTGGGGTTCCCCTCAGGCCCTCTCAGGAGAGCTACGAGGTGGTAACTGTTTTCAAAATAATACTAAGACCCTGGTTAGCTTTTTCGCTGGCATTTGCACTGATGGTCCAAAGGCAACACTTGATAAAACTGCTGTGGGAAACAACTACTATACTTACTTGAGAATGTCTTTGATGAAGCAGTAAATTAAATTTCAACCCTTCGGTACACGTATTTTTAATTTAAGAATCCGTGACCAAATGGGAGATGTGCATAAACCACTGATACTGCCTGCTGAGGTAAATCTTTGTCATAAGGAAAGGCACTTGTGAGATTTAGCTGCGAGTTGCATGTTTCCTGGACCAGCATTTTTACTTGGAAAGAGCGACTGACAAACTGCAGTTTTTCACACTTGAGTGTTTGCCAGTGTTTTCTTGAAAGCAAATGAAGTGAGCTTGTCACTTCAAGGAAAACAATTGACAGTATTTGTTCTCAGTGATAAAAATTTGAGAGTGAAAATTAGAATTTTTAAAAATTTGATATCTCAAGTTTAACAACTTATGGTACTTAAAAGACTTTCCTTGCAAGTCATTGTTAATGACTGATTTTTTAAAATATATTTTATGGTGAAATGTGTCGAGATTTGGCAGATAGGCATAACTCAGTAAATCTGTATTTTCAAATGACTTTTGCATAACTCAAGTCACTGTGAGTAGTCTTCAAAATTCAACATACACTGAAGGAGTTTAACATAACTTTCATCAGTAGGGTTTCAGATTCCAATATCCAGCTATTGTTTAAGAGACTATTATTTGTCTAGTTTTAGTACTGTCTCCATACACACAACTATCTGAAAAGGTTTTTAGAATGCTTTTCCCTTTTTCTCTCTGTGACAGCAGATCTTCATTATATACACAACCAAAACAACATAGAACAGGAGGCTGAAGGCTGAAGGCAGAAGCAGCTTTGAGAGTCAAACTGCCTTCTATTAACCTAGACGTGAGAGATTTCCAAAAGTAAAACAACATCATTTCACTGTTTTGGGTAAAAATAGTCATTTTTAATTGAAAAATGTTTATATATTTTAATTATGTTATCATGTAATGGGTTTGTTTTTTATTGTACTGATAAATATTTAAACTTTTTACGTTTTAATTTCTAAAGTAAATATCAAAAGATCTTTTCCACATTAATAAAAGCTCTTTAAGATCTTTAATAATTTTAAGAATGTGAAGGGGTTCTGAGACCAGAAACTGGGTCTGTCCTATCCTCTGCTCCTGAGATCATCCATATCTGTCTCCCATTTAGAAACTTGTGGAGAGTTCAGAAATGTTAGTTGGAGTTAATAGTGGAAGAGGCAGTGAATTGGGAGAGAGTTGCAGAGCAAAAAAGCTTAGTAAATTTACCAGACCAGCTGTAACCTTGGGCAAGTTACTTAAACTCTCTAAACTTCATTTGACCTCATCTATAAAGTGTATTGCTGCTGCTGCTGCTAAGTCGCTTTAGTCGTGTCCGACTCTGTGCGACCCCATAGACGGCAGCCCACCAGGCTCCCCGGTCCCTGGGATTCTCCAGGCAAGAACACTGGAGTGGGCTGCCGTTTCCTTCTGCAGTGCGTGAAAGTGAAAAGTGAAAGTGAAGTCGCTCAGTCGGGTCCGACTCCTAGCGACCCCACGGATTGCGGCCTACCAGGCTCCTCCATCCATGGGATTTGCCAGGCAAGAGTACTGGAGTGCAATCCCAGGGATGGGGGAGCCTGGTGGGCTGCCGTCTATGGGGTCGCACAGAGTCAGACACAACTGAAGCGACTTAGCAGCAGCAGCAGCATAAAGTGTATTACTTAGGACATAGTTAGGAGAATTCATTGTGATAATGAATGTAAAGTGCATAATAATGCCTGGTATTATATGACAGTAAAATAAAACATATTCCAAATGATGTTTCGTCTTTTTTCTCCATATATGTCTTTTTGTTGTAAGTGGAGATCTCTGATTTAAATTGCAGTTCCTAGAACTGGTGGTGTCTTTGTCATAGTATCAGTATGATAAGACTTTGATAGATTCTTTGGCAGTGTGGTTTGTGATAATAAACCATATCCACAAAAACATTTTTACATGTAACTCGGGAGGAGAGGAGAAGGAAATAACATTTTGCTAGCTTTGGCAGAGTTAAATTGAGTAGAAATGGAATTTAGACGACATGTCAATGAATTTTTCTTGGGAGAGAAACTGAATATTGAACCCTTTAAAAATGGGAAACTTAACTGCTCACTTCAGTTGTTCGGTAGAGGGCTTATAATGAATATATATGGATTCTTGATAGGAAGTTTGCTGCCAGATAAGTAGAAGTATTTTATGTTTAAGAATATTAGATTATTAAGAGTATTTAAGAACCCATTGTGAAAGTTATATGTGAGGTTCCACAATAGTTCTGTGAGGGATGGACTGGGTAAATAAAAGTTGCTTGCTACAAGTTCAACAATAATTTGTTTCGTAGCCATACTAAGTATTCAGCCCTATAGATTTTCTGGAATTAATCCCTTTTAAAGGAAAAAAATTGAGGTAACTTGACGTTTGTTGTTTTCAGCCACTAAGTTGTGTCCGTATTCTTTGCGACCCCATAGTGATGGCACCCCACTCCAGTACTCTCGCCTGGAAAATCCCATGGACGGAGGAGCCTGGTGGGCAGCAGTCCATGGGGTCACTAGGAGTCGGACACGACTGAGCGACTTCACTTTCACGCATTGGAGAAGGAAGTGGCAACCCACTCCAGTGTTCTTGCCTGGAGAATCCCAGGGACTGGGGAGCGAGCCTGGTGGGCTGCCGTCTATGGGGTCGCACAGAGTCGGACGTGACTGAAGCGACTTAGCAGCAGCAGCAGACTGCAGCACGCCAGATTCCCCTGTTTTTCACTGTTTTGTGGAGTTAGCTCAAATTCATGTCCATTAAGTCAATGATGCTATCTAACCACCTCGTCCTGTGCTGCCCCCCCTTCTCCTTTTGCCTTCAACTTGAATACAAATGCAAATTGATTTGAGGATTATGTTTATTTCTCACCCAGGAGCAAGAGAGAGTAGTATTCTAAATTTTTTGTTTTTAAAACATTTTTTTCTGTTCCACATGTTCTTTTTATCTTGATTTATGGATGGGTATGCACTAGCAGTGAATTGAAAATGTTAGGTACTGAATTTTTCATTCCTGGAACTTACTTTAGTGCTATAAAAGAATCAGACATAGGAATCCAGAGCTTCAAAAGCCAAATCTGTCTGGAGAGTTTTGGTAGAAAACAGATGTTTTCTTAATCTTACTTGAGATGAAGATAGGTAAACCTTTCTGCCCATTAAATACCTCAGAAGTACATTGACCGTTGTAACTGAGGGATTCTTTTTGCTGCTTGCAAATAAGATTGCATAGTCTCTTTGTATCTTGCTTTTCAGTTATATAGGTTTTTACTCATTAGCTGATTTTATAGGACCATATTTGCCAGCATTTAAGGTAACTGCAGTCCTCCCTCGAAAGGTATGTATCTGGTACACCCATATTATGGTGGAAAGATGAATGCCAGAGACTTAAAATCACTAGTAGTCCTGTGTAAGTTGTAGTGTTGAGTAAAATGTACTGAGTACACGGAAGTCATGTTACCAGTGAGATTACTACCACAGAACAGAGAAACCACATAGTTACCAAGATGTCAGATGATCAAGATGTCTTGATAAATGGAAGATGGCAATGTTCTCTCATCTTGCAGTACCTCCTTGGTAATCTGTATACCCCAACTTGGTTTTATTTTTTCTAGTATTATTTAATTATTGTGAAATATATTAAGAAATATGTATATATAATGTATGTGAAAATTACTCCTAGAAATGAAAACAAGTTAACAGAAAATTCAACCCACAAGGCTACCAGTTTGATTTAATTAATAGCAAAAATGGAAAAGGAATATAGAGGTATAAAATGTCACAACCAAAAGATGATTAGGTAGTTTTCCCCCTGTTTTTTTCTTTTTTTTAAATTGCAGCTTTATTGAGGTGTAACTGACATAAAATTGTAGGATATTAAAGTGTACATCATGGTAATTTCATACATAAATATTGTGAACCTATTCCCCCATTCAGTTAACACACCCATTACCTCACATATTTAGGTTGTGTATGTGTGAACATTTAAGTTCTGTTCTCTTAGTGGATCTCAGTTACACAGTGTTACCAACTGTAGCCACCATATTTTGCATTAGATTCTCAGACCTTATTCAAGAAAATTTCATGCATGTAAAAAAAGGTGAAAGAATACAAGGCGAGTCTACAATGAACCCACCACCTAGACTCAGTGATTTTTAACACTCTGGCATATTTGATGTCTATAAGAAAACACCAAAATATATATTTGCTGAACCACCTGAAAGTCATGATACTTCCACTGAACATTGCATGCATTTGCTAAGAATAAATACATTTTCCTCCATAACTAATACTGTTATCCTTTCTAAGAAAAGTAAAATTCTCAAATATAATCTTATATCTAGTCTATTTTTAAATGTTCCAGTTGTCCCCAATATGTCATTTATACCTTTTTTATGAACCAGAATCCAGTGAAGTTTTCACGTGTTGCATTTTGTCATATCTCTTTAGTTTCTTTCAGTCTGGTTTAGTCTTCTCTGTGTGTGTGCATGTGTGTAATTGTGGGTGTGTGCTTGACAGTTTTAGTGTGTTGGCAGTTTTATAAAGTATTCTGTATTCTGCATTTGTCTGATTATTTTGTTTTAAAATGTCCCACTTTCTGGATTTATCTCATTATTTCCCTGTGGTACTACTTATTCTATTGCTATACTTCCTAAAAATTGCAGTTCAATTTAAGTGCTAGATTTGATTGAGGTTACATATTATTGTCAATAGCTTTTATTTGTTTTGTGTTTTTTTTGTTCTAACAAAAGAACAGCTGACGACAGGTAAAGTTTGGATTATCGGCTCACATTTTTATTTTTCTATTTAGACTTATTATTGTCATAACCTTTGGCTTTGAGATATAGAGCTACTTCTGTAATTTTAAGTTCAAGCACAATAAGACTTTGAGAAAGACCATAGTAATAAGTTTGCATCATGTCATTTTGGTTCGCCACCCTCTGAGAAAATGATCTGAAAGTTGAAGAGGCAAGAAGAATTGATATATTTAGCAAAAGCAACCCATAGAGGAATAGAATAGTAAAGAGGTCAAAACCAGAAATTTTCAAAATGGAGATTTGGGGAGTTTGGGAAATTATTTTCACAAGGATTATTTACCACAGTTAATTCTGATAATGGGGATTACTGATAGTAACCATAAATTTAGAGAACTAACATCATAGTGCTGTGCTAAAGTTTTCTAAGGAGAAATTATATACTTAGGCGGGAACAAGCTCTTTGATGGGCAGATCATTATAGGGTGAAACAAAACTAGATTTATATGAGCTTTATAAAAATGTTTTTATTGTGTAAGGTGTAACCATTTGAATAATTCATGGGAATCTTGTGCTCATCTTTTCTGTTGCAGAGAGGATAAATTATTTTAAAAAGAAATGAGAAAATTAACATAAAGTAAATCAACTATGGGCTTCCCTTGTGGCTCAGCTAGTAAAGAATCTGCTGGGATTCTTTGAAGAAGAATTGCTGGGAAAGATTGAAGGTGGGAGGAGAAGGGGACAACAGAGGATGAAATGGGTGGATGGCATCACTGACTCAGTGGACATGAGTTCAAGTAAGCTCTGGGAGTTGGTGATGGACAGGGAAGCCTGGCGTGCTGAAGTCCACGGAATCTCAAAGAGTTGGACACGACCAAGCGACTGAACTGAATACAACTGTACTTCAGTTTAAAAAGAAAAATGAGCGTTCTTTATGCATAGAATGTGAGGTGATTTTTTTAAAATTTCTGCTTCAGAACATGGATTCAGTTTGCTCAGGGCTTCTCAGTCTTGGCAGTGTTAACATTTTGGGCCTGGTAAGTCCCTGGCTGTCTCGTGCATGGTAGGATGTGTAATAGCACCCCTGGCCACTTGTCTCTAGATAGATGCCAGCAGCACCCTTCCCCAGCCCCACCCCTGGTGTGAGTACCAATAGTGTCTCCAGACATTGCCAGATGTCTTCTGGGGGCAGATTATCCCTGTTTGAATGTTACTGAGTTGGATAAAAGCCACTGGCATATGTAGATTCCTTAATGATCTGGATCTCCTTTTATATAATCTATGTGCAGCTGTTGAACATAGTTACCTTCTGTAGATATGTTGCACAGTTTGGACTGTTTTTACTATATGTTGAAGAACACTGGAATATGATGACATTTTTTTAGCTCTATTGGAAATTTTATTGAAAGTAGAAAGCAGCTCTTCATTTGTAAGTCAAGTATAGGTCTTTGCTTTATTTCATCCCCCTCCCACCTCCCAATTTGCTTGAAAAAGAACCTTATTAGCTATGTGTTGTGGATAAAGTTTGTGTTAGGAGTACTTAAAAGTTTTGTTTAAAATTGTCTGGAGTGATCTGTTTATATCTTGGCATTCACGAAAAGACAGTCTTTTAAATAGTTACTGAGAACTATATTCATTATTTCAGTACCTGTAAGGGAAAAGAATCTGAAAAAGAACATCTGTAGGTATAACTGAATCACATTGCTGTACACCTGAAACTGACACATTGTAAATCAGTTTTTTTCAGTTTAACAAGAAAGACATGGTTCCTGCCCACTCAAATATTTCTGGTAGTTAAGGGAAGAATGTTAAATTGAATTATCTTATGTTAGTTAAATATGAATGTTCCTATTGTTCCAGCGTATCAGCTAAGAGCCTGAAACTTCAAGGATCAAAGGAGCTAAGCAACTTCACATTATAAAGTAAGTTGCAGAGACTTCCCTGGTGGTCCATCAGTGAGGAATCTGTGCTTCTAATTCAGGGTTCAATCTCTAGTCCGGGAGCTAAGATCCCATATGCCTTATAGCATGACTATAAATTAATAAATAAATAACAAGGCCGTCTCTGCAGGACTTGTAAATTGGGAAAGTCAGAAGCTACTTATCCTAGTGTTTGGAAAAGTGGCCAGACATACACTTACCATATGACCCAGAAATTCCTCTCAGGTTACTTATCCAAAAGAATGAAAACATATGCACATACAGAGACTTGTGCCCAAATGTTCATAGCAGATTTATTCATAATAACCTGAAAAATTGAAAACGACTATCTGCCAACATGTGGATGGATAAACAAATGATAACTTCTCCATAAATGAAGCACTGCTGCTGCTGCTGCTAAGTCTCTTCAGTCGTGTCCGACTCTGTGCGACCCCATAGACGGCAGCCCACCAGGCTGCCCTGTCCCTGGGATTCTCCAGGCAAGAACACTGGAGTGGGTTGCCATTTCCTTCTCCAATGCATGAAAGGGAAAAGTGAAAGTGAAGTCGCTCAGTTGTGTCCGACTCTTCGCGAGCCCATGGTCTGCAGCCCACCAGGCTCCTCCGTCCATGGGATTTTCCAGGCAAGAGTACTGGAGTGGGGTGCCATTGCCTTCTCCAATGAAGCACTACTCAGTGATAAAAAATAAACTGCTTAAAAATTCCACAAAACCTAGATGATTGTGTTAAGGTAATGAAGGCAGACTCAAAAAAAAAAGTTACTTGCTAAAGGACTTGATTAAAATCTGTATGTTGTGTCCTCTTTGATTCTTCTTAAAAAAAAATTTTTTTTTTAACTAGATGTGAATTCTACCAGTAAGGAAAATGATGTCGGCATCTTGTGAAGGGGAAGGGAAAGGTTTGGAAAAGAGTGAAAGTACTGAGAATTAATAAATATAAGTTTAAAAGATTGAAACATCTCAGGAATCTCAGGAGAAGATAGAATTTTAAGGTTCTAAGACAAGGATTATTTGTAGATGTGGAATTTTTTTTTTTTTCCCCAAATGACACAGAAGCAAATAGAAGGTAGCTGACTAAGAGTTGGGGATTAATGTGGAAATAATTTCATGTTTACAATGAGCAGAGAAACCCCTAGCATCTAGACTGTGATCTTGGAGTATCATTCTGTAACAGAAGGAATCAGGGTTCCTTGGGAAATTGATGATTCTTGATATGGGGCAGGAATGTAGGAGATGAGCCTGGAACTTTTTATTTATCCCAAAGCCAGAATTTTACCAAACACTACTAAGCATGGTGTCACAAGAACTCAGGAGCTGACCGAGAAGTTCCAGTGAGCAAAATGGGACACTTTGAATATCAATAAGGTTAACTGCTGTGGATCAAAGCACATCAAATGATTAAATCTGTACTGTGATATAATGATAGTTTAAGAACAAGCTTATTGGTCACTTTGAAGAAATGCTAGTGAAACAGATTATTATTTTGAAAACCGGTAAATAAAGAGAAGCAAGATGGAAAGAATCAAGACTTCTATATGAACTGCACCACTGGGTAACCAGATAGTAGATATGTTTTTGTTTTTTTAAATCAGAGTGTTTCAGTTAACAAATGAAAAGGAAATTATAGATTTAGACTGACTATATCTAGGCATTGAGCCTGGATGGGAGGGTTCCTGATGGAACAAAATCCTGCCCTTAAGAGTAGTCTTATTGGGGGAGAGGGGAATGTTAAACCTGTATCTAATCATGCCTGTAGATCCAGCTTATCAAGATCTAGAAATTAAGAGACCTAATAAATCTATCAAATAATCATAATATGTAGACCTTATTTGACTCCAAATCAAAGCCAACTTTAAGAAATATGATGTTTAATGAAGACATGGAAGCAACCTAAATGTCTTATCAACAGAGAAGTAAATAAGATGTGATACATGTGTACAATGGAATACTACTCAGCCATGAAAAGGAATGAAATAATGCCATTTGCTGCAACATGCATAGACCTGAAGATTATAATACTGAGTGAAGTCAGACAGAGAAAGACAAATACAGAATATCACTTATACCTGGAATCTTAAAAAAGGATACAAATGAACTTATTTACAAAACAGAAACAGGCTCACAGACTTCAAAAACAAATTTATGAAATTCTTTGGTGATACAGTGGGTAAGAATCCACCTGCCAATGCAGAGGACACCGGTTTCATCTCTGGTTTGAGAAGATTCCACGTGTCACAGAAAAACTAAGCCTGTGCCCCACAATTACTGAGCCATTGGGTTCTATGAGCCTGTCTTCTGCAACAAAAGAAGCCACCACAGTGAGAAGCCTGCACACCTAAACCAGAGAGTAGCCCCTCCTCTCCACAACTAGCGAAAGTGAGGATGCAGCAATGAAGATGCAGAGCAACCAAATAAATAAAGAAAAAGAAAAAAGCAAATGTATGGTTACCAAAGGGGAAAGGTGGAGGGAGGGATAAATTAGGAGATAAATTGGGATTAACATATACACAATACTGTGTAGCTAGACAAAACCAATAAAAAAAAAAATCGATAATCAACAAGGACCTGCTGTTTAGCACAGCAAACTGTACTCAGTATTCTGTAATAAGCAATATGGGAAAAGAATCTGGAAAAGAATGGATATAAGAACGTGTGTAACTGAATCCTTTCGCTGTACACCGGAAACTAATACAATATTGTAAATCATACTCCAATAACAGTATTTGAGGGGCTTCCCCAGTGGTCAAGAATCTGCCTGCCAGTTCAGGGGCATTCGATCCCTGATCCAGGATGATCCCACATGCCAAAGAGCAACTAAACCCATGTAACGCAACTGCTGAGCCCACGCACTGTGGGTCCGTGCTCTTGGACGTGAGAAGCCACCGCAGTGAGAAGCGCACACTGCAGCCAAGAGTAGCCCCTGCTCAGCTCAGCTAGAGAAGCCCACGTGCAGCAGTGAAGGTCCAGTGCAGCCAAAAATAAATAAATCTTTAAAAAAAAATTACGGTATTTGAGAGAATTTGAGATTTTAGTGTTGCCTGTACATTTGATATTGAGACTATAAATCTTTTAGGCGTGTTAATGGTACTATGACTTGTTTATTTGATTAATTTTTAACTTAGCTGAGGGGCTCGCGGGATCTTAGTTCCCCAGCCAAGGATCAAATCCTGCCCTGGTAGTGAAAGCGCCAGATCCTAATCACTGGACTGCCAAGGAATTCTCTGTGATTTTTTTTTTTTTTTTAAATACATGCTCTTTCAAGTCCTTACCTTTTAGAGATAGGTAATATATTTCAGGTGGCGCAGTGGTAAAGAATCCATGTGCCAGTGCTGGAGACACGGGCTCAATCCTTGGGTCAAGAAGATTCCCCTGAGTAGGAAATGGCAACCCATTCCAGTATTCTTGCCTGGAAAATTCCATGGACAGAGCATGGCTACAGTAAAAAAGAGTTGGACATGACTGAGAGCATACAACACACAAAATATTTAGGAATGGGATATTAGGAATTAGTTTCAAAATAATATGAAGGAAAGAGGGCATGCATGAAATAAGGTTGGTTGATACTTTAAAAAATTATTTTTGGGCTGTGCTGGGTATTCTTTGCTGTGCACAGGCTTTCTCTAGTTGCAGCAAGCAGGGGCTACTCCCTAGTTGCAGTGTGCAGACTTCTCATTGTGGTAGCTTGTTTTGTTGTGGAGTGTGGGAGCAGCTAGTTATGGCTCATGGGCTTAGTTGCTTCGGGGCGTGCAGGATCTTCCTGGACCAGGAATTGAACCAGTGTCCCAGCATAGCAAGGTGGATTCTTAACCACTGGACCACCAGGAAAGCCTGGTTGAAAATGTTTAAACTGGGGTTATGGATATATGTCTACGTGTGTGTGTGTGTGTGTGTGTGTGTGTGTGTGTGTGTGTGTATGTTTGCCCCAATCAAGGATCCATCCTGGGCCCCCTATAGTCAAGCAGAGTCCTCACGCAGTGGACTGCCAGTGAGTTCCCTACTCTTGTATATAAAGTTTATATCTTATTTGAAGAACAGCAGAAAAGGAATCCCTAGAGTAGTGATTCAGAGATTCATAGTTGAAATATGATGGGGGTTTGCCCCTTTACTTGGCTACAGTGTGATCCTCAAATTTACTGCCTGTCCAGTTTTTCCTCTTGATGGAGCATGGTGTTCCCTACATGCTGGCCTTTAATTTCCAAAATTCACATTTTTACCTGGCACCTTTTAATGAAAATGTTTCAACTTGAACATAACTTTGTTTTTTAGTGTGAAATATATGCCAAGCCTATGAGTACATTTATCCTTTATAGCAAAATAATAGAGAAAATTTATAGATATTTTTTTTTCCTTGTGAGAAATTAAGTTGAAGGTTTAGTGTGGAGGGAAGTTAAACACAAGTAGACTGATCGTTTGGAAAGATTTATACATTTTAGTACTACATATGTAGTAATTCTTGTCTTCTTTGTTCAGAAATAGTTGAAAGGTAACTCTGTATGCCATAGATCACTTGACTGTGTTCTCATGGATCAGAGAATCGTCGTGTTTCTTGAGCATCTTGGTGGAGATATTAAATATAGCACTTCATTGTATTAATGAAAATTCCTTTTTGATAGCTGGAAAACTACAGAAGGGTACTAAATTTGCATTTTTCATTTTTAAAGTTTACAAGGAATTTAATTCAGGTTGATATCTATTTTGGCATGGCCCATCTTTTCAGCGGAGTTAATTTTTTGACCCTGAGCTATAGATGGTGAAATGAAAGGAATGATCCCATTCTCAGATACAGAGTCGAGATCAGAATTGAGAACTGTTTGAAAAACTTGATTTCAGTGTCTTTCTGAGATGTTTTGGGTGTAAGTCATAAAATATGTTCAGTCAGCAGATTTATTATTTTTCTGAGTTGATACGCCTTGTTGGTTAACTCCATCTTTCACATTGTAAAAATCTTGAAAAATATATTCTGAGTTGAACTTTTTATCTTGAACCCTTTAATTTACATTGGTTGTCTTGGCAGAGCATATACCCTGGGGAGTTATTTTTTCCTCACTTGGTAAAAAGTAATTAGGATATAAATGTCCTTCTTTCCATCTTTCCACAGCTACCTTTTCCACTCTTTGTTTCTTAGAATACCTTCTTCATGGTGGAAATAACATAATTGGACTGTGAGGTGGAGGAAACTTTCGTTTTTTTTTAATAAATCTTCATTGTTTGACAAAACCTGAACTCAGTCTCTTAAGATGCTATAAGTAGTTGAGGTAAAAGACTAGCCTTTGGATATGGTATTAAAATGTCCGTATTCATGACACTGAAAAACCACAATTTGCATTCAGATAGTTCTACTTATTCCCATAGAAAGTTTTCTACCGATTCCTCAGCATATGTATGAAGATTTTGCTTGCAGCTGGTCAGAGCTGAAAGAAAGTCCTTAAAAAACATTTATCCACAGTTTATATTCATTCTGATGGATGCTTTATAGTATGCATGAATTATCTGTTGGCTTTGGACTCTTAAGAAGTTACACAGCAAAGAACAGTAGTATAAAACTAGTTAGAAAAAAGTTGTTTGGAATATTATCTCTTTCAGTGGAACTAGACTGGAAAATACAAAAGTGTGTTGTGTAGTCTTAACTCAAAGAACTCCTGGGATGTGGATTTGGCTTCTTTTTAATTCAGTTTCTGGCTAGCATTGTCTTTTGTATATGTAAATTAAATGAAAATCTAAGAAATTTTACTGGAGAAGGAAATGGCAACCCCTTCCAGCATTCTTGTCTGGAAAATTCCACAGATAGAGGAGCCTGGTGGGCTGCAGTCCATGGAATCTCAAAAGAGTCAAGACGAGACTTAGCAACTAAATGACAAGGAAGTTAAAGTTGATACCTTAGAGCTTTTTCTTACCTTACTCATAGCATCTCTCCTTTATGGTTTTGATTTGAGAAAACAGAAATAATTAGAATATTAGAGACCACTTAGAATCTGGTAAAGCACTTTACCCGTTAAAATGGGCCCTTGACTAGCTATGGAATATTTTAAATTTTCAAGTAGACGACGCCATCTGTTGGGCATCTTGCAAACTATCAAATTGTATGGCCCTATAACGCAATGGTTAAATTGGTTGTTTTGTTTGTTTTGCCTTAGGGGTGTGGTGGAAAAAATTCTGAGATACTGAGGCACTGAGAGCTCTTGCAGTAAAAGCTTTGTTTGAACATTGGGCAGTAATGCTACTCCCATTCCAAAGCAAAGAAATTGACCTTTATTCAACTAATATTGGAGGGCAGCATCATAATAATAGCTGTTCATTTGCATTGCAAATAGGTAGGCTTTATTTTTAAAAGAAGAATGTAGTTCAAGCAGTGTTTTCAAATTAAAGGCTGACTCCCAAAATCTTGGTGGAGTTTAAGGTTGGAATTCCCAGGTGGTGCCCAGTTCATGGGGTCGCAGAGGGTCAAGTACTGAGCACGCACACGTGCACAGAGGTTGAAATTAGAGTATGGCTCTTGAGTACAAAAAGGCTCAGGAATCAAGATAAATAGTATTTTATATATCATTTTTATGCTATTATTTTTATTTTATTTACATTTAAATTTCACCATCCTGGGCCTTTGTTCAGATTTCTAAAATAAAGGTAAATGGGCAGACAACTTTAAGGATGCAGTGTGTTTAAAATTGTACAATATATTAAACAATTAGAGAAAAATCTAGGGAATGGTATAATTATATACCTTTATAGATTTGATATATTTATATTTTATAAATACCTTTAAATACATTTATAGATATTAGATAGATACAGACGCCCCTGGTGGCTCAGTGGTAAAGAATCTGCCTGCTAAATGCAGGAGACTGGGATTCGATCTCTGGGTCAGGAAGATCCCCTGGAGAAGGAAATGGCAACCCACTCCGGTATTCTTGCCTTGGAAATCCCATGGACAGAGGAGCCTGGTGGGCTACAGTCCATGGGGTCGCAAAAGTTGGACACAGCTTAGTGATTAAACAACCACCACATGGATTTGGTAGCACAAATTCAGGGATCAGCCATGTACTTGGAGGAAGTTCTATTCAGGACTGAGCAGAGAGGCCCTTGGTTGCTGACAGAACCTTCCCTTGACTTCAGACATGTGACAAGCCAAGGAGTCTTTCAGTACACAAACAGCACTGAATTCGGAGCAGTAGCAACAGGATGATACTAAGGAACTGACTCTTGCCAGTTAGGATTGTGGGGGCCAGTCTGAAGCAAGCAGAGCTGGCTGGAGGCTGGAAATATTGTACCTCAAGTCCAGGATCAGTAGAACAGCAGTCTAGACACAGAATGGTTAGTGCTTTCTTCAAAAGTTCTTGGTTTTCCAAACAAGTTCCTAGGATGCTTTCCTCAAATGGCAAATGTATCATTTTTAAAAACTCAATATTCGTGCAAAAAAATTTATAATGAGCAAAGTAGTAATTGTAAATAAAAAAGGTCTGACCCTCCACTTACAAAGTTCACCTTACCCTAATCCCAGCCCTGAGTATTATAGCTTAAATTTTTTCAACTGTAATTATTAAATAATTTGCTGTGGAGTCTTCCACACTAATTTTTTTTAAGAATAAAAGTTATAATTCTGGAACCTTGGAAATAGAGGAGGTTAGGGGAAATGGTAGAGGAAGCACAATGGTGTAGGTTACCAATAGCTTCAGAGTCTGATTCTGTATTTTGTATAAAACTATTTCTCCCATTGTGAGGTCAGTATCTTAATTTAATCTTTTTTTCTTGTAGCATGGCGGACACCGACCTGTTTATGGAATGTGAGGAGGAGGAGTTGGAGCCATGGCAGAAAATCAGTGATGTCATTGAGGATTCTGTAGTTGAGGATTATAATTCAGTGGATAAAACTACTACAGGTAACAAAAACTCTTTGATCTTAGATTGTTGTTATATTGACTGGATTGAATGGCATTTTTGTTAAGAAAGTATGGGGTGCAAGACTTTTAAGAATTCAGGGTTGCTTTTCTGTGGCACTGGTACTACCTTTTCCCCCTATTCTCTGGTCTGTAAGTGCTTTGGTTTTCCTTATACACAAAGCTAGAAACACTATATTTAATAAATTTAAAACATTAAGAGTTGAGTTCACCAATATTTATCAAACACATAAGCAGTTCTCTTACCATATGATGTGTGAACAAGTGGTGTGTGTTAGTGTTCATTTATATACCCAGTGAAAAACAGGTTCCCATAGTCTTGAGGGATTTTTTTGTTTGTTTTATTTGAACTTGGTTTCCTGTGTGAGCTGAGCAGAATTTGCTTCGTGTCTGCCTTCAGGGACAGTTTACAAACTTAGGCTTGTAGCTTCTCTTTCAAAAAGGTGCGGTTGCAGGGTCAAATTCTAGATTGCCCTAAATTCATAAAGTGGGTGGTAGTTCTTTTTCCCCTGAATTGTATCTGTTGCTCTTTTTTTTTTTTTTTTTTTTAATCTTTCCTGCCTTGAGAACTGAAGATGGCATTGGTTTGAAACAGGACAGTTCGTGGTCTTGTGGACAGCTTACTATTGCATGGTTATGAATACCAGTAGTGGTGATAATAAGTCTTTTGAGTTCTAGAGGTTTGCTTGTGCTCTATAAGCAAAATAGTGAAATCTGGTTCAGCGAGCTTGTAATCTAACTTAATTCACCAGGAAATCTGAGACAAAAAAGAAGGCATTGTGTCTAATTTGCGGTGTGAGGGACACACAGGAGGAGAAATCAGATAACCAGTCAGATTTGCGAATAAAGCAGGAAACTTTATGGCTGTAGAGACCTGCAATAAGATGAAAGATTAGAAGAGTGTCCTTCAGTGTCATCTGTCCCTGTCTCCAAGTGACTGTGCCTCCCCTTCCCCGCAGTTTCTGTGAGCCAGCAGCCTGTCTCGGCTCCAGTGCCCATCGCTGCCCATGCTTCTGTCGCTGGGCATCTCTCTACATCCACCACCGTTAGTAGCAGCGGGGCACAGAACAGCGACAGTACAAAGAAGACTCTTGTCACACTCATTGCCAACAACAATGGTAAGTGGGATTACTGGGAAATTCTTCCTGGGCTAGAGGGTTGAGAGACTAAAAGAGGTCTTAAGATTAGCCGTACCTCTTCAGTTTTAGGTACTGATGTGGTTCTGCTGATGTTGGAGTGAGTTTAGTCCTAATTCTCTGATACGGAAGTAAGTGGTGGTGTTCCTTCTGAGTTAGTGCTGAGTCGATGCTGGTGGTTCAAGTCAGAGGGCAGCTGATTTCTTCTTACTGATAATTTCTAGGAAAGAAAATGTAAGCCCCAAATTCCTAACTGTTAAGGAGATATGAAGGGGACGGGATTGTTTGTTTGTTTGTTTTTAATTAGAAGAGCCCCACTAGTCTGGTAAGAATTATCCCAGGGTAGTTTTGTTCCATATTTTCTTTGGCAGCTTAATTTGGTCATTGGTTCTTGGGTGTGGAAAATAGGATAGTGTTGTTGTCTACCTGAAGGAAATGGTGAAAGACTAGTGGTTTTTTTTTTAGTGAGTTGATTGACTAGTGAAGTTACATAGTATTGGCTTCTGTTTCATTTCCTATTTTCTTTTTTTTTTTCAATATTCATTCATTTATGTTCAGTTCAGTTCAGTCACTCAGTCGTGTCTGACTCTTTGCGACCCCATGAATTGCAGCACGCCAGGCCTCCCTGTCCATCACCAACTCCCAGAGTTTACTCAAGTTCATGTCCATCGAATTGGTGATGCCATCCAGCCATCTCATCCTCTGTCGTCCCCTTCTCCTCCTGCCCCCAATCCCTCCCAGCATCAGAGTCTTTTCCAATGAGTCAACTCTTTGCATGAGGTGGCCAAAGTATTGGAGTTTCAGCTTTTTAGCATCAGTCCTTCCAGTGAACACCCAGGACTGATCTCCCTTAGGATGGACTGGTTGGATCTCCTTGCAGTCCAAGGGACTCTCAAGAGTCTTCTCCAACACCACAGTTCAAAAGCATCAATTCTTGGGTGCTCAGCTTTCTTCACAGTCCAACTCTCACATCCATACATGACCACTGGAAAAACCATAGCCTTGACTAGACGAAACTTTGTTGGCAAAGTAATGTCTTTGCTTTTGAATATGCTATCTAGGTTGGTCATAACTTTTCTTCCAAGGAGCAAGCATCTTTGAATTTCATGGCTGCAGTCACCATCTGCAGTGATTTTGGAGCCCCCAAAAATTAAGTCTGACACTGTTTCCCCATCTATTTCCCATGAAGTCATGGGACCAGATGCCATGATCTTCGTTTTCTGAGCTTTAAGCCAACTTTTTCAGTCTCCTCTTTCACTTTCATCAAGAGGCTTTTGAGTTCCTCTTCACTTTCTGCCATAAGGGTGGTGTCATCTGCATAGCTGAGGTTATTGATATTTCTCCTGGCAATCTTGATTCCAGCTTGTGCTTCTTCCAGCCCAGTGTTTCTCATGATGTACTCTGCATATAAGTTAAATAGGCAGGGTGACAATATACAGCCTTGACGGACTCCTTTTCCTATTTGGAACCAGTCTGTTGTTCCATGTCCAGTTCTAACTGTTGCTTCCTGACCTGCATACAGGTTTCTCAAGAGGCAGGTCAGGTGATCTGGTCTGGTATTCCCACCTCTTTTAGAATTTTCCACAGTTTATTGTGATCCACACAGTCAAAGGCTTTGGCATAGTCAGTAAAGCCAGCAACAATTATACAAGCATTAACAATTTATATCAGGGGTCATATAGCATGTAATATTTTAGAAGTTAGATAAATCTTAATAATTTCACAATTAAAATGGCTTTTTTATTCCCCAAAGTAGTAAACCATATACCAAAAAAAGGAAAGAAAAAAAAAACTTGTCTTCAATTGTGAAGATGATAAATATTTTTGAAAAGAGAATTTACCACAAAAATGTTTCATCCTCACCCAAAAAAAAAAAACCTGAACTTTACACAAAATTCACATTTTATTTACACTGAAATAAACTATACAAATTGATTTTCTTCACCAAAAATAACAGCATTGTTTTCATAGTATTTCTAGATAAGCCACCAAACACTTACTTTTGCAGGTTTTCTAGATTTTGCTTGTAAATCAGGATGAGGCAGAAGAAAACAAATCAGCTGTAGTATCCATGACCTTGGATCCTTTCTTGACCGTGCAGCTGAAGTGTTCACCACGTACCTGCCAAAAAGCTTATGAAGGCTCCCTTCATAGGAATGTAAACAGCAACTACCAGATGTGGGACAACAATGGCGGGCCTCCCATTCAGACTTTAACTATAGCTTCTTGCTTTAACTTCATTTGATAAAGACAAAATCTACATTGAAATCCTTATTTAGTGAGCTCACACATTTCTCTTACAGTCTGATAATTTTCATAACGGCCCCTTTCAAATTTTTAACAGCATACTTTAAACTACTACTCAAAGGTCAGTCATGAGCTTCATTGTAACATTTTTTATTATGTTTCCTTCCTCCCATACCTCCTACTTCCTACATTCTGAAAATGAGTTACTGGCAAGTTATGTCTCAAGATTCATGTCTAGAGTAAACATCTTCATAGAATTACTGCATTGCTATAAAGGACTTATTTTTAATTATTTTATAAGACTAATATGTGCATTGTAGAAAAAGGGGACAGTAAAAGGAGGAATAAAACAATTTTTAACTATAATCCTACTACCTGGAGATAACTAATTGTAACTTATTCTGTACTTATATGTATCTTTTTAATTAATTCATTTGTTTTCTTTCTTACTTTTGTCTGCACGTGGTCTTTGTTGGTTTGTGCGGGTTTCTCTAGTTACTCTCTAGCTGCAGTGCGCAGGCTTCTCATTGCAGCGGTGTCTTGTTTCTGACCATGGGCCCTAGGGCTTAGTGGTTGAGCCACGGGCTCGATAGTTGTGGCACACAGGTCTAGTTGCCATGTGGCATCTTCCCAGACCAAGGATTGAACTTGTGTCTCCTGCATTGGCACTTTACCACTGGTCAACTAGGGAAGTCCCCATATATGTACTTCATGTACATCTATATGCTATGTGAAGTGATTCACTCCTTATAAAAATGGGCCCATACAGATTCTAATTGCTTTTTCCCCTTAATATGTAGTGATTTTAATAAATTTTATGTAGCATTTTTGATGATTATTTCCTGTTGTTTGGTTAACAGTCCTTAGCAATAGGTTGTAAAGGGGTGTACTGCTACTTTAAAAGAGTTTTTGTAAACATCTGTCTTTTCTCATATCCTTAGTTCTGAGAACATATTTCTAAATGTCAAATTGTTGTATCAGAGGTTATCACAATTTTTAAGGATTTTGATCAGTATTTTTCCTGAAATGGCCATCTAGACATGTTGTATCTTACATTTCCAGTAGAAGTGAACCTGGTATTCTTACTTTTGGATATAACCATTTACCTTCCATATTTTTGGACATTTATTACAATCCCATTTTTTGTGATTATAAACAGTGTTACGATGAATATTCTCAGGCATCATATCTGTGCCTACTATGTAAGCATATCTGTCATATAAAGTGAGATTGCTGGGTCAGGCATTTAAAATTTGATAGTATCAAGTTGCCATAAGAGATTGCTCTACATGCGGCCTCACCAGTCAATCTTTGGATATCAAAAAAGTAATTTTTATTACATGGAAAACCCCTAGAATTCTTTTTCAACATATAATTAGTGACCCTCATATATATATATAAAGATGAGGAACCTCTAGAGATTTTTTTCATTTTTTACAGATGTGGAAACCAAGGTGTGGAGAGTCTGAATAATATACTTAAGGTCAAATAGTAAGTGACTAAACTGGATTTGAATTATTTAGACTTCAAAATGTGTGGCCTTCCCACTGCATTATACTGCTTTCCTGTGTTTCTCTTAAAATAATCTTGTCACAGTGCTATGAGCAACCAGTTTTGCTAAATTTCCCTTTGATCACAGCATTCCGAGGCCCAAGATGAGCATCACATGACTTAATTTCTTTGAATGGACCTTTGATTCCTGTGGCCTATGTGCAAAAATTTTTTTGAAATATAAAAATTGATTTTATTTACTTCAGAAAGCTCTAGCATTCAAATTAAAATGTTGACCCATGTTCATGGTTTTAGAAAAAAAAAAAAGGTATAGACTGGTTACTACAGTTACATATGTCTTGTGTGTTCTTCCAAAAATTCTTTAGTTCTGGAAGTTCTCTGGTGGTACAGTAGTCAGGACTCCGAGCTTTTACTGCCAGGGGCCTGAGTTCAATCCCTGGTTGGGAAACTAAGATCCCATAAGTCTCACAGCCAAAAAAACAATAAAGGCTTAAAATTTCTTTCATGCATAGATAAGCACACATTAATAGATTGAGTTTGTCTAGCTTTCTTTTTTGTATAAAATATACAGCTTTGTGACTTCTATCAAATACTCTTGAAATGCCAGCATTATTCATTATAGCCCAGAAGTGAAAACTACATAAGATGTTGAATGAATAAGCAAAATGTGGTATATTCATACAACGGAACATTATTGGGCCATAGAAAGAAGTGAAATAGTGATATATGCTGCAGCATGAATGAACCTTGGAAAACATGCTGACTGAAAGAAGTCAAATACGAAAAGGCCACCACGTATTATATAACTCCATTGTTATGAAATGCCCATAACTGACAAATCTATAGAAACAGAAAGATTGTTTGGTTGCCAGGGCTGGGGGTAGTAGAATGGGGAATAACTGCTAATGGGTATAAGGTTTATTTTGGGGATGATGAAATCTGGAATTAAATAGTGGTGATGATTGCACAAAACCTGTGAATATACAAAAAGAGCCTTCAAATCATACACTTCAAATGGGTGATACAGAAGGTATGGTATGTGAATTACATCTCAGTAAGGCTTTTTTCTTTTTTAAGAAAATGTTAGGAATAAAATTGCAGAAGATGTTTTACTATTATTTTTGCCATTCTTCAGAATCTGTCACTCAGCATTTAGAAATTATTCTTATAGTTCTGGCTGATCGTATATGTGCATTGGAAAGGAACATTATGAAATGAAATGACCTGCTTAATTCTGAGCTGTGAATAATGTGAATTTAATGTTATAAATTTTTTACTGTAATTATGATTTTCAATTCCTGTTTGGTCCATTTCTACTCCATTTAGCCCTCTTTGTCTCTGGGGTTTAAGGCTATGTAAATAAACTTAATGAAAAAAATCAAGACCTTCAGATTTGTAAAATAAACAGAATGTGTTTTGAGAGAAGCTGTTGGATGTTCTATTATTTAATCTGTTTAAGGCTGTGGTACTTAATTGAGAGCAGACCTACAGGTAGAGAATTGGTTGGATGATTCTTTTAAAGGCTTTTTTAAGCCTCAAGATTCTGACTGACTGACTCATTTTCTGGAAATAGAACTTTGGAAGACTTCTGAATTGTCAGCATTTCTTTTAGGAAAGAATAAGAATGCAGGAATCATTAAAAACAATTCATTTGTTTGAATTGGAATTATTATATTAGAATGAATTTATAGAATTCATTAAATAAATATTTACTCTGGGTGACTTGCCATATGCTGGTTTTGCTTTCAGTTGAATTGTAAACCTAGTCTACGGTTAGAAACCTTCTTTGTTTGCACTTTATTTTTGGGAAGGTCCTAACAATTCACCAAAATTCAAACATGACCCTGACATCAGAGAATATTTGCAGAAAATGTGTTAACGTTCTTTGTAGTAGTAGACTATGTATAGATTTCATGGAAACTAGGCCTGTCTTTTGAGACTTTCTAATACTAGTTGATTCCACATAAATGCAAAAAATTTTCCATCCTTCCCTTCCTATATTTAGATGAGATATTTAGTCATTGATTTTATCTTAAGAATTTTTAGTTTCAGATAATTTGTTTTATTTTACTCTAGCAGTTAAAATAGTGAATAGAAAATATATATTTTTATTTAGTCAATATTTTTCAACAATAAATTGTGAAAGAAAAAAAGAGATGGATGGGGAAGCTATAGGTTAAAAGAGATTAAAGATGTCCATCAGTTGTACTTTATGAACCCTTTTGTAACCTAACTCAAGCAAAAAAATATAATTGTCAATTTGAATTTTAACTGGATATTTAATATCAAAGAATTGTTTTATTTATGGCTGCACTGCACAGCATGTGGGATCTTAGTTCCCAGACCAGGGATCCAACCTGTGCACCCTTCTGTGAAAGTGTAGAGTCCTAACCACTGGACCACCAGAAAAGCCCCCAAGAATTATATATTTAACTTTATTAAGGCATAATTGACAAATAAAATTGTAAGATACTTAATGTGTACATTATGGGGATTTGATATATGTATGTGTTGTGAAAGGATTCTCACTGTCTAGTTAATTAACATATCCACCACCTCACATATTTATCATTTTGGGGGGCTGGGATAGGAATAGTGAGAATGTTTAACTTCTCTCGGCAGACTTTAATAATATCATACAGTGTTATCCACTATAATCACAGAATTATAATATTTTTTAGGAGTGATAATGATGTTGTATTTCTTCTTTTTTAGGATCTTTACTTTTTAGAGATATATATTGACGTATTTATAGGTGATATGATATGATACTTGTTTCAGCATAATATGGGAGCTGGTAAGAGGGTGTGAAGTACAGATGAAAGAAGGTTGGCTTTAAGTTGATAATTATTGAAGCTGGTATAGGTACATGGAGGTTTATTATCATGTTCTATTTTTCTATATATTTGAACATTTTCATAATAAAATATTTATGTTGAAATATATAGAGAGAAAAGGACCCATATAATTAGCATAGACAGAACTTGGAATTTTTTTGTCTGTCAGCTTCTATAATTACTTGTTTGCTGGCCCAGTTACTATGAGAATCTAGTCCACTGATGATCTCTCAGTTTCTGGGAGAACATGGGGCAAGTCACTATTGGCCATTAATAGCCGGCCACCTATATACCCACTTTGGTGGTCTAGCTTTGTAGCTAACTACTAATGCCATTTGTCACATGTAACTTAAAACTTCCGAGGAGTTCATCCCATTCTAGTGAAAAGAGCTGCAGTATTTTGCTTGAATCTTTGATTTAGGCATACTGGCTCTCTGAAATAGAATTTAGAGTAGTCTTTGTAAATCAGGAAACTTAGTGTTAATGATTTTTTTAGCCAAACTTAGCAAACGGAGGCTTCCCAGGTGGAGCTAGCGGTAAAGAATCCACCTGGCCAATGCAGGAGACTCAAGAGACAAGGGTTCGATCCCTGGGTTGGGAAGAGCCCTTGGAATAAGAAATGGCAACCTGCTCCAGGATTCTTGCCTGGGAAGTCCAAAGGACAGAGTGGGCTACAGTCCAAGGAGCTGCAAAGAGTTGGACATGACTGAGCAACTGAGAACATCCAGCAAATATAGGACTTAAAACATTTCCAAAGTTACTTTTATCACACAGGAAAAAGAATTTAAAATACTTTAGTTTTCAAATATTTATGATATTGTTACTATTTATTCATGAATGAATCTTCTGAAGTCATATTTATTGGTTTTGGCAGGTGTGTTCTTTATAAGTTCTGATGACATAAAGAAGTCTCTGTTTCCATACCTATACATCTTATACAAGTATACATATACATCCTATATATCCTATACAGTGGATATTTAGAGAACCTGTTGCATTTCTGAGATTTGGCTCACTGGGAAGCTGAATTACTGTTTGTTGATGAATATTCCTCTTTTAAAAAGTTTAAGGTAGATTAACTAACAACAAATCACATTCCAAAAAATAGGTTTTACATAGTAAAAATATGGAGAAAGAATTTATATGTTACTTGGTTTTGCTGATTTGGTATGGGGAAATTATACGTGGTCACTTAGATCATCAAAGTGATAGCCATGTAAAAGTCTTACCATGTGTGTTAAGACATGGTTTGTTAAGATACGTGGGTTTCCCTGATGGCTCAGTGGTAAAGAACCTGCCTGCCACTGCAGGAGACACAGGTTCGATCCCTGTGTCAGGAAGATGTCCTAGAGAAGGAAATGGCAACCCACTCCAATATTCTTGCCTGGGAAATTGCATGGACAGAGGACCCTGGCGGGCTACAGTCCATGGGATCGCAAAAGAGTTGTTCACAATTTAGCAATTAAATAACAAGTTAAGATATGAGGGAGATTTTGGTGAACTTTCTGTATCTATGTATTTTTCTGTTCATTGTAGCTTTGAGTAAGGCTTAAATATTTGGTAAGTTTGATGACATTAAACCTGAGGTGAGTGACAGTCTTGGATATCTTAATACATGGGGACACCATTTCTTACCTAAGACCATTGTGTTGCTTATAAATTGTGGCTTACAGTGTTGTTTTTTTTCTTCTTCTTCTTCTTTCTTTTACCCTTTAGCTGGCAATTCTTTGGTCCAACAAGGTGGACAGCCACTCATCCTAACCCAGAATCCAGCCCCAGGTCTCGGTACCATGGTTACTCAACCAGTATTGAGGCCTGTGCAGGTCATGCAGAATGCCAATCATGTGACTAGTTCCCCGGTAGCCTCACAGCCAATATTTATCACTACACAGGTAAGTAGGACTCTGAATTCTGGGACCTGGTAGAATTCTGGGACTGTGGGAACCTTTGAGGGCTCTGACTTGAGTCTCCAGCATAATTAGAAATGGTTCTAGGTTCTGTCCTTTGGTCTGGCTTTCTCATTTACTAGTTTTTATTTGCTGCTGACTTGAGTAGACAGCCCAACATAGCATACAGCTGGGCAATTTCCTCTTTATGCCCCCAGAGGCTGTTAAGTAATTTGATTGAGGTCTAGGCAGGAGAGAGTGGGAAGTTTGCATTAGGAAGCCTAAACACTTGGTCCTCAAAAGTTCTCACCCTTTGCTTGGGCTATTTTTCTTAAAATGGGGTGAGTTAGTTGACTTACAGAAATATATATGCAAAATTGGTGAAGTGCAGGGAGAGCTTTGAAAGAGAAGGAAGATGACTTATTGATATAAATGTGAATTGTAGTTGCAAACCCAGTGCTGGTGTGGGATAAAAAGGCAGATGCTTTTTCCTGCCTTGTCTTACAAATTTCCCAGAGGTGTATGGCCTTTTGAAGTAGACTTGGGGACAATTTCCTACAGTTGTATATGTGTTGAATCTCCATTAGTGTCAGTTTTTTCCCCATTCTTAGGGGTCAGTTTGTGGATGAGTTTTTTGAACTGAGGTTCTCTTAAGACAAGAAATAGGTTTTCATTTTTGTTCGTATGCACCAAACCTCATTCTCCAGTTTTAATATTTGTCACTCAAAAGTTTGCCAGAAGTCCAGAATTTTCTCCATCTCAGTCATTTAAAAGCTCAGGTTCCAGAGAGAGAATCATTAGGTAAGAGTGTGGGAACTTTTTGGACATAGGTCTGAATACAGTCTCTGCTAGTGTTAGCTGATCTCCATGTTAAAGATCCTTTTGCTTTTTAATGCAGGGATTTCCTGTAAGAAATGTCCGGCCTGTACAAAATGCAATGAATCAGGTTGGGATTGTGTTGAACGTACAGCAAGGCCAAACGGTTAGACCAATTACACTAGTCCCAGGTAAGGAAAAATGTCTACCCATTTGGAATAAACCAGCATCCAAAAGACTTGTTTTTGTTGTTTCTAAGTGTTGAAGGTCATTTAAAAAGTATACTTTCTGAAACTACAAAAATCATATTGAGTTAAGCCCCATTTTTAAAAAACTTCCTAACCTTTGGCCAGGGTGGTAATTTTATTTTTCTTTTTAACTTTTTACCACCTTTCATGAGGTAGTAAAACAGGGTTTTTATAGTTACTTTTCTGTTTCTGCTGTTTTATTCAGCTATTGTTTGTTATCCTGAAGGACTGTTATTAATGCAAACTCCCAAATTCTGTATTCCTAATAAGTCTACTTACTTACATGGTGGACTTAAAAACTTATTTTGCTTGCATTTTACAGCATAGATTTGGAATATAAGTTAAACAAATGGCATATTCTTTGAGGATGAATATTGCTAATGACTAGTGGTGTTTTGTTTGTTTTTTTTTTTTTTTTAAGAAATTGAAAGATAATTCTTTAAAATCTTATAATTTTGCCCCCAGTTCTATATTCAGTGTTTACTACATTTTGGGCCAAAAAATACTATATTATTTTAGTTGTGGTAAAGGTAGCTTGTCTTCCTAAGTTTTTGTCATTGTTCTCAGAGCCCATTGGGATTTTGGCCTTCAGGTCTGAGCTTATCCTATCTAGTTCTGATATTTCTTAAATATTTGTAAGTGAATTGTCTAGTTGATCCAGGAGACTCACCTTTGGGACATCCTAGTAGAATGGCATACATAGTCTGTCTTCTCTGTGAGTTTGTGTAAGAGAATGAAAGACTCTTTAGTATTCTGAGAAAGGAGGATTACTTTTTTCAGAACCAGCTCTGCCTCTTGGCCTGTGTATACCCATACTGCTTCCCACTCTATACCCGTTATTCTCTTCCAGTACCAAAATCAGGCTATTCATGATTTACTCTTGGAATAGAAAAGGCAGCGTGCTAAGGTGTTTGGGGAGGAGTTGATGGAAATCTGCTTTCACTGTGATGTTTGTAGGGCTGATTACTGAGGCTAACTGCTTTCATCAGTTTGGGGAAATAATCTTTTCCTATTCTAGTATTTCCAGTAAACACAGAGGAAATGTGTTATAGGAGAGCTCACTAACCAAGATTTGGTGCTTTTCTTTGTCTCTCTTTTGAAGCCCCAGGTACCCAGTTTGTTAAGCCGACAGTGGGCGTCCCACAAGTGTTCTCTCAGATGACCCCTGTGAGGCCAGGCTCCACGATGCCTGTGCGGCCCACCACCAACACCTTCACCACCGTCATCCCAGCCACTCTGACCATTCGAAGCACCGTCCCACAGTCTCAGTCCCAGTCGACCAAGTCCACTCCCAGCACTTCCACCACACCCACTGCCACACAGCCGACCTCACTGGGGCACCTTGCTGTCCAGCCCCCAGGCCAATCCAGCCAGACTCAGAACCCCAAACTAGGTGAGGCTTGGGAAGAGGAGATAGCACAGCTGGGATGGGTGGTGGCTGGAGAACAGATGATTATCACTTGGTCAAAAAAGCTCCCTCCTTCCCCTCTCCACCTGCAGTGAGCATTGCCAGCTTTGTCACTGTGAAGCGACCTGGTGTTACAGGTGAAAATAGCAATGAAGTGGCCAAACTGGTGAATACCCTTAACACCATCCCTTCCCTGGGCCAGAGTCCTGGGCCAGTGGTGGTATCCAACAACAGCTCCGCACATGGCTCTCAAAGAACCAGCGGGCCTGAGTCTTCAATGAAAGGTACGATAATCAGAAAGACTCTGGGCGGCCAATCATTCAAAAACATTAGCATAACGTATTGTATCAGAAGTCTATACTGTGAAATAGAGAAGATAGGGTATAGTTGCAATAGTTTGTTATCACAGAAACTTAAGTGTAGTAAAGGGGATTGCCACTTGTGAAGAGTGTAACTGCTGCTGCTGCTAAGTGGCTTCAGTCGTGTCTGACTCTGTGCGACCCCATAGACAGCAGCCCACCAGGCTCCCCTGTCCCTGGGATTCTCCAGGCAAGAACACTGGAGTGGGTTGCCATTTCCTTCTCCAGAAAAGTGTAACTAAGTCAGCCCAAAGGAATTTTCTGTTAATTGTGGTTTGGAGACTAATGAAATGGATTGAGTGATCAGAGATGAGTGGGATAATCAAAAGATAGTTCAGGGAGGAAGAGATGTATTTCTGAACTAGATTTTAAAGTTGATATTTGGTAGAGAGGTTTTCAGGTGCAGGATTATGAGCATAACCATATTCAATTTCAGTCCTAGAATAGGACTTGGCAAACCTTTTCTGTAAAGGACCAGATAGTAAATATTTTAGGCTTCATGTGCAGTATGATTCTGTCACAACTACTTTGTGCCATTTTGGTGCAAAAATAGGCCTAGACATATGACTATGTGCCACTAAAGTTATTTATGGGTTCTGAATTTTGAATTTCATTTTATTTTCATGTGTCAGAAAATCTTACTCTTCTTTTGCTTTTATTTGAACCCTTTACAAATACGAAAACTTTTAACAAATGGTATTGAGAAAACTGGATATTCACATGCAAAAAAATGGAGTTGGGCCATTACCATACACCATATACAAAAACTAACTCAATGAATTAAATCCCAAAATAAAAGACCTAAAACCATAAAACTCTTAGAAGAAAGCATTAGGGGGAGAACTTTATGACATTGGATTTGGCAGTGATTTCTTGCATATGACACCAAAAGCATAGGCAGCAAAAGAAAAAATAGATAAATGAGACTACTTCAAAATTTAAAACTTTAGAGCATCAAAGGGTTAGGGTTATGGAGAGTGGGAAAGCATCTCACTTTTCATGGGAGAAAATATTTGTAACTCATATATCTGATAAGGGCTTAATATACAGAATATATAAACTATTTCTACATCTCAACCAACAACAGAAGAACAACCCAATTAAAAAATGAGCAAAGGAGCTGAATAGAGAATTCTCAAGGAAGATATACAAATGGCCATTAAACACCAAAAAGATGCTAAACATCACTAATCATGAAAATGCAAACCAAAACTACAGAAGATACTGCTTCACACCGATTAGCTCTTATCCAAAAAAAAAAAAAGGGCAGAAAATAATAACTGTTGGTGAAGGATGTAGAGAAAGTGGAACCCCTGTCCATTGCTGATGGGGATGTAAAATGGGATGATGGTCCCTCAAAAAATGAGATATGAAATTAACCACATGTTGTAGTACTTCCATTTTGGGGTATATATACCCAGGGACCCAAACAGGTACTTGTACCCCCGTGTTCACAGCAACGTTATTTACAAAAGCCTGTATATGGAAGCATCTCAGATGTTCATCAACTGATGAATGGATAACAAAATATGGTGTGTATATATACAGTGGTATATTCAGTCGCTCATTCATGTCCAACTCTTCGTGACCCCATGAACTGCAGCATGCCAGGCTTCCCTGTCCATCACCAACTCCCGAAGCTTACTCAAACTCCTGTCGTCCCCTTCTCCCGCCTTCAGTCTTTCCCAGCATCAGGGTCTTTTCCAATGAATATTCAGGACTGATTTCCTTTAGGATGGACTGGTTGGATCTCCTTGCAGTCCAAGGGACTCTCAAGAGTCTTCTCCAACACCACAGTTCAAAAGCATCAATACTTAAGTGGTATATTGTTCAGCCTTAAAAAGGAAAGAAATTCTGATACATTATGTAATATGGATGAACCTTCAGGACATTATCTTAAGTAAAATAAACCAGTCACAAGAGGACAAATACTGTGTGAGTCCAGTTACCTGAGGTATCTGGAGTAGTCAAACTCACAGAGACAGAAAGTAGAGTGGTGATTGCTAGAGTTCTAGGAGGAATGGACAGTGGGGAATTAATAATGGGTATAGAGTTTCAGTTTTGAGGGATGAAAAGAGTCTTGGAGATTGCTTGCATGAAAATGTGAACATTCTTAACAACTGAACCAAACATTTTTAAATGCTTAAGAGGAAATTTTATGTGAAGTATATTT
Source organism: Bubalus kerabau (assembly GCF_029407905.1). NCBI lineage: Eukaryota > Metazoa > Chordata > Mammalia > Artiodactyla > Bovidae > Bubalus > Bubalus kerabau. Next base: position 20,147,355 of record NC_073629.1, read on the forward strand.
TACCATGATTTATAACCAGAACAACAACAGAAAATACATTGGGTTGGCCTAGAAGTTCGTTCGGTTTTCCCCAACAACTTACAGAAAAACTTGTACAAACTTTTTGGCCGACCCAGTAAAAGCCATTCTTAGTTCATTAGCCACACAGAAACTGGCAGCTGGCTGGATCTGGTCTACAAGTTGTGATTTGCTAACCCCTGGCCTAAAGTTAGAAGAATGGTAAAAGGAATGTGCCTCATAGTGATCTCTCATGCTTGCTTACCAACCTTAATTATACCCCTTATGAAGTGTTTAATAATTTTTTTCCAAAAGGCCGATAGTCTTTTTCTAGTATGTTACTAATCTTACCATGTTCTCACTTCTTCCAGTGACCTCGCCCATCCCAGTGTTTGACCTCCAGGATGGTGGACGGAAGATATGTCCACAGTGTAATGCTCACTTCCGTGTTACTGAAGCTCTGAGAGGTCACATGTGTGTAAGTGATGTCACCTGTGATGGGATCCAGCGTAAATGGCTGCCATTCACTGTTTACTTCCTGTAGTCTTGGGACAGTGTGAGGCAAGGGCTCTGAAATGACTTGGAAGCCTTTTAAAGGGTTATACTCTTGGCCTGTTTTAGAATGAACTCAAAAATGTAATAGGAAACATTTAAAGTCCCTCAAATAGATCAGAACATATGTGACCTTATTTCCTTAGTTGGTAGATTTTGAACTGCACAGGAGGACAGGTTTGTTAGATAATCAGAACTTTTTGGCCTCAGTTCATTTTCTATTTATTGTGTCATTGGATAAATCAGGAGCTATTAAGCAATTACTAACTCAAGGCTTTCATTTTTTGGTATTAGTCCAGATGCAAAGGTTGGGACTTCTTCCTACCAGGGACCCCAGAACCAGCTTATACTAGCGAGTAGTTCAAGAATCTAAAACAGGAAGAAGTACAAAGTATGGTGTTTGGAGTGGCATATATCTATATATAAGTACACACACACAGACACATGAAAAAGAGTGAAACCTGGACATTGTTGAAAACTGCAGGGTGGAAACTAGGTGAGAATACCTAGAACTAAACTGTTACCAAGGAATATTAGTGGACCTGAGGAGTACATGCATCCAGCCCCCAGGAGAACCAGGATGATCAGATGTCTTCTTTCTTTGTAGTACTGTTGCCCAGAAATGGTTGAATACCAGAAGAAAGGAAAATCTCTGGATTCAGAACCCAGTGTCCCATCAGCAGCAAAGCCCCCATCCCCTGAGAAAACAGCTCCTGTTGCTTCCACTCCCTCTTCTACACCTATTCCTGCTCTGTCACCACCTACCAAAGTACCAGAGCCAAATGAGAATGTGGGTGATGCTGTCCAGACCAAGCTCATTATGCTAGTAGATGACTTCTACTATGGACGGGATGGTGGCACAGTAGCCCAGCTCACAAACTTCCCTAAGGTTGCCACATCTTTCCGATGCCCACATTGTACCAAAAGGCTAAAAAACAACATTCGGTGAGTGTTGAAGAGCCTTGGATCTCACCTTGGACAAGTGAAGGCTGAAAACTGCTTACATGTTTCAGTTTTTCTGTCTGGAGAATGGCCCTAATTATAGCCTCTCTTGCTCAGGGTTATCAAATCAATAACTAATATTACAGGAGACATTGTGGTAATAAATAAAAGATAACTTTGGGTAGAGTGAGACCAGTGCATCTCCTTTCTCAGATAAGTTTCGGGAACCCTCTTAGTTTCTGGGCTGAGCAAAGGACTGTCCCAAAAAAGAGGAAGTTGGGTGGGAAGGTGGAGGGGGGGACATATGTAAAGTCTGTTCTGTGATTCCGCTGTTGTATTTCTCCAAGGCTTCTGATTTTTTATGTTGTCTGTACTTTTCCTTTGTGCTGTGCTACAGATTTATGAACCATATGAAACATCATGTAGAGCTTGATCAGCAGAATGGTGAGGTGGATGGCCATACTATCTGCCAGCACTGCTATCGTCAGTTTTCCACTCCCTTCCAGCTCCAGTGCCACCTGGAAAATGTTCATAGTCCCTATGAATCAACTAGTAAGTTTGGAAGTTCATAAACTCTAGGGGTGTACTTTGTTCTTCACTCAGTGAATGGCACTAGCATGGAGCCCTTTATATTTATTCATATGTGGGTAACAGTGTCAGGTAGGTTTTTGCATGTTTATAGTCAGTACTTCACTTACTTTGTTTTCCTACAAGCTTGGCTTCTATTCTGTTCAAGCTTGAGTTGAGTTCAGTGCTTGATTCCAAATATTAGGGACCTTGGACCACTGTAGAGAGGTATATTTTAAGGGTTTGTTACCTAGATTGTTTTATAGAAGGAGCAAGCATCTGTATTTGGGTCTCCACTTTAGTTAGTAATGTCGTAGTTTTTATTTAGGATAAAAGATAATATTATAAAGTACTTTACCATTAAGACAGTGCTTTCATGAAATATAAGATAAGTTGGAGTGTTAGCTACATCTTAAAGGTGAGAAACAGGCTGAATACAACCCCAGAAATATTTAGTCATTTACTTAAGAGCGTACACTTCTAGTAAGGTGACGTGAGGATTTGAATCCAGTCTTCTAGAAATATTTCCTTTATCATATAAGGGATTTCTAGTTTTGTTGAAGAGACAAAAATTGCTTAACTAGGGAAATCTGAGAACAACACTATGTATTTACTATAAATACAGACACTGGATGAAATGAATGATAGGTAGAATAGTTCAGAGAAGGGAAAAGATCCTTGTGGCTGGATTTCACAGAATAGGTAATGTATAAACTTGGTCTTAAATACAAGAAGGATTTAGGTGGATGGAAAATAGTAAGGAGAGATTTTATGTGATGGGGAACAGCATGAGCAAACATGTAGAGACAGAAAAATATGCATAATATAGATGCTTTTTGCTGCAGATTAAAAATCTTGATTAAAATTGGATTAAACATTAAGGACATCTATTAATAGATCCTTTAACTGAGAAGACTTAAGGTGGAGTAAGCATCACCCCAGAACTTAAGTCTTTACTTTTCAACAGTTTTCTTGTCTCTGGCTTTCTAGCAGGAAGGCTATGTTAATGTCAGGAATTCATTCAGATGTAAGATTGTGCAGATGAAAAAGAGGCCATGTCTTCCTGTCTTTCCTAAGTGTGTTCCTTGCAAGGCAGAATTGTTTTCCCTTTCTCTCTCTTTGGCTGTGGTCATATTGTCAAGGGAAGTAGGATTGTCATGAGTGGCTCAGATGAGTGCTGATCAACAGAAAATATAATGAGCTACGTATGTAATTTTAATTTTTTTAGTAGTCATTTGAAATAAAAATATTTTAAGGTGAAATTAATTTTAATAATATATTTTATTTAATTCAAAATAGCCAAGATAATCTTAGCATATAATCAAAATTTTTTAATTAATGAAAAATTAAAAAAAAATTTTTAATCTAGTGTGTATACCAGAGCAAATAGTCTCAATTTGAGCTCATCCCATTTCATATGTTCACTAGCCATGTGGATACTGGTGGTTACCATAGAAGGCAGTGGAACTTTGGACTAACAGTTTGTGAGTGGAGTAGATATTAGTTTCAACCATCATAACACATGTAGCAGAGTAGCATCTTGGTCTAAGTTAGGTCCCACGTTCTTCACTGTCAGTGATGGGAAGTCCAAATTACTCATCTGAATCTCCCAGTGAAAACATCTGCTTTTATACAGAAATCTGGTGGAGTGTGTTATTCCACTTACATATTTTACTATACATAACAAGATAAGTTCTTCCTAATGGGAAAAAACAAAGTGGACAATGCAGAACCTCATCAGTCTTTCCCTTTTAGTTTACCACTGTTTTATCCTTGACTTTTAATTTTTTGAGTATCTTATGACTTCAGTTTATTCTGATGAAAAACCCAGACATTGTTGATCCGAACAGGTAAATGCCTTTTCTATGCTTTGGTATATATAAATTTTACTCTTGGATTCTTTTATAACTCCCTTTTTTTTTTTTGCATCTGTGGCAGATCCTTCATGAAAGTAGCTTATTTTTTCGTGTTAATATCTTGAGATCCATTGTTTTCTTTTTAGTTTTGAAACATTTTTTTCTTTTATTTTCTGAAGTGTTTTTAAAATAATTATAGACATAATGAAGTTTCACTTCTAAATACTTCATTATATAGCTCTGAAAAGTAAGGACATTTAAAATACATAGGCATTCCCATCCTCATCAGAAAGGATGGCCTTTTTCCATCTGTACCTCTCAACGTCGGGCCAAGAGGTGAGAGAGCTGACGTTTACTGAAGAGTTAACACCCGCTGCAGATCTTATGACTCTACATGGACCACAGTCAGGAGTCTCAGGGAACACTTAGGATGGGTCCCTGAAGAATGTGGGTTCTGAAGGGTGATAGGAAGAGACACGCTTGGTTATTCACATGAGCAAATGCATAACTACCCTACTCTGAAACAGTTAGACGGCTCTGCGTATGTAAAATCACTCTTGCACAAGCCACGGAGCAGATGCCATGGGAGACACCCAGGGAGAGTGGAACTTCTGCCACAAGCCGAGGTCAAGTGCGACAGAGTCCAGTGGTCTTCCTGGGGTTCCATGAGGCCTGAGCAACCAGATCTGTGTTCAAGCTAGGGGTTCTAATGGAAATCACACTTTGTGATAACTGCGGGTTTAAACAAGTATGAACTTGATCAGTCCAGCTGATATAGTTAACACTTTAGTAAACTTTATTTCCAACCTGAAAGAAATAAACAAAATAAAATACATAGCCATAGTATCTTTATCAAGACCTAACAGAATTAATCATAAGTCTTTAATATCATCTATCTTCATTTTCAAGTTTCCTGAATTGTCTCCAGAACATCAGTGGGTTATTGTGTTTAAACTTGTTTAAGGGCAATAGACTAAGAAGAGGTAAGGTTGAGGGATGGATGCATGCTTGTGTTCACGTGTCAGGAGGATCCTTTGTGAAGAAAGACTCGGGAAAGGGAGAACCCCTTGTTTGATAAAGTCATGGTATATATACATGGAGATTGGATGAACCTTAGAAAGGCAAAAAGGATCTGTCCTTCCAAATTTGGAAAGCAGGAAGCAGAATCTATAGTATTTCACACCTGTTTTCTTAAAGCAAGAGACCGAGGTAGGTGTTAAGGAGATGAGAGTGACAGGGCTGGGAGGGACAGTGTTAGGATGGCCACTTTGGAAAATCAGTCAATTATCCCTCTTGAATCTTCTTCAAATCAACTCCTTCCCCCTTAGAACAGGTGTGAAAGGTTATTTGCGATCCCTTAAATCCACTGATGGCTTTGCTTCCTTTCTCACTGATTTTCTGTGTATGAGATAATACATATAAATCTTAGGATGTTGCTTATGCATTAGAAATTGTTTAATAAATGTTACTATTGATATTATAAGACAGATATAACAATAGAGCTGATACAGGAAAAGCCTTTAAGGGTGAGTGAGGTTGCCCAGGGAAAACACAGAGACTAGGAAAAGGCTTGGACAGAAGGCTGGGAAATACCAATGCTTTAAAGTGTTCTAGAAAAGAAAAAAAGAAGCTAAGCGAATTGAATTGAGAAGTAAAGGGCAGGAAAACAGGAGAAAAGATTGTCATGCCACTAGTTACAGTTTCCCAAACATGTCATGTAGTTCCATGCCTTTGCTCAAGTTCCTCTCTTGTCTGCTCTGTCTGGCAAATCACTATTCTTTAAAGGTTCAGCTTATGTTATCAACTTTTCTCATTCTAGGCAGAATTTTTTATTTATCTTGTTCTCATACCTGATGTACTTCTGGGAAGTGGTTCTAAATGGGTTGCAGATACCTTTGAGAATCAACACAAAACTTCCCCCCAAAATAAACATTTCACTCTTTGCAGATAATTTCAGGGGATACCTGGGTTCCCTGAGATCTCTTCCTTGGACCCCAGATTTAAAACCCTTGGTTTTTGTTCATTTGTTTTATTTCAGCGTCACTCATTTGGGAGTGGTGGGCAGGGGTTAGACAGTAAATAAGCGCTTAGAACTTGCAATTTACAATTTTTGTGTTTGCAAAAACTTGAAAATAATTTTAGTAATGTTAAGAAAAATACAAATAACTGTCTTTATTTTGCCTGTATAATTCACAGTATGTAGCAATTAAAATACTTGCCAAAAATTTAGAATTGCAGCCTTATATAGAAGTTTGATAAAATGGCTAATTTTAAAGTTTAATTATCTCAGTTTGTTAGCAATAACTCATAAGGCAAGAAATTCTGTTCATGTTGTCAGTCTTTTAAGGACAAATCTGTATTTGTAGATGGTGGACTATTCATGTTTAAATGTCTTGTAGAGAGTTCAAAATCTGGAATGGAGCTTTGGTGAAGACCTCTGAGCTAGAGACAGAAGGATACTTTTTATCAGCGACACAACTGTTGACAGCCATTTTAAAGAAAAGAGACCCCATAAGTTACTGATACTATTGCAAATGAAGATACAGGAGTCAGAAAGTAAAGATTATGAATCAGCAGGATTTTGGGTCATATTTTCAGGTGTATTTATCAATTATTTTTCTTCTTACAGCCAAGTGCAAGATCTGTGAGTGGGCATTTGAGAGTGAGCCACTGTTTCTCCAGCATATGAAGGATACTCATAAGCCTGGAGAGATGCCTTATGTTTGCCAGGTATTGCCTTTTCCTTAGGAAGCTTTATTTAGTCTTTTGCTCTCAGGCTGAATATGAAGAATCCACTAATGAACATTGCCCAGTATCTATTGCACAAACTCAGTTTAAGGAACACTGAGGAAATACAAAAGAAATACTGAACCCAGGTTCTATTTTCAGGGTTCATCATGCAGGAGAAAAACAGAAAGGATATATGCATGTACCCAGCCGAGGAACCCAGTCTTGGAACACAATGCCTGTAGTAAGGGAGTGTCTGGGACTTCCCCGTTGGCCCAGTGGCTAGGATTCTGCACTCCCAGTGGAGGGGGCGTGGGTTTGATTCCTGGTCAGGGAACTAGATCCCACATGCAGTTCTAGACCCAGTGCAGCCAAATAAATAAATATTTTTTAAAAAGTGAGGGAGTGTCTGTCTCCTGAATGTTCCCTGTGGAGATAGGGAAAAAAACTGCTCCTCTTAGCCAGAATTTTCAGACTTTGCTGTCCTTCCCATTTTTACTGTATTTCACGGCTGAATTCATGATCACAAACATAACCCTGCATTATAAAATCAGAAAAATAACTTGATTTCTGTACCTTTAGGAAAATTTTTTTTTCTGTGTTAACATTTTTGTTGTTACCCCCTTTCTAAGGCCTCAGCTGTTCACTTCACTTTTAGCTTATTTTCCTTATGTGATTCAGGTGTGTCAGTACCGCTCCTCACTCTACTCTGAGGTAGACGTCCACTTTCGGATGATCCATGAGGATACTCGGCACCTGCTCTGCCCTTATTGCTTGAAGGTCTTCAAAAATGGCAGTGCGTTCCAACAGCATTACATGAGGCACCAGGTACCAGACACCAAGCAATTGCTCTGTTTAATTATGGATGCTGGGGCCAGGTCTGAGCGAGGCAAATAATTTTGGTCAAGAAGATTATATGTGTGAGTTTGAAAAATGTATTGAATTCCAGTAATATGTACCAGGCACTGGGCTAGATGCTAGAGATTTAGTGGTTAAACGGGAGAGTTAAACAGTACAATAAAGCAGGAACAATGTTGTGTTAGGGGAAATACAGAATATAAAAAAGAACATAACCTACTCTGGGAACCTAGTAAGTCTTCCAGGAAAAGGGTTGTTCAAGACCCGAAGGATGAGTAAGGATGAGCCAGGTGAAGTGGACTAGAAGGACAGCATGCCCAGAGGCACAGCGAGGCTCAAGGAATTGAAAGTTCAGTGTGGTTGGAGTGTGTAGGGTATGGGGGAGGTTGGAGGTTAGAGAATCTTAGAGCTGTAAAAAGGAGTCTCCAGAACTTCCCTGGTGCTTCAGTGTTTAAGACTGCACTCTCAAATGCAGGGGGCCCAGGTTCAGTTCTTGGTCAGGGAACTAAGATCCCCCATGCCTCACAGCACAACCAGTAAATAAACAAACCTGTGGCTTTAACTGACCAAAAACTAAAATAGTTTAAAAAATAAAAAGGAGCTTCAACTTTTACTATGAAAAGTTGTTGGGAGAAGCCTGAGGAAAACTGCCAAGAGGAACTTTGAGACATGACTAGTAAAATATCAGGTGGTATCCTGGATGGGAACCTAGAACCAAAAAAAAGAGTGTATGTGAAAACTAAGCAAATCAACATAAAATACAGACTTCTGTTCATTAAAAAAGAAGTTGATGTTGGGAAGCCATTGAAGAGATTTTCACATCCTGGACTGATGTGTTCACATTTGCTTTTACTTACGATTACACTGGCTGCTCCAAGAGTTAGGGAGGCGAGCCGAAGGCTTTTTCAGTAGTTTACCTGAGAGATGATAGTGGCTATTGGCTTTTGAAATGAAGATGAAGAGGATTAGAGTTGCAAGATACTGAGAAGGTAAATGCTATCTGTAATTTAGAGATGGATTAGGTGAAGGTACTGAGGGAGTAGTTAAGAATAGTGCCCAGGATTCTGTCTTGGGTAATTGGATGAATGCGGAGACTATATTGAGATAGGAACACTGGAGAAAGTAACTTTTGAGGGCAGGATTCTAAGTTCGGATGGATATTCTGAGTTGGCAGTATCTATGGACATCAAGTGTAATTGAATACTAAATAGTTGGATATATAGGTCTGAGGCCTGAATTGTGAAAGATATTTAGAAATCATCATTATATAAATCCAGTAGATTTAAATTTGTAAGTGCTAAGCTTCACCCCCACCCCCAAACCCCCAAATTGAGAATAAGGTGAAGGACCATTGAGTTCTCTCTCCACAAAGCCAGGGCCATAGTCCTGGAATGAAAATCCGAAGAGTCGCGATGTCGAGGAAGAGGCTAGGACAAAAGCATTTTGAAGGAAAGTGTGGTCAAGTGTTACAAGAAGGTATCAGCAAGATAGAAACGTGAGAGTCCAGCCTTTAATTTAGCCATTTTGTTGGTCAGCAGAGTAGAAGCCAGATTTTAGTGGGACAGATGAATGAGAGGTAAGGAAATGCAGAGAACTTACTTAAAGAAATTTATGAAGGGCAGGACCAGGGGTGGCAGACGCAGGGAAGGAGGGAACAAGGGAGAAGTTGTTGTTGCTGCTGTGTTTTGGTTTGAAGATGGAATATATAAGCCTTTGTTTTAAAATGCTGCAGGAAAGGAGCCACTAGAGGAGGAAAGTGAAGGTACATAGAGAGGGAACAAATTAGAGAACAAGATGGGTGCACCGGTAGGTGACATCCACGTGTGTGCACATGTGCCCTGGCTTCTCGCTTGTAAGCACCCTCTTAGGTTCACACATGGTGCCTGCTGTAATCCACCGCCGGTGCATTTCCATATAGTAGCACAGGAACTGTCACCTGTAGCTGCGGTTATAGAGCCTTTGCTATCCTAGGAAGGAATCATAGACAGGTATCCTGTTTCAATACTGGGCCAAACTGAATCCTCAAAATGGCCTTTTAGGGAGGCATATCTGTATGTGTTGATGTGTTAAAAGGGAAAAGAACAGCACTGTGTAGGAAAGTACTATTGTTTTTTGTTAAAAAAGAGAAAGGAAAACGGGTGGTGAATGGAGACATTTGAGTTTGCTGTATGGTTATCTGCACAGACTATCTGTGAAAGAACACCCAGGAAGCTGGTAGCAAGTTGTTTCTGTGGAAGGGGACTGAGGAGTGCAGTTGAAGGTAAACTTACACATGAAGGAGTACAAAATAAAAGTATGATTTTTTTTCACCATATACATTTTATTATATTTTTAAAAAATAATATCCAGAAGTAGTAGCAGTGTCCATCCACACTGTAAAAATAAAGTAATAAGACAATCTCAAGCTTATAGTTTATCAAGGATGAAATGAACATTGACAGTAATTCAAATAAAAACAATAACTAAACTAAAAAAAAAAAGTAATAGGGCAAGTAAAGCTGAAGCCGCTCAGCCAAACTGTCAAAGCAAGTCAGGCGTGATGCTCTGAGGACCTAGTTAACCTGGCTTTCCATGCACCTTTCTCTGGGAGCATGGGACGTGATGATTCTCACCACCTAATAATAAGGCTTGTAACTGTATTGCAAAATATATAAAGTTAAAGATTGAAAAATTAGGTTTGGTGTTATATTGTCTGTTTCTTTTTAACTCTGTTAAATTATCAACAGAAAGATGGAAAGAATGCTATGATTGGCGATGATCTACCTTCTCCTCAGGAAGAAAATTCATTGGGAACCTTTAAAGGATTCTGTCTCTTTTTTTCCCCTTCAGAAGAGGAATGTTTATCACTGCAACAAATGCCGGCTGCAGTTTCTCTTTGCCAAGGACAAAATTGAACACAAGCTGCAGCACCATAAAACCTTCCGTAAACCCAAGCAGCTGGAAGGTTTGAAACCAGGCACCAAGGTAAAGGGTTTGTCGACATTCCCTTCGTGGATCCAAGAAGGGGAGGAATAGAGCTTTTCAGTGTTCTGAGGTTCTTTCATAGGTAGCGTCTAATTATTCCTTCCCTTGACTCCCAGGTGACAATCCGGGCTTCCCGGGGGCAGCCAAGAACTGCTCCTGTACCCTCCAGTGATGGACCTCCTGGCAGCTTGCAGGAAGCAGCACCACTGGCCTCCTCAGCAGACCCTCTGCCTGTCTTCCTTTACCCCCCTGTGCAGCGCAACGTCCAGAAGAGAGCTGTTAGGAAAATGTCAGTGCCTTCTGTTGGAGGCTGGGGGCCGGGCGGGCACAGCTATTCCTGAGAGCCAGTGTCATCTGGTAGCCTTTTAAGCAGAGTCTGTTGCCTGAATCTGTACAGTTTGGGGACCCCTGAGGCAGTAATATGATTTTCTTTGTTTCTCGACAGGAGTGTCATGGGCCGGCAGACGTGTCTGGAGTGCAGCTTTGAGATCCCAGACTTCCCCAATCATTTCCCTACTTACGTTCATTGCTCTCTGTGTCGCTATAGTACCTGCTGTTCTCGAGCTTACGCCAACCATATGATCAAGTGAGTCAGGATTAAACCAATGTTCCTCTCTGGGATTTCAGATTCTTCAGAACTCATTTCATTCCCTTCCCTGCTTCTGGTGATTCCCCCTTCAACTTTTAGAGCTGTTTGTGCACCTTTGCTAGCAGAGTCAGAGGCCAGACCTGGCTTTATTTGGCTTTCATTGGTCTGTAATCTGGTTTTGTACAACCTTGCTACTCAAAATGTGGTCCAAGGCCCAGGACGCTTCTTAGAAATACGGCCTCTGACCCTGGTCACCACCCCTCCACCCTCAACCACAATATGCCTTTTAATAGATTTCCCCCCACCTCCAGGATCTATTTGCATATTAATAGGAAATATTAATGTGATAGGCTTGGGTTGAGGTTAGGATTGATTAAAGAGGCATTTCTTTTGTTCAGGCCTTGTCAATGGCTGGTGATCTCTAGTTTAGTGAGCTGAACCATGTAACTTATACAACTTTCTCTTTGTCTTTCTCAGCAATCATGTTCCACGGAAGAGCCCCAAGTATTTGGCTTTGTTTAAAAATTCTGTGAGGTAATGACAAACTTACTGATGGACTGTTAATTGTTCAAGCTTTTACGTTAAATCCCTTATGTTTGGGGTATAGACATATGCATTAACTTGAGAGGAGAAAGGAGGGACACTCTTTTTCTTTATTAAAGCCTTGAAGCTTAACTCTCGGTAGTCATTGCTGCATTTGTCTGACATACTCTTGACTCTCTTTCTCAGTGGAAGCAAGCTGGCCTGCACTTCATGTACCTTTGTTACCTCTGTGGGAGATGCCATGGCTAAGCATTTGGTATTCAACCCTTCTCATAGATCCAGTAGCATCCTGCCACGGGGTGAGTAAGAGAGATGGGGGTTGTAGGTGGGACTAAGGATGCAGGTCATGGTGAGCCAGGTGCATCTGCTCCTGGCCTAACCCATCCACTGCTGAGACATACCTCACCAAGTTGGAAGCATTCTAACCTGAGATTTATAGAAGGCTGGGAAAGCAGTAGATTTGCTTTTTTGGTTAAAATCTCAAGAACTGTCTCAGGAGGGTTTGTTTCTTCACCAAGCTAACATTTTTTTATTGTGTTATTTCCCATAGGACTCACTTGGATATCTCACTCAAGGTAACAGAAACTCGTTTGATGGTTTAATTTTTATTTTATAGTAAGTTTGTTCTTTTTTACTACTACAAATATTATTATTTTGTTTTCCTAATTTAACTGAGCTTTTTCTTCCCTTTTGCTAACCCTTTAGGCATGGCCAGACTCGTGACCGAGCACACGACCGGAACTTGAAAAACTTGTACCCTCCTCCTTCCTTCTCGTCTAATAAAGCTGCCACTGTGAAGTCTGTTGGAGTCACCCCAGCTGAGCCTGAAGAGCTGCCAGCTCCTGTGGCCCAGGCACTCCCGTCACCGGCCTCAACTGCAACCCCACCACCGACCCCCACACATCTCCAGACTTTAGCCCTTCCACCCTTGGCTGCAGAGGAGGCCGAATGTCTGAATGTTGATGACCAGGATGAAGGGAGCCCAGTCACCCAGGACCCTGAGCCAGCATCAGGGGGTGGTAGTAGCAGTGGGGTTGGCAAGAAAGAGCAGCTTTCTGTGAAGAAGCTTCGAGTGGTCCTGTTTGCCCTATGCTGCAACACAGAACAGGCAGCTGAACACTTCCGAAACCCCCAGCGACGCATCCGGCGTTGGCTTCGGCGCTTCCAGGCCTCTCAGGGGGAGAGTCTGGAGGGCAAGTATCTGAGCTTAGAGGCAGAAGAGAAGCTGGCTGAGTGGGTGCTGACCCAGCGAGAGCAACAGCTACCTGTAAATGAGGAGACCTTGTTCCAGAAAGCCACCAAAATAGGACGTTCCTTGGAGGGGGGATTTAAGATCTCATACGAGTGGGCTGTGCGTTTCATGCTACGGCACCACCTGACTCCCCACGCACGGCGTGCTGTGGCCCACACTCTACCTAAGGATGTGGCAGAGAATGCAGGACTCTTCATTGAATTTGTACAACGGCAAATTCACAACCAGGACTTGTCCTTGTCTATGATTGTGGCTATTGATGAGGTCTCCTTGTTCCTCGATATGGAGGTACTGAGCAGTGAAGACCGAAAGGAGAATGCCCTGCAGACAGTGGGCACAGGGGAGCCTTGGTGTGACGTGGTGCTGGCCATTCTGGCAGATGGCACTGTCCTCCCTACCCTGGTTTTCTACCGAGGACAGGTGGATCAGCCTGCTAATGTGCCAGACTGTATCTTGCTAGAGGCGAAGGAGAGTGGCTACAGTGACGATGAGATCATGGAGCTGTGGTCAACCCGAGTGTGGCAAAAACACACGGCTTGCCAGCGCAGCAAAGGCATGCTGGTGATGGACTGCCACCGCACTCACTTATCAGAAGAGGTGCTGGCCATGCTTAGTGCCTCTAGCACTTTGCCTGCGGTCATCCCCGCAGGCTGCAGCTCCAAAATCCAGCCATTAGATGTATGCATCAAGCGGACTGTCAAGAACTTCCTGCACAAAAAGTGGAAGGAGCAGGCTCGGGAAATGGCAGATACTGCGTGTGATTCTGATGTCCTGCTTCAGCTAGTTCTGGTCTGGCTGGCTGAGGTGCTTGGTGTTATCGGGGACTGTCCAGAGCTAGTTCAGCGGTCCTTCCTGGTGGCTAGCGTTCTGCCTGGCCCTGATGGCAACATGAACTCACCCACACGAAACGCTGACATGCAGGAGGAGCTAATTGCCTCCCTAGAGGAGCAGCTAAAGCTGAGTGGGGAACAGTCCGAGGAACCCTCAGCTTCCACTCCTCGACCCAGGTCATCTCCTGAAGAGACAATTGAGCCTGAAAGCCTTCACCAGCTCTTTGAGGGTGAAAGCGAGACCGAGTCTTTCTATGGCTTTGAAGAAGCTGACCTAGATCTGATGGAGATTTGAGTGTTGGGGTCACAAAGGGGTGTGGAGTAGGGGTGGGGAAGCGTGAGGGGGGGTAGAGGATAAAGGGGCATACCAAGTGGGGGTATTGGGTTTATATTTTTTAATTTTATGCCACCACTCCCCCCTGATGGTGACTTATATACATCCCTGTGGATTTGTGGATTATTAGGAAAACCTATAGCGATCATGTCTGAGCCGATAAACTGGCCTGTTGGTCATTCACTTCTGCTAAAAACAGGTTTTTGTGACTTTTTTTTAAATTTAAATCACTGTGTTTGGTATTTTTCTGACAAAAATCAAGAAAAAGAAAAAAAAATCCTTTGTGGGCGAATGTTAAATTTTTTGTTTCCCCTTTTACCTCAACTGTATCATAGTACATCTGGATTTTGTTTGTTTTACTGTGTGGCCAATGTCTTTGGGCATGATGCTATCCAGCCATTGTCAATGTGAGAACATTTCTGAAGATGGGAAAGACAAACGTTGTAGCTCACAAACTGGTTTATTATATATATATATGGATAAAGTTTTTTCATTGTGGTCTTAACACTTTTATATAAAAATGAAAATGGAAAAAGAATCCCACTGAACTCTCTCTTCCTTCTCCTTTCTTTCCTTCCCTCTCCAGAGATGTTGGTTTCCACAGCAACTCTAGATGTAAAATTGTGGCTTTAAAAATGCATGAAACCACCTTTAATCATCCAAGATGATGAGGTTTTTTTTCCTCACCACCCTCCCTCCAACAAAAACACAATAAAACCAATATTCTTTGCACTCGTGATCCTTGGCCCCCTTCCCCGTTCTTACACCATCCCTCTGGACAAAGGATCATACATGGGTCATTAGCAAGCAGGAGGTACTGAGGTGATCACACAGAATTAGGGTGGAAGCCATTCCCAGTGTATGGGTCTTCATCCTGCAATCCACAGGGCCAGTACCTGCTTTGTCGAACTTCCTATTAAGTGGACAGCATACTTGTTCAAGGGATCACATGTCCTCCAGCCAGCAGCTAACTGTGCAAGAAGTTGTATTGAACTTTAAAAAGACCACTTGTTGAAATCCTGCTTACCCTGTGGCTTTCCCCTATTTCTCTTAATGCTTAGAGAAGAATCTGACCTGAAGAAGAAACATAGGGGTGTGCACAAAGAAAAAGACATGAATCTTTATTTTTCACTGCCAGCTTCAAGGAAAGAAAATTTTTTCTACAATTTGCATGAGGGATTTTTTTTTAAATCGTATGTACTCATGGCTATAGACTGAAATGTACTGTAACAGAGAAAAGGAGCAAAAGAAATCCAGGTCTACCTTTCCCACAACTATCCTGTCTTTCTGTCCATCCTGAGGATTTCTGCAACGTTTCCCTTCTGTGAGCCAAGGAGGCAACCCGCGTAGGCTTGTAAATGGTTCAACTTTAAAATGTACATAAGTGGAACATTTAATAAATTGAGGGGAAATGGATTTATAAACAATGTGGTTTTTTTCCTAGATGACCCTATTTGAACAGGCTTTCACGGACTGGGAGGTGCTCAAAATGTGATGGGCCTGGTAGTACACCACCTGTTTCTCCTCATCTGTTTTTCTTTTTGTGTTTTTTAACTCCCAGCACACTATAATATAGTGAACTGGAGTGTACCCTTCCATAAACAGCTTGGCCAGCTTTGTGAACCCATGGCATATGAAAACTGAATGGAGGAACCACCTGGGCTTCTCTTCCCCAGCTTTTTGCCTGATGCCATTTTGACAGAATACGGACTTTTGAGTCAAAACTTTGCCTTTCAGAAAGTTCAAGAACTATGGTCAACTCTTATGTACAGTGACTAATCTTTCTCTTTGGTAGTCTCCGCAGCAGCCCCAGACTTAGCAGAGCTGGGTTCCTGGCCTCTGCACACTGTATGACTTTCCTGATGGGTAATTTTTCTAAGGCCATAATACCAACAGTGGATCGGCTGGGTTTTGGCCAGGAAGTTATTACTTTAGTGGATTCTGCCTGCATGGCTTAGTAGTAGAAGGAAGTTTTTTTTGTTTTGTTTTTTATAATTCAGTTTAATCAATAAACAAGTATTTATTGACTACTTTGTGTTGAGACTGTGTGAAATTCAGATCGAAAGCTGATGGTTTTCTTTTGCTTAAATTTTGCTAACTGTAATCATGATGACACGAGTGAAAGGGTTTTGATTTCTCCCTCAGCTCTCACCTCACTGAATTTCAGGCATAACTTGGAGATACTGCAGGTTGGGATCCAGATCACCACAATAAAGCAACTATCACAACAAAGCGAGTCACAAATTTTTTGTGTTTTCCTGTGCATATGTTAACGCTTATACTATAGTATATTAAATATGCAATAGCACTATGTCTAAAAAAATAAGATTCCTTAAAAAATTCTGCTAAATTGTGCTTATCACCAGGTGAGCCTTCAGCAGGTTGTATCTTTCTTGCAGTAGTAACATTAAAGACCACTGATCACCGTAACAAATAATGAGAGTTTGAAATACTGCAAGAATCACCAAATGTAACACAAAGTAAGCAAATACTGTTGGAAAAATGACACCAAAACTTCTCAATGCAGAGTAGCCAGAGACCTTCAATTTGTAAAACACACTGCAGTATCTGCAAAGCATAAAAAACAAGGTATGCCTGTAATAGTTTTTGGGTTTCCTGCCTATACTAGTTTCTCAAAAAGAGGTTTAGAAAAGATATACCATCAGTATTACCCAGGGTGTTTTTTAAAATTCGAGTTTAACACCATCCTGGCAAAAGAACTGGCTATTAACTCCCAACTGATTTGACTCACACTACAGGACTTCTTAGTGAACACACAATATTTCGAAGAGGTCTTACAGTGCTAGAAATTAGTAGTAGATTTGGAAATAAACATTTAGGTTATATGTCAAAATTAGGTTTCCCCATGAAGGGTGAGGATGTTGGATGGGTGCAGGATTAAGGCTATTACTTCTGGTTTAGGAGTAATCTTTTACAGGTCAGCTAGATGTTACATTTCCATCTTTGAAATGACATTTTAACAAATTCCATATGCAGTCAACATTAACCACAAAATCTGTATTTTAGAGTCTAGTGCATGGGTGAGAATGTTGAAGAAAAATGTTAAAACACAAAAACTAATTGTATTATCACACAAAGATCAAGTCTGACTTTTACAGAAAGCAGCCTTCAGTACAGACCCAAATGAAGACAGTAGTGGATCTTCTGTACTATGCAGAGAAGTCTATATGTGCTACAAGAACCAGAGTTCTCTGACCAGGCAGGGAGATGGCATATAGCAGTACTTAGCAGTTTCATTCTTGGTGTGACTTAGTCAAATGATACAACCACTCAGCCAGCATTTCAAAGGATTTATTTATTTTACAAAATAGTACCTTTGAACCAACCAGGTTCAAAGTTAGAAGAAGGGTACAACTTCAGTTCTGGATAATGCATCTGTATTTCATTCAAAGCCACTAAAAAAAGAGATGATAAAATCATGAAGCCATAGAGTGAGAAATCAGTTCCCCAAAATAGCTCTATCTTCAATCCCCAAAATAGCTCTATCTTCAACCCAAACCCTTGCCACCCAGAGAATTTTTGGTTAAGACCTCCAGAAAAACCAACCTTACTACAACCAGGGATCTCCCAACTACTATTCCACTGTAATTTTAACTTCAGTCACCTGATCATGTGGGCAATATCCCAGTTGGTCTCCGCAGACAGGGGTCCCTCTATTTCAACACCTTTTTCAGTTACAGTGGCGATTTGAAACTGAAAAAAAGCAGAGCTCTCAATGAAAATACCAACCCTGTCATCAAAGGAGTCTCAGGCCTGGTCAAAAGTCAAGTGGAGGGTTTTTCTGAAATGTGAAAAATAGACAGAAATGGCCTGTTCTTCAGAGTATAGAGACTCAGGAATTGCACAGCCTGCCAATTAGATCCCCATTTACTATTCACACTTCTCACCCGGTTATAAGAACGGGCATCTCGATAGTACAGCACTCGCATGCAGCGTTCCACTAGTTCTCGAGCCTCCGTCTGGCTCAGCACTGGCTGCTTCTCCAGAACTTCTCGCAGCAGAGGCTAGGGAGATTGGAGGAAAAAACATAGGAGATACCATGGGCTGAATACCAGATGATCTGTTGCAAATCCATGATGTAAAAAGAATCATAAATGAGTGAAAAGCTGACATTCCACCTACTGCCTCAGCAGAATGAATTCTGCTTGCTTGTGCTAAGACCCACTTGAAGGGGAAATTCATGGGTGTCCTCACTTTGCGTACATATACTGACTCACTCCAAGACATACCCCACCTTGTCATTACAGCCTCTGGACCAAAAATAAACCCAGCAGTAGGGAACATAGTCTGTTTCTCATGTCAGAATTTAAACGGTAAAACAAGCAGCCAGCCACTAATCTTACCTTCTGTCTTCTACCCCTCAACTGACTTACTTACCTGAGCCAAGTATGCACCGTAACCAGTGGCCAGCGAAGGGGCTTCATAGGCCACACCAAGCATGTCCACATAACCCAGGAAGCTAAAAAGACACAATAGGTCATCTTAGGTTTCTGTATCTTAGCTGAAGAATGGATGAAGGACTATAGGGTCTGAAGCAGAAGTGGGATTCATTCACTCAGGGAGAAGAGACAGACACTAAACAGGCACTAGAGGTTGGGTGGTCAAGGAAATAAAGTTATTTGTATTAAAATCAACCTCTCTCCATCAGCATAACCTCCAATGACCATGGTGTTCCACAGGGGGTTCATCTTGGAGCGCCGACTGTACATGGCCCTGGTCAGCCATGAATGAATAGCTTTAGGACTATAGCTGTGTCCGTCCCCCAACAGCTCCTCATCAATCCTTATAAGAATCGGTTGTGAGAAAAGGGAGAGAACAGAAGTCAGGATTTTCATCCACCCCCAAAAGACGTTACCACAATCTTCCCCATTTAAACCCACTGAAATAAACTGTTTGCAAAAATTCTCACATCTTCCACCCCCAGCACGTCTCCCTGTTCTCTACCCGCAGAAATTTTTGAAGGGATTAAAAAACAGTGGGTTCCCCTCCCCACTAGACAACTACTTCTATTCTCTAGATGACTTACACCATTTGCCCGAGAACTTGCTTCAAATACTGGAAATCAGCATAGTCTCCGGAAGCACCCAGCATGGTGCTGTTGTTGACTCGCATTATGCGCGAGATGTTGCGGAAACGAGCCAAGGAGCCGTAGGAGCCCAGCATGTCTGCTGCGATCACCACTCCGCCCTCAAACTTGAGCCCCAGGACAGAGGTCCCGGTCACCATGGGGTTCCTAGAGAGAGAGGGAGGTCTGGCGAGGGGTGGCGCGGCGAAAAGCACGAGCCCGCTTCCCGAGCTGTGGGTTCCGTTTCTGACTTTCCACGGCTCCTTTCATTCTCCGAGACCCTCCTCCCGAGCTCCCCCACTGTCGCGCGCCCCGGGGTCCTCGCCTCGACTTCCCCGGCTCCCAGAACCGGCCGGCAGCCCCAGGCCCCACTGTCCCTCCCCCTGCGCAGGTTAAGGCCCCGAGAGCTTACTGGGTGCGCGTAATCGGACCCCCGTACAGCGCGGACGCCGGGTCCACAGAGGAACCGGGAGTGGACGGAATGCGGTAAAACTGCCCGGGGGCCGGACCCCCGGCCCAAAGTCCGGACCGCGACTCCAGTAGTGCTTCCATCTTAGTCACGGTAGCACCACCAGAAGTGAAAGCTTTTGCACCAACGGAAACGGAAGTGATCCTTCAGTGCCGCACCTTTCTTCTTCCTACAAGCCACTTCCAGCAGCCATGTTGATAAGGTCGGGGCAGACAGTACCCGTGTCCCGGGCAGCAACCGAGACCCTGAAAACTGGAAGTGCCTGACCTCGTGTCACAACGCGGTAGAGTCTGGACTAGAACTGTGTTCAGACACACGAATTCAAGGAAGGGGTGGGTGGTGTGGGAGATGGGTATGGGGCACGGGTGGGGCACTTCAAGACGCTGACGCTGAGCGAGGAAGCAGCTCTCTTTTTAGATTGGAAAATAAAACCCCATACGAAACTAACAGTGAACTCAGAGTCTGTTAAATTTGTATTTCTCAAAGCAGCTTCATGTGGCACATTCGACCCATTTTACAGATAAGAAACCGAGACTTATGTAGTGATTAACCCGTTCACAGAGCAAGGAATGGTAGGTCTGAGTTTTCAAACTCAGAATTTAAAAAAGGAATCAAACAGTTGCGAGTACCTTGCGATATGTGCTATCTCAGGTGGATCACTCACTCTGTAGGATCTTGGACACATCTCTGAAAGTTTTCTGTCATATGCTCTTGCTGCTGCTACGTCGCTTTAGTCGTGTCCGACTCTGTACGACCCCGTAGACGGCAGCCCACCAGGCTTCCCGTCCCTGGGATTCTCCAGGCAAGAACACTGGAGTGGGTTGCCATTTCCTTCTCCAATGCATGAAAGTGAAAAGTGAAAGTGAAGTCGCTCGGTCGTGTCCGACTCTAGCGACCCCATGGACTGCAGCCTACCAGGCTCCTCCGTCCATGGAATTTTCTAGGCAAAAGTACTGGAGTGGGGTGCCATTGCATTCTCCGGTCAGATGCTCTTGCCTACCTCTTAAACAGCAGAAAAACTCCATCGACTGTGGGAGTGTAACTGAATTCCAAGCGTTCCCGTCTCAGTGTGAGTCTGTAGCAGTGCCTGAAAGCAGTGTCTAGAATCAAACAATAATCCTAAAACTACTCATTTGCCACTCCTCCCTTCACAACTAGATTCAAAATTTTTTACTCAGCAGGAAACCAAATCAAATCAGTTTTGTTTTTTAAATTCCCTGAGTTAATTCGAACCAAATAATGCATGAAATTTTAGCTTAATTGAAATGAAGTTATTTCATTAGGTCTTGAAACCCTGGAAAGGGAAGGGGCAAGATCTTGCATTGCTGCTGCTGCTGCTGCTGCTAAGTCGCTTCAGTTGTGTCCGACTCTGTGTGACCCCAGAGACGGCAGCCCACCAGGCTCCCCTGTCCCTGGGATTCTCCAGGCAAGAACACTGGAGTGGGTTGCCATTTCCTTCTCCAATGCATCAAAGTGAAAAGTGAAAGTGAAGTCGCTCAGTCATGTCCGACTCTTAGCGACCCCATGGACTGCAGCCCACCAGGCTCCTCCATCCATGGGATTTTCCAGGCAAGAGTACTGGAGTGGGGTGCCATTGCCTTCTCTGAAGATCTTGCATTAGAGGCACCCAAATGATACTCTTTGTGTCAATTTTTGGACTCGAAAACCAGGTAGTCTCTATTTTTTTCTTCTAATTAATAGCCATCTTCTCCCAACCCCCGTATTCCAGGTGATTCTTGGGCCTCTCAGAGGCTTACTTGGATACATAGCAGGTGATAACAAAAGGCTTACTGGGATTCCTCCAAAACTGCTAGAATCCTTGACTTTCATAGCTAGGAGAGTCCTCATCACATGAACTCTAAAGCAATTTAGCCATCAATTAACTGACTATATCCTTGTTTGGAAATGGCCTGAGGCGGCTTGCTGGTTTCTGGTCTCACTCCATTTTAGATCCCTAGATTAAGGCTCTGGTAGGGCCAGTACCAGTTCCAGAGATCAGGCAGGCAATCAAATTCCACAGGGTCGAAAAGAAGAAAAGTGAAAGAATCTAGATTCATCGAGCCTGAGAGTAGGATAACAGGGAAAGCAAACCACTCATGTTTGATGATGCAGTATTCAGAAGATGACTAGCATGACTTTTGTGCTAAGATGAAAACACCAAGTCATAAGTTAAACTGAAACAAGACAAGTTAAGAAGTTTCTTCTCTTTTTAAATCAGGTCTGGTATTATCTGGAAAGTCAAATCAGGTCTGGTATTATCTGGAAAGTCATTTTTAAGTTTGCCCAGTTTTCTGTGTTGGCTTTGAGTTTAATTAGTATTTAGTTCTCACCAGTGTTCAAGCTTTTAAATCAGTAGTCATCAGACTGGTTCTGTAACATGTCAGGATATCCCTGGTTATAGGGAATGTCTTGAAATGCTCAGAAAAGAAATAAAACACTAGACTAAATTGAAATTAATCATCACCATCACCACCACCTCATTAAGATTTTACACTCCCACAGTGAAAGTGCTAATGCTCCATATTTTAGAAGTGGAATTTGAAACTTCAACTACAAAAGAGTTAAGGATCATTTCTTGACCTGCTCAGGGCCAGGCCCTGGGGGCTATAACAGAAAGATGAAAAAGAAAATGTGTCCAGCTTATTCATGGATGCACTTCCCTGTGGGTATGCCCTAGGGATTTTTGCAATTTTATATCCTCTATAATTCAGTTCTGCAATATCTTTCTCACAGCATGTGTTACACTCATCTAAAAACTGGCTGCCATGCTAAACCAAAAGTTCCACAAAAGCAGAAACAGATTGTTTTTCAACAGTGTCCTTTGAGGCACAGAAGTTTCAGATTTTGATGTAGTCCTGTTTATCTTTTTTTCTTGCCCATACTTTTGATAGCGTATCCATACTTGTGATGTCATATCCAAAGAATCATTACCAAATGCACTTTTAGGAAGCGTTTCCATTATGTTTTCTTCTAGCAGCTTAATACTTAGAGCCCTTATGTTTTGATCTCTTATCCATTTTGAGTTAAATTTTGTCTATGGTGTAAGGTAAGGGTCTAACTTCATTATTACAAATGTAGATAACCAGTTTTCTCAACATCATTTGTGGAAAGACTGTTTTTCTCACTGAATGGGCTTGGAACCCTTGTTGAAATCACTGATCATATGTGTGAGGAGCCTGGCAGGCTACAGTCCATGGGGTTGCCAAGAGTCAGACCTGACTTAGCGACTGAACACCACGTGTACATACTAACTCTGGTATCTGGGTCATTTGTGAGTCTTTTTCTATTATCTCTTTTTTTCTTTTCATTTTGGTCATATTTCTTCTCTCTTTACAAGTCCCATGCTTTTTTGCTGTTTTCCAGAAACTGTGAATAACTACAGAGGCTCCATACCATGTTCCCTTCCCCCAGAAAGTTCTCCCTTTTTCCCATTAGGCAGATAAAATGAGGGATTGAGCAGTCCATCCTGTCAAGGATTAGGCTATGTCAAGGTCGGGTTGCTGTTTCAGCCCGATTCACCCATATTCTTCAAGCATGTTTCTCACAATCTTTTAACTGAAAGCTGGACAGGTATTGGTCTCCTTAGCTCTGAAATACTGAAGAAGATTGAGCTAGCTCTCCAGGCTCCTGTTCCAGAGAGTCTCAAAATCTGGCAAGTATCTTGAGGAGGAGACCAGTTGAGTTGAGGCTCTTCTTTCCCTGCCTCAGAAAGTCTTCATTTCCTAATCAGTAATGCCAGACTATGGGAGATTTGGACTTCCCTGTAGTTCAGCTGGTAAGGAATCTGCCTTCAATGCAGGAGACCTTGATTCGATTCCTGGGTTGGGAAGGTCCCCTGGAGAAGAGATAGGCTATCCACCAGTATTCTTGGGCTTTGCTGGTGGCTCAGATGATAAAGAATCTGCCTGCAATGCGGGAGACCTGGGTTGGGAAGATCTCCAAGAGGAGGGCATGGCAACGCACTCCAGTATTCTTGGCTGGAGAATCCCCATGGACAGAGGAGCCCGGTGGGCTACCGTCCACAGGGTCACAAAGAGCTGGACACGACTGAGTGAATAAGCACACACACACATGGGAGATTGACTGTGCCTTTTAGAAGCTTTTAGCCCAACTCTCCAGTCTCATGAACATTCCCAGAGTTCAGCAAATTTTCCATATATAACTCTAGCCATCATTTGAGGCCCCTTAAGTTTTAACTTGGCACTCCAATGTTGCATGACCATCAAGATCTTCAGTGATGTTTCTTCCCCAAGCAGGCCTACCTAAGTTAGGCCTTGTCTCTAGCCTGTGCTCAGCTCACTTCAGAAAGATTCTCTTGTCATTGGAATTTAACTTGGTTTAGTCTTCATTCCTTTGACATGTCCTTGTTTCCTTCAAAAAATATGGTTTTTATAACTTTTCTAGCTTCTTTTAGGAGGAATACTGACCAGCCATGCCCTACAACTTACTTGATGTATTGGTTTTCTGTGGATGCTTTAGCAAGTAATTTCAACCTTAGTGGCTTAGAAAAACAGATTTTTTTCTCTCACAGTTCTAGAGGCCAGAGTCTGAAAGCCAAGCAACATCAAGGCAACATTCCCTCTGGAGGATTTGGAGGAGAATTCATTCCTTGCCTTTTCTAGCCTCTGGTGGCTGCTGGCATCACTTACTTGGTGTTCCTTGTCCTGTACATCACTCTAATCTCTCTCCATCTTCCTCTTACTTCCTCTGCTCAGGAACCTCCTCTATCAGATCCCCCTCTGCTCTTCTCTTATAAGGACATTTGTGATTACATGTAGGACCCACCCAGATAATCCATTATAGTCTCTTCATTTAAAGTTCCTTAGTTTAATCACATCTGCAGGGAAAATCCCTTTTTCCACATAAAAGCTCTTTTTCCTTATTTTGCAGAAAAGGAAGTATTCACAGGTTCCAGAGATTAGGCTGTGGATACATCTTGGGAAACCATTATTAGCCTACCACATCTGTAATCAGAAGGTCATGATGTGTTGATTTTTTTTACTTTTATAAAACTGAAAAATAAAATACACATAAATAAGTATATGACTTAATGAATTATTTTAAGGCCAGCACCCTTAAAACTATCATCTAAATCAAGAAATGGAACTTCTCCAGCTAGTCTAGTTCTGGTCGCAGTTGTCTCCCTCTCCTGAAAATAGCCATTCTCCTGAATTTTGTGATAATTATCCCCTTGGATTTCTTTATACCTTCATCATCCAAGTGTGCTTCCCTGGACACTATACTTTGGATTTCCCATTTATTTGACTTATATGTGTTTTGAGTTTCTTAACCTACATACTTCCTCCTCCAGCCCTTTCTTTTCATGACAGTGTATCTGCTGAAGACCTCAGGATGTTTGAGCTGCATACGCTACTTTCTGCGCACAGCCTGGGTTTTACTGATTGCACACTGATGGAGTATTTGACATGTTCTTTAGTCCTCTTCAGTCCCTGCACATGGACAGCACAATCCAGAGGTCTCTTTACACTCATATTTGATGCCTTTGGCAAGACTGTAAGTGGTGGTGTGTTTTTTAATCAGGAAGCCCACTGTATCTAGTTGTCTCTCTTTATTGTGATATTATCAATTGCTCCTTTTCAGTTAATTTATTTGGTGTTGCACAATAATGATATTCTAATTCTATAACTTTGTTTTAATTCATTAGCTTGAATGTTTCCATAAAGAGACATTTCTCATCTACTTTTTAGTTAACCGGTGTTATACTCATCTTCCAACAACACAAGAGAAGACTCTATACATGGACATCACCAGATGGTCAACACCGAAATCAGATTGATTATATTCTTTGCAGCCAAAGATGGAGCAGCTCTATACAGTCAGCAAAAACAAGACCAGGAGCTGACTGTGGCTCAGACCATGAACTCCTTATTGCCAAATTCAGGCTTAAATTGAAGAAAGTAGGGAAAACCACTAGACCATTCAGGTATGACCTATATCAAATCTCTTATGATTATACAGTGGAAGTGAGAAATAGATTTAAGGGCCTAGATCTGATAGACAGAGTGCCTGATGAACTATGGAATGAAGTTCGTGACACTGTACAGGAGACAGGGATCAAGACCATTCCCATAGAAAAGAAATGCAAAAAAGCAAAATGGCTGTCTGGGGAGGCCTTACAAATAGCTGTGAAAAGAAGAGAAGCGAAAAGCAAAGGAGAGAAGGAAAGATATAAACATCTGAATGCAGAGTTCCAAAGAATAGCAAGAAGAGATAAGAAAGCCTTCTTCAGCGATCAATGCAAAGAAATAGAGGAAAACAACAGAATGGGAAAGACTAGGGATCTCTTCAAGAAAATCAGAGATACCAAAGGAATATTTGATGCAAAGATGAGCTTGATAAAGGACAGAAATGGTATGGACCTAACAGAAGCAGAAGATATTAAGAAGAGATGGCAAGAATACACAGAAGAACTGTCCAAAAAAGATCTTCAGGACTAAGATAATCATGATGGTGTGATCACTGACCTAGAGCCAGACATCCTGGAATGTGAAGTCAAGTGGGTCTTAGAAAGCATCACTACGAACAAAGCTAGTGGAGGTGATGGAATTCCAGTTGAGCTATTCCAAATCCTGAAAGATGATGCTGTGAAAGTGCTGCACTCAATATGCCAGCAAATTTGGAAAACTCAGCAGTGGCCACAGGACTGGAAAAGGTCAGTTTTCATTCCATTCCCAAAGAAAGGCAATGCCAAAGAATGCTCGAACTACCGCACAATTGCACTCATCTCACACGCTAGTAAAGTAATGCTCAAAATTCTCCAAGCCAGGCTTCAGCAATACGTGAACTGTGAACTTCCTGATGTTCAAGCTGGTTTTAGAAAAGGCAGAGGAACCAGAGATCACATTGCCAACATCCGCTGGATCATGGAAAAAGCAAGAGAGTTCCAGAAAAACATCTATTTCTTCTTTATTGACTATGCCAAAGCCTTTGACTGTGTGGATCACAATAAACTGTGGAAAATTCTTCAAGAGATGGGAATACCAGACCACCTGGTCTGTCTCTTGAGAAATTTGTATGCAGGTCAAGAAGCAACAGTTAGAACTGGACATGGAACAACAGACTGGTTCCAAATAGGAAAAGGAGTATGTCAAGGCTGTATATTGTCACCCTGTTTATTTAACTTTTATGCCGAGTACATCATGAGAAATGCTGGACTGGAAGAAACACAAGCTGGAATCAAGACTGCCGGGAGAAATATCAATAACCTCAGATATGCAGATGACACCACCCTTATGGCAGAAAGTGAAGAGGAACTCAAAAGCCTCTTGATGCAAGTGAAAGAGGAGAGTGAAAAAGTTGGCTTAAAGCTCAACATTCAGAAAACGAAGATCATGGCATCCGGTCCCACCACTTCATGGGAAATAGATGGAGAAACAGTGGAAACAGTGTCAGACTTCATTTTTTGGGGCTCCAAAATCACTACAGATGGTGACTGCAGCCATGAAATTAAAAGATGCTTACTCCTTGGAAGGAAAGTTATGACCAACCTAGATAGCATATTCAAAAGCAGAGACATTACTTTGCCAACAAAGGTTCATCTAGTCAAGGCTATGGTTTTTCCAGTGGTCATGTATGCATGTGAGAGTTGGACTGTGAAGAAAGCTGAGTGCCAAAGAATTGATGCTTTTGAACTGTGGTGTTGGAGAAGACTCTTGAGAGTCCCTTGGACTGCAAGGAGATCCAACCAATCCATTCTGAAGGAGATCAGCCCTGGGATTTCTTTGGAAGGAATGATGCTAAAGCTGAAACTTCAGTACTTTGGCCACCTCATGTGAAGAGTTGACTCATTGGAAAAGACTCTGATGCTGGGAGGGATTGGGGGCAGGAGGAGAAGGGGATGACAGAGGATGAGATGGCTGGATGGCATCACTGACTCAATGGACATGAGTCTGAGTGAAATCTGGGAGTTGGTGATGGACAGGGAGGCCTGGTGTGCTATGATTCATGGGGTCGCAAAGAGTCGGACACGACTGAGCGACTGATCTGATCTGATCTGAAACTCATCTAAGAAAGGTCAGATAAATGCTTTATTCTTTCTCTTTAATGACTTTTTAAATGATTTGCCCCTATCATTATCTAAATGTGACCAGTTAGCTTTTTTAATATATTTTTATGAGCTCATAGATTTAAACATTCATTCTGATGCTCAAATTATTCCAGATTTGTCCAGCAAGAGCCTTTTAATTTAAAAATACTAGCTTCTGGATCCTTTTAACATATCCTATCATTATTTTGACTTTCCTGGAGGCTCAGATGGTAAACAATCTGCCTCAATGTGGGAGACTGGATTCGATCCCTTAGTCGGGAAGATGCCTTGTAAAAAGAAAGGGCTACCCACTCCAATATTTTTGGAGGCTCCACTGTCCATGGGGTCACAAAGAGTTGGACATGACTGAGCAACCAACACACACATCATTATTTGATCACATCCTTACTTTTTGGCAAAACAAGATGTTCCAGGCTCATACTTTCTCTGCACCAGCCCTGGATCAGTCATTTTTCCAAAGGACCTTGATTCCTTTTAGTGGAGACAGATATTTATTCCTCTTTTTGTTTGTTTGTTTGTTTTTTGGCTACACAGTTTGTGGCATTTTAGTTCTCCTACGAGGAATAGAACCTGGGCCCTTAGCAGTGACAGCACAGAGTTCTAACCACTGGACCACCACTGAAATTCTTGACCTTGGTATTTAGAGGCCAAATTTGGTTTCTAATGAGCTCATTACTGAGATTTTGTTGTCCCCAAGACTACTTAGTGGATAGAGCTGTGCACATACATTTACATCATATTTATTGCTGTATCTATCAATATATATACTGAAAACTACATATAAACTTCAAGAAAATTAGAGTTACCAAGGAAATATTTCATGCAAAGATGGGCACAATAAAAAACAGAAATGGTATGGACCTAACAGAAGCAGAAGATACTAAGAAGAGGTGGCCACAATATACAGAAGAGCTATACAAAAAAGATCTTCATGACCGAGTTAACCACAATGGTGTGATCACTCACCTAGAACCAGACATCCAGGAATGCAAAGTCAAGTGGGCCTTAGGAAGCATCACTACAAACAAAGCTAGTGGAGGTGATGGAATTCCCGTTGCTGCTGCTGCTGCTGCTAAGTCGCTTCAGTCATGTCTGACTCTGTGCGATCCCATAGACGGCAGCCCACCAGGCTCCACTGTCCCTGGGATTCTCCAGGCAAGAACACTGGAGTGGGTTGCCATTTCCTTCTCCAGTGATGAAAGTGAAAGTGAAGTCGCTCAGTCATGTCTAATTCTTAGCAAGCCCACGGACTGCAGGCTACCAGACTCCTCCGTCCATGGGATTTTCCAGGCAAGAGTACTGGAGTGGGGTGCCATTGCCTTCTCAGGGAATTCCCGTTGAGCTATTTCAAATCCTGAAAGATGATGCTGTTGAAGTGCTGCACTCACTATGCCAACAAATTTGGAAAACTCAGCAGTGGCCACAGGACTGGAAAAGGATCAGTTTTCATTCCAATCCCAAAGAAAGGCAATGCCAAAGAATGTTCAGACTACTGCACAATTGCACTCATCTCACATGATAGCAAAGTAATGCTCAAAATTCTCCAAGCCAGGCTTCAACAGTACATGAACCGTGAACTTCCAGATGTTCAGGCTGGATTTAGAAAAGGC
Source organism: Bubalus kerabau (assembly GCF_029407905.1). Classification (NCBI taxonomy): domain Eukaryota; kingdom Metazoa; phylum Chordata; class Mammalia; order Artiodactyla; family Bovidae; genus Bubalus; species Bubalus kerabau. Next base: position 20,176,599 of record NC_073629.1, read on the forward strand.
AGATGAACCAGAGATCAAATTGCCAACATCCATTGGATCATCAAAAAAGCAAGAGAGTTCCAGAAAAACATCTATTTCTGCTTTATTGACTATGCCAGAGCCTTTGACTGTGTGGATCACAGCAAATTGTAGAAAATTCTTCAATAGATGGGAATACCAGACCACCTAACCTGCCTCCTGAGAAATCTGTGTGCAGGTCAAGAAGCAACAGTTAGAACTGGACATGGAACAACAGACTGGTTCCAAATCAGGAAAGGAGTACATCAAGGCTGTATATTGTCACCCTGATTATTTAACTTATATGCAGAATATGTCATGCAAAATGCCAGGTTGGATGAAGCACAGGTTGGAATCAAGATTGCCAGGAGAAATATCCATAACCTCAGATATGCAGATGACACCACCTGTATGGCAGAAAGTGAAGAAGAACTAAAGAGCCTCTTGAAGAAAGTGAAAGAGGAGAGTGAAAAAGTTGGCTTAAAGTTCAACATTCAGAAAACTAAGATCATGGCATCTGGCCCCATCACTTCATGGCAAATAGATGGGGAAACAGTGGAAACAGTGACAGACTTTATTTTTGGGGGCTCCAAAATCAATGCAGATGGTGACTGCAGCCATGAAATTAAATGACACTTGCTCCTTGGAAGAAAAGCTATTACTAACCTAGACAGCCTATTAAAAAGCAGAGACATTACTTTGCCAACAAAGGTCCATCTAGTCAAAGCTATGGTTTTTCTGGTAGTCATGTATGGATGTGAGAGTTGGACTATAAAGAAGGCTGAGCACTGAAGAATTGATGCTTTTGAACTGTGGTGTTGGAGAAGACTTTTGAGAGTCCCTGGGACTGCAAGGAGATCCAACCAGTCCCTCCTAAAGGAAATCAATTCTGAATGTTCATTGGAAGGACTGACGCTGAAGCTGAAACTCTAATACTTTGGCCACCTGATTGGAAGAACTCATTTGTAAAGACCCTGATGCTGGGAAAGATTGAAGGTGGGAGAAGAAGGGGATGATAGAGGATGAGATGATTGGATGGCATCACCAACTCGATGAATTTGAGTAAGCTTTGGGAGTTAGTGATGGACAGGGAAGCCTGGCCTGCTGCAGTCCATAGGGTCACAAAGAGTCGGACACAACTAAGCAACTGAACTGAACTAAACTGAACTGAACTGAAAACTATCTGTACAGGTTTATACCAGTATCTCCAATTTCAATCCAGCACTATTGGGCATATTCTAATCTCCTTCCTTTTCATATTTGTAATTTCCTTTTCTGAAAATGAGAAATCTAGCTCCAATTATCCTCTCTCTATATGTAAATCAATTCTTTTATGCATAACCAATCTTCCATCACTGTCACATCTGCATCCCTTCACCATTGCCCTCTTCACTCTGCTCTGGCTCCAACAGCCTAGTGGACCATCCATTCATGAAGGTTTTCTCTGGACCCCATTCAGGCTACCATACTGGGCCATCTATTTCTCCAAGTGCATGCCCTCTATCCTACTGTGGCTCCAACAGCCTATGTCAGTTCCCTATCACTGCCCCCTACCTCCATGCTTAGATGTCCTCCTCACATCTCATGCTGTGCCGCGGTGGCTCTGCACCATTCTCTGCTTCATACACAGTTGCCCACATTGCTTGGTCCCACCTAATGGCTTTGGACTGAATTGTTCACAAAAGGAAAGGTTTGGGGAAAAGAAAATAAACATATTTATTCCTGGTTCTATAAGTTATAGATATACACACAGGGAGCCTGATGGGCTGCCGTCTATGGGGTCGCACAGAGTCAGACACGACTGAAGCGACTTAGCAGCAGCAGTAGCAGCAGCATATGTCTTACCACCAGTCCTTCTGTTGATGTTGCTGTAATCATTTTGTTTGTAAAGCTTTTTTCTAGATCCTTCAGGGAGGGCTCATGGAATATACATTCTCTTAGTTATCACTAGTAACAATTGTGTGTGCACTTCAAACTTCCAAGTCAGTTTTGCTGGATATAAAACCCTTAGCCCACATTTTTCCCCCTGAAGTGTATCTCAGTTGTCATTGTTTAGTTGATAAGTCTTTTTGCAACCCCATGGACTATAGCCCACTAGGCTCCTCTGTCCATGGGACTTTCCAGGCAAGAATACTGGAGTAGGTAGCCATTTCCTTCTCTAAAGGACCTTCCTAACCCAGGGATTGACCTGAATCTCCTGTGTTGGCAGTCATGTTCTTTACTACTGAGCCACCAGGGAATTCTTCTGACATAATTTGTTCCTGTCAGTCTAATGACAATGTAATTTTCCCCCTTATGTAAATAGCTTGGATAATGAAATACTTTTTTCCTTCAGTTCAGTTCAGTCACTCAGTCATGTCCGACTCATTGAGACCCCATGCATTGCAGCACGCCAGGCCTCCCTGTCCATCACCAACTCCCGGAGTTCACCCAGACTCATGTGCATCGAGTCAGTGATGCCATCCAGCCATCTCATCCTCTGTCGTCCCCTTCTCCTCCTGCCCCCAATCCCTCCCAGCATCAGGGTCTTTTCCAATGAGTCAACTCTTCGCATGAGGTGGCCAAAGTACTGGAGTTTCAGCTTTAGCATCATTCCTTCCAAAGAAATTCCAGGGCTGATCTCCTTCAGAATGGACTGGTTGGATCTCCTTGCAGTCCAAGGGACTCTCAAGAGTCTTCTCCAACACCACAGTTCAAAAGCATCAATTCTTCGGTGCTCAGCCTTCTTCACAGTCCAACTCTCACATACATACATGACCACTGGAAAAACCATAGCCTTGACTAGATGGACCTTTGTTGGCAAAGGAATGTCTCTGCTTTTGAATATGCTATCTAGGTTGGTCATAACTTTCCTTCCAAGGAGTAAGCGTCTTTTAATTTCATGGCTGCAGTCACCATCTGCAGTGATTTTGGAGCCCAAAAAAATAAAGTCTGACACTGTTTCCACTGTTTCCCCATCTATTTCCCATGAAGTGATGGGACCGGATGCCATGATCTTCGTTTTCTGAATGTTGAGCTTTAAGCCCACTTTTTCACTCTCCACTTTCACTTTCATCAAGAGGCTTTTGAGTTCCTCTTCACTTTCTGCCATAAGGGTGGTGTCATCTGCATATCTGAGGTTATTGAGATTTCTCCCGGCAATCTTGATTCCAGCTTGTGCTTCTTCCAGCCCAGCGTTTCTCATGATGTACTCTGCATATAAGTTAAATAAGCAGGGTGACAATATACAGCCTTGACGGACTCCTTTTCCTATTTGGAACCAGTCTGTTGTTCCATGTCCAGTTCTAACTGTTGCTTCTTGACCTGCATACAAATTTCTCAAGAGACAGACCAGGTGGTCTGGTATTCCCATCTCTTGAAGAATTTTCCACAGTTTATTGTGATCCACACAGTCAAAGGCTTTGGCATAGTCAATAAAGAAGAAATAGATGTTTTTCTGGAACTCTCTTGCTTTTTCCATGATCCAGCGGATGTTGGCAATGTGATCTCTGGTTCCTCTGCCTTTTCAAAACCAGCTTGAACATCAGGAAGTTCACAGTTCATGTATTGCTGAAGCCTGGCTTGGAGAATTTTGAGCATTACTTTGCTAGCATGTGAGATGAGTGCAATTGTGCGGTAGTTTGAGCATTCTTTGGCATTAAATCTTTAGCATTAATGTTTTCCTTAAATCTCAGTAATTTTACCAGAACATGACAGCAGCGGGTATTCTGAATTGATAATCTTAATCATGTGGTTTGTTAGTTCAATGTGTAGTTGTTTAATTTTTTTTCTTGATTTTTAACTTTTAGTATGTATTCCCTGTATCTCTTCATTTATTTTAATTAAAAAAATTTTACTTCTATTTCTCTTAAGACACTACCTGTTATATATACTTAGTCTTATATTCCTTCTAATTTAGTCTTCATTTCTGAAAAGATTTTTTCTTTTATTTTCAGTTCTTTCCTATGTTTAGTCACCTAATGGCTGCATTTTTCAAATTCTCGTTTCTGTTGGTCTTTCATTTCCTACATTATTTTCACAGTATCTTTCAGCTCATTTTGAAATAGCGTATTACAGTTTGTTCTCCTTGTGGACATGTCTGCCTGGTGTACTTTCATTGTCAGTAAGGATGTTATTCTGCTTCTTATTCTCTTTATTTTCATAATAACTTTGTGTGGGAATTGCTCTCTACCCTTTCTTGTTTCTCTTTTCTTTTGGAAGTATTTCTTTTCCTAAACTTTTAAGAGGCATGGTTCAAGATAGCTTTTCTAACATCACAGAGTTCCCTCTGCTGTTGTTTTTTAGGTAGTGTTTCAAAAAACATGACCTATTCTCTGAGATTTCCTAGCTTTCTCTTCACTTTTCCTTAGACCTTCCTTCTCTTCATCCAGCTCTATCGTCCTGTTTTAACTGCTTTTTATTCTGCTTGCATCAATTTCTCCTCAGTGTGGAGCCCTGTCCCACAAGGAGCCTTCCTGCTCAGTCAGAGAGTTCCTGGAACTGAGGCCAGTCCAGCCCCCTCAGACCTCACCACAGACTCCTTGCATTCCTCAGCTTCATCACTGGGCAAAGCCCTGCTCTGCTGGAACTGCTGTTTTCAGAGTATCCTGTTCAGCTTTCCGCTCAATGTCTGTTGGCTCTCTGGGGGTCTGGTATTCTTGGGCGTGTCAGGGGCCCCAGTGTCTCTCCCACACGAGTGCTGACGCCACACTGGTCTGTTAACTTTGGCTGGTTTGTCCCCGCCCACTTGTTTTTGGGTGTCATGGGGCTGTGGGCCCATGAGTTTGTCATTGTTAATGGGGTTTTGGCTTTGCTGCCTAGTTGTTCTATTTTTATGAGAGAATTCAGTGAGATTCAAAAACTGTGTAATCATCACTGTCCCAGAATCTTGTGATTTGTTTTTATGATGTGCAAACTTTTATTATCACATAGTGATGCTTTTGTTTCCGTAGGTTAGATTCCCAAAATTATGATTTCTAATCAAAGATACTTGTTTTTTTTTACATCTTTATGGGTTTATCTATAGTGTAGAAATTCTACATGCACAGCTCAAATAACATTTATGTGTGTATATACCCCCATGTGACCGCCATTCAGATCTAGATATAAATCTTTTCCCCAGAAAACTCTTATTATGTTCCTTCCTCCTTTCTCATCAATAATCCTCCTCAGCAAAGAAAACCATTATTCTGACTTCTATTAACATAGAAATTCTGTCTGCTCTTGAACTTCAGATGCACAGAATAATGCAGTATGCACTCCTTTGTGTTTGGCGTCTTCCACTCAACACTTTGTCTTTGAGATTCATCCGTGTTGTTGTATATAATGGTATGATTGTTTTTGTTTGTTTGTTTTACTGTGTGGTATTCCATTGTATAAATTGGTGTGTACGTTTAAAATTGTTTTGAGTCTTTTATTGTACACTTAACATGAAATGTATTACTTAAGCCATGTTAAGTGTACCATTCAATGGCATTAAGTATCTTCACAATATTGTGCACCTAGCATCATTGTTCATTTCTAGAATTTTTTCTTAATCCCAAACAGAAACTGTATACCCATTAAATAATACCTCCCCCCTCCCTCTTCATCTGTCCCTGTAAGCCCTGCTCCACTTTGAATCTCTATGAGTTTCCTGCTCTAGATACTTCATAGGAAGTGGCACCACACAATATTTGTCATTTTCTGTCTGACTTATTTTGTTTAGTGTAGTATCTTCAGGGTTTATTCATTTTGTCTGTCAGGATTTCATTCTTTTTTACGGAAAAATAATATCCTGTTGTATCTATTAGGTTGGCCAAAACGTTCATTTGGGTTTTTCTGTAAGATCTTCAGTTCAGTTCAGTCACTCATTGTGTCCGACTCTTTGCAACCCCATGAACCGCAGCACTTCTTTTCCTCAGCCATTTTGCTATTTGCACTTCTTTTCCTTGGGGATGGTATGATCCCTGTCTCCTGTACAATGTCACAAACCTCCATCCATAGTTCATCAGGCACTCTATCTATCAGATCTAGTCCCTTAAATCTATTTCTCACTTCCACTGTATAATCATAAGAGATTTGATTTAGGTCATACCTGAATGGTCTAGTGGTTTTCCCTACTTTCTTCAATTTAAGTCTGAATTTGGCAATAAGGAGTTCATGGTCTGAGCCACAGTCAGCTCCTGGTCTTGTTTTTGCTGACTGTATAGAGCCTCTCCATCTTTGGCTGCAAAGAATATAATCCATCTGATTTCGGTGTTGACCATCTGGTGATGTCCATGTGTAGAGTCTTCTCTTGTGTTGTTGGAAGAGGGTGTTTGCTATGACCAGTGCATTTTCTTGGCAAAACTCTATTAGCCTTTGCCCTGCTTCATTCCGTATTCCAAGGCCAAATTTGCCTGTTACTCCAGGTGTTTCTTGACTTCCTACTTTTGCATTCCAGTCCCCTATAATTAAAAGAACATCTTTTGGGGGTGTCAGTTCTAAAAGGTCTTGTAGGTCTTCATAGAACCATTCAACTTCAGCTTCTTCAGCGTTACTGGTTGGGGCATAGACTTGGATTACTGTGATATTGAATGGTTTGTCTTGGAAACGAACAGAGATCATTCTGTCGTTTTTGAGATTGCAGCCAAGTACTGCATTTCGGACTCTTTTGTTGACCATGATGGCTACTCCATTTCTTCTGAGGGATTCCTGCCCACAGTAGGAGATATAATGGTCGTCTGAGTTAAATCACCCATTCCTGTCCATTTTAGTTCGCTGATTCCTAGAATGTCGACGTTCACTCTTGCCATCTCCTGTTTGACCACTTCCAATTTGCCTTGATCCATGGACCTGACATTCCAGGTTCCTATGCAATATTGCTCTTTACAGCATCGGACCTTGCTTCTATCACCAGTCACATCCACAACTGGGTATTGTTTTTGCTTTGGCTCCATCCCTTCCTTCTTTCTGGAGTTATTTCTCCACTGATCTCCAGTAGCATATTGGGCACCTACTGACCTGGGGAGTTCCTCTTTCAGTATCCTATCATTTTGCCTTTTCATACTGTTCATGGGGTTCTCAAGGCAAGAATACTGAAGTGGTTTGCCATTCCCTTCTCCAGTGGACCACATTCTGTCAGACCTCTCCACCATGACCCCGCCCCCGACTTGGGTGCCCCCAAATGGCATGGCTTGGTTTCATTGAGTTAGACCAGGCTGTGGTCTGTGTGATTAGATTGACTAGTTTTCTGTGATTAAGGTTTCAGTGTGTCTGCCTTCTAATGCCCTCTTGCAACACCTACTGTCTTACTTGGGTTTCTCTTACCTTGGACGTGGGGTATCTCTTCACGGATGCTCCTTACCTTGGAGGAGGGGTATCTCCTCACTGCCGCCCCTCCTGACCTTGAACGTGGAATAGCTCCTCTAGGCCCTCCTGCACCCATACAGCCACCCCTCTTTGGACGTGGGGTTGCTCCTCGCAGCCACCGCCCCTGACCTCGGACATGGGGTAGCTCCTCCTGGCCGCCACCCCGAATCTTGGACGTGGGGTAGCTCCTCGGCTGCTCCTGCGCTGTCGCAGCCTCAGGCTCTCAGAGAAGCGAAAAGCAAAGGAGAAAAGGAAAGATATAAGCATCTGAATGCAGAGTTCCAAAGAATAGCAAGAAGAGATAAGAAAGCCTTCCTCAGCGATCAATGCAAAGAAATAGAGGAACACAACAGAATGGGAAAGACTAGAAATCTCTTCAAGAAAATTAGAGATACCAAGGGAACATTTCGTGCAAAGATGGGCTCGATAAAGGACAGAAATGGTATGGACCTAACAGAAGCAGAAGATATTAAGAAGAGGTGGCAGGAATACACAGAAGAACTGTACAAAAAAGATGTTCACAACCAAGATAATCACAATGGTGTGATCACTGACCTAGAGCCAGACATCCTGGAATGTGAAGTCAAGTGGGCCTTAGAAAGCATCACTACGAACAAAGCTAGTGGAGGTGATGGAATTCCAGTTGAGCTATTTAAAATCCTGAAAGATGATGCTGTGAAAGTGCTGCACTCAATATGCCAGCAAATTTGGAAAACTCAGTAGTGGCCACAGGACTGGAAAAGGTCAGTTTTCATTCCAATCCCAAAGAAAGGCAATGCCAAAGAATGCTCAGACTACCGCACAATTGCACTCATCTCACACACTAGTAAAGTAATGCTCAAAATTCGCCAAGCCAGGCTTCAGCAATACGTGAACTGTGAAGTTCTAGATGTTCAAGCTGGTGTTAGAAAAGGCAGATGAACCAGGGATCAAATTGCCAACATCTGCTGGATCATCAAAAAAGCGAGAGACTTCCAGAAAAACATCTATTTCTTCTTTATTGACTATGCCAAAGCCTTTGACTGTGTGGATCACAATCAACTGTGGAAAATTCTGAAAGAGATGGGAATATCAGACCACCTGACCTGCCTCTTGAGAAACCTATATGCAGGTCAGGAAGCAACAGTTAGAACTGGACATGGAACAACAGACTGGTTCCAAATAGGAAAAGGAGTCCGTCAAGGCTGTATATTGTCACCCCACTTATTTAACTTATATGCAGAGTACATCATGAGAAAAGCTGGGCTGGAAGAAGCACAAGCTAGAATCAAGATTGCCGGGAGAAATCTCAATAACCTCAGATATGCAGATGACACCACCCTTATGGCAGAAAGTGAAGAGGAACTCAAAAGCCTCTTGATGAAAATGAAAGTGGAGAGTGAAAAAGTTGATTTAAGCTCAACATTCAGAAAACTAAGATCATGGCATCTGGTCCCATCACTTCATGGGAAATAGATGGGGAAACAGTGGAAACAGTGTCAGACTTTATTTTTGGGGGGCTCCAAAACCACTGCAGATGGTGACTGCAGCCATGAAATTGAAAGACGCTTACTCCTTGGAAAGAAAGTTATGACCAACCTAGATAGCATATTGAAAAGCAGAGACATTACTTTGCCAACAAAGGTCCGTCTAGTCAAGGCTGTGGTTTTTCCAGTGGTCATGTATGCATGTGAAAGTTGGACTGTGAAGAAAGCTGAGTGCCAAAGAATTGATGCTTTTGAACTGTGGTGTTGGAGAAGACTCTTGAGAGTCCCTTGGACTGCAAGGAGATCCAACCAGTCCATTTTGATGGAGATCAGCCCTGGGTGTTCTTTGGAAGGAATGATGCTAAAGCTGAAACTTCAGTACTTTGGCCACCTCATGCAGAGATTTGACTCATTGGAAAAGACTCTGATGCTGGGAGGGATTGGGGGCAGGAGGATAACGGGACAACAGAGGATGAGATGGCTGGATGGCATCACTGACTTGATGGACGTGAGTCTGAGTGAAATCTGGGAGTTGGTGATGGACAGGGAGGCCTGGCGTGCTGTGATTCATGGGGTGGCAAAGAGTCGGACACGACTGAGCGATTGAACTGAACTGAGCTGAACTGAACTGCAACACGCCAGGCCTCTCTGTCCATCACCAACTAAGATCTTACAGAAGGTATATACCACATTTTACTTACTCATTCATCTAGTAATGGAATTTGGTTATTTCCACCTGTTGGCTATGATGAATAAGCATATTTTTAATTTTAATAGATGTTGGCAGATGCTTTTCAAAAATACTGTGTTATGGGAACTTCTCTGGGGATCCAGTGGTTATGACTCCATGCTTCCATTGTAGGGGATGCATGTTTGATCCCTAGTACAGAAACTAAGATCCCACATGCTGTGTGGCATGGCCAAAAAAAATTTTTTTTTTATTTTATTTTTAAACTTTACATAACTGTATTAGTTTTGCCAAATATCAAAATGAATCCACCACAGGTATACATGTGTTCCCCATCCTGAACCCTCCTCCCTCCTCCCTCCTCATTCCATCCCTCTGGGTCGTCCCAGTGCACCAGCCCCAAGCATCCAGTATGGTGCATCGAACCTGGACTGGCAACTCGTTTCATATATGATATTTTACATGTTTCAATGCCATTCTCCCAAATCTTCCCACCCTCTCCCTCTCTCACAGAGTCCATAAGACTGTTCTATACATCAGTGTCTCTTTTGCTGTCTCGTACACAGGGTTATTGTTACCATCTTTCTAAATTCCATATATATGCGTTAGTATACTGTATTGGTGTTTTTCTTTCTGGCTTACTTCACTCTGTATAATAGGCTCCAGTTTCATCCACCTCATTAGAACTGATTCAAATGTATTCTTTTTAATGGCTGAGTAATACTCCATTGTGTATATGTACCATAGCTTTCTTATCCATTCATCTGCTGATGGACATCTAGGTTGCTTCCATGTCCTGGCTATTATAAACAGTGCTGCGATGAACATTGGGGTACACCTGTCTTAAATCTTTAAAAACCTAGACATATTAAAACTATTTCAAATGGGGCTTCCATGATGACTCGGTGGTAAAGAACCCACCTGCCATTGTAGGAGACACAGGTTCACTCCCTGGTCTGAGAAGATCCCACATGCTGTGAAACAACTAAACCCATGCACCACAACTCTTGAACCTGTGCTCTAGAGCCCAGGAGCTGCAGCTACTGAAGCCTGCACACCCTACAGCCCATGCTCTGTAATAAGAGAAGCCACCACAATGAGAAGCCCAAGGACCGCAACTAGAGAGTACCTCCGGTCGCCACAAATAGAGAAAAGCCTGAGCAGCAGTGAAGACCCAGCACAGCCAGAAATAAATAAAATTATTTAAAAATACACACACACACACACACACACACATATATATATATAGATATATATGCTACGCTATGCTAAGTCACTGCAGTCCTGTCTGACTCTGTGTGACCCCATAGATGGCAGCCACCAGGCTCCCCCATCCCTGGGATTCTCCAGGCAAGAACACTGGAGTGGGTTGCCATTTCCTTCTCCAATGCATGAAAGTGAAAAATGAAAGCGAAGTCGCTCAGTCGTGTCCAACTCCTAGCGACCCCATGGACTGCAGCCTACCAGGCTCCTCCATCCATGGGATTTTCCAGGCAAGAGTACTTGGAGTGGGGTGCCATTGCCTATATATATATATATATATAGGCAATGGCACCCCACTCCAGTATATATATATATATCTGCAATTCTCTAGAACATCCCTGGTGGTCCAGTATTATCACTGTTTCACTTTTTGCCAATCTGATAATGAAAATGTCTTTGTTATTTTAGTTTCAATTATGCTGATGAAAAGTGTTTATATATATATATATATATATATATATATATATACACACACATATATTCTTTTTTTCTTTTGGCTGCATCACACAGCTTGTGGGATCTTAGTTCCCCAACAAGGAATTGAACCCAGGCCCTCAGCAGTGAAGGCATGGAGTCCTAACCACTGGACCACTAGGGAATTCCCAAAAAAATTGTTGTTGTTGTTTAGTCACTCAGTCGTGTCCAACTCTGTGACCCTATGGACTGCAGCAGGCTTACCTGTCCTTCACCATCTCCCAGAGTTTGCTCAAACTCATGTTCATTGAGTCAATGATGCCATCAAACCATCTCATCCTCTGCTGTCCCCTTCTCCTGGCTTCAGTCTTTCCCAGTATCTGTGTTTTCCAGTGAATCAGTTCTTCTCTTCAGGTGGCCAAAGCATTGGAGATTCAGCTTCAGCATCAGTCCTTCCAATGGATATTCAGAGTTGATTTCCTTTAGGACTGACTTGTTTGATTTCCTTGTAGTCCAAGGGACTCTCAAGAGTCTTCTCCAACACCACAGTTCAAAAGCATCAATTCTTCCTAACAGCCTTCTTTATTCTCATATCCATACATGATTACTGGAAAAAACATAGCTTTGACTAGATGGACCTTTGTCCGCACAGAGATGTTTCTGCTTTTTAATATGCTGTCTAGGTTTGTCATAGCTTTTCTTCCAAGGAGCAAGCGTCTTTTAATTTCATGACTGCAGTCACCATTCACAGTGATTTTGGAGCCCAAGAAAATAAAATCTGTCACTGTTTCCATTGTTTCCCCAGCTATTTGCCATGAGATGATGGGCCCAGATGCCACAATCTTAGTTTTTGAATGTAGAGTTTCAAGCCAACTTTTTCACTCTCCTCTTCCACCTTCATCAAGAGGCTCTTTAGTTCTTCTTCACTTTCTACCATTAGCGTGGCATCATCTGCATATCTGAGGTTGTTGATATTTCTCCTGGCAATCTTTTTGTGAGTCTTCCAGCATGGCATTTTGCATGATGTACTCTTCATATAAGTTAAATAAGCAGGGTGACAAAATACACCTTTACTTCCTTAGTTAGATTTATTCCCAGGTATTTTATTCTTTTTGATGTGATTGTGAATGAGATTGTATTCTTAATTTCATTTTCTGATAGTTCGTGTTGGTGTATGGAAATGCAGCAGATTTCTGTATATTAATTTTGAATCTTGTAACTACCCTTTAACAATTTTGTAAAGCTAGTTTCATAGTGCTAAACCCTTTTAGCTTTTGCTTATCTGTAAAACTTGATCTGTCCTTCAAATATGAATTAAAGCTTTGTTGGGTGTATTCCTGTATTCCTGGGTGTAGGTTTTTCCCTTTCATCACTTTAATTATATCATGCCGCTCCCTTCTGGCCTGCATAGAAGTCAGCTGATAGTCTTATGGGAGTTCCTTTGTATATAGCTTGTTGCTTTTCATTTGCTGTTCCTAATATTCCTTCTTTAAAGTTTGGTTACTTTAAATCTTGGTGTGATTCTCTTTGGGTTGATCTTGTTTGGAACTTTCCTCCTGGACCTGGATGTCTGTTTCTTTTCCCAAGTTAGGGAAGTTTTCAGCTGTTAGGTCTTCAGATATGTTTATCTGTACCTTTCTCTCTCTCTTCTCCTTCTCGGACCCCTATGATATGAATATTTGTATGTTTTATGTTTTCCCAGAGGTCTCTTAAACTGTCCTCATTTTTTAGAATTTACTTTGGCCATGTCAGGTCTTAGCTTCAGCACGTGGGCTATTCACTGAGGCATGGAGGTTTCTCCCTAGTTGTGTCTGTGGGCTTCAGAGCACATGGGCTCAGGAGTTGCAGCATCCAGGCTTAGTTGCCTGGCAGCACGTGAGGTCTTAGTTCCCCGATCAGGGAATGGAACCATGTCCCTTGCATTGGGATGTGGATTCTTAACTACTTGGCCACCAGGGAAGTCTCCTGTCCTCATTTTTTAAAATTCTTTTTTCATTTTTTTCCATTCAGCTTGAGTGATTTCCACTACTTTATTCTTCCATTTTGCTGATCCATTCCTCTGTATCATTTAATCTACTGTTGATTCCTTTTGGTGCAATCTTTTGTTTCACTTATTGTGTCTGTCATCTCTGCTTCTTTATATTTTTTAACTCTGTTAAAAACATAACTTCTCACTCTGTTTATCCATTCTTCTCCTGAGTTCTTTGAGAATTATTATGAACATTACCTTAAGCTCTTTGTTGGGTAGATTGCTTATCTCCACTTTGTTCTTCTGGCTTTTCATCTTGTTCCTTTATTTGAAACATATTCCATTGCTGCCTCATTTTGCCTAACTTGCTGTTTTTATTTCTATGTGGCAGGTTGTTTGTGTTTTCCAATCATAGAGAAGTAGCCTTATGTAGGAAATGGGGCCCTGCAGTGCTCTCCCCTTGATCACCAGAGGTATATGCTCTAGGGGTGCTTTAGGTGTGTGCTGCATGGGTCCTTCTGTTGTGTCTGGTTGACTATGGGTGTGCTATTAGACATGACTGGGTTGTAGGGATCCTTTAATGTACTGGAACCTGGTGGTCCAGAGTCGATGATAAGAAAGTAAAAGAGAGAGAGAAAGAGGCTGATATTCCTTGGTTTATGCAGAAAACCAATAAAGCCCTTGACACGGGACTTGCACTGCTTCACGTAGGCACAGGGTGCCCCCTCGCGAGGGTCTTGCAAGCCTGGGCAAGAAAGTGAGCTCAGGGGTCATCCGCACTGCAAAGAATTAGCCTGAGAGAGAGAGAAAGAAAGAGAGAGAAAGAAAGAGAGAGAAAAAGAAAGAAAGACACGGGGACCCAAGCTCTGATGGAACAAGAGTGTTTTATTCAACATCAGATCAGATCAGATCAGTTGCTCAGTCGTGTCCAACTCTTTGCGACCCCATGAATCGCAGCATGCCAGGCCTCCCTGTCCATCACCAACTCCCGGAGTTCACTCAGACTCATGTTCATCGAGTCAGTGATGCCATCCAGCCATCTCATCCTGTCGCCCCCTTCTCCTCCTGCTCCCAATCCCTCCCAGCATCAGAGTCTTTTCCAATGAGTCAACTCTTCGCATGAGGTGGCCAAAGTACTGGAGTTTCAGCTTTAGCATCATTCCTTCCAAAGAAATCCCAGGGCTGATCTCCATCAAAATGGACTGGTTGGATCTCCTTGCAGTCCAAGGGACTCTCAAGAGTCTTCTCCAACACCACAGTTCAAAAGCATCAATTCTTCGGCGCTCAGCTTTCTTCACAGTCCAACTCTCACATGCGTACATGACCACTGGAAAAACCATAACCTTGACTAGATGGACCTTTGTTGGCAAAGTAATGTCTCTGCTTTTGAATATGCTATCTAGGTTGGTCATAACTTTCCTTCCAAGGAGTAAGCATCTTTTAATTTCATGGCTGCAGTCACCATCTGCAGTGATTTTGGAGCCCAGAAAAATAAAGTCTGACACTGTTTCCCTATCTATTTCCCATGAAGTGATGGGACCGGATGCCATGATCTTCGTTTTCTGAATGTTGAGCTTTAAGCCAACTTTTTCACTCTCCACTTTCACTTGCATCAAGAGGCTTTTGAGTTCCTCTTCACTTTCTGCCATAAGGGTGGTGTCATCTGCATAGCTGAGGTTATTGATATTTCTCCTGGCAATCTTGATTCCAGCTTGTGCTTCTTCCAGCCCAGCGTTTCTCATGATGTATTCTGCATATAAGTTAAATAAGCAGGGTGACAATATACAGCCTTGACGGACTCCTTTTCCTGTTTGGAACCAGTCTGTTGTTCCATGTCCAGTTCAGCATGGGTATATACACTGTCTTACAAGGTAGCTATTTTCATTGTTAAAGATCAAAAGTCCAGACTTACAAATTATCAAGGAAACATAAGACGATCCATATCAAAGAGAGAGGGTTGTAAATAATCACTTTTACCGTATGGTCCATAAAAAGGAAAAGGGTCGTAAATAGTTACTTTTCACTGTATGCTACAGCTAACGAAGGAAATGCATGCATTCCTCAGCCACTCTTCTTAATTCCTGAATATTCAGGAATTAATAAGGAACAGAGGATTCATGACAGATCCAAAACAGCACACAGGAAGCCTCCTGTTAAATGCTTCCTGACAGGTGGTCCCTCGTCTGGTTGGTTTCTAGGCCCTGCTTTGTGTGGAGGCTGCCGATCACTGATGGTTTGGGCCTTATCCTGGCTGCAACTGGCTACATATCCAGGGGAACCCAAGTCCTGGTGCCAGTCCACCAGGTTCTGGAGTGACTGGCTATGGGGTCACAGGTCCCAGGGCAAGTTTCAGCCTGCTGATTGGCAGAACTATTGCCTGGAGGAAGGTCCAGGGACTGCTGTTGGCCTTCTGGTGGGAAGGGCCAATTCCTGATGTGGCTGGCTGAAGGGTCTGGGGTAACCTGGAGCTGGTTATGGCTTATTAGTGGGTGAGGCCAGGTCCTGGGGCTGGTGCCAGCCTACTGGCGGGCAGGGCTGGGTCTAACGGCTGGCGGTGGGGGCATTGAGGTCCCAAGGCTAGGGCTAGTGCACTAGTGGGAAGGTCTGGGTCCTGGGCCCTCTGGTACGTAGGACTAGGTCTCAGGCGGTCTTAGGAAAACCAGCCTGCTGGTAGGTGGGGCTTTGCCCCACTTGACTAACTGCTTGGCATGGGAATCTCAGGACTGGTGCCAACTGGCTGGTGGGCAGGGCTGGCACTGGCAAGCTAGAGGGAGGATTCCCAAGGGGTCCTTGCCAACACCAGAGTCTTCATGGTGGATGCACTCCCAAAATGGCTGCTGCCAGCATCTCTGTCCCCCGGGGTGACTTTCAGTTGCCTCCTGCCTCTTCGGGAGGCTCTCTGAGATCAGCAAGTGAGTCTGACCCTCTCAAATCACTGCTTCTGCCCGGGATCTCAGAGCACATGAGATATTATATGTGCCTTTTAAGAGTGAAATCTCAGGACTTCCCTAGTAGTCCAATGGTTAAAAATCCGCCTTGCAATGGAGGAGATGCAGGTTCAATCCCTGGTTGGGGAACTAAGATCTCACATGCTGCAATGCAACTAAGCCAGTGCACCACAACTACTGAGCCTGTGCGCTCTGGAGCCCGGTGCCATAACCCGTGTACCACAACTAGAAAGTTCATGTACTGCAATAAAAATACCATATGATGCAGGGAAAATCCTGTGTGCTACAGCTAAGACCCAATACAGCCAAAGAAACAAATAATTTTTTTTTAAAGGGGGGAAATCTCTTTCCTAAAGCCCTCTGACTCTCCCAAAAGCAAGTGCTGCTGGACTTCAAAATGTTCTGGGGGCTTATCTTCCTAAAGCAGGACCCTCTGGCCTGAGGAGTCTGGTGTGAGCACTGTATCTCTTGTTTCTTGGGGAAAACCTCTGCCATTATAATTATCCTCCTATTTGTGGGTTGCCCACCTGCATGCATGGGCCTTTGCTGCTGCTAAGTCACTTCGGTCATATCCGACTCTGTGCAACCCCATAGACGGCAGCCCACCAGGCTCCCCCGTCCCTGGGATTCTCCAGACAAGAACTCTGGAGTGGGTTGCCATTTCCTTCTCCAATGCATGAAAGTGAAAAGGGAAAGTGAAGTCGCTCAGTCGTGTCCAACTCTTAGCAACCCCATGGACTGCAGCCTACCAGGCTCCTCCGTCCATGGGATTTTCCAGGCAAGAGTACTGGAGTGGGGTGCCATTGCCTTCTCCAGCATGGGTCTTTACTATACCCTATCTCCACCTCTTCTACTTGTCTCATTACAGTCCCTTCCTTATATTTTTAACTGTAAATGATCTTTTCTTTCTACTCCTGAAGTCATTTTCATGGACAGTCACTCCATAAATACTGCAATTTTGATATGCTCATGCGAGGAGGTAGGCTCAGGGTCTTCCTACTCTGCCATTCTGACCACAACCTCCCATTGAACTTCTCAATGGAAAATACTTACTCAATTGAGGATTGACATTTCTTTCTTTCTTTTTTTTAATGAAAGCTCAAATAAGTGATTTTATTCCTATCCATGATTACAGACATTTACAAAACCATAACATCTGAGTTCACCTTGAAAAATAACTTATATAAAGCAGTGATATACACAGCACAAAATAGTTCAGGGAGGGGCAGGAGCAACTTTTAATAATTAAAATGTAAACATGAAAAAAAGGATGGATAAAAGTCCCTACTCATTTCTACTTAAGATGTCCTGTGATAGTATTTTACAATGTCCTGTGGGTCAATATATGTATGTGCGAGTGTCCATATAACATCAGTTCAGTTCAGTTCAGTCGCTCAGTTGTGTCCAACTCTTTGCGACCCCATGAATCGCAGCACGCCAGGCCTCCCTGCCTCCCTGTCCATCACCAACTCCCGGAGTTCACTCAAACTCACGTCCATCGAGTCGGTGATGCCATCCAACCATCTCATCCTCTGTCGTCCCCTTCTCCTCCTGCCCCCAATGCCTCCCAGCATCAGAGTCTTTTCCAATGAGTCAACTCTCCACATGAGGTGGCCAAAGTACTGGAGTTTCAGCTTTAACATCATCCCTTCCAAAGAACATTCAAGACTATCTCCTTTAGAATGGACTGGTTGGATCTCCTTGCAGTCCAAGGGATTCTCAAGAGTCTTCTCCAACACCACAGTTCAAAAGCATCAATTCTTCCATGCTCAGCTTTCTTCACAGTCCAACTCTCATATCCATACATGACCACAGGAAAAACCGTAGCCTTGACTAGACGGACCTTTTTTGGCAAAGTAATGTCTCTGCTTTTCCACATGCTATCTAGGTTGGTCACAACCTTCTTTCCAAGGAGTAAGCGTCTTTTAATTTCATGGCTGCAGTCACCATCTGCAGTGATTTTGGAGCCCAAGAAAATAAAGTCTGTCACTGTTTCCATTGTTTCCCCAGCTATTTGCCATGAGATGATGGGACCAGATGCCATGATCTTAGTTTTTGAATGTAGAGTTTCAAGCCAACTTTTTCGCTCTCCTCTTTCACCTTCATCAAGAGGCTCCGTAGTTCTTCTTCGCTTTCTGCCATAAGGGTGGTGTCAGCTGCATATCTGAGGTTATTGATATTTCTCCCAGAAATCTTGATTCCAGCTTGTGTTTCTTCCAGCCCAGTGTTTCTCATGATGTACTCTGCATATAAGTTAAATAAGCAAGGTGACAATATACAGCCTTGACATACTCCTTTTCCTATTTGGAACCAGTCTGTGTTCCATGTCCAGTTCTAACTGTTGCTTCCTGACCTGCATATAGGTTTCTCAAGAGGCAGGTCAGGTGGTCTGATATTCCCATCTCTTTCAGAATTTTCCACAGTTTATTGTGATCCACACAGTCAAAGGCTTTGGCATAATCAATAAAGCAGAAATTGATGTTTTTCTGGAACTCTCTTGCTTTTTCGATGATCCAGCAGATATTGGCAATGTGATCTCTGGTTCCTCTGCCTTTTCTAAAATCAGTTTGAACATCTGGAAGTTCATGGTTCACATATTGCTGAGGCCTGGCTTGGAGAATTTTGAGCGTTACTTTACTAGCGTGTGAGATGAGTGCAATTGTGCAGTAGTCTGAGCATTCTTTGGCATTGCCTTTCTTTGGAATTGGAATGAAAACAGACCTTTTCCAGTCCTGTGGCCACTGCTGAGTTTTCCAAATTTGCTGGCATATTGAGTGCAGCACTTTCATAGCATCATCGTTCAGGATTTGAAATAGCTCAACTGGAATTCCATCACCTCCACTAGGTTTGTTTGTAGTGATGCTTTCTAAGGCCCACTTAGAAATTCCAGGCCCTCAGGATGTCTGTGTCTGGCTCTAGGTCAGTGATCACACCATTGTGATTATCTTAGTCCTGAAGATCTTTTTTGTACAGTTCTTCTGTGAATTCTTGCCACCTCTTCTTAATATCTTCTGCTTCTGTTAGGTCCATACCATTTCTGTCCTTTATCGAGCCCATCTTTGCATTAAGTGTTCCTTTGGTATCTCTATAGTCTTTCCCATTCTGTTGTTTTCTTCTATTTCTTTGCATTGATCTCTAAGGAAGGCTTTCTTATCTCTCCTTGCTATTCTTTGGAACTCTGTATTCAGATGTTTATATCTTTCCTTTTCTTCTTTGCTTTTCACTTCTCTTCTTTTCACAGCTATTTGTAAGGCCTCCCCAGACAGCCATTTTGCTTTTTTGCACTTCTTTTCCATGGGGGTGGTCATGACCCCTGTCTCCTGTACAATGTCACGAACCTCCATCCATAGTTCATCAGGCATTCTATCAGATCTAGTCCCTTAAATCTATTTCTCACTTCCACTGTATAATCATAAGTGATTTGATATAGGTCATACCTGAATGGTCTAGTGGTTTTCCCTACTTTCTTCAATTTAAGTCTGAATTTGACAATAAGGAGTTCACGATCTGAGCCCCAGTCAGCTCCCGGTCTTGTTTTTGCTGACTGTATAGAGCCTCTCCATCTTTGGCTGCAAAGAATATAATCAGTCTGATTTCAGTGTTGACCACCTGGTGATGTCCATGTGTAGAGTCCTCTCTTGTGTTGTTGGAAGAGGGTGTTTGCTATGACCAGTGCATTTTCTTGGCAAAACTCTATTAGCCTTTGCCCTGTTTCATTCCGTATTCCAAGGTCAAATTTGCCTGTTACTCCAGGTGTTTCTTGACTTCCTACTTTTGCATTCCAGTCCCCTATAATGAAAAGGACATCTTTTTTGGGTGTTAGTTATAAAAGGTCTTGTAGGTCTTCATAGAACCATTCAACTTCAGCTTCTTCAGCATTACTGTTTTGGGCATAGACTTGGATTACCATGATATTGAATGGTTTGCCTTGGAAACGAACAGAGATCATTCTGTTGTTTTTGAGATTGCATCCAAGTACTGCATTTTGGACTCTTTTGTTGACCATGATGGCTACTCCATTTCTTCTAAGGGATTCCTGCCCGCAGTAGGAGATATAATGGTCATCTGAGTTAAATTCACCCATTCCAGTGCATTTTAGTTCGCTGATTCCTAGAATGTCGATGTTCACTCATGCCATCTCCTGTTTGACCACTTCCAATTTGCCTTGATTCATGGACCTAACATTCCAGGTTCCTATGCAATATTGCTGGAGAAGGCAATGACACCCCACTCCAGTTCTCTTGCCTGGAAAATCCCATGGATGGAGGAGCCTGGTAGGCTGCAGTCCATGGGGTCTCTAAGAGTCGGAAACGACTGAGCGACTTCCCTTTCCCTTTTCACTTTCATGCATTGGAGAAGGCAATGGCAACCCACTCCAGTGTTCTTGCCTGGAGAATCCCAGGGACGGGGGAGCCTGGTGGGCTGCCGTCTATGGGGTCGCACAGAGTTGGACACGACTGAAGCAATGCAGCAGCAACAGCAGCATGCAATATTGCTCTTTACAGCATCGGACCTTGCTTCTATCACCAGTCACATCCACAAATGGGTACTGCTTTTGCTTTGGTTCCATCCCTTCATTCTTTCTGGAGTTATTTCTCCACTGATCTCCAGTAGCATATTGGGCACCTACTGACCTGGGGAGTTCCTCTTTCAGTATCCTATCATTTTGCCTTTTCATACTGTTCATGGGGTTCTCAAGGCAAGAATACTGAAGTGGTTTGCCATTCCCTTCTCCAGTGGACCACATTCTGTCAGCCTTCTCCACCATGACCTGCCAGTCTTGGGTGGCCCCAAATGGCATGGCTTGTTTTCACTGAGTTAGACCAGGCTGTGGTCCGTGTGATTAGATTGACTAGTTTTCTGTGATTATGGTTTCAGTGTGTCTGCCCTCTGATGCCCTCTCACAACACTTACCATCTTACTTGGGTTTCTCTTACCTTGGACGTGGGGTATCTCTTCACAGCTGCTCCAGCAAAGCACAGCCACTGCTCCTTACCTTGGAGGAGGGGTATCTCCTCACCGCCGCCCCTCCTGACCTTGAAAGTGGAGTGGCTCCTTTCAACCCTCCTGCGCCACACATACAATACATTCTCTTTCCCACACATATGCATACACAGATAATCATTTGAAGTTCAGTTGAGGGCACTTCTAATGTGCTGCTCCGTGCAATTATTCAAATCATGTTTGGACCCACTTTCTTCACAAAATAGGGGAGAGAGCAGGAAATAAAAAGTTTGGTTTGGTGTGACTAAGATTCCTTTAACTGTACACTGTGGTGAATAATTTTTTCCCATAGTAGTGCTGTGAACTGCTGATTCACTGTGGTTTCTGTGAGGAGACTTGGTAATGGATCACACATTCATTGTCATGCTAGGGGAGTAACTCTCACTCTGAAAAGAATTTAAGGAATTTCCCCTCATTTTGCCGTCATCCCTTGGAGTGCCCGGCTGATCACTCAGGCTCATATTATTGGGAGAATTCTTGGAAATACTGTCCATATCTCCTGAGCCTAAAGAGCCACTCATGTGATGTGACTCCATTCCTCCTAATCCACCCATAGGACCATCTGACCCAGGGCCCATTGGAAAATTAGGCCTGTTAGGTCCTGGAGGTATTGCATTCATTAAAGTATACATGTTGTCTCTAGAGTTGGGTGAATCTGCTGGACTAGGCATGATGGGTGTTCCTGGTGGCCCTCCACCTCCGGGAGGAACTACATATTTCCCAGGAGATGCTGAGGAGTATGGTCTTGAATTGGCATTTGTTGGGTTTGGCCAAGGTCTACCACCACCTGGGCCCATGTTCATTCCAGGCACTCCGGGGCCACCCAAAACATTCCTTTTGGAGGAGTCATTCTCTGCATTGGCCTACCCATATTTGGATGACCTTGTTGTCGAGTTGGGTCCATTCCACTGGGAACTAATGGCTGACTTCCTGGGACACCTCCAAGTGCCTGGTTAGGTATCCTCAACAGGGGCCTTGGACCTCCAGGGTACTGAGGTGACATAAAAGGCTGAAAGAACCCTGGTGGTACAGGGCCTACTGCCGTGCTACCTCCTGGGGGAATGTTTCCTAGCACTGGACTGGGAGCTGCTTGCAGCACTGTAACCATGGAAGGCTGTTGCTTCACTTGAATGTCCACATGTTTCCTGTCTTCCTGGAGCTGCACAGTAGAGACCCCAAAATACACACCACCAAGAATGTAAGAATCCTGATGGCTCCCGCAAAGTGATGTTCTTTTCCCATCTTATCTCTGATAAAAATGTTTGGGCTGATTTCTGAGCTCCTACATGGAGCAGATACTCATATACGTAGAGTGCTAACTTCTCCCGGGCCTGGCTGTCACACGGGACGGCACTGCTGTTACTCCAGCCTTTGCCGTACATGCTTGTGCCGAGAGCAGCTCCCGCTGTCACACACCTGTCAACCCATCACAGCCTCCCCAGGAACAGCCCCATCCCCATGGCGACCCACGCAGCCACCAAGGATTGACATTTCTATATTGAATTTTTCCTTCTAGAAATATGGTTTACTTGTCCATAGTCATTTCCTGATCTTTAAGATTTTATCTTTTTCCTTATATAGACCATGGACTTTAATACTTTTTACTAATTTTATCAACATAATTTACTATATCAATAACATAAGGGAGCAAACCCATAAGATTGTATCAATAGATACCCCCAAAGAAGCAGTGTGTGAAAATCAACAACCATTCCTAATAAAACTCTAGGCAAAATAGGTATAGAAATAGAAATCTAAGTATAACAGTGTCCATTTGCCAAAAACTAACAACAAACTTATTAACGGCTAAAGTATTCAAATTAAGAACTAGACAGGGAGGTCCACTATTAGCATAAATATTTAACATTATTTTGAAGATTTTATCTCATTTGTTTATTCATATGGCACATGTTTATTGAGTGTTTGCTATGAACTGTTTTAGGTACAACTACCTACTCTATAGGTAGTCTATAGAGCAATGAAAAAATATCTTGCCTTTGCAGAGCTTACAGCTGAAGGAATGAGGCAGTAAAGTATAAAGAGTGGCATAAATATTTGAAAAGAAGAGATAAAATTATTTAGCTTTTCATATATGATTACACTTCTAGAAATCCTGGTCAATTAAAAACTAAAAATTTATAAGAATTTAATAAAGTGATTGATAGAAAATAAAGATACACAAGCTTTTTTTTAAAGATTTTTCTGATGTGAACCACAAAATCTTTATTGAATATGTTACAATATTGCTTCTGTTTTATGTTTTAGTTTTTTGGTTAGTCTTGTGGGATCTTACCTCCTCGACCAGGGATCAAACCCGCATCCCCTTTGGTAGGTGAAGTCCTTAACACTAGACTGCCAGGGAAGTTCCTGGTACATAAACTTTTGAGAGTAGCAATGACTAATTTGAAATAGACATGATTAAAATATCCCTCTTATTAAAGTGTTTTTTATTCATACTCACAGATTCACAATATTTGAGTCCTAACGTTAAAAGAGCAAGCAGATGTTCACAGCACATGATCTCCCCAAACCACTTGGCCTAACCCACCCCATTCAGAGGACTCCTTGTGCTATGAAAGCTCATCCCCTGGAATGTGCAGTGGAAAAGCCAGCTATTTGTACATCCAGTTCTATTGTGTCCATTCTTCTTTGTGTTTGGGGGCCTGTAACTGGTGTATTAAATTAAGATTGTGCAGTGACTTGCTGAATCAGGAGGCACAAGCCACCTGCTTTGGTTGACAGGTAGCTCCTTCAGCATCTGTGCTCACACTTTGGGGAAGTGAAACCCTGGGGTCGTTTTTATTGAAGGCACAATTGTAGTCCATTTATACAAAGGGAGTCACAAGATTTATTCCTTGCAGATCCCAGCAACAGAGTGTGTGTAGGGGGGAACAGGGGCATGCACAATGAACAAGGGGAAGGCCAGTTCTCTGTCCCATGTTACAAACGAGCAAGAAATAGAGAACAACTTAGCAAGCTTAGGGTAGAGGTCACCAACTGTTCTGGGGCTCAACAGTTAGTAGTTATTTTAAAAGATCCCCAACTCCTAGAGTAATGAAAATAAAAAGAAAAATAAACAAATGGGAACTAATTAAACATAAAAGCTTTTGCACAGTAAAAGAAACCATAAACAAAATGAAAGACAACCCACAGAATGGGAGAAAGTAATTGCAAATGAAGTGACCCACAAGGGATTAATTTCCAAAATATACAAACAGCTCTCAGCTCAATATCCAGAAAGCAACCCAATCAAAAAATGGGGTGAATATCTAAATAGACATTTCTCCAAAGAAGACACACAAATGGCCAAGGGGCATTTTGAAAAGATGCTCAACATCACTAATTATCAGAGAAATGTAAATCAAAACTGTAATGAAGTATCACCTCACACCTGTCAGAATGGCCATCATCAAAAAATCTACAAACAATAAATGCTGGAGAGGGTGTGAAGAAAAGGGAACCCTTCTCTGCTGTTGGTGGCAATGTAAATTGGTATAACTACTGTGGAGATCAGTATGGAGGTTCCTTTAAAAACTAAAAATAGGATTCATTTTGATGTTTGGCAAAACTAATACAATTATGTAAAGTTTAAAAATAAAATAAAATTTAAAAAAAAATAAAATAAAAACTAAAAATAGAGCTGCCACATGATCCAGCAATCCTACTAGTGGGTGTATATCCAGAGGAAACCATAATTTGAAAAGATACATGTACCTCAGTATTCATTGCAGCACTGTGTACAATAGGCAGGAGGACATAGAAGCAAACTAAATGTCCATCAACAGAAGAATGGATAAAGATGTAGTACATATATACAAGGGAATATTACTCAGCCATAAAAAGAACAAGATAATGCCATTGGCAGCTACACGGATGGACTTAAAGATTGTCAACTGAGTGAAATAAGTCAAGACACAGAAAGCCAAATATCATGTGATATTACTTATATATGAAATCTTTAAAAAATGGTACAAATGATCCTATTTACAAAACAGAACTAGAGTTGCAGATGAAGAAAAACATGGTTACCAAGGGGATAAGGGGGTGGTAAATCAGGAGACTGGGATTGACTTATATGCATTACTATATGTAAAATAGACAAATAATAAGCCAGGCTCTTCTATCCATGGAATTTTCAAGGCAAGAATACTGGAATGGGTTGCCATTTCCTTCTCCAGAGCATACCCCCACAGATCAAACCCACATCTCTATTGTCTCCTGCATTGGCAGGCAGATTCTTTACGGGTAGCACCACCTGGGAAGCCCATGTATAGCACCGGGAACTCTTCTCAGTACTCTGTAATAACCTATATGGGAACAGAATCTTGAAAAGAGTGGATATATGTATCTTAAAAAGAGTGGATATATGTATATGTCAAAGCTATGGTTTTTCCAGTGGTCATGTATGGATGTGAGAGTTGGACTGTAAAGAAAGCTGAGTGCTGAAGAATTGACGCTTTTGAACTGTGGTGTTGGAGAAGACACTTGAGAGTCCCTTGGACTGCAAGGAGATCCAACCAGTCCATCCTAAAGGAGATCAGTCCTGGGTATTCATTGGAAGGACTGACGCTGAGGTTGAAACTCCAATACTTTGGCCACCTCATGCAAAGAGTTGACTCATTGGAAAAGACTCTGATACTGGGAGGGATTGGGGGCAGGAGGAAAAGGGGACGACAGAGGATGAGATGGCTGGATGGCATCACCGACTCAATGGACAGGAGTTTGAGCAAGCTCCAGGAGTTGGTGAGGGACAGGGAGGCCTGGTGTGCTGCAGTCCATGGGGTCGCAGAGTCGGACATGAGACTGAGCAACTGAACTAAACTGATTCACTTTGCTGCACAGCAGAAACACAACATTGTAAATCAACTATACTCCAAGAAAAATCAATTTAAAAGAAAAAACTAAAAATAAAACATTCCCCAGGAAAAGCAAAACAGGAACTTGGCATAGGACTTCTAAGCTCAAGTCTTTATATGAATCTTCAAACTCTGGTGTGATGGGGTTGTCACACCGTAAAATGCCTAGGCAGCAACTCACAATAGTTGTCTTCTCATCACACCTTTAAGTATTTATTGAACTGCATGGCTCCAAGTTCTAGCAGAAGTAGAGGAAATTTCATGCCCAACCTACACAACCCTCCCAGGGAAGTAAGCCCTTCTGTTTATGGGTATTCACATTTCCGCATCCTCCCTCCTAAGTCAAACAAACAGAAGTTGGAAGATAATTCTAACATGCTTCCTGCCAAAATCATGCTTGAGAGTCATTGTCCCTACATTGTTGAGTGAATGGTCAGGGAAGATTAGAGTCAAATGTATACCTTTAGGTAAAGGCCACTGTTTGAGACAGGAGAGTATAAGAAAAATTTAGGCTTATTAAATGTGTTTGCAAAAACAGTAAAATAATAAAAATGGAATCCAGCAGTATATTAAATAATACATTATGGGCTTTCCTGGTGGCTCAGACAGTAAAGACTCTGCCTGCAATGCAGTAGACCCAGGTTCAATCCCTGGTTTGGGAAGGTTCCCTGGAAAAGGGAATGAATGGCTACCCATGCCAATATTCTTGCCTGAAGAATTCCATGGACAGAGGAGCCTGGTGGGCTACAGTCCATGGGGTCACAAAGAGTCAGACACGACTAAGCGACTAACACACTACACATGACTGAGTGGAGCTTATCTCAGGCCTTCAGGGTTAATTCACCGTTAGGAAATTTGTCAATGTAGTTCACCAGATTAAAAAAGAGAGAATATATCAAAAGAAGCAGAAAGAAAATTTGATGACATTTAAAACAGACATCCATGAAAAAGAATATACAAATCTTTTAACAAAATAGAAATAGAGGGAAATTTCTTTAGTCTGATAAAGGATAACCACCAAACTCCTACAAGGAGGGGCTTCTCTGGTGGCTCAGTGGTTAAGAATCCACCTGCCAATGCAGGAGACATGGGTTTGATCTCTGGTGCAGGAAGATCCCACATGCTGTGGAGTAACTAAGCCCATGTGCCATAACTATCAAGCCTGTGCTCTAGAGCCCAGGAGCCCAACTACTGAGGCCTGAGCACCCTAGAGCTCATGCTCTGCAACAAGGGGAGCCACCGCAGTGAGAAGCCCGAGCACCACAACTAGCCAGAGAGTAGCCCCGACTCACCAGAACTAGGGAAAAAAAGCCCTCCCAGCAACAAAGATCCAGCACTGCCAAAAATAAAGAAAATTGCATGTCCAAAAAAAAAAAAAAATCCTACAAGGAGGGTGGAGGGCTATAGTCCATGGGGTTACAGAGTCTACTTAGCGACTAAACAACAATAAACAGTAGTTAGTGGTAAAACTTTAGATGTGGTCCCATAGTCTCCTTAAAGTAAAGAACGTGATAAAGGCCTTATCAGTGCATCTGACAGGCTGGCAATTCTCGCCTCATAAGTAAAACAAAAGGAGGAAGGTAGGGAGGAAGGAAACAGAAAGAAAAAGAAATGAGGCACAGGAATTAAGAAAGAAGAAAAAAATGTGGAGAGGCAAATGAACGCCTGTATAGAAAAATCAAAGAGACTAAATGGGCATGCCATGAAAATGTAATGAAATATAGAATTCCATTCAGAAGAGCATAACAATAATGAGGAATAGAATTATTATGAGAACTAAAGAAAATAAAACGTAAATCCAGACAAAATGGTGTAGTGAGAGGCCCGTAAGAAAATATTTATAAACAAAAAGATTTTTTCAGTATATAAATCTGAGTTTGTTAACGTGTTAGTCACTCGGTCGTATCCAGCTCTTTGTGACCCCGTTGATAGTGGCCCTCCAGGCTCCTCTGTCCGTGGAATTCTCCAGGCAAGAATACTGGAATGGGTTGCCATGCCCTTCTCTGATCTGCCTGACCCAGGGATTGAACTTGAGTCTCCCACGCTGCAGATTCTTTACCGTCTGAGTCACCAGGGAAGCCCTGAGTTTGTTAGCTCTTGTCCAAAGTTAAAGATGAAAGTACTCTTTCCCAGGTGACGCAGTGGTAAAGAATCCACATCTCCAGTACAGGAGATGCAAGAGATTTGAGTTTGATCCCTGAGTCGGGAAGATCCTCTGGAGAAGAAAATGGCAAGCCACTCCAATATTCTTCCCTGGAAAATTCCATGGACAGAGAAGCCTGGCAGGCTAAAGTCCATAGGGTCCCAAAGAGTTGGATACGACTGAGTAACTAAGCACATTTTTTCTCCACATTCTTGCCAGCAATAGCTGCGATAGCGTGTTTTCATTTTTTGCCCGACAAGTGGAATGTCATATTGTTATTTTACTTTGAATTTCTGGACTAACAGTGAATTTAAGCATCTTTTCATTATTTCCTGACAGAAAATTTTCTCCTCTCTGCTTTGTTTATTCAAATTGTTTGTTCATTGTTATATTGGATTAATTTTTAAGAGCTTTTGACATATTATGAATACTAACACACTGTCTTTCTACTTAGTGTATTTATTCTATCTTTCTTTTTTCTGGCCGTGCTGCACAGCTTGCAGGATCTTAGTTCCCTGACCAGGGACTGAACCCAGGGCCATGGCAGTGAAAGTACCAAGTTCTAACCACTGGACTGACAGGCAATTCCTTACTTATTCTTTCTTTAGGATAATTTTATCCAATTATAAAAACACCAAATCATATTGGGATCCTAATTGAAATTATATTAAATATGTACATGAATTTTGGGAGAACTAATATTTTATGATAGTAAATAAATTCCTAAAACATGATTCAAACTGTAAAGATGACTGATAAATTTGATATCAAATTTTTAAAAATTATTATGATCCAAGATGATATTACAAAGTAAAATATAGATGATAGGGATATTACAAAGTAAAATATAGATGATAGGGAAATAAATATATCATATAAAGAACTAAAATTCTGAACACTTACATATCAGTAGGAAAAACATAATCAATCCTAAGAAAATGAGCAAATAATATAAATAACAATGTATAGAAAAGAAATCCAAATGATAAAATATAAAAGACCCTCACTTAACAAAATGCAAATTAAAACATAGAAATACTACTTTTTCACCAATTAGATGATCAGAAATGCATTATTTGGCAATAACAACTGTTGGAGAAGGTATGGAGAAAGGTCCTTTATGGATTGCTGATGGGAGTGTGTGTTGAAGCAGGCCCTATGAAAACAACTTGATAGCATCTAATAAAATGGAAAAATACACCTGCTGAATGACTCTATGACCTATAGACAATCACACAAGGAAGCAGGTTCAAGGGTGTTCAGTGGAGCATTATTTGTAATAGCAAAAAATTGATAATAGTCTAAATGCCCATCAAAGAGGAAATGAATAAATTAAATGCAAAGTATTATTACAAATGAATGCTACTACTACTACTAAGTCGCTTCAGTCGTGTCCGACTCTGTGCGACCCCATAGACGGCAGCCCACCAGGCTCCCCTGTCCCTGGGATTCTCCAGACAAGAACACTGGACTGGGTTGCCATTTCCTTCTCCAATGCATGAAAGTGAATGCTACAAGGTGGCTAAAAAGAGAGAACCTAACATATAACACATTGTGGAGTGAAGAGGGCAAACCACAGAATGATATGAATGATGTTATAGCTTTTGTGTTAAACACACGAAACACATTAGGTGTATGTGTATGTGTATATATACACAAAATGGATTCATGATGGCAGTTGAAAAAGATTGTTATATAATCTTATTTATAATGGCACTCTGGGGAAAAATTCAAGGAATCTCTTAAAAATATACCCAAGGTAAAAGATCAAAAAAATCTGCCAATCCAAAACAGAATTAAAGCAAAAGTATGCTTTGCTGGAGTGAGAGGAATAACTTGGTCTCTGGAAAGGGAAAGAGGGTTGGAAGGAGTCATAATGGAACTTTAGCTTTACTGTGTGTGTGTGTGTGTGTGTGTGTGTGTTAGTCACTCAGTCGTGTCTGACTCTTGAGACCTTGTGGACTGTGTGGCCCACCAGGCTCCTCTGTCCATGGAATTCTCCAGGCAAGAATATTGGAGTGGGTAGCCATTCCCATCTCCAGGGTTAACTTTATTATACTTTTTAAAAGGAAGAATATATATATTTATTGCTTCTGTAGTTAATTTTTAAGGTATACCAGAGACTTTGGGCTTTTAGATGGTAAAGCAGGAATTTCCCTAGTGGTCCAGTGGTTAAGACTCTGCTTTTAATGCAGGGAGCCCGGGTTCCATCCCTGGTTAGGGAACTAGATCCCACATGTGGAAACTAAGACCCAGTGCAGCCAAATAAATAAAGAAAAAGTAAAAAAAAAAGAAAAAGAAAAAGATGGCAAAGCAAAAATATCCTAAGAATCTTGGAATTTGGAGGCAATGGCTACCTTGAAAGGCTGGACTGAGATGGACATGCTGAAAAAAATCTGATTTAAATATAAACAGGATCACCAGGTATAACTAGATATTTGAGAAAAGCCACCAACATGATAGAGACAGAAATCCCCCTCCTCAATCAGACAGAAAAAGGTTTCTCACCACTCCTAAGTGAGATACTCAAGAGAATGAAAATATATGTCCAGAGGAAACTGGTACACAAATATTCACGGTAGCATTACTCATAATCACCAAAAAGTGGAAAGAATCCAAATGTCGATCAACTGATGAACAGATAAACAAAATATGTATAGCCGTACAATGGAATATTATTTGGCTGTGAAGTGTAATGAAGTATTGATACCTACTACAACGTGGGTGGGTGGACCTTGAAATTATTGCATGAAGGGAAATAAATCAGACATAGAAAGCCACATATGATATGGTTCTATTTATACAAAATGTCCAGAAAAGACAGATTTATAGATTAGTGGCTGCCTAGAACTGGGGGTGAAGGCAATGGCACCCCACTCCAGTACTCTTGCCTGGAAAATCCCATGGATGGAGGAGCCTGGTAGGCTGTAGTCCATGGGGTCACTAAGAGTCGGACACGACTGAGCGACTTCCTTTTCACTTTTCACTTTCATGCATTGGAGAAGGAAATGGCAACCCACTCCGGTGTTCTTGCCTGGAGAATCCCAGGGACGGGGGAGCCTGGAGGGCTGCCGTCTCTGGGGTCGCACAGAGTCGGACACGACTGAAGCGACTTAGCAGCAGCAGCAGCAGCAGAACTGGGGGTGGAGAATGGAAAGTAGCTACTAACAGATACTATTTCCTTTTTGAGATTATGAAAATATTCTAAAATTCAATTGTGTTGGTGATTGCATCACCTGTGAGTGTACTTAAAAACCACCGAAATGATCAGAAAAAAAAAAAAAGAAAGAAGCACTGAACTGCATACTTTAAGTGGGTAAATTTTATGATATGTGAATTATATCCCAATAAAGCTGGTGTTATAAAGTCATCTAAAAGGAAGCAAAAATATTGGAGAGCAAAGGGGAAAACGTCAGCCCTCCTCTTTCATGTTTGGAACAAGCCCTTCAAAAATCCTATTTCAGACAACTTGTCTCTGCAGCCACGTTAGTCGCTTCCAGTGCCTTACTATTTTCATTCTCATTAAGATAATTTATAGGATTAAATTAATTACTGGAATTTTTTCAGTGAATGTCCTTCTTTTCTGAGTCACCTTCTGTTTTAGGGTCCCTGGCCTTGAGACAGTCTTCTATGAACTTTATGAAATGTGTCCTGTTCAGGCCTGCTTGGGCTAAAAATTAGTTTTAGAAGGTATAAATAATACCTATTTGTTATCTTAAAAATTAAGATAAAAATACATAAATAAAGTAAAAATATTCAATTTCACTCTTTTCCAGAAATAACCTTCACTTGTATTTTGTTGTGTCTTTCCAGACTGCTTTTGTCCACATGCAACCAAAGGTATTTATTAAAAAAAAAAATCATGTTGTACAGACAGTATGGCAGCTTGTTTTCACACTCAAATATCATGACTCTCCTTCCATGCCAGCATGTATGGCTTACTTATAATACTTTATTGTGATGACTTTATAGTATTCCACAACATAGATCTATCACAAAATGTTATTTTTTCTTTTTTTTAATTTATTTTTATTGAAGTACCATGTTATATTAGTTTCAGATATACAATCATGAATTGCTTTTAGGGTTTTTTTGTCCTCTGCATGTGGGATCTTTGTTTCCAGACCAGGGATCAAACCTGCACCCCCTGCATGGAAGCAGAGTCTTAACTACTGGACCATCAGGAAAGTTTCCAATCAAGAATTGTTTCACCATCCTCCTTAATGAAATGTCTACTGTTTTTACTATTACAAATAGTTATACAATAGATGGCTATTTTTGTATCTTTATGCACTTGGTCAGGTATTTCTATTAATAAAAATTTCCATTAATAATGTATCAGTATTCTCCTCTAATACCCCTCCATGCCTGAGTGCTCAGTCACTCAGTTGTATCTGACTCTGCGACCTCGTGAGCTGTAGCCCACCAAACTCCTTTGTCCTTGGGATTATCCAGGCAAGAATACTAGACTGGGTTACATTCCCTCTTCCAGGGGATCTTCTCCACCCAGAGACTGAACCCAGGTCTCCTGCACTGGCAGGTGGATTCTCCAGCAGTGAGCCACCTGGGAAGACCCAATCCCTCTCCAACACAGCGCATTATCAACCTTTCTAACTTTTGTCAAACTAACAGGGCAAAAAGCTCTCGCTGGCCTGCACTGGTTTGTGAACCCCGATTGGGCACGTGCATGTGCGCTCAGTCGCTTCAGGTGTGGCCAACTCTGTGCAACCCTATGGACCGCCGCCAGCCAGGCTCCTCTGCCCGTGGCATTCTCCAGGCAAGAGCACAGGAGTGGGTTGCCGCGCCCTCCTCCAAGGGATCTTCCCAACCCAAGGATCTAACCTGCATCTCTTACGTCTCCTGAATTGGCAGGCAGGATCTTTACTACCAGTACCACCTGGGAATGACTGTGCACATCTCTTCCCAATTCCACGTTTAGTGATGGCACCTTGGTGCCAGCTTGAAATCAGTAGTTCAGTTCAGAAAGCAGTAGTATTTACACCAAAAAATTGGCAAATGATACAAATTAAAAACACACAAACACAAAGGAAAGAAATATGAATAAAAACTGCTGTTCCAATTTTTAATTAAACTTATTTTGAGATAGGTATAAATTCACATGCTGTGTATGAAATAATACATAATAATGGCAGAAACCAACACAATATTATAAAGCAATTATCCTCCAATTAAAAAAATGAATGAAAAAAAAAAGAAAGATGCTGTGTATCCTATACCCAGTTTCTCCCAAGGGTAACACCTTACAAAGCTATAGTACACTGTCACAACCAGGAAAGTGACATTGATACAATCAAGATACAGAGCATTTTTATCACTTTCTGTTACCTATTTATAGCCACACCCACTTTCCTCTCACCCCCATCCACACCTTCAGTTCACTTCAGTTCAGTCGCTCAGTCATGTCCAACTCTTTGCGACCCCATGGACCACAGCACAACAGGCCTGCCTGTCCATCACCAACTCCTGGAGTTTACTGAAACTCATGTCCATTAAGTCGGTGATGCCATCTAACCATCTCATCCTCTGTCGTCCCCTTCTCTTCCTGCCTTCAATCTTTCACAGCATTAGGGTCTTTTCCAATGAGTCAGCTCTTTTGCAACAGGTGGCCAAAGTATTGGAGTTTCAGCTTCAGTATCAGTCCTTCCAATAAATATTCAGGACTGATTTCCTTTAGGATGGACTGGTTGGATCTCCTTGCAGTCCAAGGGACTCTCAAGAGTCTTCTCTAACACCACAGTTCAAAAGCATCAATTCTTCAGCACTCAGCTTTCTTTATAGTCCAACACTCACATCCATACATGACTAATGGAAAAATCATAGCTTTAACTAGATGGACCTATGTTGGCAAAGTAATGTCTCTGCTTTTTAATATGCTGTCTAGGTTTGTCATAACTTTTCTTCCAAGGAGCAAGAGTCTTTTGATTTCATAGGTGCAGTCACAATCTGCAATGATTTTGGAGCCCCCCAAAATAAAGTCTGCCATTGTTTCCACTGTTTCCCCATCTATTTGCTATGAGGTGATGGGACCAGATGCCATGATCTTCATTTTCTGAATGTTGAGTTTTAAGACAACTTTTTCACTCTCCTCTTTCACTTTCTTCAAGAGGCTCTTTAGTTTCTCTTAACTTTCTGCCATAAGGGTGGTGTCATCTGCATATCTGAAGTTATTGATATTTCTCCCAGGCAATCCTGATTGCAGCGTGTGCTTCATCCAGCCTGGCATTTCTCATAATGTGCTCTGCATATAAGTCAAATAATCAGGGTGACAATATACAGCCTTGATGTACTCCTTTCCTGATTTGGAACCAATCTGTTGTTCCATGTCCAGTTCTAACTGTTGCTTCTTGACCTGCATACAGATTTCTGAGGAGGCAGGTCAGGTGGTCTGGTATTCCCATCTCTTGAAGAATTTTCCACAGTTCGCTGCAATCCACACAATCAAAGGCTTTGGCATAGTCAATAAAGCAGAAGTAGCTGTTTTTCTGGAACTCTCTTGTTTTTTCGATGATCCAACGGATGTTGACAATTTGATCTCTGGTTCCTCTGCCTTTACTAAAACCAGCCTGAACATCTGGAAATTCATGGTTCACGTACTGTTGAGGCCTGGCTTGGAGAATTTTGAGCATTACTTTACTAGCATGTGAGATGAGTGCAGTTGTGCAGTAGTCTGAGCATTCTTTGGCATTTCCTTTCTTTGGGATTGGAATGAAAATGGACCTTTTCCAGTCCTGTGGCCACTGCTGAGTTTTCCAAATTTGCTGGCATATTGAGTGTAGTACTTTCTCAGCATCATCTTTTAGGATTTGAAATAGCTCAACTGGAAATCTATCACCTCCACTAGCTTTGTTCATAGTGGTGCTTCTCAAGGTCCACTTGACTTTGCCTTCCAGGATGTCTGGCTCTAGGTGAGTGATCACACCACCATGGTTAACTGGGTCGTGAAGATCTTTTTGTTTAGTTCTTCCGTGTATTGTTGCCACCTCTTCTTAATATCTTCTGCTTCTGTTAGGTCCATATTGTCTCTGTCCTTTATTGTTCCCATCTTTGCATGAAATGTTCCCTTGGTATCTCTAATTTTCTTGATGAGACCTCTAGTCTTTCCCATTCTATTGTTTTCCTCTATTTCTTTGCACTGATCACTGAGGAAGCCTTTCTTATCTCTCCTTGCTATTCTTTGGAACTCTGAATTCAAATGAGTACATTTCTCCTTTTCTCCTTTGCCTTTCACTTCTCTTCTTTTCTCAGCTATTTGTAAGGCCTCCTCAGACAGCCATTTTGCTTTTTTGCATTTCTTTTTCTTGGGGATGGTCTTGATCACTGCCTCCTGTACAGTGTTACAAATTTTTGTCCATAGTTCTTCAGGCACTCTGTCTATCAGATCTAATCCCTTGAATCTATTTCTCACTTCTACTGTATAATCATAAGGAATTTGATTTAGGTCATACCTGAATGGTCTAGTGGTTTTCCCTACTTTCTTCAATTTCAGTCTGAATTTGGCAATAAGGAGTTCATGATCTGAGCCACAGTCAGCTCCTAGTCTTGTTTTAGTTGACTGTATAGAGCTTCTCCATCTTTGGCTGCAAAGAACATAATCAATCTGATTTCAGTATTGACCATTTGGTGATGTCCATGTGTAGAATCTTCTCTTGTGCTGTTGGAAGAGAGTGTTTGCTATGACCAGTGCATTCTCTTGGCAAAACTCTATTAGCCTTTGCCCTGCTTCATTCTGTACTGCAAGGGAAAATTTGCCTGTTACTTCAGGTATTTCTTGACCTTCTACTTTTGCATTCCAGTCCCCTATAATGAAAAAGACATCTTTTTTAGGTGTACGTTCTAGACGGTCTTGTAAGTCTTCATTGAACCATTCAATTTCAGCTTCTTCAGCGTTACTGGTTGGGGCATAGACATGGATTACTGTGATATTGAATGGTTTGCCTTGGAAATGAACAGAGATCATTCTGTTGTTTTTGAGATTGCACCCAAGTGCTGCATTTTGGACTCTTTTGTTAACTATGATGGCTACTACGTTTTTTCTAAGGGATTCTTGCCCGCAGTAGTAGATATAATGGTCATCTGAGTTAAATTCACCCTTTCCAGTCCATTTTAGCTTGCTGATTCATAAAATGTCGATGTTACTCTTGCCATCTCCTGTTTGACCACTTCCAATTTGCCTTGATTCATGGACCTGACATTCCAGGTTCCTGTGCTATATTGCTCTTTATAGTGTCAGACTTTACTTCCATCACCAGTCACATCTACAACTGTGTGTTGTTTCTGCTTTGGCTCTGTGTTTTCATTCTTTCTGGAGTTATTTCTCCCCTGACCTCCAGTAGCATATATGGCACCTACCACCCTGGGAAGTTCATCTTTCAGTGTCCTATATTTTTGCCTTTTCATACTGTTTTTGGTGTTCTCAAGGCAAGAATACTGAAGTGGTTTGCCATTCCCATCTCCAGTGAACCACGTTTTGTCAGAACTCTCCACCATGACCCATCTGTCTTCAGTGGCCCTACATGACATGGCTTATAGTTTCATTGAGGTAGACAAGGCTGTGGTCCATGTGATCAGATTGGTTAGTTTTCTTTGACTGTGGTTTTCAGTCTTTCTCCCTTCTGATGGAGAAGGATAAGAGGCTTATGGAAGCTTCCTGATGGGAGAGACTGACTGAGAGGGAAACTGGGTCTTGTTCTGATGGGCGGGGCCATGCTCAGTAAATCTTTAATCCAATTTTCTGTTGAAGGGTGGGCTGTGTTCCATCCCTGTTATTTGACCTGAGGCCGAACTAATGGTAGAAGTAATGAAGATAATGGCCACCTCCTTCAAAAGGTCCCATGCACACCTTAACTCCATATAATCACTAATCTCTTCTCCATTTGTATATTGTTATCATCTCAAGAATTTGAGATTGTTATGGAGATTGAATTATATAGCTTGTGACCTTTTGTGATTGGCTTTTTTAGCATGATTCTCTGGAGATTCAACCAGGTTGTTGCATATAACAATAGTTCATTTTTTAAAAACGGAGATGTAATTGACATACAACATTATATTTGTTTCAGGTATATGACATAATGATTTGATATTTGTATTTATTGTAAATGATCACCACAATAAGTCTGATTAACATCCGTCACTATAGTTACAAAATTTTTCTGTTTTGTGATGAGAACTTTTAAGATCTACACCCTTAGTAACTTTTAAATATACAATCAGTATTATTAAGTATAGTCACCATACTATACATTACATCCCCATGACTTATTTATCTTATAACTGGAAGTTTGTACCTTTTGATCCCCTTCCCCCACCTCCCCACCCCCGCCAGCCTCTCCAATCCTTGCCTCTGGCATGCTCTCTGTATCTATGACTTTGTTTGGTTTGTTTTTAAGATTCCACATATAAGTGAGATTATACAGTATTTGTTTTTTTCTTTCTGACTTATTTCAGTTAGTGTATTGCCCTCAAACAGAGTCAGACTTTATTTTGGGGGGCTCCAAAATCACTGCAGATGGTGATTGCAGCCATGAAATTAAAAAGACACTTACTCCTTGGAAGGAAAGTTATGACCAACCTAGATAGCATATTCAATACGTGAACCTTGAACTTCCAGATGTTCACGCTGGTTTTAAAAAAGGCAGAGGAATCAGAGATCAAATTGTCAACATCTGCTGGATCATGGAAAAAACAAGAGAGTTCCAGAAAAACATCTATTTCTGCTTTATTGACTATGCCAAGGCCTTTGACTCTGTTGGTCACAATCAACTGTGGAAAATTCTGAAAGAGATGGGAATACCAGACCACCTGTCCTGCCTCTTGAGAAATCTGTATGCAGGTCAGGAAGCAACAGTTAGAACTGGACATGGAACAACAGACTGGTTCCAAATAGGAAAAGGAGTACGTCAAGGCTGTATATTGTCACCCTGCTTATTTAACTTATATGCAGAGTACATCTTGAGAAACACTGGGCTGGAAGAAGCACAAGCTGGAATCAAGATTGCCGGGAGAAATATCAATAACCTCAGATATGCAGATGACACCACCCTTATGACAGAAAGTGAAGAGGAACTAAAAAGCCTCTTGATGAAAGTGAAAGAGAAGAGTGAAAAAGTTGGCTTAAAGCTCAACATTCAGAAAACTAAGATCATGGCATCTGGTCCCATCACTTCATGGCAAATAGATGGGGAAACAGTGTCAGACTTTATTTTTGGGGGCTCCAAAATCACTGCATATGGTGACTGCAGCCATGAAATTAAAAAATGCTTACTCCTTGGAAGGAAGGTTGTGACCAACCTAGATGGCATATTCAAAAGCAGAGATATTACTTTGCCAAAAAAGGTCTGTCTAGTCAAGGCTATAGTTTTTCCAGTAGTCATGTATGGATGTGAGAGTTGGACTGTGAAGAAAGCTGAGTGCCAAAGAATTGATGCTTTTGAACTGTGGTGTTGGAGAAGACTCTTGAGAGTCCCTTGGACTGCAAGGAGATCCAACCAGTCCATCCTAAAGGAGATCAGTCCTGGGTATTCATTGGGAGGATTGATGCTAAAGCTGAAACTCCAATACTTTGGCCACCTCATGCGAAGAGTTGATTCATTGGAAAAGACTCTGATGCTGGGAGGGATTGGGGGCAGGAGGAGAAGGGGGCGACAGAGGATGAGATGGCTGGATGGCATCACCGACTCGATGGACATGAGTTTGACTGAACTCCAGGAGTTGGTGATGGACAGGGAGGCCTGGCGTGCTGCAGTTCATGGGGTTGCAAAGAGTCGGACATGACTGAGTGACTGAACTGAACTGAACTGAATTAACCTCAAGGTCCACCCACGAGTTTTCAAATTTGCAAATGGCAAGATTTCCTTCTTTTCATGGCTAAAAAAATATCCATGTGTATGTGTTTATGTGTGTGTGTGTGTGTAATATTTTCTTTATCCATTCATCCATAGAGGGACACTAAGGTTGCTTCTATATCTTGGCTAGTGTGAATAATGCTGCTATGCTATGGGGGTATTCATATCTTTTCATGTTAGTGTTTTCATTTTTTGGACTAGGTACCCAGAATTGTAGGTGCTGAATTGTATGGCAGTTCTATTTTTCATTTTTTGAGTAACCTCCATGTTGGTTTCCATGGTGGCTGCACCAGTTCGTTTATTATTTATCTATTCCTATTAGCAATGCATCAGGGTTTCCTTTCCTCCAAATCCTCACCAACACTTGTTATTTGCTGTTTTTTGACAATAGCCATTCTAACAGGTATGGAATGGTATCTCATTGTGCTTTTCATCTGCATTTCCCTGGTGAGCAGTGATGCTGAGCACCTTTTCATGTGCCTTTTGCCCATCTGGAGATCCTCTGTGGGAAAAAGTCTATTCAGATTCTTGGCCCATTTATTAATTGGATTGTTCTTTTGCTGTGAAGTTGTATGAGCACTTTATAAATTTTTTATGAGGTCTTTATAAATTTTGGACCTTAACCTCTTATCAGATAGATGATTTGCATGTCTTTTCTCCCATTCGGTAGGCTGCCTTTTCATTGTGTTACGGTTTCTTTCACTGTGCAATAGTTCGCTTCTTCTGACTGCTGCAATCCACCATGGTGTGGATGGGCCACAGTTTGTTTAATCACAGACTGCAGAATATCTGGATTGTTCTGACTAGTTTTGGCTCTTACAAGTAAAACAGGTATAAACATTTCCGTACAAGTTTTAGTGTATACTGCTCTCATTTTCGCAACTGATCCTGAGGCTGTTGCTAGTATTTATGACTTTCCTCTGTCACTTCTCATTCCTTTGCTTTAATCATAGCTGACATTTATGGAGTGTTTACTACATGCCAGACCCTGTCCCAAGTGTTTTATAAGTATTACTCAATTCTCAAAATAACCATTTGATATATGAACTATTATTATCCCCTTTTTACAGGTATGGAAACTAAAGTAGACACAGGTACACAGCTAACATGTGTTAACACTCAGATTTAAATCCAAGTAGTGTGTAGGCCATGAAATGTTTGCACCTTGTTTTATGTCCCGGGATATGTTCTAGTGTCTCCTGTTTATAGCATATGGGAACTTGAATAGAATTTGTAACCTAATGTTGTATGAAAATTGTATAAATCTTAACTGTGTTGAATTGGTTCAAAATGCTTTTCAGATCTACTACATCCTTATAGTTCTCTGTATATTCATTCTATAGATTTTTGAGAGCTTGATATCGAGACTCCAACTAAAAATCTTAATTTATCTACTTAAAAAAAATTGCAATATATAGTGGAACCTTGTTCTGTATTTTCCAAGTCTCCTGTAAATGTGTTGTCATACTTTGATAATTTTAAAAAATGTTAATTAAAAATAAAAATATAGAAATCCAGGTAATCTGGTACCAGAGCTCAATCTCTAAACCACTGTTATACAGTCAGGACTTAAGATGGTTGGATTCTTTTCTTATGGAGTGACCTAAGCCTTCACTCCTGGAGGATCTGAACTCTATTTTCTT
The DNA here is from genome assembly GCF_029407905.1 of Bubalus kerabau. Classification (NCBI taxonomy): domain Eukaryota; kingdom Metazoa; phylum Chordata; class Mammalia; order Artiodactyla; family Bovidae; genus Bubalus; species Bubalus kerabau. Next base: position 20,217,166 of record NC_073629.1, read on the forward strand.
GCTTCTGCTGCTTTAGTCTTCTGTTAACTTTAACCACTGAACATGGTGGTATAACTTATCCCTGGGTGCCCCTGGATTGCACATATCTTCCTCTCATCCTGTTGTGTAACAGTAACCTTATTTTCTTTAAATTGTCAGAATCAATCTTCCCAGCTAATATCTTATCCTCCTTTTCTACCTGTTCACTCAATGGCATAAAAACCCTCCAATGGCCAGGTGTCTGCCTCCGATTCCAGTAGAAGGAGACTACTGGTGTCTCCTCTTTGTGGGAGCGTATCCCTTTTGGATGTGTGTGTGCTTATGTGTTCAGTTGTTTAGTCATGCCCGACTCTTTTCGACCCTGTGGATGGTAGGCCACTAGGCTCCTCTGTCCATGGGATTCTCCCATGGAGTGGGTTGCCATGCCCTCCTCCAAGGGATCTTTCCAACCCAGGGATCAAACCTGCGTCTCTGATGTCTCCTGCACTGGCAGATGGTTCTTTATCACTAGTGCCATCTGGGAAGCACCTTCTTGGAATATCAAACCTCTAAACCAGAAGAGCCAGAGTCACTGGACTACAAGTAAAAATATCGTGAATGGGTTATTAGGTGGAGAACTGAGAGGCCCCGCTCCCTGCTCTCTCTCTGTCTTTTTGGGCCACTGTGTATGCTGGCTGAGAGAGAAATGGTGTCATAGAACAGCTGCCAGTTCAGGGCATACACTGTACTCCCCTTTGTGGTCAGCACTCCGTCCTCAGAAGCTTCGGCCATAACTAAGTCTGTGTAATGCCAACTGCTTCTGAGGGATGGGGTACATCATAAGATCCATGACTCCCACGGGTCTTCCTGGAATACATAAGAGTGTGGACTCTGGAACCAAACTGTCTGGATTCAAATACAGGTCTCCCCACTTGCTTACCCACTGTGACTTTGAGCCATTTACAAAACTTCTCTGTGGGCTTCCCTGATGACTCAGTGGTAACGAGTCTACCTGTCAGTGCAGGTGACATGGCTTCAATCACTGGTCCAGGAAGATCCCGCATAACACAAGCAGCTAAGCCCATGCGCCAAAGCTATTGACCTATGCTCCCCAGAGTCCATGCTCCACAGCAAGATAAACCATCGTAATGAGAGGCCCGCACACCACAACTATAGAACAGCCCCTGCTCCCTGCAACTAGAGAGAGCCAGCTCAGCAGCAGAGACCCAACACAGCCAAATATAAATTCATAAATAAAGCTATATTAGAAAAGCCTTCTCTGTAACTTCTCTGAAACAGATAAGTCAGTTTCCTTATCTGTAAAATTGAAATAATAATAGTATGTAGTTTAATATGGTTGCTGTGAAGATTAGATAAGCTAATGAAACAGAGCAGGACCATATGGTCCTTGCCCACCACATCCTCTGCCTGCATTTTGTCTGTGGAAAAACTTCAGCCAAAGAATAAGTTTAATCAGAGGAGTGAGAAAATCAAAATCAGAGGAGTGACAGACACCAAAAAAAAGCAGTCAAACAGGACAAAGCAATAATAGTCAATAAGCAAAGTCAAGAGCCTTTAGACCCTCCTCAAGAGCTACAGCAGAGAAGGCAATGGCAACGCACTCCAGTGTTCTTGCCTGGAGAATCCCAGGGATGGGGAAGCCTGGTAGGCTGCCGTCTCTGGAGTCGCACAGAGTTGGACACGACTGAAGCGACTTAGCAGCAGCAGCAGCAGCAAGGGCTACAGATAATATTCTGGGCCATATGTTGTGAGCTGTCTTATAGATACCGAAGCTCCTACCAGGAGGAAGAAGTTAACTTACACGATGACCAGACTGTAGCCATGATGTAAGACATGACAATTCTGAGAAGTGGCCTCAAGGAAATGGGAATAAAAACCAACCCTGGAACTGAATACTAACTGTACTTGTAACAGTCAGGATTGAGCTGGTCAGACCACCACATGACCAATTTCAAGAGGACTATGCTGTTTCTGCATGTAGCCCCCTCCCTCCATCTATAAAAGCTCTTGCCCACTGATTGTCAGTCAAGGGGAGTCAGCCTTTGGACAGTAGTCTGCTCTGGTCACCCTCCTCCGCCTGTCCCCAGTTGTCAGCATCCAAAATAGAGCAAACCTTCCATCAACTTCCTTCTTTATTGGCTTTTGAGGGGTGAGGAGCTGGACCCCACTTTCGGTCACACTAATACTTGCAGCGATCTTCACATGCCAGACACTGTTAGCACTTTTGCCGTACAGTGAGATTCTGGTCAGAAGCCATGTTTGTGGGGAACCGTGTATGTGAGGCATCCAGAATGTCCACAAGTGGTGGGGATGGCAGATGTAAGGGAGCGGGGGAAAGAAATCCAAGGCTAAAAATATGTTATTGCCTTTTAAGAAAGGGTGGGACAAATTGAGAGAGTAGCAATGAAACATACACATTATCATGGGTAAAATAGATCACTAATGAGAAGTTGCCATATAGCCCAGGGAGCTCAGCATGGTGCTCTGTGACAACCTAAAGGGGTAGGATGGGGTGGGGGGTGGGAGGGAGGTTCAAGAGGGAAGGGACGTATGTATACCTATGGCTGATTCATGTTGACGTGTGGCAGAAACCCACACAACATTGTAAATCAATTATCCTCCAATTAAAAATAAATAAGTTTAAAAAAATAAAATAATCATGAAATCAACAGTGGAAAAAAAAGATATGTAATTGCCTTCTAGAGAGAACAAATTTCTGCCCTTTCCATGTTGGAAGAGAGCTAACATAAACACATTTCATCACGTGGGTGGGCTGGGTTTCTAGCATTTGTGGGCCAAGTAGTAGTCCCCACTAGGTCTGACTTGGTAAGGGGTGGTCCGTCCTGTGAAGGCCACATTCAGCTGTGTCCTTGGCACCACGGCCACTTTGTCCATGGAATGTCTGGGGGGAAGGGAAGGACAGAATGACAACCATAACTCAGGTTCACCTCACCCATCTAATCACAGGATCAGCCTCTAAGAGAGTCAGCCTTATGATGGGGAGTCGATGTACTGGACACAAATATTCTTGTGTTCTGGGGTCCTCCTGTGAATTCTATTCACAAGACTTCTTCCCAAACCTCTGATTTTTGTTCCAGCCAAGTTTGTCCACCCAGCCAAAGCACTGGCCTTGCGCATGAATCACTAGAGATCCCCTGGGTCTTCTCCCAGTGGAGGCAATGATGCATTCTACTTGAAATTTTGCCCATTGCAGGATTTTCTTTCTCCATTAACATTCAGGATCATCTCTCAGAAAGGCTTTATTATTCTTTATCAAGAGACAATTATTAATTATCTACAATTTAAGAAAAGGACCACTGATTCTCTAGAGTTGAAAGTAAATACCTCAATTTTAAAATTCCACAAGCTACACAGCCAAAAAAAAGGTGTGGCCAAAAAGAAGAAAAGAAAAGATAACAAGTATGTGTTACTTTTGTAAACAAACTCCAAGTAAAGGTATTAGAACAAAACAAACACAGTTCAGTTCAGTCGCTCAGTCGTGTCCGACTCCTTGCGACCCCATAAATCGCAGCACGCCAGGCCTCCCTGTCCATTTTTTAATTGTGGAAAAAACCTATATGATTAAATGTACTGTCTTAATCATTTTTAAATCTACAGTTCAGTAGTGTTCAGTATATTCACATTGCTGTACAACAGAGCTCTAGAACTTTTTCTCAGAAGGGCTTTATTACTGCAATAATAACAGTAATACTTAGGGCATGTAAATACTATTCAAAGAGCTTTACATATATTGTTATCTAATTGTCAAAGCAACTTTTGAGGTATTTTTATTGTCTCTCTTTTAGAGATGAGGAAACAGAAGTACAGAGGGATTAAGACGTTTGCCTAAATTGATATAACTAGGAACTGGTAGAACCAGAATTCAAATACAGGCAATCTGGTTCTAGAATTCTTGCCACTAATCTTTTTTCTTAAACCATGGGTTTGTTTAAACATTTTTAAAAATTGGAGTATAGTTAATTTACAATGTTGTATTCATTTTAGGTATACAGTAAAGTGATTCAGTTATATATATATATACATACATATATATAACTGATTCTTTTTTCAGATTCTTTTTTCCATTATAGATTATTACAAGGTATTGAATATAGTTCCCTGTGCTATATAGTGGGACCTTGTTGTTTGTCTATTTAGAATTCTTGCTGTCCTTCTCTTAATAATAAGCTGGTGATGGTATATGGTGGAGAGCCAGCCGGCTGTAATCCAAGCTGGAATGTTGTTTATTTTTTCTCCCATTATCTTTCATGCCTAACTTGTCCTGAAGCCACTGGAGGGGAATGCAGGAAGAGAGGCTATTTGGTGAGACAGGGCAAACCAGAGGACACAACAGGGCATCTTGTAGCTTCTTTCTGCCTTCAGGGTAATTTTAGGCTCCACCCAGCTCTATTTGAGGATGAGGAGCACCGGGGCCTGTGAGACCCTGGGCCAACTAGATGGATTAGGTAATCCTCAGTTCATGACGGGGCTAGGGTCACAAAACCCCATGCTTGGGTTCTGTTGGGATCCAAAAGCTACTTACCAAGAGAAGTACAGTTACTTGCTGAAGTGCACTGGGCCTCAGCACCCTTTTGGGCCACGCTGGGGACTCTCCCTCTGAGACTCACTTGTCACAGCCTCAGGGATCACCCCCATTTATCAAGCACCACTGGATCCCCTGAGTCATGAGGCCCCAGCAGCCGACATGCTTGAACTGCAGCCAGGAGCAGCCACAAAGTATTTCCTGGCCTGAGACTCCGTTCTCCGAGCACTACTTCTGCCTCTCAGATTTCAAGCACGGCCCCGGCACAACAGCGTCGTGGGACCCTGGGGGCTTCTACGGCCTTGCTGTCCACCCAGAAAAGTTGCCTGGCCCCATAGCCGCCAAAGCCCACTCCCCACTGGAACTATTTCTTTGTGTCACAGTCTGGCTATCCAGGGCCAAGTCACATGCTTGCTCCTGGGTACAAGGGGACCTGAGACAGCGAGGGTCTGGTCTTTTGGTTCCTGTAGTGGTTGGTGGGTTCCGCCTCCCACCAAACTTAAAAAAAGAGGGGGACTTCCCTGGCAGTCCAGTGGTTAAGACACTGTGCTTCCAATGCAGGGGTCTAGGTTAAGTTTAAAAGGGATGTATGTGTTGGCCAGACCCAAACAATAAAATAAAAAAGCAACCTATTCCAAGGAGTTGTGAAGATTACATGACTTACCACTTATAGTGTAGGGTTTAGAGGCACAGAGTCTAAAGTCAACTCCCTGGGTTCAATTCCTGGCCTCTGCCGCTCCCTACCTATATGACTTTGGCAAGTTATTTCCCTTTTGTATGTGTAACCCCCGTATTTGTCAAATGGCCACAAAAGCACTCACTTCACAGTGCTAGCGTGAGGATTAAACAAACAGAGGATGTAAAGAACTTAGAGAAGTACCTGGCACAGGCATGCTTGTATATGGGGCTTGGGTTCATGCCTCTTTAAGTCCTTAAAACAGCACCAAGGACTTAGTAAGCATTTAATAAGTGATAGCTGTTGTTGTTATCATTATTACCTATGTCTTGCCTACTTGTCCAGGTGTGTCTCTGAACCTCATCCTAGAAGTGGAATTCCTATGTAAAATGGTATGCATGGTTTCAATTTTGATACGTATTAGCAGACTGTATTTTGTTAATAAGGCACCGACTGGTATTCACACCAGTCCTAAATGAGTGTGCCCTTTTCCTCATGTCTCACCAATACTGGATTTTAACCTTTTAAAATATTGTTCTTCTAATAGGAAACAGTGTTACTGTAGTCTTTCATTATTTCAATTTTCAAATTGTGCATTTAGTTGAAGCCTACTATTAAAATTTGAAAAACACATAATTGGGGAATTCCCTGGTGGCCCAACAGTCAGGACTCTGAGCTTTCACTGCCAAGGTTGCAGGTTCAGTCCTGGTTGGGAAACTAAGATCACCACGTGGCCACAAAAATTGTTTTAATTTAAAAATCAAGATAAAAATGCATAGTTGATATATAACATACAAAATTTAAATTGCTCCCTATATTTCAAGTCTTCAGAGAAAACCATTGTTAGTTACATTTGGTATGCCTGGTATAATAAAGGAAGATTTATCTCTGCAAAGGGCTTCCCTGATAGCTCAGTTGGTAAAGAGTCCACCTGCAATGAGGAGACCCCAGTTTGTTTTCCTGGGTTGGGAAGATCCCCTGGAGAAGGGAATGGCTACCCACTCCAGTACTCTGCCCTGGAGAATTCCAGGGTCACAAAGAGTGGGCGTAACTGGGTGACTTTCACTTTCACTTTATGTCTGCAAACCCTTTTGTATGAGCATATAAATATACATAGATATAAGTTAAACATATATAATTTAAACTAATTAGTATAAATTAAGGAGAAGGCAATGGCAATCCACTCCAGTACTCTTGCCTGGAAAATCCCATGGACAGAGGAGCCTGGTGGGCTGCAGTCCATGGGGTCGCAGAGAGTTGGACACAACTGAGCGACTTCACTTTCACTTTTCACTTTCATGCACTGGAGAAGGAAGTGGCAACCCACTCCAGTGTTCTTGCCTGGAGAATCCCAGGGACAGAGGAGCCGGGTGGGCTGCCATCTATGGGGTCGCACAGAGTCGGACATAACTGAAGCGACTTAACAGCAGCAGCAGCAGCAGTATAAATTAAATTAATTTAAGCAATTAATTAATTAAAACTACACAGTTTAACAAGCTTCCCAGATGGTGCTAGTGGTAAAGAACCCTCCTGCCAATGCAGGTAGATGTAAGAGATGTGGGTTTGATCCTTAGGTTGGGAAGATCCCCTGTAGCAGGGCATGGCAACCCATTCCAGTATTCTCCCCTAGAGAATCCCATGGACCGAGGATCCTGGAGGGCTACAGTCCATAGGGTTGCAAAGAATTGGACATGACTGAAGTGACTTAGCGTGCACATGGTTTAACACATTAATTTTATATATAGTTTTAATTAAATGGAATTATACTCTTTTTTTTTGCCTTTTACCCCTCAACTCCTTGGATGTCCTGCAGTCCATGGGGTCACAAACAGCTGGACATGACTGAGCGACTGAACAATACAATACAAAACTGTACCTTATGATTACTTGGTGTTCCATATTATTGATGTTACATAATATATTTAACTATTTCCTCTATTGATTGTTCTCAACTTTTTGCTTTTATAAACAATGTTGCAATGAACAGCCTATTCACATATTAGTGTGCTTGTCTGTATCATATACATGTCTTTCCATAGAGTAGATTTCTGATTAAAATGTTGCTGTGCTGTGCTGTGCTAAGTCGTTTTAGTCATGTCTGACTCTTTGCCAACTCTATGGACCATCTGGCCCACCAGACTCCTCTGTCCCTGGGATTCTCCAGGCAAGAATACTGGAGTGGGTTGCCATTCCCTTCTCCAGGAGATCTTCCCAACCCAGGGATTGAACCCACATCTCTTATGTCTCCTGAATTGGCAGGTGAGTTCTTTACCACTAAAGCCACCTGGGAAGCCCCATAAAATATTGCTGCTGCTGCTGCTAAGTCACTTCAGTCGTGTCCGACCCTGTGCGTGTTGCTAAATTGCATTCTTAAAATATTCCACTATTTATATTCTTGGAATGTGAAGTCAAGTGGGCCTTAGAAAGCATCACTATGAACAAAGCTAGTGGAAGTGATGGGATTCCAGTTGAGCTATTTCAAATCCTAAAAGATGATGCTGTGAAAGTACTGCACTCAATATGCCAGCAAATTTGGAAAACTCAGCAGTGGCCACAGGACTGGAAAAGGTCCGTTTTCATTCCAATCCCAAAGAAAGGCAATGCCAAAGAATGCTCAAACTACTGCACAATTGCACTCATCTCACACGCTAGTAAAGTGATGCTCAAAATTCTCCAAGCCAGGCTTCAGCAATACGTGAACCGTGAACTTCCTGATGTTCAAGTTGGTTTTAGAAAAGGCAGAGGAACCAGAGATCAAATTGCCAACGTCCGCTGGATCATTGAAAAAGCAAGAGACTTCCAGAAAAACATCTATTTCTTCTTTATTGACTATGCCAAAGCCTTTGACTGTGTGGATCACAATAAACTGTGGAAAATTCTGAAAGAGATGGGAATACCAGACCACCTGACCTGCCTCTTGAGAAACCTGTATGCGGGTCAGGAAGCAACAGTTAGAACTGGACATGGAACAACAGACTGGTTCCAAATAGGAAAAGGAGTACGTCAAGGCTGTATATTGTCACCCTGCTTATTTAACTTCTATGCAGAGTACATCATGAGAAACGCTGTGCTGGATGAAGCACAAGCTGGAATCAAGATTGCCAGAAGAAATATCAATAACCTCAGATATGCAGCTGACACCACCCTTATGGCAGAAAGTGAAGAGAAACTAAAAAGCCTCTTGATGAAAGTGAAAGAGGAGAGTGAAAAAGTTGGCTTAAAGCTCAACATTCAGAAAACGAAGATCATGGCATCTGGTCCCATCATTTCATGGGAAATAGATGGGGAAACAGTGGAAACAGTGTCAGACTTTATTTTTGGGGGCTACAAAATCACTGCAGAAGTTGATTGCAGCCATGAAATTAAAAGACGCTTACTCCTTGGAATGAAAGTTATGACCAACCTAGATAGTATATTGAAAAGCAGAGACATTACTTTGCCAACAAAGACATGTCTAGTCAAGACTATGATTTTTCCAGTGGTCATGTATGGATATGAGAGTTGGACTGTGAAGAAGGCTGAGGGCCGACGAATTGATGCTTTTGAACTGTGGTGTTGGAGAAGACTCTTGAGAGTCCCTTGGACTGCAAGGAGATCCAACCAGTCCATTTTGATGGAGATCAGCCCTGGGTGTTCTTTGGAAGGAATGATGCTAAAGCTGAAACTTCAGTACTTTGGCCACCTCATGCAGAGATTTGACTCATTGGAAAAGACTCTGATGCTGGGAGGGATTGGGGGCAGGAGGAGAAGGGGATGACAGAAGATGAGATGGCTGGATGGCATCACTGACTCAATGGACGTGAGTCTGAGTGAACTCTGGGAGTTGGTGATGGACAGGGAGGCCTGGCGTGCTGTGATTCATGGGGTCGCAAAGAGTCGGACACGACTGAGCGACTGAATTGAACTGAACTGATACTCTTCCCAATAAAATACAAGCATGACCTTTCCCCCATACTCCTTCCAACCCTGAATATTATCAATCGTTTTATTTTGAAAATCATATCATCTGCTGTTTTAACAAGCATTTCTCTAGTTGTTAATGAGATTGAGTACCTCTTCTCTTATTTATTAGCCATTTATCTTTCATTTTCATATTCTCAGCACATTTTTCTGCTGTGCTTTTTCCAATATTAATTTGTTGGAGATTTTTGGATCTGGGAGCAGTCACTGTTTTTCAGTTTGAAACTTTTAAACTTTGGTTACTGAGCAGACTTTTGATAAGCTGAGACAGGAAATCTCACGAATATTTATTTACCAAATAGAAACTGTTAATATTCCAGGTCCTGGGGAGATCCTAGAGGAAACAGAAGGTTAGACAAGTGTATGGAAGACAGAGAATCTACATGAAGACTTTTTCCCAGGCCTCCCTCTGATTCAGAATTAGAACTAAGGACAGGTCTCCCCAGACCTCGGGATTCCTGTCTTTCTGGGAGAAGCAGCCCCTATCTTCTTCCCAGGGAGCATCTGGGTGCTGAGGTGAGAAAGCAGAAGCCCTGGGCTCCCCAGGGAAGGAGATGATTTGTTCCTGCCCATCCTGATTCTTAGTAGAGAAACTGTGACTCAGGAATATGACTCCAGGGACCAAAGGTCCTTCCAGTCTCAAATAGAAGGTGTTTTTTTTTTCCTTTGGAATTTTATTTACAGTATTGTAACATGTCCAAAATGAAGGCTTGATTAACAGGTTTCATGGCTTAATTTGGGCCATTAACCAAGACTGATGCAATTCTTTCTTCCCAGGCTCTTAACTGAAAGGGTGCAAGCCAAGCGGGCCTCTATAAAGATGGAGATGATGGCATTAAAGTCATTTTATGGCCTTCGTCTCAACTCTTCTGGAGCCAGTCTTGGCAAGGGAGGAAGGCTTGGTGGTGGGTGATGGTAAACTTTCACTTCTGTCCCTATAACTGATATTATCTTTTCTAGAACACATAACTGATTTTCAAATCCACTTCACCTTTTCTTCTTGTAGACTAGATGTATAACAAGACACAACTTTTGTTCTAGTCAGACTCTTCATTTCAACAGAAAATCAAGGACTTCCCTGGTGTCTCAGTGGTAAAGAATCCACCTGCCAATGCAGGGGACATGGGCTCCATTCCTTGTCCAGGAAGATCCCATATGCCACGGAGCAACGAAGCCTGTGAGCCATAACCATTGAGCCTGTGCTCCAGAGCCTGGGAAATGCAACTACAGAGCACATGGGCTGCAACTACTGAAACCTGGGAGTCCTGGAGCCTGTGCTGTGCAACAAGAGAAGCCACCGCAATGAGAAGCCTGAGCACAGCAACTAGAGAGTAGCCCCGTTCATCACAACTAGAGTAAGCCGAGGAGTCATAAGGACTCAGCACAGCCATCAGTTCAGTTCAGTAGTTCAGTTGTGTCCAACTCTTTGCAACCCCATGGATCACAGCATGCCAGGCCTCCCTGACCATCACCGTTTCCTGGGCTTTACCCAAACTCATGTCCACTGAGTCAGTGATGCCATCCAACCATCCCATCCTCTGTCAAACCCTTCTCCTCCTGCCTTCAATCTTTCCCAGCATCAGGGTCTTTTCTAATCAGTCACTTCTTCACATCAGGTGACCAAAGTATTGGAGTTTCAGCATCAGTCTTTCCAATGAACAGGACTGATCTCTTTTAGGAGGGACTGGTTGGATCTCCTTACAGTCCAAGGGACTCTCAGGAGTCTTCTCCAACACCACAGTTCAAAAGCGTCAGTCCTTCAGAGCTCAGCTTTCTTTATAGTCCAACTCTCACATCCATACATGACCACTGGAAAAACCATAGCCTTGACTAGATGGACCTTTGTCAGCAAAGTAATGTTTCTGCTTTTTAATATGCTATCTAGGTTGGTCATAACTTTCCTTTCAAGGAGTAAGCGTCTTTTAATTTCATGGCTGCAGTCACCATCTGCAGTGATTTTGGAGCCCAAAAAAATAAAGTCTGACACTGTTTCCACTGTTTCCCCATCTATTTCCCATGAAGTGGTGGGACCGGATGCCATGATCTTCGTTTTCTGAATGTTGAGCTTTAAGCCCACTTTTTCACTCTCCTCTTTCACTTTCATAAAGAGGCTCTTTAGTTCTTCGCTTTCTGCCATAAGGGAGGAGTCATCTGCATATCTGAGGTTATTGATATTTCTCCCAGCAATCTTGATTCCAGCTTGTGCTTCAGCCAGTGCAGCATTTCTCATGATGTACTCTGCATATAAGTTAAATAAGCAGGGTGACAATATACAGCCTTGACGTACTCCTTGTCCTATTTGGAACCAGTCTGTTGTTTCATATCCAGTTCTAACTCTTGCTTCCTGACCTGCATACAGGTTTCTCAAGAGGCAGGTCAGGTGGTCTGGTATTCCCTCTCTTCCAGAATTTTCCATAGTTTATTGTGATCCACACAGTCAAAGGCTTTGGCATAGTCAATAAAGAAGAAATAGATGTTTTTCTGGAACTCTCTTGCTTTTTCCATGATCCAGCAGATGTTGGCAATTTGATCTTTGGTTCCTCTGTCATTTCTAAAACCAGCTTGAACATCTGGAAGTTCACGGTTCACATATTGCTGAAGCCTGGCTTGGAGAATTTTGAGCATTACTTTACTACCATGTGAGATGAGTGCAATTATTCAGTAGTTCTTTGGCATTGCCTTTCTTTGGGATTGGAATGAAAACGGACCTTTTCCAGTCCTGTGGCCACTGCTGAGTTTTCCACATTTGCTGGCATATTGAGTGCAATACTTTCACAGCATCATCTTTTAGGATTTGAAATAGCTCAACTGGAATTTCATCACCTCCACTAACTTTGTTCATAGTGATGCTTTCTAAGGCCCACTTGACTTCACATTCCAGGATGTCTGACTCTAGGTGAGTGATCACATCATCATGATTATCTGGGTCGTGAAGATCTTTTTTGTACAGTCCTTCTGTGTATTTTTGCCACCTCTTCTTAATATCTTCTCCTTCTGTTAGGTCCATACCATTTCTATCCTTTATTGAGCCCATCTTTGCATGAAAATTTCCCTTGGTATCGCTAATTTTCTTGAAGAAATCTCTTGTCTTTCCCATTCTATTGTTTTCTTCTATTTCTTTGCACTGATGACTGAGGAAGGCTTTCTTATCTCTTCTTGCTATTCTTTAGAACTCTGCATTCAAATGGGTATATCTTTCCTTTCTCCTTTGCTTTTCACTTCTCTTCTTTTCACAGCTATTTGTAAGGCCTCCCCAGACAGCCATTTTGGTTTTCTGCATTTCTTTTTCTTGGGGTTGGTCTTGATCCCTGTCTCCTGTACAATGTCACAAACCTCCGTCCATAGTTCATCAGGCACTCTATCTATCAGATCTTGTCCCTTAAATCTATTTCTCACTTCCACTGTATAATCATAAGGGATTTGATTTAGGTCATACCTGAATGGTCTAGTGGTTCTCCCTAGTTTCTTCGATTTAAGTTTGAATTTGGCAATAAGGAGTTCATGATCTGAGCCACAGTCAGCTCCTGGTCTTGTTTTTGCTGACTGTATAGAGATTCTTCATCTTTGGCTGCAAAGAATATAATCAACCTGCTTTTGGTGTTGGCCATCTGGTGATGTCCATGTGTAGAGTCTTCTCTTGTGTTGTTGGAAGAAGGTGTTTGCTATGACCAGTGCATTTTCTTGGCAAAACTCTATTAGCCTTTGCCCTAATAATTAATTAAAAAATAATTTTAGAAAGAATTATTATCTTGAAGGGATGCATACTGAAATATTAATTCAAAATATAATAAAATGCCTAGAGTTCACTGCCAAAAAAGAAATCCAAGGTAGAGGGAGGCTGGGATGTATAGTTGAAACAAAATGGGTTATAAGCTGATTTTTACTGAAAGTGGATGATGTATCTGTGGGTTCATCATCCACTTTCAGTAAAAATTCATTCATTCTATTTTTGTATTTGTTGACATCTTCCAGAATGAGAGAAAGAGAGAGATCTCCCTATCCTACTTGCTATTCTTTTTTTTTTTTCTCTCAAGAGATAGGAACAGGGACTTTCCTGGAAGTCCAATAGTTAAGACTCCAAGCTTCCCAGCTTCCCTAGTGGCACAGTGGTAAGGAATCTGCCTGCCAATGCAGGAGACACAGGTTTGATCCCTGATCTAGGAAGATCCCACATGCCATGGAGTGACTAAGCGCGTGTGCCATAACTACTGAGCCCATGCTCTAGAGTCTGGGAGCCATAGATATTGTGCTCTACAACAAGCAAAGCCACCACAATGAAAAGCCAGAGCGCTGCAATGAAGAGTAGCCCCCAACCACCGCACATAGAGAAAACCTGCACAGAGCAACGAAGACCTAGAACAGCCAAAAATAAATAAAACAACAACCACAAAAAGACTCTGTGATTCCAAAGCGGGGGGTGTGGGTTTGATCCCTGGCAGGTGAATTATGGGGCTTTCCAGGTGGTGCAGAGGTAAGGAACCCACCTGCCAATGCAGAAGACATGGGTTCGAACCCTGAATCAGGAAGATTCCATTGAGTAGGAAATGGCAACCCACTCCAGTATTCTTACCAGGATAATTCCATGGACAGAGGAGCCTGGCAGGCTGTAGTCCATGGGGTCGCATGGACTACACTACTACACACAAAAAGAAGAAGGAGGAGGGGAACTAAGATCCCATGTATCACCCGGCATAGCCAAAAAAAAAAAAAAAAGAAAAGAAAATTAAGGAAAAAAAAGAGAAATAGGGACAAAATAATTAAGCGCTTTAAAAACACTTTCTATGCCCTCTCTAGAGTCTCCCTTGCTCTTGCCATTAGACCAATAGCCACTTCTCAGCACTGCCCACTGGGAGGCATACATCTGACCACACTGCTAAGGGGCTTGTGGCTTACCACCCCAGGGGTAATCCTTGCAGCTCAAGGGTGAGAAGAGGTCACCCCACAAGACAAAGACCGAAACGGTGGGTGGCGAAGTTTCAAGCATCGGCTGCAGGCCAGAGGGAGGATATTTCTGCATGTATTAGAGGTAGGAAGGACGCTCTCTCACATTCTGCCCTTTGCAGGAAGCCCTGGCAAAGGGCAGTGTGGTTTTCTCTTTATTTATCTTCTCTGAGCTTTGTTGTCAGTCTGGGCAGCAGGCTCTGAATTCAGCACTGTTCAGAGAGGGGAGATACTGCGAGAGGAAGGTAAGCAGCTGGGTAAATTAGTAAGATTCTGTCTCATTAATGTGGGATGAAGAAAAAAGCTCCTTGCCTCTCCAAGTTTGCTGTGGGCCTCTTGCTAGCATGCAGTGCCCAGCCTGGCACCAGTCACACCTGGTAACAGCTTCTCAGTAAAAGCTATTCTCTTCCTCTGAGAGTGCAGAGAAATGAGCAGGGTAGGGTTCAGAAATTCTGAGCTGGTTAAAACCTCAACCTGTCTAGCCAGTTCTGCTCCAGGCTGCCATAGGCTGCTACTTTATGTGCTACAGGCATTATTGTATATCTTCGTGTGTTCTTGGGCTCTTAGTTTGTTTATTCTGTTCTTTTGCACACAAATCTGTCCCTGTATATACCAGACAGCCCTATCGAATGTTGTTCTATCACCTTGACATTGTTGGACTTCCTTCCTAGCACTTATATGGAAGCATTAGTCACTCAGTCATGTCTGACTCTTTGTGACCCCATGGAGTGTAGCCCACCAGGCTCCTCTGTCCATGGAATCCTCCAGGCAAGAATACTGGAGTGGGTTCTTCTTCAGGTGACCTTCCCAACCCAGGGATTGAACCCAGCTCTCCTGCATTGTGGGCAGATTCTTTACTATCTGAGCCACCGGGGAAGCACCCTAGAATATATATGAAATGATCCTATTTATTTATACATTTACTTGATTACTTGTTATCTAATGATATTAGATAATATTCTAAGGCTATCTCCCTTAGAATGTCACCTCTTTGATAGAAATTTTGTCTTGTTCACCACTTTGCCTACCAAAACAGGGTGTTTGTGGAGACTGAATGCATGAATGACCATGCACACGTTTGTCTTCCAAAGGAGAGGGTGGACAGGTTAGTGAGACAACTACTGTGTGAAGGATCCAGAGCCAGTCCTTCTCCAAGGCATGAGACCCCACTGTGGCCCTGACCGCACCATACTGATCTTCCACCCTGCTTTCCTTTCTTTCTTCCTTCCTTCCTCTCTCTAATATTAATATATATGTGTTAGATAGCATATTGAAAAGCAGAGACATTACTTTGCCAACAAAGGTCCATCTAGTCAAGGCTATGGTTTTTCCAGTGGTCATGTATGGATGTGAGAGTTGGACTGTGAAGAAGGCTGAGCGCCGAAGAATTGATGCTTTTGAACTGTGGTGTTGGAGAAGACTCTTAAGAGTCCCTTGGACTGCAGGGAGATCCAACCAGTCCATTCTGAAGGAGATCAGCCCTGGGTGTTCTTTGGAAGGAATGATGCTAAAGCTGAAACTCCAGTACTTTGGCCACCTCATGAGAAGAGTTGACTCATTGGAAAAGACTCTGATGCTGGGAGGGATCAGGGGCAGGAGGAGAAGGGGATGACAGAGGATGAGATGGCTGGATGGCGTCACTGACTCAATGGACGTGAGTCTGAGTGAACTCCGGGAGTTGGTGATGGACAGGGAGGCCTGGCGTGCTGCGATTTATGGGGTCGCAAAGAGTCGGACACGACTGAGCGACTGAACTGAACTGTGTTTGTTTTGTTCTAATACCTTTACTTGGAGTTTGTTTACAAAAGTAACACATACTTGTTATCTTTTCTTTTCTTCTTTTTGGCCACACCTTTGTTTTGGCTGTGTAGCTTGTGGGATTTTAGTTCCCTGACCAGGGCTTGAAACCTGGTCACAGCATTGACAGTACTGAGTCCTAACCCCTGGACTGCCAGGGAATTCCCCATGCTGGTTATCTTTTAAAATGCACAAGTATTTTTTTTAAATAATGGAAAATTATCCCCTTCCTTTCATTGCCTCTTTCCAAAGGTAACCAGGCTGGCATTCAGTTGTATATGCTCCCAGTCTTTCCTGGAGCACAGGGGAGTCTTCACCACTCCCCCCACCAAGACTGCACAGTTCCAAGCTGAGGACATCTGCTTCCTCATTCCTCTCCCCCTTTCAAGAAAAACTCTCCATGTTCTGAGATTTCTCAGAAACAAAACACCACAGCTTTCCACATTCCTTCTGTGCTCCCCACCCTCCTCCTTCAACCAAACAAAGCAAAACAAAACACAGAAATGCCAAGGAATGATTATAAAAACTGTGAGCTCCTGAATCAGGCAGATCTGGATGGAAATCCTGCCATACCATCTGTCAGTTGCCTTGACCCTCTCTGAGCCTCAGTTTCTTTGTAAAAGAAAACATGATTTACTTACAAGATTGGGTTGGGACAGGGTTAAAGTGGGCGCTAGACAAGGGTTGGTGCGTGGGGGGAGATTTCATAACTTAATTTTTCTTTCTTCTCAATATCACTCCCAGGCCAATTGCGAGTGCTTGCCTGTCACTTTTGTTCTGCTAGAGATGAAGAACACCAAGGTTTCTTTTCTTTTGTAAATACATCATGTTGTTCATCATTTCCTCTCCCTTCCCATCACTGGGTTTAGTACTTCTTTCCTCAATTCCCCGTTTCCCCGTCAATGTTCTCAGGGCCTGTTTACAGGGTCCCAAAGAAATCGGGCTTCAGGTGAAAGAAAAAGGGGGACCAGCAGTGCCCCCCACCCCGCCCCCTGTGGCTGCGGCTCCAGGACCCCCCACTTCAGCCAGGAACACCCCACTTGCTGTTTGTGGAGGCCACAGCCAAAGCTGGGGCAGCGGTTACACAATCGGTTACACAATCGCCTGGCTGTCTAGTTGTTAACCTTATAACCTATCACCTCTAATAATCATTGTGCCTCTCTGGGGCTTGAAACAACAGAAGGAATACACCCACCCTGCCAGCCTTCCCAAGCACCAAGTTTCGGGCTGGGGGATGCCCAGAGTCAGGGTGTCATGCAGGGCCACCCAGGTGAGTAGACTGAAGTCCAACTCGCCCAGCTCCAGTTGGCCTCTGTTTCAGGAAAGGGATCCCTGAAATTCCTGAGAAGCAGCACTAGGGGCACTCAGGAGACCCGTGCTGATTGGGGTACAGTTCACCCCAAGCCCTGTTCATACCCAAAGAAGCAAATACACCAAGGGCGCTTCTCCGTTATCATTATCAGTCTGAACCCTGACCCTGGATTGCCTCTACCTGCAGCCCCGATTGGGACAACTTTCCCCAAAACTTTGCAGGCTCTGGAGTGAGGATTCTGAGAGAAAATCACAGGAAGAGGCTAGAGGTGAGAGTGTGGAGCCGCAGGGCATGAGAGAAGTTGCATTGCGTGACAGACTCTGGGACAAGCTAAATAATAGCTTCTTTGAAGTTAAGAACTATTGATAAGGGGGGTGCTGAGGGTTCTTTCTCTTTCAGATCTTGGCTGTTAGTCTCCCTCAAGCCAAAAAGTAGAAGAGTAGAGAAGAGGTGGGCAATAGAGACCCCAGAATGAGGGTGGCCAGAGGGATGGGGCAGGGTGAGTGGAGGCAGCCTGGAAGCAGGAAGCTGGCAAAGGTGAAGAAGCAGCCCTCAGGGGCCACCCCCTGTGGGACAGCTGCACCCCCTTGTCAGCTGCCTGGGTGACAGTACAATGGCGAGGATGTAGAAGCAGGAAAGAGCCAAGAGGGGCTGAGTGACACTGGGGATGAGGGGATAAGGGAGGACCCCGGTCATGGGCAGCCACAGAGCATCTTCCCTTGAGTCAAATGATCCCTCACCCATGGGAACCAGGAGGCCAGACACCCATCACACCACACACCAAAGCCCAGCCTTGCTCTCCTGCCTGCCACTCTGGTTTAGAAGCCCTGTGGCTCTTTTCGACAGGCAACCTCAAGCCCAAACATTGTTACTTTTACTCTCCAATAAAAACTTCACCGCGGAGCTTTCATCCCAGGAGATGAAAGAGGCTTCCTGAGATCAGAGCCAGCAGGTTCCTAGAAGGGCGTGGGGGTTACCCCAGTCACGTAGCCAAGTTTGATGACAGAGGGGGCCCTTGGTTTCGAGATGCACAGCAATTTGTGGGGGTCCTCTTGTCCAGCTCTCTAAACCCTCACTCCCCAGATGAGGGCAGCCCCCAGAGAGATAAGGGATCAGGCTTTAACCATCCCTCAGTTCTTGAGCAAGTAGCTGTCATTTGCCTAGGAGCTGGGACACTCTATTAGCAGGCTCAGCAGTCATGGAATCCTCCAGTTGGAGAACTATATCCTGGATAGATGGAGAGCCTGAGTTTTAGGGCCTGTCACGGTCAGCTAGGGACAATGGCATCACGCTGGGCTGTCCTTGGGCCCTGCTATGCTGCCCTAAGGAGTTGTTGGGGCACCAGGCTGGGAGGTGAGGGGAAGCATTTCACTTTCACCTTCTGAAGTTTACGAGGGTAGTAGAGGGTAGTAATGAGCACTGCCAAGCTTCTTTCCACTTCAAACCTTATGAGGAGCTAATGGGTCTGGGGAAGTTGGAACCTGGACACACAACCCCGCCCTGGCCCCTGTCAGGGCAGCTGTGGTAGGGGAACACAGATGTCTGGAATAAGAAGGAACCTCAGGAGGGAGCTGACCCTGGCTATGGATTGGGGAGCAAATGAGCCCACAGTCCTCAGGGTCTCTGAATGCCAAGAGTCAGGTCCACGTGCAGAGATGAGCGTTTAGAGATCCAGAAACGTGTGAGCATACACACTCATGCCAATACACATGCCCATGCCCATAAAGGCATAAACATTCTGGCAGGTACACAGATGTACACAGGCACACACAAGCACCCTCACATAGCCACACTGACACAAATACACACTCCCGCAGGCACTTGCACATACACGCAGGCAGCACACAGGTATACCGGAGCGAGAACCCGCCCAGATACACAAAAGCCCATGCCCAGGCCCCCACCCCGCTGAAGGGAAACGTGCTCAGACACAGCGCACATCTGCACACGCTCAGGTTCCTTCGCACACACACTTGCACTCTCACACAAACAGCTGCCCAGGCCATTTGAAAGTGCCCCAGCTGGCCAGCCGCTACCCGTCATTCCCGCCTAGCTGCGGCCCGGGCCCTCCCCCTGCCCCGCCCACCCCAATTGTTTGTATAAATTCCGTCCCGGCGCCCCTTTCCCGCACAGCCAGCCAGCCTGGACACCTGCACAACCTTCTCTCTCTGCCCACTCCTGGCAGACCCCTCGGGAGCAAAGCGCACCAGCGAGCAGCATGGGTAAGGAGCGGGGCTTCTGCCCACCGTGCGCTACCCGCCGCTGGCCCGCCCTCCACCAGGAAGTGACCGAAAACCTGGAGCGGGAGCTGGTTAGCGGAGGGAGCTGCCCGGCTCTGCTCCACCGTCGCCACCCCACCCCCACCCCTGCATTTCCCAGAACCAAAGTTCTGGAATCGTCTGTCTGGGAAGGCAGAGGGACTGCTGGGAAGGGTGACCTTGGGCTCCCACCCAGCTCCCCAGCTGCAACCTGGGACCAGGGCGCCTTGCTGCAGCTGAGAAAATACATATGGGTGAGGGCACTTAAGAGCGATTGTACAGTCTCTGACAGTTACCATGGGAGACTGACAACCCTGATTCAGCCCTAGGCCAGCTTCTCACTGCAGGGACTAGGGAACCCGGCCTTCCGTGGCCAGGATGCTCTCTAGCTATCCTGCCCCACCAATCACTCCAGGAGGGAGGTCAGGGAGCCCCCACACTCTCTTAAAACGGGGGGCAGGGGAGAAAGGCTGTTTCAGACTGTTTCAGTGCCTCCACCTTCTCAGTCCTCCAAGTCTCCAAGCTCTTCTATTCCCCTATCCGTGGACTTCTTGATGTCAGGCTGAGGAGGAGCCTGGGTCTGCTTGGGAGTATTGAGGTTCTTGCCTCCTGGGACCTGGCTCTTTCCTGTGCTGGTGGAATGCCCAACAAGCCAGCCTGGCTTTGGAAGAACCCCTGGGCTCATCTCAAACCCAAAGATAGTCAGAGATGTTGCTTGAGATGCTTAAGATAGATGCTCCCCCAGAAAGAGGACTGATGCTCAGTGGAGTCTGAGTGGCTCACAGGGCCTGACCCTGACTGGGAGAAATGCTGTGGGTGTTGGGGCATGGGGCACTTGGGCTCTGGGATGGGAGGATAGTGCTTAGGGGCAATACCTCCTTCACAACACACCTCCTTCATACCTTTACTTCTCTCTCAGTCTCTGGCTTTGCAGTTTTTGTATCTCTGTCTTGATGTCTTGGAGTTGTTTTTTTTTTTTTTTTTTTTTTTAATATTTTTATTTATTTATTTGGCTGCATGGGGTCCTAGCTGCAGCACCAGGGGTCTTTTAATTGCAGCGAGGGTTCTCTAGTTGTGGTGCATGGGTTCCAGAGCTGTGGGCTTAGTAGCCTTACTGCCTACAGAATCTGAATTCCCCAACTAGGGACCAAACCCACATCCCCTGCACTGCAAGGCAGATTCTTAACCAGTGAACCACCAGGGAAGTCCCTTGAGGTCTTGGAGTTTTGAACTTCCTTCCATTCTGTTTCTGGCAACCTCCTTCCCCTCCCCCTCACCTCCTGTGCCAAATCCTGACATAGCTTGGTTGTAGAGCTGAACAAGTATTAATTCCTTGGGGCTGGGCCTCACCTGTCCCAGACCAGCCCAGCCCTCTCTCTGGGCACCAGGCACTGCCTTGGATCTTTGGCACAGCTCTACCCATATTTATACAATATTTCTCGCCTGAAAGTACTTCTGAGTACTTTGTCTCGTTTGGCCTTCACAGCCACTTAGAGAAGAAGGTGAGGTATTATTAGCCCTTTTAGGCAAAGGAGAGAAAATGGAGCGAGTAGATGTCAAACCTGGACCTTGAAACCACACTCTGGACTCTCCACTGCTGTTACTGCCTTTCAGACTCCTAAGTCATGTGGCTGCTGCAAGTAGGGGACCTGGCTCCCTGGCTGAGGGCCTGAGCCCAGGTACCAGTGGAGGTTGGACTCTGGAGCAGTGGCCAGACTGGCCAGGCTCCAGGCAGGGAGGCCGTGTCAAGTCCTGCGAACTCCACTTCAGGGTTTTTTTTGGCCTACAGCTCCCTCAGTTTATTCCTCAGCCCTTCCTCCAGATTAGGCCCCAAATCCTGATGCTTAATGCCTAGTGGTAGCCATCCTTGTCAGGGACTGACTTTGGTTCCTGACTGTGGTCCCCTAGATCCACGTGGCTTCTCTTGCCAGACTTCAGGAGACAAGGAGGGCCACCTCCTACAGCTCTGGTGGTTGGGCATCTGAACTCTCCAGGGTTGGCTTACAGATAAACCAAGTGGATGGGCCCACACAGGGGTAGAAACTGGTCTAAGGATCTCCAGCTGGTGTCTGTCCTGCAGCCTTGAATTTCAGCCTCCTAACTCTTCCCAGACTCTTGGTTATATAACCCTAGCGCTGGCTGGCAGCCTGAGGTTCAGGACCCAGAGGGGAGGGAAGCAGGAAGTATCCGAGCTCCTGACTTAGATGCCTTTCAAGTGAAATGAGATGAACAGGCGCCACCTGAGGGCTGTTCCTCAAGCACAACCAGGGTTTACTGGCTGCTCCCAGGCAAGTACACAGCCTCATGCTTGACTTCAACTCCTGGTTTATTTCTCATACAAGCCTACTGTGGTATTCTTATTACCCTCTTCTTTCAGATGATGTGAAAACTGAGGCCAAGGAGGTAAAGTGATGTGTCTAAGTTCCCATGGCCAGTCAGTGACCAGCTGAGATGGGGACCCAAGTCAATGTCATAACCATTGCACCACACAGCCTCCCCTGCACGTACCCTTCTCCTGCCTCCCCTGGGTCCTGCTTGAGGGTCTGTCCACCTTCAAATATATCTCTGCAACTCTTCCCACCACTCCCACACACTCAGGAAGGTCTGGAGGGGACCTGGGACGGTTCCTCTGCCTTGGCCAGTGGCGGGATGGGAGGACTGGGGGGTGCAGCATGTAAGGAAGGAGACTTCGCCCTCCAGAGCATGGGCCAGCCAACAAGCCCCATTGTTTCCACAGCGACCAAATGTGGGAAGTGTGGACCTGGCTACCCTTCCCCTCTGGAGGCCATGAAAGGTAAGTGTGTGAAGGCTGAGATCCAGCATCCCCAGGGGTGGGCAAGCCAGTGCCTATTACTGACCCTGTTGCTGGCACACCCGGCACTGGTCTGGCCCTCCTCCCCAGCACGTCACCCCCACTGCCTGCTTTCTACCCTCTAGGACCCAGGGAGGAGCTTGTCTACCTGCCCTGCATTTACCGAAACACGGGCACTGAAGCCCCGGATTACCTGGCCACTGTGGACGTCAACCCCAAGTCTCCCCAGTATTCCCAGGTGAGGTGGCGCTTGGACACCAGCGGGCCCTAAGACCCCCTCCTCTAGATTGCCCTGACAGTCCCCTCCCCACTCCGGCCTCCTTCACCCTCCCTGGGTCTGGTTGTTCAGGTTGCTCATTGCACAAGAGCACCCCCCCCATGTGCAAGGTCAGTGCTGGAATCAAGGCTGTGCTCTGCTGCCAGCTGCAGTGGGTCCAGGGGCCCCTTTTTGAAAAGCACACAGAGGCATGGTCTGGATAAGCACCGCCCATACCCGCTCTCCTCTGCTAGGTCATCCACCGGCTGCCCATGCCCAACCTGAAGGACGAACTGCATCACTCAGGATGGAACACCTGCAGCAGCTGCTTCGGGGACAGCACCAAGTCGCGCACCAAGCTGGTGCTGCCCAGCCTCATCTCCTCCCGAGTCTATGTGGTGGACGTGGCCACCGAGCCCCGTGCTCCAAAGCTGCACAAGGCACGTCCTCTGCCCCAGCCAGCTCTGAGCCCCTAATGTGCTCAGCACCTGGGGCAGCCTATGGGCAGGAAAGCCGCCCCTACAGCAGCTGCCTCGGGCTCCTGAGCAGGGTCAGGCTCAGCCGCAGGGAGCGGGGCTGGACTTTGGAGGAGAGTTACCAGGTGTGCTGGGTCATTGTCACCCAGGGGCACCACAAGGGAGGAAGGAGGCTCTAGTTTTTCACTCTGAGCTGAAGGAGCCATTTCTTCCCCAGTGAGTTAGTGAGCCCAGGGTTTCCCTTAGGCGGAGCCTCTGATCCCTCCTTTCAACACTTTGCTGAGTGCCCTCTTTGTGCCAGGCACTCACTGCTGGCTGCTGGTGATACAGAATTGACACTGGCATCCTCCCAGCCTGGGAGGAGCTTATGGTCTCAAAGGGCTGTGAATGCCCTCAAGACTGGGGAGGAATGGGAAGGAGGGAGGAGAGAAATTCCAGCTTTCTGCCAGAGAGTTGTCAGTCTCTCTGACACCGCTGCTGCTCTGCAGACGGAACCTTTGCCATATTCCTACAGGGAAAATTGTGTCCATGTTTGAAAGGAAAAGAGGGTGGGTCAGCAAATAGAAGTGTGGGAGGGGAGGAGTAAGGAGTGGAGACTCCTGGCCCTGTTGGTTTCTGACATCATTCCTTACCCCTCTCCAGGTCGTTGAGCCCAAGGAGATCCATGCCAAGTGTGACCTGGGCTACCTCCACACCAGCCACTGTCTGTCCAGTGGGGAGGTGATGATCAGTGCCCTGGGAGACCCCAAGGGCAATGGCAAAGGTATTGTAGGCACACCTGTGAGGGAAGCACATTCCAAACTACAGGAGGGATGGAATGACCTTCCAGGGAGAATCAGAGGGTGGGTCTCATCCAATGTTTAAATAATAATCATGTAACTTTGGTCTTCCCAGCTGGCAGTAGTGGTAAAGAACTTAGCTGCCAGTGCAGGTTGACGTAAGAGATGTAGGTTCGATCCCTGGGCCGGGAAGATCCTCTGGAGGAGGGCAGGGCAACCCACTCCAGTATTGCTGCCTAGAGAACCCCATGGACAGAGAAACCTGGTGGGCTGGAGTCCATAGGGTTGAACACAGTCAGACAAAACTGAAACAACTTAGCACATATGTGTGTAACTTCAGTTGTTTCAATTATTTTTATGAGGATGAGCCTTGAATGATGAATTCACTTACAAGTTCTGATCTGCCATGGGGAATGTGAGAGAGTACAGACATGGCCTCAGAAAACAGATACATTTAATATCAGCCTTCCCGAATTCAAGAGCAAATCTTACAATCCTTGGGATCCTTAATTATCATAGCTACTTGTTCACTTATGGTGTGATCAATAGCTTTTACATGAAATGTCTACTATGCGCCAGACATGACCTACGAGATAGATGCTACTGTGATCCCTGTTTCACATGTTAGGAACCTGGGGTGCAGACTGGTTAAGTCAGCAGCTATTAAGTAGCAGAGCTAGAACTCAAACCTGGCACTGTGGCTCCCCAATTATGTCTTAATCACTGTGGTGTACAGCTTCTCTCCCAGCCTCACCTGTTTCACCAGAGCTTTCCATCCAAAGGGCTTGGAGTGAACTATCAGTTAAGGTCATGGATGGCCTTAGTGATCACTGCATTAGATAGACTGCAGTAGATTACTGCATTAGACGGCATTAGATCAAGGTTACTGCATTAGACTCCATTTAACTGCTTTTTCCAGAAGACAGGTTGCATGACATTCCAAGATTTAAGAACACTTAGGAGTAGACATCTATTTACATTTGCAAAGAAATGGCAAGGTGTCACAACCTACTCAGCTAAGGAAAAACATAGTGGGCACTCGTGTCGAATTACAAATAAATAGCATTTTCTTTGTCTAAAAAAATGTAGTGAGCAGAATGGAGTTTAGACTCTGGCAGGAATCCTACACTGAAAGTAGGAGACTGGGCAGAGGAAGCATAGGGTACAGTGTACTAAAAGATCCTGGCACAAGGAAGGAAAAATGAACCCTTTGGTCTGGGAGAGGGATGAACTGATGAGAGGCAGGAACACCAGAGCAAGTCCCCACCTTTCACCTGGCCTTCTGGGTGGGACCCTTTGGACAGGTGGCCAAATCCACCTCCTGAATCTAAGGACCTGGCACACCCAGTGGGAGAAGGGGCACCAGGCGATGGGCTTGGAGTCTCTTGGACAGGCCTGGGGTGAAGGCTGGATGCAGGTCCTGTCTCCACCACCTCTACCTACCACTCGACTTTCCTCACTGCTCAGGGGGTTTTGTGCTCCTGGATGGAGAGACATTTGAGGTGAAGGGGACGTGGGAGCAACCTGGAGGTGCTGCGCCTATGGGCTATGACTTCTGGTACCAACCTCGACACAATGTCATGATCAGTACTGAATGGGCAGCTCCCAATGTCTTACGAGATGGCTTCAACCCTGCTGATGTGGAGGCAGGTGAGAATCCCCCGTATACCCATGGGCTGGCTGGAGCCTGCTCACATGAACCCCTGCTTTTCTCTTCCAAACCCCCACTCTCCAGCCATCTTATTTCCCTCATGTGGATCCTGGAACCTTGGGGTGATGGTATAGGATGTGCTAAGTGCTCTGACTTGCTCAAGCATCCTTCTGATCCCTCCAACCCATCTTTCATCCTTCTACCCTGGGCTGGGCCCCAGCCTTGGCCCAGGCTCTCCTGCCCTGATCCTGATTCCATCTTTCGGCCGCATCTCCACCCCAGGGCTGTATGGACAACGCTTATACGTGTGGGACTGGCAGCGCCATGAGAGGGTGCAGACCCTGACTCTGCAGGACGGTCTCATCCCCCTGGAGATCCGCTTCCTACACAACCCGGCCGCTGACCAGGGCTTCGTGGGCTGTGCCCTTGGCTCCAACATCCAGCGCTTCTACAAGAACCAGGTGATGTGAGCTCTGGCCCTCTCCTCCCAGCAGTCCTGTCAACTCTTTGCCAGCTTCCATACTGTGCCCTCCCTTCTCCCTCAGGGTGACCCAGGCCTCCTCCTCCTCTGGCTGCACCAACCCAGACTTCCCAGGAATTAAAAATAAGGCCACCTGCCCTGCCTCTCTTCTCTGTCCTAGGCTAATTTCTCCCTAAGCCCCAACTGGCCATATTCATTCATTCATTCAAAAAATATTTAGTGAGTCAGGCACTGTGCTAGGGCTTCCCAGGTGGTACTAGTGGTAAAGAACCCACCTACCAATGCAGGTAGATGTAAAGAGACATGGGTTTGATCCCTGGGTTGAGAAGAACCCCTGGATCAAGGCACAGCAACCACTCTAGTATTCTTGCCAGGAGAATCCCATGGACAGAGGAACCTGGAGGACTGAGGTCCGTAGGGCCGCAAAGAGTTGGACACAGCTTAAGCAACTTAGCACACACACACACACTGTGCTAAGTGCTGGGAACACAAAGGGAAAGCAGACATGATCCCTGCCTTAGGAAGGTCTGCATGGGAGTTAGACCCTAGTGGCAAGACCCTATACCTGCTGTCTCTCTGCAGACAGTACACTCTAGGGAGACCTAGACCTGACACTCATCACCCGACTCTGACGGGCTCCCCTCTCTGCCTCTTAACCCCAATGCAGGGAGGCACTTGGTCAGTGGAGAAGGTGATCCAGGTGCCCTCCAAGAAAGTGAAGGGTTGGATACTGCCTGAAATGCCAAGTGAGTGCTCGGGGGAGCATGGGAATTGGAATGTTGATTCCTGGGTTGGGGAACAAGAGTCCCTAAAGCCTCTGGACCCCACCCCCTACCCCCAGGCCTGATCACTGACATCCTGCTGTCCCTGGACGACCGCTTCCTCTACTTCAGCAACTGGCTGCATGGGGACCTGCGACAGTATGACATCTCTGACCCCAAGAGGCCCCGCCTCGTGGGACAGGTGGGGTCCCAGCAGGATGGAGAGGGAGGGAGGGAGGAAGTAGATATCTAGACATGAGGCAAAGGGTACAAAGTACCTGGGGGATGATAAAGAAGGTACAGGAAAAACAGAGATGGGGGCTGAGGGATGCTTGGGCCAGAACCACAGGGAATCGTGGTTGCACGTGGGGAATGTGAGGAAGTGAGGTGCTCTTCCTGGAATGTCCTCACCGCCCACCACTGTCCTCCTTTCTGCTCTGCACCTCCCCATCCAGATCTTCCTCGGGGGCAGCATTGTTAAGGGAGGCCCTGTGCAGGTCTTGGAGGACCAGGAGCTAACGTGCCAGCCAGAGCCCCTGGTGGTCAAGGTGAGGCTGTCTCCTCTACAGATCAAGGGTCCCTCAGATCCCTGCTGGAGAGGTATGGGGGAGAGGGCTGGGCCGCAGCTGAATATCTCTCCAGGTTTGAGTGGTGCCACTGATTCCCACGACCTGTATGTAACCCTGGGGTCTGACCCCTGCTTTTCCCAAGGGGAAGCGAGTGGCTGGAGGTCCTCAGATGATCCAGCTCAGCTTGGATGGGACCCGTCTCTATGTTACCACATCGCTGTACAGTGCCTGGGACAAGCAGTTTTACCCTGATCTCATCAGGTAAGGAGACAACCTGGGCTCCCCTCCCAGCCCTCCTCTCCCAGAGGGGTTGGGCTTCCTGAAGACTCCTCAGCTCCCCTTGCAGACTCTGCTCCCTCCTCAGGAAGCCCTCCTCCCTCCACCAACACTTACCTAATTTTGATGGAAAGAGAGGTGGCCCCCTCTGACCTCTTTCTTCTCCTGCCCTGTCTCTACCAGGGAAGGCTCTGTGATGCTGCAGATCGACGTAGACACAGTAAGGGGAGGGCTGAAGTTGAACCCCAACTTCCTCGTGGATTTTGGGAAGGAGCCCCTTGGCCCAGCCCTGGCCCATGAGCTCCGCTACCCTGGGGGCGACTGCAGCTCTGACATCTGGCTCTGAAGCAGCCCCCCAGCCCCCCGACTCCGGCTCCTAGCTGCATTCCACATTTTGAACCCTCCATTCTGCAAAGACCTGGCTTCACTCTGCTCTCTCAGCCTCCGACCCTTAGCAGCTTCTCCTTTTAAAGCCAAACCCAGGCTGGTGACATGTAGTGAGCCATGTCTCCATCTGCCTGCCACGGCCACAAGCTGCTCACTGTGCTGTTTTTACATGAGCTGTTGGAAATGATTTTTCTAAGAAATAAACTGGTGAACCTCTTCCTGAGATCACTTTGTCTCTGGGGGCACTGGGCCTATGGCTCCTCCTCTGTTGACCCGTTGTATCTTGCACAGGAAGGTCCTGAAGAGGACCAAGGGGTGGGGTAGTTATGATGACTAGTTCGTGCCAATGATTACAGTATGATGCTATTGGTGCCAAAATCTCACTTTTATGGCCAGATAGAACCTGAAGATTTTGAAGGCGGTTGTCACAAGGAGAGCTGGCAGGGTGAGACTATCAATCAGTGTTCCTAAACTATTTTTTTTTTAATCTTTTAAATTAAAAAAAAAAGTTTATGTATTTGGCTGTGCAGGCTCTTAATTGTGGCATGTAGGATCTACTTCCCTGCCAAGGGATCAAATCTGGACCCCCTGCACTGGGAATGTGGAATCTTAGCCACTGGACCACCAGGGAAGTCGCTAATTTGTGCTTTCTTTTAATGAACCAACCATCTCATCCACCACCCCCAGGAGAATGTAACATGGCCTCTCACACACAGGAGATCCCCTAGACCCCTGACATAGATGGTGCTGTCAGGTCCCAATGCTGCTGCCAAGACTGGGAGAGCACACCGGTCCGGGGAGGTTAGGTTTGTCACCTCCTACCTGGAAGACAGGAACGAGACTGGGCAGGAAGGCTGGGACTCAAGGTAACCAACCCAGCAGACCAGGCCCCAGGACTCTTCCCTCCTTGCCTGGACGGTGTTTTAGAACCTTGCCCAAATCAGAGATGTCTCCTTTCTCTGCATTAAGTCATCAGTTGTTTGTAAGAGGAATGCAATGGAAGTTTCAGGAATCTAAGAGGCAGCAGCCAAGCAGTAATTCCATTGACTCCTTCACTCTCTACCCAAGACAGTATCAAGCAACATGCAGGTATTAATCTACCTTATTTTCTGTCTTCCACAAAGATGTCTTTATTCTAAATACTGAAATAGTCTAAGACCCCCAAGATGGCCAGGCTGCACTCTTTCCCTCTGAGGTCTTTATGGTTATGTTTCATTTTGACCATGCCATGCAGTATGTGGGATCTTAGTTCCCCAGCGATTGGAGGCACTGAGTCTTAACCACTGGACCATCAGGGAAATTCCCTTTCCCTGAGGTCTTTAAACATGCTCCTTGAAACATCTACCTCAACTTGAGTGTTGATTCCCTCTCACTGCCTTACCTGCCATCTGGGCTAGATCGTGATATCCCTGGGAAAACCTCCTTCCCTAATGGCTCCAGGTTAGTGACATCCTACACTTTACCTCTGGTGGCTCAGTGGCAAAGAATCCACCTGCCAATGCAGGAGACACGAGTTCAGTCCTTGGGTCAGGAAGATCCTCTGCAGGAAGAAATGGCAACCCACGCCAGTATCTTTGCGTGGGAAATCCCATGGACCGAGGAGCCTGGCAGGCTACAGTCCATGGTAGTCACAAAAGAGTCAGGCATGACTTAGTGACTAAACAATAATAGCAACAAACACTTCATCTCAGCCCGAATATATGCCACATTATACTGAGACTTCCTGCCTACTCTCAGCATCCAGCTTCTGCCTTAATCAATAAGTGACTGTAAACTATGACTAAGTTTCAGGGAGCCTTGGGATTTACTGGGTCTTAACAGAGTCCCACTCCAGTATTCTTGCCTGGAAAATCCCATGGATGGAGGAGCCTGGAAGGCTGCGGTCCATGGGGTCGCTGAGGGTCAGACACCACTGAGCGGCTTCACTTTCACTTTTCACTTTCCTGCATTGGAGAAGGAAATGGCAACCCACTCCAGTGTTCTTGCCTGGAGAATCCCAGGGACAGGGGAGCCTGGTGGGCTGCTGTCTATGGGGTCGCTCAGAGTCGGACATGACTGAAGCGACTTAGCAGCAGCAGCAGCAGCAACAGAGTTCAAAGAAGAGCCTTCGAGGATATAGTCCATGAGGCCTCAAAGAGTCAGACAAGACTGAGCAACTTAGCATGTAGCACGTAACAGAAGTCTCAGGCTTCCCAGGTGGTACTGGTGGTTAAGAACCTGCCTGCCAATGTAGGAGATACAAGAGACATTCAATCCCTGAGTTGGGAAGAGATGGGCATGGCAACCCACTCCAGTTATTCTTGCCTGGAGAATCCCATGGACAGAGGAGACTGGTGGGCTATAGTTCATGGGGTTGCAAAGAGTCAGACACGATTGAAGCGACTTAGCACTCAAACCCAGACAACACAAGTCTCTCCTAGGTTTCTACCCTGTCCTTTTCGATAACCAAACTTCTTCAGAAAGAACTTGCCTTGGGGTAAGCAAGTAGTTGATGAGGAAAAGTCCCTTACAAAGTCCTTTACAAAATGTCAGCTGGTGGGCAGGATGTGGTCCTGCACCTAGCACCCCAAGGCGGTCAGGCCCCAGGTGTCCTGACCTGTGGATAGGGGTAGCCATCAGCTCGCCCAATGCATGACAGCCTTTAGGGGTTGGACTCCATGTCCCATCAGTCCCTGGGACATCAAATGCTGCCCCTAAATTGATGCCCCCCAAGCCCAAAGCCTCCCAACTCCCAAGCAAAAATAAAATGAAGAAAACAACCACCCAAACAACAGCAACAAAGAATTTTAGCTAGTAAATTCAGGAGTGATAGAATTTGGATAGTACCAATGTGTAACCTCTAATGACAACTGGATCCAGGCAATAATCATCAGTGACTGCTAAAACCATTCCATGAAAGACCAAAATGGGGTTTCATAATGGCTAGATCAGATGATGAAACCTGAATACACTATTTAATCTTTATATCACAAAAAGAGTACGTCTTAATGTGATGCAGTAGGAAGTACACAGCACCACCCATAAAGTATTCTTGCCAAAAAGTCAAAATTAAACTGATCAAGACTGAAGAGCTCATGGTCAGTTTACAGGAAATAAAGGAGACAGAGGAACAAGTTTTAAAAGGTTAAAAACAGGACCTCCCTGGTGGTCCAGTGGTTAAGAATCCGCTTGCCAATGCAGGGGACATGGGTATGATCCCTGGTGTGGGAAGATCCCACGTCTGGGAAGATCCCACATTCTGTCAGACAGTTAAGCCCATGTACCACAACAACCGAGCCTGTGCTCTGGAGTTGGTGAGCGCCTACTGAGCCTTCTTGCCTACAGCCTGTGCTCTGCAACAAGAGAAGTCACTGCAATGAGAACGATTGCCACTGGAGGAAGCCTGCATAGCAACGAAGACTCAGAGCTGCCAAAAATAAAATAAATACAAAGCAATACATAACTTTTAAATAATAAAAGGTTATTGTACTATAAAGGTGCAATTATAAAAATGGGGAATGTGGGAAATTCTATAGAGCAAATGACCAGTTTCCTCAACAAATAAACTGAGAAAATGTACATTAGAAAGATTTAAGAAACATCAACCAAAACCAAATGTAATGCAATGTGTGGACCTTGCTGTTATTGTTTGGAACATATCACAGAAAAAATACATTTTCTTTCAGAAAATTGGAAAAATTTGGACACCCAGTGGATATTTGATGATAATAACAGATTATTTTTTAGGCGTGATTATGGCATTAGGACTGTGTTTAAAAGAGTCCTTATTTTTAGTCATACTGAAGTATTTACATAAATCCTGAACTAGTTGATATATGGGAGAAGGCATTGGCACCCCACTCCAAGTACTCTTGCCTGGAAAATCCCATGGACGGAGGAGCCTGGTAGGCTGCAGTCCTTGGGGTCGCTAAGAGTTGGGCACGACTGAGCGAATTCACTTTCGCTTTTCATTTTCATGCATTGGAGAAGGAAATGGCAACCCACTCCAGTATTCTTGCCTGGAGAATCCCAGGGACAGAGGAGTATATTATTTGATATATCTATATATAACAGCTATAATGATACAATGAATATCTATATTAAATAATCTAGAGTGAGTGAGTTGGAGAGTGGAATAGGTCTAGATAAAACTAGATTGGCCAAATGTTGACAATTCTTAAAGCAGGATGATGGGTATGTATATATGGGGGTTATAGTTTTCCTTCCTTTTTTCTATATTTGAAATTTTTTCATAATAAAAATTTTATTTTTTTAAAGAAATCTCTTCACCTGCATCCTAATCCTGGCCTCATCTCACTATTCTGCCCCTACATCACTGGAACAGACACTCCAAATACGAGAGAGGCCCTCCTATCACCAGCAATCTGTGACCCAGTCTCCCCTAATCCCTGATATATCCACCATGACAAGACCTCTCGCTGTTGTCTTCATGAAGATTCCACCCCATGGCCCACCACTGGGCTACTGAGCAATAGCAAAGCTGAGCTTGCTACATGAAAACTCGGGTATATCACCTGGGATCTCCTGCCAGCACCATGGTCAGCTCCACAAGTTGGCCTAGGAAACCATCTGGAAGGTTCTGGAGAGTTTGCTAAGCCCAGGGACACCCTTCCACCCTGAGAAAAGCTGTAGCCTCAGTCTACCATGATGAAAGATGTGAGAGTACTGGAAAGTGTCCACCCCACTGCCATTCCATCAAGCATGATCAGCCCTCCCACACACTGTGGTTGGGTCCCTAAAGGCATCTTCAGGCAGCTGCACTCTTCTCAGGGACTAATGAGGATAATCCTCCTTCTTGCACCTTTCATGTGTTTGATTGCCTGGCTCCATGCTCTAAATATCCACTCATGGCATTCTCCAGCATGCTCTTACGAGTCCCTTCCCTGACTTACTGGTTTCGATGCTTAGCAGACTTTCTGCTCTAAACACCACCTGACAGATGAATATATACAACATTTTGTAAGGTTAAAAAAGTAAGTTGCAGGGACTTCCTGGTGGTCCAGTGGCTGAGACTCTGCACTCCCCATGCAGGGGGCCCAGGTTCAATTTTTGGTTGAGGAAATAGATCCCATATATCGCAGTTCACATGCTGCCAATTCTTGGTTGGGGAAATAGATCCCACATATCACAATTAAGAGTTCACATGCCACAACATAGATTGAAGATCCCGCGTGCCACAACTGAGATCTGGCTCAGCCAAATAAATAAAAACAAGTAAATATTATTTTAAAAGTTAAGTTGCAGATATGTGTGCGTGTGTATACACTTTACATATATATAGTAAAATTCCCACTTTTAAGAAGAAATTCAACAAAAACTTCCATTTAGGTAGACTTGTGTTTGTAAGGACAGGGTAATAGGGCGGGATGCTACTTAGCAGAACATGTTACCTCAGAGGAGTGAAGGTTTTATAATGAAACTTGACAAGATGTTTCTAAAACTAATCTAGAAATTTAAATACACTGTTTCAGTTATCTATTGCTGTGTAACAAATGACCTCTAAAACTTAGCGGATTAATATTTTTACTCACAAACCTGTAATTTAGAAAGGGCTCTATGGGAACAGCTTGTTTCTGGTCCACTCTGCGTCAATGGGAGCAAATTAAAGGCTAGAGGCTAGAGCCATTTGCTGGCTCACTCACTCACATATCTGATGACTGATGTTGGCTGTCACCTGGGACCCCCGCTGGGGCTATGACATACACAGGCTTTTCCATCTGGCTGCGTGGCTTCCTCACAACGTGGTGGCTGGTTTCCAAGGGCATGTCCCAAGAGACAGGAAAGAAGAAACACTATTACCTGTTCTAACCCAGACTTGGAAGTCATACAGTGTCACTTCCACCACATGCATTTATTGAGACACTCACAAAGGCTAAATTAAGGGGACAAGAAACAAACTCCACTTCTTGATGGGAAAGTGGCAAGGTTCTGGAATAGCATGTGGAACCAGAAATGTTATTGTGCCCATATTTGAAAAATATAATCTTCCCTATGTAGGAATAATTTTTTTCAGTTAACAAAACTAATAATGAAAAACTTTCAGCATTAGTCATCAAAACACACTGTTGCTGTTGTTGTTTAGTCACTAAGTCATGTCTGACTCTTTTTCAACTCCATGGACTATATAGCCCACCAGGTTCCTCTGCCCATGGGATTTTTCCAGGCAAGAATACTAAAGTGGGTTGCCATTTCCTTCTCCAGGGGAGGGGGCTTCCCTGGTGGCTCCGACAGTAAAGAATCTGCCTGCAGTGCAGGAGACCCAGGTTAGATCCCTGGGTCAGAAAGATCCCCTGGAGGAGAACCAGGAGGTTCTCTTCATTCTTGCATCTCTTCATTCCCACTCCAGCATTCTTGCCTGGAGAATTCCATGAACAGACGAGACTGGCGGGCTACAGTCCATGGAGTCACACAAAGAATCAGACACAACTCAGCAACTAACACTTTCACTTTCTCCAGGTGATCCTCCCAACCCAGGGATGAAACACATCACCTGCATTGGCAGGTGAATTCTTTACCACTGAGTTACCAGGGAGGTCCCCAAACATACTATATAATTACATTAATTAAAATAGAGTGTTATGGATAGACTAATAGACAAATAGAATCAACAGTAGAGAAAAAGGCCCAGAAATAGGCCCAACTATAAAAGGGAACTTAGCATAGGATAAAAGTATAAGATAACATCATAAAAGGAAATAACTATAATAAGAAGGAAATGATAAATATTTTTAAATGACTGGCCATTCATTTGGGAAACAAACAAATTAAATTAGGTCCTATGGAAGACATTATTGATTGACTGGCTGCTGAACAATTACTCCCAAACCTTTTTTCCCTTGCTTACCAGAGGTAACTTATATCCTTAACTTTATGATAATGATACTATTACTTTTCATTTATTTTTTTACCAGATATGTAAATCCATAAATAATACATTATTCAGTTTTGCCTGCCATTAAATAGCTATTCATTGCATTGTACCGTATATTTTCTTTTGTGTTCTTTCACTGTTTCTAAAATTCATCCATGTGGACATGTGTAGCCATGGCTCATTCATTTATACTGCTCTCTGATATTCCATCATATGAATGTACTACAATTTATCATTCCACTGCAGGTGGGCATTTGGATTGTTTCCAGTTTTGCTAATGCAATCAGTGGGACTATAAACCTTACTCCTTCTGTCTTTAGGGCATATCTGTAGGGGTAGGACTGCAGAATCATAAGATATTAACACATTCAACATTACCAATTAATACAAAATAGTTATACCAAAACATATAATTTCTCAAAATAGTTATACCAAGTTATACTTTTCACCAGCAGTAGATGAGAGCTCCTGTTGCTCCACAGCCATGTCAAATCTCAATATTGCTAGACTTTTAAATTTTTGCCAGCATATTAGTGAGTGTGAAATGATATCTTCATGTGGTTTTACTTTATATTTTCTTGATTACTATAGAGAATGAACAACTTTTCATATTTATGAGCCATTTCTGCTTCTTTTATAAAATTCCTGTTCATTTTCTCTGCTGGCCCTTAGTCTATTTGGTGGTTCATCTTTTTATTTGTAGGAGGTCTTTATAAATTCCAGATAACAGTCCTTTTCAGTTATGTCTTGAAAACATCTTCTTCAAGTTTGTAGCTTGACTTTGCATTCTTTTTACAGTAGTTTTTAAAATAAATTTGTTTCTAATATTAATGTATCTAAATTTATCAGTATTTTCCTTTATGGTTTACATTCTTATGTTTGTTTAAGAAATTCCCTCCTAGGACTTCCCTGGTAACCCAGTGGCTGGGACTCCAAGCTCCCAATGTGGGGGGCCCAGGTTTGATCCCTGGTGGGGGAACTAGAGCCCAGGAGCCACAACTGGAGATTCTGCATGCCAAAACTAAAAAAGGATCACATGCAAGGAAGATTAAAGATTGTATGTGCCATACCCAAACACATAACTAAAAGTAAATATTAAAGAAAAAAGTATTCCTTCCCAATTTTAGTAATCAATGTATAATAGTGCCTAAGAGCAAATTTGGAAAACTGAGCAGTGGCCACAGGACTGGAAAAGGTCAGTTTTCATTCCAATCCCAAAGAAAGGCAATGCCAAAGAATGCTCAAACTACCACACAATTGCACTCATCTCTCATGCTAGTAAAGTAATGCTCAAAATTCTCCAAGCCAGGCTTCAGCAATATGCGAACCGTGAACTTCCAGATGTTCAAGCTGGTTTTAGAAATGACAGGAACCAGAGATCAAATTGCCAACATCTGCTGGATCATCGAAAAAGCAAGAGACTTCCAGAAAAACATCTATTTCTTCTTTATTGACTATGCCAAAGCCTTTGACTGTGTGGATCACAATAAACTGTGGAAAATTCTGAAAGAGATGGGAATACCAGACCACCTGACCTGCCTCTTGAGAAACCTGTATGCAGGTCAGGAAGCAACAGTTAGAACTGGACATGGAACAACAGACTGGTTCCAAATAGGAAAAGGAGTATGTCAAGGCTGTATATTGTCACCCTACTTATTTAACTTATATGCAGAGTACATCATGAGAAACGCTGGGCTGGAAGAAGCACAAGCTGGAATCAAGATTGCCAGGAGAAATATCAGTAACCTCAATATGCAGCTGACACCACCCTTATGGCAGAAAGTGAAGAGGAACTCAAAAGCCTCTTGGTGAAAGTGGAGAGTGAAAAAGTTGGCTTAAAGCTCAACATTCAGAAAATGAAGATCATGGCATCTGGTCCCATCACTTCATGGGAAATAGATGGGGAAACAGTGCAAACAGTGTCAGACTTTATTTTTCTGGGCTCCAAAATCACTGCAGATGGTGACTGCAGCCATAAAATTAAAAGACGCTTATTCCTTGGAAAGAAAGTTATGACCAACCTAGATAGCATATTCAAAAGCAGAGACATTACTTTGCCAACAAAGGTCCGTCTAATCAAGGCTATGGTTTTTCCAGTAGTCATGTATGGATGTGAGAGTTGGACTGTGAAGAAAGCTGAGCACCAACGAATTGATGCTTTTGAACTGTGGTGTTAGAGAAGACTCTTGAGAGTCCCTTGGACTGCAAGAAGATCCAACCAGTCTTAGGAGATCAGTCCTGGGTGTTCATTGGAAGGACTGATGAAACTCCAGTACTTTGGCTACCTCATGTGAAGAGTTGACTCATTGGAAAAGACCCTGATACTGGGAGGGATTGGGGGCAGGAGGAGAAGGGGACGACAGAGGATGAGATGGCTGGACGGCATCACCAACTGGATGCACATGAGTTTGAGTAAACTCCGGGAGTTGGTGATGGACAGGGAGGCCTGGTGTGCTGTGACTCATGGGGTCACAAAGAGTCAGACACGACTGAGCGACTGAACTGAACTGAAGAGCAAATTCTGAATCCAGGCAGCCCAGTTCAGATCCTAGGTCCATCACTTACTGTGTAATCTTGGGCAAAGTATTAATCTCTCATTACCTCAGTCTCCTCATCTGTAAAATAGGGATAATCATTGTACTTATCCGATAGAGTTGCTATGAGATTAAAAACGTAACATATATGAGGCCCTAGAACAACCCTCAGCACATATTAATGTTAATAAATATTTGCTGTTATTATAATGATGCTTATCAGACAATTTTTATTGTTACTTCTCAGGGCAAGGACCATCATACTGTTACCAAGTCCAATCTCACTCTGTTCGCTGTACAATAGACCAATGAATCCAAGAGACAAGGTGTTGAGGCAAGGCTAGCGCCTCAAAATAACCATCTTATTGGGGTCTGGATGCCAGATTGTTTTATAGATTAGAGAGAAAGAAGCAATGAGGAACTAAAGTCAAAAGGCAGAATAGAGAGGAAGATGCAGTGGGGAAGTAAAGTGAAAGGGTCTTCAGTCTTGCAAAACATCTC
Organism: Bubalus kerabau; assembly: GCF_029407905.1. Lineage (NCBI taxonomy): Eukaryota > Metazoa > Chordata > Mammalia > Artiodactyla > Bovidae > Bubalus > Bubalus kerabau. Next base: position 20,254,986 of record NC_073629.1, read on the forward strand.
CAAGGGAATGTCCAAACTTCAAAAGGGGTGTGTTAGTCTCTTCTATTCACAGGTGGGCAGGGACAAACTATCTGTCCATAAGATGAAGAAAGGCACTTTAGTTTAGAGTCAAGCAGAGGGGCAGGGTCCTCCAGGCAAGCCATTGAGTATAATTATAACAATAAAAGCAAGTCAAAGAAACAGTTTCCAACATGGAGTCAAAATTGGCTTCCTTCCTGCAACAGTACCTTATTATACCTTATTCAGCTTTGTATCCTCAGCTCTTAGGTAGAAATTTGGCATAAATATTTAGTTGCCTGTTTTTCCCATCTCTAGCCTTCCCACCTCCTGACTCAACCTGGCCTTTCTACAGTGCTGTCAAAATAATTTCCCTTTCACAGCTATGATACTTTTCCTCCCTTTGCTAAAGCTTCTGATTATTCTCTGCCACCTTCAAATTCCTAAGCCAGGGCTTCCGTGGTGGTTCAGTGATATAGAACCCACTTGCCAATGCAGGAGACACAGGTTCAATCCCTGATCTACATGCCTCAGAGCAACTAAGTCTGTGCACCAGAACTACTGAGCCTGTGCTCTAGAGCCTGGGAACCTCAGCTACTGAGCCCACGTGCCCTAGAGCCTCTGCTCAGCAACAAGAGAAACCACAGCAATGAGAAGCCCATGCAGCAACAAAGACCCAGCGCAGCCAAAAATAAATGAATAAGATTATTTTTTAAAAAAATGAACTTTGTAAGCCAGCACAATTTACCCCAAATTCTTTTTCCATTTAAAGTGCTTTACATTCCACTTTATACCAAACAGTGGTGTTTGGGGTATCTTTCCATCAGTCTATACCCATACTTGTACATGAGCACCTGATAATCTGTATAAATGCAATCTAGGGCAGTATTCAAGAGAATGGGCTCTGAAGGCAGAGGGACGGACTTTGGATCCTGATTCCAGCACTTAATACAATGTAACTCTGGACAAGTCCCTTCACCTCTCCAAGTCTGCTTCCTTGTCTGTAAAATGGAGGCAACAATAGTTCCTACTTCAAAATAAGGTATTTAGCATTTGGTCTGGTGTCTGGCACGCAATAAACAATAAATTTTAGCTGTTACTAAAAAACCTTCTAGGCAGTATATTTGTATTTCCCCAACTCCACAGTCCCCTGGGTTTGTTCCCCCAGGACCCACCAAAGCTAGTAGTAGGGAAATGCAGGCTGCAAAGGGCGATGATCACAAAATCAGGCTTCCCAGATGGCTCAGTGGTAAAGAATTTGCCTGCCACTGCAGGAGACCCCAGAGACATGGGTTCTTTCCCTGGGTTGGGAAGATCCCATGGAGAAGGGAATGGCAACCAACTCCAGTATTCTTGCCTGGAAAATTCCCTGGACAGAGGAGACTTGACGGGCTACTGTCCAGGGGGTCACAAAGAGTCAAAATGACTGAGCTGCATGAACACATGAGGAGGCAACACTGCTCTCCTCTTTACAAAAACACAGTGATGATGAGACTGGAGAACTGCAGGTCAGGACTACAAACATAGTTTTGGGTGTAATGTATCTGCTGTGCAAAACAAAAAACTGTGCATCCATTCAAAGGGTTATTAACCTTGAGTCCGTGACCTCTTAAATTAGATGCACCGCTTGGCCTGTACCTGTATTTTCGTGGCAGAAGGTTCATTGTTTTCATCAGACTCCTGACCTTAAAAAGCCTTAACCAAAAGGGAGAGGGACGCCTGACCGTTCAGTACAATGTTCTCTGAAGCGAAACAGTCCAGGTGGGAATTCAGCACCCCTTGGGGGAGTCAGTCAAAATGCCATTGTTTACTGACTGCAGAACTAAGGGGATGCAAAAGCAGCAGCGACTCTTTGGAAGGAAACGAGGTACTTGCGGGAAACCTTGCGGGAAACCTAGGAAGACTAAGGGCACTTTAGCTTTATGTGGTACAGCTGCTGAGGTTAAGAGGCCTCCATCAGTTGAGGAATGTGAGCTCGGGCTTGCAGGTTTCCTCTGAGTGTCTGCAAGCACGTGTTGGGTGGTGGGGACTAGGGGGAAATAGTTCAACTTGTTTTTCATCAAAAGCTGGTAATGTGAGTTTCCAGCGACTTCCATCACTACTACCTATAATTTTCTAGCTATTTTATCATCCATTGAATCTTTTCTTCCAGTAGCTCTGACGTCCGAAGTCAAAACTGAAACACGGAAGGAGAAAGCAAAGAAAGCTTCAAAAGGAGGAGAGCGTCCGGTCTTTCGTCCTGCGGTCCCTTTAAGAGAAGAACCTCTTGGGACCGGCAGTCCCAACCGACCCCAGTTTTAACCGAAACCTAACCCGGACTTCCCCCTCTTGACTCAAATAAGACCAACTTTGGATTTTCCCTCCCCTATTGACCAATCAGATTCTGTTACCAGGCAGATTTTAGCGGCCGCCGGTGCGAGCCCGGCGCCTTCTGTCTCCGGGTGGCAGCAACGACCAATCGTAGAGCAGGCCGTCCGAGTATCTAGGCAGATCGGGGCCGTTCCAGCCATTCATAAAAAAGGAAATAAAGCAACGCACGAGCCCGCTGGGCCAGGATCGTGGGGCTGGGCTGGAGTGAAGGTGGCTACGAGGTAGTTTCTCTTTCTCCCTTACCTTTATTGTTGGTTGTTTTGGAAGGTGACTGTTCAAAGGTAGGGAGGGGGCAATATGAGTTGGGAGGAGAGCAGACAAGATTTTGGCTGTATTTTCAACTGCTTCTTCACCCATGTGCACGTGCCCCGAATCTAGGACCCCCCTTTCCCGCAACCGGGTTTTCTACGCCCAGCACAGGAGTTCCGCTACCCTGAACCCCCTACTTTGCAGCAACGCGGGATTGAATGGAGGGGGAAGGGAGGGAGTGGGGGCGCGCGTAGGGAGGGGAGGTGAGGGCGATGACGTAGGGGCCGGCGACGTGGGGAGGGGGAGCTGCGGGGGAAGCCGTGGCGAGATTAAGTAATGAGAAGTTGGGCCCAGTTTTTTCCAAGCCTGGAAGGGCAGAAACTGTTCGTATCCTTTCTGACCTCCCAGGCAAATTCAGTGGTGAGAGTATATTAGAGAATTAGACAACTTTATCTTGTGGTGATGGTTGAGGGAAAGGAGGGCAGTATGGGGTCAGAGGCAGAAATGAAAATTTCTCTCTAACGTGGATTCCCAATCCCCCGTATCTCTTCCTTTACAGTTTTCCACATTTAGGAGACTGCAGAAAGGTGGGGCAGATAGAATGGAAATGGCAAAGATCTCTTTGGGTATATATGGGCCTGGAGAAGTAATGGAATAATTTCTAATTTTTGGAGAAAGCAAATTATAGAAAAAGACCACTGGGGAAATTCGGAAGCTTTCTGTTTTTCTGCCTTTCTGGGTAGAGAGGTGAGGAGTGCCCTGGGACCTCCAGCGGGAAAGGGAAATCTTGTTAAATCTTGTCCTGTCTTCTCTCAACTCTAGCCCTCATGCCAGGATGGCAGAAGATGAACCTAATGCTAAGAGCCCAAAGACTGGGGGAAGGACTTCCTCAGGTAGTGCTGAGGCGGGGGAACCCACCACCCTTCTTCAGAGGCTCCGAGGTACCATTTCGTAAGTACTCATCACCATCTCTAAACCTTGTTTCAGACCTGGGTATAGATCCCTATAGCACTTCTCTTCCTCTGTATTGGATGACCTGCACCTCCCCACAAGAGTACATCTGACCAGGGGAGATTTTCATCATGGTAGCAGTTCTTGAGCGCCTGCTAGGCTTTTCAGACCCCTTCCTCTCCCTGGCAGTCAGCCACAGGGATGGGGAGAAATCTTTTGTATGACCTCCAGCTTTTTCCTCTTCTCTACAGCAAGGCCGTGCAGAACAAAGTAGAGGCGATCCTGGTGAGTATTTGCGGAAGAAGGCTAGAGAGATGGCATTGGTGGGGGGGATGAAGATGGTGAGGATATGGGTTAGAAAGGTTTATGCAAGGGAGTCAGGGAGTCAGTGCTGTCTGCCCTGTCAGAAGATAATTGGCTTTACAACTTGTTATCACTTTGACCTTGAGCATCTCACTTCATCTCTGTGACCTCTTGTGGAGAAGCCCAGTAGAGATAAAATCAGAGCTGATCCCCTCCACTCCCCTTCTCACCTTGGTAATCCTTAAGGGCTCCTAGCCTTAAATCATTTCTAAGGTCCTTTGTCAGCCTGACACTCACTCACTCAGCTAGACTGTTTAGTAAGGATCAGAGGGTCCTACCTTGGGTATTTCTTGGCCTTAAAATTTTTCCTACCTCTCTGTTACTCCCTACTTCAGCAAGATGTACAGAAATTCTCAGACAATGACAAGCTGTATCTCTACCTTCAGCTCCCCTCAGGGCCCAGTACTGGAGACAAAAGGTAGGTTTGGTGCTGGAATTTTAGATATCAGAGGTGCTTATTTTTAAAGAAAGGCTCCCTAGGGGTGGTCCCTGGTGGTCTAGTGGTTAAGACTTCACTTTCCAATGCAGGGCGTGCGGTTTCAATCCCTGGTTGGGGAGCTAAGATCCCACATGACTCCTGACCAAAATGTAAACAACAGGAGCAGTATTGTAACAAATTCAATAAAAACTTAAAAAAAAAAAAAGAAAGAAAGGCTCCCTTAAAAAGGGCTTGGTGAATAGGAATACTCATAACAGCTCTCCTTAGTCGGGAATAAAAGTTGCTGTCCTGCCTTGGTTTACCAGAGAAAGGTGAATTCTGGATGCACTGATTCAGTCCAGCCCTACTGAGGTGATAATCTGGCTGGAACCAGGGCAACTGTGGGGATGTTGGCAATACTTGTCTCTCTCATTTCTCTTGCAGCTCAGAGCCAAGTACACTCAGCAACGAGGAGTACATGTATGCTTACAGGTGGATCCGCAACCACCTAGAGGAGCATACCGACACCTGCCTGCCAAAACAAAGTGTTTATGATGCCTATCGGTGGGTGGATGGGAGGGGGTAGATGGGGGGCTGGGGAGGTGGGCCTAGGACTACCCCCTCCTCCCTGGAGAGCCCCCTGCCTTGATGGAGCCGGACTTCAAGGGTCTCCCAACCTTGATTCCCAGGGACCCTCTGAACCCACCCACAAACCTTCTTCTTTGAGTGTTCTTCCCACTCTGTCCCTGCCTCACTCAGGAAGTACTGCGAGAGCCTCGCGTGTTGCCGCCCACTCAGCACAGCCAACTTTGGCAAAATCATCAGAGAGATCTTCCCTGACATCAAGGCCCGAAGGCTTGGTGGCCGGGGCCAGTCCAAGTATCCTTGACTGGAGAGGGTGGGCTGGAGGACCTGGGGAAAGAACCTTAGGATGAGGATGTGAAGAGCTGGAAGTGGAAACAGCACAACATTCCTACGTGGGGACCTCCAGTGTGTTGGTTACCCCTTAACTTATGTCAGATATTGCTACAGTGGCATACGAAGGAAGACCTTGGTATCTATGCCGCCCTTGCCCGGACTTGACCTAAAGGGCTCTGAGAGTGTAAGTAACAGCCCTCCGACTGCACTCTTCTCCCCAAAGTAGATGGCAGAGGACTTTGGGAGGTGTTTTGAGGCCTGACACAGCCTAGGTCGTTTGGCACAGTTTCTCAGCCTATAGGATATGCCCTTCTGCCTACGCTATGGCTGAGGCACAGGAGAAAGAGAATTTGGGGGTTTCTGGGATGGCATGATAGAAGCTACTGCCATCCCTAGTCTGGTCTTATGGTCAACATTGGTGCCTGAGAGGGGCGGAGGGGCCTTTGTTCACAGTGTAATTGGGCGTGTCCTTCCCCTGTTTAGCCAGAAATGGGCCCAGAAGTAACCCCAGCGCCTCGGGATGAGCTGGTGGAAGCAGCCTGTGCCTTGACCTGTGACTGGGCCGAGCGAATCCTGAAACGGTCCTTCAGTTCCATTGTTGAGGTTGCCCGCTTCCTGCTACAGCAGCATCTCATCTCTGCCCGATCTGCACACGCCCATGTGCTCAAAACTGTGGGACTCGCTGGTGGGTGGACCCTGTATTACGTTCAGAGAACCCTTCAGCCACTTTCAAGCTTAAAGGCTCTCCCACGTAAATGAGGAGAGAGACACCTTCTGTTCCTAGAGACCCTTCCCAGACATGCCTTAGCCCACCTCTTTCTCCTGCCTCTCTACCAGTCAGTCAGTCAGAATCACCTCCCTCCTCCATTCTGTTCCTTCCTCACCTCTTTTCCTTTTCTGGCACCTCCGCAGAAGAGGACGAACATGCCCCTCGGGAACGGTCATCTAAATCCAAGAATGGGGTAGAGAACCTGGAGGGCGGTTCTCATAAGAGACCAGAGAGACAGGTCCAGGTGAGGAAGCTGATGCCCTTGACCTTACTCCCCTGGGCTGGGGGTGTAGTACACCCTTCGCCCAGTGGGTTCAGTACTTTTTCACGTCCTGTTCCTATATTCCCTCCATTGTCCAGTCTTCCCACTTACTGTGTTCTTCTCTTTACTTTTTAGCCTCCTAAAGAGCTAGACCCCCGGGCTGGGGCTGGCCCCTCTGCACGTGGAGAGCGAAAGAAGAGTGCAGCGGAGAGCCCGGCGCCAGTAGCCAATAACCCGCAGGTTAATGCCCTAGTGGCACGGCTGCCTCTGCTCCTCCCCCGGGCCCCTCGCTCACTTATTCCGCCAATCCGAGTCTCTCCACCCATCTTGGCCCCCAAACTTTCTTCAGGCACTCTGAAAATGGCTGCACTGCCTCTGCCCAGTAGGGCTGGGGGACCCCAAGCAGCTGTTCCCATCATTAACATGATCTTACCAACGGTTCCTGCTTTGCCTGGACCTGGACCTGGGCCTGGGCAAGCTCCCCCTGGGGGGCTCGCTCAGCCAAGGGGTGCAGAGAACAGGGAAGTGGGCATAGGTGGTGACCTGGGACCCCATGACAAAGGTGTCAAGAGGACAGCTGAAGTGCCTGTGAGCGAAGCCAGTGGGCAGGACCCACCAGCTAAAGCCACAAAGCAGGATCTAGACGATACAGGAAGTGATGCCAAAAGAAAACGGGGGCGCCCTCGAAAAAAATCAGGTGGAAGTAGGGAAAGGAATTCTACCCCCGACAAATCAGCAGCTGCTGTGGACTCAGCCCAGTCCTCAAGGTTACCACGGGAGACATGGGCCTCTGGAGGGGAGAGCAACTCAGCTGGAGGGTCAGGGGGGCCAGGGCCAGTGGGAGAGGCTGAGAAGGGGGTGCTTGCCCAAGGTCAGGAGGATGGCGCTGTTTCCAAAGGAGGAAGGGGCCCCAGTTCCCGTCATGCCAAAGAAGCAGAAGATAAAATTCCTCCTGTCACCCCCAAAGTGAGTGTCATCAGGGGCAGTAGAAGCCAAAAGGAGGCTCTTCATTTGGTCAGGGGAGAAGCAGACACCTCCATACAGGGTAATAAAGACTTAAAGGGGCATGTGCTTCCGAGCTCCATTCCCCATGAGCGGAAAGACCCCAAAGCAGCACCCCCATGATAGGTATGTGGGAAGGAGTGTTTATAGCCCTATGTTAACTCTACCTGGCTGCCTAGAAGAGGCCCTTCTTTGCACTTGCTTCTCACTTGGCTCTTCATTCTCTTCTGTATAGACAGCTGAGGCACCCTGTCTTACATAGTGCCTGATTTTTGCCTCTCACCTTTCCAGCTCAGTCCCCTTGGCTTTAGAGTCACTAATCTGTAGTGACCCCTCTCCTGGATCCCTGCACTATCTTATGGGAATATAGGGATGAAATACGATGAATGCCTAGGCTTGGAGTCTTTTGGTTTTAAATCATAGAAAACCTAACTCAGACTGGCTTAAAAACAAAGATTTATTGGCTCATGTGACTGGCAAGTCCAGAGGTAGGGCCAACTCCAGGTAAAGCTGATCCAGTGACTCCGTAAGTCTCTAAATACCTGATTGATTTTCCCCCCACCATTCTACCTTCTGTAGGATCATCTTAAGCCTGGTCCACCTCGTGGCTGCCAGCACTCCTGAGATTCCATGTTTCCTCTCTCATGTCCAGCCAGAAAGAGAGGGCATCTTTGTGCCAGGAATCCTAGCAATAGCCCTAAGATTCACTTCGGTGAGGTCAGCCTGGGTCACACACCCATCCCTAGCCAGTCACTGTGGGCAGGAGATTGGTATAATAAATGCTAATTTGCTTATTTATGCTACATCATGGCCTGTACCTTTTGAAAAAAAAGGCAGGATCAGCCTCCTTAGAATCACATAGATTCCTCAATGGGGACTGGGAGTGGGGAGTTCCCGGGGAGTCACCTGACACCTGGCCACTGCTATGAAGTAGGTGTGGTTTTAGCTTGCTAGGCTGAGACCAGTTATCTTCCTTCCTTTTTTTCCAGATAGTTTTGAATTTTCCTTACAGCAGCTGTAACCTCTTTTCCTCTTATTCTGGTCTCAGGGAATGAGAAGGAAATCTTTCTCATTTGGAGACTAGCTCTTTAGTCTCATTTGGATAACAATCCCCCTTTTTCTTCCACCTCCTTCTCAGAGATGGGTATCCTTCATTCTCCCCTTTCTGAATTTTAGTTTTCTCCTCATTCTCAATGCTCCACCCTTCTGCCTCTTTCACCGAGTGAGGTTTACTCCCTAGTCATTTTATTAAATTCACTCTCTATCCACCAGGTGTCAGTCTCTTGTCATGTAAGTGTCAGGCCTTAGCTGGACCGGGATTGTGGGTTTAGGCTGTGTGTATGGAAGGAGGTACCTTGCCTATCTAGGAGCACCAGTAGGAAGGGAATTCAGGTATATATTTGGGAAAAGCAGTAAACCAACCAACATTAATTAAGGACCTACTTTATCTTCTGCATAGGGTAGCTTCCATCAGGGATTCTCCGTTTTCTTTCAGGGAGCCTTCATTCGTTTGTTCCTTTATTTCCACCATTGCAGATTTTTAAAAATTATATGTAATGTTTGTTATCTATAAAGAATATATTTAACGTGAATAAGTTATGAAGCATAATAACTAAATGACTCATCACCCAATTTGTACATTAAAACATTAGAAATACTACTGAATTTCTCGTGTTCTTCCCCTAACCTATGCTCCTGGCTCTCCCTAGAGGTCACCACTATCTTTAATTTTGTGTTTATTAACTACCTGCAATATATACATACATATATATATATATCCTTTCCATTTATGTATATACCCTTTAAAAATGGTTTTGCTTTTTAGCTTTACAAAATTTTATTCTCTAATATTCCCCTGTGGTTTGCTTTTTTTCCCCACATAACATTATTTCTAAGATTCATCCATGTTGTAGATAGCTATTATTCGCTCATTTTTATCTATATAATATTTCAAGTGCATAAACCACAATTTATCCATGTCAGTGGACATTTGGGTTGTTCCCAGTTTTTTGCATTTATAAATAATGCTGCTACTAACATTCTTGTACAGGTTAGTGCCTTTGTTTTTAGTAAGCTTTCTAAGGCTTCTGAGATGGTTCCTTTGGTCTGTACACCCTCTGAGTTGGAAACTTCCCTCTTGTCTCATTCTCTAAAAATGTTTATGTTAGATTGAACTGAACCATCCTTTGATCGTTTGATAAAACTTAACTTGGTAAGCCATTTGAGCCTGGCATTTCTTTGTGGGAAACATCTTAACTATTAATTCAATTTCTTTAATAATTATAGGCTATTTGGGCTTTCTATTTCTTCTTGAGTCAATTTAGGTAAAGTGTTTTTCTAGAGTTTTGTGCATTTTACATCATTTTTTTTTTAATGAAATTCCTTCCATGTTCTTTATCGCCTTTGCTCCCTGGGTGGTCGTGTCCTCCTTTTCATTTCTGCTATTTACTTGTGCCTTCTTTTTTTCCCCTTTGACCAACTATACCAGAAATTTTTTTTACTTGTTTGATTTAGCTGCCATTCTGGGCTTTGTTGATCCTCTCCCTTAAATATTTGTTTTCTACTTCATTAATTATGGATGTTATCTGTGGTATTTCCTTCTGCTTTCTTTAGATTTAATTTTATGTTCTTTTACATCAACTCTTGCGACCCCATGAACTATACGGTCCATGGAATTCTCTAGGCCAGAATGCTGGAGTGGGTAGCCTTTCCCTTCTCCAGGGGATCTTCCCAACCCAGGGATCAAACCCAGGTCCCCCGCATTGCAGGTGGATTCTTTACCAGCTGAGCCACAAGGGAAGCCCAAGAATACTGGAGTGGGTAGCCTATCCCTTCTCCAGGGGATCTTCCTGACCCAGGGATTAAACCGGGGTCTCCTGCATTGCAGGTGGATTCTTTACCAACTGAGCTATAAGGGAAGCCACAAATATTTGTTTTCTACTTCACTAATTATGGATGTTATCTGTGGTATTTCCTTCTGCTTTCTTTAATTTTATGTACTTTTACATCTTAATTTTTATCTAATTTTCAAGGTTTTTTTCTACTATAAGTTTTCAAGGACCCACTTCCCTATATTCTCCACATTTTTCTGTTTAAAAGTATTTATTACTTAGTTCTAAGAATATTTAAATTACCTTTATGACTTTTTGGATTCGTGATATAGAAAAGTTTTCTAAATTTCCAAAATCTAGATATTTAAAATTTTATCTTTTTGATACTAATTTTTGGTTTGATCATTTGTGCTCAGGAAATGTGGTCTCTGTGATAGCAGTTCTTTGAAGTTTGTCAGGATTGTTATTTTTATATTCTGGGGCTTCCCAGGTGGCTCAGTAGTAAAGAATCTGCCTGCCAATGCAGGAGATGTAGGTTCGATCCCTGGGTTAGGAAGATCTCCTGGTGAAGAAAATAGCAACCCACTCCAGTATTCTTGCCTGGAAATTCCCATGGACAGAGGAGTCTGGCAGGCTACAGTCCATGGGTTCACAAAGAGTCAGACTCAACTTAGTAACTGAACAACAATTTTATATTCTGTAACTTACCTTGGATATCTACCTGTTCTGTTGTTTTCTGCTGATTTTCCCGTAGCAGCTTGTTCCCTGGTATATTTTGTATTTTTGGATCTTGAGCTCCTATTTTGTTAATCTAAGGAAATCCAGTGGACCTAAATTGGGGGTACTTTCCTCCAGAGAGAATTTGCACTTGTTTCTGCCAGGTGACAAAGGGTGCTCCTTACCTGGGACTGTGTTAACCCTTCAGGAGTCCTGATTTAACTCAGGAGTCCCAGATTTTCTCCCCTGCTTTGGCTGGGCCCAGGGTTTAGCCTCTGTTAATGATACCGATACTAGCATTTGTCTCCAGAGCAAACCTGCTTCTCCTGCTGCATGTTACTCATTCTGCATAAGGATTCAGCTCAATGTTATTTTTTCCCTTCCTTTAGTGATCTCTTCTACTTTCTGATGAGCATGACAAACATGTTTACTGTAATTTATCCAGGATCCAGTGGTATTCTATGAGAGAGCCCTTTCTCTCCTCCATGCTGCCAGAAGTAGAAGTCCATTACTGTAGTTTTGGCATTTTCCTTCTTGTTAAGAGCTCTGCACTTGTTGGAAGCTAGTTGACTTAGCACTATCCTTAAGTCAATAATGATCTCAGCACAGTGTGAGTTATGTTAGCAGTAAGCACAGAGAGTGGTGGGAGCCCAGAGAAATAGACAGGGATGAGAAATGACTTCCTAGTAGAGGTGAGTAGGACAAGGCCAACTCATAAAGCAAGGACAGAACAACAGAAGACATGATACAAAGAACTGAATCATCATACCCATTCTGCTGCCTAAGAGCTGTAAATTCAAAGAGATTGAGTAATTTGGGAAGGCTTCTTGGAAAAGGTAGCCTTGAGTTAAGCCTTTAAGTAGAGCTTAAGTAGATTAAAAAAAAAAAAAAAGAGGAAGTCATTCCAGGAAAAGCAGGAGTTTGGGGATGTGGGATGTGAGTAAAGACATGGCAGTCTAATCCAGTAAAAAGACCTGTTTGGCAGAAAGGTTATGTATGGACAAGAGAGAGAGATCAACTGGAAGAAAAACACAACAGTTGAATGAATGGGTAAAAGTTATCCAGTGATGGAATTGAAAGTAATCCATTGATTGAATGAATGAAAGATACAAAGTTTGCATTAGAGGATGGAGGAACTGAAGTGAAAAAGAACCCTCCAGACAGCTGTTGCCATTGTCCATGTGGGAGGAGATGAGGGACTGGACCAGGTTGCTAACAAGTTGGAGGTGATAGGCATACGGAAAAGTAAACCACTGGTGATACGATAGAAGCTTCCAAGGGAACAGTGCCCTCACCATGATTGGGTTTGGGGATATATCCATTCACTTTAGGAGACCAGACCACTGGGTGATTTTAAGATTTACATGAATGTTATGGGGGTTTTAAATAGCCTATTTTATATTTTTACCCTAATATTTTAAAAATCTAACATGAAACAAGTTATTCTTCTCTTGGTCAGGAAGTCTTCAGTTGGTTAGATGAAGGGCTAAACGAAGGTTTTGGGGACTGCCTACTGCTTCCTCTCTACCATTCCTTATTCTCTCCTCAATACCCTGTTCCCCAGTCCCATTGTCTTTTTCCATTTTAGCCCTAGCATAAAGTAAGTCAGAAATAAAAATTTGTTATGTACTAAAACTTGAAATAATCTTTTGCTATTAAACCAAGGTAAACTCTATATGTCTAGTCTATGGCCTCAAATAAATGAATGTATTGTTAACTTTTGTAGGCAACAGTCAATTTTCTTAAAAACAACAAAAAAAAGTAAATACCACATTGACTAACATGCTAAACGGGGGAATTAATATCATTATATATTTGTGTGTTTTGTCTCATGGTTCATCAGTAGGCCTATTCTTGCTTTGTCTAGGATCATTCTGCTGGTTCCATCTTATGAGGTAAAGCTAATTATATATATATATATATATATATATATGCTGCTAAGTCGCTTCAGTCGTGTCTAACTCTGTGCGACCCCAGAGACAGAAGCCCACAAGGCTCCCCTGTCCCTGGGATTCTCCAGGCAAGAACACTGGAGTGGGTTGCCATTTTCTTCTCCAATGCATGAAAGTGAAAAGTGAAAGTGAAGTTGCTCCGACTCTTAGCGACCCCATGGACTGTGGCCCACCAGGGTCCTCCATCCATGGGATTTTCCAGGCAAGAGTACTGGAGTGGGGTGCCATTGCCTTCTCCAATATATATATAAATATATAAATATATATATATATATATTATTAAGACATGTTTGTGAAGAGGCATTTACTGGAAAGAGCATGAGTTCAGTTTTAATCTTACCTTTACCACTTTCTATAGGATTTTGAACATTATTTAGTCCAGTTTTTTAAACCAGATTCAAAAACAGATGGCAACTCTGTAGTCGGTTGTGAAACTAATTTAGCAGTATGCAAAGCTAAATGTTTTTAAAAAGTGAAACAGGGACTTCCCCAGTGATCCAGTAGTTAAAACTCCATGCTGCCCATGCAGGGTGGGTGGCGGGGGGTTCAATCCCTGGTCATGGAACTAAGATTCCATATGCCTTGTGCCATGACCAAAAGATAAAATAACTTTTAAAAAGTAAAATAGAGTAGAAAGTATCAATGTGCATTGCATATAGTAGGGTAATTGCATATCACTTCCTGAAACTTATTTCAGTGAAGACCATGTCTGTGTGCTCTTCAATGGTCATGATTAAAAAATTGATTTCTTATTGTGGGTTGAAATAAAACAATTTCAAAAACCAATCCAATTACTTAGCCGTTCTGAAGCTCAGTTTCCATAAAATAACATCTGTTTCACACAGATGTACTGAGGAATAAATGAGGTAGCATTAGTATTTAAACACAGTAGGAGGCCAAGCAATAATTGCTAGTAGCTTCTTTTTCTTTTCTCTGGGGGAAAAAAAAAGCCAATATCTATGGTTCAGGAAAAAAAAATTACTCATTATAGTTTATTTAACCATAGGGGTGTTTAATATATAATTGGAGCTGTATTATGACCTGGGTCCTTTAGTTTTACCAACTTTTGATGAATAAGCCAACTTCTTTCCTCAATTTGATGACATTTAAATAAATAAATGAAATCAACAAAGCTAAAAGCTGGTTCTTTGAGAAGATAAATAAAATAGACAAATCATTAGCCAGACTCATCAAGAAAAAAGGGAGAGGAATCAAATCAACAAAATTAGGAATGAAAATGGAGAAATCACAACAGGCAACACAGAAATACAAAGGATCATAAGAGACTACTATCAGCAACTATATGCCAATAAAATGGACAACTTGGAAGAAATGGACAAATTTCTTAGAAAAATATAACTTTCCAAAATTGAACCAGGAAGAAATAGAAAATCTTAACAGACCTATCATAAGCATGGAAATTGAAACTGTGATCAGAAATCTTCCAACAAACAAAAGCCCAGGACCAGACAGCTTCACAGCTGAATTCTACCAAAAATTTAAAGAAGAGCTAACACCTATCCTACTCAAACTCTTCCAGAAAACTGCAGAGGAGGGTAAACTTCCAAACTCATTCTATGAGGCCACCGTCACCCTAATATCAAAACCAAAGATGCCACACACACAAAAAGAAAACTACAGGCCAATATCACTGATGAACATGGATGCAAAAATCCTTAACAAAATTCTAGCAAACAGAATCCAACAACATATTAAAAAGATCATGACCAAGTGTACTTTATCCCAGGGATGCAAGGATTCTTTAATATCTGCAAATCAATCAATGTGATACACCACATTAACAAATTGAAAGCTAAAAACCATATGATTATCTCAATAGATGCAGAGAAAGCCTTTGACAAAAGTCAACATCCAGTTATGATAAAAACCCTCCAGAAAGCAGGAATAGAAGAAACATACCTCAACATAATAAAAGCCATATATGATAAACTCACAGCAAACATCCTCAATGGTGAAAAATTGAAAGCATTTCCCCTTGAGTCGGGAACAAGACAAGGGTGCCCACTCTTACCACTACTATTCAACATAGTTTTGGAAGTTTTAGCCACAGCAATCAGAGAAGAAAAATAAAAGGAATCCAGATTAGAAAAGAAGAAGTAAAACTCTCACTGTTTGCAGATGACATGTCCTCTACATAGAAAACCCTAAAGATCACCAGAAAATTACTAGAGCTAATCAATGAATATAGTAAAGTTGCAGGATATAAAATTAACACACAGAAATCCCTTGCATTCCTGTACACTAACAATGAGAAAATAGAGAAATTAAGGAAACAATTCCATTCACCATTGCAACAAAAAGAATAAAATACTTAGGAATAAATCTACCTAAAGAAACAAAAGACCTATATATAGAAAACTATAAAACACTGGTGAAAGAAATCAAAGAGGACACAAATAAATAGAGAAATATACCATGTTCATGGATCGGAAGAATCAATAGAGTGAAAATGAGTATACTACCCAAAGCAATCTATAGATTCAGTGCAATCCCTATCAAGCTACCAATGGTATTTTTCAGAGAACTAGAATAAATAATTTCACAATTTGTATGGAAATACAAAAAACCTCGAATAGCCAAAGCAATCCTAAGAAGAATGGAACTGGAGGAATCAACCTGCCTGACTTCAGACTATACTACAAAGCTACAGCCATCAAGACAGTATGGTACTGGCACAAAGACAGAAATACAGATCAATGGAACAAAATAGAAAGCCCAGAGATAAATCCATGCATCTATGGACACCTTATCTTTGACAAAGGAGGCAAGAATATACAATGGAGAAAAGACAATCCCTTTAACAAGTGGTGCTGGGAAAACTGGTCAACGACTTGTAAAAGAACAAAACTAGAACACTTTCTAACACCATACACAAAAATAAACTCAAAATGGATTAAAGATCTAAACATAAACCAGAAACTATAAAACTCCTAGAGGAAAACGTAGGCAAAACACTCTCTGACATAAATCACAGCAGGATACTCTATGACCCACATCCCAGAGTAATGAAAATAAAAGCGAAATAAACAAATGGGACCTAATTAAACTTAAAAGCTTTTGCACAATGAAGGAAACTATAAGCAAGGTGAAAAGACAGCGTTCAGAATGGGAGAAAGTAACAGCAAATGAAGCAACTGACAAAGAATTAATCTCAAAAATATACAAGCAGCTCCTGCAGCCCAATTCCAGAAAAATAAACAACCCAATCAAAAAATTGGCCAAAGAACTAAACAGACATTTCTCCAAAGAAGACATACAGATGGCTAACAAACACATGAAAAGATGCTCAACATCACTCATTATCAGAAATGCAAATCAAAACCACAATAAGGTAACATCTCACGCCAGTCAGAATGGCTGCTATCAAAAAGTCTACAAACAATAAATACTGGAAAGGGTGCAGAGAAAAAGGAACCCTCTTACACTGTTGGTGGGAATGCAAACTAGTACAGCCACTATGGAGAACAGTGTGGAGATTCCTTAAAAAACTGTAAATAGAACCGCCATATGACCCAGCAATCCCACTGCTGGGCATACACACCGAGGAAACCAGAGCTGAAAGAGACGTGCACCCCAATGTTCATCGCAGCACTGTTTTCAATAGCCAGGAGATGGAAGCAACCTAGATGTCCATCGGCAGACGAATGGATAAGAAAGCTGTGGTACATATACACAATGGAATATTACTCAGCCATTAAAAAGAATGCATTTGAATCAGTTCTAATGAGGTGGATGAAACTGGAACCTATTATACAGAATGAAGTCAGAAAGAAAAACACTAATACAATATACTAATGCATATATATGATATTTAGAAAGATGGTAATGATGACCCTATTTGCTGATGACAGCAAAAGAGTCACAGATGTAAAGAACAGTCTTTTGGACTCTGTTCAAGAAGGCAAGGGTGGGATGATTTGAGAGGGTAGCATTGAAACATATATATTATCATATGTGAAGTGGATCACTGGTCCAGGTTCGATGCATGAGACAGGGTGCTCAGGGCTGGTGCACTGGGATGACCCTGGGGCATGGGATGGGGAGGGAGGTGGGAGGGGGTTCTGGATGGGGAACACATGGCTGATTCATGTCGATGTTTGGCAAAAACCACTACAATATTGTAAAGTAATTAGCCTCCAACTAAAATAAATTAATTTAAAAATAAATAAATGACTTTACTTGACCCTGTTAGTACTTTCCGGCCCTCACACCCCAAGGTGCCACATGCATACACGCTTTCCCATCAAGGCTTCATGCATATACAGGACAGTATGGGTTCCTCTAGGGTCACCATGTACAGGTCACCAATGTACATCTATACCTGTAGTGACTCCCTAGGACCTAAGACAGAAGTGTTTTGTTTTTTTTTCTATCAGAACAGAATCTAAAAAATAGTTTCAGTGTGGTGAAGAATTTTAGATAATATTATGCTTTTAAATATGGGAAACAGAATAGTATTCAGTTTTGTAATTTAAGAATTAAAGAGACTGAGGAGAAAAGCAAAGCAAATAGGAAGCGGGGGAATAATTTAGTCAAAATATTTATAAATATTTTTATTTTATTCATTTATGAAAACTAACTTTTACCAAAACAACAACAATAAATCTGACAATTGGCACTGTTACACATTTTTGGAAATCTGCTTAATGCTTGACTGGATTCTCATATCTGCTTCTGCATTCAATTTGTTGCTACATAAACAAATATAAACATTTTTTTCTGTGGTGGAAACTATGGATATGGCTAGGATACAAAAATAAATTCATTCTTGCCTTGAGGAGCTCAGATTAGAGGGAGTTGGAGACCCAGGAACAGAGGGAACCAAAGAAAACTCCAAAAGAAGGCAGAAAGACAAAGTCATAGATGCAGAGAAACACATAAAGGCCCTTAGAAACTTGAAACAAAATCTACCTCACAATTGTGTGTGTATGTGTGTGTGTATGAGGTTGAGGTGGGTCTCAGTTAATAAAGGACTTATAATAACTGCTATACCTACAAAAAGTTCCTACTTTAAAGTTTCAACAGAGATGTTCCTGGAAAGTAGAAAAACTTCCTCCAATAAAAGTAAAATGTACATCTCTTTTTACAATGTTTCAAAAAGCTAGTCCTTCAAACCTTGGAATCCCTATCCTTTGAGGGGATGGACATGTGACATTTCAGACTCTAGGCAAAGCAGGGTCATCACCTCTCCATTCTTGCTCCACGGCTGACTAGGAGCTAGCCAAGAGCTGCTGGGCCTGACATGTGGACTGGTGATTCCCCACTCCAGACCAGTGGTGACAAGTTTAAACTATCTTTGGCACTCTTGGCCTCTTTCTCTGCTCATCTTTCATTACTGTACTCCTGCTTCAACCTAGCTTATCAGTTTGTATTCTCAAGAGCAAATTCCCTTCAGAATGCTCCTTCATCTTTCTTGTTCCACTGGATCATTTCCAGTATCTCTTCTATGACCTGGCTCACAATATTGAGCAAACGTTCATACTTTATCATATACAGAGCGGCCTTCTGTATTAACCATATGTTCCTTTAGCAATCAGGTACCCTATTTGTTCTTTTATACATACTGCACGTTTTACACAGGTATTTTCAAGCTATTAATCTTTATTCTGCCATCCAAACACTGAAGCAATTACCCCCTTTCATTTATATTATTGTCCCTCTGCTGGCATCACCAAGGCGATGGACATGAGTTTGTAGGCTCTGGGAGCTGGTGATGGACAGGGAAGCCTCACATGCTGCAGTCCATGAGGTCGCAAAGAGTCGGACATGATTGAGCCACTGAACTGAGCTGTGCTAAGTCATTTCAGTCGTGTCCAACTCTTTGCGACCCATGGACTGTATGTGGCCTGCCAGGCTCCTCTGTCCCTGGGATACTCCAGGCAAGAAAACTGGGGTGGGTTGCCATTCCCTCCTCATATTATTGTCCCGATAAGTCGTAATCTGTGCTCTCTTTTAGTCCTCACAAAACCCTGTAGGGTGTTAATATACCTGGATCTACTTTGCAGACATAGAAACGGAGGTTCACAGAGGATAAATCAGTCATTCCAAATCAAACAGCCTTCAAGTGGCAGGGAGGGTGGCGTCCAGGATCTGGGCTCAAATAACTAGTCTCAATGTAGACTATTAAGTAAGGTCCTATGAGGGGCAGAGGTTACGTCGGGACAGAGGTTCTGATGGAAAGGCTTCCTAGTCAGTAAGCTAACTGACAAATAGAATTACACAAGACAACACCAGAAGTCCATTTGCAGGCCGATTTTTGTTTATTTGTTTAGATTTTACATGGTTTGGTTTTGTTCGGAAGGCGTGATTATGCCCTCCAAGCTTTTGACATTTCACTCACCTTTCCCAACCTGGCCCAGTCCAGCCTCTCCCAGGCTGGATGGAGGTCCGAAGGCTGAAGGCCAAAGGCTGCCCAGGCAGGTGGTGACCTCGGAGGCAGAACCGCGGCCTCGAGTCGCGCCGCTAACGGCGAAAGATTGACGCGGTTGGACCGCGCCATTCCCCAAGCGATAAGGGGCGTAACCTTGGCGTCGTCCTTAAACATGAGTAAGAATAGGATAGTGAAGGTGACTATCTTCCCCGCCTGTCCTTTCTTTCTCTTTCTGCTGTCCAGCTCGGGCCCCAGCGTCCGTCCCCCGACCTGATTTACTAAAGGAGTCGTGTGGAATAGGGGAAAGTCACTGATTGCCATTACGGTAACTCGGTTGCTAACTCGAATGGGCTCATTTACGTATATTTGCACGTTCCAGTGTTTACTGAAGTACGCGGCAAGCCTGTACTTCTCCTCTAGCAGGGGACCCACGTCCGCCCGCTACACCGCCGCCTTCTGCTCTAAGCCGGGAGCCCCTGCCCCTTTATCCAGAAAATTTTACTTCCCTTTCGGCTTCCTTAGCTTCGCAAACGCTGCCTCGTAGGCCCGCCTCCCAAGGTTTGGCCCCTCCTCCCACCCGTAAGCTCCTCCCCTGGTCCTCTCCTCCTCCCCGGCTTCCAAATCTCTCTTCCCGCCCCCTTCTCTATTTCTGAACAGGCATGTTTCGGGCAGCTCACCCAACTCCTTAGATTACTATGGGATCCGTAGGGTCCTGAGCGTCGGAGTAGCAAGAAAGCATAGCCCACGAAGGGCCTGAATTCAGAAGAAAACTCGAGATCTGCTGAGGAATTTATTTTATTTTTTTTAATCCTGGTGGTGCGAAAGAGGAAGACAAGGTTGTGAGGCCCGGTCGGACGCGCGGCAGCGCGAAGGCCCCCTCAGGCGGCGCTGAGGGCAGCCCCGCAGCCGGGGCCTGGTGCAGCCGCCGCGGCCGCTGTCAGGGAAGCGCAAGCGGCCAATGGAACCCGGGAGCGGCCGCTGCTGCTGAGGCGGCGGTGTCGGCAGCCCGACCCCGACCGCCCGCACCCCCTCCGCCGGGGTCCCCCGGAGGTAAGCGACTCCTACCCTGTGAGTGCCCCTTGCCCGGTGTGTGAAGGGGTCCCTCTCCCACCCTGTCCAGCACAGCCTCCCCCGCCCCCACACCTGGGTTCGACTACAAAACTATCCTCTCGGTGGCACCTGCACCCCGGGTTCCTTCTCCACCTTTCTTCCCGAACCTGGGGTCCTCCTCTGCTTTTTGGCTTCCTCTTCTGTTTAGCTCCTCCCTCTGCCGGGGATTCCCCCCTCCCTCACGCTTATCCCTGTTGCCTCCGTCCCGAATTCTCTTCTCTTAAGTCGTCAAGCCTTTCCACATCATGATGCCTTTTATGGGGTCCATCCTTGTTTGTCTTTCCTCATTGTCTGTGCCCCAGCCCCCTTTCCCACGGCCTCCGCCTTTATCCCTTTTCCTGTTTTGCCCCTTAACTCCGATATCTCTGTGCATCCCCAGCCCCTGCTTCCCGGGCCTCTGTGGCCGTCTCTTCCTCTGCTGCTTCTAATTCCATTACCTCACTGCCACCCACCCACCCAGCTCCTGGCTTCCAAGAATTGTCTATTCCTTCTCCTTAAGGGATCTCAGGCCCTCACCATCGTTCCCAAAGTACTGTTGACATTCTGCTTTGACCTTAATCCTTTCTTCTCTAGAGTACTTAATGATTCCTATAACTTTCTTTAGCTTTTCTCGACCCTTCCTCAGATCTCCCAACCTCTGGAGGTTTGTTCCTGTAGAAGAGAGATCTGACAGTGCTCCTTCCCATTCAGGATTTCCAACTTTGACACCTCCCTCGAATTTCAAGGGTTTTGCTGATCCATGTGGTACTGTTTTCCCTGTGGTTTTTATGTGTTCTCTGTCACTCTACTTTACATAACACTTATTTCAGGATCAGCTAAACCTTGAGCTAAGAAGATGTGTTGGGAGGAGGGGGGAGCCTCAGCTGTCTCAGGCTTTTCTCTGGACAGAGGGTGTTTCAGAAGGATGGAGCAAGTTTGAAGCAGTTCCTATCAGATTACACTTTGCTGGAGGAATGAACAGGCCTGCATGGAAACTGAATGAGGTTGTGAGAAATTTTGTTTTGGATAATTTAATTTTAGGCTTGTCTTAGAGGGATCACAGAATATAGTGTCTTCCCACCCCTAAGAGGAATCGGTTTACTCTCAGTGGCTTTACTAGAATGGTTTTGGTTGATTCCGTAAGAGCTTAAGCCTGGAGTGGATTTGGTCAGGGGATAACTGGGAAAAGGAACATGAGCCAATGGAAAGAGCATGTATATTGAGAATCAGGACTCCTGGGTTCAGGATGTGACTTCTTCACTTGACCTCTTTTAGCGTGACTTTTTTTGGGAAAATGGTCCACTCTATAGGCATAGGTACAGTAATAGGCATATAGCACAATGTGGGGGGAGAATTTTGACTTCATTATTTGTTTACAAAACACAGGGTCCTCAGACACAAGGTATTTATTAGTAGTGATTCAGTTCTGAGAATTTTCCTTCATTCTGGTCTCTCTGTTGAACCTTTCTAGTCTCCAGCCATGGGAGTAAATCAGTTTGAAAGGCAAGCTCCAGGCCTAACTCATCTGCCTTGATTTGGTTCCCCACTGCTTCAAGTTGCTGACCAGCTTTGCTGTTCCTCTTGTTCTTGAGCCATAACTCCAGATTCTGTAGGCGTAAAGTACGTTTGTGGGAAAATCCTTTGAGGAAACTGGCTGGAAAAGAACACTTGGATTGAGTTGGGACTTAGGAAGCTAGTTGCTCACCTGTATACCATGTCTCGCTCTTGGCCTCCAGTAGTGAAAAGGACGCGTGAAGTTCCCTTCATCTTCCTACTCTAAGCCTGTTTGAAAGTAATCATGCTACCTTGTCCCACTTCCCCCTTTTTCTGCCTCCTCGTTAGCCAGCCAGTGTCCGAGTTCATAAGTCCCCTTTTAGGAGCAGCTTTGCTCCTTGGGAGCACCCCTAAAGATAAGTCATATTCCTCCTAGTTGCTCTGCTTCCTTCTCAGAGCTGGGTCCACACTGTGTGAGAACACATTTGCTGAACACTATCCAAAGCAGCAAATTGAGATTGTCTGATTTGGGGAAGAAGCTTGAGAGGGACGTTTCAGTATGTGGCATGAGACCGCAGAGAGCCTAGTTCAAGTGCATTTGGAGCTTGTGGTGGGGAGGAACAGTTCAGAGAGAGGTGAGTGTACAGGTTGCTTTCTTTGCCATCTGTCAGTTACACCAGGGGCTCCCAGAGCTGGCTTGGGCTGTCTGGCTGGTATCTGCTTATACCAGCTCTAGAGCCCTGAACAGATTTCTCCGCTTCATTCAATATTGACTTAACTTCCCTGAGACCACTGTTCTCCCTACCCTATCCCCTAATGCCACTCTGCCTTGGGGCCTTGGTTAAGCATTTACCTGGTTCCTGGTAGGGCTCGAGCCTGTTTGATGGCTTGGTTTTGTGTTTCTACAAGGGAAGGGTTGTACTCAAACTCCATTTTTACCATTGAGGTTAAGAGGGAAGGATGAGCTAAGACCTCCTTAAAGAAAGGTTTGAGTTAGACTTCGAGACATGAAGAGGGAGTCCTCAGGAGCAGAACAGGCAGCTTAGGATGATTAGAAGTCCCTTTTGAAGAGCAGCTTCTTTTTAAAAATTATTATTAAAGACATATGTGCATTTGGTCACGAATCCAGTGGTACTTAAAGAATTTATGATGAAAATCAATAGTCCCTTTCCCTTCATCCCTACTCCTAAAGATAACCACCTGGTTATTTTAGTGTTTCTCTCTGACAGTTATTGCCAGAGCTTTAGATAAAATTTTTGTTCTTCTGTTTTTTGGTTTATTAATCATTACAAAAGAAGACTGTGTTTTAGAAGATTCATACTTCTCTTGTTTATATGTTGTTTTTGTTTCTACTGGAAGCCTGAGTACTTTTAAATGACATATTTGAACCTTCTTTCCATTAACTTTTTAAAAAATTATTTATTTTTAAATAGAGGATAATTGCTTTACAATATTGTGTTGGTTTCTGCCATACATCAGTGTGAATCAGCCATGGGTATACATATGTCCCCTCCCTCCCACCTCCCACCCTATCCATTAACTTTTAATAGCCTCTCTTAACTGCCTTGTAGGATGAAGATATTGGCTCCACTACTCTTTTTTCCAGTTCACATGATCCATCTCCATCTCAAAGGGATCTTTCTTTTTTTTTTTTCCAGAGGGATCTTTTAAAAGGTGATGGAAAATTGAGCTCACCTTTCTGTTGGGAGGTAAAGCAATAAATAAGATGATCTCTTAAGGGTCATTCTATGAAAATACAGGAACATATTAAAAACATGAGGACCGATCTGAAGCAGTCATGTTTATCTAATTCATGGGAAAAGATTTCAAGAAGGGAATGGTGATTAACTATGTGAGGAAATTGATTTGGGGCTCTTTACATCTTGTCCTAGCAGAGACCAATTCACCAAGTTGTTTCATGGAGGCCAGTGGAGGGTTGTTTGTCTAGAATCTTTTGAGGTGATGAGAAGCAAGAAGCCAAGTTTAGTGATAGTGTTCCCTACCCCCAGAATCTTCTGCAGACTTGGATGCTCAGTCACAGAAGACATGCACGTGTGCCTCTCATCCTTCCCTGCTGTTCTCTGCTTGGCCCTGAGCAGCCCTCTGATGCTCACCTGAGGATTCCCTTCTTTGCCCAGACATCAGGTGTGGAGCCAGTTGGTTGTCAACATTCCCCGTCCTCCTCCCACACACACCCCTTTCCGAGAAGCTAGCTGCTAGTCTGGGCCACGGTACACCTCTTCAGTTCCCTTCTGGCCTCACCGGAAGGCCACTTTAGGCTCCCAGTGTGAAGTGTGGAGCCTCAGTTGTCTGTGTCCTTGAGAGCCAAAGGAGTCTTTTGATATTAAAGGTTTGGATTTTCTTCTCTGGGGTTTTTCTTGTTCTCTGACTTAAAAGGGGAAAGGTGGTGAATACAGAAACCGTTTCTTCCTTTTTTGCTTTCTAGTCCTTTCACTCTCTTTAGAACAGTTACTCATCAAAGCTATATTTTCTTTGCATTTCAGAATGAATTAACTGATGTTAAAGGCCATATCTGAATTTAGGTTTTGAAAAATCTATTTCTTATTTCTTATTGCCTAAATTACCAAAACAACCTACATTTCCTTCAGCTCCTCCTTCTTCCCATGAGTTGCTTCAGAGGCAGGGAGTTCCTGAGTCTCAGGAAGGCCAGGAGGGAAGCCAAGCTCCAGTTTGGTGGTTTCTAGTGGCAGAGCTGCTCTTTACAGGAGAGGAGTTTGCTTTTCCTCCTCCTCTTGACATTATCTGTTCCCTGGGGAGTAAAGGCTGTCAAATGGGGGACCTGTTCTGTTCAGTGGGCAAGTCCCCTAAATACTGTGATATGGGATTTCTAGCTCAACCCTGGGATAAAAGAAATGATGACCTCCTCGCCTTCCTTCCTGCTGCCAGTAGTAATCCCAGTTGTGACCATTTCCAGATCGTCTGTATTTCCTAGTGAAATCTGAAATGCTGTATGTGGGAGGATGTCTGAACTTCTTTTCCCTTGGAAGTTTTGATAAGTGGTCTTTTAGGAGCTTTTGGTGTCTTGAAAATCTCTGGAGTAGAGGAAAGAGTCATGTGCCAAGCATAGAGAGATTGAAAAAAAAAAGAGTTGGTTATATAAAGTGATTTGAGTCTGTTTTGTGAGTGTCTGAGCAGACCTAAAGGGTAGTAGTGGTCCCAGTTGAACTTGAGGAATTTGAGAGCCCTCTGGTGCAGTGTGCTACAGAGTTGCAGCAGGTACTGATTAATACTTCCCTCTTATTATTCCTGCGCGACCCACAGCTGCGAGTAGAGACAGATCCACATGGGCAGAGGCGGCCATGCCGGTTCTGCTGCTCAGAGGTCACTGCCTCATTTGGGAAAGAGCATAGTGAAAGAGTCGCCACCTTCTTGCTGATTCCAATCTCAGACTGCATCAGAGAAATTTAATTGGGGGATGAACTTCTTGCTTGACGGAGTTAGGAGAAAAATAAACTGAAGTAGCCTTTTTTTTTAATACTCCTTGAGAACTTAAGAGTTCTCCATCCATCTTCCTGCACAACGTCAGTGGTTGACTGCTGGGGAAGAGGAAGCTGGACTATGTATGTTGGGCAGATGAAGGTAACCTTGAGTCTTAACATTTCAGAGGTTCAAGAAGAGGCACTGAAAGAGTAGCAGTGGAAACTCGGGCTTTGCAGAGTGACTAGAGAGTCTGTATCTTGAGCCTCCTTCCACTTACTTGGGTTCACTAAGGTCAAACCCCACTTATCAGGTTCGTTGATGTCACTATCAGTTGGAAATTACCTGCCTTCCAGCCCCACAACTGATTCTGCCTTCCTCCTGCTCATGCTCTTGAGTGTGACGTAGCCGCACGCTATTTGTATTTGTGACGAGGCCTCTTGAGTCCTTTGCTACCTACAGCCAGACTCTGGAGCTGCGTCAATCTGACATTAATATAGTGTACCTCTCCCAGTCCTTACTTTGAGATTTCCTCCTGTTCTGCACTGATTCTCCTGATCTGGATTTAGTGAGTCTCTGAAGAATCATTCTAGGCAGGCAGTGGCATTTATCAAGTGTCCTCTCACTGACTTTCCTTCTGATCCCTCCAGAGAGGGATTGTTGGTTGTATGTTTTCTTCTCCTTTGGAGATTCTGGACACATGGCTTCCAGCCTATCTTTTTGTCTTCTCACAGCCCCTCTAGTTCTTGAAGTGTGTGTATGAGGATGGGGGAAAGTAGGGTTGGGATAGGAGAGGGCTCACAGAAATGTTTTGGAAGAGTCTCGAGTAACAAATGTTAACTAAGTCACTCTCCTTATAAACAACATAGGCATGTGCACGTGCATTGTTTATTAACCTTTTAGGTGATTAGGATTTAACTAGCATTTGTAGCGGAGAAGGCAATGGCACCCCACTCCAGTACTCTTGCCTGGAAAATCCCATGGGCGGAGGAGCCTTGTGGGCTGCAGTCCATGGGGTCGCGAAGAGTCGGACACGACCGAGCGACTTCACTTTCACTTTTCACTTTCATGCATTGGAGAAGGCAATGGCAACCCACTCCAGTGTTCTTGCCTGGAGAATCCCAGGGACGGGGGAGCCTGGTGGGCTGCTGTCTGTGGGGTCGCGCAGAGTCGGACACGACTGAAGCGACTTAGCAGCAGCAGCATTTGTAGAGTACTACTGTGTGCCTGTACTAGACTTCCTTGTAGTTCAAACAGTAAAGAATCTGCCTTCGAGGCAGGAGACCAGGGTTCGATCCCTGGGTTGGGAAGTTCCTCTGAAGAAGAGAATGGCAATCCACTCCACTTTTCTTGCCTAGAGAATTCCATGGACAGAGAAGCCTGGTGGGCTATAGTCCATAGGGTCGCAAAGAGTCGGACACAACAGTGACTAACACACACACACACTGTGTGCCAGGGACAGACATGTTAGTTCTTTCGCACACATAAAGTTACTCACTCTGTTAATACACAGTGACATTAAGAAATAGACATGTTTCTTCCCATTTTACAGTTGAGGAAACAAACTCAGAAGATAGGTGGTTTGCCTAAGTTTACACACATACTGGCAGAGCCTGCATTTTGAATCTCAGCCTGTTTGAGTCCCAGTTCAGGAGTTTCCCACCATCCTTCAGCTGCCACAGCACTGGAGGAAGGGAGCATGATGTCACGTCCTCAGACGAGCAGAGAGATGGCACACCTCAGCAGGGCTGGCCATGGATGTTTCTGAGCTGTTTTCTTCTCGGTAAAGCCTGGTGTGGTGGTTGCTGGCCATTATTTTTTGGGTGCTTTGAGTCTAAAAGGGAAGGTAAGAAAAGTATCTATAACTGGAAAAACACATCAAGATTTTAGCGCTAAATAAAGGTGAGATGTTCAGGACCTGTGTATGGAGTGTTATATGAGGAAGAAAATAAAGTTTAAAGAGGAAAACATAAAGGTTACTGGCAAGGCATTTGAGGGAGATACAGGAAGAGCATGGAGGGAGAAAAGCATTTGAAGAGTGGGGACAAGAGAATTAAGACCAGAATTGCTTCCCAGTCTATCTGAAGAATTTGTAAACCTATATAAACATAACACACATAAAGCAACATTTGGCAAATACAAGTTAAGAACAGAGGCTAAATTGAGTAACCAAGCACAGGAGTAAAGAGTAATAGAGGGGTCAGAGGTGGAAGGAGGGAGTCAGGGTAAGCTTCCTGGGAGGGCATGACTTTTCATCTGAGTTTGAATGAGTCCTGGAAGACATAAAGAGAGGGGATGCCTGGGAAGGTGTCCTGGCGAGGGCCAGACCTGAGGTCGGCACCACTAATGGTGTGTGTGTGTGTGTCTCCCTTTCTCTTCCTTTCTCCCTCCTTCCTTCTCTAGCTTGGAAGCTCAAAGTCTGGCTGTGGCCATGGGAGACACGATAGTGGAGCCTGCCCCCCTGAAGCCAACTTCTGAGCCCGCTCCTGGCCCACCAGGGAATAATGGGGGCTCCTTGCTAAGTGTCATCACGGAGGGGGTCGGGGAGCTCTCGGTGATTGATCCTGAGGTGGCCCAGAAGGCCTGCCAGGAGGTGCTGGAGAAAGTCAAGCTCTTGCATGGAGGCGTGGCCATCTCGAGCAGAGGCACCCCCCTGGAGCTGGTCAATGGGGATGGTGTGGACAGCGAGATCCGTTGCCTGGACGACCCACCCGCACAGATAAGGGAGGAGGAAGATGAGATGGGGGCCACGGTGGCCTCAGGCACAGCCAAGGGAGCAAGAAGGCGGCGGCAGAACAACTCGGCCAAACAGTCTTGGCTGCTGAGGCTGTTTGAGTCAAAACTGTTTGACATCTCCATGGCCATTTCATACCTGTATAACTCCAAGGAGCCTGGAGTGCAGGCCTACATTGGCAACCGGCTCTTCTGCTTTCGTAATGAGGATGTGGACTTCTATCTGCCCCAGCTGCTTAACATGTACATCCACATGGACGAGGACGTGGGTGATGCCATCAAGCCCTACATAGTCCACCGCTGCCGCCAGAGCATTAACTTTTCCCTCCAGTGTGCTCTGTTGCTGGGGGCCTACTCTTCAGACATGCACATTTCCACTCAGCGACACTCCCGTGGGACCAAGCTACGGAAGCTGATCCTCTCAGATGAGCTGAAGCCCGCTCACCGAAAGAGGGAGCTGCCCTCCTTGAGCCCAGCCCCCGACACAGGGCTGTCTCCCTCTAAAAGGACCCACCAGCGCTCTAAGTCAGATGCCACCGCCAGCATAAGTCTCAGCAGCAACCTGAAACGAACAGCCAGCAACCCTAAAGTGGAGAATGAGGACGAGGTAAAATTCCCGGGCGGGACGGAGGGGCAAGCCAGGTGGCATGGAGACAGGATGTCTGGTTCAAGGTTACTCTGTCCGTTTCACTCCTTCCCTCTGTTTCATTTCACCAATTAAAGATGGAATGTTAGAATGGAAAAAGACCTTAGGATTCATGTATTCCAGCTGCCTCATCTTACAAAGGAAGAACTCAGAGACCCAGGGAGATAAAGTGACTTGCCTCAGGTCGTATAGCTCAGTAGAAAGGCTGATACTCCTGACTGTCCAGTGGGTTTTTACTAAATTGCACTGCCATCCTCTTACTTCCTGAGAACTGTGGCAGAGACCCTCCCCAGCCTGACTTGAACCCTGGGATATCTACCAGGACCTCTCAGAGCAGCCACCATGGCGGGGAGGAAAAGGGGTTCTGTGTGTGAATTCTGTGTGTGCTGGGGGAGGGGAGATGATAAGTAGACCCTCAGCTTTATTCCCCTGGCCACTGCTCTTCATAATCCCTCTCCCTCACTCCCTGGAGATCCTGCTCCTTGTTGACATAAGGGTAAGGTTCATTCCCTATCACTGAGGCATCTGCAGAATGCCTTCCCGCCTGCCT
This sequence comes from Bubalus kerabau, assembly GCF_029407905.1. Taxonomy (NCBI): domain Eukaryota; kingdom Metazoa; phylum Chordata; class Mammalia; order Artiodactyla; family Bovidae; genus Bubalus; species Bubalus kerabau. The sequence goes on from NC_073629.1 coordinate 20,284,126, forward strand.
TTCCTTGGGGGAAGGGCTGTCTTGCTTGTCTCTTTCCCATATCATTTGGGAGAAGCACAGAAGGAAGAGGGAGGCAGTCCTGATATGGAGTAAATCTTGGGCACACCCAGTGTCAAGTCAAGGACCTGAACCCAAGAAGAGAAAGCAGCAGTTGGGGTGTCCCATTTAGGATACAGAGTGGGGTGAGATAAGCCATCAACTGGTCATATTGTTCAGTCTCTAAGTCGTGTCTGACTCTTGGCGACCCCGTGGATGCAGCACGCCAGGCTTCATACACACCATTTATTCCACATCTGGACAGAGAGCAGGGAAACTTGCCCCGTGAACAACCAAGTGTTAGTGACCTACCTAATGTCCCAGCCAGAAAATGGTCCCCCAGTCCCCACCCCACCCCTGACTCCCCACCAGCCAGGCTCGCATCTGGCTGCCAGCCTAGCCTTAGGGAAGAAGGGAGAAAAGACCGAGGCGTTTGCTCTTGCTGGAGAATGTGTGTAGCCATGGTGCTGGCATCTGCCTCTCTGGGGCCCACAACCCACCCACATTTTTGATACAATGGGACTTCTTTCAAGTAAAGAGGTCAGAGTGACTAGGGCAGGGAAAGGCAGGAGGGAAAGAGAATACAGAGCCTGGTCTGTCTGGAAATTTGGTGGTGTGATGATAATAGTGAAACTAAAGGAGCTAACATTTCTTGAGCACTTAGTACGTGCCAAGCGTCATGTCAAATATTTTACATTTAATCCTCACAACAACGTTAAGAGACAGGTATTATTTTACCACTGAGGAAACAGAGAGGTTAGATGATTTGCCTCAAGTTTCTCAACCAGTGTCTGTCACACCCAGCCTCAGCTGTCAGAGTCCATACGGGGAAGAACAGCCTAGGCCTTAGCCATGAAGGTTTCCACGCCCATGCACAGGCAGGGCCCAGCTGTTCTCAGAACCAGAATGGACCATTTTCATTTCCGGTTGAGCTTGGCAGGAAGCCCAAGGTCATGAAAGGAGGCTGTTGCAGAGCAAGAAGAATCATCCAGAGCTGGTGGGACTAAGGTCGTGCAGGGTTTGGGAGCTCCTCTTGGGGTCAAGCCTGTAGTGGTATGAGTGTGAGCAGCTATAAGTGAATCCCTTGGTGCCTCATGTCGGGCGCCTCTTGGCTTTTCTCCGTAGGCATTTTATAGTAACTTACCTTAGGACCAGGAAAACTGAGGCCTTGGGCTTCCTGTCCTCTGTTGATCCTTAGTCCCTTTTGCAGCCCACTACTGCCTAGGAGGGGATTTGGGGTGATGCTGAGACACAGGTATTCTGTGAATGCTAAAATCCTCTAGATTGGCTTCTCCAGCTGCCATTCTTCCCAACCTGGCTCCTTTTTCTTGGGTCAGTAGATCCAGGGACGAAAGGAGACACCACTCCCAGGTTATATGATGCTAGCAGAAAGAGACACCAGAATCCACTGTGGCTCCCCAGGAAATGTGAGAGTGAGAGTCACCAGGAGTCTAAGCATTGGAGTCTTCAGCCCAGAGGTCTCTCCAAACCCCTTTGACTTTTCGAAGATACATCTTTCAAGGCCTTTGTCTCCCAAGTACTGGTTTTCTTTCTTCTAATTGTCCACCTCCCCTGTCATGCAATATTCATTCACTCAGCCTGTAGTTCTCGAGCTTGTCCACGCAGAGCCTGTGCTGGAAGCAGCAGGAATGGAGGATAAAATGCTGTCCTTTCCTCCAGGAACTTACAAGGTAATAGGGAGATCCCATTATCTAGGAAGTTGTTTGGTTTGTGACTCTTCAATTTTGTATCCTGAAACTTGACTGAATTTCTTAGCTAGCGATTTTCTGGTGACTCTCTTGAAATGTTGATTCCTGCACGTGAGGAGGAAGTATACAGCTCACTAAAACAAAACACAGGATTGTCTAAGGTCTGAACAGAGACTCTCAAAGGAGAGACACCCTGTTCGCCCTCTCTGGCTTTCCCCGTGGGTTCTGAGTTTAATACTGTGCTCCCACCACCAGCAGGGACCCTCTGGAGGGTGAAGCGAGGACTCCAAGAAGAATCCCAGGTGCTCGTGCAGTCTCTTCCTGCCTAGGGTCTCCCAGCAGAGTTCTTCTCTGCCCACATTTCACAGAGGGTTCTGTTTTTTAATGAGGAATCCTTTACACTCTCCCCTACAAGTAAAGGGCTCCAGCACTGATTTCTCCCATCTCCCATTCCCGCTCCCACCCGCCGCCCCAGCCCATCCCTTCAGAGCAGTTTTTCTCAACCTCGTCAGGGAGCTCTTAAGTGGTGCAGGTAGTTTTCCTTTCCAGTTGTAACCACTTGGTGGATATTTTGGCCTAGGGTGGGGGCTCAGGGAACGGAGTGATTTAGATCCTACCCCCACCCAACATGTTCCCCCTGTAATGTAGATCAGCGTTGTCTTCTCAGGGCTATAACCTTTGTACAAAGAAATCTGTATATCACACTGGAAGCCCAGGAGGCCTTCCAGCCCGATAGAGAGTGATGTCAGCTTCTTGGCCTCAAGCTTCTCTCCTTAGAGCTGACTCAGTTTGAGTGACTCAAGTCTCCAGAGGAGGAGAGAGGAGCAGTTCATGGTATATCTCCCTGCCCCCAAGGCTGTTAATGAGTCAGACAGAACCATCCTGTCTTTAGAAGCAGCTGGAGCGGGGCTTGTGGAACCCAAATCCTGCCTGCTGTTCCTTCTCCACCCAACTCCAGGGTAGAGATTGAGCCAGCAAGTCATCATCAGCTTGTGCATCCTGGCTGCCTTGGTGCTCCCTCCCACCACCACTCCCCTCCAAGCAGAAGAGCTGTGGCCTTGGGAGAGTGTACAGCTTGACTTCTTCAAAGTGCCACTCTCCCCGGATTCTTTAAAGAAAGACCCAACAAGAGGGCTTCCAGCTGGAATAGAATGTAAACCGTGGAATCAAATTAAGTAGATGCTTGAAATTCTGATTGCAGAGTAGCTCAGTGACCACTGCCCTCCTGCCCTGAGAGCGGCTTTGACTTTGTCTCTCGAGTCCAGGACCCTCCCTTCCTGTGCACTGTGTACCCATATTGCCCCTCTCCCTGTCCTGGGAGACCTTGGTGGACAGAACCCAGGGTGGGCCTGTGCACGAGTGCAGCAGAGCCGCTCAGTGACTTGCAGCACCAGTCCTGTCCCTGTTTTGCTCGCAGACGCTAGTAAGACAGGAATGGGGTGAGTTTTAGCTAACTCCCCTGAACTGGGACTAGGACAGCTGCTGTGGAGCAGCCAGCCACTCGGCTTTCTCAGACGGATTCAGTGGGGACCTGGCTTCTCAGCTTACATCCAAAAATTGCAGTTTATTGAGTGTCACATGAAACGGCCTGATCGGAAGCCTGCAGAAGTTTGGTAGGTAAGAGAGTTACTCGTCCTTAACTCCCAGCAGCACCTAGCACAGACGTTTCATGCTCCTGGGTCCCTGCTAGCCCTCATCACATGATTCAAGGGTGGGATTGGGTTTCCCAGGGTGATAAGGAGGCTGATTAGAGAGGAGACGTACCTGGCACTGAAAGGTTAGCTCTGCTTTCTCCTTGACATCTCCAAGAAGCTGGAGCAACATGGGATTTCTGGTATGGGGGCCATGCAGCTTATTAAATTCAGTCTCAATGGTGGTCTCCATGGAGAAGGGGTTGGTTGAGCATGTGAGTGAATAAAGAGGAAGCAGGAAAGCTTTGCAGCATCAAGGTACCTGCCTCCCTGACGGATCCAGCTGTAGGATTTTTTCCTAGAAGGAAGACTTGTGCAGGCAAGAACAGAAGGGCAGGAAATGAAAAGCAGAGGCCACTACCTCTTCAACCCTTCTGACCTCAAGGTCTACGCTAGCTTTCTAGCATCTTCCACAATGTCAAGAATCTAGGCAAGTGGCATTTGTGGGCTGACTTTCTTTCATTAAAGCAGAAAGGTAGAGCTGCATAAGAGAAACAGTTATGATCCAGGTTGGAGCTAAATTCTTTGCCTTTGTCTCTCTCCCTTCCCTCCCTGCCCCTTTCTTCTCCCCCTTGCCCTCCGGCCCTTTCCCAGGAGCTCTCCTCCAGCACCGAGAGTATTGATAATTCATTCAGTTCCGTAAGTCGGGCCAGGCTGGGACTGGGTGGCAGGCTCCCCCCATGGCCGCATTTCCTCTCCGTCCCCAGGTCTTCTGAGTCCCCAGGTCAAGGCTGGAGTTAAAAGTTGCCTTTTCTTCCTGGGACTTCAGCCCCTCACTCCCACGCCTCCGAGACCTGGAGGAGCCCCTGCTCTTCATTGCCAGTGCTGAGGGGCTCAGTTGATCCTTCTCCCAGGACAGCTGGGTTGTAGTGCAACACAGCCCCCAGCCTTGGTTCTCTAGAGCAAACAGCTGGGAGAGGTAGAATTTACCCCTGGATTGAAGCCAAGAACTGCTTGGCAGAAACCCCCAGGATCCTGTTTCTCCCACCCAGCACCCTTTCCCTGTGGCTTCTGCAGTAAGACCATCAAATACTTATTCAGTGTCTTCCAAATGCCAGGCCCCATGCTGGGTGAGCTGACTGGAGAAGCAAATAGGATTTGGCCTGAAGGAACGCTGCGCCTCCCCACACCAGTTTCCTTTTTAACTTCACATTTCTTCCAGGTCTGAGTTCTTCCCTTTCCCAGCCCCCTGCCCAGGATGTTTCGTAACCCTCATTCTCCTTTCTTGTTCCCTCTGGACTAACCCCTGACCCTCCGGTCCCACAGGGTCTCGGACCTTGTTGCTGGGCAGAGACGTGAGAGGAAATGCTGGACCCTCTGGGAGTTTGGATAATTCTTTTACATTTTACTTTTGATTTGTCTTCCCAATCAGTTTTCTCTGTTCTGTGCTGATCCCCTTTCAGTCATAACTCCTATCTCCTCCCATGTGGCAGTGCCTCTCTCTCAAGGCCGGGGGTCATATTTCCAACATGCTGACGTAACTTAGGGGCTCCCAGCCCAAAGGCTGAATTGAGGATGGGAAGGAATTCTGTTGTTTCTAATCTGAAATAACTACGAATTGGTTGGGGTGGAGGGTCTTCGGGACCATGACCATTTGCCACCTGAGTGGATGGACTAGGGGATCAGGATGAATGAAGGAGTGAGTCTCCAGATTTCCTCTTCCTTTCTTTCTCTCTCTGAAGCCCCTAGGATATTGCCAGGGACCAGAGGTCTAGTTCTGTTGTCTTCCTGTCTTTATCTCTTTTTCAACCCTGCCTCCCAAAGCATTCCTGACTGATTCAGACACCTGGGTCTTCATTACTGTGTGGGGCCCTGGGCCAGTTCCCCTGTGGGTAGAGCCTGAGAGCTGAGCTGTCCCTTTGAAGCCTGGCTCTGAGCACATGCAGAGCTGGGCCTGGTACTGCTCAGCTTTCCAAAGAAGCTCTTTATGGCAATGTGAGGGGGTGAGGGTAGAAATTCTCACTCGGGAAACTGAGCTTGACACACAAAGAGGGAGAGAAGCCTGGTGAGTGAGATACTACTGTTTCTATTTGAGGAAGAGATACTGTCCTTGCCTAGCTCAGGAGAGATGGGCCAGGGAGCTGGGTGGCCATCTTGATAAAATGCCCCTTAAGGTGGAAGGACTTAGGCTGGGAAAGGAGCCCTTTTCCATGTCTAGCTGAGCCCATCTCTTTCCCCATCCCCGCCTGACTCCCAACACTGACTTTGCCCTTTCTAAGAATGAAGTGCCCAGAGTGAGCAGCCAAGCCCACAGGAGGGAGCCAATGTGGGTTGCCTAGTCCCTGAGAGGTAGGGGAAGAGGATCCAAGGAGGAATCACTGAGAAAGACAGGACTTCAGGGCCGGCACCAGGGCCTGAAAGGAGCTGTCTTCTCCACCCACCTGTGCACACCTCCCAGCCTCCATCTGCTTTTTCTTTCACCGTTGATTGTTCCCTCATTAGTGCAAAGTCTGCTCATCCTGCCTCATACCCTGCATGCGCACTGACCCTCGGCGAGAGATTGAGGGGTGGGCAGGGGGGTGCTGTGGAAGCAGCAGCAGTCACTTGAGTGGACTGAATCCTCCTTTGAAAGGAGGGGTACTGATTCACAGCTCCCCTCTGGAGCTCTGCGGGCCTGCTGGACACCCAGCCCAGGGATCCTGTGGGGAGAGGGATGGCCTCGTTGTTGAGATGGGTGAAGCACTTCAGGTGTGAGCAGCATTGCTGTCTGGGTCCCTGGCTGACCTCTCTGGATGTCATCCTCCCGTCTGTCTGGGAGCCTTGGGACAGTTCCTCAGGAACTCAAGTCCAAGAGAAGTGGGGTGCACTGAGTGACCTGGAGTCACACACCCCCCTTCCCATCAAGAAACAGCCTGTGAAGGAGGGCAGTGCTGGCTTTTCTGCCTGTTCCCAATTCAGGTTGCTGGCCGTGGGTGGGATCTCCTGAGAGGGCCGTCAGGTCTCCCTTCCCTGGAGTACTGGAAACACTGGGACCCCTGGCCTGCGGGGCTAGTTGTGACTGAGTAGGAGGACCACTTTTTTCTATGGTTTCTTCACCATCTTTTTCTTCACGCCACCCCCCTGTAGCCCGTCAGACTGGCTCCTGAGCGAGAATTCATCAAGTCCCTGATGGCGATTGGCAAGCGGCTGGCCACACTCCCCACCAAGGAGCAGAAGACACAGCGGCTGATCTCAGAGCTCTCCCTGCTCAACCACAAGCTCCCTGCCCGAGTCTGGCTGCCCACTGCTGGCTTCGACCACCACGTGGTCCGCGTGCCCCACACCCAGGCTGTCGTCCTCAATTCTAAGGACAAGGTAGGTGGGCTCGGGCCTCAACCAGACCCCTCATCTGTCTCTACTCCTGTGGCTGTGTGTACAGGCCCAGGGAAGCCCCCCCTGGCATCCTGGACTCCTCCATAGCTCATATGCACCTGTCAGCCTTGACTTCACCTCCGCTCTGTTGTGATTCCGAGCGCCCGCCTGTCACTGTTCTTGGGCTTTATTTTTCTGGACCAAAGAGGCCTAATGTGTTCAGCTTGCCTCCTGCTCTGTCTCAGAGAAGAGCCACTCTCCTCACCTTCTAGTCCTTCTGGGAGCTCTTCTCCAGCCCTTCCATAACTCTGAGGCTTTCCAGGTACAGCAACAATAAAAGTAGAGAAATGTTTGTTTCTAAGACCTTTTCTGATCACAGTGGGCAGAGAGAAGGAGAGAAAGGTGCCCAGTTCACGTTGGAGAGAATTAGCTAAAGTAGTATGCTGGTTGAAATGAGTACTAATGGTTCAGATGTTTGTTTGTTTTTTCCAGAAGACGTATTGAAGAGTAGAATCCTGGGCACAGTGCCCAGCTTTTTCCTAGTCTTTCGGTTTTGAGGACAAGTCCGCAGAGGCATTCAGGCCGCTCTGATGGGTGGTAATTGATAGTTTGGGGTGGTTTTTGGTCAGGTGCACCCTCTGTACATTTTGAAGCTCAGCTGAACATTTGCTAGACCGATATACTCTCAGCCAGACTCTTACATATGTATTCACAGGATCAGTTCCTGCCCTAAGTAGGGCATTCCTGCTGTCTGGGGACTGATGGAGGCGCTGGTGCAGGGGTGGGTAGCAGGACAGACTGTGTTACCAAGGTTGAGTTTGGGGGAAGCAGTGGTGGAGAGATATTACAAATACTGTTCTCACTACCCCCCAGGCTCCCTACCTGATCTATGTGGAGGTCCTCGAATGTGAAAACTTCGACACCACTAGTGTCCCCGCCCGGATCCCCGAGAACCGAATTCGGAGCACCCGGTCTGTAGAGAACCTGCCCGAATGCGGCATCACCCACGAGCAGCGGGCAGGCAGCTTCAGCACTGTGCCCAACTATGACAACGATGATGAGGCCTGGTCGGTGGATGACATAGGCGAGCTGCAGGTGGAGGTGAGGGAGCTCCGAGGAAGTAGTACTGGCCACAGGGCCTGTTCCAGGCGCTTTCAATGTATTTGAGACAATACAACACTCTCTGAGGCAGGCTGGAGCAAATGCCCAAATGAGTCGGGTAGTTAGTGACAGGGGTGAGCAGGGAAGCACTGAATAGGTCTAGTCTGGAATAAATTCGAAAGTGAAAGAGGAGAGTGAAAAAGTTGGCTTAAAGCTCAACATTCAAGAAAACGAAGATCATGGCATCCGGTCCCATCACTTCATGGCAAATAGATGGGGAAACAGTGGAAACAGTGTCAGACTTTATTTTTCTGGGCTCCAAAATCACTGCAGATGGTGACTGCAGCCATGAAATTAAAAGACGCTTACTCCTTGGAAGGAAAGTTATGACCAACCTAGATAGCATATTCAAAAGCAGAGACATTACTTTGCCAACAAAGGTTCATCTAGTCAAGACTATGGTTTTTCCTGTGGTCATGTATGGATGTGAGAGTTGGACTGTGAAGAAGGCTGAGAGCCGAAGAATTGATGCTTTTGAACTGTGGTGTTGGAGAAGACTCTTGAGAGTCCCTTGGACTGCAAGGAGATCCAACCAGTCCATTCTGAAGGAGAGCAGCCCTGAGATTTCTTTGGAAGGAATGGTGCTGAAGCTGAAACTCCAGTACTTTGGCCACCTCATGCAAAGAGTTGACTCATTGGAAAAGACTCTGATGCCGGGAGGGATTGAGGGCAGGAGGAGAAGGGGACGACAGAGGATGAGATGGCTGGATGGCATCACTGACTCGATGGATGTGAGTCTGAGTGAACTCCAGGAGTTGGTGATGGACAGGGAGGCCTGGCATGCTGCGATTCATGGGGGTCGCGAAGAGTCAGACACGACTGAGCGACTGAACTGAACTGGAATAAATTCAGTTGGAGCTTGTTTTCCATCAAGAAGAATTTAGGCTTAACGTAAAGAGGAACTTCTAAGCCCAGGGGACAGTGGAAAATTTAATCAAAATGTATATTGAACACCTGCTATATAAAGCAAGGAAGAATAAGTCATATGTTTGTTCATTCAAGGAATATTTATGGAGCGCCTTCTTTTTGCCCACTCTGAGTGCTGTGTGCTAGTAAACAAGGCTTGGCCCCTGCCTGCAAGGAGTTTATGACCTAATAGGAGAGAGAACAAGGCCAGTCAGCAGGTAGATGTAGTGTGGTGTGATCCAGGTTGTGCTGGAGAGAATTCGGTGCCAGGGGAGCATCTTCAGGTGGCTGCTGCTGCTGCTAAGTCACTTCAGTCGTGTCTGACTCTGTGCGACCCCATAGATGGCAGCCCACCAGGCTACCCTGTCCCTGAGATTTTCCAGGCAAGAACACTGGAGTGGGTTGCCATTTCCTTCTCCAATGCGTGAAAGTGAGGCTGCTCAGTCGTGTCCGACTCTTAGCGACCCTATGGACTGCAGCCTACCAGGCTCCTCCGACCATGGGATTTTCCAGGCAAGAGTACAGGTGGGGGTGGCGCTTATTCCAGACTTGGGGTTGGACACACCCCAGATGATTTCCTGGAGGAAGTAATATCTCAGCTGAGGCCTGGAGGTAGGTAGGAATTAGCTGGACAGAGTATTCCAGGCAGAGGGGACACCTCGTGCAGAGACCAGAAGACACAAAGGAGCTTGGCCTATTTTATGAATAGAAAGAAATTTTGTGTGGCTCTGATGTGTGGTCGAGAGATGAAGAGTGGTAAAGAATGAGGCTGGAGAGGCCAAAATGAGCCAGATATAAGAAGGATCTTGTAAGGTACAGAAAGAAACTGGGATTTTGTTCTGGGATTGTAGGAATCCAGAACAGGATTCTGTTAGAGCTATGACCCAACCAGATTCCACTTTGTGAAAAGGCAGACTCTGTACTTGAGCTGGCAGTCCAACTGGGGAGATCAGATGCAGAAATTTAAGAGAAAAAAAAAAAATCTATGTATAAGATACACAACAAAGCAGTGTGCAGAAATGGCAAATGGGGTTAGGAGAAACGCACTGGCACAGAGAAGAAGAAAAGAAGAGGCTTGATATGGGCCTTGGAGGCTGATAGTTTACAGTTAGAGGTGAAGAGATAAGATTGAACGGCTTAGGGCTTCCCTGATGGCTCTGTGCTAAAAAAAATCCGCCTGCTAGTGCAGGAGACACAGGTTCAACCCCTGGTCAGGGAAGTTCCCACATGATGGGGAGCAACTAAGCCCATGTGCCACAACTGTTGGACCTGTTCTCTAGAGCCCAGGAGCCACAACCAGAGAAGCTACCGCAGTAAGAAGCCTGAGCACCACAACTAGAGAGTAGCCCCTACTCAGCAACAAGAGAAGCTGCACAGCAACAGAGACCCAGCACAGCCAAAATCAATAAAAGATTGGATGGCTTAGTTTAAAGAAATGCTCAGAGGAACCTAGCCTGGAGAGGGTCTGTTCTGGACCCTAAGGAAGACTGCATTCCTGGCCTTGGGGAGCTCTCAGTATAAAGCTGAAAGTTCGGCTTTCTGTGATGGTCCTGGCAGTGGTTTGCAAACTGGAATGCATTGGAAGTCTTCTGGAGGCTTCGTTAGGAATTCATACTTCCGGATCCCATTCCCAGTCATTAAAATTCAGATCGATGGTGGCTTGGGATCTGTGGTTTAGCAGCATTTCAGGTCATTCTGATGCAGCTATAGTTGACACATTGAGAAACACTGCTAGAGGGTCTGGGAGCGGAGTGGGGAACCTAGATAGTGTAGGGTCCAGGAGATGCATGACCTGGGGAGACTTCTTGGAGCAGAGTTTGAAAAGGAGGACTGGTCATGCTGTGGAGAGGGCAGTGTGAAGGGTGCTCTGTAGAGGAGGTGGAAGAGGCGCCCCTGTGCTCAGCGCTTCTGACCTGCAGTGCCCTGCCCTCCCCAGCTCCCTGAAGTGCACACCAACAGCTGTGACAACATCTCCCAGTTCTCCGTGGACAGCATCACCAGCCAGGAAAGCAAGGAGCCTGTGTTCATCGCAGCAGGTGACATCCGGTATGGGCAGACCACGCGGCCCCTCCTTTTTCATCCCTCTCTTAGGCGCCACCTGTCTCTTTGTTCCCTTCTTTTCTGTCAGCCTATAGCTTCCTGCTTCTCTCTCCTTACTCTGTCCTTGTCCTGAGGCCACCAAACTAGAGGGAGTGAAGGTGTGGGTTGGGAAGTTACTGGGCTACTACAGAAAGAAAGTAAATTTTAAAAGGACTCCAAAGGAATGAAAGCACCAGAGGAAGGTCTGAGCATTTCCCAGAGTGGGTCTCGGAAGACAGAGGACATGCGTGTCAGACGCATTGCTCAAAGGAGGAGGAGATGGTGTGGGAAATGCAGATGCTGGAGCTGTATCTGCCCTGATGCAGAATCTTGATAGGAAAATGGGGAGGGGCTGCTAATCTGCATTTAACATGATTACAAGGAGAAGGAAATGGCAACCCACTCCAGTATTCTTGCCTGGAGAATCCCAGGGATGGGGGAGCCTGGTGAGCTGCCACCTATGGGGTCACACAGAGTCGGACACAACTGAAGCGACTTAACAGCAGCAATATACATCTTAAGAAATAAGGTCAATAGTATTATAATAACTCTGCATGGAACAAATGATTACAGACTAACAGCTATACAGAAAGAACTAGTAGTTACCAGCAGGGAGAAGGAGAAGGGGAGAGGAAACACAGGGGTAGGGAACTTGTTAAAAAGATTTACTGTGGGATTATATGAAATTGTGTAAGTGAAACTTTTTAAAGTTGTAAAGCACATAGAATTTAAAGAATCTTTCATTGAATAAAAACAAAACACTAAATGAAACAATTTCCCCTAAAAAAAAAAAAAGAGACAAATACTATATCACTTATATATAGACTATTAAAAGACAAACTAATGAAAATTTTTAAAAGACAGACTCATAGATACATACACCAAACTAGACTAGCAGTAGGCAAAGAGAGAGGGAAGAGACAAGACAGGGGTAGAGAATTAAGAGGTACAACCCACTATGTAGAAAATAAATAACCTACAAGGACATATTGTTCAGCACAGAAAATATACGCAATATTTTATAATAACTATAAATGGAGTATAACCTTTAAAAATTGTGATTCACTGTGTTGGATACCCGAACATACATAATATTGTTTATCAACCATACCTCAATTTAAAAAAATTTAAACAAAGAACTTAACCTCAAAACACTGCTCTAGGTCCATCCATGTTGTTGCCAGAGGCAAGATTTCCTTTTTTCTGGCTGAGTAATATTCTATTTTGTATGCATACCACCTGAACTCTGAAATACAAAAAAAAAAAAAAAAAAAATGATTACAAACCACCAGGTGAGCAGAAAGGTATCAGTGGTGTGTTTCCTTCCATGAGTCTCTCTCAGCCCAGGTTTCTATCTCTGTGTGCCCAGAGTCAAGGAAACAGTGCAGGAAATGCTGGCATAGACAGGGACAGGAGGCTTTGGGGTTGCTCCTCCAAGCAAATGATACAGTTTCTTCCTGCTAGACGGCGCCTTTCGGAGCAGCTGGCTCACACCCCCACAGCCTTCAAACGAGACCCGGAAGACCCTTCTGCAGTTGCTCTCAAAGAGCCCTGGCAGGAGAAAGTACGGTGAGTTGGGTGGAGATCCACCCTCCATGTTCTGTCAGTCTCTGAAAAATCCATCAGGCCTCAGGCAGTCTGAGTCCTTACCTTGAGGGGGGTTTGATTTGAATTTTTTATAGAAGCTGTGTCTCTGTCCTCAACCTGGCATCACCCCGTTCTTTTTTTTTTTTTAATATTTTTTATTTTATTTTTGGCTGTGCTGGGTATTCATTGCTGCACGTGGGCGCTTTCTCTAGCTGCAGAGAGCAGGGGCCACTCTCTAGTTGTGGTGCGCGGGCTTCTCATTGCAGTGCCTTCTCGTGTTGTGGAATACAGGCTTTAGGGTGTGTGGGCTCAGCAGTTGTGGCATAGGGCTTAGTCGCAAGATCTCACATGGGATCTTCCTGGACCAGGGACCAAACTGATGTCCCCTGCGTTGCAAGGCAGATTCTTAACCACTGGACCACCAGGGCAGCCTGGAATCACCCTTGACAGTTTTTTGCTTCTCTTCACAGGCGCATTAGAGAGGGTTCCCCCTATGGCCATCTCCCCAATTGGCGGCTCCTGTCAGTCATCGTCAAGTGTGGGGATGACCTTCGGCAGGAGCTGTTGGCCTTTCAGGTGTTAAAGCAACTGCAGGTAAGAGAAGTGGGGGAGAAAGAAAGGAAACCCAGCCCATCTGTAGCCCACCTGAGGTGATCACACAGGTCCTTCTGCCGGAAACTCTGCTGGGGACCAACTTCCTGCCTAGGCCGAAGCTGGATTTCCATTAAGCTAAGCTGGTGCCTCTCCCCAGAAGTAAAGCCCCAGGAGCAGCTCCACAGCGCTCTCTTGTGGCCCTTTTGTGACTGGCACCTGTTCTGATCACATATCAAAAAACTCCCAACTGATTTGCAGCAAGTGGTTTGCGGTGGGCTGAGATGTCAATCCCTGACCCCCCAGGGTGGATGCCTACAAGCAAATTCACCTGTTTAATCAGTTCTTGATATGAATATTTTCATTTTCTGGCGAAGGTTCCTCTGAACCTAAATCTCTTGGTCTTTTTCCCAGTTGTTTGAACTTGGATTAACAGCTCCCACTTGCCCTGCCTGGGATGTGACCGTGAGGTCTCCTCTCCTCTCTCCCTCTTTTGAACGTCTCTCTATAAGATGCCTTTTCCTGCATGCCACCCTGTGTGTCAGACCCTGGATTTCCTTTCAGAACTTCCTGGCCCTCAGTGGGATAACAGGGTTTTTACTTACTCAATGGCCTAGAATCCAAGGCCACCAAGGATGGAAACTGTCTGAGGTTGGGAACAGAAGGGATGTTAGCCTCCTCCTCTCATTTCAAGAGTCTGAATGCCACTGTGTGTCTCCTCACAGTCCATTTGGGAACAGGAGCGAGTACCCCTGTGGATCAAGCCATATAAGATTCTTGTGATTTCGGCCGACAGTGGCATGATTGAACCAGTAGTCAACGCTGTATCCATACACCAGGTGAAGAAGCAGTCACAGCTCTCCCTGCTCGATTACTTCCTACAGGAGCATGGCAGTTATACCACTGAGGCATTCCTCAGTGCCCAGCGCAATTTTGTGCAGAGTTGTGCTGGCTACTGCTTGGTCTGCTACCTGCTGCAGGTCAAGGACAGGTAGGTGAATTCCTGTCCCTTATCCTTAGCTTTTCTCCAGGGTTTCCTCTGTCTCCTCATTTATTCATCACCGCCTTCCACTGCCAAGATGTAAAGATGAAACAAACAACATATTTTAGGCGGAGATAGATGTATTCCTGTTCTATTAAGGTAAGAAGGCAGACTGACAAGTACCAGGGCAAGGGGCAAAGAAGTGAAGCATTTATGGGAGGAGGAAGGGTCTGAGCATGCAGAGTCTTGAAAGACAAAGGAGAATGAGGACAGAGAAAGCTGTGGATGGAAAGGAAGGATGTTCCAGGCAGAGGAAACAACTTAAGGTCATTTAAGCATGAGCTACACTGCATGGCACAGTAGTAGCGGTGATGTCACGTTAAGTTGAGGCTGGATTAGTAGGGCCTTCATGAGGCTCGGGAGGTTTATTCTGCAGGCAGAGGAAATACCGTGAGCCAGTCTGTGTTGAGTGTGCCCGCCCTGTGGCACTGTGGGCAAGGGTGGATCAGTGGACCTTCAGCTGTCAAACAAGAGGTGATGAGGCCTGGCGTGAGGGCAGTGGTAGAGACTGAGAGCAGAAAGGAGCAGATGAATGTGAAAGACAGTGGACACAAAATTGAAACTCCCAGCTCTGAATTCTCTTCCGGCATGTGATTTCCAAAACTCAAGTGATCTGTTGTTTGGCCCAGAGCTGCCGTTTCTGCCAGTATCATGTGACGTTCAGGAAGCTCATCTTTGCACACAGGTGAACAACTTACCATACAAAGGTTATTACACCCTTGAGGCCCTTTTTAAGACCGTCTCCAGACAGTAACTCAGGGTCAGTACTTGGAATGCACCTGTGAGTTGTGCCTCCCAGAGGGCACAGGGCAGCTGTCCTGGGAAAGCACTAGCTCAGTGGCCTGTGCTTCCAGGGTTCCCAGTGGGATGGCAGCACATTAAGGTTAGCCAGCGGAGCCGCTTAACAGAAATCTAGCATCTGTTAAGTGCCTGCGATGCCTGACATTTTTTTAAATTGAAGTATAGTTGATTTGCAATATCATGTTAATTTCAAGTATACAGCAAAGTGATTCAGTTATGTGTCTATATGTATGTGTGAGCGCAGATACACAGGAACTTGGTGGGCTACAGTCCATGGACTTGCAGAGTCAGACATGACTTAGTGACTAAACAACTATGTATGTGTGTTGCTTAGTCGTGTCCAATTCTTTGCAAGGCTACTAGAGTGGGTCTTCTAGGGGATCTTCCCAACCCAGGGATTGAACCCAGGTCTCCCACATTGCAGGCAGATTCTTTACCATCTGAGTCACAGGAATATATATACACAGACACACATATATATTATCAGATTCTTTTCCATTATAGGTTAATACAAGATATTGAATATACTTCCCTATGCTATAAAATAAATTCTTGTTTATCTTATATATAGCAGTGTGTATCTGTTAATCCCATACTCCTAATTTACCCTCCCTCTTCCCCTTTGGTAACCATTTATTTTGTGTGTGAGTCTGTTGCTGTTTTGTAAATAAGTCCACTTATTACTCCACCATAATATTTATCTTTTTGTCTGACTTATTTTAGTGTGATGATTTCTAGGTCCATGCATGTTGCTGTTAATGGCATTATTTCATTCCTTTTTTATGGCTGAGTAAAGCTTGGTTGCAAGCTTTAGACTGTCCCTCAGGAGTCAGCATTTGGAACCCAGGGCCCAGAGAGCCTAGAGCCTGAGCCCCTATGCTGAGTAAGTGGGGGCAGGGAAGCAGGTGATACTCAGGCGTCTGGGCTTTTCTTTAGGAAACTAATATATTTAAAAGATGAGAGTCCACCTTTTAAAAGTGGAGGAAGAGACAGGCAGCTGGTAAACCTTTCATAATAACTCAAAAAAGAATAGATGTAGTTAAGTCCCGAATGGACTCATCCACTGGAGGGAAGCGTCAGCAGTGAAGGTCCCCCTAAGTGTTTCCGAATGAGGCCCCTGCAGCAGTGCAGCTGGAGTCCCCTCCAGCGGTTAAGGAGAGAAGAGTAACTGCCCTTCATTCACTGGCTTGGGACCTTGGACAAGTCAGTCATTTCTTCTCTCAGGGCTTGTCTCCTCACCTGTAAAATGAGAGGCTGGACTAGGACATCTGGGGCTTTCTGGCTCTAAGATTAAGTGTTGCTAAATTTGTTATGCTTCCCCAGAGGGTAAGGACTCAGGTGGGACTGGGTTCTCCCTGTCCCTCTTCTTTTGGCCAGTCAAACCCACCCCAGAGAAGGTGGCCTCAGACCTGAGCTCTTAGCCTAACAAAGCCTCTTTTGACTCTGAGGAGGTCCCTTATGGGCCAGGCCTCACATGCTTAGCATGTTAATTGTTCCCCTCCGACTGGCCATTCATATGGGAATCACAAAGACCTGGGATTTCTCTCTCTCTTCTTCATGCTGCTAGCCTGTAGGAATTGCCTCCTGGGAATTTTTTTTTTTATGTAAGTGGTTTTTTTACATAAGACAGTTAAAGCTGACTCTTTGAAGCCCCCACACTATTTTACATTTAAACTCCACTCAGCCTGGGATTGGAGAAAGCAATGGCACCCCACTCCAGTACTGTTGCCCGGAAAATCCCATGGATGGAGCCTGGTGGGCTGCAGTCCATGGGGTCGCTAAGAGTCAGACATGACTGAGTGACTTCACTTTGACTTTCCACTTTCATGCATTGGAGAAGGAAATAGCAACCCACTCCAGTGTTCTTGCCTGGAGAATCCCATGGACAGAGAAGCCTGGTAGGCTGCAGTCCATGGGGTCGCACAGAGTCGGACACGACTGAAGCGAGTTGGCGGCAGCAGCAGCAGCCCAGGATTGCTGTTCCCTTCCAGTGGGGTTTCTGATTTGCAGTGGGCCAACAGGAATTACAAACAAAACACAGGTAATTAGGTTGTAACTGGCCACCTCCCACTAAGCCAAGTGCTTGGCCTCTAGGACAGCTGGCCAGAGCGCAGAGGCTATCTTTTCTAGCTTCCCAGTTTTCTGCTAGATTGGGATTGGGTGCTTAGAAGTGCGATTATTGGGAAATGGGGATAATCATAAAACTATTTTGTTAATGATAGCAAATCAGACCCCACTGCCTTTGTTAGCAGTCAACTTTTCTAACTCTTTCTTCCTACTGCCAGCTTTGGGTTCTAGGGGTTGGACCGAGTTCTAGGCAGCAGGAAAAGTGGCAGGGCCCTTGCCTGGTGTCATGTGGCCAGTGTGTTGCCGTTTAAGCTCCCACCTCAGTCAGACTTACTACTGTCTCTTCCATCTGCCCCCTCCTCAGACACAATGGGAACATCCTGTTGGACGCAGAAGGCCACATCATCCACATCGACTTTGGCTTCATCCTATCCAGCTCACCCCGAAACCTGGGCTTTGAGACATCAGCCTTCAAACTGACCACAGAGTTTGTGGACGTGAGTCAGGAAGGCGAGGTGCCTCACTGGGGTGTCGTGGGAGGGGGAGCTGGTAGTCTCCCCGCAAGTGGGAACAAACAGATCAGAAGTGGGAGTAAGTCAGGGTGAGGTTGGATGTCCTGGGAGGCTTCCTGCCTGCTAAGAGGTGGGCAAGTAACAGAGTTCGGCACGTTTAGCTAAGGGAGGAAGTTGTGAGCTCCCTTGCGCACACAACTCTCTCCTCGCAGGTGATGGGCGGCCTGGATGGCGACATGTTCAACTATTACAAGATGTTGATGCTGCAGGGGCTGATCGCTGCTCGGAAACACATGGATAAGGTGGTGCAGATCGTCGAGATCATGCAGCAAGGTGGGCTGGGGAGAAGCTTATGTTCAGGACAGGGTGGGACCCATAGTGCCTCGGGATTCCATGTTGGGGCCCTGGGGCATGGAGCCTCCAGAAAGTTGATTCCACCTCAAGACTGGGGGTGGGGATCCCAGCTCTGATCCAGTGCCCTACCTCTCCTTCCACATATTCCTCCCGATTCCTGACAGCTAGTCCTGGGGGTGGGAGGGCTGAGGCAACAGAAACTACCTCCTGTGTGCACTAAGGGGGAAAAAAAAAAAAGGAGTCCCATCTCCAGCCTCCTGGTCTCTTCCTGTCTCCCCATCCTTTGTCCAGCTCTGAGTTTGTCTCCTTCCATTGCTTGGCTCTTCACCAACTCAGGTGTTTTCAGTCACCACCTTGCTCCTCATTGGCCTCTGACCTCTGATGGCCCTATCCTCAGACCCATTCCCTGGGCCATACTCACCCTTTCTGCTCAGAGCCAAGCTGTGTTCTTCTCTCCTCTTTATCTGCTCTCACTGCTGTTTCCTCACGGCCTTGCCATCTATAGTCTTTTGTCCAGGACCCCTCCTCTCCCATCTTCTCTGGGCCCTCATCCCCATTTCCTCCTCAGGGCTTTGGTGTCCACCCATTCTGAGCTGCCAGTCTCCTCCTCCCCATCCCTGCTCCCACCCCACAGGTTGTCGCCGTTGC
Source organism: Bubalus kerabau (assembly GCF_029407905.1). Taxonomy (NCBI): domain Eukaryota; kingdom Metazoa; phylum Chordata; class Mammalia; order Artiodactyla; family Bovidae; genus Bubalus; species Bubalus kerabau. The sequence goes on from NC_073629.1 coordinate 20,302,601, forward strand.
TCAGGAGCATCCCAGTCTGGCCCCGTGATGACGGTGGCCCAGGTCATCTGTGAGTGTCAGACGTAGCATAGGCAGAGGCCTGCAACCAGATAAGTGCCCAGCTCAGGGCCCGCTCCCCAGACTCTTCCTGGCCTTCCCTCTGGGTCCTAAGACTGCTCCCTCCGCCCTTCCTGGAGGAGATGCGGTGCTGACCCCCTGCCCTCCTCTGCCCTGTGCCCTTACCCAGAAGCACTTAGGAGTGTGGGATGAAAAGGGGCTCAAGACAGGGCCTCCCACCAGTCCTCCCTTCTCTGCCCAAGCAGACCTGCATCCATGCTGTCAGGGATCTGAGTGGGCGGGCAGGGGCAGCAGGCAGCCTGGCTCTCTACTGTTACGCTGCCCCTCCTCCTTTCCATGTGTGACCCTGTTCCTCGCTGCTGCCCCCAGGTTCTCAGCTTCCTTGCTTCCATGGCTCCAGCACCATCCGCAACCTCAAGGAGAGGTTCCACATGAGCATGACCGAGGAGCAGCTGCAGCTGCTGGTGGAGCAGATGGTGGATGGCAGCATGCGGTCTATAACCACCAAACTCTATGACGGCTTCCAGTACCTCACCAACGGCATCATGTGACGCCCTCCTCCTCAGGCCCCAGCGCGATGGGGGGGGTTCAGGGGACCCTCCCTGGGAAGGCCCTTGGAGAAACCCTAAGCCAGGAAGCCCCACCCCCCCCAGCCATCCACCAAGGGGAATGGAAGGCAAGAAATACAAAGGATCATGTGGTAACCGTAGAGCTTGCCGGGGCGGGTGGGGAGAGCCAGCTGTGGGGTCCAGACTGACTGGGGCTTCCTTGCCGCCACCCCAGCTGTGTCATTATTACCACCTGATGGGCTCCAGGACTCACTGCCCTCCAGAGAACAGAAGTGATAAGTGTGGGGGGCGCTGGGGCCTCGCTTCTCCTCACCAGGGTCCGAGAGGTTCTTTCCACAGGCCATCCGCTTCATGTATTCTAGGTCCCAGGAAGAAAAGAGTAGGTTCTTGGTACTGAGGACTTGATCCTGTGGTTGGCCTTTGGCCATGCTGCTGCCTGACTGTCCCCTCCCAGGGACTGAGCCCTAGCCCAAGTTCCCCTGGGTAGGTGGGCTTTGGCATAGGGTCCTGCACTTGCTGAGGTCCCCCATCCCAGAAGTGAGGAAGGGAATGATCACGGCCCCTCCAATCTGAGGGTACTGGCCTAGCTTTGGGGAATTCCTTGCCCTGATCCCTTCCCCACACCCAGGGAGATAGCTCTCAATTTTTTATTTTTAATTTTTGTTTGAAATAAAGTCCTTAGTTAGCCATCTGTGTCATTTCTGAGATGTATTTTTTTCAGGGGTGGGGAGTGGACATGCCTGTGTTCAGGTTACAAAAGGAACCACACAGAACAAGGGGAAGGAAGACTGCGTTTTCCCTGCCTGTCTTGGTCAATAACCACCTCGTCCCCCAAGAAGGGCCTTCCCAGCTTTGTCACTCACCTCCCTCCCAGACCCGTCCACATTGCCACATAAAAAGAGGAGCTTGAATGGGGATTAAACCACGAGCAGTTTTAATGGTCTGGTTTTCTCCCTCCCATTTCCCCCACTGTTAGTATTATTACTACAAGAATAAAGGATTCCTGAGAGCCTGTCCCCTCCTCTCCCTGGGACCCCCTTGACAGGACTCACCCCCACCAACCCCCCTCCCCCCCTGGATTTCTGGGGAAAAAAAAAAGTGAAAGGCACTGCAGGGGTGGGGGCTGGAGTGCCAGTGAGTCTGAAGGGCATGCTGGGGCTGCCATCCGTGCCCAGAGGTGAGGAGCGTGTCCCTGACCACCCCAGTATCAGGCCTTCCCATCCTCCCACCCCCACCCCCTATCCCACATGGTAGGGGCTGCAGCAAGAAAATAATTAGTGTTGGGCTCAGAAGGAAGGAATGGAGGACCCACTCTACTAGGACCCGAGGGGGGACCGCAAGTAACTACCATCCTCAAAAGCTGGTTGTCCTTGGGGGTTAGCGGAAGAGGAGCTGAACAAAACGTGAATTATAATGGAACTCCCCAGCCCAGGGGCCAGGCAGCAGCAGTGACCCAGGGCTCCCGAGGCAGAGGGCGGGGGCTCAGTCCAGGCCTGGGCCCTAGTTGTCCCCACTGCCCCCTTGCCGAGCCCTGATGAACGCCATGCCATGTGTGCGGAAATGGGTCTTGAGGTTGAGAGGGCTGTCGCAGCTCTTGCCACAGACCTTACAGGTCAGCGGGCCTCCTGAAGCAGGCAAGGGTGACTCTCCACCATCTGGGTCGGACCTGGAAGGAGGGGGAGCCTCTTCCTCCCCATCCCCCAGGCCTAGGGCACTGGCACTCCCCACACCCCGTTTTTTCTTGTGGCTGATGAAACGGTGACGGCTCAGGGAGCCAGGCGAGGCAAAGCACAAGCCACAGTCGAGGCACTGCTGGGCACCACCGTCCACCCTCAAGCCCACCATAAGGCTCTGTTCTGCTGAGCTGCCGCCCCGGTAGCGTAGGGGGCCGTGGCCGCCCGACCCGGGTGCGCCCCTGGGGGACTTGGCTGGAGGTGTCGTGCTGTCAGGCTCCTCACTGCAAGAGTCTGAGGACTGGCGGCGCTTCCGTCCCGGCCCCTGGAGAAGAGAGTAAAGGAACTGAGTGTCCGGGGCCTCCCACGGCCCCAGCACCCTCACCCAGTGCCCCGAGGCCGCGTCCACGTCCGCGCGCGGCAGCTTGGGCCTCCACCTACCTGGGCTCTGGCACCAGGGCCCCGAGCCAGGGCGCTCCCCCGGCCAGGGGACTGGGCCCCAAGCGGCAAGCCGTGCCGGACCTGGACGTGTTTCTCCAGGATCAGGCGGCTGCTGAAGGTGCGCTTTCCCTCTGTGCAATACCTAAAGGGGAGAGCGGGCGGGTGGGCGCCGGGGCACAGCCCACAGACCAAGGCTCGCGGCTTGAGCAGAGGGAGGCCTCAACCGTCAGTCCACTCAGACCTAAGAGGCAGGCGGGAAGGTTGTTTTGGGGAACCAGGGTTGTGGGCACCCTGCTAGACAGAGAAGAGGACAGGGGCACAGGGGTGAAGGTTACCTGCAAGGGTAAACTCGCTTGATACCCTCGTGGTTGACCCTGACATGGCGCCTCAGGCTGGGGGCCGAGCAGAAGGAGCGCTCACACAGGCGGCAGGGAAACTTTTTCACCGACTAGGAGAGCAAGGGGTGGGGGGGGGGGGTCTTAGAGCCAGGCTCTCATCTGGGACCCCATCCCCACTGCCACACAGGTCAATCCCAGGCCAGCCCCTCTGGCTCCCAGGGGGCGCCCCCCCTCACCTTGCCATGCTCCTTCTTCATGTGACCCACATATTCGTCACGCTCAGGAAACCAGGAGTGACACAGGCCACAGGTCCAGCCGCCAGGGCCCCCGCCCCCACCCTTCATGCCTTTGCTCCCCAGTTCTCGCCGGGGCCGTTTGGTTGGGCGAGGGGGCTCAGGGGAGCTGGGCGGCTCCTCTTCTTCTGAGGTTGAAGAAGATTCCTCAGTAGGGGCAGCGGTTCCTGCCCGAGACACAGCCAGCTCCTCGGGCTCTGTCTTGGGGGTCAGAAGGGCACCCCCAGCTCCTTTCCCAGCGGTCTCCTCCCCCGGGCGCCCAGACTGATGGGTGTTCTGTGAGAGGGAGACAAGGCGTGTGGCTGTTTGGGGGGAGGGCCTGGCTTTGCCCAAGTCCTGGCCTCTCCCCCGCTCCCATTTCCAGAGGGGTGTGTGATCTTAACCCCGGATTGATACAGCTGAGCACCCTGCCTCTGTCTCTTGACTCCTGTACCTTGAGATGTTCCAGCATGGTCCTTTTTTGGGCAAAAAGCAGAGGACAAGATGGGCACTTAAAGACGCTGACACGCTGGGGCAGCAAGTGCTGGTCGAAGTGTGAGGAGAGGAGGGGTTTATGAGTGAAGACCGTGTCACACATTGCGCACTTGTAGATCATCCTGTGTGGAAGGAGAGGACAGTGCCCACATCCTGCCCCATCAAGGCCCGATCCCACCCCACCTCCCACCCCACCCCTATGCTCCCACCCCAGGTCTCACTTGGCCTGCTGCGTGTGGAAGCTGGGATGCTGGGTGTAGAGGTGGGCGTGGGCGCTGGGTGCAGACTTGAAGGCCATGGGGCAGATGGGGCACTTGTGGAAAACCTCGCAGTGTGACGTCTGGATGTGGGACTTGATGGAGTTCACACCCCCAAACACCACTGCACAGCTGGGGCACCTTGGGGAGAAAGTTGGAGGCACGGTGGTGAGTGGGGAGCATCTCTGCAGCCACCCCCAACCCCACACTCATTCTTGGGGACCGGGTGACCTGAGAAGTTAATCGGCAGTGGAACACGAGCAAGTGGAGGAAGGAAGGAGCCACAGGACCCAGTCCCAGAGGGGAGGCCTGCGGAGGTAGAGCTGGTGCTCCAGAGGTGGCCCTGCTCGTCCGCTCCATGGGGCTTGCCCACTTCCGTGGGGAGCGACGGAAAGGCAGGGAGCTCAGGCTGCACTCGCCAACACAGTATGGCTGAGTGATTCAGCAGGAGAGATGGGCTCGCCTTCTAAAAGGCTGGTCCCAGGAGCCACGAGACCATCAAGTACAGGAGGAAAAGTGTCGACATATGGGGAGGAGGTGTGGGAGGCACCTGTATCCTACGCGGCGAGAGAAATGTAGGCAGGCCTCCCGGAGATGGGTCTGAAAATTGGCTTGCAGAAAGTTGCCCCCACACTCAGGACAGACGTGGGGAGGTCGGTTCTTATGCATGCGCTGGTGGGCGCTGAAGCTGCAGCGGTTGGGGAGCATCATGGGGCAGGTTGGGCACACCTGTCGAGGGGGTCAAAACAAGGTGAGTCTGTGAGGAGGGGCCTGACCCCATTCCTTCTAACCAAGCCCCCACGCCTTCCTAGACCCTGTCCCCATGGCACCTGGCTGTCCCCTTCCCAGGGAGGGGCTGTGAAAGGCAACTCACGTTGCTGGTGGCCCCAGGGGCGGGAGGCCCGAGCTGCTGGAAGTGGGCAGCCATGCCGGCCTTGTCGCGGCACTGCTCCTTGCACTCCAGGCAGCGGAAGCACGTGTAAGTAGAGGTGGCAGGGGTGGCGGGTGGCTCCGTTGAGAGCGGCAGCACGGGGGCCTCTGCGGCAACTGCAGTAATGGCAGATGTGGTGACGGCCCCTTCACCCTTGCCCAAGGTGGGCAAGGCTGGAGGTCCAAGGGCAGGTGGGACAGCCAGCAGGGGCGTGATGTCCGGCTGCCCCACCATCTGGTCCAGGGCCACCGGCCTCATGACCAGGTGTGAGCACTGCATGACGAGCCCCTTGTCCTTGTGCTCGCGGGCATGCAGAAGCAGGCTGCACTTGTTGAAGAAGACCAGGCGGCGGGCGCAGTGATTGCAGGTGACCTCAATGCGCATGCTCCGGCGGTCATAGTGTCTCGCCAGGCTCTTCTCCAATGAGAAGGCATCCCCACACTCAAGGCAGCGGTAGCCCGTGGGTGGCAGGGCCAGCCCGGCCTCAGCCGGCGGACTCAGGTTCGGCCGGTAGGCAGGCAGCAGGTTCTTGCTGTTGAGGATCTTGTTGAAGGCCTCCACCAGGCTGGACTGGGTCCGTGAGATCACCGTGCCACCTGCTGCCCCCGGCCCAGTGGCCGGCTTAGAAGGCTGCACCATTACCACCGAGGCGCCATTCACTTTCTGCCCCCCTGTCCCCAGCCCTGTCCTCCCCTCAGCCTTGGGCAGGGCTTGGGGCACCAGACCCAGCACATTCTTAGGCATGGTCTTAGGGCTGGTGGCAGTGCCCCCAGGCAGAACCACCGCTTTGCGGGCCACGCTGGCCGCCATCAACATGGCAGTACTTGCATTCTGAATGGTGGCCACAGGCAGCACGGTACCCTTGAGCCTCGTGCCATCACCCAGTTGGACACTCACCACCTTCGGACCCTCGGGGGTTGGGGTTGCCGGGGACAACTTCAGGAGGTTAGCCTCCGCCAGGAAGCCCCCCTCAGCCAAGGGGGCAGGGGGATCAGGGTCTGAGGGGACCCGGGTTACGGTCCTTGTGATATTTCCACAGGATGTTTTAATGGTCTTGATCCGCACCTTGAGAGGCCGAGAGGAGCTGGAGGCAGGGGAGTCATTGCTGTCCTCGTCCGCAGCCTCAGCTCCACTGGAGGGACTCTGGGGACTTCCCGGGGAAGACTTGTCTACCGGTCCCTCATCCTCCTCTTCCTTCAGGGGCTGACAGCTGGGCCCTTTAGGGGAGGCAAGAGGGCTCTGGTGCCCCGGAGACTTCTTGAAGAAGGACACCCCTGCCACCTGGGAAGGGGAGGCACTGGCAGGGACTCCCGTGGCCTCAGGGCTAGTGCCTGAGCCTGGCTGGGCGAGGCTCTGGGGATGAAGAGGGCTGCAGCTTTCCTGCTTCAAGGCCCCCAGCAGTGGGGGAGAAGAGGGGGGCAGCAGGGCTGGGCCATTCTCCCGGGTCAGCTCAAAGGGAGAGGGGAAAGCAGGTGGGGTCAGGGCCCCTTCCGGAGGTGGGGAGGGCGCAGAGGGAGGAAGGGGATCAGGGTGCTCCCCTGGCTCAGGCCCAAAATGAGCAAACAGATCCAGCGGAGCTTTGCCTTCCAGGGATTTTTCTTTCCAGGTACCCCCACTGGGAGGAGCTGGAGAGCGTGGGGTTCCTGGAAGGGATGGCTCAGGGCCCCCAAAACCATTCTGCATCAGACGAGGTCCCAGAGGGCCTTCCTTCGTCACTCCCCCTGCCCGGGCCACTTCCCCTCCTGAACTCCCAGCCAGGGACTCTGACTGCTCAGGACACACAGTGTTCTTGACGATGACGCTGACTGCTGAGACGTCTGGCGGTGGCAGGCTATGGTCAGAGGCCTGGGTGGGCCCCCCAGGGCCGTCCCCGGCAGGAGCTGCTGTTGCTTCTCCAGATTCACCTCCTACACTGGGTTCAGGCTTCCCGGAGCCTCCTGGACCCTCATTTTCTTCTGGCCCAGAGTGGATGGCTTCATTTGCATCAATGTCAGGGATGTCAAAGGCAGCAAGGAGGTCATCAAAATCAGGGGTCTTCATGTCCCCCATGGCAATCGGTCCCAGACCTGAGGAGAACAGGGAAAAAAGTGAGAAACTGAGATGTCTGAAAGCAGGAACTCTGGACCTCCTCCCTCAGGATCTCCATACATTCCCTCTCAGAAGCCCATGCACACTGACTTGGGCACACCATCATAGTGCAAATCCTAGAGAGCTGGTGGAGGCACCTGTTTTTCCAAACCCTAAAACTGGAAAGGAAGGTAGCATGCACATTCCAGAGAAAGATCCTTAGAAAATCCAGAGAAAGCAAAGGAAAAGAGACTTCTCAGAAACACAGCTGAGAGATAACAGTAGAGACGGAGGAAGCTCTGTGAGAGTCCTGGTTGAAACCACCACAACCCCTCCTGTGCCCAGCACAGAATCAATCAAGTAATCAATACTACTATTAAGGAGGCGAATGTACAAGATGTTCTAGGTTTAAAAGCTCATTCACAGCAGCATGAGATCCATTCATACTCTTCGTGGATCTTCTGGGGGTCCACAAAGATCTGAAAGGCCATATGCACAAAAGGGCAGCAACTTAAGCCAAGATGCAAGGATTGATTCCAGTTCCAGCCTTATCAACAGCCTGCTGTATAAGCAAGTTACTCAACCGCCTTACTCTTGCTGTCTGAAACAGCGGGCAAGTTATCATAGGGTTGTTCTGAGCATGATATGAATCCTAAACCTGAGAGTCAGAACCCACAGAATAACTGATTATTACAGCTAGGACAAGGACATGCCAGGCTGAGAAGGCGCTGGGAGAGAATAAGCACTGGAAATCTAGGGCTGGGGTCAGAGACGAGAGTCAGGGGTCAGGGAAGGTCAAGTCTGGGCCACTTGGGGTCATTACTGGCACTTGGGAGATCTAGCTGAAGTGGGTTCAGGGAAGTTGCCCAAGAGACCAAAATGGAAAGAATAAGACACAGGAACAGAAAGAGACAAAGAGAAGCAGCAGCGGAAAACCGTGACGGCAGCCTGGTCACAAGGGCCCCAGCCAGGCCTCTGCTGCCACAAACACCTGCTGCTCCCTCGCCTACCTTCCCAGGAGTGCCTGGCCTTCCCCTAGCCAGCCCCGCCCCCGCCTCCCCATCTTGCTCTCTCGGGACTAGAACTCCAGGGTATGAGCTTATCCAGCACAGCTGCCACATGGGGAAAAGTCAGGCTCCTCACCCCTCTCATTTTTCCTCTGAGCTCCTCACCTCAGGTTATCCCCAACTCACACCCCTCACTCTTTTCATTTTCCCTTGGCAGCAGTGGCCCAGGAAGGCTCACCCAACGCCCCCCCCTCCAGCCCCGTCCCAGTACAAGGAAAAAAAAAAAAATCCCAAGAGACTAAAGCAGTACTAAACCAACAAGGTTGGCTGAGAGTCTGTGGGGGACCCAGGCTTGTTCCCTACCTCTCCCCCCACAGTGTTTCTGTATCTAGGAAGAAGCAACTGAAGAAGTCTCTTTCCTTCCACATTCCCTGCCCAGGATGCAAGCCGTTTCCCAGGCCAATTCTCTCACCTCCTTTCAGCCTTTAGACTGTAACTGGAGAGAGTCCCAGCAGGTGGCAGCTGGCATTGCTGGGACCAAGGTGGGGGTGGAGGAAGAGGGTACCAACTAGAGGAAGAAAGGGGAGTCCTCCCTTCATCCCCCTCTACTTAATTCTGCAGGCTCTGGGTTTAAACAAAGCCCTCCACCCTTGCGTCTGCCCTGCTGGATGGCTGCAGCCCTCCCCTGCCCCGGCGCCCTTCCCACCCTGAGAGGCCAGAGCCACCTTCCGCTTCGGCGCTCAGAAAAGTGGGCTGGTGGAGCACAGATCAATGGGGGCTATGAGAATACACCTACGAACTTGCCTCCTCCAAGCAACTCCCTCTTTGACGTCCAAGTGACTTAGAGGTCATCGGATAGTCAGGAACAGGCAGTAGATCAAGCAGCGGAGCTCAAGGCCGTAGAGGCTTCCCCCGCCCCACAGTCCAGGCCTTTCTGCGGCTGCTGCGCCCTGTCTCTTGGGCTCCAGCCCCCCTCCTTCCCTCCGTTCTTCCCCAAAAGCCAAAGGAAGGGGTTGAACAGGAAGAGGGTGAACTGGCTTGGGTCGGGTAGGGGCCCCGCGTCCCCTTCCCTGGCCCGGGGCCTGCTGCGCAGAGGAGGGCGAGGGGCCGGCGGCCGGGGGCGATTAGGCTGCCGCCAAGCAGGGCAACGGGCTGAATTAAGTCTCTGCCATCTGCCGAGGACCTGCGCGGGGAGCATGTCCAGGGTTGCGGGGAGGGGGCGGAGTGTACATGGGAGAAGTCAGAGGGGAAACTGAGGCGCGCCGCCCTTCTCTAGTTCTCACCCGCGTGCGAAGGGAAGGACGGGCCTCCGCCAGGCCAGGCCCTGAGGGAGCTGCCGCGCCGCACCTCCCGGCCCAGGACTATACGCGAGTAGGGGAGGCGTGGAAAGAGAGTGGGGAGGGGACAGTCTCTGCCTGACTCGCAGCTCTCCAGCCGGGGTCCGTCCCAACTCCGACCTCCTTCCCTCCCTCCCTGCGCAGCGCAGCCTCCCCCCGCGGACTCCCGAGGCTCTCTCGAGACCGGAGAGGAATCGGAAGGCGCGTCGCGGCCCGGGGCTCGAGCCTGAGTCCCGTCCGGGCCCGGACGCTGACCCGCGCCCAGGCGGGGTGCAGGCTCCACTCCGGCCTGGCCCAGTTCCCCCGCCCCCACCCCCGGACACGGACACCATTTTAGGTCGCGACATCCCGCAGCTCCCAGTCCCCGGGCCGCGCTTCGGACGCCTCTTGGGCCAGGGGCGCCAGGAGTTGGGGACCCCGACCCTCCCTCCACGTTTACCCTGCTAGGGGCTGTGCTTTCAACAGGCTGGGAGTTTCGCCCACCAGCCCCAAGGAACAGGGGCGGCGTCGGGGCCAGAGTAGAAGCCATCCCGGGGGGCGGCGCGGAGCGGGGTGGGGGGGGGGGTGTAGTTGAGCAAGTGGGGGAGGGGCGGGGGTATTTACCCGCCCCCCCAGGGGCGGGGCCAAAGGCGGGTATTTACCCCAGACACGCTTTCTTGTTCCGCTCCCAGTGCGGGCCGAGACCCGGCGGTCTCCCCACGGCTCCGGCCGCTACCGCCGCCGCCGCCGCCGCCCTCTCCACGACCGCCGCTACTTCCTGCTTCTCTCCGGTTCAGCCTCCCCCTCCCTCAGCTCCCTTCGCGTTCCCGGTCTGGGCTGCCCGCTTTCGCACTCGCCATTGGTTAATGCCCCTGTCGTTCAGTACTTCGCCCCGCCCAGCTCCACACTGGATTGGCCTTAAGTGCTGCCACTCTGAACCAGCTCCGTACAGCCTTCCCGGCATCATTGGGCAAGAAGCTTGGTCCTTCTGGAGATGCTTCTCCTCATTGGTTGCGCCGGGGCCCACCTGCCCCCATCTGTGCGTCTCAAAAATGATTGCCCTCCGCGACTGTCGCTTAGAAAGAAACCAATCTGATTCCCTGCTTTCCTACTGGAGGCGGTGACTAACCCAGGTGCGTCTCCGCCCCTTCACTCCCTATTGGCCACGATCCAAGAAGCCTACAGCTCACTTATGCAAATTTCAGAACCACTTTTTATTTGTTGGGCACTTTGAGGAGAACCTCGTTTGCCCTGAGTGGAGCCCGGATGTGTGGGTTCATTTGCACTGTTTTCTCAAGCAACACCCCAATGTCAGTTTTTCCGTGCAGAAGTCACAAAGTGGGACGTCACCGAAAGCATCACGTCATCTGGTTGACCATTTCCTCGCGGTTTTCCCACTATCTAAACCGTCATATAATCTACTTGGATGGGATCCTCGCAAGGGCTAGCTCTTGGGCGACGGCGTCAACCGCGGCTCCTCCCTCTGCAGGCGGGCTTGTAGCGGGGGCGGGATTTGTAGTGTGGAAGGAACTGGCACCTGAAACCGGGGACGGGCTTGCAGACCGGAAGTAAGGGAGAGGTGACGTTAGGGTGCTGGCGTGGCCAGGTCCATTTCAAAAGGGATCTTAAAGCGGCACTGTGGTAGGCTTCCTTAGCACGGAGAAAGGGGATGGAGAAACCCTCCCCACCTCCGTTACCCATTTAAAGAGCTCTCGTCTTCCCCGCCCCGAGCAGGGGTAGGGGGTGGAGTCGTGGCCGGTTTTCCCGCGCTTTGTGGCCCTGCCCCCTGAAGGCGGAGGAAGAGGAGGGATACTCCGAAAGTGTTACTCTCTAATCTGCCTGGCGGGTTACAGTCCTTGGGGGGCGGGGCGGGGGAGGGGGGTGGTTCCCAAAGAGTCAGACACGACTTTGCGACTAAACAACAGCAAGTCAGCAAGCGCTCGCTGAACTCGTTTGCAAGTCCAGTATACCACCTCATACATACCCCAGCCGGCGGGCAAGCCTACCTATTCCGCCTTGCACACAGCCGCTGGAAACCTTATTAAGATGTTTCTGTTGTGCTTTCCAAGACTCCGGGACCCAGGACACTATGGCGCTCCCTGAGAGAGTGGGTAATAGCGATTGTATTGAAGTGTGAATCAGAACCTCCGGATGGGAGTATCGGGCCACCGTTTGTCAAATGGTTCCATCGGGCAAGTTGCTCAACCTCCTCAACCAAATTTTCTCATGGATAAAATTGGGATTATAATGCTCACCTGACATGGTTTCTGTGATGATTTTAACGGTTTAAAATGTCAAAGTGCTTTGTAAAGCCATGGCAAATGGGATTAGGAACCTCCTCTCCAGCTCTGACTTTCTCAAGGTTGCGTGCAGTTGTCCCAACTCACAGCTCCTCGTCCACCTCTGAACAAACTAGAATCGCATACTGGATGTATGTGAATGTATGGGAATGCCCATCGGCATTCCATTCTCCTCTCCTCTGAGTCTTCTGTGCTGCTATGCTTAGTCGCTCAGTCCTGTCCGACCCTTGGCAAACCCCATGGACTGTAGCCTGCCAGCTCCTCTGTCCAAGGGATTCACCAGGCAAAAATACTGGAGTGGGTTGCCATGCCCTCCTCCAGCGGATCTTCCCAATCCAGGGACTGAACCCAGGTCTCCTGCATTGCAAGCAGATTCTTTTCCACTTGAGCCACCAGGAAAGCCCATGGAACCATAATTATGACTCATATACTGGTACTATTGTTGTTTTTCAGTCACTAAGCCAGGTCCCACTCCTTGTGACCACATGGACTGCAGCACACCAGGTTTTTCTGTCCTTCACTATCTCCCAGAGTTTACTCAAACTCATGTGCATTGAGTTGATGATACCTTCCAATCATCTCAGCCTCTGTCATCCCCTTCTCTTCCTGCCTTCAATCTTTCCCAGCATCAGGGACTTTTCCAATGAGTGGGCTCTTGGCATCAGGTGGCCAAAGGATTGGAGCTTCAGCTTCAGCACCAGTCCTTCCAATGAATATTCACAACTGATTTCCTTTGGGATTGACTGGTTGAATCTCCACGCAGTCCAACGGAGTCTCAAGAGTCTTCTCCAACACTACAGCTCAAAAGCATCAATTCTTTGGCATTTAGCCTTCTTTATGGTCCAACTCTCACATCCATACATGACTACTGAAAAAACCATAGCTTTGACTAGACAGACCTTTGTCAGCAAAGTAATGTCTCAGTTTTTAATATGCTGACTAGGTTTGTCATAGCTTTTCTTCAAAGGAGCAAATGTCTTTTAATTTCATGGCTGCACTCACCATCTATAGTGATTTTGGAGCCCAAGAAAATGAAGTCTCTCACTGTTTCCATTGTTTCCCCACCTATTTGCCATGAAGTGATGGCCCAGATGCCATGATCTTCATTTCTTGAATGTTGAGTTTTAAGCCAGCTTTTCACTCTCCTCTTTCACTTTCATCAAGAGGCTCTTTAGTCCTTCGCTTTCTGCCATAAGGGTGGTGTCATCTGTATATCTGAGGTTATTGATATTTATATCAGCAGTCTTGATTTCAGCTTGTGCTTCCTCCAGCCTGGCATTTCTCATGATGTACTCTACATAGAAGTTAAATAAGGAGGGTGACAGTATACAGCCTTGATGTACTCCTTTCCCAATTTGGAACCAGTCAGTTGTTCCATGTCCATTTCTAACTGTTGCTTCTTGACCTGCATACAGATTTCTCAGGAAGCAGGTAAAGTGGTCTGGTATTCCCATCTCTTTAAGAACTTTCCACAGTTTGTTGTGATTCACACAGTCAAAGGCTTTGGCGTAGTCAATAAAGCAGAAGTAAGTGTTTTCTGGTGGATACATTGTGGTATTTCATTGTGGTTTTCATTTGTATTACACTGTTTAAAAATGTTAAACACCTTTTCATTACTCTTATTGACCATTTGTATCATCTCTTTTGTAAAGTGCTTTGTCCAGGATTTAATTGTTAGTCTGTTCATTTCTTTGTTTTTGGCCATGCCATGTGGCCTGTGGGATCTTAGTTCCCTGAACCCACCAGGGACGGAACCCACGCCCCTCTGCAGTAGAAGCATGGAGTCTTAACTACTGGACTGCCAGGGAGATCTATTTTGTTTGTTTTTGTTTTATCTTGTTTTGCTTTTTGATTTGTAGTTTTTTATATATTCTGGACACAAGTCCTTGTCAAGAATGTTAATTTCAGATTTGAATTGCACTTCTTCCATCTTTTCAGCTTTCAGTCAGACTGGCAGAAACTCTTTGGGAAATAACATCATGATGGCTGCCCAAGAAGAACCCCAGGTTCAGTTCAAACTTGTATTGGTAGGTGATGGTGGTACTGGAGAGCTACATTCATGAACTGACATCTGACTGGTGAATTTGAGAAGTATGTAGGTACTGATTGGAGACCCTAAGTTGGTATTTGTTGCCATGCCTGCTCTTGCCCCACTAAAGGTGCAGTATGAGCATGATCTAGAGGTTGCTCAGATGACTGCTCTCCCGGATAAAGATGATGACCTGTGAGAGAGTGAAGTTGGGGTCCAGCATCAGAAGTCCAGTTGTATAGGCAACTGTTCTGTGATGTCAGTGGTACAGCAAGTTTGCCACTTTATTCCATAGCTAAGCAGAACAAGTGCTTAATGTTTGAATGCTGAAGGAGCTGGATGGGCTTTGGAGTGAATGTGGCAGGTAAAAAATATACCTTCATTTTTGGACCTGCATGTTTAGGTGCTGTGGGACAGTTATTTCCTCCTTGAGTTTCAAATATGAGACTGCCATAGGACTTCCTTGGTGGCGCAGTGGATAAAAACCCACCTGCCGGTGCAGGGGACACAGTTTCAATCCCTGGTCCGGGAAGATCCCACATGCTTTGGGATTACTAAGCCCATACACCGAGCCCATGCTCTAGAGCCTGTGCTCCACAACAAGAGAAGCCACCACAAGGAGAAGCCTGAGCACCACAACGAAGAGTAGCCCTGCTCCCCACAACTAGAGAAAGCCATCTCACAGCGACTAAGACCCAGTGCGGCCAAAAAACAATACGTTTTTTTAAGTTTAAAAACAACTGCTATAGTCACATCATAATGTTGAGAGGTGGAATCTTGTTTGTTACTGTCGTTCTCATTCCTTTTTGTTTAGAATCAGAATAAAGTAGTTCAAACAGCAAAAAAAAGAGAGAGAGAGGATGTTAATTCCAGATATTTTCTTCCTGGCTATAGCTTGCCTTTCTATTTTCTTTCTTTCTTTTTGGCTGCACTGGTCCAAGTTGGTGTGCTCAGGCTTTCTCTAGCCTCGGCGATGAGGGGCTACCCCCTAGTTGCCATGCTGGGACTCTCATTGCCGTGGCTTTTCTTGTTGCAGAGCACAGGCTCTAGATAGGGCATGGGCTCAGTAGTAGTGGGCATGGGCTTAATTGTCCCAAGGCATTTGGGATCTTCCCAGACCAAAGATTGAACCTGTATCCCCTACATTGGCAGGCAGGTTCTTAACCACTGGACCACCAGTGATGTCTGCCTTTCTACTTTCTTAATGATTTTTTTTGGTGAACATAAAGTTTTAATTTTTTGTGGTAAAATTCACATATTATAAAATTAACATTTTAAAGCGAACAATTGAGTGGCATATTCATATTGTTGTGTAACCACCACAGCTATCTAGTTCTAAAACATTTTCATCGCCCCAGAAGGAAACTCCATACCCATCAGTCAGTTGCTCCCATGCCCCACCCTCTCAGCTCTTGGCAACCAGCAGCCTCTGTTCTGTTTCTATGGATTTAACTATCTAGATATTGCACACAAATGGAATCATGCAATATATGACCTTTTGTGTTTGGCTTCTGACACTTAGCAGAATGTTTTCCAAGTTCATCCAAGAAGTTTCTTTTTGGGGGGCTGCTCCACATGGTTTGTGGGCTCTTAGTTCCCCAGGCAGCGATTTTACCTGAGCCATGGCAGTGAAAGCTCAGAGTCCTAAGCGTGGACCACCAGGGAATTCCCAGAAATTTTAAAATTTTAATAAAGCTCAATTTATCAACCTTTCTTTTAGGTTAGTGTTTTCCACCTCCTGTTTAAGGTCAAGAAAAAAATTTTTTCCCTAGCAGGCTTGTTTTACTTTTCACTTTTAAGTTCATGAGTTAGTCACTCAGTGGTATCTGACTCTTTTCGACTACCCACCACCAGACTCCTCTGCCCATGAAATCCCCTGGAGTGAGTTGCCCTTCCGTTCTGTAGGGTAGCTCCCCAACCCAGGGATTGAACCCAAGTCTCCTGCATCACAGCAGATTGTTTACTGTCTCAGCCACAGACCTAGTGTAAATTAATGTTTATATGTGGTATGAGGTTAAGAATCAAAGTTCCATTTTTCCTCCATGTGGATATACACCATTTATTGAAAAGATCATCCTCTCCCCTACTGAATTGCAATGGAGTAGTCTTGTGTTCTTTTTTTTTTTTTTTTAATAAGTGGTACTAAAAAATAATAATAAATAAATGGTACTTTTTTTTTCAGGGTGAGGGGCTATGCTGGGGATCTTAGTTCCCCAACCAGGGGACAAACCCATGGCCCCTGTGGTGGAAGTGCAGAATCCTAACTACTGCACCACCAGGAAACTCCCAGAATTGTATTCTTGAACTGGATAATTCCAATAAATCTTCTGATAGCCTCCCAGCTTTCTGATCATGGAATATATAGCAGCCTCCCCAACTGACTGGTTCTGACATGTTCTGAGAATTATTCCTGGAAGCCCAGAGTAGAGCCCTCTCCTACTTTACTTTTAATAGCTTGGTAAAAATCTAATTCAATAAATTCCTTTCTCCTCAAAATATCTAGGCTAGATTTTCTTTACTGTACGGAATACTGACCAATCCAGTCCTCACAGTTGTTTGATCCCAGTGCTATTGGTGGCTTATTATTGTTACCTGGAACTTAAATGTATCTTATTTCCCAGGCAGCTGTCTTGCTAAAGGGTAGGTGGGACTGTGGTAACAAAGAGGGAAAAGCTTTCCTGTGGTTTATTTTAAATTGTTGCAACCTAAGGGAAAACTGAGCCACTGAAACCTCCATATATGTGCATATACAGAGTCCAACCAAAAGTCCCCTCGGGGGCTTCCCTGGCAGCTCAGTGGTAAAGAATTTGCCTGCCAATGCAGGAGACACTGGTTCGATCCCTGATCTGGGAAGATCCCATATGCCGCAGAGCAACAAAGCCTGTGCACCACAACCACTTAGCCTGTGCTCAAGAGCCCGTCCCCTGCAGCAAGAGAGGCCACCCCAATGAGAAGCCCTCGAGCCGCAACTACGGAGTAGCCCTCACTCTCCACAACTAGAGACAGCCTGCGCAGCAACAAAGACCCAACACAGCCAGGAATAAATAAATAAACAATGGAAAAAAAGTCCCCTCAGCCTCATCCTCCCCAACCCAACAACACTCTCATTCAGGTAGACTTAATCTTCAGAAATTGGAAGCCCTCACACCCCTTACCCTAACACTCCCTCTCCAATCCACACCCTCTCCCTGGGTGACCTTGTCCACAAACATTTATTACCTTGGCCTAATAACTCTGCATCTCTCACTCAGATCTTCCACCTGAATTCCAGAGTGCCACCAAAAATACCAGACACTTCCAAGGCCCCATAATGCGAACCAAATTCACTGCTTTCTACCAAACATTCTCTTGTTGCTGGATTTGCCTCTCAGGGAAAGTTACCACCACTAACCCCCACATAGAAACCTGAGAATTGTCTTTTCCTCACCCCTCTTTCTTATCCCCTGTCATGACCAAAGTGTTTCAATTCCACCTCCTTAATATCGCTCCGAGTCCCCCCTCAAGCCCACCATCACAACCCTGGTTCTAGCCACCATGATATCTAGCCTGGGTGTTTTCGACAGATTCCTCATCCTTGCCCCGCCCCAAATGAAACTAATCATACTCAAATGCCTAAAATTCTTCACTCTCTCCAATTGCCTGCATGATAAAGTCCAAACTTCTTGGAATGTGTGAGGGTGAAACAAAGACATTTTACGTCAACAGAAAGAACTTTTTACCTGATTTACTCCTGGAAGAATAAAAATTATCCCAGAAAGAAGATCTGTAAAGCAAGAATTAGTGTGGAAAAAATTAGTAAACTCATGAATAAAGTTAAATCAACACTGCTTATATATGAAAATAATGATAATATCCAATTTATGTGGTTTTAAAACAAGATAGACATTTGGGTATAGAGGGCACATTGAATATGCTCTTTTTTTTTTTTTCCTTCCTGAAATCTACTGAAATGACAGTAAAGAGTTTTTATTTTTTAAAGACAGAAGCTCCCAAAGACAGGGAGACTGGAAAAGACAACACCATTGGATGCTTAAAAAGCCGATAAATATGTGTGACTGACTAGACAGATCAAAGAAAACTGAATTCTAAGTCAGTGGGCAAAGCTGAAAAAACAAACTGATAACACTGCAGATGAAGAACCCCCTGATTATCAGGAGTCAGCAACACCAGATACGTCTGTAGTGGTTGATAAATGCGGGATGAGAAACAGGAGAACTATTTGAAACTCTGTTTGAGGAGGGGTGTATCCCAGGTCCACACAGCAATTTGACTGCTTGTCCTCAACCACAGTAGAAACCTGGAGGTTCATGCTCCAGAGAGGACTGAGAGAACATTTACATCCTGTATTCTGAGAACCCCAGCCTTTCCCCCCAGCTTAGTACCCAGAACACTGACAATCAGGACTATAGTCTCCAAGTAGGAGACTGGAATAGGTTTGCTTTGGAGAATCTGATCTAAAGATACTGACATTTGAGGTTCCCTCAAGAAAAGACCTGGCTAGATCATCCTACAGAGAACCTTACAGTTAACAGCTCCCCAGAAAGTCTCAAAAATATTGTCTCCCACACACACTGAGAAACTAAAACGTAGCTGTGACTGAGAGTCAGTCCACCCTGCCGTTCATCAAGCTGGGATAAGAGACACAGAAAGCCAGCAAAGTTAACAAGAAACACTGTTTCCCCCAAGCTATGTAGCAGAGACGTTCATAGCAACCCCTTTCTGTGACTATTGCTTTCTTAGGCACTGAGAAACCCTGTTCTCTAAAATCATAAACTATAAGAAACATTGCTGTTGGAAAGCATATCACTAAGAATGAGTCATTCTCCTTTTGCCTGGAGGATCCAAGTCACCCTGAGACGGAGGAGCAGCACCGATTGTTACAGCCCAGGTGCAGAGCTTTAGATAGGGGTTTCTGGACATATCATTCTACATCAGTGTTGACTTCAGACTCCAGACAGGTACTAACCTCTTTAGACAGGACCCTATTTCCTTTGAACCTCCAAGAACACTGCTTCATTTAAATGTCACCTAAAGGTTCACCCTTGCCCCCAATCCTGGAGCACACATATCTTGCCCTTTATTTCATGAAATGCCTCACATTTTCTTCGGTCTGTGATCTCCTTCACTGCCACAGGCCAATAAGGTCATGCTGGTGGTTGGCTGGTTGGGCTAGAATAACTCTCTCAAAGAAAACTGGGGGCTTTGGTCCACCAAAGCAAAGAGGAGACCAAGAAGGAAGTCCAGTGGAATATGGGAAATAGGATCCAGACTTCCCTGGTGGTCTACTGGTTAAGAATCCGCCTGCCAATACAAGGGGCATGGGTTCAATCCTTGGTCTGAGAAGATCCCCCATGCTGCAAGGCAACTGGACCCATGCACCGCAACTACTGAGACCACACTCTAGACCCCACGAGCCACAACTGCTGAGCCCACATGCCCTAGAGCCTTTACTCTACAACAACAGAAACCACTGCAATGAGAAGCCCATGCGCCGCAACTAGAGAAAGCCCCTTGCACGGCAACGAAGACCCAGCGCAGCTAAAAATAATCCATAAATTAAAGAAATAAATGAAAAATTTCAAAAAAGGATCCAAAAAAGTTCAGTAGGATTCAACGTAGAGAAGAAGTCAGGAGTTTGAATTCCCAGGATGAGCATGAAGGGAGATCAAAGAGGAAAGGGCAAGGAGGCCAGACAGGCACCAGCAGGAGGTTCAGAGGAAGATGTCTGTGGGAAAGTGAGATTGATGGATGCGTTCAGATGAGATCCAGACAGCTGGAGAAGAGCCTGGGGTCAATTAGTAAGGGTCATAGTGACTCATCTATGAATATTATTTGCATAGTCAAAATAATGTAAATTCTGAATAGTCCTTTAACCAAAATTGTTATATGTAACTATATGGAGGAAATGGGGGAAGGAGAAGGCAGATGTAAAACAGCCGAGCCCTTTTGTCTATTTTACAAATCAGTGCCTAGGGGCTTCCCTGCTGGTCCAGTGGTTTAAGAGTCCGAGCTCCCAGTGGAGGGGGCCGGGGTTGATCCCTGGTCAGGGAACTAAGATCTCACATGCCTCACAGTGTGGCTTAAAAAAAGTATCAGTGCATAATGCTATTAAGTAAAAAATCAAGTAGTCACTGTATGTTACTTGGAATATGAAAAGAGATAATTAATAAAGTACCAGATACAAGATTTGAAAGTGGTTGCTTCTAGGTAGGGGGAAAGGGGGAGAGTAGACCAGAATGTTTTGTTTACGCCTGTTTACGAATATTAGAACTGTTTAACTTGAGGAATTCCCTGGTAGTCCAGTGGTTAAGACTCTGCGCTTGCACTGCAGGGGGAATGGGTTCAACCCCTGGTCACAGAAATAAGATCCCCAAAGCCATGTGTTACCCACCCCCCACAAAAATTCAGTAAATTAAAATTCATACCCATTTATATGTTGATTGGAGAAGACAATGGCACCCCACTCCAGTACTCTTGCCTGGAAAATCCCATGGGTGGAGGAGCCTGGTAGGCTGCAGTTCATGGGGTCGCTAAGAGTCGGATACAACTGAGCAACCTCACTTTGACTTTTCACTTTCATGCATTGGAGAAGGAAATGGCAACCCACTCCAGTGTTCTTGCCTGGAGAATCCCAGGGATGGGGGAGCCTGGTAGGCTGCCGTCTATGGGGTCACATAGAGTCGGACACGACTGAGGTGACTTAGCAATAGCATATGTTGATTACAAGAGACATACATAAAACATAAGAAATAGCTTAAAAGTTAAAAAACAGAAAATATATATGTGCCAAGCAAATACTAAACAAACAAATAAAACAGCTGGTGTAGGTATGTTACTACTAGATAAAATAAAATTTATGACTAAGAACATGAACTAGAGATAAAGAGAGCTGCCACATTGATATGTTTTAATGCACCAATAAGACATAATTATAAACCTATGTTTCTTAATAACACAGCTCAAATTTATAAATTGTCAGAACTCCCAGGAAAAATTAATAATTACAATTGTGGGAAATGTTAACATATTTCCCTCAGTTGATTGATGGATCAAGAAAAATGTGTTTTGGACTTCCTGGAGGTCCAGTGATTAGGAGTTCATTTGCCAGTGCAGGGGACATGGGTTGGATCCCTGCTCTGGGAGGATTCCAGATGCTTCGGGGCAACTGAGCCCACGCACCAAAACTACTGAAGCTTGCGCTCTAGAGCCGGAGACCAGCAACTGCTGAGCCTGTGCTCTGTAAGAGAAGCCACAGCAATGAGAAGCCCAAGAACAACTAGAGAGAAGCCTCCGCTCAGTGCAACTAGAGAAAGCCCACATGCAGCAACAAAGATCCAGCACAGCCAAAAATAAAGTTCTCAATAAAAAGAAAAAATATGTTTCAGTAAGAATATAGGAGATCTGAACAACATAATTGAAGGTTTGACCTATTATCTAAAACCCTGCAGCCAATAATTAAGGGCACATATTCTTTTCAGATACACATACAATATTTTTAAAAGATTTGTTGAGGTATAACTGACATACAATAAGCTGCACATATTTAAAATGTACAATATAGGGGAACTTTCCTGGTGGTCCAGTGGCTAAGACTCTGAGCTCCCAATGCAGTGGGCCTGGGTTCAATTCCTGGTTGGGGAACTAGATCCCACATGCCACAACTAAGACCTGGCACATTCAAGCATATAAATCAGTTCAGTCCAGTTCAGTTGCTCAGTCTTGTCTGACTCTTTGTAACCCCATGAATCGCAGCTCGCCAGGCCTCCCTGTCCAGCACCAACTCCCGGAGTTCACTCAAACTCATGTCCATCGAGTCGGTGATGCCATCCAGCCATCTCATCTTCTGTCGTCCCCTTCTCCTCCTGCCCCCAATCCCTCCCAGCATCAGAGTCTTTTCCAATGAGTCAACTCTTCGCATGAGGTGGCCAAAGTACTGGAGTTAAGTACATAAATAAAAATAAAATTTTTAATTAAAAAAATGTGTACATTGAAAACCAGGTGGTGCTAGTGTAAAGAATCTACCTACCAACACAGAAAACATAAGAGATATGGATTCAACCCCTGGGTCAGGTAGATCCCCTGGAGGAGGGCATGACAACCCGCTACTCCAGTATTTCTGCCTGGAGAAGCTCTCAGATGGAGGAGTCTGGCAGGGTACAGTCCATAAGGTTGCAAAGAGTTGGACACAACTGAAATGACTTAGCATGCACACACCTATGCACATGCCTCCATTAAAAAGGAAATAATATTCTGCTTAGGAAAGTGCTCTTTGCTTCAGGCACACACAAAATCACGAATATAAAAGTTGACTGAGAGTCTTATTAAATGGAGCCTGCTGGATTGAAAGAGTCAACTGTTTCTCTACCCTCCAAATGGAAGCAGCTCAGAATGGCAGCTGCTAAATAGTCACCGTACCAAGATCTAACACAGATTCCAACCCTTTCTCAAGCACCCTCTGCTCAGTTCAGTTCAGTGGCTCAGTCGTGTCCGACTCTTTGCAACCCCATGGGCTGCAGCACACCAGGCTTCCCTGTCCATCACCAACTCCCAGAGTTTGCTCAAATCAGGTCCATCGAGTCGATGATGACGTCTAACCATCTCAGCCTCTGTCATCCCCTTCTCCTCCTGCCTTCAATCTTTCCCAGCATCAGGGACTTTTCCAATGAGTGGGCTCTTGGCATCAGGTGGCCAAAGGATTGGAGCTTCAGCTTCAGCACCAGTACTTCCAATGAATATTCAGGACTGATTTCCTTTAGGATTGATTGATTGGATCTCCTTGCAGTCCAAGGGAGTCTCAGGAGTCTTCTCCAACACCACAGTTCAAAAGCGTCAGTTCTTTGGCACTCAGCTTTCTTTATGGTCCAACTCTCACATCCATACATGACTACTAGAAAAACCATAGCTTTGACTAGACTTTTGTCAGCAAAGTAATGTCTCAGTTTTTAATATGCTGACTAGGTTTGTCATAGCTTTTCTTCAAAGGAGCAAGTGTCTTTTAATTTCATGGCTGCACTCACCATCTATAGTGATTTTGGAGCCCAAGAAAATGAAGTCTCTCATTGTTTCCATTGTTTCCCCTTCTATTTGCCATGAAGTGATGGGACCAGATGCCATGATCTTAGTGTTCTGAATGTTGAGTTTTAAGACAACTTTTTCACTCTCCTCTTTCACTTTCATCAAGAGGCTCTTTAGTTCTTCTTTGCTTTCTGCCACAAGAGTGGTGTCATCTGCATATCTGAGGTTATTGATATTACTCCCAGAAATCTTGATTCCAGATTGTGCTTCATCCAGCCTGGCATTTCTCATGATGTACCCTGCATAGAAGTTAAATAAGGAGGGTGATAATATACAGTCTTGATGTACTCCTTTCCCAACTTGGAACCAGTCTGTTGTTCCAAATCCAGTTCTAACTGTTGCTTCTTGACCTGCATACAGATTTCTCAGGAAGCAGGTCAGGTGGTCTGGTATTCCCATCTCTTTAAGAACTTTCCAGTTTGTTGTGATCCACACAGTCAAAGGCTTTGGCATAGTCAATAAAGCAGAAGTAGATGTTTTTCTGGAACTCTCTTGCTTTTTTGATGATCCAACGGATGTTGGCAATTTGATCTCTGATTCCTCTGCCTTTTCTAAAACCAGCTTGAACATCTGGAATTTTGTGGTTCACATACTGTTGAAGTCTGGCTTGGAGAATTTGGAGCATTGCTTTGCTAGGGTGTGAGATGAGTGCAACTGTGCATAGTTTGAACATTCTTTGGCATTGCCTTTCTTTGGGATTGGAATGAAAACTGACCTCTTCTAGTCCTGTGGCCACTGCTGAGTTTTCCAAATTCACTGGCATA
This sequence comes from Bubalus kerabau, assembly GCF_029407905.1. Taxonomy (NCBI): domain Eukaryota; kingdom Metazoa; phylum Chordata; class Mammalia; order Artiodactyla; family Bovidae; genus Bubalus; species Bubalus kerabau. Next base: position 20,326,192 of record NC_073629.1, read on the forward strand.
TTGAGTACAGCACTTTCACAGCATCATCTTTTAGGATTTGAAATAGCTCAACTGGAATTCCATCTCCTCCACTAGCTTCGTTCATAATGATGCTTCCTAAGGCCCACTTCACATTCCAGGATGTCTGGTTCTAGGTGAGTGATCACACCATCATGGTTATCTGGGTCATGAAGATCTTTTTTGTACAGTTCTTCTGTGTATTCTTGCCACCTCTTTTTAATACCTTCTGCTTCTGTTAGGTCCATACCATTTCTGTCCTTTATTGTGACAGTTCCCTTGGTCACTATGAAAAGTTCCCTTGGTATCACTAATTTTCTTGAAGAGATTTCTAGTTACTCCCATTCTATTGTTTTCCTCTATTTCTTTGCATTGATCACTGTTAAGAGGTGCAAAACCCAGCAAAGACCAGATTAGCAGTGTTATTTTCTCCTTCAAACCTTAAAAAATAATTAGGGAGGATAGTTAGAGCACAGAAACCAACATGCGAAATGTGATCTTTAAGGTTTAATATGCTACATAAGATCTTTGGGTTTCCCCAGTGGCTCAGCGGCAAAGAATCTGCCTGTAGTGGAGGAGATGCAGGAGACTCAGGTTCAGTCCCTAGGTTGGGAAGATCCCCTGAAGGAGGGCCTGCAATCCACTCCAGTATTCTTGCCTGGAGAACCCCACAGAGAGAGGAGCTTGGCAGGCGACATTCCATAGGGTTGCAAACTGTCAGACACAACTGAAGCAAGTGAGAACGCGTGCATGCACTCACTTAAGATCTTTGGCCGTAGTAACTCATGCTTAAGAATTGACTGGAAGCCTACTATTTATTTCAGGAAACTATGCTAACAAAAACAAACATAACCCACATCTGGCCTACAGCAGCTATGGCTGTTGGCAAAAACATTCTGAATCTCTTACACAGAAGAGGCTCCCTCTAGAGGTAGCTGTCGAAGGTGTGTAGCCCTTAAGGAGAGTGTTACCCACAGGGCCCACTTCAGATAGGTCATGAGAGATGGAGGATGAGAAACGACTTCCCTGGGACTTCCCTGGGACTTCCCTGGAGTCCCATGGCTAAGACTCTGCACTTCCAATCCTGAGGGCCTGGGTTTGATCCCTAATCAGGGAACTAGATCCCGCATGTTGCAACTAAGAGTTCACATACCACAACTAAAAATCCTGCATGCTATAACGAAGATCAGAGATCCCACGTGGTGACACTAAGAAATAAGTAAATACAAATAAACACAAAAAAACCCATGGGTCACAAAGAGTCGGACACGACTGAGCAACTATCACTTAGGCTCCCCTGGTTGGCTCCGTGGTAAAGAATTCGAGTGCCAATGCAGGAGACGTAGGAGATGCAGGTTCATTCCCTGGTCTGGGAAGATCCCCTGGAGAAGGAAATGGCAACCCACTCCAGTATTCTTGTCTGGGAAATTCCATGGACAGAGGAGCCTGGTGGGCTACAGTCCATTGGGTCACAAATAGTTGGATATGATTGAGCATTCACACAAGTACGAAAAAAAATAAAAAACAATCTCCATGAGGACAGAGCAAGGGATCATGGGAAACAATGAGGATTTTCCCAAGGGGGTAGAGCTTGGGGAAACCAAACAGACTAAGCAAGGAACTTACTCCTGTGTTGGGGCAGGTGGTCCTTGCCCCCCAGATCCAATACACAGTGTTGTTCTGGTTATCTATTGCCACCCAAAAACTGAGTGGCTCAGAATAACAATTATCTGTTATCCCCAGAGTTCCCATGGCTCCTAAGGGCTTGGCTGGGCACTCGAGGTATCTTACATGATTACAGTCACACAGCTGCAGCTGGAGCAGCTCTGGGCTAACTGGGCATCTCACTTTCTTCATATATTCCTGGGCCTTCTCAGTGGCTCTCTGTGTAGGCAAATGTGGGCCTCCTCACAAGATGGTAGAGATGGTAGCCCTAGGGCAGTTGGAGTGCTAAGTAGGGGTCCCAGCATAAGTGTCTCAGCAAACAAGGCAGCAGCTGCCTTGCCTTTAAGGGCCCAGCCTCAGAGGCTATAGGGCATTACTTCTGCTATGCTCTACTGGCCAAGAGGCCACTAGCACATCCCAGTTTAAGGGATGAGAACATATACAATCCATCAATAGACCAGTGACCAGTGACTGCTGGGTGCTTTTCTTTTCTGAACGAGAGTTTTGCTTGTGGTGGACTTTCCACCATTGTATATCAGGTGTGTTGGGGACTGAAAACTTGTCTTTGATTTACAGCTTGCTGGACCACAAACAGCCACATGAGGAACTTAACAGATTCTGAGTAGCTAAAGGGATGTACTGCTACACAGTTTGGTGGTTACCTATCTAAACTCCATTCTCTGCTTCTTCCTCAGTAAAACAATTCTTATATTTCCCACATTCCCTTGCAGCTAAGAGTGGTCATGTGACAAAATTCTGGCCAATGAGATGTCAGCCAAAGTTGTTGGATGAGACATCCAAGAAGGCTATTTTATTTGTTTTTACTGCACCACACAGCACGTGGGATCCTAGTTCCCTGACCAGGGATTGAAGCTGTGCCTCCTGCATTGCAAACTCGGAGTCTTAACTGTAAACTGCCACGGAAATCCCAAGAAGGCTTTCTAAAAGGGGGCAAAAAAGCTGATATGGATCCTTTTCTGCCCTTTCCCATTTCCTCCTGATTTCTGGCTGGAATGCAGAATATGACAACTGGAGCTCCATTCAGTCACCTTAGACCACCAGTCTTAAGAATGAAAACCACAGTCTGAGAATGGTGGTACAGAAAGATAGAAGGACCCTGGGCTCTGCTGACAATGGAGCTACTATGAACCCTCTATCTATGGACATTTTTCACACAAGAGAAAAGTAAAATTTCAATCTTATCTCTGGTCTCCATTATTAGCTGCTAAATGCAGTTCCTACCTTAGACAGAATGTCTTCCTCACTCGATTATCTAAGCAGGGACTCTTAGTTTCACTCTTGTTTTTCTTCCCTGAAACTTACATAGAATCTGGCAATAAATACTGATTGAATGAATGCCTACCACTTTAAGTTCTAACTGATTTATTGAACTGTCTGGGTTTGTTAAGGTACAAAGAATCCCGCCCCACCCCACCCCCATCCCATCCTGCCATCAGCTGCTGTCTTCAACTCTGCTCTGTCAGCAAACTTCCCCATCCTTGGAACACATTTCTCAAGTATACCCCATGGTTTTCTTGTTATTTTCATGGAATACAAGTCTTGAACAGTCCGTTTTTTAAATTTTCAATCTTATATTCAATTCCTAGCTCACTCCCCACCCCCCAACTCAAATTAGACTCACAGCCCAGAGATCTGAAACAGCAAAGTGGGGAGAGGGCTACCTTTATCTTCAGTCTTCTTTCACCCTCCCTCCGCTTCCTGCCTCTGACTTCTCCAGGCTTGGAATAGTGGGAGAAAGAAAAGGGTAGTTTTATATGAGCAGGTCTGTTAGAACCTTCCATATGACAGGTGCCTAAGTGCTGGCTTTCTCTTGGAGGGTGGTATTTGAGGAGACTCACAGGCCCTCCACGCTGCACACCCCTTGGCACCACAGTGCATCTCCAACTGATGTCCTGCAGAGCACCCTGAGCTTCTTCACTGTTCCTTGCCATTAGAGTCTTCTTGCCCTGCAGGGACCTCTCTTGGACAGAGCCCCATCTATACGGTTAAAACCCAGCTACTCTCCATGATGTCCTCCTGGCCCATGAGAAACGTCCACATCCTTATCATGCCAGATGCTAGACATACAGGCTACTCTCGAGCACTGCCATTCCTTGTCTGGGCTCCAGTCATTCCCTAACATGCCCTGTTCACCAAACCATCAGCAGATACTTATCCCTATGTTCATATGCGTCTCCCAAATGCCAGTAAACTCATGTCAAATTTTTCCAAAACTCTCTGACAGGGGGCCCAGGTTTGATCCCTCTTTGGAGAACAGATCCTACATGCCGCAACTAAGATCCAGCATGCAGCGACTAGAAAAGATCCTGCGTGCCGCAACGAAGATTGAAGATCCCGAGCGCCCCAACTAAGACTCAGCACAGCCTAATTAATTAATTAAAAAAAAACCCTCTCTCACAGTGCTTTGCTTGTGCTGTGTTGCAGCACTGGGATAACAATTCTACTACCCAAGAATCATCCAGTCAAGGAGTGATTTTCCTGCAGGCACCCCTAGTCTCGTGGTACCCTCCTTACTTAGTCTGTAGCCTCTGCTCACCTTCCTAAGGACGAAGTAGGGGAGATAACAAAGCTCTATAGAGCAGACCAACGACTCCATCTCCACAACTCTTCATTCCCTTGTCAAGAGTCTCATTTGTAGAGGCTGAAGATGATGATAAGGGACCACCATTGTAAGAGGAGTTATTCTCTTTTGTCTGTCCAGTAAAGTCTTTCTCTACCATGTGGGGAACCCCACATGCTTTTCTTTCCCTGAGGACTCAGCTCAAACTCTAAGACAACAAGAAAAATCTCTTCGAACATCCTCTTACACATGCATTACAACTTTTAATTTTTACAACCACCTCATGAGTTAGAGAAACAAAGTAATTAAGACTTAAGGAAGTAGGACCTCCTGGTTAAACATGGTGGATTGAGCACACCCATTTATCTCTGCTCCATCCAGAAATCCCATCAAAAGGAGAGTACGGAAATCAAAAAGCATAAAAGCTCAAGGATAAGACTAGAGACAATGAAAGACGTAATTTTGAAAACTGGAACGTCTCATGTGTAAGGTTTTAAATCCTTAAGTTTGAATATTTTCCATTCTACTCATGAGGTAGAGAGAGGAAAACCAAAAAGGCATGAAATAATTGCAGTCTTAGAACTTGTAAAGACTTTAAAAATTGAAAGTGTTTAGTCCTCCGGCAGTAGAGGCAAGAGGACTGAAAATTTCTTTTGGGGATGATGACTGACACAGGGAAAAACCTTAACAGGAACTAGAAGACCAATCCCTCCCTCACCCGCCCCACAGTGAGTCACCCGCAGCTGACCACCTCTGGCCCCTGCACTGGGCTTCTAATCAGCAGTTTTGGACCTCATGCCTAAATTGGAACAGACAACCCAAGTTCACAAGCCTCACACATAAAAGGAGCCAAAAGAAAAGGAACCCGGTGTGTGACATATAATGAGGGGACCAGCAGAAAATGTCCTCCAAATTGCAATTAATATTACCAGAAATCAACAGAAAACATTGCACCCATGACAAAAGAATGGATGCTATTATTAAAAGAAACATCCAGAAAATAATAAAGACTTGTGCTGGCTTCTACAGGGCATATACTAAAGTGGAACAATACAGAGAAGATTAGCATGGCCCCTGCACAAGGATGACATGCAAATTCACGAAGCGTTTCATGCTTTCTGTATAACTGATTTACTGTGCTGTACACCTGAAACTAACACAATATAATACATCAGTTATACTTCAATATGTTTTTTAAAGAAAGAAAATAAGACTTCCTGGAAATTAAAAATATGAAGTGATCAGTTAAAAATAAATACATATTTAACCCCCCACCTGCCAAAAAAAAATGAAGTGAGGGACTTCCCTGCTGGTCTAATGGTGAAGACTCCACCCTTCTACTGCAGGGGGCGCCAGTTGGATCCCTGGTTGGGGAACTAAAATCCCACAAGCCTTGGGGTATGGCCAAAAAGAAAAGAAAAAAAAATATGTAAATGGATGTTTGTAATTTAATAAAAAGAATTCTGAGACAAAGTTGAAACTTCACTGGTGGCTCAGTGGTAAAGAATCCGCCTGCTACTGCAGGATATGTGGGTTTGATCCCTGGGTTGGGAAGATTCCCTGCAGAAGGAAAGGGCAACTCACTCTAGTATTCTTGCCTGGGAAATCCCATGGACAGGGGAGCCTGGTAGGCTACAGTTCATGCCGTCGCAAGAGCCGGACTCGACTTAGCGACTAAACAACAAAGACAAAGTTGAAGAAATATCCTGGAGGATAGAATAAAAATACAAAGAAATAGAAAATATAAAATAAATGTAAGAAAATTAGAAATTCAGTCTAGGAGACAGAGTATCTGGTTTTAGAAAGTGAGAAGAAATAAAATAATCAGTAGGAAAATCATTAAAGAAATAATTCAATAACAATTTCCTACACTGAAGGACATGAGTTTATAGCTTGAAAGGACCCATGAAATTGCCAGCACATTAAATTAAAAAAACAGGGAAACAAACAAAAATTTTTAAAAATTAACACCCAAAGATTTTTCATCATCAAATTTCAGGGTAAATATTAAGAGCAACTTGTAAAGTCGTCCAGAGAGAAAAATCAGGATGCATACAAAAGATACTCAGTTGCATACTCAGAATGACACTGGATTTAATAATATTCCTAAAAATTAGAAAACAATGGGACAATGCCTTCAAAATCCTAAAAACATTATTTTTAATCTAAAATTCTATACTCTGCCAAGATATTTTCAGGCATGCAAAGACAGGAAATTTGTTTTCTGGGCTCCCTTCCTCAGGAAGCTTGTGGATGAAGAATTCCACTAAAACAGAGCAGGAGACCAGGGAAAATCAGAATGTGGTATCTAGGAAACAGAGGATCCACAGAGAAGACAAACAAAGGGATTCCCTGGATGAAGGCGTAGGGAAGAATCACGACAATCTTGCAGCAGGCCTCATGCAACCAGCCAGATCAGAACAGAAGGCCATCACACAGATCATCAAGCTCCTACTTTGAGAGTTTTACACTTCTAACAGAGGGAATGAAAACAAAACAAAGAAACAAAAAAGCCCAAGGCAGTTATAAATTCTGGGGGGGAGAAATATGCATAAAAGGCAGATTTAATAGAGGATTCAGTTCAGTTCAGTCACTCAGTCGTGTCCGACTCTTTGCTATCCCATGAACTGCAGCACGCCACCCCTCCCTGTTCATCACCAACTCCCGGAGTTCACTCAGACTCACATCCATTGAGTCAGTGATGCCATCCAGCCATCTCATCCTCTGTCGTCCCCTTCTCCTCCTGCCCTCAATCCCTCCCAGCATCAGAGTCTTTTCCAATGAGTCAACTCTTTGCATGAGGTGGCCAAAGTACTGGAGTTTCAGCTTTAGCATCATTCCTTTCAAAGAACACCCAGGGCTGATCTCCTTTAGAATGGACTGGTTGGATCTCCTTGCAGTCCAAGGGACTCTCAGGAGTCTTCTCCAACACCACAGTTCAAAAGCATTAATTCTTCGGCGCTCAGCTTTCTTCACAGTCCAACTCTCACATCCATACATGACCACAGGAAAAACCATAGCCTTGACTAGATGGACCTTTGTTGTCAAAGTAATATCTCTGCTTTTCAATATGCTATCTAGGTTGGTCATAACTTTTCTTCCAAGGAGTAAGCATCTTTTAATTTCATGGCTGCAGTCACCATCTGCAGTGATTTTGGAGCACCCCAAAATAAAGTCTGACACTGTTTCCACTGTTTCCCCATCTATTTGCCATGAAGTGATGGGACCAGATGCCATGATCTTCGTTTTCTGAATGCTGAGCTTTAAGCCAACTTTTTCACTCTCCTCTTTCACTTTCATCAAGAGGCTTTTTAGTTTAGCTTTTCTCCTCTTCACTTTCTGCCATAAGGGTGGTGTCATCTGCATATCTGAGGTTATTGATATTTCTCCCGGCAATCTTGATTGCAGCTTGTGCTTCATCCATCCCAGCGTTTCTCATGATGTATTCTGCATATAAGTTAAATAAGCAGGGTGACAATATACAGCCTTGACGTACTCCTTTTCCTATTTGGAACCAGTCTGTTGTTCCATGTCCAGTTCTAACTGTTGCTTCCTGACCTGCATACAGGTTTCTCAAGAGGCAGGTCAGGTGGTCTGGTATTCCCATCTCTTTCAGAATTTTCCACGGTTTATTGTGATCCACACAGTCAAAGGCTTTGTCATTAATAGTAAACAAATTTCCCTGATGCCTCAGTGGCAAAGAATCTGCCTACTAATGCAGGAGACACAGGTTTGATCCCTGGGTTGGGAAGATTCCCTGCAGAAGGAAATGGCAACCCACTCCAGTATTTTTGCCTGGGAAATACCATGAACAGAGAAGCCTGGTGGGCTTGCAAAAGAATTGGACAACTTAACGACTAATCAACAACAAAAACAAACCTTTCAAAATCATAATTATATAAACAATGAATACCAATTTATCCAAAAATAATTGTCTATTATTGGAAGAGGAGATGAGTGTTACATATTGAATAAAGGGCTAAATCCTAATCTTTTATTTTAAAAAGTACACTAAGTGAACTGATTTTATTTTATTACCAAAATTTATAATAAAAAGTTTAAAGTGATATTTCCTAAAAGCAGTAGGTTGGAGAGGTTTATTTTGTTTCTGATGAGCTATGGGTTTAGTTTTTTTTTTCTCTCTCTCTCAAAAGATGCAGCAAATTTCTACATCTGTTATAGCATTTCATGGAGGTCTCTCTCTATGTACATTAAAAACATTTAAAAGCTGCAGTCTTTACAACCCTATGGACTGTAGCCCACCAGGCTTCTCTGTCCATGGGATTCTCCAGGCAAGAATACTGATGTGGGTTGCTATGCCCTCCTCCAGGGAATCTTCCCAACCCAGGGATCAAACCTGCGCCTCTTATGTCTCCTGCATTGGCAGGCAGATTCTTTACCACTAGAGCCACTTGGGAAGCCCTAAAAGCATCTATTAGAAGTGTGAAAAAAGAAGTGTATAGAGAATTCCTTGGCAATCCAGTGGTTAGGACTCTGCCCTTTCACTGCCAAAGGCCCCCGTTCAATCTCTAGTTGGGGAACTAAAATCCTGAAGGCTATGCAGCCAAAAACAAAGAGGAAGAATTGTATAAATTATCCATTCCTCTCTCACACAATATGAAAATAGTGTTAACAACTTAAGTCAGTTTTACCTGAGATGTTGATTAAACATACAGATTAATTACGCCCAAGATGTACTGAACGAGTATGTCTCTGAGAACTAGAAGTGACATTTGACTGAGTCCCCCAGTGATTGTTAGGAGTCCTGATGGAATCTACTAGAAAAATACATCTTGGATTACTCTACTGTGCTTTCACATTATAATAATCTGTGTGTGTTATCACTCAGTCATGTCCAACTCTGTAACCCCATGGACTGCAACCCACCAGGTTCCTCTGTCCATGGAATCTTCCAGGCAAGAATACTGGAGTGGGTTACCATTTCCTTCTCCAGGGGATCTTCCTGACCCAGGGATCAAACCTGGGTCTCCTTCCTTGGCAGGCAGATTCTTTATGGTCTGAGCCACCAGGGAAGCCCTAACACACAATGTGCTTTCACATTATAATAATTTATTTTGCATCAAATTTGTCCTCTTAGGATAGGAAAATATTTTCCTCATTGCTCTGAGGTACATAAAGTGTTGTTGATTCAACAGTACCTCATTCTGTTGTTTCATCATTATAGTCTGAGCTCATTTGACATATTGCTCTGATTTCTCTGTCTTAACTTATCAGATAAGGGCCTTGAGCATATTCATATTTTATCACCATTCTATTCTCAGGAAGATCAATAAAAGAATATCTCACAAGTATTTGTCAAAACATGACATTACCTTATAAAATAAAATCTGAGGAAAAATAACCTTTATTAAACTATATGACTTCACTCTGTATGATACACTCTAGGTCCAGCCATGTCTCCACAATGCCATTCCTTTTTATGACTGAGTAGTATTCCATTGTGTTTATGGGCCACATCTTCTTTACCCAATCTTCTAGTGATGAACATTTAGGTTGTTTCTATATCCTGGCTATTGTAAGTAGTGCCACATTGAATATTGGGGTGCAAATATCTTTTCAAATTATGTTTGTTTTTTTTTCTGTGTATATGCCCAGGAGTGGGATTCCTGGGTCATATGTTCTATTTTCAGTTTTTTAAGGAACCTACACACTGTTCTCCATAGTGGCTGCACCAATATATATTCCCACCAACAGAGTAGGAGGGCTCCCTTTTCTCCACACCCTCTCCAGCATTTATTCTTTGTAAATTTCTTGATGAGGGCCATTTTGAGAGATAGCTGTGAGAAATATCAACAACCTTAGATATGCAGATGATACCACTCTAATGGCAGAAAATGAAGAGAAACTAAAGAGCCTCTTGATGAAAGTGAAAGAGGAGAGTGAAAAAACTGGCTTGAAACTCAACTTGAAAAAAATTAAGATCATGGCATCTGGTTCCATCTCTTCTGGCAAATAGAAGGGGAATAAGTGGAAGAAGTGACAGCTTTCTTTTCTTGGGCTTCAAAATCACTGCAGACAGTGACTGCAGCCATGAAATTCAAAGATGCTTGCTTCTTGGAAGAAAAGATATGACCAACCTAGACAGCATGTTTAAAAAGCAGAGACATCACTTTGCCGACAAAGGTCCATATAATCAAAGCTATGGTTTTTCCAGTAGTCATGTATGGATGCTAAGAGTTGGACCATAAAGAAGGGTGAGTGCCAAAGAATTGATGCTTTCAAACTGTGGTGTTGGAGAAGACTCTTGAGAGTCCCTTGGACTGCAAGGAGATCAAACCAATCAGTCCTAAAGGAAATCAGTCCTGAATATTCATTAGAAGGACTGATGCTAAAGCTGAAGCTCTAATACTTTGGCCACCTGATGGGAAGAGCCAACTCATTGGAAAAGAAAACTCTAATGCTGGAAAAGATTGAAGGCCTTAAAAGGAGAAGGGGGCAAAGTGCACTCGGCAGTCCCATGGATCTGTCTCTTGCTTCAACAGTGCTTGAAAGGAACAGACCCAAGGACACCCCCTTGCTCCAGCCTGCAAACACCCTACAACTTTTTTTCCAGTTGCAGCCTTTGGAATCAGCCACTCAGCTGTCTATGATCACCAGGACCAGCCACCATTTTTTGAGCTTCACTCCTTATTACCGATCAACCATGAGCTCCCAGATTTGTCAGAATTATTCCACCAAGGTGGAGACCGCCATAATCACCTGGTCAACATGTATCTGTGGGCCTCTTATACCTACCTCTCTCTGTGGCTCTGGAGGGTGTGGCCCAATTTTTTTGCAAATTGGCCTAGGAGAAGTGTGAGGGCATGGAGAGTCTCTTGAAAATGCAAAACAAATGCAGTGGCCACCCCCTCTTTCTGGACATGCAGAAATCATCTGAAGATGAGTGGGGTAAAACCCAAGGCCCTTTGGAAGCTGCCCTTCTCATACAGAAGAACCTGAACCAGACCATATTGGATCTGCATGGCCTGGGTTCTGCTCGTGCAGACCCCCACCTCTGTGACTTCCTAGAAAACCACTTCCTAGATGAGGAGGTGAAACTCATCAAGAAGATGGTGACCACGTGAGCAACCTCTGCAGGCTGGCCGGTCCCCAGGCTGGGTTGGGTGAATGTCTCTTTGAAAAGCTCACCCTCAACCATGACTAGGAGCCTCTGAAGCCCAGCAGCCTTTGAGGAGCCCCCCTAACATCAGGCTACACTCTATGGGGCTGCAAAGAGTCAGACATGACTGAGCACACACACACACACACCTAACATCAGGGCTTCTGCCTGAAGCCCTCTCTCTGCAGCCACTAGGCAGCATCTAAACACTCTGGAGCCCTCTCAAGCCTTGGACCAAATGGAAACAATAAAGGTTTTTGCAGCATCAACAAAGAAATAAAAGGAGAAGGGGTGGCATGGAATGAGATGGTTAGATAGTATCACCAACTCAGTGGACATGAATTTGACCAAACTCTGGGAGACAGTGGAGGACAGAGGAGCTTGGCATGCTGCAGCACATGGGGTTGCAATGAGTCAGACACAACTTAGCTCTGGAGCCCTATACCAAGGAACTGGCCGGTTTAGGTCTGGAGGCTCGTGGCAACAGTTGCTATGGGACTTGGTCAGTTGATAAAAATCTCTAGAACTGACCAAGTCCCATAGCAACTGTTGCCACGAGCCTCCAGACCTAAACCGGCCAGTTCCTTGACTCCATATTATGTAAAATACCCACCCTACTCTCCACTCTATAGCATCCTAACCAATCACCTAATGCCACCCTTCCAGTAGGAATTTTCTGTTTTGAGGTTGTAAAAAACAGCTGCAAGCCTGTGAACACATTCAGCTCTCCCTTGAGCCAGCCCACTGTTCTAACAGGGCCTCCCACTCTAATAAACTTTATTCTCCTCTCATTCTGCCTCATGTCTGGAAATTCTTTTCCAACCTGCACACAGACCAGAACATTAGCGACTGAACAACAAAAACATTCTGAGGAGTGTGAGGTGATACCTCATGTTGTTTTGATTTGCATTTCTCTGATAACTAGTGATTGCTGAGTATCTTTCTCATGTGCCTCTTAGCCATCTGTATGTCTTCTGGAGAAATGTCTATTTCAATCTTCTTCCCATTTTTTAATTTGGTGATTTTTTTTATATTGAGCTGCATGAACTGTTTGTATATTTTGGAGATTAATCCCTTGTTGGTTGCTTCATTTCCAGATATTTTCTCCCAATCTGAGGGTTGTCTTTTCATTTTGTTTATGATTACTTTTGCTGTCCAAAAGCTTTTAAGTTTAATTAGATTCTATTTGTTTGTTTTTGCTTCTATTTTATTACTCTAGGAGATGGGTCAAAATACCTTGTGATTTATGTCAGAGTGTTCTGCTTATGCTTTCCTCTAAGAGTTTTATAGTGTCTGGTCTTATATTTAGGACTTTAATCCATTCCGAGTTTATTTTTGTGTATGGTGTTAGGGAGTGTTCTAACTTGATTCTTGTTCATTTAATTGTCCAGTTTTCCTAGCACCACTTATTGAAGAGGCTGCCTTTTCTCCATTGTATATTCTTGCCTCTTTTGTCATAGATTAGGTGACCATAGGAGCATGGGTTTAATCTCTGGACTTTTTATCCTGTTCCATTGATCCATATTTCTGTTTTGGTGCCAGTACCATACTGTTTTGATTACCTTAGCTTTATAGTATAGTCTAAGCTCAGGGAAACTAATTCTTCCAGCTCTGTATTTAGTTCTCAAAATTGCTTTATCTCTTGGGGGTCTTTTGTGTTTCCATATAAATTGTAAAATTTTTGTCCAAACTCTGTGAAGAATGCCATTGGTAATCTGACAGAGATTGCATTGAATGTGTAGATTGCTTTGGGTAATAGTCACTTTCACAATGTTGATTCTTCCAACCTAAGAACATGGTATATCTCTCTATCTGTGAATCTTTTATTTCTTTCATCAGTGTCTCATAGCTTTCCAAGTACAGGTCTTTTGCCTCCTTAGGTAGGTTTATTAATAGGTATTTTATTCTTTTTGCTGTGATGGTGATTTTACTTTTGAAAGACAACATGTGAGCTTTTCTGATTACAAAAGTCGTTACATAGTCTTTTGATTCAACTCAGAAAGCACAGAAAAGTGAAAAGAATAGACAGTTCTTCTATAAACCCAGTTGATAGAGGAGACATTTTGAATAAAAATTATCTACTTTGAAGGTTTCTTGTTTTATTTCATACATCATGAGTATTTTCCCTTTTCATCAGATCAGTTCAGTTCAGTTCAGTCACTCAGTCATGTCCGACTCTTTGTGACCCCATGAACCACAGCACGCCAGCCCTCCCTGTCTATCACCAACTCCCGAAGTCCACCCAAACCCATGTCCATTGTGTCGGTGATGCCATCCAACCATCTCATCCTTTGTGGTCCCCTTCTCCTCCTGCCCTCAATCTTTCCCAGCATCAGGATCTTTTCAAATGAGTCAGTTCTTCACATCAGGTGGCCAAAGTATTGGAGTTTCAGCTTCAACATCACTCCCTCCAATGAACACCCAGGACTGATCTCCTTTAGGATGGACTGGTTGGATCTCCTTGTAGTCCAAGGGACTCTCAAGAGTCTTCTCCAACACCACAGTTCAAAAGCATCAATTCTTCCATGCTCAGCTTTCTTTATAGTCCAACTCTCACATCCATACATGACTACTGGAAAAATCATAGCCTTGACTAGACGGACCTTTGTTGGCAAAGTAATGTCTCTGCTTTTTAATATGCTGTCTAGGTTGGTCATAACTTTCCTTCCAAGGAACAAGCGTCTTTTAATTTCATAGCTGCAATCACCATCTGCAGTGATTTTGGAGCCCAGAAAAATAACATCAGCCACTGTTTCCACTGTTTCCCCATCTATTTGCCATGAAGTAATAGGACCGGATGCCATGATCTTAGTTTTCTGAATGTTGAGCTTTAAGCCAACTTTTCCACTCTCCCCTTTCATATTTCATTTCCATAAATAATCTATATATTTTTTTTATTTTAAAGGAAATAGATTTCATTGTCAAATAAAACATCAACCAGCAAAGCATAAAGTCTCAGGTAAGGTTATTGATAGTGTGGACTTGATGCTTATATGCCAAAGGAAAAGCATTGGCAGAGCAGATGCTGAAGACAAGAGAGATAGGAGAGAGAGGGGGCATAACTGCTGCCAGGAGAGGCTGAAGAAGATAAGAGAGAAGAGGTTCAGGACTTTCAGAACTTACTGTCTAAGGGCCTTGACTCCCTTTGTAAAGGTGATGTCTTCTGCTGAGAGTGATGGGGGACTGGAGGAAAGTGTGATGAAGTAGTTGCTGCAAGAAAATGATGAGAGGGCTGCTGATAATGGGAAATAGTCATTTCGTGGAGGCTCACATTTTAGTGAGATAGACTGGGTTTTGATCTTGGCTCTGACCCTTAATTAACTGTCTTTACTCAAATGACTTAACTTTTCTGAAACTGACAAGTCCAGATGAAAATACTGAAAAGGTAGGTGGTTGAGAACCAATCCATGCTTGCAGTTTAGCTGGGCAACTGTGGGTTAAAAAGGAGCTTGGGAGATAAAAATCATTGGAAAGATAGTGGTTTAAATGATAAGTTAAGAGGCCTTTGTTCATTAGAGATAGAAGCAAAGAAAGGAAGAAGCTATCAGTAAAAAATAAGTTCAAAGAAGTAATTTTACATGTTTCCCTGTACTACAAAAATAACATCCTGAAACATTTTCAAACATTCATAAAAGCAACCCCTTCCCCCCAAATCTGCGTTTCTATAGTCCAGAAATAAATGTTGTTTAGGTGCCAAGTTGTGTACAACCCTTTTGCGACCCCATGGACTGTAGGCTGCCCACCAGGCTCCTCTGTCCATGGGATTTCACAGGCAAGAACACTGTAGAGGGTTGCCATTTCCCTCTCCCTGGGATCTTCCTGACCTAGGGATCAAACCCACATCTCCTGCATTGGAAAGCAGATTCTTTACCTCCGAGTCACCTGGGAAGCCCTTTTCACCACTGTCTTGCCGGTCCTTGTATTAAGTTAGGAAACAATTAGGTATAATTAAACATTTAAGTGTCCCAGGTGGTGCTAGCGGTAAAGAACTCACCTGCCAATGCAGGAGATACAAGAGATGAGAGTTCGATCCCTGGGTCGTGAATATTGCCTGGAGGGCATGGCAACCTGCTCCAATATTCTTGCCTAGAGAATCCCATAGACTGAGGAGCCTTGCAGGCTACAGTCCATAGGGTCGCAAAGTGTCAGACACAACTGAAGTGACTTAGCACACATGCATGCTATGTAGCAGGCCTTAGGAGTAGAAACTGTTTTTAGCCTTACAGGCTACTTTTGTTTTATCAATAGGTTACAAAAGTCAGAGCCAAAACCAGACTGCGCCGGCAAGATCCAAGATGGTGGACGAAGTAGGCTAAAAGGTCACTGCTTCCCTTGCCTTCATCTCTGTGTTTCCACACTAACCCCTGAGAGCTGAAGGACTCTGCTTTCTTTAATTGATCTGTGTTTGTTTTGAAAGTACCTGGTCTTTGGCAGAGATGCTTTGCAGCTGTACTTTGAGAGAAAGACAGTGGTCAACCGCCCCCGAAATACCTCTGACTTGACCGCAGCAGGTAGATGGAACCTGGAGGTGTTAGAGTGTTACTTTTGCTTCTTAACACCATGCTAAGATCTCCACCCAAAGTGGGTGCTTGCTGTCTAACAGGCATGATTTATGCTGTGGGCAAAGGAGAGTGGAAGACTGCCCATGCCCTGGCTGCCCCTGAAAATCCCCTTCTCTTTCCTAGAGTCCTGAATAAATATCTGCCTCCTAGGCCTTAAAACTCCCTTACTCCCCTCCCTTTGGGAAGAAGATGCTTTAAGAACCCCTGTTCTCCGGCCATTGCATAAAACCCTGTCTTGCTTGCACCAAACTCAGTTTCATTATTAGCTGCTTGAACTTTAGGAAAGAAGTTCTTGAATAGCCCGGGAGGAACTTGGTTCAGCAAAGAAGTCTCTACACAAGAAGAGAGATTCATGTCTAATTTGGCCACAAGAGCATGGTGGTCTTTACCCTCTTAAAAACTGAAGATTCCCAAGAGTTTTTGTTTATGTAAATTACATATACATTGATATTTACTATGTTAGAAATTAAAACAGAAATTTTAAAAATATTAATCCTGTAAGAAATAGCAACCATAAACGCATTACATGTTAACATAGTTCAGTTTCTATGAAAAATAACTACATTCTCCAAAACAAAAATGTCATGAGAAGGGTCTACCGTTTTACATTTTTGTAAGTCTCTTTAACAGATGATAGCTGGATTCTCATATCTGTGTCTGCATTCAATTTGTTGGAAAATGTTGTTTTGATCGACATACATAAAGAAAACATGACCTTTCAAATACGTTGTTACAAAAGGGAGGAATATTTCAAAATGCTTTTTCAGATAACTGTGGATATTCTTTCTTGTTACTACACCAAATCTTGATACACAGTCGTTTTAATTTTTATTTATTTTTGTCTGTGCTGGGTCTTCATTGCCTTGCAAAAGTTTTCTCTCAGAGAAGGCAACGGCAGTACTCAACGGCAGTTTCTCCAGTACTCTTGCCTGGAGAAACCCATGGACGGAGGAGCCTGGTGGGCTGCAGTCCATGGGGTCACTAAGAGTCAGACACGACTGAACGACTTCACATTCACTTTTCACTTTCATGCATTGGAGAAGGAAATGGCAACCCACTCCAGTGTTCTTGCCTGGAGAATCCCAGGGATGGGGGAGCCTGGTGGGCTGCCGTCTATGGGGTCACACAGAGTCGGACACGACTGACGCGACTCAGCAGCAGCAGCAGCGTCTCAGGTTGGGGAGGGCTCTAGGCACGCAGGCTTCAGTTGTTGCAGCAGGCAGTCTCAGCAGTTGTGGTGCATGAACTTAGTTTGCTGTACAGCATGTGGAATTTTCCTGGACCAAGGATTGAACCTATGTTCCCTGCATCGGACGGTGGATTCTCATCCTCTGTGCCACTGTTACCGAGTCCAAGCTCATCGACTGAGAGGCTGACCGAGAAGATTTCAGGCTAGCGCTTCAAAATAACCATCTTGTTAGGGCCTGGAAGCCAAGTTCTTTTATGGATCAGAGATGGGGGGAGGTGAAGAAACAAAGTAAAAAGCCCATTTCAGTTCATTTCACTCACTCAATCGTGTCCGACTCTTTGCGACCCCATGGACTGCAGCACACCAGGCTTCCTTGTCCATCACCAACTCCTGGAGCTTACACAAACTCATGCTCATTGAGTCAGTGATGCCATCCAATCATCTCAACCTCTGTCTTCCCCTTCTCCTCCCACCTTCAATCTTTTCCAACATCAGGGTCTTTTCCAATGAGTCAGTTCTTCACATTAGGTGGCCAAAGTATTGGAGCTTCAGCTTCGGCATCAGTCATTCCAATGAATATTCACAACTGATTTCCTTTAGGATTGACTGGTTTGATCTTCTTGCAGTCCAAGGGACTCTCAAGCGTCTTCTCCAACACCACAGTTCAAAAGCATCAATTCTTCAGCGCTCAGCTTTCTTTATAGTCCAACTCTCACATCTATACATGACTACTGGAAAAACCATAGCTTTGACTAGACAGACCTTTGTTGGCAAAGTAATGTTATGCTTTTAATATGCTGTCTAGGTTGGTCATAGCTTTTCTTCAAAGGAGTAAGTGTCTTTTAATTTCATGGCTGCACTCACCATCTGTAGTGATTTTGGAGCCCAAGAAAATAAAGTGTCTCACTGTTTCCATTGTTTCCCCACCTATTTGCCATGAAGTGATGGGACCAGATGACATGATCTTAGCTTTCTGAATGTTGAGTTTTAAGCCCACTTTTTCACTCTCCTCTTTCACTTTCATCAAGAGGCTCTTTAGTTCTTGGCTTTCTGCCATAAGGGTGGTGTTAACTGCATATCTGAGGTTATCGATATTTCTCCTGGCAATCAGGATTCCAGATTGTGCTTCATCCAGCCTAACATTTTGCATGATGTACTCTGCATATAAATTAAATAAGCAGGGTGACAATATACATACTTGATGTACTCCTTTTCTGATTTGGAACCAGTCTGTTGTTCCATGTCCAGTTCTAACAGTTGCTTCTTCACCTGCATACAGATTTCTCAGGAGGCAGGTCAGGTCTGGCATTCCCATCTCTTTCAGAATTTTCCACAGTTTGTTGTGATCCACTCAGTCAAAGATTTTGGCATAGTCAATAAAGCAGAAGTAGATGTTTCTCTGGAACTCTGTTGCTTTTTTGATAATCCAACGATGTTGACAATTTGATCTCTGGTTTCTCTGCCTTTTCTAAATCCAACTTGAACATCTGGAAGTTCATGGTGCACATATTGCTGAAGCCTGGCTTGGAGAATCAGGAGCATTGCTTTGCTATCATGTGAGATGAGTGCAATTGTGTGTAGTTTGAACATTCTTTGGCATTGCCTTTCTTTGGGATTGGAATGAAAACTGACTTTTCCCAGTCCTGTGGCCACTGCTGAGTTTTCCAAATTTGCTGGCATATTGAGTGTAGCACTTTCACAGTATCATCTTTTAGGATTTGAAATAACTCAACTGGAATTCCATAACTCCCACTAGCTTTGTTTGTAGTGATGCTTCCTAAGGCCCACTTGACTTCACATTCCAGGATGTCTGGCTCTAGGAGAGTTGTCATGCCATCTGGATCTGGATCATGAAGATCTTTTTTGTACAGTTCTTCTGTGTATTCTTGCCACCTCTTCTCAATATCTTCTGCTTCTGTTGGATCCATACCATTTCTGTCCTTTATTGAGTCCATCTTTGCATGAAATGTTCCCTTGGTATCTAATTTTCTTGAAGAGATCTCTAGTCTTTCCCATTCTATTGTTTTCCTCTATTTCTTTGCACTGATCACTGAGGAAGGCTTTCTTATCTCTCCTTGCTATTCTTTGGAACTGTGCATTCAGATGGGTATATCTTTCCTTTTCTCCTTTGCCTTTAACTTATCTTCTTTTCTCAGCTATTTGTAAGGCCTCCTCAGACAACCATTTTGCCTTTTTGCATTTCTTTTTCTTGGGGATGGTCTTGATCACTGCCTCTTGTACAATGTAATGAAC
The DNA here is from genome assembly GCF_029407905.1 of Bubalus kerabau. Classification (NCBI taxonomy): domain Eukaryota; kingdom Metazoa; phylum Chordata; class Mammalia; order Artiodactyla; family Bovidae; genus Bubalus; species Bubalus kerabau. Next base: position 20,345,559 of record NC_073629.1, read on the forward strand.
CTCAGTCCATAGTTCTTCAAGCACTCTATCAGATCTATCAAGTGTTAGTTTCACTTCCTTAAGACCCTTCACAGGTGGGCAGGGTCAAGCTATCTCCCAGTGAACCAAACAAAGACACCCTAGCCCAAAGGTCAGGTGGAAGGGGCTGGGCAGGTCTCCCTGAGGCATTTACCTACGCCTATCATAACAAAAGTGGCAATGTAAGAATTAAAGTCACAGAAGCAAATCCAATATGGATTCAAAATTAACCCTTCCAGTTGGTTATACCACCAGGGAAATTCAATACACAGTAGTCTTTAAAATGCCAGTCACCTTGTGGGATCCCAAACCATATTAGTATACTTTTTGTAATCTGTTACATCTGAATCCATTGCTTTTCTCTTCTTTTTTGCATTTGAAATGGATCATTTGGAGAATATTGTTTCACTGTATAATGCAGAGCTTCCTATATGACACATTACAATGCACAACTTTGATATATAATAGGAACGTATTAATATCACCCATCTAAAATATTTTGAGAATGTCAAGTTCACTGTGGCACATACAAGTTTTCCAAAATTCAAAATTTCACCTGAGAACTCAAATTTCATCACAGACAACAAAAACTGTCAGTTGTTTTCCTTGAAGTGAGGCTTACATCATTTACTTTTGAGAAAGTGTTTGCCAAATACTCAAGTCTGAAGAACCATGGTTTGTCCGGCAGTTATTCTATTTTTTGGCTGCACTAGGTCTTCGTTGCTGCTCCAGCTTTTCTTGAGTTGTGGTAAGCAGGGGGGATGTTCTGTGGTTGCGGTGCACAAGCTTCTTTCTCACTGCTGTGACTTCGGTTGCAGAGCATGGGCGCGAGGGCTTCAGTAGTTGTGGCCTGTGGGCTCAGAAGGTACAGTTTCCGATTTCTAGAGTGCAGGCTCAATAGCTGAGGCACAAGGGCTTAGCTGCTTCACAGCATGTGGGATCTTCCCGGACCAGGGATCAAACCCATGTCTCATGTAATGGCAGGCAGATTCTTTACCTCTGAGCCACCAGGGAAGCCCCTGGCATTATTCTTTTAAGTAACAATGTTACATTATTTAAAAAAAAAAAAGTGGCTAGTTCATCTCACAAGTCAAACAACTGCACAAGTACCGTTCCTCAAGTCCATCATTGTACCCCAGGATGCAGCCACATGCTCTATGTAGTTCTCACTTTACCTCAGACTTACTAAAGATGTGAACTCAAGGGCTGAGATTTAGGGACTTCCCTGGTGGTCCAGTGGTTAAGAATCTGCCTTCCAATGCAATCTGTCACAACTAGAGAAAGCCCATGAGCAGCAACAGAGACCCATCACAGCCAAAAGAAATAAATATTTTAAAAAGGTTGAGATTTAATACAATTCATGATTTTACTGCTTTATCAAGGAGTTTTTGTGTTTTTTTCAATCCAAGGGTGTGTGGACTGCCGCTGTCTGAGATTTGTGCTAAGGCACCAAAAGTTTTACCCGCATTGCTTCGGCATCACTGCACGTATCATCATCGTAGAAGAGAAGAAAAACATCCTAACGCAGTATTACTGATGATAATAGTTTTGACCTCACAAACCCCCTAAAATAGTCCTGGGGACTCTTAGAGGCTCACAGACCACAGTGTCAGCACCATCGCTGTAGGTAAGTTACCTGCCTCTCTGGCTTTCAGTTTCCTTATTTATAAACTAGGATTAATGATGCTACAGCTACCTCATAGGGTTGTGGAAGCCGAATGATACTAAAGTGTGAAGCATTTGGAATAGTCTCTGGCACACTGTTATACAAGCATCTGCTAATATAATCATATATTCAGTATCATTAAATGTTTTTCCAAAATAAAATTTATTGACAGCGTGCAATATTCTACAATGATGTAAGATAATTGTTGGATATTAGTTTGTTTCCATTCTTTCAACATCCCTGCACATATCTGTGTCATTTCTCTGATTAAATTCCTGAAATGGAATTGCCCAGAGTACACACATTTTTCACAGTACTGCTGAAAAGCATACATGGACTATCAAAGTGGGAGAGCTGAAAAAGGGAGGGGTCCATGGGCTGAGTAATGGAATCAGCCGGGAGCATTTCTTAAGGTGGACGTGTTGCCGTAAATACAGAAGAATGAGCTGTGATGATGATCTCTGAATTGGAAGAGGCCAAGGTGTTGGTTGAGTCATCCTCATGAACACTGAAGTCACTCAGCTGCACGCAGAGGGCCAGAGATGGGACACAGGGCCCATCACGACTAGATGGGCAGACTCTGCCAAAACATGATTTGGCTGGGAAACTATCCCCAGACTCAGGAAAGCCAAAGTGACCATTATCTTTAAAACCAACACCTATAAAAGACTGCCAAGTCGTACGTAGATGATGAGCCATTTGTCTCAAGTAAATATGTGATTCAAAAAAATACTAGTGTCCTGCTCAACATACACATTTTCAAACTCACTATTTAGAAACGGTACACACCCAATATGAACATAATGTAAGCACAGGGTAGGGTTTCTAGTTTGATTTTGCGGAAACTTGTTTACATTCAAGCATTAAAGTCTGACTTCAGGATACTGCAAATTAAATTCATGGAATCTTGGCCCAGGCAGAAGCAGCACCACAGTGAAAGGAGGTTTTTTTTTCCCCCAATAAATAATGCTGTAACAAGTGGTTTTCCATATTACAAAATTGAAATTGGATCCCTATCTCACTGTACAGTGAGACAGAATAAGGAATTTCTATGTGAAAGGCAAAACCATAAAACTTTCAGAAAAAAATAGAATATCTTTCTGACCTATGGAAGAGTTTGCTGGACACAAGAAACACTAACTTTGAAAGAAAGATTAAGAAATCTGACATTAAATTTAAAAATTTTGGTCATTAAAGGGTACCTTTTAAAAAATGAAAAGGGATTCCCTGGTGGTCCAGTGGTTAGAGCTCAGTGCTTCCACTCCCAGGGCCCAGGTTCAATCCCTGCTTGAGGAACTAAGATCCCTTAAGCACACACTATGTGCCAAAAAAAAAAACAGTGAAAAGACAAGTCAGAAACTTGACATACTTATAACAATATATAACCAATAATGATTTAATACTAAGAATAAAGAACTCCTATAAAACATCAATACAAAGTTAACTCAAGGACTTCCCTGGTGGTACAGTGGATAAGAACCTGCCTGCCAATGCAAGGGACATGGGTTTAGTCCTTGGCCCGGGAAGGTTCCACGTGCTGCAGGGCCACTAAAGCCTAGGCGCACAGCTACGGAAACCCTCGAGCCTAGATTCTGTGCTCTGCAGCAGGAGAAGCCATTGCCGTGAGCAGCCTGCACGCCGCGACTAGAGAAAGCCCCTGCAGAGCAACGAAGACCCAGCCCACCAAAAAAAATGAACTCAAGAGAAAAATGAACAAAAAGTATGAATATTTCACAAAAATGGAAATACAAAGATCCATTTTTTTAAAAATTAAAGGATAATTAACCTCATTAGTAATTAGAGAAACACAAATTAAGATCACAATGAGTTATCATTTTATCCTCACTGGACTGGCAGAAATTAAGAATTTGTAATGGTCCTAAGGGCTGGAAAGGGATGAGTTCAATAGGAATTCTTAGATTGCAGGAAGGAGTGCAAATCCATACAACTACTTTGAAAAACAATTCATTATCCTATAAAGTATTCCTAAAGAAATTCCTGTATGGGTGCATCAGGAGATATGTACAAAAAACATCGAGATCCTGTTGATACTAGAAAAATAACTATAGAGGCAATGCCAGATCCATCTACAAGAAAATGGTGAGATTGTAGAACATCCCCAGAATACATATACATCCATGAAAAATGAATAAGCAGCCACTAAGTGCAGCAACTTTGAAGAACCTAAGGAACAAAATGTTTGTTAAAAACCATGTCCTGCAAGTCTCAGAGCATAGGACTTTTGGGGGGAGGGCCTCGCCACACAGCTTGTGGCATCTTAGTTCCCTGACCAGGGATTGAACAAAGGCCCTGGCAGTGAACAAACCAAGCCTAACCACCGGACCACCTGCCAGGGAATGCCCTAAAACTATTTTTTATAAAGCTCAAACACATTAAAACAAAACATCCTTGTCAAGACGCTTTATGTACATGAGAAGACATGAAGGGAAAAAAAATGTGAGATTCAGGATAAAAGTTCTGAGGAGGATGTGAAGAAGTGGGTTCAAGAAGGCTAGGTATGTGACAAGGTAATACTCTAGCTTACATTGAGCAATTTTAGATATGTTAATTTCTTTACATCTCACTTTATATATAGGTTAAGTATTTTATGTGTAAAATATTATTTACCTTTTCAAATATAATAGTAATAAAGGGATAGATTATATGAATTGTGCATTCTATTTCATGCCCCACAAAAACCTGCCTCTAAATTTGGCGCTCCAACAAGATGAACCATGTTTCTCCTTCACAGACTTCCATCTTGTGAAAGGTCTCCAAGATCCCTGATATGCGGCATTCTGACTTTTCCACCTGTCTCCTGCTGTTTGCCGGCCCAAATAGTCTTTAAGTGACAAGATGCCTACACGCCATCAGCACATGCTATTCCTACTGAATGGAAACATCACCATCTCGTTTGCTGGCTGATGAACTTCTGGCCCCATTAAATGAGGGCTCGAATGTTGCCTTCGGGAACCTTCCCAGAGGCTACAAGGCTGTGGCCCTCTCCTCACTTCCACAGTGCCTTGTTCAGGCCTCTCTTTGGGTGCTTGTTAGGCACGAGTAACTGCTCATTTACAGGCTGGCCCTTCCCTAGATGATGACTCCTCAATGGCCAGTACTGGCTTCTCTTCTCTGGGGCCCCAGTGCCTCACACAAATGGCTTTCAGTAAAGTTCTTCCTAAGGAAGGACTGTCCTGGGTGGAGATGGGTGGAAGGGGAATGGTCACAGGCAAAGTTACCAGTGTTTGAAGCAAAAAAGCAAAAAAAATTTGCCAAGCTTTATTTAGGGCACAGTGGTTACAGACAACACCTCCGACCCTACCCCCCACCCCACCCAGCTTGGGCCCCTGGCCGGCTCGTCCCCTCCTCCAGTCTCACTTCTTGTCCTCCTCCTTCTTGTCCTTCTTGCCGTCTTTGGTGGCCTGGGAGGCCAGGGAGCCCATAGCATTTCGAATGGCCTCGTTATTGGGATCCACGCCCGGAAGGTTCTCCAAGACACTCTGGAGGAATTCGGGGTCCTGCATCACGTCATAATCATCCTCCTCCTGAAACGGGGTCAGTGTCAGCCTGGTTGAGGGGGGCTGGCTGCAGAGCAAGCCCGCGTGGGAGACGGGAGAGTACCGCCACACGAGCCCCTCTTCTCACCTGACTGGCCAAAGACAGGAAGGAGGGTTTAGGAAAAACCCAGTGCCTATACACAGTATGCTGGAGCAGGGAAAGGCAACCCGCTCCAGTGTTCTTGCCTGGAGAATCCCCATGGGCAGAGGAGCCTGGCAGGCTACAGCCTACGACGTCGCAGAGTCAGACACAACTGAGCAACTAAGCACATACAGAGTATGAACTTAAAACACTTGTTTTATTCTATTTTTGTGTTGTTGCATAGACATGGCTTTCCAGATCTTAGTTCACTGACCAGGGACTGAACCCCAGGGCTCCAGTAGTAAAAGCACTAAGTCCCAATCACTGGACCACCAGGGAAGTCCCCCAAACATTAAATTACCAATCAATTAGAGAAGAAGCCTGAGAACATTGCTTTTTGAGCTCAAAGGATAAAAAGAGATGCCATGACCTTTAGGTTTCCTGCTATTAGACACCCACTCCCCCCTTTTGTTTTCCTGGACCCTCTTTTTATGCTCCTGGAAGATGGTATCACTGAGAATTGTCCAGACTGCTCCCACTAGCAAGCAAGGGAAATTACAGAATACTTACGACATTTCTCCAACCCTGGCCACCTTCTCCTTAGCAAGGTTTACCCACAAGAAACATTACCTCCATGGGTTTCTTTCCTTCTGCTCTAGAAAGAGCTCATCTATGAAACCCTGAGAGAGAAACGGTTCCAGCCCTAGCAGGCTGAGGATCTCAACACGGGATTTTAAGGCTGATGGCGGCATGGAGTCATCGCTGGCCCTCACCTTGGTGGGCTCAGATGTGTCCATGGCTGAACTGGCGTCCATGTCGGCTGACTCTGCCTGGCCAAACTCTGAGGAAGAAAGGTCAGTTTGCTCAGTTCCATTTCTTTCCGCAGTGTCTCTGCCGCAGCCCGCCCACCCAGGTCCTGGCTCACCTGCACCCTGGAGGGACATCTGCATGGCATAAGCAATCTGCTCCTCCTCAGTCATACTGCTTAGGTCAGGCAGCCCAGTGCGGCCAAACTCCTGCTGGCTGATGGTCATCTTCAGCAGGGCATCGTCCGAGTCTAGGGAAAGGAAGACAGCGGCAGGGTGGAACTGTGCCCACCCCCAAGTCCACGTGTTTCCACACCGCCAGAACCCCAGCCCCATCTACACCAGGCCTCCACAGAGCACCCCACAGTCCCGGGACTTCAGATTCCACCTCTTTCACCTTCAGTCCCAGCCGTGGCAATCCCGGCCTCAGCGGCAGAGGCGGCAGCTGCCCGCCGTGCCTCTTCCTCTTGCCGCTGCCGCTGCTCTTCCATAGAAACACGCAGGGCCTGGCCAAGGGTGAGCAAAGTCAGACATTCTCTGGCCCTCAGTCCCCTGGGGCGCTGGGGAAGGCAGCTGAGGTGGGGGATGGACTGGAAAGGGGCAGCTTCTGGTTTATACCCGTGGGGAAGCAGCTGGAGAGATGACAGATGACATAGGGGGAAAGGATGGGCTTGGGAGAAACCTGGGGTTTCACGGGGAGAAGCGAAGAAGAGAGTCTGACAGTGGTGCCCCTCGAGATCAGACAGAATTATGGGGAAGAGGGACCTAGAGGCGGTCTGGGAAAACAAGCAAGGGTCCTTAGGCCTGTCTAGCCCTAGAGAAGCTATATGCTGTGTGAGAAGGATCAAGAAGGACACCTGGGCTCTCCTGGAGGTCAATGTTTGCTCACCAGGGCCAGCTCAGGATCAGCGCTGGGATCCACTCCAAATTCAAAGTCACTGGCACCAAGACCCAGCATGGCACCACCTTCCCCAGCCAGAATGGGCGAGCTGATGAGGGCATCAGCCAAGCTGGGCCCAGGAGGCACTGTCACCAGGTGAGAACCGGTTCCGTCTTTGCCATTCAATGTGTTTACAAAAGCGGTCAGCTTTTCTGTGTTTACCTCCTGGGGAGAGAAGAACACAGGAGGCTCTCCTTCCAGACCTGCCCCCATTCTCTGCCACCAGCTCCTGTCTGCAGCCCCTCACCCCCATGCAGACACTCCTCTAGGCAAAGACTGTTCTCTATTTACAATCAAAGCAGTCACTGGCCCCCAACCGGTCCTTACTCACCTCTTCCCCAAAATTGATAATGTCAACATTTACTTTCCCTTACTCACCTCTTCCCCAAAATTGATAATGTCAACATTTACTTTCTCCTTCTTGAGGCGTTTAGCCAGTTTCACCAGCTAGGAAGAAGGAGAGAGAAATGAGGAAGTCTGTTCCATACCACGAGGGAAGGTGACATACATCACAAGCATACAGGAGAGGGAGGACCTCTCCAAGGCCCCGACAGAAAAACTGAATTTTGTACAACCTCCTTTTCCCAAATTGATGGACCCAATGCTTCTTCCTGACTCTCCCAAGAGCCAACAGAAGCTCCCTCCCAAACATGTGGTGCCCAAACTCCCTGGCTGTCACTTGGACTCACATCCTTCTCATTATCCTCCACAGGGCTTCCCACAAAGGCAATGATTCGCATCTTGTGATTCTTGCCCTGCCGATGCTTCAAGGCCAGCTTGAAAAGGAAGAGGAAGTTCTTGGAGTCAGCCACAGGAATCCCCCAGCTCTTTCCTATCACTCTCTTTCTTACGGCTTCCATATACTTTGAGCCTATCATCACACTCACGCCAGATCTAAACCCCCTCCTCCTCCCTTCCCTTCTCTCTGAGCCTCTCTGTGGATAAGGAAGAGGGGTTAATTCTCCATTCTAGGGACTTTCCCTTCATGATCTTCACCGATCATTCCACTCTATCCTTTCCACTCCTTTCTCTACATCATCTCTCTTCCCTGGTGCTGGTTCTCACTCCAAGAGTCTAGGGGGGAAATGAGTAAGGGTGGAGGCAGAATCCCAGAGCAAGGAGGAACCACCAGAGGGACCCAGCAGGACTCACGTGGGCCACACGGATGCCAGTGCAGAAGGTGATCTTGCCCTTGGGCTGGACAGTGTGAAGCTTAGACAGGATGCGGCCAGTGTCTGGGGTGAGCGTGGTCAGCACTTCACAGTCACTGGAATGGGGGAAGGAGCACTTCTGTGATTTCAGGGTAGGACAACTGCCTCCGAACTGTGTTCAACTCATCTTTTCTTTAGAGACCTTGATGATAATTGTTATCTCTGTTTTTCCTAAACAAACATCTACTATTTAGAGAGTAGATCTTCCAAGTTCTCATCACAAGGAAAAAACTTTTAACTATGTGAGACAGGGATATTAATTAAACTTACTGTGGGGATCACCTTGCGATATACACATTATCAAATCGTTACGTTGCGTACCTCCGACTCACACAATGTTGCACGCCAACGACACAAAACTAGAGTAACGGGCAAGAAGCGGAGAAAAATCCCCACTGTGTGGGCATGAAACACAGAAGATAAGAAGGGGTGATTTTGAGAGAAGCTTGGCCTCTTCCAGTATTTCCCCCAACCTCTCTCATGCCATCTTCCTCTCAGGGGCCTGAGAATTCTCTACAATAGCTGGATGCTCCTCCTTCTCTCTCCTATCCTCTTCATTTTTAGACTCATTTTCTGGCTAATAACATGAATGCTGGGATGGGCAGTCACTCATTTGAGGATTATCAGTTCCTAAAACAAATTACTTTGGGGGTAACATGATGTGTGACATATGCCCTGGGAAGCTGACCCCAAATCACTTTTTATTGTCTTTAAAATACAGTGAGGACTGCCCTGGTGGCACAGTGGCTGACAGTCCACCTGCCAACGCAGGGGACACAGGTTCAATTCCTGGTCCAGGAGGATTCCACACGCCTCAGAGCAGCTAGACCTGTGCGCCCCAACTACCGAGCCCGTGTGCCTAGAGCCTGTGCTCCACAGCAAGGGGCTTGGGCTTAACGAGAAGCCCAAGCACCACAACTAGAGAGCAGGCCCCCCAACTAGAGAAAACCTGCAGCAACAAAGAACCAGCACAACCAGCACATTAAAAATAGAAAAAATAAGTAAAATACACTGAAATTTTATCCCAGGAAATAAAGCTTCACAATTCTATTAAATTCAGGTTGATATTAATTTTTTTAAAAACAAGTTGCTGCTTATATTTATATGGAGTAGTGAAGAAGGTAGTCTAGGAAGGTGATGGGCAAAAGCAGCCTCACGGAATCTACGAAAAGGCAGTGCCCCAGCGCCTTAGCGGGTCAGACAGGAATCGCCCCGCCTCCCCCGCACGCCCTCCCGCCCTGCGCCACCTACTTGGCCAGTGTGATGAGGCCCACGTTGTTCTCAGGGTTGCTGCGGGTCTTGGAGTGACAGACTATATTGACAGCATCCTGTTGGGCCTGCAGCCGGGTGGGTAAGAAGTCCCCATTCCGCATGTACTCACTGTTGTCCACGCTGCCAGGTTAGGGGAGAAGCGGGAGACAGGCCACACTGTGAGACCTGAGACATTCCCTCCAGTTCCAGGAACCACCTCCCTACCCCCAACAACTCTCCCATGAGGGGTGCCATGCTACATGGCAGTGGCTCTCAGTCTTTGTGGACAGAGGACCAGCTGCAACTTTTTTTTTTTAAATATACACATGACCAAGCCCTCCTCTAGACTTACTGACTCAAAATAACCAAAGGCAAAAAACCTTTTTAAATCTCCACAAGTAATTGTGTAAGTATGCAAGGCTGTGATCTACTAATGTACCATGTCCACCTTTTTATAAGGTGCCTTAGTGTTATCAATCATGGTCGTGGAGAGACACGCTATCTGCTATTAAAATAGGAGTATTCCAAGGCAGGAAATCAACAGGGCAACTGAAAATATTTATGAAATAACACACACTTGGCAGCACTGAGTGCAGGAAAGTACAATCTAAATTATCTGGTTAAATGTTCAACAGCTTTGACAGCTGGACTGAACTGCAAAAACGAGGTTTCACAGATCTGGGCGTCTCACGTATTCTATCCCTATAGCTTTTCACAATCTGTAAGAATCCAAGTAACATGAAATACAAGCGCCAGGTTCCCGGAGACCAAAAGAAGGCAGGGAAGTGAGTAAGTCATCTACACCCCAGAAGAGAATGAATTCTTGACGGACTGAGGTCTGTCTGAATGAAGCAAGCAGCAGACTCAGAGACAGCTCATCTCTCCTGGCAAGCTAAACGGGCTTGGAGGCGATTTTTTTCTTTAGTATCCTTTGCCAGGCAATAAATACAAACCAAAAATGATGAAGAGAGGTAATTAAGAAGCTACTGGAAAACAAGTAGAAAGGGTTGGAAGGGCAGTGTTCAGGCAGGTTCAAATCCCTACTCTACCACTTGTAGTTCTATGATCCCAAGGAAGCTACTGAATTTCTCTAACGTCCAGGTACCTCATCTGTAAAATGGGTTTTATTATACCTACCTGGATAGTGCTGGCTATGAGGATTAAGTCACGGAAAGTACTTAGCACAATGCCTAAGAGTAAGCACGATACACAGACCAGTTCTTATAGAGGAAACTCAATCTATATAAAGGAGGTCAAGGGCAGACTTTACTGACCATGCTACATTCTTTTTTCCCTGATACACTGTTTCCAATTACTCTCCCCACAGGGGAATAACTGCCTTCCTAGCTTCAAATACAGTGGTGGCTAAATATATGAAACAATGGAAGCTTTGAGGGTCATCCAGCTGGAATAGCTGCTAAGTACAAAGGCTGTGGGCAAGACCAGCAGATGGATGAAGGCTGGAAGAAAGATGTCAGAGGAGGACCTGGAGGAGGGGGGTGGGGGGGGCGGCTTGAGGAGGAAGAAGCTTCTGTGCAGAACACGACAGCAGTCCTCATACTGTCACGAGTGCGTCAGAACCACTCTGAGGGTGAGGTGCTGGCAGTGGTAAAAACAGATGCTTGCACACCTACATGTGCCCCCTAAAAACTGCAGTTTGGTTTTCCCAACGTTGAACTTTATACAGACAGGATAATGCATGCATTTCCTGTGACTACTTTCGCTCAAAAGTAAGTAATTTTTCCCAATAAAAATTTATATCAAAATAAGGGCTGACAAAATTATCCAGCTATTCCATGAAGTTTTCATCTAAAAGAAAAAAAGAATACAGATGCCTAAGCTTCCCTGGCTGGGAGTCTGAGCCACCAGACCAAGCAGAATCAAATATACACAACTTTTTAATAAGCTCCTCCAGAGAATTCTGAGGGACAGCAAAGCATGAGAAAAGGAGTGGCTTTCACTGCTATTCTATGGCTGGGCTGTTACAACAGGGTGCCAATGCATCACTCTGGACCTAATATTTCCTTCTATACCTCAAGCCAGATCAGCATTCTTAAATCCCATTTTGTATATAGCTCTGGCTCCACCAGCCTCAGAACGTTTTCAGTAGTCCTCTATTGAAGGGTAAAGGGCAGAATTCAGCCTCCTCAACCCGACATCTGTGCTTTTCTACCTGGCTGCATGCCCCTTTCTCCAAAAAAGGGAACCACCTTCAACCAACAACCTAATAATGAAGTCACGCTAGTCCAGTTTCTACTCCCTAAACAAGCCTTGAGAATGTACACTTCAGCAGCTTTCCTTATGCCCTTCTCCTTACAGGTAATGGCCTCTCCTTAACATCTGTCTAAGTCCCTTCAAGGACCCTCTTAAATTCTTTCCTGAGGACTTCTTAAGCATCATGGCAACTAACAGATGCACAGTGCTGTGCAGTTTACAGAGCACCACGACACACACTGCCTACCTGTGCTATGAGAAAAGTAGATGTTCCTATTATATTCTCATTTTAGAGCTAAAGTGAGAGATTTACTACATTCTCAAGAACATGCAGCTGGAAAGTACCCAAAACATAGGTTTTTGGATTCCAAATCCTGTCCTCTTTCTACTCTTTACTTGCTTTCTCCTAGAGGCTGCCATATTTAGCAAATGAGAATACAGGGCTCCCAGAATTCCCTGGTGACACAGTGGTAAAGAGTTGGCCTGCCAATGCAGAGAACATGGGTTTGATCCCTGGTCTGGGAAGATCCCTCATGCTATGTAGCAACTAAGCCCGAGTGAGCGGCAACTGCTGAGCCTGTGTGCCACAACTACGGAAGCTCCGGCGCCTGGAGCCTGTGTCCACAGCAACCAGAACCCTGCAAACCCTCACCACAAACAGTAGCCCCGGCTCCCAGCAACCATAGAAAGCCCAGGCAAAAGCAATCAAGACCCAGCACAGCCAAAAATAAGAGAAAATACAGGACTCCCAGTTAAATCTGAATTTCAGACAAACAACAGTAACTTTCTAGTGAAAGTATGTCCCATGTGGGACATACACATAGCCATTTTGATATTAAAAATAATTGTTGATCTGAAATTCAAATTTTACTGGGCATCCTATGTGTTATCTGGCAACAGTATCTTCGCAGCAAAAAGAAAACCCTTAGGTGTCTGTCCCATGCAACTGGAAATTTGTGTGTGTTTGTGTACTATTCTGTTTTCATTCTAGGCTCACACTTAGAAGAAACTCTTGAAACCTTGCAAAAGTGTGGTCCTCAGTTCCTAACAGCTACTCAGCCACGTCTGAGACTGATGAAGACAGAGAGCTCACTGGATAAGAGCCGAAGCGTCTTTGAGTCAGATAATCCTGGGTTTAAACCTAGGCTCCACCACTTAATCGGCTGTGTAATTTTGTGTAAGTCATTTAAAACTGCCGAGATGCGGTATCCTCATCTGTAAAAGGGAGGGAGTATTGTGAGGCTTAAGTGAGATGAAGCAAATTAAATGCCTAACATTTAGAAGGTAGCTTAGTCGGTAAGGGTTTCCCTGGTGGCTCAGACGTCAAAGTGTCTGCCTGGGTTCGATCCCTGGGTCTGGAAGAGCCCCTGGAGAAGGAAATGGCAACCCACTCCAGTACTCTTGCCTGGAGAATCCCATGGACGGAGGAGCCTGGTGGGCTATAGTCCATGGGGTCGCAAAGCGTCGGACACGACTGAGCGACTTCACTTCACTTCTTAGTCGGTGAAGAATCTGCCTCCAGTACAGGAGATCCGCATTCGTTCCCAGGGTCGGGAAGATCCTCTGGAGAAGGAAATGGCAAACCACTCCAGGATTCTTGCCTGGAAAATGCCAGGGACAGAAGAACCTAGCGGGCTACAGTCCATGGAATCGCCACGAGTCCGACACGACTTAGCGACTAAGCCACAAACACTTATAAAGTACTCTTATAGTGCCTTTGAAGGTAACACCAGGAAAAGAAAAGGAGTCGGCAACAAGTGAATGGGGCGAGGAAGGGATTTGAAACTCTCTTCCTAACTAACACCCATCATTCTGAAAAGAAGAGAGGAAGGCAGAAGACTATCATGGTGAGTCCGAGAAGCAGGACTCTAGCTAAAGACAGATGTAGGCTGGTCTAGAGAAGACGACGCTGTGATGGAGAAAAATAGCAGGGCCGGTCAATGACCGTCCGCGGACTGAGGGTTAAGAGGGGTACCTCGGGCCCGTCCGTCTGGAACTACCTCTGCGGCCCCGGGATGACTCAGGGAGTCGCTGGAGCTCCTTTCCTCCCGGCCCAAGGCCTCATCTCTTCCACCAGGCCCCCCTCCCCTACCCCAGGCCCGCCCGGCCTCCGAGCTACAGGCGCCCCCGACCCAGTCCCGCTCCCCAAGGGGGCCCGAGGTGGCTCCTCACCAAACCATAGTGCTTTCCAACACCATCGTGCCTCCTTCCTCCCTCCCCGACCGGTTCTCCTAGACCACTAAACAACAACTCCTCCAATTGGCCCAGCGCGCATCACCAATCACTGACCTCGGTTGGGCCAGCTGGTTCCGCCTTCATCCCCGTGTTACTTTCTGGGAGTTGTAGGCGCCGCCAGAAAAAAAAAAAAAAGTGGGAGCTGTTTGGGGCGGAGGGAGGGGCCAAATAACACAAAAAAGTGGGCCACACCTCCACCTGCCCTGCCATTCAGGTTTTCTGGTGGCGTTCCTTGCCGAGAAGATCTAAGAGAAAATGTGAAGGAACTTCTGAAAGTGCTGAGGCTATGTCTATTCCAACATCATCTTTTTTAAAAAAGTGGTGGGATGACTACTGACTACTGACTTTTCAGCTCCCCCGGTTCCCCATGGCACTTTGTTCATCAAACTACTAAGCACTTATACCTCTGAATTGCATTTGTTTGTGTATCTGTCTTTCCCATTTCATTAAGGGCAAAAGAAAGTGAAAGTGTTAGTCGCTCAGTCGTGTCCCTCTCTTTGCGACCCCATGGATTGTAGTCCGCCAGGCTTCTCTGTCCGTGGAATTCTCGAGGCAAGAATTCTGGAGTGGGTGGCCATTTCCTTCTGCAGGGGATCTTCCCCAATCCAGGGATCGGACTGATCTGCACTGCAGGCAGGTTCTTTACCCTCTGAGCCACCAGGGAAGTCCCAATTAAAGGCGAGAAAGCTGTCAATCTCTGCTATGCCTAAGTCCACTAGAAAGCCTGACATATGGTAGGAAGGCAGAAAAAAGTTTGATGAACCAATAATTTTAACTAATCTCCCAAGGAATGGGAGACAACCTAGTCAATCATTTTGGCTTTTTAATCAAGAATCACATTTTAGGGACTTCCCCAGCAATCTAGTGGCTAAGACTGCGCTACCAGTGCAGGGGACCCCAGGTTCAATCCCTGGTCAGGGAACTAGATCCCACATGCCACAACTAAGACCCAGTGCAGCCAAAAAAAAAAAAAAAGAATTACATTTTTAAATGTCTTAGGGGATTTCCCTATTTGTACAGTGATTAAGACTCTGCACTTTCAGTGGAGGGCCTGTGGGCTCAATCCCTGGTCGGGTGACTAAGATCCCACATCTATCATGGTATGGCCAAAAAATAAAAATAAAATTATTTTAATTAAAAATGCCTTGGCTGGAAATTCCCTGACAGTTCAGTGGTTAGGACTCTGCACTTCCACTGCAGAGGGCACCAGTTTGTTCCTTGGTCAGGGAACTAAGATCCAGCATGCCTTGGCCTGGCTATAAATAAATAAATGCCTTGGCTTACCTATACACACACTCCAAAGAAAAACTGGAAATTCCAGGTGTCTATTTTGGAGGAAGTGGGGGAAGGAGCAGGGAACCCAGACATGACTACAGAGATGGTAGATGGAGATGGCAAGTGTGTTGTAGACATTACATAGATATTGATAAAGTTTTAATGGGTATGCCCAAAAGTTATTGGTGACCATTAAAGGTATAGGAGTAAAATCTCTGTGTTACTGAGGAAAAAAAAAATCTGTTACTATAATCATAGACAAGAAAAGGAAGAAAAACAAAGCATAGAAAAATCATTAGTGAAAAGTTCAAATATGAACAAAATATGAATGTAAGACATACCAAACTGACAAAAGGTAAAAAATAAAAGGAAAGGAAAAAACGACATATCAGGCAATAGCAATAAAAGAAAGCATGTGTAGCTATATAAATATTGTACAAATAGAAACCAGAGTCTCTTGAATTGCAGGTGGATTCTTTACCAGCTGAGCTACCTAAAAGTCCAGCTATATACATATTGTACAAATAGAAATCAACATAAATCGATGAAGTCAAATCCAAAGTATTTCATAAAAGATAAGATTCAACAACAAAAAATGTTCTGAGTTAATCAGGATAATGCAACTCTAAAGACAATTTGAACATCAGGAATTATTATAAATTAGTGTTCTTCTAAAATGTATAAGTAGATAAACATTCAGCCCAAACTAAAGGAAGTGATAGGAAGTGAATGAATACTGTCATCACTGTTTTGGGGTCATCATGTCTATACAGGGAGGTTGCTGTCTCCATCTCAGCCTTAGTCAGATACTTAACAGATTGTGACCAGTTTTTAATCACCCTTTGAAAAGTCCTTGTAGATATTGCAAATACAAAATAGGGTGGTCATAAAAAAATGAGTTGGTAAATAGGTCCTATATGATGGATTTGATTCAACCTGGAGAATGCAGTATTCATACTCTCTTCATACAGAAGATGTCCTGTTAGAACTATGTCAGAAGCTGTTCAATGAAGAGATATGTGAGTTGCACGAATGATCATGAGATCATGAGAGGTGTAATCTGATAGGATTAGAGTTCAGTAAAACAAGAGCTCCAATATGAGAAAAAGCAAAAACAATTCATTTACCTGTGGGTCAGACACTATTCTAGGCACTTGGAAGGAAACAAAATAAAGTCTGCCTTTGTGGAGCTTGCTTTCTATGGGGGAAGGCAGATAATAAACCAATAAGTCAATGTTGAATAACGATGAGACTAGGGTAGATGTGTGTGTGTGTGTGTGTTTATATATAAACAGGATATTAGGAAAGACTTACAATTGAAGAGACTTGAAGGATACCTGGGGAAAAGAAAAAGTGCAAATACTCCAAGGCAAGAGTGTATTTAAGAACATGATGGCCAGTAGAAACTGGAGTAGAGGGAGAGAAGAAATGAGACCAGAAGGGCAAAGGGAGAAGAAAGGTCGGATTACGTACAGCAGTAAAGATTATTTTAAGGACTCTGAGATAGGAGCTGTTGGAAAGTTTCAGCACGGGGTCTGTGTTTTAACAGTTCACTCTGGCTTCTGCATTGAGAACAGACTGTGGGGGAAAGAAAAGGATACAGACCAGTTAGGAGACCATTTCAATAATCAGGTATGATGGTGGCTTACTGTAGGGTGGTAACAAGATGTGAAAATAGTGACATATGGATGAATTTTGCATATGTCATAAGATATAAAACTTAGGGATTTCCCTGGCAGTCCAGTGGTTAAGACTCCATGCTCCCAATGCAAAGGTCATGGGTTCAATCCCTGGGTCAGGAAACTAAGATGTCACATGCTGCTTGGCCCATCCCCGCCCCTCCAAAATTCTAAGATACAAAACTTTAAAAACTTGCCAATGGATTTGATGGAAAGGGAGTGTTAAGGGGTTATTAGAGTTGGTTCTAAGCAACTATTTCTGAAGATGGGCTAGGAGGGGCAGGAACCAGCAATTCAGTTTTGGACATATATTAGGTTTAAGATGCTTATTAGACACCTAAATGGAGATGTCAAGTAAGTGGGTAGATATGAGTTTGCAGTTCAGAAAAAAAGTCTGGGCTAGAGATAGAAATTTGGGAGTTTTTAGTTGATCATGAGGTGACAGGGGAGTTGGACAAATGATACAGGGCCTTTAGGACTTTGAGAGTGAAGGTAGGCTAGAAGGGGTCCTATG
Organism: Bubalus kerabau; assembly: GCF_029407905.1. Taxonomy (NCBI): domain Eukaryota; kingdom Metazoa; phylum Chordata; class Mammalia; order Artiodactyla; family Bovidae; genus Bubalus; species Bubalus kerabau. Next base: position 20,363,007 of record NC_073629.1, read on the forward strand.
ATTGAGCCCTGGACTTAATCATACATTTTGAGGCCAGAGAGAAAAGGAGGAACCAGAAAAGAGGATGGAGATGGAGCAGTGCAGCAGCACCTTGGTGAGGACAACCAGGAGGAAGCACGTGGTATCCCAGAAGCTGAATGAAGAAAATATTTATTTCTAGGAGTGAGTAATAAACTGTCTGGTGCTGCTGACCTGTCAAGTAAGATGAGGACTGATATATTTAGCAACATGAAGGTCATCAGTGACCTTAGAGTTCAAGAGAGATTGGGGTCAAAAAGCTATTTGTAAAAATTCATTTCTAAGACAAGTTTTCTAACTTTGATCACTGGATATTACTAAGGAATTACTAATTTTTAAAGGCATGGTAATATTGTTGTATTGTACCTTTAGCTCTTGACCTATATGTTGAAGTGTTTATGCATGAAATGATACGCTTTGGGATTTTTTTTTTTTTGGGGGTGTAGCTGCTTTTGTCTGGGATTTTAAAAACAGTATTTATTTGGCTGTGCCAGGTCTTAGTTGCAGCATGTGGGATTCAATTCCCCAACCAGAAACTGAACCCAAGCCCCCTCCACTGAGCAGAGTCTTAGCAACTGGACCACCATGTAAGTCCAGATGAATCCCTGTGTGGAATTTAACATAATCCTTTGGAGGTGCAGAGAGAAGGGAAGGGTGGGGTAGAAGGTATAGATGAAACAGATTGGCCTTATTTACAGACAAGTATTGAAGCTGGGTGATGCATACATGTCAATTTACTCTATTTTTAGCTTGAAATTTTCTGTAATAAAATTTTTTTTAAAAATTCTTTTTAAAAGACAGGAAAAATTGGAAACAGCTGATGCATTTAATGGAGAAGGAAATGGCAACCCACTCCAGTATTCATGCCTGGAAAATCCCATGGACCGAGGAGCCTGGTGGGCTACAATCCATGGGGTCGCAAAGAGTCGGACACGACTGAGCGACTTCTGTGTGTGTGTGTGTGTGTGTGTGTGATGCATTTAATGAACTTTTAATGGGCCCCCTACATTGGGAGTGCGGAGTCCTAGCCACTGGACCACCAGGGAAGTCCCTTTGATGAACTTTTAAGAAGTAGTTTTACAAACGATACTGATTTGTTTTTGTGTCTTTGAAAAGCTAAAGAATGAACAATTTAATCTGAAATCTACTTTAACTAGCAATTCTTTGTTTAAAGAATGAACGAGACTCCATCTGTGGTAAATAACTTTTTTGACTAGCTGAATTTGACATGTTTAAGAGTAAAACATTAGACTAGGATTTCCAGGTTATATATCCAATAGTTTGATTTTCCTCATTTTTGGAATAGGCCCTACTTGCAAGTGAATATAGATGGCAGGGTACAGCTGTAAAGTAGTAGCGGCTGCTCACCACTAGAGGGACCCTCTGACCATCAGAGGGTATCTAGTATACCCCTAGTTGCCTGAGCAAGTTGAAGTGACAAGCTTAAGAGCAGCAGCAGGATCATTTTTCCTTCTAAGATACATTCAGATTTAATTCCTATTTGGGAAAAAATCTTCTTTTCCAATCTAAAGGAGGACTGAGCCTCTGACTTAAATTAAAATTCAAAACGTTGAGAATCCTCAATTCCTCCTTTATTCCAGTTACTTGTTCTATCATAAAATTTATTACCATCTCAATTCTCTTCCCTCCTCTCCAGCTGGTATTGCCATCATCCTAAATGCACATTACTTCACACCTAAATTATCCATCTAACTTGTCAACTTTTTCTATCTGCTGTGATAGAACTATCATCAGATTGGCTTTGGAATTCTTTTACGTCCCACTTATGACAAAAACATTCTACACTTCCCTCACTGACTACAGCTTAAAATAAAAATCCCTCATCTTAGCAGCCAGGGTTTCCAGTGTTGCCTCCACCCATGCTTATTCCAATATTCTCCCTCAGATCTCCCTCTACCATTGCTTTCACCATGGTCTCTTCCTTGCTCTCTGCAACAGGCCATTCTGTTGGGAGTAGAGACAATGCTGCTGTCCTCGACTGTCTAGCGCTCATGCCCATTCTCATACTTCTAAGGCACTTGTGCTCAAGTGAAACTTTCCCCAACACTTCAGGCCCACAGTAACCTCTAATTTTCCTTCTTAAAAAATAAAAAGTGTTTATTTTTGATTGCACTGGGTTTTCCCTGCTGTGCATGGGCTTTCTCTAGTTCTAGTGAGTGGGCTCTACAGCACAGACTTAGTTGCCCCTTGGCATGTGGAATCTTCAAGGAGCAGGGATCGAACTCATGTCCCTTGCTTTGGCAGGGGGATTCTTAACCACTGGACCACCAGGGAAGTCCACTTCTAATTTTCTTATTTTATGCTCTGTACCACTCTTTCAGAAATCACATCTCATGTATTCTTTCTGTGTGCATGTATGTTGTACTCTTCTGGACTCTGTAAACCCTTTAAGATCAATTACTTCTTTTAACCTTCAACTACCCAGAGCACTGACTGTTCTTACTCATTAGCTGCTGCATAATTTGTAGAATGATCTTAACAAAGTAGGGAATAGTGGTGTGGAAAGGAACATCATAAGCTCAACCTCACAGAAGTTAGAAAAACACATAGCTGAGAAAAGCAGTCTCTATCCTTTTTTAAGATAACTTGGAGCCAAGTTGAGGGAAGGAAAGGGAGAGAATCCTCGGGCCAACAAATCTTAAGCTTGCTTTTCCTACTGTCCCTCTCTTTTCCTCCTAAAGCCAAGCAAAATTTTGAGCTTTGGATCTCCAAATCTCTAGGCAACAGACCGACATGAATTCCTTTTCTAGTCATTCACAGCTTTTCCTTGTCAAGTTTAAGTTGTTAAGATGGAGGAGGTGGCCAGAAGGTAATGAATGAAATCATTTCTCTCAGCCTGAGTTAGTCCAAAGCTGGAGTGAGGAAAACTGGAAAGGATGCATTCATTCTGGGCAGTATGAACAAAACAGCCTGGGGTAGAAGGGTGGAGCAGATGGTGTACGATAAAGAATCAAGAGGAAGCAAGAAGTCTAAATAACTGACAAAAGTTTAATGCATTAAAACCAGATACTTATCGCTTTTATACTGTATTTGCCATTTCTGAACAATACAAAGTAGAGGCAAATGGTGACACTTCATAAAAATGTTGACTCCCCATCCCCGTCCTTAAGACCCAGCCTCCCTCAAATATTCCCTCCCACCCCTGACAGAACTCTGTCCTGAATAAAACACTTAAATACATCATAAATAGTAAATTATGAAAAAAAAAATAGCAAGAATTGTTTCTTTCCTTCTTGTAAAAAAGAACATGGCAGCAAAGACAGGCAGCCAGAAACTGGCTGGGGGTGTCTAATATAGACAGTTACTCAGGGTGTGGACTAAGCTACTATCAAGGCAGGGTAGGATGGAGAGGGGACAGTACAGGGATCAACAATCTGCCAGACACACCAGGACCCTTTTCCCCCCACGAGGAGGAGGATCAGATAGTGAACTCAGGGAGAAGAGGGATTACACAGCCCCCATTTCCACGTTCTCTGCGTGAAGAGAGGCGGCGGGGCGCGGGGCACAGCAGTGACTGCACTAAGGCAAGAATCTGCTGGCTCCCCATGCGCTTGAGAGAACATTCTCTAGCCTCACAGTTACCTGTTCAACAGACAGGTACCCCGTCTCTATCTCAGCTCCAACAGCAGAACACTGTAGGAAAAGGTGCAAGAGCAAGGAAGACATCTCCTTTGGAGAAGAAATCTAAAATTCATTTGATACGTCTTCATATTTAGAAAAACAAGCAGAATACATTTCAAATTGCAGAAGAGTAATAATGATTATGGCCTGGCAGTGAGTAGGGTTCTGCCTAGGAAGGGTTCTGACCTGTGAGCCCCAAGACTGCACCACTGTTTAACAAAAGGGGTAAAGACGACCCCGTGTCCCACTCTCTCCATTCCTTCAGCCTTAAGACATTCACTAAGAGAGGAGGAGTTCAAGAGGAGCTGCTCCCAGCACAGCAGTCCCCACCTTCTGTTTCTCCAATACCAGGACTCTTCTGAGGGAACCCTGCGAATAGGCATCTCTCCAATACTTCTGGAGTTTTTATCTGAAAACTGGTTTGAAATTGTGTGCTATTTTCCTTTTCCTTTTTTAAGGAAACAAAAGGAGAGGGTTGGGAGGTTAAACACCCTCCCAGAAAATCTTTACGAAGATTACAGGCGTCTTCTTCCAGAGAAAGAGTTAAGGTAGGGATAATGTACCAGCCAGTCTGTCCTGAGGAAATTAAAGAGTCCAGCTCCCGATGAAAGGTAGATGAGGGGGGAAGAAAATCGCCAAGTCCAGCAATCCCACTTTCAACATGAAGAAGGGGGATCTGAAACCATTCAGTTGTGGAAGCCAAGGCTGGTGAGTTGAAAACTGGTTTCACCCAGCTTGGGAGTGGAGAGGATGCTGCTGTCCTCAACTGTCCCAGCACTAATGCCCGTTCATAAGGGAGGGAAAGGAGAAAGGTTCTTCTTCTTCGGGGGGAGATGGAGAGCTCTCCTAGCTTCCACTGCACTCCTTTTTTGATGACCAAGAAAAAGAAAACTCAGCACTTCTGGGTCAAGGGCTGACATCCTGGGATCACAGAGGTGGTTGAGTCTCGCTCCAAGTCTTCTGAGGACTTTTGCTCACTGAAAGGTAAAGGGTATAAAGTTAAGGACGAGGAGTATGAGATAAGGGGACAGCAAAGGAATTCAAGTTAATTTCAACCTAGATGGCAGACCTAAAGAGTTTCCTGCTAGTCCAGTCTCAGCTTCCAAGTACACAGTACCAAAAAAAAAAAAAAAAAAAAAAATCCACCCCCACTCAAAACCAAAAGTTTTTAAAGTCAGATTTAGGGGAAGGGGGGCACCCAGTCCCCCTAACCCTGACAACTACTTCCTTGCTCTACTCCATCAGTAATGCTGTTTATACCCTTTCAAAGCAGCCACCTCCCCCACATCCCAGAAACTTACATGGATGAACTCTGACTCTGGAACTTCATGTTTTTCCAAGAGGGTTGAACTAACAGGAGTGGGGAAAAAACGGGGGCAGAAAGAAGAATTAGTAAATAAATGAGAAAAAGAACTCTCAGGTCAAATCTCAGACTGCTTCTCTGTATTTCACTGGGAATCAACTTAGAATTCAGAAAGAAGGGACTAAGGAGTTACTAGATCTGGAAGCATATTCTTTTAATTAACAGTTTCTTGACTTTCATAAAATACTTCCTTACCACCCTCCTCCACTACTGCTTTCAATCCCCAGGTGTGGCAGGCACCCAACTATCACTGCCGCCTGACAGTCATGCCATAGTGTCATTTTCTCCTCTTGAGTGTGGCCTGAACTTAGTGACTCTCGTCTAGCGAAGAGAATGCACCAAAGGTGATGGAAATCAATTCTGAGATTAGGCCATGTTGCTTCCTCTTGGGCACACGCTCTCCAACTTGTTTGCTCTGAGGAAGCTGTTGCAAATCTGTGAGATGCATTATGGAAAAGACCATGTGAAAAGGAACTGAGGGAATACCACCAGCCAATAGCCAATGAGGAACCCTTAGGCCAAGAGCCTGCAAGAAACTGAATCCAGCCAACAACCTCATAAGTTTGGAAGTAGATCCTCCACCCTGGGCAAGCCTTCAAATGAGACCACACTGCTGGCTAATAGCTTGACTGTAATCTTCTGAGAGTCTGAGCCAAGGGCACCCACCTAAGTCATATCCAGATTCTTAAGCCACATAAAATCTGAGATAACAATATTTGTTGTTTTTAGCTGCTAAAATTTGGGGTAATTTATCTCACAATAGGTAATGCAGATTTTTGTACCTGGAAATGAAGTGCTGCTATAATAAAAATCTAAAATGTAGAAGTGGCTTTAGAAGAGACAAATGGGCTTTGAGGATAGTTTCAGTAAAGTTTTAAAAGTGTCCTGAAGAATTCTGGACTGTAAGGGGTTTGCCAGTAAGGGCTTAAAGGGAAGTGAGAAAAATCTTATTGGAAATTGAAGGAAAGGTGATCTTTGCAATGTAGTGGAACAAAGTGTAGGGACAATGTCATCTATACTTATGTGGGAAGTAGAATACGTGCCTAATGAGCTGGGTGACCTAGCTAAGGAGATCTCTAAATTAAGTGCTGAAGGTGCTACCTGGTTTCTTCTTAATGCTTACAGTAAAATATGAGAGGAGAAAAATAAATGACGGGAAGGACTAGGAAACAAAAAGAAGCCAAGACTGGAAGGTTTTGAAAATTCTGAGCCTCTCTAGATAGCAAATAATGCTAGAATTAAGAAATGGATAAAATCTAAGGCACTGCTAGGAAAATGTGGTCTACAGATGAAGCCACGGGTATGACTATAAAACATCTGTTAAGAACTCAGAGTACTATTCAGTTATGCGAAACAACATTCAAAAGATTAAGGGTATGTCTCTCAGATCCTCTCAACTTGAACAGGATCTCTAAGAAGCATAGAGCTTATCAAGAAGGTATTTGTGGGTATGGCTTTGGTCTAGCAGTAAATTCCAGTGAGATTCATAGGAACCCCACAAAATCTCTGAGGGCATTATACCAACAGACACACTGTCCTGCTTGGACTAAAAAAGACAGAAATAGTACACAATGAAGAAACCAGTGGATCCTCAAAATTCTGCCAAGTAGGCTGAGAAAATGACTCAGCACATTCTAGTTTTCATGAAGACTCAGAAGGCAAAACCAAGAGTCTAAAAGGTAAAGCTAAAAGTCATGAATTATTCTCATGCTTTGAGACGTGATAAAAGAAAACTCCAGCATTTGCTGGATTTTAGGCTCCTCTGTACTTCCTGTTCTCCCTCTTTCGTGCAGGAATGTGTAAAGAAGTTCTCTCTTGTTTGTCTCATCACAGTATGCTGGTGTGTGGGAAGACAGCCTGTCTCTTTTATTAGTTTCACAGGTCGAAAGTGATCCCTAATTCCTGATACATGCTTAGGTACATGCGCTCTCACTTGCCTATGCTAAGTGAAGCCGGCTGCCATATTCTGAGTTGTCCTCTGGAGAGGCTCATGTGGCCAAGAACTTAGGGAGGCCCCCAGAAAACAGCCAGCAAGGAACTAAGGCCCACAGTCCAGCAACTCACCAGAAACTGAATCCTGTCAAAGAGCACATAAATATGAAGTGAAGCCTCTCAGCTGAGCCTTAAGATGAGCCTAGCCCTGGCCAATGTGTGACTATCATGTCATGAGAAACCTTGAGCCAAGAACCCAGTTACACTGCACTTGTATTTCTGACTCACAGAAACCATGATATATGTTTGTTGTTTTAAGTCACTAAGTTTTGGGGTAATACATTATGATGTAATAGATGATCAACACACCAAAAACAAAACAAACTCACAATCCATATAATGGATCCTTTTGAAAAGCTGATTATTCACTGTATTCAGTGCCTAGGAATCCTCCCAACCTTAAATCCTAAGCTAAGAATTCTCACTTAAGTCATCAGGAAATGAAGCATTAATTAAGATATTCTGATTGAATATCAGAAGTTTGTACATAAGGGTTTCCCACCACCCCCTAAAAATACAGAGATGTTGATACACTTTTCCAAATCACTAAAGATGAGCTCTTAGGAAGATGAACATGCAAAAATATAGTGAAGAGCAAAAGACAATAAAATCTGGGGAACGAAAAAAACAAACCAACAGAATTATGGAAGTTCTCAAAGACCTGGAGAGAGAGATGAGAAGATTACATGGAGAAAGAGGCCAAGGAACCAACCTTGTAGTTAGCGTTTGCAAAGTCTCTCCAACTACAGGTGAGAAATAGGGGTCAGGAATAGTCGAGACCTCACTGATTTTCTCCAAAGGTGGAGTCTGAGGTAAAACATCAGGACGACCCAAGTGGACGCCTGGAAAAAAGAAAGAGGAAGAAAATCAATAAATCAAAAAGAAGAGAAAATGGGGTGGGGGAAATATAGGAAAAAATATGTAGCAACTTGGCTTTTCGTGAACAGGAAGGGGAACAGAGGTCCTAAGCAGAAAAAGATGAGGGCTCAGAAGGAAGGGAGGGAGCACCCGTCACACGGGGACTCCAACTCTGGCGCTGACCTGGCTCCACTTCCGCCTTTGTTGTCACTTGTGCCTTGTGTTCCCCAGAGACCGATGGCTGGTAAGTTACGCAGGAGTTGCCGCTGGGGCCTGCTCGCCGAGAGAAAGATGAGCCAGACCGAAACTTTTTGGAAGGAGAGGACTTCACTTCAAAAGGGAAAGAGAAAGCCTACTTAGCACCTACCTCAGAAACAGTCACCAAGACATAAATACAACTTGCTAGTGTCCCAACAAAAACCCAAGGTTGTTCTTCTGCAAAGCAGGAAAAATGGTTAATGTCAACAAAGATGGGCTCTATGAACTGCTTATCAGAGGAGGGGGCATCTCAGTTCACGTCATTTTGGAAAAGACAGCAGAGAACCCAGAGGAAAGGGGATGTGTATTTCTCCCCTCCTACAACCTTGATGGCTTTGCTTCTGCCGGATGACATGTCTCCTAATCCGTAATTCCTTTTCAATAGTAGCCTTCAGTTAAATCAGACACTCTATATCCTTGTAGAACTTGACACACAGAGCACCATGATGATACTTTACACTTGTTTATGTATCATTTTAAAAAGACTCTGAAAAGATTATTCTATGTTTGTTAAGACTGTTTGGCATGCATAGGTCCTCTTTGCCTCACTGAGGGATCACTAATGGCTATGATGAGGAGAGGGAGATAGGAAGGAGAGGGAGATAGGAAGGAGCTGGAATTTGCCAGTGGCAGTAGCATGGAAGGTTTGGAAAGAAGAACATTGGCACTTCCCAACTCCCTTCCCTAGGCTGAGGCCCTAGCAAAAAGGTAAAACCCACAAATGAAATAAGGTAAGAGGAAACTGAGGGGGCAAATCAGAAGTGAGAGAGACAGAAAGAGGAGAGCCTCTAGCTGACTAATACCTGCTAAGCAGACATGAGTAAATGCTTCTCCAACCTTCTGATCCTAATCTGAGAACTCCATGGCCTTGGGGATACAGTAATATTCTTGCCTATCTCTGTCCACAGAAGTCTGGCTTTGCCTACCTCAGCCTGTGGCATGGATCCTACACCCACAATTAAGTATTTTTACAATCCCATCAGTTTCTCAGAAATGCCCCTCACCTCCACGACACCTGTAGGGATTGCCAGGGGGGAAAGCAGCAACTTGGTAACGACTGGGGCAGAGGGACTGACATAAGGATGGGCAGCAGCTCTCACGGGATGTGGGTAGAGGAGGAGAAGTCTCTGGCTTTGGCAGTTCCCTGACAGGGGAGTCCTGCCCCCACCTCCTGAAGTAAGAGAGCCATTGGAGGGTCATCTGGCAGAAGCCACTTACAGGGGATCTTCTTAAAAACTGTAGTGCACATGAAACGCTGGAACCGTTCAGCGTAGAAGCTGGGGCGATGCACTGATACGGTGTCCTGCAGAGGAAACAAGACGGCTGGAGTTAAGAGAAGGGGAGGCCCAGCAAGAGAATTGCTAGTCCAAAGGCTGTTTTTCCCTAGGCTGAGACCCTAGCAAAAAGGTAAAACCCACAAATGAAATAAGATAAGAGGAAACTGAGAGGGCAAATCAGAAGTGAGAGAGACAGAAAGAGGAGCGCCTCTAGCTGACTGCTACTCACCCCATCATGTACCAGAGCTTTCCAAGAATGCTCCAACTTCTTAATAAACCTGTCAAGAAAAATGTATACATCATGAATTCACATTAAATGAATGACCTTGTAGACTGTATTTTAAAGACTTCAGCTATCACAGTAGAAAAACTTGAAAAGACAGAAGCCAGGAAAGCACTCCCACTATTGTGCTATAGTTTTTCAAAGAACAGACAGGGTAGTGCTTATTCAGCATGGAGATTAAAGCTGTTTTTAGAGTAAGTCAACTATCCTCTCACTGGAAAAGGATACTTAATACATCTTGGCAAGTCAGGGACAAGAATATTTATTGTAAAACGGGAACTGGAGGGACAGACAGGCAAGCCTGAAGGGAGGTCAAATACTGTCCAGTCCTCACTAGTGTCTGAAATCTTACAGGAGCAAAACTGGGGTCTAACATTTCCAGCTCTTCCCTCACTACCATCCACTGCTTTAGTTCCACAGGCTAATACTTTTCACAGAATAGTGATCCCTTTGTTTTTCTTCCATGGAAAAGAGGAATGTGTTTCCAATTGTATCCCAATGTGGAGTATGACTCATCTCACAGGTTTTCCACAAAGAGCCAGCAGGATGGCGTATTCCACCCTGCTGCTTCTGAGGACTGACTCAGCTTTCCACAAAGGTGTATGCTATGTTTGCGAGATGGTGGGTAAGGAAGTCAAAAGACAGGCATAACCAAGGAAATAAATCACCATTTGAAATCCAGTGAGGCAAGCAGCCAGACTGCAACTTACTGTTCTTGCTTCAGGAAGAATTTGGTGACAAACCCATCTAAAAGAGCAAGGTGAGTAGGTCTACATCCACTCTGACCCTGGGATTGATATGTTTCTCACCTGTAAGACTGCAGAATGTCAATGATCCCGATATAAAGCAGCAGCCTTTCCCCTTTACTATTCCGGGCCGGGATGCCACCCATACTGGGGAAGACAAGAAAGAAAGAGTAACAATATCTTCTGGCTAGCAGGCAGGAGCTTCTGCTTTTTAAATTCAAACCCAATCAAGAGCTGTAACTGAGACCTAAACACAACTGTCCCATCTTCCACAAACAGGAAGAGTAAGAGCCTTCACCCAACCCCAACCACTTTGGAGTATATATTATATACAACTTCTTGCTCTCCAAATTTCACTTGCCTGCCTCTCCCACCCCAATTTCACCAAAAAGAATCTAAAATTCGCCCCCTACTCAGCAATTTTAGGAATACTCTCCTAATTAACTCTAAACTTTCTTAGTACTCTCTCTTTTTTTGCCCTGCCATGTGTCTTGTGGGATTTTAGTTCCCTGATCAGAAATCAAACCCAGGCCCTCAACAGTGAAAGCAGAGGCCTAACCACTGGACCGCCAGCAAATTCCTCCCTAGGACTTTAATTTATGCCCACTAAGACACTCTTCTTGAGAATCATGATAAAGAATACTTTAAATGAAACCACCCAAAAGACATTTGATACTTCAGTAACTACACTTCTTTGGTCCATGAATGTAACAAAGATGCCTTCCATAAAAAATTGAAAGTCGCTCAGTCCTGTCTGACTCTGTGACCCCACAAACTGCAGCCTGCCAGGCTTCTCTGTCCATGGAATTCTCAAGGCCAGAATACTGGAGTGGGTAGCCTTTCCCTTCTCCAGGGGATCTTCCCAATCCAGGGATCGAAACCAGATTTCCAGCATTGCAGGCGGATTCTTTACCAACTGAGCCACTAGGGAAGCCCCAGAATACTGGAGTGGGTAGCCTACCCCTTCTCCAGGGGATCTTCCCAACCTAGGAATCAAATTGGGGTCTCCTGCATTGCAGGCAGATTCTTTACCAGCTGAGCTGGTTCTTGAGAATCATGATAAAGAATACTTTTTAAATGAAACCACCTGAAAGACACTCGATACTTCAGTAACTACTTCTTTGATCCATGAATGTAACAAAGACACCTTCCATAAAAAAAGTCTGTAATAAATGGTTTTTGATGAAGTTCTTATAATTTGCAGGTATGTATCTAAGACTCTGAGCCACATTTTTTAAGAGTTTCTTTAATTTTGAATGGCACTTCTTCCAGGTTTACAAATCCAAAATTTAAGAATCTTCCTTTCCTTTTACATTCTTAGGAATGCTCACTCTATAGTTCTTCAAGTATTAATGTTGACTTCACTGCTGAATAAAGCCTACTCCTTCTCAGAAGCTGTGTACCCCTCTCCAGAAAAAAATGCTTTGAGCCTACACACTCCTTCCTGGTGCCCAAGTCCACTCACTGGTCATCGGTCTCCATGGTGCCACCTCGTCGAGCCTCGCCCTGGATAGATTCCATGGCTGTGGAATAGAGAGCCTTTTGGGGGGCTGGTCTGCGAGTGTCAGCTGAATATTGTGCTTCATTGCCTAAAGGCTCTCGTTGTGCATGATCTATGTTATGGATTGACACCAGGAGGCTATAGTCCATTATCTTGAAGCTCTGCAGAACCTAATGGAAGGAAAAAACATGATCTGAACCTTGGGAGGTATGAGAATCTTTTTTCAGGATCTTATAGGTCTAACTACTGGAGTCACCCTCCAGAGCTAACCACAGGATTATCCTTTGCTCCTCCTACTCCTTGGAGAATAGTACATTGACCTTCTCTGCTCTCCCATCACTGATACTCCTTCAGCTTTCCTTCACCAGAGTAAATACAAATTAGACCACAGCCTAGTCCACAAGACCTTCTTTGTTTGTTCTTTCCTTGTGTCTCTTCATGAAAAGAACATTATATACTCAATGAAAGAATACGTATCTGAGCTCAAAAAAAAATCCACAGGAGGGTCAGGTAAAAGCATATTCTGTGACAGTGCAGATCTGTGGCAGGACCTTATATGGCCAGCTTCAACTCGGTTTAATATTTGCTGAAGCCTCACCATCTGTAGGTAGGCTCTGTGCCTGCTTGTATGGATATAGACACTTAAGAGACCATCTGTCCTCATGGATATCATAATTTAGTAAGGGAAACAAACATAAAAATAAATACAACATAGTCTAGCATGTGTAATAATGGAAGTGCATACATGGCTGAGGAATACTACAGAGGAGGTCAGGAGGTATATAAATAGGTTTATGAGGGACAGATTAGAAAGAAAATAAGTGCATGTAAACAAAGGAAGGAAAGAATAATGCAATAATGCCAAAGCCTGGAGGCATGAAACAGCAGGCCACGAGCAGATGGGTATAATCCGGCCGTGGTGTTTAGTCACCAAGTCACGTCCGACTCTTTGTGACCCCATGGACTACAGCATGCCAGGCTTCCCTGTCCTTAATTATCTCCTGGAATTTGCTCAAATTCACATCCATTGAGTCTGGTGAGGCAAAGTGTAGGTGTTTGGCATATGAGAGAGGATGGGAGGGGCAGACAATGCCAGGCCTGATGAGCCATATTAAAAAGTGTGGACTGTCTCTCCAGTTCTCAACCTGGTATACTTCCACCAGTTCCAGTAGCTCACTTTGGTGCTACAGTTCACCCAAGGCTGTTTTGATAGGTGGGTAAAGGATAAAGAGAATACAGGACTGATTCTTAATGTGTAATTTACAAAACCTCTCTGCTCCAGTAAGTCTCCAGTCCTCACAACCAAGAAAGTCAAACTAAAATGGGCATTATCCTGGAAGAAGAGGCTGAGTAAGCAAAGGAAAGCAAGGATGATAACACTATGGACTGAGCAGGTAAGAATCCTACAAAAGCAGCTTGCAAAAATAAAAAAGATGTGGAAAAACAAGAGAAAGATGTCACAAAACCCAAAAGATGTTAAGAAAGTGGAAACAATCAACTGTCAAACACCGCAGAAAACTCAAGGAAGGACTAAGAAGTACTCTACTTGGCATCCAGGTGGTCATTGGAGAGAGCAATTCAACTGGAAGTGTGAGAGCAGAAGCCAGGACATAGAGGCAGGAAGGCAGGCAAGAGAAGAGAAAGGCAAAGGAGAAAGGCATCATTACATGAAGACACTGAAAAAAACTCTCCTAAACTTTAAGTTGATGATGGGGGCAGGACAAAGGAATGCTACAGAAGTTGAGGTAGCTTGTTGAGAAACAAGGCTGGGGGGATGGGAGTTATAAAATTGTTTGAAGAGAGTACCAATCACTTGGCATCTCTGAGAGAAACAGGAAATGCATTAATGAGTAACACTGACGGCCCAAGTGGAACTGGATATCATAAATCTATAGAGGAACTTCCCTGATGGCCCAGTGGCTACCACTCCATGCTCCCAATGCAGGGGGCTTGGGTCTGATCCCTGGTCAGGGAAGGAGATCTACATGCCACAATTAAAGACCTTGCATGCAACAAAGACTGAAGATCTAGCATGCTGTAACTAAGACCTGGTACAGCCAAATATATAATTTTTTAAATGGTATTAAAAAAATCTGTAGAGATGCCAGTATACATAGTTGTGTGATTTTTTTCTAGCAGCACTCAGCTTCCAAGGTATAAATTTAAATTGTCAGGCAGAATCAAAATCTGAATAGTGATGGTGTTGGTATGGAAACAAGGAGAATATATGATTATGAGGCCCAGGACAGGTAGACAGAAAAAAAAAGACAGGGAGGGGAGTTAGACCAAGAGGGAGAAAGTAAAAATGTAAAGGCATAAATGATCTAATGTAAAAGATATTGTAAATGAAGTCTGACACGTACTTTATACAGAGTCCCATCTCTTACAGATTAAACGCCTTAGAACCACCAAACTGTTTTAGTCACTGAGATTTCTGGTGCCTGAGAGAGAAGGAAATATGACAGACTTACCAAACAGTCACGCTGCAGGGTCTTGCATAGAGCATTGTACATATCAGCATCCAAAAAGAGACCATCAGGGATGTCTTGTAAGAAGTCCAGATCTTTAAGGGTAGGGAGAGGTTTCTCTCGCTCTTTTTGGGAAGCTCGCCTTTTGTATGTTGAGCCCTTAAGGTCATACTTGATATGCATCTTGACTGACCGTGGTAAGAGATTGTTCATCACAACAATTCGAATATTCTTACCACCTGCCTGCACACAGTACAGTCCATAGAACTTAGGCAGCAAAGTCCGAGGGTTCTGGTTGAGGTTCTGAGGGCAAGAAAGTAAAAAAGAAGTAGAAGAGCAAGTCAGCTGATTTTCAATGAAACTCAAGGACAAAACCTGCCACCCACCTTCCTCTGTCTGCTCATGAGATTTCAGATACAATCTGCCTGCCCAGAAGCCCAGATTGTAATTGTTTTAAAATGTCCCAATGTATCTATCTCAATAATGGGATCATCACCAAGCCAAACAGCAGATCCTCCAATACACTAAACAGTCAGGATACTACAAATATGATGAATATATTCCTTTAGAGAGGTTTAAGGGAAGACAGCACTGAAAAAGTCGTAACCCTTAGCCTTCTTTATAGCATATTTTTGTTGAGTATGATGGGAGGCAAAGGAGAGTTCCCTAACTTCTCCAGCACCTCCAAGAGGTATCAGTAAAAATGAATATAGTACTATCAAGAGAAGTAACCAACCTCATTCCCTGATTTAGGAGCTGGACTAAGAATGGAAAGCAAAATCATCATTGAATAAAAACAAAAATAAAACAAATAAACTTAGAAGTTTTTGCACAGCAAAGGAAAACATCAACAAAATAAAAGGAAATCCCCAGAATGGGAGAAAATATTTGCAAATGAAGCAACTAACAAGCAGTTAATCTCCAAAATATATAAACAGCTCAAGCAGGTCAATAACAACAAAAAAACAACCCAATCAAAAAATGGGTGGAAGATCTAAATAGACATTTCTCCAAAGAAGACAGATGGCCAAGAGGCACATGAAAAGATGCTCAACATCACTAATTATTAGAGAAATGCAAATCAAAAAAACTACAGTGATGTATCACCTCACATAGTTCAAAATGGCCATCATCAAAAAATCTACAAACAGTGACAGAGAGGGTGTGGAGAAAAAGGAACCTTCCTACATTGTTGGTGGGACTGTAAACTGGTACAGCTACTAATGGAGTATAGTATGGAGGTTCCTTAAAAAAACTAGAGTTACCATATGATCCAGCCATATCAATCCTGGGCATATATCCAGAGAAAATCATAATTTGAAAGGATACACATACCCCAATATTCATTGCAGCACTATTTACAATAGTGACAACATGGAAGCAACTTACATGTCCACTGACAGAGGAACTGATAAAGATGTGGTACATATGTACAATGGACTATTCTGTGTGTGCACTCAGTGGTGTCCAACTCTTTGCAACCTCATGGACTATAGCCTCCTAGGCTCCTCTGTCCATGGAATTTTCCAGGCAAGAGTACTGCAGTGGGATGCCATTTCCTACTCCAGGGGGTCTTCCCAACCCAGGGATCAAGCCCACATCTCCTGCATTGACAGGAGGATTCTTTCACCACCTGTGCCACCTGGGAAGCCCCACAATGAACAATTACTCAGCCATTAAAAAAAAAAAAGAATGAAATAATGCCATTTGCAGTGACATGGATGGACCTAGAGACTGTCATACTGAGTGAAGTCAGTCAGAGAAAGACAAATACATAATACTTTTAAGTGGAATATAAAGAAATGGTAAAAATGAACATGTTTCAAAACAGAAGTTGAGTCATCGATGTAGAAAACAAACTTGTGGTTACCAGAGGGAAAGGGAAGGGCGTAAATTGGGAGACTTAAATTGACATATACACACTACTGTAAATAGAATAGATAATTAATAAGAACATACTGAATAGAACAGTGAACTCTGTTCAATACTCTGTAATGACCTATACATGGGAATAGAATCTAAAAAAAAAGACATTACGTGCATGCATAACTGACTCACCTTGCTGTACATCAGAAACTAACACAACATTGTAAATCAACTCTACTCTAAATAAATAAAGATCACTGAGTTTTGTCTTTGGGTAGGAGGATCTAAACTAGGTAACACTTAAAATAGGACAGATAAACAAAACCCCCTTTAGCCACAGAGAGACAAAAGAGATGGGACCAAAAGCACAAAGATGAACTACATCCCTAAGTCAGCGCTGACACTGCCTTCCCCCCGACAGCAGCCTCCCCAGCCTTGTCCAGGAGTGGACTGGGCAGCTCGAGCAGTTGGTGCTCCTCGTCCTCTCACCATGTAGTATCCTGGAAGCAGCTTCTGTAGAAACTCCGCCTCTTTGTGCTGGACTGTTTTTATGATGAATTCATCATCGCTGGACACGTAGAAGAGAGAACCACTAGCCCCAGAGTTGCAGAGTTCAATCAGTGGTTCATTGCAGAGGGAGTACTAGGGCCCAAAGAAAAGAGAGCAAGAGGTTCAGAGATCAATCAGCCTCCCCAATCAGAAATCAACTACAGATGCCATTCTATTCTAAAATAAAAAATAAGAGCAAGAATGTGAAGAGGTCTTCCTTTGGAAGTACTCCTCTGATACCGGAGTCCCAGAGTCCTGAGTTCCAGAAGCTTACCAAGTAATCATCAGGCCGGATACCAAATAACTCCCGAAAGTATCGGAAGGCAACAGGTGCGTAGGTCTTGAACCGAAAGTCATTGTAGTGGTGAGCAGGGGTCAGGTTGCTCCCTTCACTGTGGGGTTAAATAGAAGAAGCCGTAACTTACCAGTCCCTATAATTCAGGGAGTCCACAATCCTGGGAAGACACTCAGTCACCCAGAGGCAAGTCAATACATCCCTCCTGAGAGAACCAAAGGGACTGGATGAGTCAGTTACATAATGGGACACAGGTGCAACACAGGGATTAAGACATGGAGCAGGGGATCATATTACCCCCTATCCAATGCCCTGAATTGCTTTTCAGGGCTCACAGAAGCATCCAAAGGATAGCATCTGCTGTCCAAATTGTGATATCCCACATCACACTGATTAAAATCAGGCTAAGGATTGGATGCGTGCCTAAATTAGGTATGAATCTCTAAAATGTCCTAATGTTGATATAAAAAAGCCACATTTCCCAGGACATTCTTCTGAACATTAACCACTGTACCTCGGGAAGAAGATACTCTCCACCACGTAGAAGTCTTGCATGAGGACATCTCGCTCTGGTTTGGTACTCAGGCTTCCCACAGTGTGAGTAATGCCTAACTGGATGGCACCTTTTAAGGCTGATGAGGTTGTCTGAAACAAGAGGAAAGTTTCTAGTATTAAATCTGATTACAGAAGTAAAAACTCAGGAGAGAAGAACCAGAAGAAACAATGGAAAGCAAATGCCCTCCCAGTGGTTCATTCTAAACTGGGGCAATCCAATTTCCCCATCCTCATGGCTCCACATAGCAGTGAAGCCTGAAAAGACTGGAGAGGCATGAAGATACAGAGTAGCAAAGGTGTGACTATGGGAGCCAGCCTTCACTAGGCAAAGTGTTCCCTCCAACCCACACCGACATCTGGAAGATACACTGAAATGAGAGAACAATCTTAGGTCTCACTCCAAAGGTTCCTGCCCCCAAGCATACAAAGTCCTCCAAACATTTTATTCATCAGATACAGAATGTAACTAAAATTAAATGATATTCTGACTGACTGAAGCTCAGTCCTCTAAGACCAGGACTGAGTGATATCCCAAGGCCAATAGAGTGGCCAAAAAAAGCTACTAAAAAGCCTGAAAGATTAAAATTATTTCTGAGAGAAGTATTTAGCTTTAAAATTATCATGTGTGTGTGCTTACTTGCTCATTTGTGTCTGACTCTTTGTGACCCCATGTACTGTAGCCCTCCAGGCTCCTCTGTCCATAGGGATTCTCCAGGAAAGAATACTGGAGTACGCTGGCATGCCCTCTTCCAGGGGATCTTCCCAACCCAGGGACTGAACCCAGGTCTCCTGCATTGCAGGTGGACTCTTTACCATCTGAGCCACCAGGGAAGCCCATTATCATACTATGGTCAAAATACAAATATAAGAGCCCCATTCTTGCAATCCAGAATTCCAATGTCATGAGAAAATGTCATATTAACTAGATCTGTGCTATCTAATACAGTAGTTAGTAGCCACACTCAACTATTTAATTCTAAGTTAATTAAAATTAAATTTAACTTAAAAATCACTTCTTCAGTTTTGCTAGACACATTCAGGTATGATTAGTGGCTACCACACTGTATAACACAGGTATAGCACATTTCAATCACTGTAGAAAGTTATATTGGACAGTTTTGTTCTAAGCAATTTCCCTTATCCCCAACTCTTACCAAGTATTACTTGCCTTTCTACTTAGTCCTCATGGGGCATTAAAATTATAATGAATTTTTTAAGTGCTTGCCTCTCTTAGACTAGAAACTCAGCTTTTTGTCTCAGTGTTCAGCGCATAAAATGAGCTCAATAAATGTCTGTTGAATTGACAGAGGCCTCAGAGCCCATTCCTGGGGAGAGTCATGTCCCTGAAGGAGAATGAGTGAGTCTACCTCTGTCACTTCAGACAATGCGGTAAGACAGAAAACAGACACAAGAAAATTGACATGGGCCAGACAAAGTACAGGTGCCATATAGGGGTTTAACACTCTACCCCAGGAAACCTAAGCATCTCCAATTAGTCCAGACCTGAAGAACTGGATCACCCCAGGACGCTTCTCTTCTGTTTTCCCTTCACCAGTTCAATTTTCTCTTCTTGGTTATTACTACTATCTTTTCAATCCATTTCCTATCTCTAGCTCAAAATCAGGTGCTCTAGGCTCTATTCACCAACTGAAACTATAATCTTAAAAAAACAAAACCCAGGAGCTTCCCTGGCGGCTCAGTGATAAATAATCTGCCTGCCAATGAAGGGGACGCTGGTTTGATCCCTGGTCCAGGAGGATCCCACATGCCGTGGAGTGGCTAAGCCTGTGCGCCGAACTATTGAGCCTGTGCTCTGGAGCCCAAGAACCACAACTCCTGAACCCATGCGGCAGTTACTGAAGCCCGTGAGCTCTAGAGCACGTGCTCTGTAACAAGAGAAGCCATCCCAATGAGAAGTCCACACACCAAACTAGACAGCAGCCCCTGCTCACAACCAGAACAAAGTCCACGAAGCAACAAAGACTCAGCACAGCCAAAACCAAATAAATATTAAAAAAAAAAAAAAAAAAAAAAGGACACACAAAGAAGAAAAGAAACACATTTGACCTGCTGTCTATATCACCAGGCTGAACTGGATCCAGCCTTTACTTTATGTACACCCAGCACCAGAGTAAAGACAGAAAAACTTCAAAACACATGGTTCCCCAAAGCTAGGTTAAAATGGCCTTGAGGGCTTATTGTTATTTGTTTGTTTAGTTACTAAGTTGTGTCTGACTCTTTGTGACCCCACGGACTGGGGATTTGCCAGTCCAAGGGATTTGCCAGGCAAGAATGCTGAAGTGGGTTGCCATTACATGTTTATATCTTAACAGGGAAACACAATTGCTTCAGCTCAGTGAAAATTCATCTAACATCAGATTTGTCCATTAAGAACATTCTTATTTAAACACATATACAGGTGGTTGGATAATTCACCCTTTGTGATGTAAATTCTAAAATTCAAGTCATATGATGGCTATTGTGCAAAGGTTTAGGGTACCAAGAAATGGGATAGAATGTGGAGAATATAATCAAAGAGACAAAACTAGCCCTTCCTGGAATAAGATGAAAGGGTTGCACTCAGACGCACCTTTTTATATGTTGTCTCTCCTGAGGAATCAACACCTCGGTGACCTATTTTCTTCATGGACATGCCAGAGGAATAAGGAACCTATAAAGAGAAGAGTCAACATTAGTATATAATTTCCACATAACACATCAAACTGCTACCATGATGGTACATCAAAATAAAACACTGAACATACCCTTTTTAGGATCAAGAACATTTTATAAAATCTTCAGAAGATCTACCCCATGCAAACACAAAGTTACAGTGCTGCTACCCAAAGAATTAAGTCGCTTGCTCAGTCGTGTCCAACTCTTTGTGACCCCATGGACTGTAGCCCACCAGGCTCCTCCGTCCATTGGATTTTCCAGGCAAGAATACTGGGGTGGGTTGCCATTTCCTTCTCCAGGGGATCTTCCCGACCCAGGAATCAAACCCAGGTCTCCCGCATTGCAGGCAGACGCTTTAACCTCTAAGCCACCAGGGAAACCCAAAGAATTACAACTGACTAAAAGCACTCCAAAGGATACATATTTCACCTGTGGTCCTCAGAAAAATGACAAAGAAAATTAAAATGATTATCATTGAAGAAAAGCAGAAACAGGGGAAGTAGGAGATATTAATAGCACCCCCAGGAAAAAGGAGAGACCCCCAGTACAAAAAAGCAAGACAGAAATAGAGCTTCACAGACCCAGATTCCTTTCAAAATTACTCCTCCTCTAACTTTCAACCCAACCTGAATACTATTTGCTCAAACTGACTTCACTAGCAGAAATGAACTAGCCACTGGCAAATACAAGTACTTTGAGTCCAGATATTAAAAGGCTGAGGTAATGAGACAAATTCTTTAAGAAAAGGGCCTCCCTGCCTCAAAGAGATTCCTGAGAATATGATATGGCTTTGTTTTCTACTCACATGACAGCCTCGGAAAAAAGGAAGAAATAAAACCAGTGGAGTAGAAACTAGAAGGCTATTCTCCACAGCCAAGATGCCAGCACAATAGACACGAAAGTATTCTTCATGATGCCAATATTCATTCAGTTAATAAAGCCAAAAGGCAAAAAGACTATTGGAAATAGCAGGTTACCGTTTTAGGACCTGATATTTAAGTTCTACTATTCTTACTAAGGCCCTTAGTGGAGAAAACCCTCAATAAATAACCTGACAGACCCCGGAAGATGTTCTGAGAGAAAAGCCTAAGATTCTATGCCAAAAGGGTCCACATTCCGCCCCGTCACAAACCCCAGGAGAGATGCAAGAAGTAAAGAGAGAGTTGGGAAACACATCATGAGAAGAAAATTAAACAAATATAACATACTCTGCACAAAAAAGAAATACAGGAAATCAACAGCTTCAGTATGGTTAAAATAAGTTTGCCATATTCACTGAAGCTATGCAATCAGGAGGTATAACAACAAAACAATAGAGTGAGTTTTAGTGTCAGACTGGCTTTGAATCCTATCCTTCTTAATGCCATATTATTAATTACGAGACCTTGGGCAAGCTAAAGAACCACTAATCCTCACTTTCTTCATCTAAAAAACATGGATAACAACAGTAGCTACCCTAATAGAGGTTCTTTGCAGGATTAAATAAGAATACCAACTTAGATACATTATTTACATTTTGGTACACTACATACATGAACAGTATGAAAAGGCAAAAAGATAGGACACTGGAAGATGAACTCCCCAGGTCGCTAGGTGCCCAAAATATGCTACTGGAGATCAGTGGAGAAATAACTCCAGAAAGAATGAAGGGATAGAGCCAAAGCAAAAACAACACCCAATTGTGGATGTGACTAGTCATAGAAGCAAGGTCTGATGCTGTAAAGAGCAATACTGCATAGGAACCTGGAATGTTAGGTCCATGAATCAAGGGAAATTGGAAGTCGTCAAACAGGAGACGGCAAGAGTGAACGTTGCCATTCTAGGAATCAATGAACTAAGATGGACTGGAATGGGTGAATTTAACTCAGATGACCATTATATCTACTACTGCAGGCAGGAATCCCTTAGAAGAAATGAAGTAGCCATCATAGTCAACAAAAGAGTCCGAAATGCAGTACTTACATGCAATCTAAAAAATGACAGAATGATCTCTGTTCGTTTCCAAGGCAAACCATTCAATATCTCAGTAATCCAAGTCTATGCCCCAACCAGTAATGCTGAACAAGCTGAAGTTGAATGGTTCTATGAAGACCTACAAGACCTTTTAGAACTAACACCCAAAAAAGATGTCCTTTTCATTATAGGGGACTAGAATGCAAAAGTAGGAAGTCATGAAACACCTGAAGTAACAGGCGAATTTGGCTTTGGAATACAGAATGAAGCAGGGCAAAGGCTAATAGAGTTTTGCCAAGAGAACGCACTAGTCATAGCAAATACCCTCTTTCCAACAACACAAGAGAAGATTCTACACATGGACATCACCAGATGGTCAACACTGAAATCAGATTGATTATATTCCTTGCAGCCAAAGATGGAGAAGCTCTATAAAGTCAACAAAAACAAGATAGGGAGCTGACTGTGGCTCAGATCATGAACTCCTTATTGTCAAATTCAGACTTAAATTGAAGAAAGCGGGGAAAACCTCTAGACCATTCAGGTATGACCTAAATCAAATCCCTTATGATTATACAGTGGAAGTGAGAAATAGGTTTAAGGCACTAGATCTAATAGAGTGCCTGATTAACTATGGATCAAGGTCCATGACATTGTACAGGAGACAGGGATCAAGACCATCCTCAAAAAAAGAAATGCAAAAAATGCAAAATGGCTGTACGAGGAGGCCTTACAAATAGCTGTGAAAAGAAGAGAGGAAAAAGCAAAGGAGAAAAGGAAAGATATACCCATTTGAATGCAGAGTTCCAAAGAATAACAAGGAGAGATAAGAAAGCCTTCCTCAGCGATCAATGCAAAGAAATAGAGGAAAACAATAGAATAGGAAAGACTAGAGATCTCTTCAAGAAAATTAGTGATACCAAGGGAACATTTCATGCAAAGATGGGCTTGATAAAGGACAGAAATGGTATAGACCTAACACAAGCAGAAGATATTAAGAAGAGGTGGTAAGAATACACAGAAGAACTGTACAAAAAAGATCTTCATGACCAAGATAATCACAATTGTATGATCACTCACCTAGAGCCAGACATCCGGGAATGCAAAGTCAAGTAGGCCTTAGGAAGTATCACTGCGAACAAAGCTAGTGGAGGTGATGGAATTACAGTTGAGCTATTTCAAATCCTAAAAGATGATGCTGTGAAAGTGCTACATTCAATATGTCAGCGAATCTGGAAAACTCAGCAGTGGCCACAGGACTAGAAAAGGTCAGTTTTTCACTCCAATCCCAAAGAAAGGCAATGCCAAAGAATGCTCAAACTACCACACAATTGCACTCATCTCACACGCTAGTAAAGTAATGCTCGAAATTCTCCAAGCCAGGCTTCAGCAATATGTGAACCATGAATTTCCTGATGTTCAAGCTGGTTTTAGAGAAGGCAGAGGAACCAGAAATCAAATTGCCAACATCCTCTGCATCATCGAAAAAGCAGGAGAGTTACAGAAAAACATCTAATTCTGCCAAAGCCTTTGACTGTGTGGATCATAATAAACTGTGGAAAATTCTGAAAGAGATGGGAATACCAGACCACCTGTCCTGCCTTTTGAGAAACCTGTATGCAGGTCAGGAAGCAACAGTTAGAACTGGACATGGAACAACAGACTGGTTCCAAATAGGAAAAGGAGTATGTCAAGGCTGTATATTGTCACCCTGCTTATTTAACTTATATGCAGAGTACATCATGAGAAATGCTGGGCTGGAAGAAGCACAAGCTGGAATCAAGATTGCCAGGAGAAATATCAATAACCTCAGATATGCGGATGATACCACCCTTATGAGAGAAAGTGAAGAGGAACTCAAAAGCCTCTTGATGAAAGTGGAGAGTGAAAAAGTTGGCTTAAAGCTCAACATTCAGAAAACTAAGATCATGGGATTCGGTCCTATTACTCCATGGCAAATAGATGGGGAAACAGTGGCTGACCTTTTATTTTTGGGGGCTCCAAAATCACTGTAGATGGTGACTGCAGCCATGAAATTAAAAGACGCTTACTCCTTGGAAGGAAAGTTATGTCCAACCTAGACAGCATATTAAAAAGCAGAGACACTACTTTGTCAACAGAGGTCCATCTAGTCAAGGCCACGGTTGTTCCAGTGGTCATGTATGGATGTGAGAGATGGACTATAAAGATAGCTAAGCATTGAAGAATTGATGCTTTTAAACTGTGGTGTTGAAGACGACTCTTGAGAGTCCCTTAGACTGCAAGGAGATCCAACCAGTCCATCCTAAAGGAAATCAGTCCCATGTGTTCGTTGGAAGGATTGATGTTGAAGTTGAAACTCCAATATTTTGGCCACCTGATGCGAAGACTGACTCATTTGAAAAGACCCTGATGCTGGGAAAGATCGAAGACGGGAGGAGAAGGGAACGACAGAGGATGAGATGGTTGGATGGCATCACTGACTCGATGGACATGAGTTTGGGTAAACTCTGGGTGTTGGTGATGGACAGGGAGGCCTGGCGTGCTGCAGTTCATGGGGTTGCCAAGTTTGGACACGCCTGAGTGACTGAACTGAACACTACATTTGGTACATTTAAAAATGCTTAATAGTGACTTCCCTAGTGGTTCAGTGGCTAAGATTCTGTGCTCCCAATGCAGGGGGCCCAGGTTCCATTTCTGGTCAGAGAACTAAATCCCACATGCGACAACTAAGACTGATGCAGAGAAATAAATTTAAAAAATAAAAATACTCAATAAATCTGAGCTGTTGTTAATCTTCATAATAAACTGTGACATAAGTAGAGTTGTATAACCACTAGCCTACCAAAGAGATGTGAGAACCATACCTATCAATAGATTTCAAGACCCCAGTAGGGGGGAAATAAGGATGTCATAAACAGGTATCCTTCTATCCCAGAATTAAGGTTTTAGAACCACTGTGTATCAGTATATAAAACTCACCTCAGATGCCGTGGGTCTCTTGATTCCAGATGCTGTTTAAAAAAAAAAATAAACAAACATAACTATAAACATGTACACACACTCGCATGATCTCTATCAAGCTCACTGAAACAGGATTTGAGTCAAACTAAATCTGACAATGGGTTCCTGCCTCAGTGAGTGATACCAGATCCTTTTGGACAGGGATTTTAAATGTCCCTTCCTTTTCCTCGTCCATACTCATAGAGCCCTTATATATATTCCAGCCTTCTTCTAGTTCCTTTTGCTTATCCAAGTGCTCATATTTTCTCTAGGAAATACATCTGTTCTTGATACATTTAACCATCAGAGCCCTAAGTGTCTCATTTGATACCATGGTTGAAAGAGAAAAGGCATAAGAGATACCAGAGTTAGTGGACAGCCTAGACTTGACTAATAATGTTCCCTGTAGAGCTAAAAGGGTAAGAAGCTTTAGAGCATATCTATGGTGCTTTGCACTTCTACTAATTATTTCAGAAAAAAAGGTAAAGAGTTGATCTACAGAAGCTTTATTTACAACAGCCAAGATATGGAAGCACCTAAGTGTTCATCAACATATCAATGAATAAAGCAGCTGTGGGTGTTTGTGTGTGTGCATGTGTGTGTATATCTGTATGCAATAGAATACCACTCAGTCATAGAAAAGAATGAAATCTTGCCATCTGCAACAATGTGGATGGCCCTACAGTATTATGCTTAGTGAAATAATTCAGAGAAAAACACACACTTTGTGTTATCACTGCTATGTGAAATCTAAAAACTAAAACAAATATATATAACAAAAACAGATTCACAGAGAACTAGTGGTTACCAGTGGGAAGTGAAAAGGGCACAAGGGCAAGCTGGGGTAGGGGTAAGAGACACAAACTATTACATATAAAATAAATAAGCAAATAAATAAGCAAGCAAGGATATATTGTGCAGCATAAGGAAATATAGCTGTTACTATGTAGTAATTTTAAATGGGGTATAGTTTATAAAAATATTGAATAATTAACTGTATACCTAAAATTAAAATAATATTGTCAATCAACTATCCTTCAATTAAAAAAAGAGTTGGTCTGTAGAGATGAAGAAGCTATGGATGGGAAAATGCAATGATGAAAAAATGAAAAAGCATTCAGTGTAGGCAAAACCTGATCTATATCCTTACATCTTCATCTTGATCCTGCTGTAAATGCAACAGGAATTTGTTGTTTACTTACTAAATATTTAATCAGTGGAGATGTGTAAGATATGTGTGTAGTTAAATATTATTTATGACTTTTATCAGTTTAAATATAGAAAAGATTTCAAGAATATGTTTAGAAAGTAACTAAAAGACCACTATCCACAGAAAACTACTCCAAAAGGTTAAATCTTTTTTTTCTTAAGGTTAAGTCAGTTCTTAAGGGTATGCCATCCTAAAGACTTCACCCATGAT
Source organism: Bubalus kerabau (assembly GCF_029407905.1). Taxonomy (NCBI): domain Eukaryota; kingdom Metazoa; phylum Chordata; class Mammalia; order Artiodactyla; family Bovidae; genus Bubalus; species Bubalus kerabau. The sequence goes on from NC_073629.1 coordinate 20,389,709, forward strand.
CACTATGGCAGTGAGACACATAATCATTCAGGCAGACAGACCTTTCTCCCCTTCATATTGAAAACTGTTGGTCTTTTTTCTTCAAAGACTACTGATATATTACTTTGATCTAGTTCAAGAATTCAAAGAGAATAAAGATTAGCCACATTAAAGAAAATTTAAAAGAATCCAGGAACTTCCCTGATGGTCCAGTGGTTAAGATTCCACCTTCCACAGCAGAGGATGCAGGTTTGACTGGGTAACGAAGATGCCACACGCCACGGAACAACTAAGCCCGTGTACTGCCAACTACTGAGCACCCATACAACAAGAGAGTCCACGTGTCACAACCAAAGAGCTCGCGTGATGCAACACAGATCCAGTGTCGTGCAGCTAAGACCTGATGCGGCCAAGTAAATAATAACTTAAATAAATGAAAAAAAAGAAAGAAGAATCCAAATGGGACGAATCCTCAATAACATAAGTTAGTAGCTGAGTAAGAAAATCTCAGTTCTGGTCCATATGTAAGGTTTAATGGTAAAAGCATTTCTGGTACCAATAAGCAGAGCAGCAAAATTTCCTTAATAAGTCAGAGTAGCAAAATTATGGGGAACAGATAGTTTTCATTCCTCTTTCCAAAAAAGGAGGTAAGAAAAATGTCATCTAGCTGTTAGGAAGATGTGCTGCACAAAATGACCCAGAAAATTAGAAAAACAGCAAAGCCCAAAAATCTATGTTTCTTGCAGGATGCTTCACCTTCATCAGGTCAAGTTCAGGTAGGAGAAAGACCTGGAACCTAGGACTGGAACCGTAAGCTAAAGCTTCCAAGGAACAATAAGTCAGCACAACTCAGATTCAAGATTTAAACTGCTAACTTAACTGTAAAATTTAAGGCACTCACTAACAAAAAATTAGTCAAACCCTCAGGGCTCCTCTGTCCATGGAATTCTCACGGCAAGAATACTGGAGTGGGTTGCCATTCCCATCTCCAGGGGATATTCCCAACCCAGGGATCAAACCCGGATCTCCCACACTGCAGGCAGACTGAGCCACAAGGGAAGTCCTCAAATCCCTGTTACATCAGGCAAATTATTCTCTATTAATAACTAAAAAAGAAGAATCTATATTAGAAGGTTTATGTAAAGATTAGATGAGATAAACTAAATCAAAGTACTTCATGGACTGTGATGTGCTACACAAATATGTTGTCATATGTGAGTTCTATGGAAGAGCAAAGTTGGGCCCTCAGGAAGCTTTAATGTTCAATTACCTAGACCATCATGAAATTCTAATGAGCACCTCAAAGTTCTTGGCTGCTCCCCAAACCCTTAGCCTCCCCATATTCCCAACAAACCCTTGTGCAAGTATACACACTACAGTAGAATTAGTGATTCTCAATGAAGAAATCCGCATTCTTTCAGTTGAGAAAACAACACTGATTCTGGACTCCTTGGTCAGTACTTGGCTTATTCTTCCTCTTTTACCCCAAAGGAAGGGGTTTGGAGGGATCTGACAGAACCAAGAGCCAATGTCCAATCCTAGACTGACAGTTTCTCCTAGAACAGAACAACCTCTTCATGTAAGGAGTCACTGGACCAAGTTCAACAATGAACCAAAAAAGCAGGTAAGTGAGTTCAAGGCAGAGTGCTAGTCTGGGGCCTTCTTACTCCCTAAAAAGTTCTACCTTGCTACCTTTCCTAGTTTTATCTCATAAACACACAGCTCCAGGGCTGCTACACTCTTGCAAAGTACCCAGAATGAGGGTGGGAGGACTTAATTCAGTGGAACATGATGCCAATTACTTAGCTATCTACAACTGCAAAACTTGGATTAATCCTCAAAACACTACAGCTGAGGCAGTGGGAAGGATACTGGGGTCTGAATAATAATAGGATTGGGGTCCAGTGGTTAAGAATCCATCATGCAATACAGCGGACACTGGTTTGATCCCTAGTCTGGGAAGATCCCACATCCCGAAGGGCATGTAAGCCCGTAAGCCACAACTACTAAGCCCATGCACCTAGAATCTGTGCTCAGCAACGAGAGAAGCCACTACAGTGAGAAGCCCGTAGGAGTAGCCTCTGCTCACGGCAACCAGAGAAAGCCAGTGTGCAGGGACAAAAACCTAGTGCAGCCACAAATAAAAATTACTTAAAAATAATAATCAAAACAAGTAACAACAGGGAGGAGAATCAGGAACCAAGACTCATTCTCTTCCTTGTCTTAAGTTTTGCTCCTAGGGTACAGGTCAGAACTCCCACAAACTACCAAAGAATGGATAGGAAAAGAAGAGAATCATATCAATGTTGCTATAACATCCAGCTTGGTAGAAAAGAAACCCAATGAACAGCAGAGTAACATTTTAGGGAACAAAGTACCACTGCTAAGGCTTGATGGATTGGGTCACTTGGCTCATGCCAATGAGCAAACGCCCACTGAGACCGAAGAGTCACCAGCACTGTACCTGTTCACCTCTTCTTAATCAAGCTTTCTCTTCAGAAGGAACAGCAGCAGAAACAGAGGAACGCGGAGATGGAGGGGGTGGGAGATTGGAAACAGAAAGAAGAGAAAAGAATACCAACTCAGCAATGGCAACACCCACTCAGCCAATGTTTAAGGAGAATGAGATTTATCCCTAAATTAGGATAAGATTAGAGTATCAGTCAACAGAAAGTTTTCTTTCTAGCATCTGTGTAAAAAATACTCTGATAAGTATAAACTATCATCTTATAATCCATACCCACAATCCATATATAGCATCCTTTTTTTGGGTGAAGAAACTGCAGGTCAAGAAGCAAAAATTAGAATCAAACATGGAAGAGACTGGTTCAAAACTGGGAAAGGAGTGCGTCAAGGAAGTATCCGTTGTCACCCTGTTTATTTAACTTCTATGCAGAGCACATCATGCGAAATGCCAGGCTGGATGAATCACAAGCAGGAATCAAGACTGCAAGGAGAAATATCAATAACCACAGATGTGAAGGTGACACCACCCTTACGGCAGAAAGCAAAGAAGAACTAGAGAGCCTCTTGAAGGTGAGAGAGAGTGAAAAAGCTGGCTTAAAATTTAATATTAAAAAAACTAAAATCATGGCATCCGGTCCCATCACTTCATGGCAAATAGGTGGGGAAACAGTGGAAAACAGTGACAGACTTTTCTTTTCTTGGGCTTCAAAATCACTGCGGACAGTGACTATAGCCATGAAATTAAAAGACGTTTGCTCCATGGAAGAAAAGCTATGACAAACCTTGGCAACATATTAAAAAGCAGAGACATCACTTTGCAGACAAAGGTCTGTCTAGTCAAAGCTATGGTTTTTCCAGTAGTCATGTACGGACATGAGAGGCTGAGCGCTGAAAAATTGATGCTTTCGAACTGTGGTGCTGGAGAAGACTCTTCGGAGTTCCTTGGACTGTGAGATCAAACCAGTCAATCCTAAAGAAAATCAATCCTGAATATTCATTGGAAGGACTGATGCTGAAGCTCCTGTACTTTGGCTACCTGATGCAAAGAGCTGACTCACTGGAAAAGACCCTGATGCTGGGAAAGATTGAAGGCAGGAGGAGAAGGGGACAACAGAGGATGAGATGGCTGGATGGCATCACTGACTCAATGGACGTGAGTTTAAGCAATCTCTAGGAGATGGTGAAGGACACGGAAGACTGGTGCGCTGCAGTCCATGAGGTTGCAAAGAGTCGGAGACAACTGAGCGACTGAACAATAACTACTACTGAGTTCCAATGGTAAACTTCCTCCTCCTCAGGGAAAAACGTTTCCTTCATGTTTGTTTGTTTCCTTCATGGTCATGTAGTTCCTACTTATTAATAGGCCCTGGACCAAGAAGCATTCTAAACAAAAGGCTAATGTTGCTCCACTGGCAGCCAAAAATAAAGCCATGACAAACAGGTTGTGTCAGAAAAATAACTGTATAAACAGCTTAATTCTAAGTGGGTCAAAATATGATGCAGAGCCAATCGTGGTGATTTCATCAAGTACCAGTTCCTCTGTGGAAAAGATGAAAATGTAAAAAGATCTAGAGAACATAAACAAGGACCAATGTGTAAAACTGTACTCAATTACATATTTACTAATAAAGACTGGCTTGTTGTCCACTAATAACTAAACAAACAAAAGACTCAGAGAAACAAGGATGTATTCACTTCAGGGATTTTTAAAAAATTCTGACCAAGGCAGGCTCAATCTGGCTGAGATCTATAGATATTAATGAAAATTGATTTTTAAATAGAACAAGTTGAGAACTCAGTCCCTTCAGCCACATATGAACCTATATGCCCGTTTAAGCTAACCAATCAGTAACAACTTATATTAAAAAATCATTCAACAAGGGCCTTTGAGATTTTAACCTATTCTTAATGTGAAAGTTGCTCAGTTGTGTCTGATTCTTTGGGACCCCATGGACTATACAGTCCTTGGAATTCTCCAGGCCAGAATACTGAAGTGGGTAGCCCTTCCCGTCTCCAGGGGATCTTCCCAGCCTAGGGATTGAACTCAGGTCTCCTGCATTGCAGGCAGATTCTTTACCAGCTGAGCCACAAGGGAAGCCCAATTCTTAATAGTAAGATGTATTTAATCTATTATAAGTAAATAAACAGAGCATAAGGGATGGGCTCAAAATTAAAGAGCAAAGGTGGTGATAGAGACAGAATTGGAATTCACATTCCCAATCCCCCAGTTCAACTCTCCTTCTTCTAAACCATATTTTGTTTTCAATTTCCTGGCCACTCAAGAGTCTAAGGGGGAAAGGAAAGCACCAAAGGAACAAGAATGCTTTTACAGACTAAATATATCTTACAACTGCTAATGGACAGTATGAACACATATTTTCTTCCCCTGAGGTTTCCCCTTCCCACTTTCATTGATATGAGGATAAAGAGTCCTCCCTTGGTTCCTCTCAATGGAATTAACAATGCCACTACTCTGCTCCTCCAGCAACGGTCATCAATGTCACCGGCAAAAACAGCAGGAAAGTACCTTTCTTTTCTTTCAGTGAGACTATACTTGTTTTCAAACAGACAATGCCAGTGTTCTAGAGGAGCAGAGGCTGCCTTTCAAAACTGATACTTGACAGAGCAATTTCACAGATGTTAAGGTCCTCACTAGCAGTACAAAGTACCTCTTTTCTTCACAAAAATACATGAACAACTTTAACAGAGATAAAGTTTTTAATTCTTCTCAGATTAAGAGTTTTCTTTTTGGTGTCAGTGGGACCAGACTCTATCTGATTAAAAGCATAAGAGTTATGATCACTGAATCTGCAATGACAAAAAGAGGGCATCTGATAGGCACTCTTGTTGTTTTAATGATCTTAGAAATTGACTGTACAATCACTTACCAATCCTTGGCAAAAATCCACATTAACTTCTAAAATATTTTCTGAAAGAATGATCAATAACTCCAGGTATTACACATGGAGGAGCTCAGAATTTTGACAGCACAAATCAGAAGGGGAAGTTCCCCTCTGCACTATTCTTTGTTGAACAACAAATATTTAATCTGGTTTAAAGTCAAGTTAGTTCACACACAGACTTTTAGATTAGTGAGAGAGCAGTAAGGTATTGTGGGCAGGAATGTGGGCTCTGAAATCAGTACACCTAAGTTGGCTAGGTTTGAATACTAGATCTACATTTACTAACTAGATAACCTTGACAAGTTGGTTGGAACTCTCTAGGCCTTGGTTACGTCATCCATAAAATGGAGATATAACAACATGTACATCATAGGATAGTTATGAGAATTAAATAAATCCTATATAGCACTTAATATGTAATAAATGCTCTGTAAATACTAGCAATTATTATTATCATTGTGAATTATAAAACCCCATCTACAGGATGAGAAGGGTCAGGGGAAATGAGAAGTACAACAGAAAGGGAAAAGAGAGACACATTTACTGAAACAAAAGGAAATGGAGTTATGGGAAGACTTTGAGGGAGACAAAAGATAGTCAATGGATTCATCTTATATTGTGGAACTGTGAGAAAAGAACCTGCTATGTTAAGGTAGCATTTTTTTGGAGAGGGTAGAGGGAAATGGAAGCTAAAGTCAAATAATCTTTGCAGGACATTCACAGCCTTCTCAAAAGGCCATGCACACTACTTAAAAAAAAAATTGCAATTGTTATGGGGAAGAGGAGTCCGCTGCTAGTAACTGTAAGGAGCTCAAGCTTCTTCAGCACAGATACACATCAGATCTACCTCTCTTACGGCTGACCCCACAGCACAGAATGTGGAGACCTAAATGAGGAAAAACAGAAAATTATCACTTACTTCTGGGGTTCTACTTGCTTACAACAGAACAAGCATATTTTTAAAAAACTCACAAGACATCTCTAAAGTTTAAAATTATTAACAGGACCTGACCTGATCCCCAGTACCGTGAAATGCGAGAAGATTTTCTGCAGTTCTAGGTAGAAGCCAAAAAAAAAAAAAAGGCAGCAGCTCTGGCAGAAAAAATTCCAGGAGTGATCACAAAACTTGTAACCCAAACAATTTCACTATTGCATGACTTCAGGTTGGCAAAAAAAAATTCAGGTAAAAAGCTCCTTGCACACAGGCTTCTATCACTTTAAAAAAGAATGTGTATACATTTTACTTGAGGGTCTTCCACTTGTGAGGGCAATTTGGTAATATCTAGCAAAACGCCTTAAAAGCAAATATGTACCATTTGTCCCAGAAGTGACAATTTATCCTAAGAAAATAATTGGTCGAGTGGATAAAGACATATATACAAATATATTTATTGCAGCACTGTATGTAAAACAACTATTACTAGAAAGAATCTAAATATACAATATAGGTGATATAAGTTGTGGTATAGTCATAAAATGGAATAGTATAGAACCATTATCTTTATGTTCATTTATGGATAGGCTGTCACAATAAACTGTATAATGGAAAAAGCTAAATAATTATATAGTACAGAATTTTTCTAAAACGCTTATCTATAGTCACATGTATTTATACACATAAAAAATGTCAAGATTATAGACTAAAATGTTAAAATATGACTATATTGGATAGTATGATTAAGGTGATATTCTAAGTTTAAGTTTCTATTTTTCCTTATCTATATAAAATTTCTATAACAAACAGGTAATTTAACAATTATAGAGATATGTGGGAATGGCTTTATTGTTGTTTTATAACCCATTTTCCCCAGTAAACTAGTGCTCAACAGTTCCACACATAAAGATCAGCATCAATCCCCTCCCTACACATTAACTTGAGCTCATTACAACATATTATGCTGCTACAGAGATAGACTAGAAGGAAAAATGTGAAAGATGATGTCTAGAAAGCTGCTGACAGTTGCAAGCTACAGATAAAGCATGACTCCTATACACTCACTCCCATTCTCCATTATTACTTTGAGATTCTCATACAACCTGAAACAAACCTGTATCAGCGCATATGCTAACAGGTTCTCTCTGAAGAATTTATCTTTCATATCCTTTAGAGTACCAATATTCTCCCATAAAACAGGTATCCCTAATTTCAGGGTATCTCCTGGATATTTGAAAAATAAAGATCTAGCCTCTAAATTATGAAAATTAGCTGAGAAATCTTTAATGTTACTAAAATAATTTCAAGACAACTGAAACAGCCAGTTAAGTGCCAGAGGAAATAATCCAATCAATTCTTGCTAAAATACAAAGTTGAATCATCACACTATGTCACAGAAAATTTTTCTGAGTAACTCTGAATAGTCTTAAGGAAGCACTCCATTTTAGTCCTTAGTCCCAGCCTAAATTATGTTTGTAATGAAAAAGGTACCAAAGGGGCTGGTTTCTAGTCACTTGGCAAAAACATCACTAGGACTCTCCATAAACTGGTTTGCAGCTACTAAAGCACTGGCAGCTATGACTTACTATGAGAGCAAGGAGAAAGTGTAAAGGAAGAAAAGAAAATTAATACAATTCTGCGAAGTGTGAAAAAGGTAAACTTTAGAGGAGAAATGAGCTGGCCTTAAAAGAGGAGATAATCAAAACAGAGATATTTTCAGACAGCACACAGCTCCAAAATAAGAGTTGTCATTCCCCTCCCCCACCCCCCCTCAGCATGTGGAACAAAACAAGAGTTGGCCTTAATACCAGAGCCTCTCCCAGTGCTTTCAGAGCAGAAACATTTCCGTCAAAGATGAGATGACATCATCTTCCAGATGAGAAACTAAGAGGCAGCCTGTAACTGACTTTAATGCTTGAAGTACACACATAATTTCAGGATGCTAGAACTGGGCCGGATGTGCATTCCTCAGACAAGTTTTGCCTGAACAGGTCATAAAGAAGAGATTCCACAAACTTAGCTTAATGAGCCACCAATATTATTACATAAATCTGTCAATTCCTATAGAAATCAGAAAGAGACAAGCAGGCTTTTGGGAAGCAAAATGATAATTCTGAGGGGGTGTTTTGGTTGATAATATTGACAGCCAGAGATTTTTTTAAAAAAGCAAAAACCTGAACAAAATCACACAGTTATTTGCTGGACTATCTTAAACAATCTCTCTAGTCCTCTTTAACCTGAAATACTGAACGCCACTTTAATTATACCCCTGCATGTAGGAGGTATAACAGGTTATCCAAATGAAAATACTCAGAAATGCCAGCCTAATGAGAAGCATTGCTGAACACACAGCTCTAAGAGAGAGTGTTGGGTGGTGGGGGCCAGGCACTGTTATCATACCCTCAGTAAGAACTAAACCAAGTCAATCATGAAAATCAAGCCACATCTTAGAGAAAAGTTAAATTTTGTTTCTTCAGTTCAGTCGCTCAGTCGTGTCCAACTCTTTGCGACCCCATGAACCACAGCATACCAGGCCTCCCTGTCCATCACCAACTCCCAGAGTTTATTCTAACTCAGGTCCATTGAGTCGGTGATGCCATCCAACCATCTCATCCTCTGTCGTCCCCTTCTCCTGCCTTCAATCTTTCCCAGCATCAGGGTCTTTTCAAATGAGTCAGTTCTTCGCATCAGGTGGCCAAAGTACTGGAGTTTCAGCTTCAACATCAGTCCTTCCGATGAATATTCAGGACTGATTTCCTTTAGGATGGACTGGTTGGATTTTGTTCCTAGCAGGTGTCAATTTTTAGAATTTTCTAGAAAAAGGTCTGAAAGGCAAGGATGCTCTTAGAAACAAAAGCTCAAAACTCATTGATCTACCAGTCCTAGGGTCAACCTGGCTCCGCTAAGAGCCAAGTAGCAAGGAATGAATCACAAATGTACTAAGACTCATCGTGATAACATACAGACTTTATGCAAAGTCTTTGCCACTATTAACAATGTCTTTGAACCTCAGTTTTCTAATCTGGAAAATAAGAGGGTTAAATTAAAATATCTCTACATTTCCCTTTAATAAACTTTTGCTTCTAGTTCTATAAGCCACATTTCATGATTCTCAGTCCACAAATATGTAGCTCTTAGCACTAAAATTCTGGTTGAAATTTGGGGGGTGGGAGGTTGGCTATCTGAGTCCTTCTTTAAAAGACCTGAGTCTCTTGGATAAGCCAATCCAAAGCTAAGGAGCAGTTAAGATTTCCAGCAGTTCACCACCTCCCAATTCTATTTCCAAACCTGGTTCTATCTTAAAAAAAAAAAAAAAAAAAGCAGTATTGCTGGCCTGGAACATACACTGAACTGAGAAAGTAACTTAAATAATATCACTGCTAAGTTGCGTCAGTCGTGTCCGACTCTGTGCGACCCCAGAGACGGCAGCCCACCAGGCTCCCCCATCCCTGGGATTCTCCAGGCAAGAACACTGGAGTGGGTTGCCAGTTCCCTCTCCAATGCATGAAAGTGAAAAGTGAAAGTGAAGTCACTCAGTCGTTCTGACTTTTCTAGACCTCGTGGACTGCAGCCCACCAGGCTCCTCCGTCCATGGGATTTTCCAGGCAAGAGTACTGGAGTGGGGTGCCATTGCCTTCTCCAAAATAATATCACAGTGAGTATTAATTGTCCCAACAATGCACTTCAATCACCCCCCAGACCCTAATGCAAGAAAATCACAGAGATATGACCAAGTTACTTCTCTACCATTTCTTTTATACAGATTCTTGTCAATGAGAACTTGAAGTTTATCAGGCATGCTAAAGGAAAGCTAGTATTAAGCTATTCATATATCCTTAAAAAAAAACAACTCTTCCCATTCTCTCCTGCATCCTTTGCTCACTCCCCATCAATGTTACTGATCCTTTGAGATGGTGTTTATTCTAGGTTAACTCCATAAAGCTCAGTTTAATACACAGCAAAGAGTAAGATACACTTAATTGCCTATAAGGAATCTACCCTTCTCTCTCTTTTTGCCAGTCTTCCTCAGACTCCAACAATAAGGGGACTTTTGGGGAATCAGATATTTAAAGATTAATATATTCTGCATACAGCCATTACAAATAAACAGATTATTTAATAGGAGAAAAAAGAAAAATAATCAGTGACAAAGTTTTAAAAGATGGAGGAGCTGAGGGAAAAAATTTCACTTCAAACAGAAAACATTAAAACAACAGTTCATAGGAGATATGAATAAAACAGGATCAACACATATGTAAAAATGAAACAACTGTCTCTTTCGATAGGAAAGGGTGGAGAAGTGAAGTGCAAGAGGGGAAATGAGCCAGGAAGGGGTTTCCTCTAGGAAACACCATCAGTCCAATCACTCTCTGAGACTGAATGATGGGCTGGGGTTTAGAACACAAAGAAACAGATTCCCTCTGCCTGGCTATCAGAAATTGGCATACTTCCTGAAGTATACTTCTATCCTTGATCAAGAGAACACACTCAGTAAAAACAAAAACCAAACTGACAACGTTGGTCTTTTTGCTTTCTTCATGTCAAGCAAGACTATGCCAAAATTCTAGGAAAGTAAACATCCAGCTTAATGGGTAAAATACCCCCCAACCCCAACTCAGAACTTCTCACCAGTTACCTGAGTTTGGCCTGGTGAAGTTGTTCACAAGTTGTAGTTTTCATTATTTTTATTTAAAAAATAGGCTGATAAAACATGTAATAACTAGTAGGTAGCACATATTTGAGCACAGTTATTAATCAGAAGTTTTACATCAACTCAGAACAGCACACAGAAATTAACAAAGAAATTAACAAGACATAATATGTATTTTGATATTCAAGGCTAATTTCTTAGTACACATTACCAATTAATAACAGATACTAGATATCTATTAAGTCTATATAATTATACTTGACCCTGGGCTTGAGCAGTCATGGCAGAAATAAATGGATAATTAAAAAACAGTGACATTCTGATGTCACTTTTCTGGAAGAATCTACCAAGGTGACAAAATTAAAAAGGAGGGCTATGTGGGTGTAAGCCCTCTGTGGAAAAAGCATAAAGAAAAATCTCTCCTTACTTATAAAATATCAACCAAAAGGATACCTGTTGATATTCTCATTACATGGCATTCTGTTCTGTCTTTACAGTTCCAAACTCCAGTTTCTCCCCCCAATAATGTGGCTTAAGTTGCTTTACTTTTCACTAGTATAGAAAAATTAAAGGGGAAGAGATCAGTCTACAAATGGCTTACACTGTACACAAAGAACACAGACAAAAAATCCTCAATGAAATTCCTACCATTTGGAGTTATCAGATCACAGCATACATTTACTGGTGGAGCTCTGCTGGGAAGGACAAAGCCACCAGAATCAAGGACTGATGAGACTGGCTCTACTACAAAAGTTCTGGGCAAAAATGTTTCTTTCCTGTGTTTTTTGGGGTCTCCCTCGGCAGTTTAAGGGAAAATCAGAAAAGGAGCTATAAATGTTACCTCCAAATCATCTGTACTCATGATAGAATCATTTGGTAATGTGTGACAATTTCAGAAATGTTCTGGTCTGAAGCAAAAGGAGCTAGAGGTTCATGATTTTCTAAGGTTTCAAGTGCTTTTTCTTAGGGGAGTCACACAGGATTTTATTACAGCTCTTATTTTAGGGGAGCAAGGGACACTTTAATACTCTAACTTTACTTTTTAACTCCTCCACCAAATTCAAATCAAGTCGCCAAAATAGAAACTTTACTCCCTTTCTGGTAGTAAAAAGGAGACTTGGTGGCTTATTTTCAAATTCTTGATGAACTAGTCAAACTGCAGACAGGGGAACAGGCTCTCTATACTGTCGCTAGTGTGGCAGACGGCAGCACTGTCAACAGCATCTCATCAGTGCTTTTATTTTTTAAGTGGTACCACTGACCAAATGATGAGGCTAGGACAGAAAGGAAGAAAAGGAATAAATTTCCTTTACACATCGAACAGCTGAGCGCAAACTGCATCACCTTTTATTAACAAAGTATAAGAACAAGGAAATGATGATGGCTCCTGTAAGATTGACATTAATTTATAATCACCTCCCTCTAATCCAAACATGGTAATTACTCCAATGGGAAAAGACCTCTCAAACATCTCTTAGAGTGTATGGTTTGCTTTAACTCCTGTATTTAACCTGTCAGCAGCATAAAAGACCAGCTCCAGCTTAATGATTAAATAATATAGACGGGGGTTTAATACTGGCAGGGAAGAACTATTTTAAATTACCCATCCTTTCTAATTTGAATGCCAAAAGATTTTGAACCTTAAAAGGTTATGAATGACTTATCTAAAACATCAATCTGTCCCTGAATCCTAACATTCTTGTTTTGTATACACTGCCAGAGAATCGTACCTTTAGGATTTCAGTTTCACCAATATTTAAGTGAGTTCAGCTAAACATCCAAGGACAATAAGTTGATTTTAGAATGATTAAAACACAAACACACACACTCCTACCTTGAATTTCTACAAAGCTAGCCTTTTAGCATTTAACAATTTAGGAGACCATAAACCAATTTATTCCTGCCAATGCCTTTATTCCCCTGGTAGTATCCAGACAGAGCACCACTCTCCTCCAACCACAAAACACATTCTCAACAGCCTTTTTGGCATCTAAATCAAACACCTTATCCTCTTCAAAAACATATCCTTGAAATGAAATATGAAATATTCTATTGAATTCAGTAAGCCAAAACAGAAGTGAACATACAGATATGCGAAAGAAGTCAACACGGTGTATCTGTACACAATAATCCCATGCTTTCAGGAATATTTATGAGAATTTTTCTGAATTTCTTAATCCAACAGTTTCAATATTTGCCAAAGAAACAGAGAAAGAAGGTGAAAAAAAAAAGTTAAAAAAAAAAAAGGAATCCAAAGCTATTTGTTTTTAGTCATTTTTTAAAAAACTTTTAGCCATTTTTGTATCTTGACCTCACATATGAACACAATAAAGCCAAGAAGCTGTAAAATTGACTGCAATCTATTATTCTATTTTCTGGTGAAAACACAACAGCAAAAAACATTTACACTATCTAAATAACCTCCTGCTAGTCTTAGATCTGACAAAAAATATAAAAACATACAAAAGTATCAAATAGTGACACCTAAAACTAGTAGGACTATCTGAAGTAGGAGCAAAAACCTGAAGACATCACTATGTGACAGAAATATTTTTACTCCTAAATCTGTCCATGTGGACAATATTTTCGTGAGATAGAGGCTGAATCAAATTCTGGGATATAAACACAAAAATACAAGGCTTTTAAGATTAAGCTGTTTCTAATACCTGACCTGATGGTTAAGAAGTCTGCTTAAAGACTGTACACAACTATTCTTGTTTCACCACCGGGTGAGAGGAAAAAGAGGTTTTAAATTAAGAAGCTACTGTATTTAAAAACTTTCATTTTAACTTTATCCTTCTTCACACTTAGAATGTAACAAGAGTTGTTCTGGCCCACTAATCTTTTATAGGAAAGGCAAAAAAACACCTCTCAAGAAACTAAAAATAGACTGTACATAAACAAAACTCCAGTTTGTGAAGAAGATATTTATGACCAAGTATGTGTTCACCTGAACTGAACAGGAAAAGGTGGAACCCTCTATTTAGTCAACTCAAAACGAGTAGGATGCAATCCCAGGATTAAGCAAGTGTCAAAGTCTCGGGTAGAGCATCCATCATCTGGCGGCCTCTCCTGTTCCCAGTGTATAGGTAACAGTCACCGTGGAACCCCAGACATTTCTGATGGAAGCTCTAGAACAGTTTCTGACTCAAACTCCACTCCCTCCTCCAACATACATCCCAACACCACACATTTTCCCCTCCTACACGCAATCTGTTGCCTTTCCTGTGGGCTCCTTAGCCCTCCCTCAATCTTCAACAGTTTCTAACTACTTTGAGCTAGATTCCCTGGCTCCCTTCTCCAAGTGCCAATTTCGTGCCTAAGCATTCTTCCAGTCCACTTCCTATTATGCAATATTCCTACACAGCACTTAGAACCATCCCCACCCTATCCTTTTCAAGCCTAATTTCCTGCATCACCTCCCTCAACTTCTACTGCAATTCGAGACTCCATCGTTCCGCCTTCTCCATGTTTTCAGTGTCTTTTAAACCCTGCTTTTCCACATACCTCAGGCTCTCTTCAAAAACTTCCCATTCCTTCCCAAAGCTGGGCAGTCAAGAGATGGGAGTCTCCAGAGGAGAATGTTTGATAAAACGTGTAGGTGTATCTGTCCGAGCGAGCGCGCGCGTTTTGGGGGGAGGGGAGGCACGAAGTGAGATGGAATGACGCATTAGGGGGAGGCTCTCAGGAGCCTCCAATAACTCACTCCCACCCCCAACAAAATCCCCAATCCCCTAACGCCCCAGCATTGGAAAGCATCCCATAACGATTCCATACCTTTTAGGTCCCATGGTTTCTCTTCCACGTTTTTGTCCAATTAACCCCACAATCAACGTGGAGTCTAAGCCTCTATTTACTCTTTCTCTGCTCCCTTCGATTCCCTTTCTCTTTCCTCCCTACTCCCACCGTCAATCTCCATCCTTTTCTGACCCTACTCCTTCAAAGTCCTCAACTCGGTCTCCTTGAAGACAGCCAGTGTTTCTGACAGCTTCCCTTTTCTCAATCAAATCCATCCTTTCCTCACATTCCCTCTGCTTGCTCTGAAAGCTACATGAAACCCTAGTTCTCGGTCCTCCTTACCGGCAACGCCTCAAACATACTCAGCTACAGGTGCCCTTCCTGGGTCTCGCTCTTCCTGCCATCGCACAGTCATCAGCCCCCAGCCCACGCCACGCCCTGATTACCTGAGGCCGAGGTGCAGGGAGGGACGCCGGAATCCGCGGATGAAAACCCTACCGCCGACGGCCCAGAGGAGGCAGACGCCATCTTGGCAGCCCCCTCCCCCTCAGCGGCGTCTCTTTTTCTATCGCGCTCTTCCTCTTCTCGGAGTCGAATCTTCCCCACGTATCTTCACAGAACCCGCGTTCTGCGAGCCACCTCCCCGCCCCCTCCGGGGCCTCTCTCAGATACGCCGCAGCGGCTCCGGGTCCAACTCAGGGCGGAACCATTAGGATGGCATGGGGGACAATTCTTGTCTCGCACCGTTTTAGCAACTTTAAGCTCTTTCCGCAGGAGTTACTTTCCCCTTTCACAACACAGTAAGCTCAAGCGGCTGCCGGGAAACTGCGTCTGGATCAAACCACACCTAAAAGAAAAAGGTGGGGAATGAGAAGTCCCTGCGGAGCGAACTCCCCTCCCCCTTCTCCCTAGCCACAGCCTGTTTATCGCCCAACCCCACAGCTTCGCTCCCGGTGGCCAAGGAAATCCTGGCATCGCGCATGCGCCCAACTTTCTTCTCAGCGGCCACCCCATCCAATGGGGGAGGAGGGAGGCCCTGAGAGGAGGCAAGCCAATCAGGAGGCTGAGTCTGGTCACATGACACGGGTCCCTCGCGCCTTGGCATATCCAAGGAAGGAAGACAGTGCGGCTCTGTCTACGGTGGCTTGGTGAGTCAAAATACAAGGGAGTCTCAGACGGGACTAAATCGAGAAGTCTGAGCTCTAGAAAAGAGTATGCCGGGCTGGCATTCAGAGCCCAGGAAGACCTCCCGACTGAAGCGCTGGTGTCTAGTCAAAGACGTTAAACAGTTAAGTATCACAAAACATCACATGCCACCAAGTATTCTTCCGACTTTACTGCCTTGTTTTATTTAACAAGCGTGCGTGTCTTGCCTTCCTTTGAATGACATTCGAAACAGATCCACACTTTGCCTCAAGCGCAGTGCTGGGCACAGTGATGGAGCTGAGTAAATATTTGATAAATAAACGAATGAAGTCCTGTCTAAAAGGCCACGGAAGACGATCAGAAACAACAACAGTCTTCCTGTGATCCGAGCCCTTGGCCTCTCTGTTACCTCTCCAAAGGTCACTGAGACTCAGAGAAATTCCCCTTTCTAGTCTGATCTTCGTACTAACCCCGCTCAGTTTTAATAAAATACCCTGGAGATTCTGAACCTTGATAGGAAATATGAAGACCTATCTCTGAACAGACTAAACTGCCAGAGAGTAAGGACTGTTTTATTCTTGTATCTCCAGCTCCTCCCATGATGTAACTCTGTACATAGTAAGGGCTCAATAATTATTTGTGGAATGAATAAATGAAAATGAATGGGGTTAAAATCCTGGGTATTGCAGCCCCCAACATGGGCTTAGTTATTCTCTATCCGAATGTCTTCTGGGTCTTTGAAAGGGAACCTAGTACCTGACCGTCCAGAACATAATCCCAAGCATTTACCTCTGCTTTCTACTCGTCCCTCATCAAGATGTAAAATAATTGTTTCCCTGCTGCCACCTGCTGGGTTATTCATCTTTTTTTTTTATAGTGAAAGTAGACAAACTTCAAATGCTTGGATTGCCTCTTAGCCTGACTCACGACTCACCAAGGCATAGGTCAAGAGAGGGATCACCTCCCTTGAATTTGATCTATGAATTAGATTTCAAGCTTCCTGAAACAAGAGAACCCTGTATTGTAGTTTTTGGGGGTCTTTGTTTATCCTTTATGTACCAGAAAATAGCCACTATTACTCCTACCATCTTGTATTACGTCAGTCTGTTTACTCGTTCTTCCTCAAAGATTGAACATATCAGGGCAAAGATGACCT
Source organism: Bubalus kerabau (assembly GCF_029407905.1). NCBI lineage: Eukaryota > Metazoa > Chordata > Mammalia > Artiodactyla > Bovidae > Bubalus > Bubalus kerabau. The sequence goes on from NC_073629.1 coordinate 20,406,682, forward strand.
CTTATCCATTTTTATATCTCAGACGTCTAGAATAGTGCCTGGCACAGAGTAGGTGCCCAATACATGTCTACTGAATATATGAATGGATGAAGGCAAAAATCAAAAAGTGGAGTTAACAGTGTTTTCTACATGTGTGCTTAGTCACTCAGTCACGTCTGACTCTATGCAACCTCATGGACTGTAGCCTGCCAGACTCCTCTGCCCATGGGATTCTCCAGGCAAGAATACTGGAGTGGGTTGCCATTTCCTTCTCCAGGGAATCTTCCCAACCCAGGGATAGAACCCAGGTCTCCTTCATTGCAGGCGGATTCTTTACCATCTGAGCCACCAGGCATAAAGCCAACAATCCATCTGAGCCACTAGGCATAAAGCCAACAGTGTTTTTTGTATTCTCCCCCAAACCTTGTCTTTCCCTCCACTACAGCTTAATCCCTGGGCTGGCCTCTGAGTCACAGAGCCACTCTTCCCCATTAACATTCCTTGCATAGCAATACTCTAGTGATGTGGCAGTGTGTGGAAACAGGAGCAAAGCAGGACACATTGGCCTGGTGCCCCCGAGGAAATGGAAAAGGGAGTTTACCAATATACACTTTGGAAAGAGGGGGGCAATCTGGTGATCTCAAAATAGGGCCCCACATACGAACTTGAAGGACAAAGTGTATGCACAGACACACACAAAGACACACACAGCCTTACTAACATGACATTCATGCCTTAGAACAGTACCTCAGGTCAAAATGGAGTGGTTAGTTCAACACAGAGGCAAAATAAGACAATGATACCTTATTCACTCAATTAGTCATTAATTAATTCATGGAATTAGCTATGTCCTCAACTATGGGAAATTCTGGCATACACAGATGATAAAGTCTCTGCCTGCAAAAAGATCACAGACTAATGAGAGACAGACACAGAAATCATTAAAACATAATAGGTGCCATCATAAAGTATGCACAAATGCTGTGTTTTGAAAACCATATTTTCAGAATAAAAATGGGGAAGAGAAGTTGATGCATTCTTTTTTTTAACTAATTTCTATTGGAGTATAGTTGCTTTACAATGGTGTGTTAGTTCTGCTGTACAGCAAAATGATACACATATATCAACTCTTTTTTAGATTTCTTTCTCATTTAGGCCATCAAAGAGCATTGAGTAGAGTTCCCTGTGCTACACAGTAAGTTCTCATTAGTTACCTATTTTATGTATGCATGCTAAGTCTCTTCATTCATGTCCCACTCTTTGCGGCTCCATGGCCCGTAGTTTGCCAGGCTCCTCTGTCCATGGAATTCTCTAAGCAACAATACTGGAGTGGGTTGCCATGCCCTCCTCCAGGCAATCTTCCCAACCAAAGGATCAAACCCAAGTCTCACATTTCCTGCATCAAGCAGGCAGGCTCTTTACCACTTGTGCCACCTGGGAACCCCCATTTTGTGTATAATAGTGTATCTATGTCAGTCCCAATCTCCCAATTCATCACACATCCTCCTTATCCTTATGATAACTGTAAGTTTGTTTTCTATATCTTTGACTCAATTTCTGCTTTGCAAATAAGTTCATCTGTATGATTTTTCTAGATTCCACATATAAACAATATACAATATTTGTCTTTCTCTTTCTGACACAGTTTACTCTGTATGACAGTCTCTAGGGCCATCCATGTCAATGCAAATGGGTTTATTTCGATACATTCTTGATGACACCACAAACTATTTGAGATTGGAACTATTCCCGAAGTTCTAGGAGGCATGATCTCAATGGTTCTAGAAACTTTGGGAAGAGAGGAAGGGTATGTGAGAAGACGTCACTGTATTATAGAATTGGAATTTTGTCAGATAGACAAGAAAGAGATTTTTAAGGAGAAGAAAAGCATAGAGGCACTACAGAGAATTGGTGTCAGGGAAATGATGCTAGAATAGGTTGATGTGGCAGGAGTTGAGGCCATGAAAAGCAGGGAGAGGCTAAATTATGAAGGATATGACTGTGTTAATAATTATTACTTACTAAACATCTATGTGCTTACTAAATACTGTGCTAAGCAGTTTATAAGGATTACATTTCTTAATCTTCTCAACCACCTTAAAGGGTAGATTAATACTTAGGTTAATACCTATCACTCCCACTTTACAGATAAGAAAACTAAAATTCTGTGAGGTAAAGTAACTTGTACAAAGTCATATGGCTAGAATTTAAGCTCAAATGCAAACTCACGTTTGGCTGACTCTAAAGTAATCACACTACTATTCTGCCACAAGGATTTTGGACTTTATCCTACAGTCAACAGGGAGTCATTCGACAGTTTTGAGTGGAAGAGTGACAAAATCTGGGTTTTGAGAAATGTTTCTTAAAAAGGCCTCAAGGACAGTCGTCCCTGGGTGTGCTCAAACCACCAACCTTTTGATTAACGGCCAAATGTGATAAACAGTTGCACCAACACTGTACAGGAGGCAGTGACCAAAACCATCCCAAAGAAAAAGAAATGCAAGAAGGCAAAGTGGTTGTCTGAGGAGGCTTTACAAATAGCTGAAAAAAGGAGAGAAGCAAAAAGCAAGGGAAAAGAGTAAAGATATACCCAACTAAATGCAGAATTCCAGAGAATAGCAAGGCCAGATAAGAAGGCCTTCTTAAGTGACCAATTCAAAGAAATAGAGGAAAACAATAGAATGGCAAAGACTACAGAGCTCTTCAAGAAAATTGGAGATATCAGGGGAACATTTCATGTAAGGTTGGGCACAATAAAGGATAGAAATGGTAAGGACCTAACAAAGGTAGAAGAGATTAGGAAGAGGTGGCAAGAATACACAGAACTATACAGAAAAAGTCTTTGGAGAAGGAAATGGCAACCCACTCCAGTATTCTAGCCTGGAAAATCCCCAGCAGAGAAGCTGGCAGGCTTCAGTCTGTAGGGTCACAAAGAGTCGAACACAACTTAGCGACTGAGCACACAAGGAGGTTTTATTTCTTCTTTGGGTAACCACTCGTTTGCACTCAAAAGAATCACAATTTATAATTAGTTTAATATGTATTTGTATTATCTTAAAATATAATGTTTTTTTATCAAACGAGTTGATTTAAGTAGTAAATGTCCACATTAAAAAAAAAATGGTCTTAATGACCTGGATAACTACAATGGTGTGGTCATTCACCTAGAGTCAGACATCCTGGAGTGCAAAGTCAAGTGGGCCTTAGGAAGCACTGTTGTTTTTCTTCAGTCACTAAGTTGTTTCCAACTCTTTGCAATCCATGGACTACAGCATGCCTGTCCTTTACTATCTCCCAGAGTTTGCTCAAATTCATGTCCATTGAGTGGTGATGCCATCCAACCATCCCATCCTCTGTCACCCCCTTCTCCTCCTGCCCTCAGTTTTTCCCAGCATCAGGGTCTTTTCCAGTGAATCAGCTCTTCAGGTGGTCAAAGTACTGGAGCTTCAGCTTTAGCATCAGTCCTTCCAATGAATATTCTGGGTTGATTTCCTTTAGGATTGACTAGTTTGATCTCCTTTCTGTCCAAGGGGGCTCTCAAGAGTCTTCTCCAGCGCCACAATTCAAAAGTATTACTTAGGAAGCATTACTATGAACAAAGCTAGTGGAGTTGATGGAATTCCAACTGAGCTATTTCAAATCCTAAAAGATGATGCTGTGAAAATGCTGCACTCACTATGTCCACAAACTTGAAAAACTCAGCAGTGGCCACAGAACTGGAAAAGGTCAGTTTTCATTCCAATCCCAAAGAAGGGCAATGCCAAAGAATTTTCAAACTTCCATGCAATTGCTTTCATTTCACATACTAGTAAAGCATGGTCAAAATCCTTAAAATTAGGCTTCAGCAGTATGAACCAAGAACTTCCAGATGTAAAAGCTATAAGCTGGGTTTAGAAAAGGCAGAGGAACCAGAGATCAAATTGCCAATATTCACTGGATCATAGAGAAAGCAAGGGAATTCCAGAAAAACATCTACTTCTGCTTCACTGACTATACTAAAGCCTTTGTGTGGATCACAACAAACTGTGGAAAATTCTTAAAGAGATGGAAATACCAGACCACCTTACCTGTCTCCTGAGAAACTTGTATGCAGGTTAAGAAGCAACAGTTAGAACTGGACATGGAACAACAGACTGGTTCAAAATTGAGAAAGGAGTATATCAAGGCTGTATATTGTCACCCTGCCTATTTAACTTATATGCAGAGTACATCATGCAAAATGCCAGGCTGGATGAATCACAAGCTGGAATCAAGACTGCCAGGAGAAATATCAGCAAACTTAGATATGCAGATGATACTACTCTAAATGACAGAAACTGAAGAGAAACTAAAGAGCCTCTTGCTGAGGGTGAAAGAGAAGAGTAAAAAGCTGGCTTAAAACTCAACATTAAAAAAACAAAAATCATGGCATCCAGTCCCATCACTTTATGGCAAGTAGAAGAGGGAAAAGTGGAAGTGTTACCGAAATCGCAAGTCCATGCACCCGATGCACAGTGAGGCCCATAAATACTAAACATAAGAGTTTGGAAGAGAGAAAGGTTTACTACAGATTCATACAAGAAGATGGGTGGCTCATATCCTAGAACCCCCAAATTGCTGAAAGCTGTCAGCAAGTCCCTTTAAAAGGAAAAGGTGAGGGATCGGCATGGTTAGTTGTTATAGACTTCTGGGTGTCAGATCCTTTGTTCTCAAGGTCAGGTCATGGTCAGATAATGATGTTCCTGAAAATCTCTACCAGATGAATATTATTCTCTGTCTTGACCAGAAAGGGCAAAGTCCCAAGGCACAACTTTTACCCTCCAAGATCCCAGTCCTGGCTAAGAGGAGGCAGATCTCAGTTGGCAGCTCCTTCGGGGCCAGGTTCCCATATCCTGCCCAGCTGTCATCCCTGAGGGAGCCAGGCATCCAACCCAAGTGGCCCTCAATCTCCTCAGACCATCCAAATGGGGAGACCAGATCTCACAGACTGTGACTCATACAGACGGCCACTGCTAGTGGGTCACAGAGACAGAGATGGGGAAGAGGTTCACTGCTTCTCAAGTCTGGGCCCCAGCTAGTGGAGGGCCTTAGTGAGGGCTCTGGAGCCCTGCAGGACATAGTCCCTGGGCTCCCTAGTCTGCTCCCTGGGTCCTCCAGCTCACCTGCTGGCCCAAGGCTGGGTAAGCTGGGGGGCCTCCAGGAGAAGGCCTGCATCTGCCTTTTATCTCACTCTCCATCTCATGATCACCACCCCATGGATTGTTGACTGAATCGTTTCCCTAATGGTCCCCTGTTGACAGTTACCAGTGGGCAGGACCCACTGCAGCGCTGACCAATAGCTGAACAGGACCTGTTGCCTGCAAGGTGCAGAGTAATGAGACACAGCAATTCTACCTCCTAAGGGCTGTGCTCATCCTGCTCTGTTAGAGAAGCAGTAACAGACTATTTTCTTGGGCTCCAAAATCACTGTGGCTGGTGACTGCAGCCATGAAATTAAAAGATGCTTGTTCCTTGGAAGAAAAGCTATGCTCAGGTCAGTTCAGTTCAGTCCCTCAGTCGTGTCCGACTCTTCGCGACCCCATGAATTGCAGCACACCAGGCCTCCCTGTCCATCACCAACTCCCAGAGTTCACCCAGACTCACGTCCATCGAGTCAGTGATGCCATCCAGCCATCTCATCCTCTGTCATCCTCTTCACCTCCTGCCCCCAATCCCTCCCAGCATCAGAGTCTTTTCCAGTGAGTCAACTCTTCACATCAGGTGGCCAAAGTACTGGAGTTTCAGCTTTAGCATCATTCCTTCCAAAGAAATCCCAGGGCTGATCTCCTTCAGAATGGACTGGTTGGATCTCCTTGCAGGCCAAGGGACTCTCAAGAGTCTTCTCCAGCACCACGGTTCAAAAGCATCAATTCTTCGGTGCTCAGCCTTCTTCACAGTCCAACTCTCACATCCATACATGACCACAGGAAAAACCATAGCCTTGACTAGATGGACCTTTATTGGCAAAGTAATGTCTCTGCTTTTGAATATGCTATCTAGGTTGGTCATAACTTTCCTTCCAAGGAGTAAGCGTCTTTTAATTTCATGGCTGCAGTCACCATCTGCAGTCATTTTGGAACCCCAAAAAATAAAGTCTGACACTGTTTCCACTGTTTCTGCATCTATTTGCCATGAAGTGATGGGACCGGATGCCATGATCTTCGTTTTCTGAATGTTGAGCTTTAAGCCAACTTTTTCACTCTCCACTTTCACTTTCATCAAGAGGCTTTTGAGTTCCTCTTCACTTTCTGCCATAAGGGTGCTGTCATCTGCATATCTGAGGTTGTTGATATTTCTCCCAGCAATCTTGATTCCAGCTTGTGTTTCTTCCAGTCCAGCGTTTCTCATGATGTATTCTGCATATAAGTTAAATAAGCAGGGTGACAATATACAGCCTTGACATACTCCTTTTCCTATTTGGAACCAGTCTGTTGTTCCATGTCCAATTCTAACTGTTGCTTCCTGACCTGCATACAGATTTCTCAAGAGGCAGATCAGGTGGTCTGGTATTCCCATCTCTTTCAGAATTTTCCACAGTTTATTGTGATCCACACAGTCAAAGGCTTTGGCATAGTCAATAAAGCAGAAATAGATGTTTTTCTGGAACTCTCTTGCTTTTTCCATGACCCAGCGGATGTTGGCAATTTGATCTCTGGTTCCTCTGCCTTTTCTAAAACCAGCTTGACCATCAGGAAGTTCACGGTTCACATATTGCTGAAGCCTGGCTTGGAGAATTTCGAGCATTACTTTACTAGCGTGTGAGATGAGTGCAATTGTGCTAAACCTAGACAATATTAAAAAACAGAGACATCACTTTGCCGACAAAGATCTGTCTAGTCAAAGCTATGTTTTTTTTCACTAGTCATGTATGGACGTGAGAGTTGGACCGTAAAGAAGGCTGAGTGCTGAAGAAACCAGCCTCGAGGTTCTCGCGAGATCCACCTCCTCGATACCAAGCGCCTGTGTCTGGCAGAGCTGATGTGAGATAAATAGACAATCCTTCCCAGTCACTGGGATAATCAAGAGTTTTGGCTGGACCTTCCAGCACACATCAAGATAGTGAGGAGCCAGACAAAAAGCACAGACTATGGTGCTGAAACACACTAATAAGGAACTAAGTGATTTGGCCCGTGACCCTCCAGCACAATGTTCTGCAAGTCCAGTTGGGGGATGATATGTTTCATTGGCAAGTCACAATTATGGGACCTAATAACAGCCCATATCAAGATGGTGTGTTCTTTTTGATAATTTATTTTCCTACAGACTACCCCTTCAAACCACCTAAGGTTGTATTTACAATAAGAATTTATGATCCAAATATTAACAGTAATGGCAGCATTTGTCTCAATATTCTAAGATCACAGTGGTCTCCTGCTTTAACTTTCTAAAGTTCTTTTATCCATTTGTTCACTGCTATGTGATCCAAACCCAGGTGACCCCTTAGTGCCCGAGACTGCATGGATCTATAAAACAGACAGAGATAAGTACAACAGAATATCTCGGGAATGGACTCAGAAGTATACCATGTGATTCTACCTTAAAGACAGAATAACCTGTATTATAGCTGGGATAAACTTTAAATCAGTGTTGCTTTTCTGATTTTCTTACCGGACTGCTCCCGTATCAGACCTCATGTTTTTTGTTTACCTCCCTCCATTCACATGCTCATCTGAGAAGACTTAAGTTCTTCCAGCTTTGGACAACAACTGCTTTTAGAAACTGTAAAGTAGTTATAAGAGAATAGTTGTGCAAGATTCAGAATTTTTTAAAAAATGTAGTATGTGTAATATGTGGCCAATGTGTTCACTCTAACTTGGCTATGAGACTAAAACCTTTCCTCACTGCTCTAACATGCTGAAGAATCATCTTGAGAGGGAGGGAGATGGATGCTGAGTTGTCACATCAAAGGAAGCAGCATTATTCTAGCAGCATCCATCCTTGTTTAAGCATTCCACTGTTAGAGATTTGAGGTTACATGATATACTTTATGCTCATAACTGATGTGGCTGGAGAATTTATTGAATTTATAGCATCAGCAGAACAGAAAATGTGATGTATTTTATGCATGTCAATAAAGGAATGACCTGTTCTTGTTCTACAGAGAATGGAAATAGGAAGTCAAACACACTTTGTATTAAAAAATACGGTCTCAAACATTTTTAAATTTTCATTTAAATTGTTAGGAGGCTTGGAGCTCTAACTTGGAGTTAATCTGTCTTCCAATACACTGTTTAATATAGCACTGAATAAATGGTGCAAGTTGTCAATGGATAAGTGATCAACTAATAGCTCTGCTAGTAATTGATTTATTTTTTTCAATAAAGTTGCATAAACCAATGAGTGTAGTTCAGTTCAGTCACTCAGTCATGTCTGAGTCTTTGCTACCCCATGAACTGCAGCACACCAGGCCTCCCTGTCCATCACCAACTGCTGGAGTCTACCCAAACCCATGTCCATTGAGTCAGTGATGCCACCCAACCATCTCATCCTCTGTCGTCCCCTTCTCCTCCTGCCCTCAATCTTTCCCAGCATCAGGGTCTTTTCAAATGAGCCAGTCTTCGCATCAGGTGGCCAAAGTACTGGAGCTTCAGCTTCAACATCAGTCCCTCCAACAAACACCCAGGACTGATCTTTAGGATGGACTGGTTGGATCTCCTTGCAGGCCAAGGGACTCTCAAGAGTCTTCTCCAACACCACAGTTCAAAAGCATCAATTCTTCGGCGCTCAGCTGTCTTTATAGTCCAACTCTCACATGCATACATGACTACTGGAAAAACCATAGCCTTGACTAGATGGACCTCTGTTGACAAAGTAATGTCTCTGCTTTTTAATATGCTGTCTAGGTTGGTCATAACTTTCCTTCCAAGGAGTAAGTGTCTTTTAATTTCATGGCTGCAGTCTCCATCTGCAGTGATTTTGGAGCCCCCAAAAATAAAAGGTCAGCCACTGTTTCCACTGTTTCCCCATTTAGTTGCCATGAAGTGATGGGACCAGATGCTATGATCTTAGTTTTCTGAATGTTGAGCTTTAAGCCAACTTTTTCACTCTCCTCTTTCACGAGGCTCTTTAGCTGTTCTTCACATTCTGCCATAAGAGTGGTGTCAGCTGCATATCTGAGGTTATTGATATATCTCCTGGAAATTTTGATTCCAGCTTGTGCTTCCTCCAGCCCAGCATTTCTCATGATATACTCTGCATATAAGTTAAATAAGCAGGGTGACAATATACAGCCTTGATGTACTCCTTTTCCTGTTTAGAACCAGTCTGTTGTTCCATGTCCAGTTCTAACTGTTGCTTCCTGACCTGCATACAGGTTTCTCAAGAGACAGGTCAGGTGGTCTGGTATTCCCATCTCTTTCAGAATTTTCCACAGTTTATTGTGATCCACACAGTTAAAGGCTTTGGCATAGTCAATAAAGCAGAAATAGATGCTTTTCTGGAACTCTCCTGCTTTTTTGATGATCCAGTGGATGTTGGCCATTTGATCTCTGGATCCTCTGCCTTTTCTAAAACCAGCTTGAACATCTGGAAGTTCATGGTTCATGTATTGCTGAAGCCTGGCTTGGAGAATTTTGAGCATTTAGCTGTCCAGATTAATTAGTATGGGAAACAATCTTTTGTAAATGCAAAGCTGTTTTTTGTATATACTGTTGGGATTTGCCTCATTGTTTGACATCAAATGATGATGTAAAGTTCAAGAGAGTGAATATTTTGCATGTTCAGTTAAAAGTGCGCTGTCTGTTACAGGTTGACATTTTGATTGACCTGATTTATGCAGAATGAATAAGCTATTCAGATAGTATAGCTTTAGTATGCTGCACATGATACTGGCAGCCTGGGGGTTCATAGATGGACTTGGGACCCAGCAGTTTTGAAATGTGTATGTGGAGTTTAAGGAATTTGTTTTCCAGATGCAACCCCCATCTAACTAAATTTTTTCTTCACCTTGTACGCTTGACAGCTGAAAAGACCATAACATGGGAGTAATAATGGGTCAAAATTTACAAAATAAAGTACTGTTTTGGTGTGGGAGTTGTCACAAGGCTATGTGGAAGTGACTTTAACTATGTGGGATATTGAGGTTTTTTTAATGAATTGAATATCCATTAAAATAGATTTGTTCAGCCACTTACATTAATGAACATTTAAATCCAACAGATGACATTTCAGGTGACAACATGAATGAATAAAAGTCAATGCTGTTGGAAAAAAAAAACTATGGTTTTTCCAGTAGTCATGTGCAGTTGTGAGAGTTGGACCATAAAGAAGGCTGAGTGCTGAAGAATTGATGCTTTTGAGCTGTGGTGTTGGAGAAGACTCTTGAGAGTCCCTTTGACTGCATGGAGCTCAAACCAGTCAGTCCTAAAGGAAATTAACCCTGAATATTCTTTGGAAGGACTGATGCTGAAGCTGAAGCTCCAATACTTCGGCCACCTGATGCAAAGAGTGAACTGATTGGAAAAGACCCTGATACTGGGAAAGACTGAGGGCAGAAGGAGAAGGGAGCGGCAGAGAGAGGATGAGATGGTTAGATAGCATCACCCACTCAGTGGACATGAATCTGAGGAAACTCTGGGAGGCAGTGAAGGACAGGGAAGCCTGGAGTGCTGCAGTCCATAGGGTCTAAGGGCCCGACACGACTTAGCGATTGAACAATAACAGAAAGGTTTCTATTGACAATGGAATGAAAATCGTACGGGAGCAGAGGGAAACTGACCTCTTCTAAATGAAAATTTATTGATTCCCAAATTCTGTCCGTGGGGTAAAGGGCTCCTGGTGTCTTATCATTCCACAGCCCCGATAAACTTGCTTACTGGGACGGGGAGCCTGGGGTGGCCTCAACGCAGGAGTGGGCGGGGCTGCAGAGTTGAGAAGGCCATGAAATTAAAAGACGCTTGCTCCTTGGAAGAAAAGTTATGACCAACCTAGACCGCGTATTAAAAACCAGAGACATTATTTTACCAACAAATCTCCGTCTAGTCAAAGCTATGGTTTTTCCCGTAGTCACGTATGGATGTGAGAATTGAATTATAAAGAAAGCTGAGCGCGGAAGAATTGATGCCTTTGAATTGTGGTGTTGGAGAAGACTCTTGAGAGTCCCTTGGACTGCAAGGAGATCCAACCAGTCTATCCTAAAGGAAATCAGTCCTGAATATTCATTGGAAGGACTGATGTTGAAGCTGAAACTCGAATACCTTGGCCATCTGATGAGAAGAACTGACTCATTTGAAAGACCCTGATGCTGGGAATGACTAAAGGCGGGAGAAAGGGACAGCAGAAGATGAGATGGTTGGATGGCATCAGTGACTCAATGGAACTGAATTTGAGTAAGCTCCGGGAGTTGGTGATGGACAGGGAAGCCTGGCGTGCTGCAGTCCATGGGGTCACAAAGAGTCGGACGCGACTGAACTGAACTGAACTGAACTGAGGGGGACTGTACTGGGAACTTCTCGACGCTCTGCTACTTCTGTCTGTAGACGACCGGCTTCCGCCGTCCGCCCGCAGGTAGTGGTATCGAGCGCCGAGCCTAGAGAACGGCGCTGGGTGAGGGGCTTGGTGGTGGCAGCGCAGTCTCCATAGGCGTTATGAGTTTGGCTGGGGGCCGCGCCCCCCGGAAGACCGCGGGGAACCGGCTCTCTGGGCTTCTGGAAGCAGAGGAGGAAGATGAGTTCTACCAGACGACTTATGGGGGTTTCACTGAGGCAAGAGCCGGGCCCAGGAAGAGGGAGGGAATAAAGCTAAAAGGAGTCCTGACGGAGAGAGAAACCTCGGACAAAGAAGGGGGCGGGGGAGAGGAGTGCTGGTAGCTGGTACTGGAGATGGGGTGGGCGAGATGGGGGGGGATAAACTGGAGTCCTAGCAGGGGGAACCCTGAATGGTGTTGGAGGGGTCAGGAATGGAGAAGTTGTCCGAAGGACCCCAGACTGTGGCTGAAAACTACTGTTTCCTTAACTGCGTCTCTCAGCGCTTCTGACGTCTAGCATACGCCAGGCACATCCTAGTCACGCGGTGTATATTCGTTGACCTACTGCCTGGTTATTCACCTGAACTGTAGAAAAGAATCTCTCAGAAAAAAGGATAGAGGGACTTAGCCAACTCCTTTTTTCAGCTTTCAGATATCGTTGTAAATGTTTTCTTAGATAACTGTTTCTTGACTGTCCTGAAAAGTGACCCCATGTGTCCTTCATAGAACATATTTCAGTTTGTAGTTAGATATATTTTGTTTGTGTATACCTTCCAATAGACTGTAAGTTCTGTAAGGTTAGAGATGGTCTGTTTTGTTCAACAGTGTACATCCGAGTGCCTAGTCCAATGACTGGATTGAGTTGACACTTGTTAAATTTGTATTGATTGAATCTGTCCATTCTTTAAATGTGTTAAGTGTCTAAAGCAAGCCAAGCACTGTGACAGGCGCTGTGGAAACAGAGAGTATTAAAAACACCACCTTATCCTTACATTGTCCAGACTCCAGTGGGTGACCTAGCTGAGTTAACAGTCAGTTAAAATATCGTGTGATAAGGAGAAAAGTGTTAAGCATAGGGTGCTATGGTAGCACTTGGGAGACAAAGTTGTTTGGGATGGGCATCCCTGGGAAACGTGATGTTTAAGCTGAGGACAGTTTGAAAAGTGAGCCTTGGCTCGATGGAGAGCAGTAGGACTGGAAGCAGGGAGAGAATGAAGGTTAGTCCTGGAAGAGGGCGGGGCGGAATATGTAAAGGCACTGACAGCCTGCTCTGGGACCTGCACAGCTGCTCTCATACTCCAAACCAGGAAGGAGAAGAATAGAGGGAGTAGGCCTGGGCCCATCCTTGTAGGGTTTTGTGACCCATGTTAAGTTTTATTCTTCATTCAGAGGACTGAGAAGATTATTTCATGGTCAGATTTGTATTTTAGAAAGATCACTCTATAATGAGGAAAATGGTAGGAGGAGGCAGTGAGAGTAGAGAAACATGAACAGGAGGAGTCAAGAGAAACTAAGGAATTAGAATCCACAGGACTTGGTGACTGATTAGGAGTCATTACTTAACACAGCCATAACCAATTAGTTTAAAATAGAACCTTCTCATCTCTCCTCCAAAGGCCATTTTCCTATTCCTGTCATTTTACGAGTTGTTATTTAATATGTACCCTTCATGCTTCCAAAAAGGATTTAAGAAGGCTTATGATATAAACAAAAAGTAGGAACAGTAAAAATAGAGACAGATGAGAAGTAATTGTACCAGGAGCCTCTGCTAAAATGGTAATAACAGTTGATATTAAATTTAGCTGTGAGTTTCCTGGCAGCCAAATCCTGAATTTCTTTTTTTGTAAGAAAGAAGCATTTAAGTTCTTTAAGAGAGATATACTTATTCAGCATTAAGTCCTAAGGAGAATTACATCCTTGTAAACAAAATAGCAGGGGTTTGGTAGATGATGTAAAAGCATTCTCTTAACTAGTCATGTCTGTTAATGACCCTCGATAAAAGCCAAAGGAATGATAGTAAATCCGTAACTTAGTGAAAGCATTTCAGTTGGGCACTAAGCTAATATGTAGTTGAACTACTACCCTCTGTGATATGATTTAATACCAGGTCAGGGCTGAGGGGATTAATGTGTTCTCAGGCTGTCTTTCACAAACATTAGTTGGGAGGAAATGATGGTCACCAGTACAAGACTGAATACTGGCTGCCTTGGCTTGTCAACTGTGTTATTTGCTTGCCTTGGCACCATGTGTACCAAGAGTAACCCATCAGTCTTGTCAGTGATTGAAGAGAAAGGCATATGTTTGAGGTGCTGCCCTGCTCAATTAACTCCCCTCCTCCCAAGCATTTTTTCTCTCTCTCTCTCTTTTCCTGTGTGGCTGCTGTTTTAGCCCAAACTCAGGCTTAGGCTCTACTACATGTTTTCTACTCCAGTCCATCCCACCACCTCCAGAACTTTCTGAAACATTCCTTGTATGTAGTTTTCCTCTCCCCCCAAATCTTCAGTGCCTTCCCATTATACATGGTGTGAAGTGAAAGTTGCTCAGTTGTGTCTGACTCTTTGCGACAACATGCGTTATACAGCCTGCCAGGCTCCTCTGTCTGTGGAATTCTCCAGGCCAGAATATTAGAGTGGGTAGCCATTCCCTTCTCCAAGGGATCTTCCCAACCCAGGGATTGAACACAGGTCTCCCGCATTGCAGGTGGATTCTTTACCGTCTGAGCCACCAGGGGAGCTCGTACATGGTAGTAGGACCCAACTCTTTTTCTGTCCCAACTCTTTCTGTCCCACCTCACCTGAGGAATGAGACATATTTCTCAGTAACTTTGGCTTACTTCAGTGGTGATTATCAGTGCTGGAGCAAGTAAGAGGGAGAGGATTGAGAATCACTGTCCTGCAAGTTAAGATCATAAGTTTAAAAGTTAAATGTCAGTAAGTCATGACATTTACATTTGTCTGTATATCGAATCCCTGGAGAAGGAAATGGCAACCCACTTTCGTATTCTTGCCTGGAAAATTCCATGGGCAGAGGAAACTGGCCAGCTTCAGTCCATGGGGTCACAAAGAGTTGGACACGACCGAGCACATAGATTGAATGCAACCTTCTTTTCAAATCTTGTAGCCCTATAGGGCATTCAGTTAATGTTGGAAGAAGGCTGTGATGGAGCCTAGGAAGTCTCCTAGGAAAGGCAGTCACCTAGGAAGACTTCTTGCCAGAGACAAACCTGCTTTGCTTAGGTCTAAATCCTTATTCCATAAACATGCTGTACACATTCTTGCTTCTGCACCTTTGTTCCTGTCATTTGCTCTGCCTGGGATTCCCTCTTCCCTCTTGGCTGTCTGAATACTAGCAGTATTTTAAACCATGGCTCAAGTCCTCTTCATTCTTTAAAGTCTGAAGCAGAGTTTAGTAAACTACAACCTGCTGGCTGAATCTAACCCACTATCTGTGTTAATCTGGTCCTTTGCAGAAAAAGTTTGCCAACCCTTGGTCTAAAGGAATAAAGTCTAACATTTAGACTTTTCCAGGCCATCAGTCCATTGCAGGTGTGCCTTCCTCTGATCACTTATAACATTTTATTGCCATTTGGTAGTTTATATGTTGCCCTGTATTAAAACTTCCATTTATAATGATGTCTTTTCCTATACCTGACTGTGAGACCCTGAAGGTGGAGACCAAACCATATCCTTTTGTACCCCAGCACTTAACACAGTGTGCTGCAGGTAAAGGGCAGTCAGTTAACATTGGAAAGGGTGGTGCTGGAGCCAAAGACCATCAGCCCTTCTTGCCTGAGGAAAATGAAAGCCTAGGCTGGGAAGGAGAGTGGGGCAGCCCTTATCAATAGGCAAAGGGATTCTGTTCCTCCTAGAGGGGCATTAATAACTGCTGCCAGTGAGAACCGCATCTCCCTATGTCCTCAGGAATCAGGAGATGATGAGTATCAAGGGGACCAGTCAGACACAGAGGATGAGGTGGACTCTGACTTTGACATCGACGAAGGGGATGAACCATCCAGTGATGGAGAAGCAGAAGAGCCAAGAAGGAAGCGCCGAGTAGTCACCAAAGCATATAAGGTGCAGGGGAGGCCTGGTTTTCTTGGACTTCCTTAATTTGTATTCTCCCTTTCATCAGGTCCCATTATGCCCCACACCAATCCCACTTCCTGCTGTGCTGGTTTTCTCTTCCTAAGGTCTTCATTGTCGCCCAATATCTTCTCTTCCCTGGTATCTGATTTCACTCTGTTCCCAGGAGCCTCTCAAGAGCTTGAGGCCTCGAAAGGTCAGCACCCCAGCTGGTAGCTCTCAGAAGACCCGAGAAGAAAAGGCACTGCTTCCATTAGAACTACAGGATGATGGCACTGACAGTGAGTGGGGATGTTTGGGTCAATAGAGAAAGATGAAGTAGTATGATAAAATACTGTATTCATATTAAGTTTACTGAAGTTGATAACTTTACTATGAGCATGTAGGAATAATTCTAATTAGGAAATATACACCAAGTATTTAGGGAAGAGAGCTATGATGTTGATGTGCATAACTTAACTCTCAGATTATTCAGAAAATACGCACACACAGATTGCAAATAGGGCAAAATGTTAACAGAGGATTTGGCAAAAGATTCATGGGTGTTCTTTGTACTATTCTTAACTTTTTCGTAAGTTTGAAATGATTTCCAAATAAAAAGCTTTAAAATTAAATTCAGAGAAGGTAGACATGAGTTCAAAGATTTCTTCCTCTATGATTTCCTTCCCAGGTCGGAAGTCCATGCGTCAGTCTACAGCTGAGCACACACGACAAACATTCCTTCGGGTACAGGAGAGGCAGGGCCAGTCACGGCGACGGAAGGGGCCCCACTGTGAGCGGCCACTGACCCAGGAGGAGCTGCTCAGGGAGGCCAAGATCACAGAGGAGCTCAACTTACGTTCACTGGGTCAGTCTTTGGTTTTGAGAACAGTGGGTAGAGGGGCTGAGAAGCACAAGAAAAAGTTAGATCTAGAGGCCCCAAAGAATTGGACAGATGGAGATTTGGGACAAGAGAAATCAGATGAAAGATACGGGGAGAGAAAGTGATTAGGAGCAAGGAAGTAGGCAGTAATGAGGGCTCTGAAGAACAAGTTATATTAAAGTGCTTTGGTATAAAGTAGGAATCGTACAGAAAGGAGTTCAGATTCTAGCTCCGCTGTTCACTTGCTATAAGACTGCAGGCAAATTACTTACAACCTGCTTGCATCTTTCTTTCCTTGTTCACAAAATGTGATGAGATGATAATACTACTTTAATGATCATGAGAATTAGAAATTCAGTAGAATCAGTCTGTTCATGAGATACATTGCTTTAAGGTAAAAATTCTGTAAGGTCTTTTCAGTTTATGTGCTGTTGGGCACACAGTCCTGTATGGGAACATACAGTACAAAAGCGTGTGTTTCTTTAAGGGACGGTGAACATTCTCAGATCATGAGAGATGAATGAGGGAGCAGCAGGTTTCATGTGCTCTGCATCATGTGCTCACTCTGGACCATATGTACATTGAGTAAAATAACGGGTGAAATCTCCTACAGTATTTGATTTGCTATTTCTCTCTCTCTGAATCTTTTTTTCATGAAACACATATAATTGAATGTGCATAACCCAAATACAGTTTTACTGTGATGTGGAAGATTGTTTACCCAGAATATCTGGGACCCAACTCATTTTAGTTTGATGGTATCCTTGGTATCCTTAGGACTTCCTTGGTAGCTCAGACGGTTAAGCGTCTGCCTACAATGTGGGAGACCTGGGTTCAAATCCCTGGGTCAGGAAGATCTCTTGGAGAAGGAAATGGCAACCCACTCCAGTATTCTTGCCTGGAAAATCTCCTGGATGGAGGAGCCTGGTAGGCTACAGTCCATGGGGTTGAAAAGAGTTGGACACGACTGAGTGACTTCACTTTCACTTAACTTATTTTAGTTTAATGGTATCAGTAGTTTTGAAATGTAGATACCTTCACTCCAGAAAGTTCCTTGGTGGTCTAGTGGTTAGGACTCAGCAGTCTCACTGCCTTGCCTGGGTTCTATTCCCGGTCAGTGAAGCACATCTTTGGGGCTTCCCTGATAGCTCAGTTGGTAAAGAATCTGCCTGCAGTGCAGGAAACCTGGGTTCGATTCCTGTGTTGGGAATATCCGCTGGAGAAGGGATAGGCTACCCACTCCAGTATTCTTGGGCATCTCTGGTGGCTCAGCTGGTAAAGAATCCACCTGCAATGTGGGAGACCTGGGTTTGATCCCTGGGTTGGGAAGATCCCCTGGAGAAGGGAAAGGCTACCCGCTCCAGTATTCTGGCCTGGAGAATTCCATGTACTGTGTGGTCCATGCAGTCACAAAGAATTGGACATGACTGAGTGACTTCACTTTCACTCCAAAAGACCACAAAAGATTTAATTAATTTTCAACATTTTCAGGGTGTATTGTTGTGACTTTTAAAAAAATATTTCTATTTGGCTGTGGTGGGTCTTCATTCTGCCCTCAGGCTCTGTCTCATTGCCGAGAGCAGAGTTTCTTCTTCATTATTGTAGGGTGGCTTCTTGTGTAGAACACAGGCTCTAGGGCATGAGGGCTCAGTATCTGTGGTGCATGGGCTTAGTTGCTCCATGGCATAGGGAATCTTCCTGGACCAGGATCGAACTACTGTTCTCTGCCTCGACAGAGCAGATTCTTTATTTATGTGTTTTTAATTGAATGATAATTACAGTGTTGTATTGGTTTCTGTCATATATCACCATGGATCAGCCATAGGTATATATATGTCCCCTTCCTCTTGAGCCTCCCTCCCACCCCATCCCACCCTTCGAGGTTGTCACAGAGCCCCAGTTTGAGTTCCCTGAATCATACAGCAAATTCCCACTGGTTATCTATTTTACATATGGTACTGGAGAAGGAAATGGCAACCCACTCCAGCGTTCTTGCCTGGAGAATCCCAGGGACGGGGAAGCCTGGTGGGCTGCCGTCTATGGGGTTGCACAGAGTCGGACACGACTGAAGCGACTTCGCAGCCGCAGCAGTGGTAGTGTATATGTTTCCATGCTACTTTCTCCATTCATCCCACCCTCTCCTTCTTACCACCCCCATGTCCATAAGTCTGTTCTCTATGTCTGCATCTCTATTGCTGCCTTGAAAATAGGTTCATCAGTACTACTTTCTAGATTCCATATGCATGTGTTAATATACGATATTTATTTTTCTCTTTCTGGCTGACTTCACTCTGTGTAATAGGCTCTAGGTTCACTCATCTCATTAGCACTGACTCAAACTAGTTCCTTTTTATGGCTGAGTAATATTTCATTGTATATATGTACCGCAGCTTCCTTATCCGTTCATCTGTTGTTGGACATCTAGGTTACTTCCATGTCCTAGTTATTGTAAATAGTGCTTGCAGGCAGATTCTTAACCACTGGACCAACAGGGAAGTCCAGCTGTCATGACTTAAAAAAAAAATTATTATTATATTGGTTTTAAAATGGGAAATATACCCTTTATCTGTATAATGGCAATGCCGTGCTTTAAAACAGTGGTTATCTCTTAAAACATATAAATGGCTGAGAAATATCACAAATAATGAGGTCACTTGATGTCACTATAATTACAATCTGCATCCTTTGACTACATTGATGGTTTCAGGCCACTGTAAAGAGAGTGATTCCCAGGCTTCTGACATAGGAGATCCTGGTGGGGCATGTTTGGCAGGAGAAAAAAATTATAAGTTCATTTTTGAATATGTTGGATTTGAGATGTCTGTGAGCAGTTCATGAGTACTGAGAAATCAGATAAACACACAAATCTGGTGTTTGAACAAGATATCTGGGCTAGAAATACAAATTTGGAAGTTTTTGAATGTGGATGGTAATTGACACTGGAGTGGATGAGATCACTCAGGGAGAAAACATAGAGCAAGAAGGGTAGGCAGAGGCTCAAGAAGGTCCTGCAGACACTAAAAAGTAATGGTCTCCTACAAGAGGAGGAGCTTAGGAAAGGATCTGAGGGAAGGCCAGAGAGTGGGAAAGCCAGGAAAGTTTGTCTTAAGAACTCTAAGGAAAGAGAATGTTTTGGGGCAGTAGCTGCTCAGTCTTGCTGAGATGCCAGTGAAGAGAACTGAGAAGTGCCCGTTGATTTTGGTGACATGGGGGTCAGAAATGACCTTAGGGAGCACTTTTGGGGGAGCAAGCCATTGGGAAGTTGTTGGGAAGCCAAACCTTTAAAATTTGGCCATGAAGGGTAGGAGAGGAACAGTAGGGGGTCTGGGGTCAAGACAGGGTTTGTCCTTGTTCTCTTTTATTCAAAGATTGGAGAGTATGTATTTTTGGTGAGATGCAACAGAAAGAATTTTAAGACAGAAAAGAAAGGATCATTAATAGTGTAGGGTTTTGGAGAAGTGGGAGTAAGGGTGGGAGCTACGGCACGGGTAGAAGAGTTGGCCTAACTTAAGAGGGAGGAAGTAAGGGTGGCTCATAGCTATAGGGTTGTAAATCCAGAGCAGGCCAGTATAATGGTTCTCATCTGATGTTTTTTAGGGACTGTCATTTGTCAGGTGTTGGGGATAGAGTTGGAAGCTTGAGAGTGAAGACTGAAATTGTTGTGGAGATAGGATCATCTGCTGGTGTTGGCAGGTCTTCTGAAGTTTGGGAATATGAATTTCTGGCGGTTGCATTCTACCTGTTGTGTAACTTTTTTCCAGTACTGCTCTTCGTTCCAGGTCTGGGCGAAGGAGTTTAGATTGATAAGAGAATGACTGATGAAGAGAAAAGGAAGTCTGGAAGGAGTTATAGAATGCAGAGATTTTCAGGTACTTGAAGTACTGAAGAACTAGAAGAACAGAGGTATCTAGGGTAATGGAGCAAAGAGAGCTGAAGCGTGGGGCTCCACAGGACACAGGCACATCCTGCCCGGGGTATGGGAGAATAAGCAGCCTCCACCAGAGGGCTGCAGGGAGTAGTGGCCTCTACGGATGACAGGTTTCCTGTAAGGCAAGTTTTGGAAGGTGTGCTGAGTGAGAAACCTGACGAAATAGATGAGTTGGCTGATTATAGAGCAGAGGTTACAGAGGGTACAGGAAAGTGTTGAGAGAAGAGTTGAAAGGTTGGCTCGAGGGAAAGCAATATTACCATCTGGAATTCAAGTGTAAAAGAGATTAAATCACTGGGGGGGGTGGGTGGTGCGCAGTGAAGGGGTCAGAGGAGTAGGTATCCAAAGGACTCTTCTGGTCATACTTTATCTAGAGCAGTGGTCCCCAACCTTTTTGGCATCAAAGACCAATTTTGTGGAAGATAATTTTTCCATGAACCCAGGGTGAGGGGTATGTTTCAGGATGATTCGAGCGCATTACATTTATTGTGCACTTCATTTCTAATCTAATGTTGCTACTGATTTGACAGAAGGTACCAGTCCTCAGCCCAGAGGTTGGGGACCCTTGCCCTGGAGAATTGTGTTCAGAGTACCCACATTTAAGGGGGACAGAGGGACCAGGAATATTTGATCTGTGTACACATTAACAAATCTTTATTGAACTCCTGTAATGTGTGGAATGCTGCATGGCCCTCATGATGTGTAGGTAATATGAGTCACAGTCACTGCCCTTGAGAGACGTGTGCACCAACAATGAGCTGCCACAGAGCGGTGTCACCTGGTCCAGGCAGGGTGACTAGGGAACTAGAGAGGAGGGCCTGAACGAAGGAGCGGTCACTCAGCTCAGCTCACTGTTGCCCTGTGAGAATGCAGGTACAAAGTTGCCAGATTTTCTTCTTAGTTTTTCAAAAGGGACCAGAAACCTCTGTATTTGAATGTAATTTCCTGACTTTTAAATGTCAGCAACTAATTCAGATTTTTCTTTAAAACACTATGCAAATCAAGCAGGACACATAAGGGGGCTGCTATCTTGCAGCCTCTGCCATAGATCATGGTAAGTACAGGAACAGAAGGGTGTTTTTGGCACAGGTGGCAAAGGAGGCAGTGACTCAGAACCATGTTGTATGAGGAATGGTTCAGTAGAAGGGGTACTGTGATCAGCCTGAAGAGAGATGAGCACTAATTTCAACTATTTAAAGGACTGTCAAGTGGAAGACAGGTTAGATTTATGTTCCTTTTGGCCTTAAAAGGTGAAACAGTATCAACAGGAAGTATATTTCAGCTCACAGTGGGAAAGAAGGGGGCTTCCCTGGTGGCTCAGTGGTAAAGAATCCACCTGGCAATGCAGGAGACATGGGTTCAATCCCTGGCCCGGGAAGATCCTAAATGCTGCAGAGCAACTAAGCCTGTGCACCACAACTACTGAGCCTGTGCTCCAGAGCCCAGGAACCACACTACTGAGCCCAGGAGCCACAACTACTGAAGCTCTTGTGCCTAGACCCAGTGCTCCACAACACCAGAAGCCACCACAATGTGATGCCCACACAGCGCAAATGGAGAGTAGCCCACACTCGCTGCAACTAGAGGAAAGTCCATGCATCAACGAAGATCCAGCGCAGCCAAAAACAAATAACTCAGTAAATAAATAAATAATATTTTAAGTAGGAAAGAACTCTAATCACTAGGGAATCCTAAAGAGGCAGTGTGCTGCCTTAGATAGATAGGAGCAAGTTGACAGAACAGTAACAAGGGGTTAGAGGAAATGAGCATTTTCCTCGCCAAAGGATCCCTTCCAGCTCTGAAGTCCTACTGTTCTGAGCCAGTGAGGAATCGAGTGAACCTAAGAAATGATGAGCAGGGTGTATGTCAAGAGGGGCAAGCAGAAAGCTTATGAAATGGGTGATGCTTGAGGGCTTTAGAGGACTTTGTTAATTGGCTTGGGTGAGCAGTGACTAGACAGCCAGGAGGGTAATTAAGAGACTATAGGACAGGACTGGGGTTTGGGAAGTGGGGAACTGACCCATGCGCTCGTTCCTTCCTGAAGAGACATATGAGCGGCTCGAGGCTGACAAAAAGAAGCAGGTCCACAAGAAGCGGAAGTGCCCTGGGCCCATAATCACCTACCATTCGGTGACCGTGCCACTGGTTGGGGAGCCAGGCCCTAAAGAGGAGAATGTCGACGTAGAAGGGTGAGTGAGTGAATCTCAGGGAAGAGAGTACAATGTCTCCCTTCTGAATTCAGCTTGTGTTCCCTCAGCCCCATTTCACTTGCTCTCCTCACACAGTTCTCCTAACACTTGGGTATCTTTCAGATCCTTTTCCCATCAGCTCCGATTTTTCTTATAGTCCCTCTCTTCTGTTTTTCCATCCAGCCCTGCTTTGTTTGTCCTGTCTGTCACTTAATAGATTCTCTCGGACTGTTGCCATCCACTGCCGCCTCCTCTTTCTTCAGTTCTCTGATCTCTTTCTTTATCTGTTGTCTTCACCTCTCAGCTTTTTGTGTTTTTCTCTGTCTTTTGCCTCAGACTTGATCCCGCTCCCATGGCTTCTGCATTGACTGCCCGTGCTGGGACTGGACCCGTCATCCCTCCTGCTCGCTGCTCACGTACCTTCATCACTTTTAGTGACGATGCCACATTTGAGGAATGGTTTCCTCAAGGGCGGCCCCCAAAGATCCCCGTTCGGGAGGTCTGCCCGGTGACCCATCGGCCAGCCCTATATCGGGACCCTGTTACAGACATCCCCTACGCCACTGCTCGAGCCTTCAAGATCATCCGTGAGGCCTACAAGAAGTACATCACTGCCCACGGACTGCCGCCCACCGCCTCAGCCCTAGGCCCTGGCCCACCACCTCCTGAGCCCCTCCCTGGCTCTGGGCCCCGAGCCTTGCGCCAGAAAATTGTCATCAAATGAAGGGATGTCTGGTCCTTAGAAACCTCTTTCCTGTCCTAACTTAAGGTTCTTAAGTTGGGGCTCTTAAGAAGCCCCTGCTTCTTCCCTTTGTCATTGGTGATCTTTGCCCAGCTCTTCTCTGTATTTCTTTCACATCTTTCCCCCTAGTTCCTACAGGTTTGTGTTTTTTAATCTAATAAAATAGAAAGATCCCTTTTGTCTGGTGTCCAATCCAGGGTTGGGAGCAAAAAGTATTTGTGAATGAGTTTTATATTTGTTTAATAGCTTTTATTATGAGTCATCCTTTTTATTCTTTATTTTTTTAAGGTTTTTTTTTGGCCACACCATATGACTTGTAGGATCTTAGTTCCCCAACCAAGGATCAGCCCTGGGCCCTCAGCAGTGAAAGCGCCTAGTCCTAACCACTGGACCACCAGGGAACTTCCAGAGTTTCCCTTTTTAAATTGTAAAATATTAATTCCTCTAACAGTTTATAAACACCTTAAAATTAGACACCAAAACAAAATCCTTGTACTCACCTCTATATCTCCTTATAGTCACTGCTTTGAATATAGCAGGCACTAAATATTGGGTTGGCCAAAAATTTTGTTCAGGTTTTCTGTACGATATCATGGAAAAACCCAAACAGACTTTTAGGCCAATCCAGTAAGCATTAATAGGAACTGTGATTCGTAGAAGTCCAGTTTCTGGGACTCGGGCTTGGAGGAAGGGGAGGAGGTGCCATGGCTGTTAGCGGCCACTAGAGGCTCTCAGGGCTGGGCAGGGTATGGGGGCTGTGTATATGTGATCTCCCACTACCCCCCACCTGGCCAGAGCTAAAATAATAAAATGCTGAGCTCACTGTTCCCCCACCCTCTCCCTCGGCACCGGCTCCTCCTGCTGCCCGGACGGTGCTCCAGCAGAACAGACAGACCAACCAACAGCAGGGGAGGTGAGAAGGGAGGTGGCCACCAGGACTGGTAGGTGGGGAAGGCAGGGGGCTTGTGGATCAGAGCCTGGTGGGAGATGGGAGAAGAGGGGCTCCTACTGGGAATGATGTGGAGTGTGTCTGCCTCTCTGTCACTCTGTTTCTGTCGCTGTCTATCCTCTCCCTTAACTGTAGTTACGTTGTCAATGTACGTTTCTCACATTTTCTCAGTCTTTCACATTCAGCATGGTGTGTATGTGTGGCTTAAAAGATCATGCAAGTTTAATCCTCTCATTGGTTTTAGAGAAACTATCCCATTTAGAAGGCATTTCCCACCCATTAGACTGGTGTCGCCTTCCCATCCAAAGCCAGGGACACATTCTGTGAACTCAGTACCTTCTCCTAAGGCTGTGCCACCCCTCCCCCACTCTGGATGTCTCCCAGGTCCTCTGAGCTCTTGCTTTCCCTCAGGATTTAGGATTTCAGCAAACATAATGAGATCTTGATCCCCCACAATAAAAGGAGATGAGGGTGGAGTAAGAGCACTATCTATCCCCCCGACAAATCCTCCTTGGTTTCTTAAGCCAGGTTAGGAAAAACTGGATTAGGGGGAAGAGAGGCAGAATTTCCCTGAAGCTCTCTGCCTGGCCCCCTTCCTTGCAATAGGAATTGGGCTTGGGGCCAGCTGTGATGGCAGGGCTCCTGGCAGCTGTGCTAGGGCAAGAGGCACCGACAGGCGAGGTTAAGGGGAGGGGTACTGCCAGGGTTTCTGATACAATGGGGAGAGGGATTCACCCTGCATACTGGGATCCCCATCCAGAGTGGCTGGAAGCTGTGGAAGCGGGAAGGAGGCTCCATTTCTAACTAAACAACCCAACCTTCCCCCATTTTCCCACGCCCAGCTAGATCTCTATCTGCCAAGGCAACCAGCTTATTTATTGTTCTGCCCCACTGGCTTGTCTGTTTCCCTATTGTGTCTGTGGACATCTTGCCATTGTCCAACCACTCTCTCCCTATAACCCAGGCTCCGTGAGTGCCACACAGTGGGGAGGGGGTGGGGGCCATCATGTCATCGTATCAAAAGGAACTGGAAAAATACAGAGACATAGATGAAGATGAGATCCTAAAGACCTTGAGCCCTGAGGAGCTAGAACAGCTGGACTGCGAGCTACAGGAGATGGACCCTGAGGTAGGGGCTCCAGCACAGGGGATCGGGCAATCCCTAGGCAGTAGGAAGGGTGTGGGGCCCTGGGGGACTGAGACCAGGGTGATCTACAGGGCTTAGAGTCCTAAGAAGCTCAGGGGAACAGTGTCTGGAGATGCTTTAGGGGGTGCCCCAGGCCAGAGGGGGGCCCTGACTTGCTCTCCAAAACTCATCCCTAAGAACATGCTCCTGCCAGCTGGACTAAGACAACGTGACCAGACAAAGAAGAGCCCAACGGGGCCGCTGGACCGAGAGGCCCTCTTGCAGTACCTGGAACAGCAGGCACTAGAGGTCAAAGAGCGTGATGACTTGGTGCCCTTCACAGGCGAGAAGAAGGGTATGGGATCTCTAACATCCATGCCTCCTAGAACCCAATGGTGGTCTCTCACATGTCCCCATTCCAGCTTTCTTCTCACTTGCCCACTCCTAACTGCCAGGAAATCAGCTGCCTACACCTGCATGCCAACTTACACTCCAGCTCTTAGAAGTGATCAAGGGGACCCAGGAGTCCTGAGCTTGTAGAGGACTCAGGTTTTACAGTGGCTCCTAGTGACCCAGCATTCTACCTCCTGGAGAAGGAAAGGAAGCTGGAAGCCAGGATCTTAGGAGAAATGACGACCTGAACCATCCTCATCTCCCCATCAGGGAAACCCTACATCCAGCCCAAGAGAGAAATTCCAGTGGAGGAGCAGGTCACTCTGGAGCCTGAGCTGGAGGAGGCGCTGGCCCACGCCACAGATGCTGAGATGTGTGACATTGCAGGTGGGCAGCTGTGGGCAGTTGAGTTGGGAGGATCTGGGGCAAAGGTCGTGAACATGGCATGGGACTAGTGGGATGTGGATGTTTTGAGAAAGCCTCAGATAGTGGTTTTTAATTTTTGTCTATATGTGTACACTCATTTTTAAATTTAATAAGTTAACATCTCAAGGGCGATTTTACAGGGATTATAAAGCAAAACTATTTTGGCTGCAAACAGCAGGGTCTGACAGACCCCCTCACCCTGTGGTGGCTCCTTAGGGACCTTCCCTTAGCCCTGTCTCAATGTTTTGAAAACCACTGCCTTACACAGCTTAATGGAAGGGACCCCTGGGACCAAAAGGGGAAACCTCTTTGGAAGAGGTCAGGCTTCAAAAATGCAATAGATTCAGAATGAGGTGGGTGGGGGGCCTGGAACAAGTGCGTTTTCCTCATTCCCTGTGCCCCCTCTGCCTACTCTCTCCAGCAATTCTGGGCATGTACACACTGATGAGCAACAAGCAGTACTATGATGCGATCTGCAGCGGAGAAATCTGCAACACCGAAGGCATTAGCAGTGAGTGTGTTTGGGAGCATGGTGCCCAGGGCTCCTGGCAGGTGTCCCGAAGTCTGAGCAAAGGTAGCAAAGGGTGAAACGGGGCAGTCAGGGAGCAGACATAATGCATACGTGATGAGAGAATGAATGGGGAGGAGACTGTGGGGGACATGTTGGGGTTTCCTTCCTCCCCTCACCCACCAGGTGTGGTGCAGCCTGACAAGTACAAGCCAGTGCCAGATGAGCCCCCAAATCCCACCAACATCGAGGAGATACTGAAGAGTGTTCGAAGCAACGACAAGGAGGTAGAGGAGGTGAACCTCAATAATATCCAGGTGTGATATCTGACCCCATCCTCTAAGCAGTAACACCGGCCTAACTCTGCTGTCTTATGAGTCCCCTGGCTCACCCTCTCCTATTCCCCTTTGATAGGACATCCCGATACCCATGCTAACTGAGCTGTGTGAGGCCATGAAGACAAATACCCATGTCCGGAGCTTCAGCCTGGTGGCCACAAGGAGTGGTGACCCCATTGCCAATGTAAGGCTAGCTGGCATCCCTCACCCTCTCCCTGGACATGCATCCCTGGCAGGGCTGTCAGAAAGGGTTGCGCTGGGGGTGCTATTCCCATCGACTCTCTTAGGGGAGACCTGCTGGAGACTCCTCCCCTCAGTCCTTTGACTCACAGCTGTCTTCCTAAAGCACCCAACTCTCTCAACCACCCCCAACTCCACTGCACACGTCACCCCACGGCTTTCCCTACTACCTACCCTTCTTCTGCCTCCCTGGAGCCCCATGCCCAGCTCAAGGACTCTTCTCAAAGAGCTGTCTCCCTCTCGCTCCTGTTCTTTCTCTCCTCAGTCATCTGTGAAACTGTACCCTAACCCTAATCCAAGTCCCTACTACCCAGGCGGTGGCTGACATGTTGCGTGAGAATCGTAGCCTCCAGAGCCTGAACATCGAATCCAACTTCATTAGCAGCACAGGGCTTATGGCTGTGCTGAAGGCAGTTCGGGAGAACGCCACACTCACTGAGCTCCGAGTAGACAACCAGGTCAGCCTTCCCTTCCCCTCGTCTTTGCAGTCAGCTAACACTCACTGATCCTCTTCCCTGGGGCAGCCACAGGCAGGATCTCATCTGATCTTGTTTGAACTCTCCCTCTTCTTATGAGGGGAGCCAAGGCAGCACCTCTCATCACTCATTCCAGAGAACGAGCCTCTTTAACCTCCCAAAGGGTTGGTGGTCTGAGATGGTGAACAATCCAAATGAGGGGTGCTGACGGCTTCCATCTCGGCCTCCCCCAGCGCCAGTGGCCTGGTGACGCAGTGGAGATGGAGATGGCCACCGTGCTCGAACAGTGTCCCTCCATTGTCCGCTTTGGCTACCACTTTACACAGCAGGGGCCACGCGCTCGGGCCGCCCAGGCCATGACCCGGAACAATGAACTGCGTGAGTAGCTGCAGACATGGTGCATGGGGGAGAAGGCAAGTAGCTGCAGAAGCTGGTGGATGCCCCTGAAAGCTAACTTAGTGACTAGCAGCCTAGGGTGCTGCCTAAGTGACATTCACAGAAGTTCAAATACCATGCTGCTGCTGCTGCTGCTGCTAAGTCGCTTCAGTCGTGTCCGACTCTGTGCGACCCCATTGACGGCAGCCCACCAGGCTCCGCCGTCCCTGGGATTCATAGGTGACCTGAAAGTAGACAGCAAAACTCCTCTGCCCAAGTATACCAGTGGAGAGGCAAAAGGGAAGGTAGTCATAGCCGTTGGGGCCATGTGTTTTTATTTGCCCTGTTGTCTCTTATTTTAACATGGTGGGGAGGAGCATGCTTGGTGATCTAAGACATTACCTCTTTATGAGTCTGGCCAAGGAACTAGAAAGAACACCTTTGCAGGAGGCAAGAGATGGGATAATGACTTGTGTTTACTCTTCTTCCTTTACAGGTCGCCAGCAAAAGAAAAGATAACATTACCTTTCCCTTTACCAACTAGGGCTCGGAGCCCTGAAAGCTTAAATCATCTGTCCCCCCTTTCCTGTAAATAAAGGCCCTACTGTCCACTCTGCCTGCTCCTTCCTTGGGCTTTGGAGTGGAAATCTTGGCGCTAAACCCCAAGGGTTACTGCCAATTCATCAGGGGATTATTTATACTCTGGGGATCAGCAGGCAGGGAGGTTCAAATTACCAGGAGGAGGTGGGGGGCGCTCCCTCCCTTGGTGTTCCCCATAACCCTGCCAATGCCTTTAGTCTCTTCTACTTTCACAGGGTGGCTAGCCCTGGCTCTGTTTCCAGACATGTCCAACCCCTCCCCGCCGACCAGTGCCTACCCACAACCCTCATGTTATTAGAAGGAGGCAAGGACTTTGAATGGAGGTGGAGAAGAAAGCAGAAAACACGAAGGGCAAAAACCTCCTTCTGACAGACTTATTAATAGGGCACCAGGCTGCATGCAGCTGACGCTTGGCATGACTGTAGGAGAAGGTGGGGGAGGGTTAGAAGTGTGGGGAGCTGTGTACCTTGCAGAGAAGAATTGGCTGGGCTGAGAGTGAACAGATCTGAAATCCTGAAACAAGGAACCAGAGTCAGGGAAAGCTGGGCTCCCAGCGCCTACTGTAGTTTATTTGTGAAATGAATGGGGAAAGAGGATGTCAGTCCAAGGGGAGATCAGGGGGTTCCTCCTCATCAGAGTCAAACTCAACATTTTCATCTTTTATCCATCGACCTCGTCCATCTGGGATCCATCCAGAGCTGGAAACACCAGAAAACAGAACTGGTCAGGAAAAGAAGTTTATTAAATTAATAAAAGCATGTGTGTGAGTGCTCTGTCATGTCCAACTCTGTGACCCCATGGACTGTAGCCTGCCAGGCTCCTATGTCCATGGGATTTCCCAGGCAAGAATACTAGAATGGGTTGCCATTTCCTTCTCCAGGGGAATCTTCCCAACTCAGAGGTCGAACCTGCCTCTTGTGCATTATAGGAGGATTCTTTACTGCTGAGCCTCCTGGAAAGCCCCAATAGTTCTTTCTATCTAACTGTAATTAATTTCCTGAACTATTTGAAAAAAAGTTACATATGTAAGGAGTCTTTGTGCATGCATGCATGTGTGCTAAGTTGCTTCAGGAGGAACCGACTCTGTGACCCTATGGAGTATAGCCCGCCAGGATTCTCCAGGCAAGAATACTGGAGTGGGTTGCCATGCCCTCCTCCAAGGGCTCTTCCTGACACAGAAATCGAACCTGCATCTCCTGCACTGGCAGGCGGTTTCTTTACCACTGCGCCACCTGGGAAGCCCCATGGGGATAAGTAAAAACACTTGAGAAGCCCTGAAACAAGGAGGGTCAGAGAGAAAAGGGAAAAACTGAGGAAAAATTCTGCATATTCACCTTCGAAGGGTGAGGTAATGATCCAGGGCCCGTCTTCTTGTGGGGCTCATAGGTGCAGGGGATGAGACAGTGGCTGACTCCTTGGTCTGTGAACCAGCCTCAGGCTCAGGTTCTCTAGTGATCTTCCCACCTTGGGGTTCAACCTCTGGGGGTGGCAAAGGGGGGCGAGAGACAGAGGGACGAGGGGCTTCTGGTCTGGACAGAGAAGAATCAAAGTCTGTAAAAGCAGTAAAGGAAAGGGCCTAATCTCCTGTGACTCCCAGCTCTTTATAGAAGTGCTTCTCAATTCTGTGTTCCTCAAGATATTAGTAAGTGTTCTGCATAAAAAGAATTTTGAAATCCAGTAAATTTAGGAAAGTCTAAATTAATCTTTTAAGGTTTTTTTTTATCTTACGATTTTGTAGAACCCTTAAAATACACTAATTTTTAATCAAATAGGATTACAAAGCACTTTTTTAGTTATAAAAATCTTTTTCCTGAAATACAAGTTAACACCCCCAGAACGCTTAGTATTTCTCAGATTACAATTAGGAAAACAATCACTTTAGAGCTATCTCTTGTCCCTCCCTACCTCTGGCTTTCCCATCCCACTGACCTGTACTTCCGGCGGCAGCAACTGTTATAGTGAGGAGCTCTGTGCAGAGCACTCTGAGTGATAAGTCGAGTCTGGGTTAAGAGAGGAGCCTGGCATGGAGACAGAAGACAGAGTCAGAGCCTTCAGAGCCAGAAACAAGCCAAAGTCCTTCAAGCCTAAGGTGTGCAGCACGTCCTGCCTGGAACACAACTTCCCCTTACCTCTGCTGTGGTCTCTTCTCTCCTGAGTTCATTATGCTGTCTTGGATTCTGCTCTGTGCCCTTTCCTGGCGGCTTCTTGCCATAGAAAAGCTGCAGGCCTGAGGAGAGAGGGGAAGAGGATTAAAAGCAGAGCACCAAGGGTGGTCTGAAGAGATTTTAAGGGTTTACACTCTATCGTCTGTCTTTTCCCAAACTTACTGGACAGATGTTTTTTGCCTGCACGGTGGGCAGTCAACATGGCCAGAGTGTCCAGGACAGGTCGGTGGGGACAGATGGCACAAGCAAAGCTGGGGAGTAGGAAAGATAATTGGTTCCTGGGGAGTAGAGTCTTGGTCATAGGTCCCACCCCGTCCAAGCATTCATTTCCAAAGCCCAACTCCCAAGTCTCCCAGTCTCCATCACCCACATCCCTGTTACTCACTCCCAGCCAAAGAATCCTAGATACTCCCGCTCTCCTCCTTAATAACAAAAGTTCTTGAGTCGCTAACTTCAAAACCCTTAAACTTGATCCACTCTTCGTTCTCACCGTCCATCCCGTAGCATCAGTGCCTCATCCTCTGGAATGTAACTGGCAAGCAGGTCCCCGACTCTTCGTTTCTGCAGGGGACAGGGGAAGAAGTCCGGACGGGATCAGCTGGATATGAGGGAGGGATAAAAGGGAAATGATAGAGACGAAGACTCAAAGGGAATAAAGACCATGGGAGAACACACATCTGCGGCGAAGAAGGGGTCACCACCGCCTCTAGTCTTTTGGTTCCCTCCACCCCGCCCCCCAGTTGTTGCCACAGCAACAAAACAGCTCCTTTACAGCCTTCAGAGGGCAGGTGAAGCTGCTTCGGACGCACTCCTCTCCGCCTACTTTGAGCACATTGAGTTGACTCCAATCGTCTCCTTCCCTCCTGAAAGACATCAAGACTGTGAGCCCCAGAAATCAAAAACTCTATCCAGCCGCCTTCGCCACTCCTTTCAGGCCACCGTAGCGGGAGTGGGTCGTCTCCGTTCCTTCCGGTCTCTTTCCGGCTGGCCCCCTGACTTCCGGGGATGTGCTTCCACGAATGCACTGCGCGATCCCGGAAGCCAGCTTCTAGCCGGCCGAGAAGGACTGCATTTCTTATGGTTCCCTGCGACCTCACCGGCGCGGGGCCTTTTGGGAAATGAAGTCTTTTTTCAAAGAGCTTGCCGCCGGGCTGGATCCAGGCCCTTTCGTCTTGGCAGATTCGAGGCGTTTGGAACGACAAGAACCTAGATGTGGAGCCCGAATTTGAGGGTGTGACTGATTTGGTTTGGAGAATACCTTTGAGGATCTCTGAAGGAGAAAGAGTGCTACAGACTCTGGCTATTGTCACGCCCTTCGCCTGCAGCCACAGCCCACATAGGGTGGGCCTGATCTGTTCCTGACCCTAGAGGGCCAACCCCGGGACGGGGCGGAGTCGGGATACTGGGGAGCCTGGAGGTTGGGCTGCCAGACGTAGGGGCAAATTGAGCTGCGTGTTAAGGGACTGCTAGAGTTCAAAGGTCAGGGGTCAACGTCGCGAGTTGTTGTGGGGAGTCGAAAGTCGGAGGGGTGCTAAGGAAGACTCAGGTAGGGACTGAATAGTCAGAGTACAGATTTGTGGGAAGGGGACTTGGAGGGAGGAGAAGCTAGGGCTGACAAGTCGCGTATCGCCGAGGGAGGCGGGGAGACTTAAGAGAGAAGACTCAAAGAGAGAGGAATCCTCTAAGATACCCATTCTCGGACCGCGAGCCCGTCATTATCGGTCACTTGGCCGGGCCTCCCGGGGTTGTAACCTCAGTTGTCCGCAGGGTGAGGAGATGGCTTCTCCCTCTAGACAGGCCCCCCTCGGGGGGTCAGGACTGCTTCAAGGGAGCCGGGCTCGTTCTTATGGAAGCCTGGTGCAGTCTGCCTGCTCCCCGGTGAGGGAAAGACGCCTGGAGCATCAGTTGGCGCCCGGAGACACCCTGGCTGGACTAGCACTCAAATACGGGGTGACGGTGAGTCTTCCAGGATTGGGACGTAGACACCCAATTAGAAGAGGTTTATTCCTCATGAGAATGTATGGCCCTCTAGGCAACTTCCCCTGAAATTTTCTTAATTGTGTTTATATTAACTGATTGTGATAAAAGTTTGGTCCTCCTTTATCTTTTTGTTTTCCCATCTCAGTGTTGCACCGTCTGGTGGGAACAAATCCTGTCCCATTATCCCAACGGAGGGGAGCAGCATTTATTTTTTAGGCCAGTCACTGTACTAAAGACTTTACATCCATTAGCTCATTTGATCCTCACATCCCTATCAAGCATATAATTATTGTGCCCTTCTTACAGATGAAGAAACTGAAACTTAGATTGGTTAACCAGTTTGACGAAGGTCAAATAACTAATAAGTGTTGAGGTAAAAATTCAAACAGGTCTGTCTGATTCCAAATCCTGTACTGTTAACTACATAGAAATATTTTAATTGAGAATGACGAAACATTCACAGCAAACAATGCAGAGCTAGTTTTTAGTCTGAGGTTCCTAGATTGCCGGGAGAAATATCAGTAACCTCAGATATGCGGATGACACCACCCTTATGGCAGAAAGTGAAGAGGAACTAAAAAGCCTCTTGATGAAAGTGTAGAGTGAAAAAGTTGGCTTAAAGTTCAACGTTCAAAAAACAAAGATCATGGCATCCGGTCCCATCACTTCATGGTAAATAGATGGGGAAACAGTGGAAACAGTGTCAGACTTTATTTTTTGGGGCTCCAAAATCACTGCAGATGGTGACTGCAGCCATGAAATTAAAAGACGCTTACTCCTTGGAAGGAAAGTTATGATCAACCTAGATAACATATTCAAAAGCAGAGACGTTACTTTGCCAACAAAAGTCCGTCTAGTCAAGGCTATGGTTTTTCCTGTGGTCATGTATGGATGTGAGAGTTGGACTGTGAAGAAGGCTGAGCGCCAAAGAATGGATGCTTTTGAACTGTGGTGTTGGAGAAGACTCTTGAGAGTCCCTTGGACTGCAAGGAGATCCAACCAGTCCATCCTAGGGGAGATCAGCCCTGGGATTTCTTTGGAGGGAATGATGCTGAAGCTGAAACTCCAGTACTTTGGCCACCTCATGTGAAGTGTTGACTCATTGGAAAAGACTCTGATGCTGGGAGGGATTGGGGGCAGGAGGAGAAGGGGACGACAGAGGATGAGATGGCTGGATGGCATCTGACTCGATAGCCATGAGTCTGAGTGAACTCCAGGAATTGGTGATGGACAGGGAGGCCTGGCGTGCTGCGATTCATGGGGTCGAGAAGAGTCGGACACGACTGAGGGACTGAACTGAACTGAACTGAAGTGCTGTCTCCTCTTATTCTTTTCTCCTCCTCAATGCTCTGCCCTCTTCTTTTCAAGAAGGTGGTCTCTGTGGTACAAAACAGGTACTCTCTATGCCAAGCATTTCAGTTCATGCATAGGGTATATTTAGTAGGAGTAAAAATACATTGCTTTAAAGTTGATAAGGGTCTTCCCCTATATCTTGTTGAATTAGGCAACATTTTTCTGCTTGGTATGTTCAAAGCATTGTGGTAACCATCTTGGGAGATAGAAACATAAATAAAGTGTGTAGTTGCTGCTCTCATGTAATTTACAGTCTAGTAAGAAGTGAGTGAAGAGGAACTAAAAAACCTCTTGATGAAAGTGAAAAAGGAGAGTGAAAAAGTTGGCTTAAAGCTCAACATTCAGAAAACGAAGATCATGGCATCTGGTCCCATCACTTCATGGGAAATAGATGGGGAAACAGTGGAAACAGTGTCAGACTTTATTTTTCTGGGCTCCAAAATCACTGCAGATGGTGATTGCAGCCATGAAATTAAAAGGCGCTTACTCCTTGGAAGGAAAGTTATGACCAACCTAGATAGCATATTCAAAAGCAGAGACATTCCTTTGCCAACAAAGGTTCGTCTAGTCAAGGCTATGGTTTTTCCTGTGGTCATGTATGGATGTAGTGAAAGTCTACATCCTTTACATCTTTGTCTTTGGACATCTTGGACTGTGAAGAAAGCTGAGTGCCGAAGAATTGATGCTTTTGAACTGTGGTGTTGGAGAAGACTCTTGAGAGTCCCTTGGACTGCAAGGAGATCAGTCCTGGGTGTTCATTGGAAGGACCGATGCTGAAGCTGAAACTCCAATACTTTGGCCACCTCATGCTAAGAGTTGACTTATTGGAAAAGACTCTGATGCTGGGAGGGATTGGGGGCAGGAGGAGAAGGGGACGACAGAGGATAAGATGGCTGGATGGCATCACCAACTCTATGGACATGAGTTTGAGTGAACTCCGGGAGTTGGTGATGGACAGGGAGGCCTGGCGTGCTGCGATTCATGGGGTAGCAAAGAGTCGGACACAACTGAGTGACTGAACTGAACTGAAGAAGTGAGCAGGGACACAAATAATGATTGTAGGTGACAGAACGTGGTGAGTTTGTAGAGGTGTTAACAAAGAGTGGGAAGTCAGGAAAGAAGATTGGTTTTTATTTGGAAGGAGACATTAGTGTAGACTTTAAGGGGACCATCACAATGGGCCTTCAAAGACTTGGACATCCCTTTCTCTATGCTCCTCTCTATAAATCTATGTAATCCAGTGGTCTACATCCTTTACATCTTTGTCTTTCCAATAGCCTGCACTCTAAGGGACAGAACTATTTCTTTTCAATTTTATATCTCTGGAGCCTGACATAATCCCCAGCACATAGAAGCTTAATAGATGTTTTCTGAATGAATGAAAGTCTGGCTAAAATTTCCACACTGGAGATTGGGAGTGTAGTGAAGTGAACATTTAAGTAGAGGGAAGGCCTAAATAAAGGAAATGGATTTGAAAGTACTGAGCAGTCCTTTCATCCCAGCAGAGGCTCAGATGCTGTGCAATGAAGGAAACTGCTGCTAGTGATTCAACAATTATTGTTTGAGGTTTTCTTACTGCCCTGTATCTTTCTGAGTACAGAAAAGCTCTGTAGTCTAGTAAAGAAAAGTTCTAGGTTCTGGTTTCATTCTGCTGCTTACTAGCTGAGTGACTGGATAGTCAACCACTTTACTGTCTGGGGCCTCAGTTTCCTCATTTGTACAATAAGAATAAAAAATAAAAAACTTAGGTAAATTACCTAATTTATTACCTAACTGTCATTTAAGGAACACTTAGTATATGCCAAACTCTATTATCTCATATTATCGCCATGAAACTTTATGAGGTAGATATGACCATTTCCATTTAAAGATAAGAAATATCACTGTGTTGTACATCTGAAACATAATAGTGTACTTATACTTCAATAAAAACAAATTTTTAATGACAAGGAGACTGAAGCTTTGAGAGGTAACTTGCTATAGAATATATACAACTAGTTTAATTGTTAGAGCTAGGATTCAGACCAAGTTGTCTTGTTCTAAAATCCTCATTTCATGGGACTTCCCTGGTGGTCCAGTGGTTAAGACTCTATGCTTCCACTGAGGAGGTGTGGGTTCGATCCCTGGTCTAGAACTAAGAGCCCACATGGTGTGTTGCATGGCCAAAAAAATAAAATCCTCACTTTGAACTGCTCTATTAAACTAGATTCTAATGACCTTCTAGCTCTTGGCTCGAAGGCAGAGGAACAATGTCCCCATATATGGTGCTTCTGGGAAGTAATAAAAGCAACAGAAAATTCACAAATTAATTCATATCATCTTGGAACTAGAAGGGACCTAGGATATTATCTAGGCAAAATAAAATGAATAGCATCAAAGTGCTTGGCAAAGTAAAAGTATAAAACTGCAAGCTGCTTTTAACTGTTTTTACTGTTCAAATCAATCAGATTTTATTTTTAAACTCATTATAGCATAAGATTTTATTAGTCAAGTTTATTTTAGTAGTCTTGGCCTAGAGTGGAAACAGCTTTGATATTGGACAGTTATAAGAATTATGATCTCCCAAACTGGTGCCTTTATGGGATGAATTTTTAGTAAAACTGGCTGCCTGGCCTCGGGTAATAAAATACTGATATACGGTGTCTGTGGTTTCTATATTTTATTATCTAGTTTCTTTACTCATAAAGCATTAATGAGCCTCTGCTGTGTGCCAAATTTGTGTGATATTGAGGAGAATCTTAGGGATACAGAGACAGCAAGTCACCAGTCTTGCCCTTAAATGACTCACAGTTTGCACAGGACAAATATGCCTACAGTATAATATAATAAGATAGGTATTATTATGGCAGTATTTACAGTATGCATTGGGAGCCCTGAAGAAGATAACACAAAGGGAATGATAGTTGATGAGAAGTTTTCCAGGCCAAGAAGGGAGAAGTGGAGAAGCGTTCCAGGCAGATAAAGTCACAAAAGTGTGAAAGATCATGAAATGTTGGAAGAAAAATTAAAAATTCAGGATGGCAAAAGGTGTAAGTGGCAGAAGGGAGGTGTAGCTGGACTTACCTATGAAGGTGAGATGCCCTTGAATGGTAATGTGGATTTTATCTCTGACCCAGTGGGGAGCCATAGAAAGTTCATAAGCAAGGTAGTGGATTGATCAGGTTAAATTTTTTTTAAAAAGATACATGTCAGCAGGGTAGAAGATAAGTTGAAATGGAGGGAGGAAGACCAGTTAAAAAACTTAACAATACCCAAATGAGACATACTGAGTCTGTTCTAAGTCAGTGGCAATGTGAAGCTGAGACCAGAGATGAGATTTTTGCAGCATTTTTGTTGACCTCTTGGGTATAGATGGTGAAAGAAAAGTATGAGTTAAGAATGACAGTGATATTTCTACTTTGGGAGGCAGGTAGATATAGATGGTGATACCAGCCACTGTGTTTAGTGATGAATAAATAGGCACTAAATAAATACTTGATCAGTGAAATTATTAATATTATAATAAGAAAAGCATTCCTGGGGACTTCCCTGGAGGCCCAGTGGTTAAGGGGGCCTTAACCACTACAGGGGGCATGGGTTCCAGCCTTGGTTGGGGAACTAAGAGCCCACATGTCTCGCAACATGGCCAAAATAAATACATAAGAAAAGCATTCCTGGGAGGAGTAAAAAGGCCCAGAATTCTAGCTCTATCAGTAGCTTGCTAGGCAAGTCACTTAACCTCTCTGAGCCTCAGTTCCTTCATCTTTATGGTAGTTTTCAAAGTATCATGTATGGGGATATTGCTCCACTGCCTTTGAGCCAAGACCTAGAAAGGTCATTAGAATCTAGTTAGTTTCAGAGTGAGTGCCTTCATCTTCACCGTAGTTTCAAAATCTAGGGCTCCCTAAGACTCTTTAGGGATCCACAAGGTCAAAACTATTTCCATAGTAATAATAGCAAGACTTTATGCGTCTTTTTTATTTTCATGGGTGCACACTGTGTTTTTCAGAAGCCATGTGGCCTGTGATACTGCAGCAGATGCTTGTAGAGGCAGACATGAGAAGCCTGTTGTCTTCAATTAAGTCGGACATGAAAGTGATTTACAGAAGTGTAAAACAGTGCCTCTGTTCTTGCTATATGTTCACTATTTTTGTTTTAGAAAATACATTATTTTTCATTAAAATATTTATGTTAATGTTTAACAGTGTTTTAAAGTTTTTAAGTTTTAATTTATAATACCTTAAATATTGATAGATGTGATTAACATAAGTAAAAGCTTTTTTCCTCAATATTTTTTTAAATGTAAAGTGGCCCTAAAACCAAAAAGTGTGAAAAACTACTGATCAATAAAATAGGGATAATAGCCCTCTGTAATTTTGGTTATTATAGGGCCAGATAAGACTCTGAACAATCACTTTAAAAGGCATGAGATGCTGTACAAATATAAGGTGGATCATTATTACTGTCATTAATTGTGGTGACTTTTTTTTAAAGATGGAACAGATTAAGCGTGCAAACCGCCTTTATACTAATGACTCCATCTTCCTGAAGAAAACCCTCTACATCCCCATCCTGACAGAGCCCAGAGACCTGTTCAATGGTTTGGATTCTGAGGAAGAGAAGGATGGAGAAGAAGCAGTACAGCCAAGTAAGGATGAAGTTCGACCACACTCAGCCGAGAGGAAGAAACGAGAAAGAGGTTTAGGACATGCCAATGGTGAACTTCTTCCCACAGCTGGCCAGGAGCCCCCCATGCATGACCTTTCTGCCTCCGATTTCCTTAAGAAGCTCGATTCACAGATCAGCCTGTCAAAGAAGGCTGCTGCCCAGAAGCTGAAAAAGGGGGAAAGTGGGTGAGTCTTGAATGGGTCCTTTTAAGTCCCTCCATAAATTTCTCTGTTCCCCCAGTCTTACCTGATCAGACACAAAGTAAGCCCAGTGTCAGCAGAAGCAAGGTGAAGCCTTTCCCTCAGGTGGCCCCAAGACAACGCAGAGCCCATGGCTGTTGGAATGGGTGGAGGCACTGGAAAGTGATTCTGTGTTCCCAGTGGAGGGAAATAGTTGGCTGTTCTTACTGCTCTGATGATCCATGAAGGAACGTTAGGGTTAGGATTTATCCAGAGGGTGTTGGACTCCATTGTAAAGCAACCAGCTCATGTATATTAGAGGAAGACAGCTTCCCACTTACTTCTTCACTCAGCCCATCTCAGTCTCTTCCCTTGATCTGTTGCTTTTCCCCCTTTTCCTCACCTGCAGGATACCTGGGGAGGATTTAAGTCTTCACCTAAGCTCTCCTCGGATGCAGCAACGAGCAGTCCTAGGTCCCGTGCCACTGACCCAGACCTCTCGGACCCGGACACTTCGGGACCAGGAAGATGAAATCTTCAAACTCTGAGGTCCCCAGAACTGATTGAGAGAAGCCAGATGCTGAAGGAGCATCTTGAGGGAGAGAGGAGCCTGAGGTGAGGCTCAAGAACACAGCTTCCCAGCCTACCTCCCCATACTCCTGCCATCTCCCCAGCCTCCTTGTCCGTCAAGAGTTCCTTGGCCTGGAGCAGTTCTACTCTATGGCAAGAGTAGGGGATGGGAAATAGACCCCTTCTCTGTTCTTGGGCTGAGTCTAGAGTTGGTCTTTAGACTCAAAAGGTCTTTTTAGATCCCTGCTGCCCTTCCCGTCCCTTCCATGATTCCTTGGCCTTAGAGCCAAGGGAGGCAGGGACTCCCCTAGCCCCTAACTTCCTCCCCATCTCCAACTCTGTTACCTAATTTATTTGGTGCTATATTGAAGTAATATTTATTTGCTGTATCTTATTGTTTCCCACTCTTAGCTGAAAAATGGGATTTCTGTAGCCCTGCGATGAGGGGAACCCAGGAACAGTGAGCCAGTGATTTCTAGTCCACCTTCCCCACCTTCTTAGCCAACCATGTTATTGAGAATGGGCCATCAGTGATCTAGCCCTTCTGCAGGGAGTGGCAGACTGTGCCAGGCCTTGCCCCCAATCTCAAATGAAAGAATTTGGGCTTAGTCTTGATTAATCAGGTCACTGTAACTTTTTCACAACTCTTGCTCTGAGAAAAAAAAAAAAAGCAATGTAGGGTCCAGAACCCTCCATGCCACCGGTTCACCCCTCTGATCTGCTCCTTTCTTCAGCCTGTGTGAGACTAAAGGATGGAAGAAGAATTGACTTGAGTTTGAAGAGGAAGACAGTTGTGGGAATCTTTTTGCCATGGGAGCCTCTTTGTTATACCCTCTCCCTGCCAGAGCCTATTGATCTATGCCTTGCTCCTCACTACGTATTTATTTGCAATTTGTAGCACTGATGTGTGGTACAGTTTTTTTGAGTTTCTTAAACAGAAGTAGGCAAAGAAACCCCAGTGATATTAGAAATATGCCTCAGTCTCCTGTATGGAAATGGTGAGAGGTGAGATGAGTGGTGTTTATATACCTCTTTCCTCTGTGATGGTCATAAGATATAAGAAGCTGGAGAGATTAAACATTGAGCCCTGTGCATGTTTTAATAGTTTTATTTCCTCTGTGAGACTCTCCCCTGCCCTAGCCCCTTCTTCCTGCCCTCTGGAGCAGAGCCTCTGGGATCCCTCCAGACTCTGCAGACCTTCAGATCTAGAATGTCTCTCAGGGTCCCCTTCCCCCCAGCTGTCTTTAGTGTCCCCAGAAGAGTTAGCTGGGCTATGTCCTCTTACCCTGGTTCTGAGGTGAGGGGGCTTCCCTGTTTGAAAGGCCCTTTGCAGGGAAAACAGAGATCCAAGTTTCACTTCGTCTTTTTCAGGCAGCTTTGTTTCCGGTCTTGGGGCTGGAGTGGGAAGAGAGGCCTCAACCCTCAGCATTGCTTCTTCTCCACCAGGAGTTTGGGGGTGGGGTAGTCTCAGAGTCACACGCACTCTTGGGAAAGACTGAAGCCTGAGGATTGAAAAGCATTAGTGCAGAGGCGCAGGGTTAGGAGCCTGGTGTGTGTAGTTTTCTCAGTCAGCCATTCTGCCAAGAAGGAGCGTGCTGGGGCTGGGACTCTCAGAGCTTGCCCTCGTCCAGCAGCTTCCTGAGCCCGCCGCAGATCTTGCCCAGGTGCTGGGTGTAATCAGGCCCGTAGAGGGCCGTGAGCAGGCCGGCGTCAGAGAAGTGATCGAACACGTGGCGGATGCGGCCGTGGGACTTGGGCGTGAGGTGGCGCTCCACCAGCTCCAGCAGCACGTCCCGGCACTCGGTCAGCAGGCTGGCCAGCACGGCGGCCTCGAAGGTGAAGTCCACCTCCCCGAAGCTGAGTGCTGTCATGGCGCCCTGCCGCAGCTTCTGGCGAAAGCGGGTTGCCAGGGCCAGCTCGCTGGGGTTGAAGCAGCCACTGCGGTGCAGCACAGCCACCTTGACCGCCACCTTGATCAGGTCCTTGATAACCCGCTGGGCCTGGGGCCTGCTGCGTGTGTATTCTTTGGACACACGGTAGAGCTCATCTAGCACCTCGCTGCTCGTCTCATCCGCGAAGAGATGAGCCACAGACCGCCCTGCCATCTTACTCAGTAGCTTCTTCTCTGCCTGTAGCACCAGACTCTTGGAACTGAAGGACTCCATGGTTCCTAGGGAGGGGTCGGGGTGCGGGGTTATGTGATCAGTCACTAGAAGAGAGGCCACAGGCTTCCTTAGCAAGAGAGCAATAGGTTTTCCCCTTTCTGTCTCCGGTTTCTGTCTCATCATCATCTCTGCTTGTCATCTCTTTCCCCCTGCGCCCCCTCAGTCCACTACACTTGGTTCCCATTTTCCCTTTAGGACTGCAGGACATCATGATCTCTAAAACAGGCCAGCAGAGCAGTAGGAGCTTTAGCTGGAGGGATGAGGGCACACCCCAGGCTAGCGCACCACAGCTAAGACCTCAAGAGAAGCGGGCTATTGCTCGTGCAGTGGAGATGATGAAGCTTACCTGGCAGACAGCTCTCACAGCTGCCCTTTTTGAACACTGACTGGGTACTGTACATCTGTACCCAGACGTACACCTACACTGTGAAGCGTAGCTATTACTATCTTTG
This sequence comes from Bubalus kerabau, assembly GCF_029407905.1. Taxonomy (NCBI): domain Eukaryota; kingdom Metazoa; phylum Chordata; class Mammalia; order Artiodactyla; family Bovidae; genus Bubalus; species Bubalus kerabau. Next base: position 20,448,888 of record NC_073629.1, read on the forward strand.
TTTTACAGCTGAGCAAACTTAAGCTTACATTAAATAATTTACCCAGGTCAAACACAACTGTTTTTCTGACTCCAAAAGCCCATATCAGCTAGTGTGCTGTACTGCCTTTAGAGACATGAGAAATATAGGGGTCCCTGGAGTCCTGATTTAAAAAAATAATAATTATTCACATTTATTGAGAACCTACTATATGGCAAGTGCTTCATGTGAATTATCTCAGTCTTCCAACCCTTTGTAAGGTAGGTATCCCCAATTTGCAATGAGGAAAATGAAACTAAGAACAATTAAGCAATTTGACTAAAGTCACTGGCAAATGATAAAAATGGGCGTTGAACCACACAATCTGAAGAAGCCTCCTCCCGTGGAATGCTCTCAATGAGGTTGAAGCACGCTGAGGAAGCATGAGAACAAGCACCTCAAGACTGCCCCGGAGGTCTCCGGGCCTCTGCCGAGGCTGCACTCAGGACCGGCTGGCGGCACATGAGTGCCTGGTCCCGGAGCACTCTCCCCATGGTCTTGCCTATGGTGGTTCTGCTTGTTTTGCTTCTTACTTCCCCCTCCCATGTTCCTCTGCAGGATGTGGCTCTGACCGCAGTGAGGAGCAGCCTCGCCCTGTCCCCCAACCAAAATGGGAGTCTGAAGAAGCAGGGCAGTGTCACTGGGGTAGGGGGTTCTCCTCCAGCCGAATCAATCCAGTGGAAACCCAGAACCTTGCTCTGCCCCCAGCTTTGCTGGGGATTTCTGGACCACACTCGACAGCCGGAAGAGGAGATTGCTCCATGTGAGCCTTCCTTCCTCCTTGGCCTTCCTGTTACCCAGCTCTCCACTGCCTCCGTTGCCATCTCGCGTTTGGTCCACTGTCCTCTCCCTCCCTCCATGTTTCAGTCTCCTGTTTTCACTTGACTGAGTGCTGCCCTGTCATCCTCTGGCCATACTCTCTCACTGGCCCTTACCTCTATATCCGTGTCTCCTAAGATCTCCTTGCATTTCTCAGTGGTCTCTCACATGCCCTTATCCACCGCCATCCCTCAGCCCTGCGCCCACCCATCCAAAACCTTGTCTTTCTTTCTGAGGCTGCTTTACTCCAGGAAAAACTGAGCTGGACCTCCCCACTGAGACTCAGGAATTCTATCAAATGAGAGCCACAATATGGAAAGCTCAGGTTGACAGAGCTGGGACTCTTCTGCCACCATCTCCCCTGAAGCCTACCCTGTGTCATTGCCCAGTCCCTCACCTGCTGCGCCCTGGGTGCCAGTCTCGCCTTGGATGTTCCGGGAGAGCTGACAGAATAGAGAAGCTCCTAAGTGAGAGGCCCTTTGGCCTGGCCCCACCCCCAAGCCCCGCCTACCTACTCTGTGCTCAACCTCCGGTTCATCACACTGTCACCAAGAAAGTCCATGGCCCCAGCAGCCTCCTATAAATAAGACAAAGGTCAAAAGGAATAGCACTCTGTAGGAAACAGTCTTGATTCCTTGAGGTGAGGAGGAGGAATTGCACATCCCCTGTTCCCAAATTGTCTGCCTCTTTCTACTCTTGCTGCCCAGTTCCTTGAGATCTTGTTCTCCTTGTATTTCTGTGGTACTGGGGGAAATGTGATGTACAAATTGCTGGCGGGGGGTGGGGTGGGGGGTCGGGGCAGAAAGTTCTGAAGAGTGTATTGAACTTAGACTGGAGACACAAGAAGCAAGTTAGAGATCAGCAGGTCTGAGTGTGCCCCTAGAGTCACCAAGGATGGGTGGTGCTGTGGGGCAACATTACCAGGAGCACAGGCTTCCAGTACCTGGCAGGGTAAGGGGATGCATACATGCTCGATCTCACAGCCATGTCCGACCATTCGTAGCTCATCAAGCGCCTCTATCTGTGGGATTTCACAGGCAAGAATCCTGGAGCAGGTTGCCATTGAATTTTCCAGGGGTGTCTCCCCACCCCTAATACTTACACTTCCCTAGTGGCTCAGACGGTAAAGAATCTGCCTACAATGCAGGAGACCTGGTTTCCCACCCCTGGGTCGAGGAGATCCCCTGGAGAAGGGAATGGCAACCCGCTCCAGTACTCTTGCCTGGAGAATCCATGGGCAGAGGAGTCTGGCAGGCTACAGTCCATGGGGTCACAGAGAGTCGGACACGACTGAGCGACTGACACTTGTCTTCACCTCAAATACTTGAGAGGAAGATGCTGGGTCAGGCTGCAGAACTAGATATAACCAGCAGGTGTCAGCACATCGCTGTACCACTAGCGGCAACGAGCTTATCGACTATGCTTCATAGCTGCTAACGGGATGCAAAATATGAAGGCAAGTCACAGTCCGTAAATGAGGCAAATTTATTTACCATCAAGAACCTTACAGCCTGAAGAAAAAAAAAAGGCATCTTACAGCCTAGTCAGGGAGATAAATGTAAGCACATATGACTGTAATACAAGCCAAATGATGTCATTAGCTTTCATAGAAATTTAAGGAATTAAGGAACTGTGAGAGTAAAGAGAAATTTAGATTTTTTTTTTTTCTAATAGGAGTGCTGAAGAGGTAGACTTAGAAGGATGGATTTAACTACCTAGCAGGCAGAGTGTGGAAGAAATGCTTCCCAGATAATGGAGTTAGGCATAAGCCACAGAGCAAACAGAGAGATTCAAGGCATATTCAGGAAATGATTTATTCTGATGACTAGAGCATAGGTTGCTTCAAAAAGAAGTGAAGAAGGAAAAAGACCAGACCACAGAAGGGTTTAAAGGAGCTGCTCAAGACTTCAGATTTTTGCCATAGACAGTAGGGAGACAGTATGAAAAGGCAAAATGATAGGATACTGAAAGAGAAACTCCCCAGGTCAGTAGGTGCCCAATATTGCTACTGGAGATCACTGGAGAAATAACTCCAGAAAGAATGAAGGGATGGAGCCAAAGCAAAACAATACCCAGCTGTGGATGTGACTGGTGATAGAAGCAAGGTCTGATGCTGTAAAGAGCAATATTGCATAGGAACCTGGAATGTCAGGTCCATGAATCAAGGCAAATTGGAAGTGGTCAAACAAGAGATGGCAAGAGTGAATGTCGACATTCTAGGAATCAGCGAACCAAAATGGACTGGAATGGGTGAATTTAACTCAGATAACCATTATATCTACTACTGCAGGCAGGAATCCCTCAGAAGAAATGGAGTGGTCATCATGGTCAACAAAAGAGTCCGAAATGCAGTACTTGGATGCAATCTCAAAAACGACAGAATGATCTCTGTTCGTTTCCAAGGCAAACCATTCAATATCACAGTAATCCAAGTCTATGCCCCAACCAGTAACGCTGAAGAAGCCGAAGTTGAACGGTTCTATGAAGACTTACAAGACCTTTTAGAACTAACACCCAAAAAAGATGTCCTTTTCATTATACGGGACTGGAATGCAAAAGTAGGAAGTCAAGAAACACCTGGAGTAACAGGCAAATTTGGCCTTGGAATACGGAATGAAGCAGGGCAAAGACTGATAGAGTTTTGCCAAGAAAATACACTGGTCATAATAAACACCCTCTTCCAACAACACAAGAGAAGACTCTATACGTGGACATCACCAGATGGTCAACACCGAAATCAAATTGATTATATTCTTTGCAGCCAAAGATGGAGAAGCTCTATACAGTCAGCAAAAACAAGACCAGGAGCTGACTGTGGCTCAGATCATGAACTCCTTATTGCCAAATTCAGACTTAAATTGAAGAAAGTAGGGAAAACCACTAGACCATTCAGGTATGACCTAAATCAAACCCCTTATGATTATACAGTGAAAGTGAGAAATAGATTTAAGGGCCTAGATCTGATAGATAGAGTGCCTGATGAACTATGGAATGAGGTTCGTGACATTGTATCGGAGACAGGGATCAAGACCATTCCCATAGAAAAGAAATGCAAAAAACAAAATGGCTGTCTGAAGAGGCCTTACAAATAGCTGTGAAAAGAAGAGAAGCAAAAAGCAAAGGAGAAAAGGAAAGATATAAGCATCTGAATGCAGAGTACCAAAGAATATCAAGAAGAGATAAGAAAGCCTTCTTCAGCGATCAATGCAAAGAAATAGAGGAAAACAACAGAATGGGAAAGACTAGGGATCTCTTCAAGAAAATCAGAGATACCAAAGGAACATTTCATGCAAAGATGGGCTCGATAAAGGACAGAAATGGTATGGACCTAACAGAAGCAGAAGATATTAAGAAGAGACGGCAAGAATACACAGAAGAACTGTACAAAAAAAGATCTACACGACCCAGATAATCATGATGGTGTGATCACTGACCTAGAGCCAGACATCCTGGAATGTGAAGTCAAGTGGGCCTTAGAAAGCATCACTATGAACAAAGCTAGTGGAGGTGATGGAATTCCAGTTGAGCTATTCCAAATCCTGAAAGATGATGCTGTGAAAGTGCTGTACGCAATATGCCAGCAAATGTGGAAAACTCAGCAGTGGCCACAGGACTGGAAAAGGTCCGTTTTCATTCCAATCCCAAAGAAAGGCAATGCCAAAGAACGCTCAAACTACCGCACAATTGCACTCATCTCACACGCTAGTAAAGTAATGCTCAAAATTCTCCAAGCCAGGCTTCAGCAATATGTGAACCGTGAACTTCCTGATGGTCAAGCTGGTTTTAGAAAAGGCAGAGGAACCAGAGATCAAATTGCCAACATCTGCTGGATCATGGAAAAAGCAAGAGAGTTCCAGAAAAACATCTATTTCTGCTTTATTGACTATGCCAAAGCCTTTGACTGTGTGGATCACAATAAACTATGGAAAATTCTGAAAGAGATGGGAATACCAGACCACCTGACCTGCCTCTTGAGAAATTTGTATGCAGGTCAGGAAACAACAGTTAGAACTGGACATGGAACAACAGACTGGTTCCAAATAGGAAAAGGAGTTCGTCAAGGCTGTATATTGTCACCCTGCTTATTTAACTCATATGCAGAGTACATCATGAGAAACGCTGGACTGGAAGAAACACAAGCTGGAATCAAGATTGCCGGGAGAAATATCAACAACCTCAGATAGGCAGATGACACCACCCTTATGGCAGAAAGTGAAGAGGAACTCAAAAGCCTCTTGATGAAAGTGAAAGTGGAGAGTGAAAAAGTTGGCTTAAAGCTCAACATTCAGAAAACGAAGATCATGGCATCTGGTCCCACCACTTCATGGGAAATAGATGGGGAAACAGTGGAAACAGTGTCAGACTTTATTTTTCTGGGCTCCAAAATGACTGCAGATGGTGACTGCAGCCATGAAATTAAAAGACGCTTACTCCTTGGAAGGAAAGTTATGACCAACCTAGATAGCATATTCAAAAGCAGAGACATTCCTTTGCCAACAAAGGTCCGTCTAGTCAAGGCTATGGTTTTTCCTGTGGTCATGTATGGATGTGAGAGTTGGACTGTGAAGAAGGCTGAGCGCTGAAGAATTGCTGCTTTTGAACTGTGGTGTTGGAGAAGACTCTTGAGAGTCCCTTGGCCTGCAAGGAGATCCAACCAGTCCATTCTGAAGGAGATCAGCCCTGGGATTTCTTTGGAAGGACTGATGCTGAAGCTGAAACTCCAGTACTTTGGCCACCTGATGTGAAGAGTTGACTCATTGGAAAAGACTCTGATGCTGGGAGGGTTTGGGGGCAAGAGGAGAAGGGGACGACAGAGGATGAGATGGCTGGATGGCATCACTGACTCAATGGCCGTGAGTCTGAGTGAACTCCAGGAGTTGGTGATGGACAGGGAGGCCTGGCATGCTGCGATTCATGGGGTCGCAAAGAGTCGGACACGACTGAGCGACTGATCTGATCTGAAAGGTTTTTGATCAGGGGAGGGAAATTTGTCAGCCCAGTGGGACTGAGTTAGGGGCTTCAGCAAAGTTTTAGCTGAGGAAAGGGGACACTTAAAAGGAAGTGACAATCAGTATAATTTTCTTAAGTACATGATGAGAACCGATGAGAGGACTTGAGATCTGGATTCAGAAGGTATTGACTGTATTTGCATCTTCTTGTATTTTCATTCCTCTTATTTTCTGATTAGATTATATATATATATATTTTTTTTTTTTTCAAAGGACTTTTTAAGAAAGTAAAAGTTCTGGCAGAAAAAGAAGAATGGGAAAGATGTCTGGTTGTGAAAGGTTGAAGTTTAGAAGTAGAGGTGATCCGCATACCAGTGACTCCAAAACCATTGATTCTCTCCTTGGAGACAGTGACTGGGCCTTGGTTCCTTTCTCACTCCTGCCTCTCTCAGCCCAGGTTTCAGAGCTGAGGGTCCTTGATTGAATTTGGATTGGAAATGTTAACAACGCCTTAAATGAATGTGGTGGTAAAGGGATGAAGAGAAATGGAAAGGTAGCTTAAAGGGATGGGAAGCTGGATTGAGAGAGGGACTATTTTTGGCTTGGAGTTTGGGGACATTTGTAGGTTGAGAGGAAGGAGCAGTGGAGAGGGAGGCTTAGAAAATGCAAAGGAGAGGTAATGTTTATGAAGCAAGGCACAGGGGCAGGTGGAAAAGAATGGACTGGGAGTTAAGGGAGAGAACAGGAGCTGGCATTTGTTGGGTGCACTCTGCTAGATGTTATATAAATATCTCACTTCATCCTCTGATACCTCTATGAACTAAATGTCACTATATTCCTTTCACCAATGAAAAAGACTGAGGCTTGAAGAGGTTAGATAACCTGTTCCCAAATTAGAGAACTAATAAATGGCAGGCTGAGGGCTTGTGTGATTCCCAAGCCTATGCTTTTCTGACAGTTACCCCACAAGGTTAGGAGGTAATGACTCCAACCTCATAACGAATGTGGCAGCATTCTATTCCTGTGTGCTCTATTAATTCATTAATCACACACTTGGGGGCCAATAGTAGGTGGCACTGTCAAAATCACAGGAAAAAGTAAAAGTCCTTTTATAAAAGAAATATATAATATAATTGGAAAATAAAAGGAGTAAAAATATAAGAAGATGCAAATATAGAAGCCAGAATTCTACCAATTCCTTACCTGTTTACCTCTCCAGCTTTACCTCTGGTCTGTGTTGTAACCCTCCCAGCTCCTCCAAAACACATGATGGCTGGCTTCTTTCTCCTCTCCTTCTCCCTCTTCCTGCGCTCTCCCACTTTTTGTCTCTCTACCTGGAACTCTTCCCATGCATACCTCTTCCCTGCCTGGTTAATTCCTAGCCCTCCTTCAGGTCTCAGCTGGAAAGGCTTCTGAAGCCATTGGGTCTGTGAAGCCATCGTGACTCCCTAAACTACTTGTGACTCCTCTGTTCCCAGTCCTATAGAACTCCATACCTTCCTTATCATGCCAGTCACTCTTCATTGTAGTCTGTGATTTTATTAACGGCCTCCCTAACTAGGTTGTAAACTCCGTGAGGCGTAGGGGTTATGCTTTAGTGTCTGGCACTACTGTGCTCAATAGATATTTGCTGAAATAAGAAATTCAAAACACATCCAATAACCAGGAGATAAGGGGGAAAATGGTAGCAACATAACAGTCACATGCAATAATGTTAATTTGCTTCATTATTGTGGAAGTCTTTTGTTTTCTCTTGGACTTCTTTTGTGGCTCAGCTGGTAAAGAACCTGCCTGCAATGCAAGAGACCTGGGTTTGATCCCTGGGTTGGGAAGATCCCTAGAGAAGGGAAAGGCTACCCACTCCAGTATTCTGGCCTGGAGAATTCCATGGACTGCATAGTCCATGGGGTCACAAAGAGTGGGACACACAACTGAGTGACTTTCATTCACTTTTTGTTTTCTCTTAATCTATATCCATTTCTAGTAATCGTCTCTGAACCCACAGCATATTGTTGTTGTTCTGTCTCTCAGTCATGTCTGACTCTTTGCAACCCCATGCACTGCAGCATGCCAGGCTTCCCTGTCTTTCACCATCTCCCGGAGCTTGCTCAAACTCAACTGAGTCAGTGATGCCATCCAACCATTTCATCCTCTGTCATCCCTTTCTCCTCCTGCCTTCAATCTTTCCCAGCATCAGGGTCTTTTCTAATGACTTGGCTTTTTGCATCAGGTGGCCAAAGTATTGGAGCTTCAGCATCAGTCCTTCCAATGAATATATTCAGGATTAATTTCCTTTAGGACTGACTGGTTTGACCTCCTTGCAGTCCAAGGGACTCTCAAGAGTCTTCTCCAACACCACAGTTCAAAAGCATAAATTATTTGGTGCTAAGCTTTCTTTATGGTCCAATTCTTACATCCATACATGACTACTGGAAAACCATAGCTTTGACTATACAGACCTTTGTTGGCAAAGTAATGTCTCTGCTTTTTAATGTGCTGTCTAGGTTGTTCATAACTTTTCTTCCAAGGAGCAAGCATCTTTTAATTTCATGGCTGCAGTCACTATCTGCAGTGATTTTGGAGCCCAAGAAAATAAAGTCTGTCACTGTTTCCACTGTTTCCCCATCTATTTGCCATGAAGTGATGGGACCAGATACCATGATCTTCATCTTTTGAATACTGAGTTTTAAGCTAGCTTTTTCACTCTCCTTTTTCACCTTCATCAAGAGGCTCTTTAGTTCCTCTTCTCTTTCTGCCGTAAAGGTAGTGTCATCTGCATATCTGAGGTTATTGATATTTCTCCCGGCAATCTTGATTCCAGCTTGTGCTTCATCCAGTCTGACATTTAGCATAATGTACTCTGCATATAAGTTGAATAAGCAGGGTGACAATATACAGCCTTGATGTACTCCTTTCCCAATTTTGAATCAGTCTATTGTTCCACATCTGGTTCTAACTATTCCTTCTTGACATACATACAAGTTTCTCAGGAGGTAGGTAAGGTAGTCTGGTATTCCCATCTCTTTAAGAATTTTCCACTGTTTGTTGTGATCTACACACTCTAAGCCTTTAGCAGAGTAAATGAAACAGAAGTAGATACTTTCTCTGGAATTCTCTTGCTTTTTCTATGACCCATAAAATGTCGGCAATTTGATCTCTGGTTCCTCTGCCTTTTCTAAATATAGCTTGAACCCCAAGAAAAAGATCTCCATCCCCACCCCACAGCATATCAGTTCAGTTCAGTTCAGTCGCTCAGTCGTGTCCGACTCTTTGCGACCCCATGAATCGCAGCATGCCAGACCTCCCTGTCCATCACCAACTCCTGGAGTTCACCCAGACTCACGGCCAGTGATGCCATCCAGCCATCTCATCCTCTGTCATCCCCTTCTCCTCCTGCCCCCAATCCCTCCCAGCATCAGAGTCTTTTCCAATGAGTCAACTCTTCACATCAGGTGGCCAAAGTACTGGAGTTTCAGCTTCAGCATCAGTCCTTCCAAAGAAATCCCAGGGCTGATCTCCTTCAGAATGGACTGGTTGGATCTCCTTGCAGGCCAAGGGACTCTCAAGAGTCTTCTCCAACACCACAGTTCAAAAGCAGCAATTCTTCAGCGCTCAGCCTTCTTCACAGTCCAACTCTCACATCCATACATGACCACAGGAAAAACCATAGCCTTGACTAGACGGACCTTTGTTGGCAAAGGAATGTCTCTGCTTTTGAATATGCTATCTAGGTTGGTCATAACTTTCCTTCCAAGGAGTAAGCGTCTTTTAATTTCATGGCTGCAGTCACCATCTGCAGTCATTTTGGAGCCCAGAAAAATAAAGTCTGACACTGTTTCCACTGTTTCCCCATCTATTTCCCATGAAGTGGTGGGACCAGATGCCATGATCTTCGTTTTCTGAATGTTGAGCTTTAAGCCAACTTTTTCACTCTCCACTTTCACTTTCATCAAGAGGCTTTTGAGTTCCTCTTCACTTTCTGCCATAAGGGTGGTGTCATCTGCCTATCTGAGGTTGTTGATATTTCTCCCGGCAATCTTGATTCCAGCTTGTGTTTCTTCCAGTCCAGCGTTTCTCATGATGTACTCTGCATATGAGTTAAATAAGCAGGGTGACAATATACAGCCTTGACGAACTCCTTTTCCTATTTGGAACCAGTCTGTTGTTCCATGTCCAGTTCTAACTGTTGTTTCCTGACCTGCATACAAATTTCTCAAGAGGCAGGTCAGGTGGTCTGGTATTCCCATCTCTTTCAGAATTTTCCATAGTTTATTGTGATCCACACAGTCAAAGGCTTTGGCATAGTCAATAAAGCAGAAATAGATGTTTTTCTGGAACTCTCTTGCTTTTTCCATGATCCAGCGGATTTTGGCAATTTGATCTCTGGTTCCTCTGCCTTTTCTAAAACTAGCTTGACCATCAGGAAGTTCACGGTTCACATATTGCTGAAGCCTGGCTTGGAGAATTTTGAGCATTACTTTACTAGCGTGTGAGATGAGTGCAATTGTGCGGTAGTTTGAGCGTTCTTTGGCATTGCCTTTCTTTGGGATTGGAATGAAAACGGACCTTTTCCAGTCCTGTGGCCACTGCTGAGTTTTCCACATTTGCTGGCATATTGAGTGCAGCACTTTCACAGCATCATCTTTCAGGATTTGGAATAGCTCAACTGGAATTCCATCACCTCCACTAGCTTTGTTCGTAGTGATGCTTTCTAAGGCCCACTTGACTTCACATTCCAGGATGTCTGGCTCTAGGTCAGTGATCACACCATCGTGATTATCTGGGTCATGACGATCTTTTTTGTACAGTTCTTCTGTGTATTTTTGCCACCTCTTCTTAATATCTTCTGCTTCTGTTAGGTCCATACTATTTCTGTCCTTTATCGAGCCCATGTTTGCATGAAATGTTCCATTGGTATCTCTAATTTTCTTGAAGAGGTTTCTAGTCTTTCCCATTCTGTTGTTTTCCTCTATTTCTTTGCATTGATCTCTGAGGAAGGCTTTCTTATCTCTTCTTGCTATTCTTTGGTACTCTGCATTCAGATGCTTATATCTTTCCTTTTCTCCTTTGCTTTTTGCTTCTCTTCTTTTCACAGCTATTTGTAAGGCCTCCCCAGACAGCCATTTTGCTTTTTTGCATTTCTTTTCCATGGGAATGGTCTTGATCCCTGTCTCCTGTACAGTGTCACGAACCTCATTCCATAGTTCATCAGGCACTCTATCTATCAGATCTAGGCCCTTAAATCTATTTCTCACTTCCACTGTATAATCATAAGGGATTTGATTTAGGCCACAGCATATAATTAGTAGCAAATTAAAAGAAAGTGATTCCCTGGTAGCTCAGTGGTGAAGACTGCTTGCCAGTGCCAGGGACATGGGTTTGATCCCGGGTCCAGAAAGATCCCACTTGCTGTGTAGCAACTAAGCCCACGTGCTCTAGAGCCTAGAACCAGCAACTAATGGAGCCCACACGCCCTAGAGCCTGTGCTCCGCAACAACAGAAGCCACCACAATAGGCGCACGCACGGCAACAAAGAGGAGCCCCTACTCACCACAACTAGAGAAAAGCCCACTCAGCAACAAAGATCCTGCACAGCCAAAAGTAAATAAAAGGGGAAAGAGAATCTTTTAGAAGCAAAAACACTGATAACAATGAGAATTGACACAGATAGCAAGAGAAGAGAAGGAAAAAAAAAGGCTTGCCATTGAAAATTGCAGCATTTTGGGCTAGAAGGAAGAGGAGCAAACAGTATTAACTATATATATTCTAGACTTTGGGGTCCTCACTGTTTACCTAGACAATTAAGTTCACAGAACTTCCTCTGAGTAAGCAAAAATCTGGTTAAATGGTACCTTAAATGTGTGAAATATTTTGAGATTTATAAAACATTTCACCTTTACTTTATCTTACTGTATCCTGTGACCTAGGCAGGCAGGTAGTGTCTACTCACAGGTGACAGACTCTGCCTTAGAGATAAAATAGTTTATTTACAAGGTTAGTCTTAATGACCCTTGTGTGTGTATGTGTGCTGAGTCACTTCAGTTGTGTCTGACTCTGTGATGCCATGGACGGTAGCCTGCCACACTCCTGTGTCCATGGGCTTCTCCAGGCAAGAATACTGGAGTGGGTTGCCATGCTGTCCTCCAGGGGTCTTCCCTGCCCAGGGATCAAACCCATGTTTCCTGTGGCTCCTGTACTGCAGGAAGATTATGCTGAGCCACTGGGGGAAGCCCTAATGACTCCTTGTTATGGTCTTTTCACTATATTATCCATAGGAAATTAATGCTATCTTTTTGAATAATCTCTATTTGAAACAGAATGAAAATGTTTTGCACTTAATTTGGTAACTATCTGGAAAAATACTCAAAGTGGAACATTCCTATGTTTCTCCTCAGCTGAGGTTTTACCATACTTTTACCACACTGGTTAGGATCAGTACTCACATAATAGTTTGGAAAGAGAAAGTTCAACATGATTTGAAGCAGGCAAGCAAGACTTTGGCCTGACATACCTGGAGGTAGCTCACATCTTTGGTGCATTTCTTTCTTTCTCTACCTACTATATACTATGTGTCAGGCATTATGACTTAAGTGCTGGGGATACAAAGATAAAAGACAAGCTTCCTTCTTTAGATTTAAGTGGTAAGTACCTTTGAAAAATCCAAATGGAAGTATCCACTAAGCAATTATAAAAGTGAGTTTAGAGCTCAGGAGAAAGACTGAGATTGAATAGCAATAGTTTATGGTGAGCCACATATATATAGTTACCAGAATTGTTGGTGTGTATTATCTTGACCAATGATGGTGTGTAGAGCAAGGTAAAGGAAGCTAAGGATATTACCCTTCGGAACACTAATATTTAAGGAGAGGTCAGAAAGGCTGAGAAAGAGACCATATCAATAGAAATGAAGCCATTCATTCGCTTAAAAAACATATCTATTAAGTCCCTAGTCTTTGTTGAAAGAAAGAACTCAGGAGGCAAAAGAGAGCATTTCAAGGAAGGACAGATTAATTTGGCCAAATGTCATAAAGAGGCCAAAAGGATAAAGACTGAAAAGCTGTTAATCGAATGTGACAAGGAGGTCATCAGTGACCTGGATGAGAACAATTTCAATGGCGTGATGGGGGCCAAAATGAAAATAATTGGCAAATGGGGAAATGGATGCAGCAAGAATAGATGACTCTACAAATTAAGCTATGAAGGAAAGAGAGAAATTGAGTGATGGCTAAATAGAGGCAAGGATCAAGGGAAAGTTTGCTGCTGCTGCTGCTGCTAAGTCACTTCAGTCGTGTCCGACTCTGTGCTGCAACCCCATAGACAGCCGCCCAGCAGGCTCCCCCGTCCCTGGGATTCTCCAGGTAAGAACACTGGAGTGGGTTGCCATTTCCTTCTCCAATGCATGAAAGTGAAAAGTAAAAGTGAAGTCGCTCAGTCGTATCCGACTCCTAGCGACCCCATGGACTGCAGCCAACCAGGCTCCTCCATCTATGGGATTTTCCAGGCAAGAGTACTGGAGTGGGCTGCCATTGCCTTCTCCAAGGGAAAGTTTAGAGTTGTTTTTTTTTTTTTTTCTTTTCATCATGGGAGATATTTGAGCATGTATATATGCAGAGGGGAAGATGTCAGTAGAAAAGGAGAGATTAGAAATAAAGAAGAAAGTATTTGAAAATATGTGGCATAAAAACTCTAAGGAGGATATACAGAATCAGATTTATTCAACCAATGTATTAACAGTTAATACCTGCAATGTGCCAAGCCGTATTGGAAACGCAAAGGATACAAAGGTGAGAGAGACATAGGTGGGCCCTGTGTGTGTGGACCTTACAGTAAAGCAGAATGGTGACCCTTAGACAAGCAGTATTGATGCCCCACCTGCTGGGATGAGACTGGTGTGAGGGGGCAGCTAAGTGAGTGTCTAGAGGGCAAAAGGTTGGTGAGACTCTCACTTTATTATCTCTGTTTTTCTCTGAAGAGGGATATAGATTCTGCTAAGATGAGCAAAGGTGGGCTTGATAAAGGACAGAAATGGTATGGACCTAACAGAAGCAGAAGATATTAAGAAGAGGTGGCAAAAATACACAGAAGAACTGTACAAAAAAGATCTTCACGACCCAGATAATCACGATGGTGTGATCACTCACCTAGAGCCAGACATCCTAGAATGTGAAGTCAAGTGGGCCTTAGAAAGCATCACTATGAACAAAGCTAGTGGAGGTGATGGAATTCCACTTGAGCTACTTCAAATCCTGAAAGATGATGCTGTGAAAGTGCTGCACTCAATATGCCAGCAAATTTGGAAAACTCAGCAGTGGCCACAGGACTGGAAAAGGTCCATTTTCATTCCAATCCCAAAGAAAGGCAATGCCAAAGAACGCTCAAACTACCGCACAATTGCACTCATCTCACACGCTGGTAAAGTAATGCTCAAAATTCTCCAAGCCAGGCTTCAGCAATATGTGAACCGTGAACTTCCTGATGGTCAAGCTGGTTTTAGAAAAGGCAGAGGAACCAGAGATCAAATTGCCAACATCCGCTGGATCATGGAAAAAGCAAGAGAGTTCCAGAAAAACATCTATTTCTGCTTTATTGACTATGCCAAAGCCTTTGACTGTGTGGATCACAATAAACTGTGGAAAATTCTGAAAGAGATGGGAATACCAGAACACCTGATCTGCCTCTTGAGAAATTTGTATGCAGGTCCGGAAACAACAGTTAGAACTGGACATGGAACAAGAGACTGGTTCCAAATAGGAAAAGGAGTACGTCAAGGCTGTATATTGTCACCCTGCTTATTTAACTCATATGCAGAGTACATCATGAGAAACGCTGGACTGGAAGAAACACAAGCTGGAATCAAGATTGCCGGGAGAAATCTCAATAACCTCAGATAGGCAGATGACACCACCCTTATGGCAGAAAGTGAAGAGGAACTCAAAAGCCTCTTGATGAAAGTGAAAGTGGAGAGTGAAAAAGTTGGCTTAAAGCTCAACATTCAGAAAACGAAGATCATGGCATCTGGTCCCACCACTTCATGGGAAATAGATGGGGAAACAGTGGAAACAGTGTCAGACTTTATTTTTCTGGGCTCCAAAATGACTGCAGATGGTGACTGCAGCCATGAAATTAAAAGACGCTTACTCCTTGGAAGGAAAGTTATGACCAACCTAGATAGCATATTCAAAAGCAGAGACATTCCTTTGCCAACAAAGGTCCGTCTAGTCAAGGCTATGGTTTTTCCTGTGGTCATGTATGGATGTGAGAGTTGGACTGTGAAGAAGGCTGAGCACTGAAGAATTGCTGCTTTTGAACTGTGGTGTTGGAGAAGACTCTTGAGAGTCCCTTGGCCTGCAAGGAGATCCAACCAGTCCATTCTGAAGGAGATCAGCCCTGGGATTTCTTTGGAAGGACTGATGCTAAAGCTGAAACTCCAGTACTTTGTCCGCTTCATGTGAAGAGTTGACTCATTGGAAGACCCTGATGCTGAGAGGGATTGGGGGCAGGAGGAGAAGGGGACAACAGAGGATGAGATGGCTGGATGGCATCACCGACTCGATGGACGTGAGTCTGAGTGAACTCCGGGAGCTGGTGATGGACAGGGAGGCCTGGCGTGCTGCTATTCATGGGGTCGAAAAGAGTTGGACATGACTGAGCGACTGATCTGATCTGTTCTGAAGATGAGCAAGGAAGCTCTGAGGAAAGGAACTTGAGAAAAGAAACATTTGAGACAGCTATTTGTAGGGGCTGGGAGAGGGTAATTTTCCTAGCTTGGAGATGCTGAACTTATAAAAGGCTCTAGTCTGTGGGACTGTGATTTTTTCCAGAAGACCCCGGAGAGTAGGAAGAAAGTCATCTGGGTTTGTCCTTTGAAACAGCTCTCAGATTCACCCATTTCTTTACATACCCAAAGCTACCATCCTTGTCTGACTGCCTCTCCCCTCGTCCTTGAACCTTCGTGTTTTCTTGCTAGAAGGTCTCCTTATCTTGCTAAAATAAAGTATTTTGTTGGTAATACCTTTATTCAAGAACTTGAAATGATGTCCTTTTCCTATCAAATTATTTTAACCTACTCACCTTGGTATTCCCGGCCTTCCATAGTTTGTCTCCCTCTTCCCCTGTCCTCTGCTAGTATATTCCTTAAATATCAAGTCACACAGGTCCTTTTGCTATCCAGGCTTCAGGCTCCTTGCTCACCAAGTAAAAGCTTTTGCTGAAGCTATGGTCTTTGAAACATTTTCTCCTTTCTTTTGCTCCAAGCCAACTCCCACCCAGGTTTTCCCTGGCCTCCATGATAAAATGTATCCAACATTTTCCCTGCAGTTATCCTGAAGGGCACTTTCTGTCTTTTCTTTCATTTAGGAATTATGTCCAATGTAACTTTGTGGTGGGGGGAGGGGGGAAGACTTTTTTGTTTGAGATTTGGTATTGCTTTTTAATCATTCAGTACATATAAGTCTTGTTTTAGTTCAAATAGATGGTGTTTTCTTAAACCCTCCAACCACATTCCACAGTAAATAATATTTGAAGTGCTTAATATTTACTGGATTGAATTGAGATTTTAGTTGGGCCCTAGAACTTCAAATGAGTTATGTCTTAATCCCCATTCACTATTCTATTCAATGAGAACATATTTTAATATTTGAGGATCTTAGTTTTCCAACCTGGGATCAATCCCACACTCCCTGAAGTGGAAGCACAGAGTCTTAACCACTGGACCTCCAGGGGAGATCCGGGGAGCACATTATACCGAAGCCCTGTACTAGGAACTGGGGACATTTCTTTCGACCTCCATGTGACTCTATATTCTGAGGCGTCTTTCTCCCAAAACAGCCCTGTCTGACCACTGACTTCCTTTGGACCCAAGAATACCCTGGCAGTTCACCTTGTGTAAGGAGAGTCCCATTGTTTCTGATTCTGTTTATCTCATTGATTCACCTTCCATCTCTGTTTCTGTGATTGTGTGTGTATATGTTTATGTCTGACATGACTGAGCGACTTTCACTTCACTTCATTTCACAGGTCAGTGATGCTATCCACCCTGATCTCAGTCCATTAAAGACTGTCCAGGAGTAGCAAACCCCTGCCTCTCCTTTCCTCAAGTCCAGAGACCAGGATGTGTATGTTTGTGTGTGTGTGTGCCCGCTCAGATAAACTATCCAATAATATCAATGTCTCCCATGCCACCCACTATCCTGGGAATTTTGAGAACGTCTTTTGTCCCAGACCCCACGCAGGGAAGAATCTTAGCAGGCAATACCAAGGTGGGAGCTAAGCAGAGCTGTCTGAAGTAGCTTCATTCTTCCTCCCCACTGACATTCCTGGAATCAAAGGGTCTTTATAGAGGGTGGGAATCGAGAAAAGGCAGTTTTGCTGTTTGGAGGGATGTCCAGGGCCCCCTGAGGAAAAATGGGACATCACTAATCCTTGTCTGTGGGGCAGTAAGGATATGTGGGGTTGGGGCCGCTGATTACTTTTCCTTTCTTTCAGGTCCCATGTTGCTCCTCTTTCTGTGTGACTCTGAATCAGTTTGTCCCAGTCTCCACATCTCTGTTTTGGCTTCAGCCCTACTCACCTGTCCTCTTCCATCAAGCAGCAGCCTAACTGCTGGCCACCCTGACTTCCTGGCTCCTTAGTTTCTGGCCTACTGGCCTAAGTACCTCTTGCTTTGATAGTAGGGATAGGAGGGGAGATGATGAAGATAAGGCAAATTCCTGGCGACATCTTCCTTTCCTTTTCCAGGCCTCAAGCCCTCAAATGCATGCTAGGTCTCCCTTACCCGAGTCGGGATGAACCAGAGGAGGCACATGAGAAGAATAAACGATTTGATGTAGAAAGAGTGGAGAGGAGGAATAGAGGTTTGGGGGCAGAGTAAGGGAGAGGTGTACCCAGGAGCAGGGGAGTCAGAGACATTGGAGAGAGAAAAGAGAGGGAGGGTCACGCCGGCTCTGACAGCCCAGCCCAGCCGAGGTCCTCGGGTTTCCTGTCTGTATCTCCTCCAAGCTGCTGTTTCTTCCTCTCTTGCGAGATTTCTTCCCCGGGCCTCTCCATGTTAAAGCGTGTGACCCCTCCTCTGACCGGGCCTCAGCGACTGTCCGTGGATCTCGCGCCTGGCTAGGGTCTCCTGCTCAGCCTCCCGGCCAGGCCCTCTCGGTGGGCGGTGCTCCCGACGCCCCTCCTCCTCCGAGAACTATTGGCGGAGAGGTGTCGAGAAGGCGGTGTCTAACCGGACTCCGAGAGCCCGATTAGTAATGGGGACCCCGAGGCGGGCCGGAGGCGGGTCCGGTCGGGAGGCGGGCGGGGCGGCTGGGGCCCGGCCCAGAGCTCCGGGCGGTCGCATTGTTTTCCTCCGCGGAACCGCGGCGGGAGTGGGGTTTGCGACTGGGATCCAGGACTCGCGCGACCTGTCAGCGCCCGGCAGCCCAGATCCAAGCTCCATCCAATTCGGACATTCACCACATCTCACTGGGGCCCCAACCGATTGAGAACTCGGGGCGGTGCGCGGCCGCTGCTCGACCGCTGCGATCTCTCTCCCGCTGACCCGGATCTCGGAGCAAGTATCCTGGAGTAGGGCTGAGGCTGCAGGGAGGCGGGGAGGATCGGGGCGCCGAAGGCTGGGGGTAAGCTTCGAAGTGCCAGAGGGACCCGGGAGGGCGCCAGCGCTCTGTCGTGCTTGGATGACGGAGAGGGTCAGCGGAGTTGGGGTGAACCGAGGGAAGAGGGGAGCCCCGCTACGGCACTGTGGGGCGCAAGGTCTGGGCGCCTCTTGTGACCTGGCTTCTCCGAGTCGCGTCCCTCGCATTGAAGAGCGCGAAAGGCATTATTTGAGGCGCGCATCATACAGAGGGTGGAAAACCTGGTCTCTTGCCTCTCCAGCAGAAAGATTAAGGCTTCGAGACCCGTGGGGAACCGGACCCTCGCGTTTCCCCTGCAGGGAAGGGAAGGAGAACGCGTCGCTCCAGACTTTGATGCTCCGGCTGCACCTCTGTCATTGTGCTAGCGGGAGTCTGAGCACCTCCCAGCGGGGCTGACTTGATCATAGAGTCGGGAATGGGCCCAGAGGAACATTAGTCCTAGAGCCCATAACCTTCCTTCACCCCACTTGCCCAGGGGCTTTGTTAGACCTTGGTCTCCCAAGGCGGAGAGCCCGGCTGACGATTGCATCTCCAGCCCGCGGACCCCGCTCTGCGCTGGCCGCAGGCCCGCCCTCCTCGGTTCCAAGCCTCTGGCCCTGTTTCCCTGGCCTCGGAGACCCGCCTCCGCTCCCAACCCCCGCTCCCATCCCTGTTCGATCTGCGCCTGCAGGCCCCTCCAGCCCCTCCTCCCGCTAACGTGGCTCTGGGACCCGGTCCCGGCCCAGACTCTGCTACCCGCCCCTCTCCGAGCCCCAGATCCAGTGAGGGGGAGACACGTCGAGCCCCTGGCCTCAGGCCCACCTCAGGCGAGGCTCTAGACACCTGGATTATCCTCGTTCGGGGCTGGGTGGGAGGGAAGGTAGGGACCAAACCTGGGGCTGATAGCTAAGGGTGAGGGGAACTGTCTTGGAGAAGGGAAGGCGCCTGTTCCCTGAGACTCCTTGGTGCGCCCCCCACCCCCACCCCATCCTTAGAGGAACGTGGACTGGGGCAGACGACCAGCCCGAAGGCTTCCTGCTATTGTCCCCAGCCGGGTCTCTTCTCCCTGCCTTCCCCAGCCCCCTGCTAGAATCTGGCTATGACCCTGGCCACTCCCCAGAGGTGGCTGCAGGGCCAGGAGGAGAGAGAAGGGCTGTTTCTTCTTCCCAGCAAGGGGAGAACCTAGGAGGGGGAGAAAGAGCTGGCCGGGCCTCCCCCATTTGCTCCAAATGGGGGGTGTGAAGCAGCTGGGACTGGTCCTGGCAGGGTAAGCCTTTCCCCAAGCCAGGCATTGCATGGGGGCAACTCAGATGCTGCTCACTAAAATCATCTATGGGAAGACCTCTTAAAGACAGCATAGTTAAGTCTGGGGGGCCAATGCAATGGCCAACCAAGTGTTTTCAGAGGCTGGACTAATCCAGTCTAAAGTGGAGGGTAGAGTGGAGAGAGATAGGGTGGGAGGGAGGCAGGGCCTACTCTGAGGGAAGGAAGGGGCTTGGTATTAGAGCATATTGCTTAGGGATGAAGAACATGCAAATGATATGCAAATTAGCCTCTATTGTCCCCAGCTAGGGTGCTTTTGCTAAGAGGGCTGCTGGGTTCTGAAGGTTTTCATATGGGAGTGGTCAGCATGCCCTCCAAACTCTCCCAATCACCCCTTTTCCCAAGACTGGTCCTGAAGTTCCAGGATTTTCTGGGTAGGGTCCAGCCCCAGCACCTGCCCTTGTCCTCACAGCTCTAGGCATGAATGGCCAGCACCTTTGTAATCAAGCTCAATGTCAATGTGTCCCCCAGTTCCAGGGCAGCATCTCCCCTACCCTAGCCTCATTAGACTTCTCCTGATGTTCACATTTACTTTTAAGGGATGTGGTAAGGAGGTATAATTCAGTCTCTTCCCTCCTTCTGTCCCTTCTTCCATCAGGTCAGAGGTCTCCTATCCCCCTCAAACCCCCACAGGAGTCACCACCCCAGGTAAGGAAAGGGCAATAGCCCCTGAGGGCAGGGGATGGAAGTAGGCATGGCCTGGGAACAGAAGAGGGTCAGATCATTCTCCCCACTTGCCTGAGACTGAAGTTGTTTCCTGGGTGAAGATACCAGTTGCCCAGGGCAACTTGGGGGGGGGCAGGAGGGGGAGGATAGGAGACAAGCTGTGTCCCTTTCTCTTCCCCTGGGAGCAGCACCATCCGGAACCGTGGGGCGGGGTGCGGGGAGGGGATGGTGGCAGAGGGAGGCTTGGCCTTTCAGCACCAGAGGGTCGTTAGCTAGCTGACTGCTCTGCCCCTGGGGAGGGGGTCATCATTAGGTGCTCCTACCCCTTCCCCTCCTCCAGCTCTCTTGGGATCCCATCTGACGTCAGCCTCCCCATCAATGACGCTGGATTGGGCGTGGGGTACATTTGGGTCCTGGCTCCAAGAGTGGAGATGTGGGGGAAATGGAATGGGGGAGGCCTGGAAGCCCAGGGTCTCTTCTTCGGGGAACATGGCAGGACAGGCAACTGAGGATTAGTGTAGGATAACTGTCTGTTCATGGAAAGGAGGGAGTCTCACCCTTGCTGACCTGATTTCCTGGGCTTACTCAGCCCCTCACTTCAATATCAGGGGAAGGCAGGAAGCTGGTGTCCACCTCCCACTGTGGGTTCTAGCCAGGGTCAGCTTGGCTGGGGAAGGCCGATGGAGGCTGATGGGTGGGAAGGAGGGCTGTCTTACAGTCCCTTCCACCATATCTTTCTTTTCCTGGACTTTGGGCTACAATCGCCTGCCTGTCATTGAATTATTTACATTTTCATTCCACGGCAGCCCAAAGAGGGAAGGAAGGGAGAGAGGGACATATTCAATCATATCTCCTCACCAGTATAGCCCCTTCTATGACTGGCTCCTCACAGGGGGTGGGTCCGCTCTTCTACAAATTGAGCACATGCAAGGTTTCTTAGGAGTTGGGGAGGGAACAGGGGGCTAGGGAGGCTGGGAGGGGGCACAGTGGTCGGGCAGACAGCTGCAGCCAGAGCTAAATTTAGCCTCTGATCTGGCTTTGATGCAGATTCATTTTTGGCTAAGACAGTCCCCCTCCCCCACTCTCTCCCTACCCAGCTTCCCCCTAGCAATGGAAAGGGCCCTAGAAGCAGGAGCTTAGACCAGGGCAAAGACCCCTGGGCTGCCTCCCCAACTCTATTCTTCCTCAGCCCTAAACAGGACAATGGCTGCCTCACAGCTGCCTCTACCAAGGCACGGTGCCTAAGTTGCTCCCAGGGTGCCATGGGGGTCTGTGAGGGAGGGGAGGCAGACATGATATCCTCTTCCTCCCCCACCCCCGGTGCCAAGGAATCACTATTTATAATTTTAAGGCTTCAGTGTCTAATTATAGCTGAGACAAGGTTAGCAAGAGGGGGCCAGGAGGTGTCACCTACCAAATGTCCCAGGCCCAGTCAGGAGAGAGGAGGAAAGGCTGAGTGAGAAGGCTGGGGGGAGGGAGCGGGCGTATCCTGTCCTTACCTGGGGTCACACTGGCAGGCTTCACACCAGCCAGTTGGGGCCAGTTGGAGAAGGAAGGGCCTTGAGTGACAGTGACAGCTGGCTGGCACTGAGGCAGTGCCAGAGATAGGATTCTTTACCCTTCTCCTCAGGGTCTTCTGGGGATAGACCTGGGAAGGAGCCCTCCTGCTTCAAAGGTGGAGGACGTTTGGCCTCTTCGCCCACTTCTGTCTTCTCTTTCAGGGCCAGCATATGGGTGAGGGGGCAGCCCCTGGGGCCTGAGCTGCCCCACACAGGATGCCCCGCGCCCCCCACTTCATGCCCTTGCTGCTACTACTCTTGCTGCTCTCAATTCCACACACACAGGCTGCATTTCCCCAGGACCCTCTCCCTCTACTGACCTCTGACCTGCATGGTGAGTTCTTGGCACCCTGGCCCTCTATGTGAGCTCAGCACTCAGTCTTGGCAATGAGACACCGAGACCTTTTATGTGGGTGGCAAGCTGCAGGAGGGCTCTCGGTCTCAAGGAAGCTAAGAGTTGACAGGAAAGGGGAGCAGATAGGTGGAGTGGCACAGAGGCCAGTCACTTCTCATCTGTGGGCCAACTTTCTTCACTTCCAGGCAGCATTGTTCAGTAATAAAGAACATGGACTCTTGGTCAGACCAAACCGTGGCAGGTTCAAATTCCTGCTGCTCACTTTATAAGGAGTTATTTAACCTTCTTTGCCTCAGTCTCCTCATCGGCAAAATGAAGATAATAATTGTATTCTACCAGGAATTCCCTGGTGGTCCAGTGCTTTCACCACAGTGACCACAGGTTCAATTCCTGCTTTGGGAACCAAGATCCCATGGGCCATGAGGCATGGCCAAAAAATAGTATTTTACCTCATAGAGTTATTTAGGGATTAAATGAGGTAATACAGGTAAAGTGCTAAGAACACTGTCTGGCACAAAGTAAATGATGTATATGTGTTTGCTATTATTATTAGCTACAAAATGAAGGCTTGGGACTAATTCAGTGGTTCCCAACACCTCTTACCTCCCTCTCCACCACTTTATCACCACCACATCTAGGTCCGTCACGGCAGGACCTACCGAATGTCCCAGGCCCAGTCAGGAGAGAGGAGGAAAGGCTGAGTGAGAAGGCTAGGGGGAGGGAGCAGGCTTATCCAGTCCTTACCTGGGGTCACACTGGCAGGCTTCACACCAGCCAGTTTGGGCCAGTTGGAGAGGGAAGGGCCACCGTCCCACCGTGACAGACCTTGCAGATAGATCTATTTGCAGCTTCCTGTTATATATGTAGAATTTAGAGTAATTTTAAGGTTGAAGGAATGGCAGTTAGGTTATTGAGAGTAACTGTTGGGGGATAGGTAAGAGTAGCAAACACTTCCATGTGCCAGACAGCGTTCTAATCACAGTACAAATGTTAAATCATCTCTCCCTGAACTCTGGGCTCCCTCTGAACACTGATGACTGTGGTCTCCATGATCAGGCCAGGTGGATGCTGGAGTTGGTTAGAGGAGGCAGAAAGCTTGGAGGATTGAGGTGGTCTGTGAACAGCCTTGAGGGAAGAGTGCAAAAGGAGGGCTGGGAGAGATGGGGTGAGGAAATGGTCTACGTGGGACAGCATACAATGTGGAAAGAAAGGGAATTGCTGGCCCTAAGGCAGATCTAAGAACTGGGTTGGGCTCAGCTCTGAACTCAGACAGGCCTGGATCTGAATTGGGGTCCCTGCCACTCCCAAGCTAAATGAGCTCTGCAAATTTCTTATTGGCTTTAAGCCTCAGGTTCCTCATCTGTAACACAGCACCAACCTACTTCATAGGGTTGCTGTCTGAAATGAGACAATGCCGCTCAAGTGCTAACACAGTGCTTGGCAGAGGTGAAGTGCTCCGAGTTAGCTGATATTGTATTTAGTCTTCTTAATACCTTTATTAACATGCCCAGGGCTGGGTTTCCTCTGGCTGGGATGTTGAGGGAGTGTTGTGTCTGAGGGCGTCAGCACCCGCCTCTCTGTGCCTTCTAGGTATTTCTCCATTATCCTGGTTCCGGGGCCTGGAGGATGATGCTGTGGTTGCAGAACTTGGGCTGGACTTTCAGAGATTCCTGACCCTGAACCGGACCTTGTTAGTGGCTGCCAGGTAAACTGGCTGTGGCACCATTGTGGGGCTGCCAGGCCTGTTTCCAGGCAGGCACGGGACCTGCATGGCCACTGCCACATCTTGAAGAGGACACGTGCAGGTGTACAAGCCCTGGGGTTTGGACATGTTAGGACCCAGAACATAGCTGCCAAGGTGTGGATTCAGGGGAGAAGATGGGGCAGGAGGTCTACACTATTTGTCCCCAAGCAGCTGAACATGGACTAGGTGGGGACACGGGAGTTCAAGTGGGGAGCCATGGCTTGGCTCTGATCCCTCCTTGCTTATCCCTTCAGGGATCACGTTTTCTCCTTTGATCTTCAAGCCCAAGAAGAAGGGGAGGGGCTCGTGCCCAACAAGGTGAGGGGCTGTGTGGGAGGAGGTTGAGGCATGGAGATGAGGCTGGAAAGGTCTAACGGCGATCCAGGGGGTGGGAAGAAGACTCCAAAAGGGAACCACAATGTGCGGTGGGTCCAGGCTGTGCCACGACTGTCCCTCTTCTACTTTTCCCTCCAGTATCTAACATGGAGGAGCCAAGACATGGAGAACTGTGCCGTGCGGGGCAAGCTGACGGTGAGGAGTGGGATGAAAATCTTGAGGGTAGGAGATGATCCAGCCTGCAGGCTCTGTCCAACTGACCCTCCACCTACCCAAATCTCCGCTACTTCTCTTATCTCAAGTCACAGAGGAAAATACACAGGAAAGGGAATTGATGATTTTTAGCTTCCTTTACACATCTCACACAAAAGAAGAGCAAGGCTCTGAGAGGCCAAAGAACTTGCCTAAGACCCCAGGACTAGTAGTAAATAGCTTCTTTGAAAGTTTACCCCCTACTGCTCTAACTGGCTCAAGGAGGATAACCCTACTTCCATGCCCCCTGTCCCAGTCCCAGGGAGCCCTGTGGCTGACCTAGAATTCTGGATTCTCTAGGACGAGTGCTACAACTACATTCGCGTTCTCGTGCCCTGGGACTCCCAGACGCTCCTTGCCTGTGGAACGAACTCATTCAGCCCTGTGTGCCGCAGCTATGGGGTACAAAGGCGGGGGGGGGGGGCATCAGGATGGGAGCAGGAGGAGAACTCAAGCTGGGCAATCAGTTTGGTGGGGATGGACAAGCAGGGGGTGGGGGATGGGAGTGCTCTGGGTGGAGGGTCCGGAAGAGGTGGGGCAAGGAGGCAAGGGGACGTGAGGAAGTGGGCTATGGAGCCAGACTTGCAACACCCTGAGTGTTCCAAGAACCTGTTCCTTCTGCCTCCAGATAACTTCGCTGCAGCAGGAGGGTGAGGAGCTGAGTGGGCAAGCTCGATGCCCCTTTGATGCCACCCAGTCCAACGTGGCCGTGTTTGCAGGTGTGCACCTGGGCATGTGAGAAGCAGGCATGTGGCTGCCATGTTAGCCCCTTCCCCAGTTTGGTCTTTCCTGCATGCTCCTGAATCAGGGGTGAGGTAGGGGCCAGGGTCAGGCCAAGGTAGGGGTGTGGGAGGCCCAAGAAGAGCCAAGATACAGATCCCTGAGCCCCCCTGATGCCACCCTACCCACCCCTCCAGAGGGCAGCCTGTACTCAGCCACAGCTGCAGACTTCCAGGCCAGTGATGCTGTGGTTTACCGAAGCCTTGGGCCTCAGCCCGCGCTCCGCTCCGCCAAGTACGACTCCAAGTGGCTCCGAGGTCAGGGTGGGCCTGGGGGAGGGAGGCTGCTCTTGGGGAGGAGGTGCAGGGGGAGGGCTGCAGCAGGCAGGTGGTGGTAATTGTGTGCAGGTGTGCTAAGGGGAAAGGCGGCGTGGGATCAGGAGATTCTGGACAGGTACAGATACTTTTCCATACTGTTCCTGTCACTCCCCACTCAGAGCCACACTTTGTCCACGCTTTGGAGCATGGAGACCATGTCTACTTCTTCTTCCGAGAAGTCTCTGTGGAGGATGCCCGGCTGGGGAGGGTAAGGCGGTGGGCAGTGGGGGTGGTAGCTAGAGGCTTCTGCTGGCTCCTAGGAGCCAGACATTTGGGGAAGAGCTCCTGGCTGGGCTCTGAGCCCCACCGCGGAGCTGCCCTCAGGCCTCTGTCCCCTCATCCTGCTGTCCCTCACCTTGACCCGGACTGACCAACCACATCACATCCTTCCTTAGCTGTGCCCCTGACATTGGTCTCTTGGTACTCTAACCCCACCAAACTGCTCTCACCCTGCTGGCCGGGGCTCTCGCTGACCTCCATCCTCCCTGGCTCTCCCGGCAGGTACAGTTCTCCCGTGTGGCCCGTGTGTGTAAGCGCGACGTGGGTGGCTCACCTAGGGCCTTGGACCGCCACTGGACATCCTTCCTGAAGCTGCGGCTCAACTGCTCTGTCCCTGGAGACTCGACCTTCTATTTTGATGTCTTACAGGCCTTGACAGGGCCTGTGAACTTGTATGGTCGCTCTGCTCTCTTTGGGGTCTTCACCACCCAGACCAATAGGTTGGTACTAGACTAGTCAATGTAGCCCAGTCTGTCCCCTTCCCTCCGCGCCCCCCAGCAACAAAGATCATCCTGCAGAGCCTACTGATGAGGGTGGTGAGGGGAAGCTCCATTTTCCTTGTACTTTCCTTGCATGGCCCCCAGGGGCTGCCCCGCTCTCTCAGGCTCTCCCCTAAGATGGTACGTGAAGGGGGGCGGCCAAGTCTTACCTGGGAGGCGCTCTGCTGTCCCTTCTAACACCTAGCCCACATCGTTCTCTGGCTCCCTCAGCATTCCTGGCTCTGCGGTCTGCGCCTTCTACCTGGATGATATCGAGCGTGGGTTTGAGGGCAAGTTCAAGGAGCAGAGGAGTCTGGATGGGGCCTGGACCCCTGTGTCTGAGGACAGGGTCCCCTCCCCCAGGTACCAAGGATGGGGGGCTTTGGTGGAGGCAGAAGCAAGCAGTGTCTGCTCCCCAAATAAGTTCTGAGGAGAGGGCAAGGTGTCCAAGGCCTGGGGAGGGGGCTGTCATGGGTTGGCAGCAGGGAAGGGAAGCAGTAGTGTGAATGTCTGTGTGCAGATGGAACAAGAGGCCTCCTGGCCCTAGGGCAGGCTGCTGGGGCTTAGCTAGGCTCTGTAACCACCAGCTCCCTGTCCTAAGGCTGCCTCTTCCTATGTGTCCTCCAGGCCCGGATCCTGTGCAGGAGTAGGTGTGGCTGCATTGTTCCCCTCTTCCCGAGATCTCCCTGATGATGTCCTGACCTTCATCAAGGCTCACCCACTCCTGGACCCTGCCGTGCCACCTGCCACCCATCAGCCTCTGCTCACCCTCACCAGCAGGTATCAGGCTGAAAAATCCTGACCACTGCCATCCGCCCCTCACCCACTCTCTTTTTCTGACCCCACAAGATAAATCATATTAGTAGGAGGAAGAACCTATGAAAGTGGGAGGGACAGAGCTAA
This sequence comes from Bubalus kerabau, assembly GCF_029407905.1. Lineage (NCBI taxonomy): Eukaryota > Metazoa > Chordata > Mammalia > Artiodactyla > Bovidae > Bubalus > Bubalus kerabau. The sequence goes on from NC_073629.1 coordinate 20,476,275, forward strand.
GAAGGAAACCCTGGGCTGGGGGAAGGGCAGAGAAGGGGTATCCAGGTCCTTGAAACACTCAAGCTTCCACGGGTCAGGCTGTCCTGACCCGAGGCCTATTCCTCCAGGGCCCTACTGACCCAGGTGGCTGTGGATGGCATGGCTGGTCCCTACAGTAACACCACAGTCCTGTTCCTTGGCTCCAATGATGGGACAGTGCTGAAGGTGCTGCCCCCAGGGGGGCAATCTGGGGGCTCTGAGCCCATTCTGTTGGAAGAGATCGATGCCTACAGCCCCTCCCGGTGAGCCCTTTGTCCAGCAGGCCCCCTGCAGAGCAGGGATGAAATGTGAGGTGGGAGATGGGGATATGGGGATGGGGTGGGGACTCCGATATTGGAAGTTATGGGGAAGAGAGAGGGACTTGGAGAGAAGATGACATTGTGTAGCACTGCAGGGTAGCCCCATGAGTTGTATTCAGTTGCTTGTATGCCTCCCCACCTTCTTTTCTTTACCTTACCCAGGGAAAAAGGAGCCTCACCTGCTCCACCTCTGACTCCCTCTGGCCTCACCTTAGGTGCAGCGGGAAGCGGGCAGCCCAAACAGCACGGCGGGTCATAGGGCTGGAGCTGGACACTGAAGGTCACAGGCTCTTTGTGGCTTTTTCTGGCTGCATCATCTACCTCCCTCTTAGTCGGTGTGCCAGGCATGGGGCCTGTCGGAGGTGAGAGGGACTTGAGGCCAGGCTCCCTGGGCCTGCAGGCACAAAGGCATTGGGGGTGGCAGGGAAATGCAGGGGATGGCTGTGTGCGGTGGGATGTCCACAAGCATCCTGCAGGTGGGCAGTCACCAGGGACAGGACTAGGGATTGGTGTGGATAGGATGGGAGTATCAGGCTAGGAGCCTCCTGCAGGCCAGGGTGAGAGTGAAAGAGGCAGGGGAATGGACTGTGATTAGAGTGGAGGGTCCCAGCCTCATATGACTCAGTTTTCCCTAGGAGCTGTCTGGCTTCTCAGGACCCATACTGTGGATGGGACAGCTCCAGAGGCTGCGTGGATATCAGGGCACCTGGTGGGTAAGTGAGGGGCTCCTGGATCTCCTGAGGAAAAAGCTCCCCACTACTAAGAGAGGAGGCTGAGGGCTAGGGTGGGGGAGGGGACAAGAGGTATACCTGCACTGAGCCACCTCCATTTCCTCCTAGGATTGATGTGGATCCAACCGGTAACCAGGAATCCATGGAACATGATGACTGCCAAGGTAAAAAGGGCAAAGGCAGCTGTATCCATTGTTGAGCATGGCTCTGATGGCCATAGACACCATCCCAGGTGTGGGCTTTTGTCCTCTCCTTCTGTGGCACGGTCATGCCCATCAGTTCCTCATGAAGCCTCCCCCCACCTTCACCCTTTCTCTCCCTGTTTCATAGATGGAGCTACTGGGAGTCAGTCTGGTACAGGGGATTCCACTTATGGTGAGTTCTGTTGTCTCAACTTCACCATGGTCAGCCCATACTCACCCAAGTTCATGCCCCATGGCAGCAGCAGACCAGCACCCTGGACACTCTGAGAGAGTCTCAGAAAGGGCTAACATTCTAAGTATCTAGCATATAGCTCAGTGCTTGGCACATAATAGGATGCCTAATAGATAGTTTTTGAACAAAGAAATGAAAGAATGCCTTGCATGTAAGCCCTTCCCCATTCCCAGAGGAAAATGAAGGCTGTAGTTCTGGACTTCTGGGTTCCAAAGGGGGTGGGGGACCCGCTGAGGGTATCAGAGGTGGAAAACAGGAGTCTCACTGGCTCTGACCTGGTCTCTGTCATCAGTGCTTCTGAGTCCTGGCCCTTCCCCTGAGACCCCCAGCCCCCCCAGTGATGCCCACCCCCGGCCCCAGTCTTCCACTCTTGGAGCTCACACTCAGGGTAAGGGGGCTGGTGGGGAGGGACAGGAGTGAAGTGTGGAGCTGCCGATTCTTGACGAATTCTAAGCCCCTCACTGATCATTGTTTGGTGTTCACTAATAATGCCTGTTTGGAGCCTCCCCTCCCTTCCTCTCCCCAGAGCTGGCCCTCCCAGTCCCGCCTCCTTCAGCACGGGCAGAGTTTGGCAGTTGCTCTTGGCATGGCTACAGAGGCCGGAGCTGGGATGGGACTCCCCAGGCCCAGGCTCTAGCTTGTGTGTGAGGGTGGTTGGGTGGGCTGTGTGTTGAGGGGCCAGGGGAGGAGACTCCTGAAGAGGGTCAAGGCTGTGTCGGAGTGAAAGCAGAGCAGCAGTCGGAGAGAGGGACACTTTGGAGCTTGCCTTCCCGCTGGCCTACCTTCGCTGAGCCTCCATCTCTCCTCTCTCCCGGTTGGCAGGCGTGCGCCGGGACCTCCCTCCAGCCTCAGCCTCCCGCTCAGTCCCCATCCCACTCCTCCTGGCCTGTGTGGCCGCGGCCTTCGCTCTGGGCGCCTCGGTCTCTGGCCTCCTGGTCTCCTGCGCCTGTCGCCGAGCGCACCGACGGCGGAGCAAGGATATCGAGTCTGCAGGGATCCCACGTCCTCTCTCCCTTCGCAGCTTGGCCCGGCTGCATGGGGCGGGCCCAGAGCCGCCGCCGCCTTCCAAGGACGGAGAGGGGGCCCAGACGCCGCAGCTCTACACCACCTTCCTGCCTCCCCCCGAGGGCGTACCCCCGCCGGAGCTGGCTTGCCTGCCTACCCCGGAGTCCACGCCAGAGCTGCCGGTCAAGCACCTCCGCCATGCTGGAGGTCCCTGGGAGTGGAACCAGAACGGGAATAATGCCAAGGAGGGCCGGAGCCGCGCCCGGGGCGGGAACGCGGCGGGTGGCCCCGCGCCGCGCGTGCTGGTGAAGCCGCCGCCGCCTGGCTGTCCCGGGCAGGCCGTGGAAGTCACCACCCTGGAGGAACTACTGCGCTACCTGCACGGCCCGCAGGCGCCCAGGAAGGAGGCCGAGCCCCCGGTCGCCGCCCCTTTCACCTCGCGGCCGCTGCCGCCCGAGCCCGCCCCCACCCTCTTTGCCGGCCCCAGCCTGCTGCCCCGGGACTGTGCCCCGCCTCGGAGACTGGACGTGCCCCCGGAGGGCAAGTGCCCGGCCCCCGCCGCCCGGCCTGCGCTCTCAGCCCCAGCTCCCCGGCTCGGGGTGGGCGGCAGCCGGAAGTTGCCCTTCTCCTCGCACCGTGCACCCCCTGCGCTGCTCACCCGAGTCCCCTCGGGAGGCCCCTCCAGGTACTCGGGGGGTGCCGGGAGACACCTCCTGTACCTGGGTCGGCCTGAGGGGCACCGGGGCCGCGCCCTCAAGAGGGTGGAAGGTCGAGAAGCCCCAGGGGCCCCTGAAGCCTCCCTTTGTCGGGCCCTCCTTGCAGGCGGCCGTCCCTGACGGCAGCCATTTTAACTTTTGAAGGGAGTTGCTTTAGGGCCTCAAGTGGGACCCTCGAGGCCCATGCCCTCAGAGGCCGTGAGCGTGGACGCGTCTCCAAGGACAGATGACCTCCCTCCCTGTTCCACACCTCCAGCCTTCCTAGACTCTGAGAGTCTCCCGAGGTCCCTGCCCGCCTCGGGTTTATTTATTGACTGCCGACTGTCTTGTCCCCCTGTCCTCGAGAGAGTGGGAGGTGAGAAGCTCGCCCCCTCAGTGAGCCAGCTTTTCGGGGGTAACTGGCACACTCCCACTCCCCCTCTCCCTCAGCCAAGCTGCCTTAACTCGCCCCTCCGGGCCTCCACAGACTGGGCCCCGGGCGGGCCGCACGGCGGACGGCCGGGGCTGAGCCACTCGCGTTGTGTACAGAGTCCTCGGGCCTCCTGGGACGTGCCTCCTCCTACTATGTAGGAGCCTCCGCTTCCCAATACAGCTGTGTCCCCGAGCCGCTGCCTGACTTTACTCACGGAGCGGGCGGGGCGGGACGGGAACCGGTCGGCTACTCTGAGCACCTTTGCTCCAGAATTTCTGCCTTCAACTTGGCCTTGACTCTCTCCCGAGTAATTGGGATGGCTGCAGTCCCACCGGGGTTAATCAGGAAAGGTTTCCTGAAGAAGGCAAGCGAAGAAATGGTGCGTGGAGATGAACCAGGGCCCAGGAGACCCCGGGTAGAATTTAGGTGGGGTTAGGGAGGGTACTCCAAGCCCGTTTCTGGATCGAGGTAAGATGCACTTTTTCGTAGAATGCTCGACAGGGCGGGAGAAGGGTATTTGGGGAGAAATAAAATGAAGCTGCAGTGTAAGTGACTGAAGTTTCGCATCAGGAAATCTTGTCAAAAGAGAATTTCGCTGGAAAAACGTGGGTCGCAAGAGAAGAAGGCTACAAAAAGAAAAACACCAGCAAAGGCTTCAGTCCTGGAGGAGTCAGGGGTTTGCCCCAACAGTTCCCTAAGGAGCAGTTACCCTTCACAGAGCCAGAGGGACGCCGAGAAGCATGATTTTTTGCGCGCATGCGTAGCCTCCCCTAGCGAATGCCCCTGCAACACTCCAACACCGCGCGCCAAAGATCAGCTAGCTTGTGTAGTGCGGTTCCTCTGGCCGGGGCTGGCTGTAGATACCTGTCCGTTACTCCCGGGGGCCAATGAGAGGGACGAACAGGATCTGGCCCGCCCACTACCTCGAGCTAAGGACACTTAAGGCCCTGAGCTGGCGGTGGCCGCTTTTGCGGATTTACAAGTCTGGCTTTTTACCGGCGCGTGGCTGGAGTATCCCACAGGGTTGGAGCCCTAGGCTTCCCTATCGCCGGCGCCGCCTAGAGGCCAGTCCACGCCTTGCAGCTAGAGAAATCTCGCCGGGCTCTCTCCCGGTTCCTTGCCTAAAAGGCTTGGGCAGGAATCCGCTTGGAACAGTTTGTTGAAGAACCGTGATATGGTTTCTAGCTCCGCCCTTTACTCTTTGTTATCCTGCAGAGTCAAAGATCCACCCCTTAGCCTTAGCCCGAAAACTGGGGTTGAGAGGCTCAAGTACGATAATGTATGAGAAAACTCTAAAGGAGAAAACATTGGTATCTTGTGATTATTTGTGAAAAAGTGAAGTTGCTCAGTCGTGTCCGACTCTGCGATCCCATGAACTGTAAGCCTACCAGGCTGCTCCATCCATGGGATTTTCCAGGCAAGAACACTGGAGTGGGTTGCCATTTCCTTCTCCAGGGGATCTTCCTGACCTAGGGATTGAACCCGGGTCTCCCGCATTGTAGGCAGACGCTTTACCGTCTGAGCCCTCCAAACTCAAAATTAGGATATTATTCCTATCTTTGCGATCTTCTTCTACTCAGCAATCTGTTTCCCTTTGTATCCCTACAAACTTCACTTAAAGATTTTCCCCTCAAGGTTTTTAAATGCTCTCTGAATACTTCTCACACCTTTGTTAGCTAGTTCCACCAAATTCGGCTGCCTTCGAGAATCTACCTTCTTTCTCCTTGAAGCTTGTTTACACCAGCTTGGAGAGGTCCTTTAGATCTCAGGTTTTTGTTGTTTTTTTTCCTCACCGGATGCCTTACTTAAACCGAGATTCTTTGAAATCATTGCTAGTTTCTAGATAGTAGAGGAGAGCAAGGAAGAAGTAAAGAAACTTTTCAGTCCCCTGACTTCATTATCCCTTTCAAACCAAGCCAGGACAAAGAAAAATTCTAAGACTGCAAACTTTCATAGCCCTCTGAGGGCAAATTCACACAAATTCTTCAGTTCAGCCCTGAAGGTGGTCACAAAGAAAGGGGTAAAATACCCTCAGGTTTCAATGTAGACCCCAAAGAGAAGTACAATAGAATTTTAACCTTGTGATTCTGCAGGCAGCTGCAATTTACAAAGTCCTGGTTTCAGTTTAATTGTGAAGGGTGTTCATTTATTAGTATTTCTAAAGGATGGCAACTTCTCTAGTCAAGAGTACCCAAGCTGTACTCTTGAGAACTTTCTCAGGGCTTGGGAAAGCAACTATGTTGCAGTGAGAGCAAACAGTCCTTGGACTCTGCCACTAAATAGTCTTGTGGGTGACCTTGGCAATTCAACTAACCTCTCTGTACCTCAACTTCTTTTGTAAAGTATGGAAATAAATATGCCAATAGGGGTTTATAAAACATTATATAAATATATAGGTTTAAATTAACTGCCTTGTGGGAAATAGTTGCTGCTGCTGCTGCTACTGCTGCTAAGTCACGTCAGTCGTGTCTGACTGTGTGCGACCCCATAGACGGCCCCCAACAGGCTCCTCCGTCCCTGGGATTCTCCAGGCAAGAATACTGGAGTGGGTTGCTATTTCCTTCTCCAATGCATGAAAGTGAAAAGTGAAAGTGAAGTCACTCAGTCGTGTCAGGTCTGACTATTAGCGACATACTCCTTTCCAAATGATTCTGTATTTTCAAGGTTACTGAAAGGAAATGGCAACCCACTCCAGAACTTATCCCAAATAGACTACTACCAAGAATGTTATTCATTAGCACATATGAAAAACCTCATCCTGACAGAGTAGTGAATAATAATTAAGGGTTGAATTGAAAGAAATTATCACTGACAACACAGGGATAAACATGATCCTAAATGAGAAATCTGCTGATAGTCTTTTTTTTTTTTTTTTTTTAGGATATTAGCTCAAACTTTGTCTTCAGAAAAAAACAAAATGTGCTAACAGGAGGATAAAGTTATCATCCTGAGGGATTTCTAAGCTGATTTCTCAGAGGCATCCTAGGAGGTTATGGAGAAACCAGGGCCCCAGTAGGCAGAGTCCATCAGCTTGTATAAAGCTTTGGGGACCTGAAACACAGAAGGTTCCACAGTCACAAAGCTTGAAAAGCTGTTCAGCATCTTTTGTAGCTAAGTCACAGGGGCCTGAGCTATTATTATCTCTCAGATTTATGTCTCCTTGATACCACTACCCTACCCTTGGGAACCTCACAGGTATGAGTCACTCTCTGTTACTTAAGCCAGCAGTTGACCCTTTAGAACTGTTGACTCATAAGAATTTAAGGTTACATGTATGAGAGTAAGATTGAAGTATATGGATAAAATATGAAATTTATGAATCCAAAATATCACCTGCTTTTACCAGGTGTATTAAGGTCCCAACAGAAAATAATTGACATGCTCAAAATAAGGGCTACTTTTTTTTTTTTTGAAGAACTACTTTTAAAAATTGTTGGCAAGGGATAGGTTAGTAACTGGAGGCTAGTAACAGCCTTACACCTGAAAGGACAAAGGGAGGTAGTGGTTACTGAGCCTTTGTGAGATAGCATTGAGAGGAGCAGTGGCCTTTAATCAAAGGAGTGGGGCCCAGGCGACCCCAAGGGAGGGAAACTGGGAAATCAATAGACTGATTTCAGTCATTTTTCTCCATCCTGTCTTCTGCCCAGAACTTCCTATTGACTGAATCCAACTGGAAGCCAAAGTGCAGGGAACCCATTGATGAAATTCATGCAGGTTAGCCTCACAGGGGGCATCCCAGGTGGCGCTAGTGGTAAAGAACCTGCCTGCCAATGCAGGATTCATTCCCTGGGCTGGGAAGATCCCTTGAAGGAGGGCATGGCAATCCACTCCAGTATTCTTGACTGGAGAATCCCACGGACAGAAGAACCTGGTGGGCTACAGTCCATGTGGTCGCAAAGAGTCCAACACAACTGAAACGGCTTCACACACACAGCCTCCCAGAATACAGAGCAAGATACAGGAAGAAGGAGAGTGATCTGAAAGAAATATAAAAATATCCAGCATACCTAGATATGAAGATCCATCCATTTCCCACAAGAAGGGTTATCTTTAACTCTCCCTGCTTAAGTGTTGCTGACCAGCAACTTTATGAAGATGCCTCCTAAGTTAGTTCAGAAGCAAATTTTACTTTGGGGATTTTGCAGGAAAGGCTGCTTGGAGAAGTTATTTCTCCTCAGTTTCTTTTCCTTTAAAAAAAATTATTTTATTTTTGGTTGCACTGAGTCTTGGTTGCTTCGTGCGGGCTTTCTCTAGTTTCAGTGGGTGTGGGCTCCTCTGTTTCAGCGCACAGGCTTGTCACTGCAGTGGCTTCTGTTGCAGAGAATAGGCTCTAGGCACATGGGCTTCAGTAGTTGCAGCACACGGGCTCAGGGGCTGCTGTACCTGTGCTTAACTGTTCCGAGGCATGTGTAATCTCCCCAGAACACAGATTCAACCCGTGTTGCCTGCATTGGCAGGCAGACTCTTATCCACTGTACCACCAGGGAAATCCACTTCTCCCATTTCTTAACTACAATTTGGGATGAGTTAAGTTGCCCAAAACTAAGTGAGATGGTATTGTGACTAAAGGACAAACTATAGAGAAAAAAAACACTAATAACTGTGTAGAAACAGGAGCTTTAGAAAGAAAAAAAAATATCCTTTAAGCTGAGAGACTTGGGGCAAAGTCACAGCCTGTTTTTTAGTATCTATATACTGAAGATAATACATACCTTGCAAGATAGGTATGCTTGTGTATATACAAAGTACCTAGCTCATTGATGGATATATAGCAAAACCTAAAAGCATGTTGCTGCTGCTGCTAAGTCACTTCAGTCGTGTCCGACTCTGTGCAACCCCATTGACAGAAGCCCACCAGATTCCCCCGTCCCTGGGATTCTCCAGGCAAGAACACTGGAGTGGGTTGCCATTTCCTTCTCCAATGCATGAAAGTCAAAAGTGAAAGGGAAGTCGCTCAGTCGTGTCCGACTCCTAGCGACCCCATGGACTGCAGCCCACCAGGCTCCTCCATCCATGGGATTTTCCAGGCAAGAGTACTGGAGTGGGGTGCCTATTTATGATATTGGCTTCTCTCTCAAATACCATTTTACTTTACAATAAGAACTTTCTTAAATTTTAGGACTGATTATGGGAGCAGAGTACAGCCCCATACCTAGCTTTTATTTATTTTGGCTGTACTGGGTCTTCTTTCCTGGGACCAGGCTTTCTCTGGTTGTGGTGAGTGGGGCTTCCTCTTTGTTGCGGTGTGCAGGCTTCTCATTGCAGTGGCTTCTCTTGTTACGGAGCGTGGGCACTAGGCACCCAAGCTGCAGTAGGTGCAGCACACAGGCTCAGTAGTTACGGGCTCAAAGTTGTGGTGCACAGGCTTAGTTGCTCTGAGGCATGTGGGATCTTCCTGAACCAGGGATCAAACCCGTGTCCCCTGCATTCGCAGGTGGATTCTTAACCACTGGACCATCAGGGTAGTCCCCCTCTATAGTCTTAACTAACTTACTGTTAGCTATCAGACATCTTGTGTAAACCCTGAGTAGGTGTAATTATCATGAGGCTGCTCACACTTCAGGCTTCTCTTGTATTTTCTACCTACTGATCTTGGAGTAGAGGGCTTACTTTTAGAGAGAGATTCAACAACACTTCCAGTTCCTTGCTTTTCAAAGCTTTTTAAATTTCTGTTTTTCTTTCGGCACCACAAAGACCCATATATCCATTTATGAGGTACCTGCCAGATGTACCCTATAGTTAATGTGTACACAGTATTATGTACCAAAAAGCAATTATCCACATGCAGCCTAATACATGGTAAGTGTTCAGTTTCCTAAATATTGACTTTGAGAGCTTACCTGGAGATTCTAATGTTGAATACTGATACTTAAATGTCCTTGATTTTGGTATTACCCTCCTTTATTTAAGAAAGGCATCTTTACTGCCAATGGAGCAGCTTTTGAGAACACCATACACTGGTAGCTCAGCTCGTAAAGAATCCACCTGCAATGTAGGAGACCCTGGTTCAATTCCTGGGTCGGAAGATCCCCTGGAGAATGGATAGGTTAACCACTCCAGTATTCTTGGCTTTCCCTGGTGACTCAGCTGGTAAAGAATCTGCCTGCAATGTGAGAGACCTGAGTTCGATCCCTGGGTTGGGAAGACCCCCTGGAGAAGGGAAAAGCTACCCACTCCAGTATTCTGGCCCGGAGAATTCATGGACTGTATAGTCCATAGGGTCGCAAGGAATTGGACACGACTGAGCGACTTTCACATATACTTGATGGGGACACCTTAGTAGCCAGCCAGCCAGATCCCTTCAAGCCTGGCTATCAATGGGGATTGTACCACAACCAGACTGCTACTCATATTTACTTAGTAAATGTGTGCTGAATTGGACTGAGATAACACCAAGCACCTTATTAACCAAGAGTAGCTTAGAAGTTAGCAGAGCAAATCAACTGTCCCAGCCTCCCTGGGCCTTATGTCCACCCACCCCGTCCCTGAATATCTTGGCATTGACTTTACTCCCACACAAGACACAGAATCATTTCCTTCAGCTACTCTTCTCCTCTCTTGGTTGTTTGCTTTTAGGGATGGGAGTGACCAAGAAGGGAAGAAGATATAAATTAATAACCCAGTCAAAATCTCTCTTCATTCTCACTTCTGTTCTTGCCTCAACTTGCTCTGCCTGTTAAGACTGTCAGTCAACTAGTAGCTAGATAAGGAAAAGGTAGAGTGTGAATGGGTAGAAGAGACCTCAACAGGGGAAAGAAGACACTGCTCTCCCCCTCAAAAAAAAAAAAAAACACCCTCCCACTGTTCCATTCCCATTAGTTCAGTTGGACAGGGAAAACTGGCTATTAAGGTTTATCTGGGACCAGGGAATAGATATAATTTTTGCTCGGGAGATGGAAAAAATTTCAGTGACACTTGAAATGGTAAGTCTTTGACATTTTATTAAGAAATACCTTTTTATTTTAAATGATAGTACAAAAATTGTATATATAATATAGATTTGTATAGGTGTACATACACATAAATGCTTACACACACACATGAACTTGCTCATCAGATTCAAACCCTATTTTATTAAAATCCTAAATAAGAGAGAAGTAGATTTGTTTTCCTAAAATATACTGTACATAAAGCTGTCAGACAACTTGTAAAACTGAAGCTGTTTTGAGAAGCTAAGCACCCCACCTACCCTTTCTCTGGCCTAACACAAGTGGCCTTGACAGAAGGACAGAACACAGGGCAAAGCCAGAGAAGGGAGCTGTTATCATTAGTGCTGATAGAACCACATGCCTGAAACCAATAAGGAAGCACAGGATAAAGAGCATGACCTAGATTAATTCTCAGAATTAAGAATAAACCATTTAATAAACAGAAAATATGTGGTGGGGAAGGCAGGGAATAGAAAGAGGAAAGACAAGGCCCATAGATTAGAAATGACCTACTAATTAAGTTCCAGTGCCTGGGAAAGACTCAATGAGATAAGAACAATGGGGTCACAGAAGCAGAAGTAGTTAGAGGGGAAGGGGAGGACAGAGACAGGGAATCACAATTTCCTGCCATTAACAAGCCAAATTGCTCTGTAGTACAATCTTGGGATATCACTCCACCTCCTAATCTTAGAGAGGCTTAGGGGAAAAAAAAAGGCAGTACCAGAGGTTCAAAGCTACTTAAACTGAATTCACATCCTTCTTGCTCCTGTCTCTTGGTAAATATGTTGGCACAGGAAATAGAATACTAACTCAGAAGGGGAAAATATAAAATGGAAATAGGTAAGAGCTTAGAGCAGCACATAGGTGTGCTTGGCTTGTATTCCATTCTAAAGCTCCTTTTCTGGCCATACAGAGATGTCTACACAAGGAGCAGAGAACAGGAGGCCATTCTCCAATAAATCTGGACAAAGACTAATTGCTATTCAGGATTAAACTTCTGGAAATAGTTCTCTATATGCCTCAGGTCTTCGAGTTCTGGGGATCCATGATGTTGTTTGTTGGGAAAGAGCCACAGAAATTTCTCAAAACGATCTTTTCTTAAAAGGATGAGGTGTCTAAACCGGAAAAGCAGATGTATAGAATGTCTGCACCTTCTGCCACGGACGTTTATCTAGAGTTTCTTTCCTATTCAGAAGTGTAAGAAATTATGCAAATGTCAGTCAAAACAGCTGCCACAGGAGTGGAAAGGTGGCTTGCTCTGTGGAAAGGCTGCTCCAGTTCCACCCCCGACTCTGCTCTGAAGCTTTCAGCTTACATGATGTCATAACACTATATGCTGAAGAAATCTCTGCAAAGCCAGGTACTGGCTCTCCCTAGGGCCTTGCTCCTCAGGTTTCTCGTTACTGCCTGTTGAGTGTGCCTCTCAGAAAAGGGCCAAAGTAATACTTTTTCTTCCTCAGTCCCTTTAATGAATTGAAAGAAACCCTCTCTAAAGTGTTTAATGAAATAAAAAATATTTCCAGCTTTTACCAGGTACTTTTTAGAATTGGACCTCAAAACAAAGAGAAAAGTGGGAAAATTCATATATATTTATAAACATACACAATAATATACATGCAGCAAAGGGGTGTTAAAAAAATGCACTGGTCACAAAATACCTAACTTCAACTGGAGAGCCTTCTGGTAAATTCATTTCTTTTACAGCAATATAAAGAAAGAAAGGAAAGCCATTTTGTATGCCACAGATTTCTAGTATTACTGAGCAGACACAAAAATCTTAATGAAGCAATGCGAAGGCTGAAAAAGAAGGCGAGGCAAAGCCAAAAATAATGAAACAGATATGACAGAGAAAAAAGAAACTCTTTTAAGGTGCTGAGTTCAAAATATAGAAAACCTAAAGCCAAGTTCTCTCATATTTCAAGTAAGAGACTTCAACTATGGCATTATAATTAAGAGATCCCACAGAGGTAGTGATAGGAAAGGAATGTCCATCTATATATTTGTAAGTAATTTCCCTGAAGCCGGGAACAAGAACAGAAATATTAAGATTTATTTCTTTCTCTTATTTAGGGGGAAGCTTAAAACCATAATGTAAATGTAGGGTCTAAAATTTCTATATTAATACTGATACTATTAAAGCAGCTTTATTTTAAAATAGGCAGTCATCCAGGTTTCAGATTTTCCTGTTCAAGTACCATCTCTGAACCACCTGTCTGTTATTTGAGTCTCTGTAATCCAACCTTGCCAATAGGCCAGTTGGATTTCCCAAACCCAGAAGACCTAGCCACATTTTCCCAACTTCCAAGGTTGATCCAGAAAAATATGCAAAATCATATAATGGTACTCCCAATAATGTCGTTAATATGAACTACTACAAGGGATCCTGATCTACCATTATCTCTATGGCAATACAACTAGAGATCAAATCCTATTTCCCTTCTCTGGAATGCTAAATGGTCTATTCCAGGTAAATAAAAACAAATGCCCTTTTAGTACCCACTCCTTTCCAAACATTGCCCTTCTCTCTCTCCCTAACCCAACCCCTCCTTAAACCCCCCTATCTCAGAGACCCCATCATCAAAAATGACTTGGGCTATATTAGATTTTTTTCTGGATGGGAATGATAGGCTTTTACAGAAAAAGAATAAGAACCTCTAAACAGTTCCTTCAAACAGTAGGGGCTCTGTATACTCAGAAGGGTGTGCTGGATGGAATCAACCTCCATCAGAAGCTACCTTAGAGAGTAAGCTGGTTGGACCTAGATATTTTCTGCAAGGTCAACCTCCACCCCCTTAACAGGAAAGAAAAAAAAACAAACAAACAAAAAATAAGGGACTAAAGTCAGTATATACACCAAGAACACACACAAAACACATCTAAAATAACACTTGGTCCCTCTATAGTTAAGCTAAAGCTCTGAAATGGAACACAATAGCAGCTTACTGTTAGCACCTGATTCACAAAGGGACTCAGAAAAAGGAAAAACATTGCAAATAGAAACAGGACGATTTGACAGCAGAAACCACCATTTTACACTCACCCTTACCTAGGCTGCTCCACTGCATTTCTCCACCATCCCCAATGGTGCAGACTAATCTCTGATCATCTGGAAAGTGCTCAGTACTTGGTCCATGGAGAAAACCTAGCTAAGGTGGCCCATAGCCAAGATTCATTTCAAAACTGGTATTTTTGTCTTTAAGCCTCTAATAGCCAATTCTTTCGGGGCTTCCTTGGTGGCTCAGAGGGTAAAGCGTCTGCCTGCAATGTGGGAGACCCGAGTTCAACCCCTGGATTGGGAAGATCCCCTGGAGAAGGAAATGGCAATCCACTCTAGTATTCTTGCCTGGAGAATCCCATGGATGGAGGAGCCTGGTATGCTACAGTCAATGGGGTTGCAAAGAGTTGGACACGATGGAGCGGCTTCACTTTCACTTTTCTTTTCACTTTTGTTAAATTTGGTTTGGGGAGTTATGTTTACAGTCTATTTTGAGCCCTAAATGATTCTGCTACTCTGGAAAACTGCAGCAAATTACTTCACTAATCAAGGTAAATAAAACCCTGTTAACTGTCACATTTTATTCCAAACTAAAAATACATGTTTTCCCCATGATCGCTAATTAAGAAAACCTTATTCTAAACAGTCATTCAACTGTTTACTTGGCACATCTCCCTCTTGTTCAGTCTGCTCAGTCGTGTCGGACTCTTTGCGACCCTGTGGACTGCAGCACGCCAGGCTTCCCTGTCCTTCACATCTCCCTCTGGTTGCTTCCAATTTATAACACAGCAAGTCCAGGATGATGACCTCTCCACAACTTCTCTCTCCACCCATATTCCCACTCTTTTTTTAAAAAAAGCTCCAAGAAATCCCAGCAATGAAACACCTTCTGAAGTGTCTAGGCAAAAGGAGCAGGCACGGTGGGAGAGAGAAGAGTAAGGTGACAAAGATCTGGCCAGAATCTTTGGTTCCTTACGTTATGGCACTGGTTGTCCTTATCCCCTCTGCCAACACACTGAGCACCTGTAAAGCACAAAAGCTCTACACAAGACCTGACCTTAGAAAACAAACAGTGTATACGCATCCCAAATCAGATGGATAAAAACTATACAACATTCTCAGCCTTCATCTCTCCTCCTGTCTTTTCTTGCATATGAGTGGATACCATGTAAGTTCCACAGAAAGGCACACTTAGCAAACTCAACAAAATTTTATAAAGTTAAAAAGTTTAACATATACACAATGGAGTATTCCTCAGCCATTATAAAGAATACATTTGAATCAGTTCTAATCAGGTGGATGAAACTGGAGCCTATTATACAGAATGAAGTAAGCCAGAAAGAAAAACACCAATACAGCATACTAACGCATATATATGGAATTTAGAAAGATGGTAACGATAACCCTGTATGCGAGACAGTAAAAGAGACACAGATGTATAGAACAGTCTTTTGGACTCTGTGGGAGAGGGAGAGGGAGAGGGTGGGATGATTTGGGAGAATGACATTGAAACATGTATAATATCATACGTGAAACGAATCGCCAGTCCAGGTTCGATGCATGATACAGGATGCTCGGGGCTGGTGCACTGGGATGACCCAGAGGGATGGTATGGGGAGGGAGGTGGGAGGGAGGTTCAGGATGGGGAACATGTGTACACCCGTGGAGGATTCATGTCAATGTACGACAAAACCAATACAATACTGTAAAGTAATTAGCCTCCAATTAAAATAAATAAATTTATATTTTAAAAAAGTTGATATTAAAGCTTGACATTACATAAATAAATGTTTGGAAGCAAGTTGTTCTGACAGCAGACTACCCTCCTCGTTGCAATTTCATAAAATCTAGCCAAAGCAAAGTTGGTATCTCGAGACCAGACTGTTTCCTAACCCCATGGGCCTCTTTTCTGGCCACTTTCCAGCATCGCAGAGGTGCAGCTGGAGGATTTGGGATCTACATACACTTCTCCCACATGAACAAGTTTTCTTTCCTTTCCAGTTTTTAAAAATTCTATTTTAGCTTCTTAAACTGGCATCTGGGCTATGGACACACAGTGGATGCAAATTTACTTAGGTGATTTCTTCTCAGGGAAATTAACTCAGGATAGTGGGGAGTGCCTGCCTGTTCCTTTGGGAGCAGAGTATATTTCTTTGTCTTCCCCAAAGCTTACATCTAATCCCTCCTCCCAATTAGGTTTCTTCCCTAATGGGTACACATCATAATCTAAGGCAAAGTTTCAGGTCACTTGATGGTACAACTATTAAAGGCTCTGGGTATGTACATATTAGAAATATTATTTCAAAATCTTCTGATAGAAAGTCAGTTATTTAAAAAACAATCGGTCCATAACATCCACCTTTCTTTTACCACTATGCTTCAAGCAATGATGTGAGCTGAGAAATCTGGTCCTTATTATTTTGGACCCTCAGAAGACATGTTCCCTAAATTTGGCTTCAAATTTTCCAGTTGCATAGAAAGCTTTCCTGAGCCCAAGTTGTAGCCTATAGCATTGTACCCTGCTATAATTTTCTTCTTTAGGACATTCTTAATTTTTACACAATGTTTGTCCTCTGTATTTTTTTTTTTTTAAGAGGAAAAAGATGGACACAGTACAAGTTGTGGCCCTTGCACATTAAGTTGAAACAGTTTCCATGGCAACTCCAGTATGAGGCTCTGTGGTCCCTGCTGCCCCAGTCACTTCTGTCTCTCTCTCTTCCATCTCCCGCTCCGTGACTACTACAGCACCTACCTCAGCCACCTCTTCAACCACGGCAAAATCAACTCCATTGGGCTGTTGTCGGGCCATGGCCTCCAGTCTGAGGCGGTACTGTTCTGCCTCCTGCTCTTTCTTTAGAAGCTGGTGTCGGTACTCCTGGGCTCTTCGATTAGCCTCCTGGAGGCGCTGCTGAAGTAGCTCTCTTTCAGTGCCTTCCTGTAAAAGTAAGCCACACAGGTGAGGATTCCTAAGAGTAGGCAAAAAGACAAGGGTTCAGGCCTTGAGAAGTCTGGCTTTTGAGTCTTTGCCTTCTCTCCACCACTGCTAAAAATATTACCTTGCTTTCTTCCACACTGTTTGTCATCTCTTCTATCCTTGGTTTCTTAGTCAGTGGCAATTTCTCTGCTTCTTCTGCCTCTTCCTCAATGATAGTCTCCTCTGCAACCTGACCAGCAGGTACAGTTAGAACTATAAGCCAAAGGACACCAATTGGAGGTGATGAATACATAGTAAAACAAAGAGATTTTGCTTACTTTGAATCAGAAAACAAACTAAAACATATTCTCTGATATCTTACTGTTCATATCTCTTCAGATTTTAGAATCAACGGTAAGGCATGGCTTTGTAGAGAGAAACCGAAGATTAGAGGCACTAAGAAGACTTCAGAGGGACTTCCCTGGTGGTTAAGAATCCTTCTTGCAATGCAGGGGATGCAGGTTTGAGCTCTCTTTAGGACACGAAGATCCCATATGACCTGGAGCAACTAAGCCTACATGTGGCAACTAGTGAAGCCCATGTGCTCTGGAGCCTGAATATCACAATTACGAAGCCTGCATGCTACAACTAGAGAGTTCGTGCACCACAACGAAATATCTTGCATGATGTAATGAAGACCCTACGTGCCACAACTAAGACCCAGAGCCAAATACACATTTTTTAAAAACAGAAAGATAAAGACGACTTCAGAAAGGAAGGCCAATGATTTGCAGGTTTGGAAATCATGCAGTTAAGACCCAAGTCTGAAGCTTTTATATAAAAGTGTCTGACTATAAATCAGAAGCTGTGACCACTTAGCTTGCAATTCTGCAGGAATAACTTATCTAAAGTAGGTATAATGTCTTAAATAAGAATTTTAAGAAAACTTTCATGAAAGCAGTTTACCATCAGCTATATCTAATTTAACTATTTCTCTTCTCATAGATAAGTGAGAAAAGGGTCAACACATATGCATACAACACACAAGATGTACTGCACACCTATTAGAATGGCTAAAATTTTAAAAATAGTGATAACACCCAACACCCAATTCTGGCAAGAATGCGGAGAAACTGGATTATTCATAAATTGCTGGTGAAAATGTAAAATGGTATAGTCACTGTAGAAAATTTTTTTTTTTTTACAAAACTGAACATGTATTTACCATATGACCCAGAAACTGTACTTTTGGACATTTACCCCAGAAAATGAAAATTTATGTTCCTATAAAGCCTGTACATGATGAGTCATAACAGCTTTATTCATATATAGCTAAAAGCTGGAGACAACTTAAGTAGTTAAGTGATTAAATAAACTATGGTACATCATGGAATACTACTCAGCGATAAAAAGAAATGAACTACTGATACAAACATCAACTTGGACAGACCTTCAGGGAATTATCCTGAGGGAAAAAACCCTATTGCAAAAAGCTATATACTATATGATTCCATTTCTATAACATTCTTGAAATGACGAAAGTATGATAGAGAACAGATGAATTAGTGGTCACCAATGGTTAGGAATGGGGTGGGAAGGGAAGTGGCTGTAGATATAGAGTAGCACAAGGAATCCCTGTGATAGAATTGCTTTCTATCTCAACTGTGGTGGTGCTCATACAGTAAATTGCACAGAACACAAACTCACAAATGAAGGCAGAGAAAACTGCAAAAAAATTTCAATAAGGTTGGTGGATTGTACCAAGGTAAATTTCCTGTCTGTAATATTGCACTATTTGTATATTATACAAAATAGTACAGTAGGCTTCCCAAATGGCACGAGTGGCAAAGAACCTGCCTGCCAATGCAGCAGACATAAGTGACACGGGTTCAATCCCTGGATCCGGAGGATCCCCTGGAGGAGGGCATGGCAACCCACACCAGCATTCTTGCCTGGAGAATCCCATGGACAGAGGAGCATGGCAGGCTACAGTCCGTGGAGTCGCAAAGAGTTGAATTGCGACTGAAGCGACTTAGCACACATGCACAAAATAGTACAAAATATTTGTACTATTATTCAAAATGCTATCACTTGGGGAAACTGAGTGATAGATATATGGGATCTTTCTATATTATTTCTTACAACTGTACATGAATTATCATGTACAATTACACGTACAATTATCTCAAAATAAAAAGTTAAAATTATATTTAGGTTTTAGGATGCATTATGATTTTTGTTTAAAGCAAAAATTGATAGCATCAATTGATAGCAGTAGAAAGCAGCTTAGATATCTGCTAAGTGGAAATGGAAGCTTTGTCTGGAATTTAAAATTTCTTACAGTTAATTCATAAAATTTTGGCTTTCCTTCTTTGAGCCTGGTTAAATGCATCTGTAAAAAGTAGTGCAGTTCATCCAGGCAAAACCTTGAAAAAAACTCCCCCCCAGGACTTTCCCAGTGGTCCGGTGGTTAAAACTCTATGCTCCCAATGCAAGAGGCACGGGTTCAATCCTTGGTCAGGGAACTAAGGTCCCACAAGCCAGAGGACTTTAAATTTTTATTTTTTTCCCTTAAAACAACTTCAATCTTAAAAAAGCAAAAAAAAGCAAAAAACCCCAAAAACTCCGTTCTCATTTACTTAATTCCAAGTAGTCTCTCACCTATTCTGTGAGCTCCCCCAAACTTTAAGTGATAATGTCCACAAAAACATCAGTAGTATATTTCCAAATAAAATTCCAAGAACTTATGATACCAAAGCTTGGATTATAAAGGTTTAATTCCTACTCTTTCTTCCCCTACTGCAAAGATCCATCAATTCAAATAATTTAAAAATTATAGAATCCTCATAATTATTTAGGCCAACTCAAATTGCTGATGACACAAAAGGCAATGATACCAACCCTCCTTTTTCAACCTCTAGTATTTCTGAGGAATGAAGTTGTAATGTTAGTTTCTCTTTTTTTAAAAAAAATTTTACTTAAGTATTTTTTTTAATAACAAACACATTCAGATGGTTCAAAGATTAAAAGCTATAAAAGCATATACACTGAAAAGCTTCTCATCCATCTCTAGCTGCCCAGGTGCCCTGCCAGAAGGAAACCAATGTTAAATGTTATTTCTGAATGTTCTTCCAGAGATAGTCTAAGTCTACAAATATATTAGCAAATATACATATAAACTTATCCCTTTAAAACATACAGTGTAGCATACTCTACACACTGCCTGTATCTTGATCTTGTCACTTAAGGTATTTTGGAGATCAGACCATACTGGTATGTAAGAATCCTCTTCATTGTTTTTAATAGCTGCATAGTATTCCATTGCATGAGTAGGGTATACCATAATTTATTTATCAAGTTCCATTAATGACTTCTACTTAGGTTCTTTTTAATCTGATGATTACAAATAATGGTGTAACAAATAACTTAGTATATAGGTGATTTCTGTGTGTGTGAATATAAATTCATATAAAAATAACTTTTTAACCAGAAGGTATGTGCAGCTTCAATACTGATACATGTTGACAATTTGCTCTTCAGAGGATGCATTCACACTCTTACCAGTGATTTATAAGAGTGCCTGCTTCCCCATACCCTTGACAGCATCGTGCTTTAATGGTATATTGGTGCAGTATTTATATTTCTCTTGCCATAAATGAAATAAATTTTCCTATTTTTAAGAACCATCAGTATTTTCTGTGAACTACTAGTTTGCAATACTTGCTCTTTTTTCTATCAAATTATTGGTTTTACTCACATATTTTATGTATATTAGGAGAATTTGTGGCATCACACTCCAGTACTCTTGCCTGAAAATCCCATGGATGGAGGAGCCTGGTAAGCTACAGTCCATGGGGTCTCAAAGAGTTGGACACGACTGAGCGACTTCACTTTAACTTTTCACTTTCATGCACTGGAGAAGGAAATGGCAACCCACTCCAGTGTTCTTGCCTGGAGAATCCCAGCCTGGTGGGCTGCCGTCTATGGGGTCGCACAGAGTTGGACACGACTGAAGCAACTTAGCAGCAGCAGGATAATCTGACTGGTTTCGGGGTTTTTTTTTCTTTTTCAGAGCTTCTTTGCCCCATCTAGGATATGGCATTCTCCATTTCCCCCTAACTTGCCCTAATGCTCCGTTTTTAGAGGTGTGTTGAGTGTCTAAAATATCTTTTAATAGACAATTGTCCACATGGGACAACTCACCTTGCTGTCCATCTTGCACAGTCACAATAAATGGCTGGCCAATGCCTCCAGTAGGGATTGCAGTTTGGATATTACCCAGAGGGACTCCATCGGTCACTATGGTGATGACTCTCTGGCCTCCACTCCCCACCACTTGCTGGATTGATGAATCAACAGCAATTGATGAATTGCCCTCTATGATTTCTTCTGAATTAGCTAGAGATGACAAAAGTAAATATAAAATTACAGCTTAAAAAAATAGGAGTAGAGTAATTTCAGCCTCCTTGAAATTGATAATATCAGGAATAGAAAAACTTGAAATGCATTAGAACAGTATTTTCTAAAATGTTTTCACTGACATGTTAGCTTTCACCAGACAGGTTCTATGTACAAATACATTTTCAAAATGTTAGTTTAAATATGCTTAAATTTTTGTTTTTATTTTGTAGTATCAGAGACCCTAATAGACAAATGAGCATTGTGACTCTCTAATAGAAAATAAGATATGCTGAGTTTCCCCAACATACTTGATCTTGGGACTCTTCTTTCAGGAAGTATCTTGAAAGTCTAAATAAATCTATAGAGCCTAGGACTATAACTATAAATTAGAATAGACCTATTTCTATAAGAAATAAAGGCATTTAATAGAGAATTAACAAAATAACATGTCAAGAAGTCAAAACACTAAAGAAGTTTGACCGACAAAAACAGGTGGCTTCTCCCATCTGACTGATCAACAATAACATTAATAGCAACTAACGCTATTTACTATGCGCCAGGTACTTTTCTATTAATAAGAACTTTACATGTATCACATTGAATAAAGATTTTCACTTTGGTTAGTCAATATCCCCAGTAACTATTAGGGGAAACAGCTCCTACTACTATGAAATTTCTGTATCTAAAGAGTCACAAGGAGAAGTTTGCAACAGGGGTAGGAACTATCCATATGAGATGCATTCAGGCAGTTCAATGGAAATAGAGCATTCACACCTCTTAGAAGCAAAGAACAGTTAAATGTTAGAGCTGAAAGGACCCTGATATATAATCTAATCCAACTACCATGTTAGAGATGAGGAGACAGACCTGAAGAAGTCAAATGATTTATCCAACATCAAAGAGAAAATTAGAAAAATTAACAAGCACAAGTTTAATATGTTGCTTTTTCCTCTGCCATGCTGCTCATTCATACACATCTGAGTAGAGATTTTTATGATTGCTACCAGTTGGAAAAATAGAATTGGAGGAATGTTCTCAGCATCTAAATGTCTATGGCAGAAAGAAATCAACAATCTGCTTTCATTTATGATGGAGCAGATTGCCAGAGGGCTCCAGAAAGATTCCTAGACAACTATTTACCCCTATCTATAACTATTTGCCTCCTACCTATATGAAGTCTTAAACCTTTTCCCTGGAGGCCACTAGCTCTGGCTAAGGGACGTGAAACCTTTCTGTTTTAAAATCAGAAGGGCACTATATAGGATTTACTCCACAAATCCACTGGGAATGCCAAAGTAACATCTCCAGTGACATGAAGCATGCCAACCTGGGGTACACAGTATGGAACAACGAGCGAGGCAGCAGTCCCATGTATTTTGATGCTTTAATACAAGGTATCTAGGCTGCTATTTTGAATCATTCTATGATAGTATCAGTCAAAACACAACATAGAGTATTTCCAAAACTCTGCTATATAAGATGAAACATTTCAATCTGATGTAACTCGAGTCAGTGCAAACAAACTTGAAGCTGCAAGAATACAAAGGAGTAACTTACTCATTCTCTGACATTATTCAGCTGACTGATTGTATCACTTATTGATTTTTCATTCTGATGCTCAGTGACTCTACATCCCTTTACCCTAGTTGTCTCTAACCATAATTCTTTAACATTTCATGGAAAAGTAAATCTGCTGGAGAGTTGAAAACAAAAGAAGAAATGGTGATTCACCCAGCAGATATCCCTTACCTACCTGTGGCTCTGTGTGAGTTGGAGAGGGGGGCTGATGCCTCAGCAAGAGCTGCGAGGGTGGCCAGCACTGAGGTGGTAGAATTTGAGAAGTGTACTGTTGAGGAGGCATGGGGGTCACCTATTTTGGTAAAAAAGGCAAATGAGGTCCAGTGGAGAGAATAAATAGAGATGAACTAAAATGGCTTATTAAATCAAAATCTCAGCTTTTCCTTAATCTTGCTTTCTAATACAAACTTATATAAACCGATTATCATGGTGTTAAAACTCTTAAGGTTTAAAGTTTTCCCTTTAAAGTGGATTAAGATAATATGCTTGGTATAGGGCCATTACATTCTCTTCATCTGATCATTCTCTTGGCACTGTCAAGGCTGAGCATCAGCAGCTAACACACCAAGAGTTCTAACCACTCCCAAGGCTGGCTGTTCAGAGCTCTTCTTGGCAGCAGGCAGTAAGCATACAGAGCATGCCGCACCCCAAGCTAGGCAGTGGTGAGGGAATAGGCCCCTCCTGGGCTTTAGTCAGTCACGCCTCTTCTCTTCACCAGAGGTGAGAAGACTAGGACTGACCTCAAGGGCAAGGACAGTTAAAAACATGCAGTTTCACATTTTGAATGTCAAAGGACAGTACAATAATTGATGCTAAAAAATAACAATTACTTAGTTATGTCATGATGTGCTATTTAAAAAAACTTCGTTCATAACCTTTTCCTCTATGTATGTAATATACTTACAGCTAAGTTCGAAGAGGGAAGTGCATTAGATCTGGCAACAGGCATGCCTAATTTTATGAACCAGAAGTATTACTCAACACTTTTGCATAAATCCAACTTTAATAACATGAATTGCACTTCCCCAAATCTTTTACTATAATTTCAGAGATAACTTATTGTACCAATCGCAAATTAATTGCCACTTGGCACCAAATCCACCCTTCTTTGCCGTGCCTTGTGATACTGAAGCTGAATCCTATAAATATTTCCTGTCATCTGGCAGGAGATTAAGTTTTATCACATAGAAGTGACTGCTCCCCATACTGGCTATTCCTATATTCTTTAGAGTTCTCCTCACCTCTTAATAGTTATCCATTGTTACTAACAAGTTTTTAGAAATAAAGTTTATAAATTATATATTTATAATATATATTTATTGTATATATATAAGTATTTCTTACATATGTATAAAAAATTATGTATAATTAAACTATACCACACATAATTTTGTCTCCTGAATGAAATGGACTGATACACTTATCTTTTTTTAAAAAAAATAATTGGTTAATTTTATTTATTTTGGCTGGGCTGGGTGTTCATTGCTACATAGGCTTTCTTCTGGTTTCAGGGAGCAGGGGCTATTCTCTAGTTGTGGGGCATGGGCTTCTCATTGTGGTGGCTTCTCTTGTTGTGGAGCATGGGCTCTAGGGCATGAGGGCTTCCACAGTTGCAATTCCTGGGCTCGAGAGTACAGGCTCAATCAGTTGTTGGGCACGGGCTTACTCTGCGCCATGTACGAACCTGTATCTCCCGCATTGGCAGGCAGACTCTTTACCCCCGAACCACCAGGGAAGCCCTAAATGTACTCTTACTTTTTGTTTTCTCAATAATATACCTTAAAAAAAGTCAGTTATCTGTAAAATACTTTCAAAGCTTTTGAATGATGACTATGGGAGTGAAGATAAGGGTGGAGAAAATAATGATATCCTTATTTTAATTCTTTCATATTCAAGGAACCCAATGGTCTTAGTGAAACAGCGCGTGACCTCTAGAAAGAGCTTGTGTCAATCTAATGACCTTGTAAGAGCAAGATTAGCTATAGCTTATACTCTAATTTTCCTGCTTAGTTCATGCTTTTCTTATCACTCAGACTATAATACCAAGTGCTGACATAAGAACTCACAAATGAAACAAACAAGGAACAAGCAAGTTTTAGATACATCCCTCATGGAGGTTGGAATATATGTGACAGTAAGTCACTAACAATAAAAAATACACCGCTATTATTTTATCACAGTTAAACACACACAGACAAACACACAAACAAGGCTGTTACACTTAAAGTTCAAGTAGGACAAATCAGGTAGGCCACCAAGCTAAAGGAGACTACTTGTGTAGAACTGCTTCATAGAAAGGCATTATATACTTTTTAGCACATGATGATTCCAACCTAAGGGTATTTGTTCTCCCTCTAATTCAAACATAATGACTCACCCAACTTCTCTTCAATAACAAGATGAAGAAAGAACATTTGTGAAAAATTAGGTTTAGTATTCTGACAGAATACTAAATTGAAAAGTTGAAACTGAAAAGAAATGATACAAATGATCTCTTCAGACTTATCCCAGAGAGTTCTGGAAAAATAAAGTACTTTATTGTTAAACAATGCTAATTGCTTCGTTTTAATACAAGACCCCCCATCAATAAAGTGAAATGTGCATGGCTGCTGGAAGGAAAATTGCATTGTTAGTGACAATTTGTTACCTACTCAGAATGTGGCTTATACAAATAAACTCTTCAGATCAGGATTTAGGGGTATGTGCTATGGTTAGCTAGGCAGTATCACCAAGTCAGTGAAAACTGGTGGTGGTGGCTTAGTTGCTAAGATTCAGAAAAATTAAGTAATTTGCCCAGGGTCATGCAGCTAGTGAATCTCAAGAGCCCAGATTAGAACCTATGTCAGATTCCAAGGCCTGTACTCTTTATGAACCAATACAAGGCAATTCGTACTTGACTTTGGAGTACATCTTACAATTCTACAGAAAAAGGAAATTTATCTTCATAACTCTGTTTTGCCCTGATTAATATTTAAGTTAAGTCTGCCCTCTCCAGTCACTGCAGTTTGATTGTGGCACTGATGATAACTGATCTCTTTAGTCACAAATGGAAAATTGAAAGCAATCTTTACAGTCTGGATTTTGGTATCAAAAATATCCACCAAAATGACAATCCTAGGATACTTACAGTTAATTCTTATAAAAAAAAAATTTATGTATTTATTTTATTTTGGGCTGTGGTGGGTCTTTGTTGTAGTGTTCGGGCTTTTCTCCAGTTGAGGCAAGCGGGGGCTACTCTTCGTCGAAGTGCTCAGGCTTCTCACTGTGGTGCTTTTTCTTGTCTCAAAGTATAGGTGCTAAGTGTGTGGGCTTCAGTAGTTGCAGTGTTTGGGCTCAGTGTTTGGGCTCAGTAGTTGTGACTCCTGGTGCACAGGTTCAGGGGCTCCACAGCAAGTAGGATCTTCCTGAACCGGTGTTGCTTGCATTGCAAGGCAGATTCTTAACTACTAGACCACCAGGGAAGCCCACTTTCAGTTAATTCCTAAAAATATTGTTGGATGATGGGAGACAAGAAGGCTTCTCCACCATTCAGGAAAAGAAAATCCTTAAACCCAGTTCAACAACACAACCCGAATTTGACTTAGAACTTTTCTCCTTTCTTTTATCTGCACTGATAGGCCAATCCCCTCAAGGCAAACAGCTAGGTAGAACTGCTTCATGAGTAGGATGACACTGGAGCGATCAGCTCTAATTATGTGACGGTTCAGCAATTTCAATTTGCTGCTGTCAACATACAGAAGAGAAAAAAGGAGTAGGTTTGCCAGAAGCAACATGACAAGCATGATATAGGTCCACAGGAACCAAGGCTAAGAATCTTTATGCTGCATGCCTTCAACTTTGCTTATCATTTCAGATAAGAGTCTGGAGAATTTCAGTAGTTAGACTAAAGACTTAATTCTAGCCCATGTTGTAAACATATTACTTTATTGGCTTCTAAAAACTTTTGAATTAAAAAAACACTTGTTCTAATCAGTGCGGCCTGAACCACAACAAATCCAAATGGCTGTGAATATTCTGATTACATATATACATATATTTAAGATAAACTTTTTGAATCATCCAGCTGAAAACGAAAGCACAGCAATTTTAAATGACAGTTGATAGCTTATAAAATGAAGGGCACTACTGCCCCCCTGTGGGCATGAGAGAGTCAACCTTCACTGAGAAGTTACATTTTCATTCAACATTAGCTATTTCTGAAGCCCTGCTATAAAATGGGTACTGAAATACAAAATCTCAGTCTCACCACAACCTCATGAAGTAGATTATTATATTCTAATTTAATATATAAGTACAGAAGGCTTAGGGAAGTAAGTAGTATTTCTAAGGTCAAGTATCTTGCTGCTGCCAAGTATCTTAGTCAATTAATAAATCAGTATTTGAAAGCAGTTCTGGAATGCAAAAACCTTTGTACACTGTGTATCTATTCTTTCTAGTTTATACTGCCTCTCAATAATAATACATCAGTCAAGATCTTCCTCTGATATTTTACAAACAACTATGAATGCAGTTGCAATTTTTAAATGAAAATCAGAAAGAGAAAAAGAAACCTAGGGTCAGTAGGAACATTTCTTTAAACGAGGACATAATCTCCTCATTGTAAAAAAATATCTGTAAGGAGATGTTGAAAATAAACTTGATTTGTTCTTTTTTATTTAAAAAAATTTATTACAGTTGATTTACAATGTTGTACTAGTTTCTGCTGTACAGCAAAATTAGATTTGCTCCTTTCTAGATAGATATTTTATTTTTATTTAAAACATTAATACTGTGTACTGTGTACTGGTGGTACAGAAGATAAGACTCTGCCTTCCAATGCAGGGGATGCGGTTTGATCCTGGGTCCAGGAGGATCCCACATGCTGCAGAGCAACCAAGCCTACTAAGCTAGTGCTCTAGAGCCCACGAGCTGCAACTACGGAGCCCACACGCAGCAAGTGCTGAAGCCCACACACCTAGAGCCTGTGCTCCTCAGTTAGAGAAACCACCACAACGAGAACCTGTGCACCCAACTAAGAGTAGCCCCCACCTGCCACAACTAGAGAAAGCCTGAGCAGCAACAAAGACCCAGAGCAGCCAAAAATGAATAAATTAAAACAAATACATACAAGTGTCAAAAGAGCAACACCAAGGGCTTTTCTTCGCTATATTGTTGTTTTATATGTTCTCAAGAACAAATCAGGACTCTTCAACTTTAGTCGAATAACCATACTCACCTCTTTTATATCAGCATCCAACAACCATTTATGTTTATTTTCTTATTTGTTACTGATTTAGACTATAAATATTTAACTATTTTCCTTAGCAGTACCATATTAAAGCACCTTATATTTTCATTTTGGGGTCAGACATAACCCTTAAACAGATTAATCTGTAGGATATTTTACTTTTAACACAGTCAAGCATTTATGTATAATCCTCAAGTATGATCTTCCCTTCCTCCAGAAAGAATAAAGCATTAGCTTTAAAATCTATTATAAATCTTCCATTTGGGGAATATTTTAATAAAGGAGGGGATATCAGACAGAGTATCTATTCATCTTATTTAAAAAACCTGTAATTCAGGTTCATTTTAAGTCTAAAATAAATGTCACATTATCAGAACATCACCTGAGGTTGTCTTGGTGCTGGCTGAAGAAACAAGGCTTGCGAGGTTGACAACTTCTCCTGACGTGAAGATGAATGGGGTAGCCATAGTCACAGGGTTGGCTCTCTCGGGATTAGCATTCACCTGATTCTGCATTGCTTCCTATAAAACCACACAAGATATTTCAAAGTAAGAACACTTACTAACTAGCCTCAGTTATATAGTTACTGAACAGCCATGCCCCCTCCCCCCCCCTCAATGCTCCGTCAGGCAGATCTAGTTCCGGCACACAATGTCCTAGGGACCTCAGAGTTCTCATTAACACCACTGTTTTTTTCTCAGACCAGGGCAACAGAGAGCTTAGGTTGCTTTCCCTATTATTTCTACCTTAAAAAAAAAAAAAGGTGTATATTTGCAAAAACTTTTAGACAATTCACTTAACCTCTCTAGACCTTGGTTTTTAATTTGAAAAATAAAAGGGGTAGCCTAACAAGGAATTTCCAGCATTAATATTCTCTGATCAATTATGTATAAGACATGGTGCTAGCTGAAGATCCCTGCAGAGAATCTACAGAGAACAATATTCTCCAGAGTTTTGTCCAACTACTTATTCCATTCTGCCTCTGAAGAAATCCCTAAGAGAATATATAACAAACAATCAAATGAGCACCAGATTTTAAAGGCTATTTCCATACACTGCATTTTTGCTTTCAGGGATATCTGCACAATTTTGGTATAAAGATGCTTATCTCTATTTTATTTCGTTGACTATTTTTTTTTTTAACACACAACTATCCCTTTGCTACGAGTTTCAATTGAAGGAGATTGTCCATTCTCTGGTTACCGTAAAATTCCTTCTTGAACCTGCCCCTTCTACCCTCCATATCACTTCCTTAATACTAGCCCTCATTGACTCTTGCCTGGCCTAATGAAAGTCACTAGATGGTAAAGAATCTGCCTGCAATGTGGGACACACAGATTTGATCCCTGGGTCGGGAAGATCCTCTGGAGAATGGAATGGCAATCCACTCCAGTATTCTTGCCTGGAGAGTCCTGGAGACAGAAGAGCCTGGTGGGCTACAGTCAATGGGGTCACAAAGAGTCGGACACGACTGAGCGACTAACACTACTACTACTACTGTATGGTCTTTAGCATTGTCTTCTCTCTCAGGTCTGTGTACCACACTTCAAACAATTACCTTTTTAAAAAACCTTCTCATATCAATCCTGTATTTAAAAGCTTCTATTGAAACACCACAAAATGGCCCACACTCTTGCACACCCCTATGTTCAGAACTCAGCCTTTCAAGTCTTAGCTCCTGCCACTCCTAAACTCTGCTTCTCTTGACCAATCTCTAGGCACAGAACTATTAATACTTACTCTTTCCTGATCATTCCATGCCCTTTCACACCTCTGTGTCTTTGATTTGCTTTTTCTAGCCTAGAGTATCATTTTCTCACATCTCTGCCTAATGCTCCTTCAAAACTCAGTTCAGAGTCTACATATACTTTGATCTTTGCCTTAAGCATGATCAAAACTCCCTCGTAACACCTACCAGGTATCTGTTTATCATCATAGTTTTACATCAGTATAGTATTGTACTGCTTTATATTTTCTCTTTACCTTCATTATGCTGTAAACACTCCAAGGACAGGGCTATGCCCTATTAATCTTTGTATCTCTCATCCTATTATTTCTGATATACACATACTGGCTTAAGAAATCAATGGATGATACCATCACAGCTGATTTTTAATTCTGAGATGGTTTCCTTACGACTCAATATGCTTTAGAGCTATGTTCTATCTCACATTAGTTGATGTATGTTCATAAAACATAAAGAGGCTTTTCATATTATCCCAAGTCAAGCTTAATTAAAAAGGGAAATTTTCATGGAGAAAAAAAAATTCTAAAGCCACATAAATCTCATTTTTGTACTGGTCACAACATTGCTCTTCAATCACCACAGATAATTCAGGGCTTTATAGAATTTTTTTTTTTAAGATACTAATGACAATCACAAGATTGAGACATAATGAAAGTACTACTTTGATAAGATACAGAAAATTCAGTTTTGATTCAGCTCCTACGAAAAATCCTTAACTTCAGTTAAAGTATACTGTGGTGGTATAAAAAGAACAGGACCTGAAGGATGACCAGAATCTCAGCATTGTTCTTCTCCAGGGCT
Organism: Bubalus kerabau; assembly: GCF_029407905.1. Taxonomy (NCBI): domain Eukaryota; kingdom Metazoa; phylum Chordata; class Mammalia; order Artiodactyla; family Bovidae; genus Bubalus; species Bubalus kerabau. The sequence goes on from NC_073629.1 coordinate 20,506,504, forward strand.
ATGTCAAAAGCAGATTTATCAAACTTGCTGAAAGCATGGACATCAGCTCCGTATTTGATAAGCAGCTCTACAACATCTCGATGGTGGTGCTCTGTGGCCCAGTGCAAAGCTGTCATCTTTAGCATATCCTTGGCATTCACATCTGCACCATTCTGTCATAAAAAAGTAATTTTTTTCAAAGAGATACTGGTTATAGTAGCACAGGTGCAATATCCCATCACCAGATACTGAGGATTTCCATAGTGATTACACATACTCAAATTTAGAAATGTTTAAGAAATATCAAAGGGAAAAAATGTCTAAAATTCTCCTGCATGTTGACAGACACAATGCCTTAAATGAGAGAGTCTTTTAAGGACATCACTGGGAAATTATAACAGATGGGAGAGAAAGGGGAAAAGAACAGATTTTTGTTGCATTTATTAACAGTAAGCTGAGTGCCTGAAAAAACAGGCATAAGAGCAAAGAACACCTGCAGAAGAAGAATGAAGAAAAATCAATAGTCTGTTTTGCCTTCAAAAGATTAGAAAGTAAAATACTCATAGCTATGATGACTCTTGAAAGAGCTACAACTCAGTGCTATAAACTGTCCTAAAGTTAATCTTTTCCAACCTAGTTTCCTAATGCCTGTTTAAGTAAGAAAATAGGAAGGTTAGTTGTCTTTTTTACAATATAGACCGCCACTATTCTTGCTTTACCCTAACAAGTAGTTCCACGATGTGTGCATGTCCATCAGCTGCAGCCATGTGCAAAGGGGTCCTGTCCACTTTGGTCCGTGCATCCCTGCTAACTCCTGCTCGAAGGAGCACTTCTGCTGTGGAATAATGACCATACTGGGCTGCAAGGTGGAGGGGTGATGTTCCAAGCTGTGGGGAAATAATACTCATTTAATATCAACTGTGTGCAAAGTCCTAAATCGTTACTGGAGGGATACAAACGAAGAACAGGAGAAGCCTAGGTTCCTGTCCTTGGAGAGAGAATCTGGCTGGACAGATAAACTGAAGAAATGATTTAACTAAAATTAATACACTAATGGACAAATAAACATACTATCAATTAAATAAGTGCTAAGTATAATGGCTTTAAGTCAGGTGGACTTAACAAGTAAAATTCCATAAAGGGTATGATTTTAAACAGGGCTTAGAAGGTTAAAAAAATTGAGGAGAACATGTTGAGTCAGGAACAAAGTGGGGGGACAGGCAGGTTCAAAACAATTCTTGAGAAAAGGACAAAAACTAGAAAGTGACATGTGAAATTTAGGGTGCAAATCTAATTGGTTGAAATAGAAGTTTGTTACCACAGTAAAGCAAAGCAGAAAGACTGATGAGATGAAGAGCCAAAAGAAAAAAGATTAGCAATAGTGTGTCAATAGCAACAAACAAGGCTGTATCATCTCCAAGTAAATCTTGTTACTATCAGAGTTATCTATCAGCATCCATTTGGTCAGAGATCTAGCCCTTTCTTTGGGTTATGCTCTTTAATTTAAAACCTATTTCATTTATTCTTTGCTTTTTATATATTCAGTCTCTCTGCCTGACTGGATTTAACTCACACTGTGCTTTTCAAGTCTATTTATAGAAATGTTAATCTCCTGGGTTTCCTTTCTTCCTTTTTGTGATGTGTTGGCCTCTAAAGTTATGAATTAATCACCTCAGAATAGAGGACACCGCTTATTGAATTGTTAAAATTAGGCAATGCTAACAAAATCTATGACTACTAAGCAAGCCCATGTTATAGCCTAGACCCTGGACCTTCTGACACTCTGCTCTCCAAGCTGATCGAACTCATGAAATTACACCTTCCTCTTTAACGTTTTTTAACAGTGAAAAAGAAAACAAAATGGCTAGGCTATTCGTTATTAATGAGGACATTTTAGAAAAAAGGAAACCAGGAGTTTATTAGTTTAGAAATGTACTCTTAGTATACTGATTTTGTTTAATTTCTAGCTAATTACAGAAGCCTATAACCCAAGTACACTCCAGAGAGAAGTAAACCTTTTAGAAAATACTCCAAAAAACATTATAGAAAATTACAAGTATATAATACCTTACAATTACCACCTATCTATCCACAGGAGATTCATTCAATTTGGAAAACTAAAAGAAAAAGAAAACCATATATTCAGATGAGACAAAGATAATGAAACTCTTGTAGGGAGACTGAGGCAGAAAGACAATAAACAAAAATCAATTCAGACTATTTAGTCTTTAAGAAAAAGGCTACTAACAGCACACGCTGGGAATAATTAAGAAAGCTTACCCAGTCTGTGGTGAATGGAGCACCATTTGCCATCAATGTTCTCACTTCATCATCTTGGCCTTTTCTTGCCGCTTCTAGCAACCTCTTCCCTAAGTCTACCAAAGACATCTTTATACATAGGAACACAAATTTTCAGGAAGCTGTAACTCAAACACAAGGAAAGATGCCTGTAAAAATATTTTTAGAAGACCTCTTGTATTAGAATATATATTCTAATACAAGTAAGATACTTCTCAAGTGGACTATCTGATAAGGCACTTCTTTTCTACTTCAGTACAAACTGTCAGGTATTTCAAAGTTTCAGGCCCTAAACCGTAGTTTCCTCACTTTCAATCTCCAGTAAAATACTTTGAAAATACATGAAACACATTGCTGCCTTTCTAACTTGAGGACTCAATAAAACAGCATTGCATCCCTTCGAAACAACCATGGGTAGAAATAATGTGTTACACACACAAAAAAATGAATAGACAAACCAAGGATATTGAGACTCGGGTATGTGGAGGACACTTTTTCAAAAATGAACAGAGATGTCACTGCACCTGTCAGAGGTGTCTCAGCAACACCTAGAGTTTTTTAAAGTCATCAGTTTGGCCAGATTATATACTTTGTTTAAAAGTACAGTTATGTCTAAAATCATTACAGTTTTTCACTTAATAATGCTGGCATCATTACATTTTTGTGAAAGCTCACAGTAAAATAAGAGCATCTGAGTAGGAGAGTTTTTTCCTTGTAAAAGGCATACAGTCAACTCTCTGTCATTTAAAGAAAAAAAGAGGACTTCCCTGGTGGTGCAGTGGATAAGAATCTGCCTGCCAATGCAGGTGACGTGGGTTTAACTCCTGGATCTGGGAAGATTTCACGTGCTGGGGAGTAACTAAGCCCGTCCACCCGTGGGCTGGAGCACCCTGGAGCCTGTGCCACCCAGGAGAAGCCATCACAAAGAGAAGCCCATGCACCACAACAAAGAGTAGCTCCCGCCTGCACAAATGAAGAAAGCCCAAGCATAGCAAAGAAGACCCAGCGCAGCCAAAAAAAATGCTATGTTAAACACACGAAATCAAAGGCAGTAAGTGATGGGGATTGTCTTAAAAAGCAACCAAAATGGCCATTTAAATTGACAGTTGTTGTAAAGTAAATAAGAAACGGGCCTGGGCATCAATTCAGAGTTGCAGAGGATAGTAAGTTCCTGTATGCGATGGAGAATTGTCTGAATGGTGTATAATCACCACACATTACAAATTTTCCAACCAGTGAGGAAATGGCTGTTCTTGATCAATCTAATTTTTATTATCTATTTGCTTTCATCTTGTACTTTTTTGTCTTAGTTGCTCTGTGGCATATGGAATCTTCCTGGACCAGGAATCAAACCCATGTCTCCTGTATTGACAGGCAAATTCTCAACCACTGGACCACCAAGGAAGTCCTTATAAACTTTTCTGATAAAATGGTGGTGATACTAATAACTGTGATTTTTAAATATTGTATAAAATACATCATTTGTATGATGGGCATTATTTGGTGAACCAATATTTTTCAAATGACCCATATAATATTGTCACAAAATTATGCTCAGGTAAAAAGTATGATTCAAAGTGAAAGCACATCAATGGGTTTTAAGGTAATCAAGTATAAAACATTCATTGACATGGTTTCAGATTCCTCACTGCAACTAACTTTTAAGAAATCGCCTGCCACTTGTTGGGTTTTTGTGTAACATAGAAGAAGAATAATCACCATTACCTGAACTAGCTATTAAAACACTCCTCTGGACTTCCCTGGTGGTCCAGTGGTTAAGAATCTGCCTGCCAATGTGTTATATCTATATATAAAAAAAGTATCAGCAAGCCCTAAACACTTCTATAGGAATTCCCTGGCCGTCCAGTGGTTAGGACTTGACACTATCACTGCTGGGGCTGGGTTCAGTCCCTGGTCAGGCAACTAAGATCCTGCCTCAAGTCACACAGCACATTCCCTCACCTCCCCCTCAAAAAATGAAAAACAAAACAAAACCCAAAACACCTCTACGATAACTGATCACAAAGGGAAAGAACGTCCTACACAGGCATGTTGAGAAATGTTGACATGCAGCAGATTAAATTCTCCTAATATTGAAATTTCAGCTCTATTCTCTACCACAAAAAAATATTCAGGCGTAGGCTGAGGTATCTGCTTAAGGAGATACCTAGTTTGCTTCACATTCCTGGAAAGCTGATACTTCTGGAAGACAAGGTCCTTTAATTAAGTCGATTTTAATCCCACTGCAACTGGTGTCCTTAGCTCCTGAACTCTAACAAAATATTTTTGAGCCCTCAATTTTGTCCACTACAGTCTGCCTTCATATATATGTCAATTTTATCACTTTTAAATCATATTTATGAGTCTGTGTATCAGTACCTCTAAATGAAAGTGACCCAAATGTTTCATCCCATTGTTTAAACAGGCCACCAAAAACCTTATTTCTTATTATAAATTGTAAGTTAAACTTTGGGGTCAGAATGTGAATAAGCTGTTGCATTCATCATTTGATAGAAAAAAAAAAAAGTTTCCTAGATATGTGTTTAAGGTTCTTTTCTCCCCTTATTCTCACTTTTTGCTTTTAAGTTAAAAGTAAAATGTATTTTTAAAATAATGACATTTTGGGGGGACTATGTGTCATTCTCCCATATACCACACCAGATGAGAGATGCAGCCTAAGGATAAGAGACAGTCTAGGTACTTCTGAGATCCCTTGATTACTAAAAACAAAAGGAAAATATTCTCCCTTAGTGAATGTACCTCCACTTTCCCTACTGATCTAACTTGCCTCCCAGGATTTTGGAGATGAATAAAATAACAGAGCATCCACTTTCCCTCCCAAACGAACACACAAGAATTTTGAATAAGTGTTTTTTAATAACTGATGAAGTGCTTGAGCTCTTCACAACAACGTACTCTGTTACAAGAGAGTAATTTCGCTTTTTGATACAAAAATTTAGGTGGGGCACTTCTTTCACTGCTATCAAAGCATATATGAACATAGACGCTTAAGAACATCTCTTGTGGACTAGGTGGATCAAATGGTACAATGAAAATAGTCTCAGATGGCCAAAAATGTCAAGTTGCTGAAGGTAAATCATAGGATATTCTTTTCCATAGATGTTTTAAAAAGAGAGATGAGAGAGAAAGGTCCTTCTGGAAAGGGAGAGAAGAATGGGATGATGTCTGCGGGCTCAAGAAAATCTGTGAGAAAAGGAGAATGGTTAGGGAAGGAGAAATGGAATTGAAGAGTCCATGATCTGACGACCTTTTTCTATTGCACACGTCCCCACTGCTCCGCCAGCTGTACAAACAACCGTGCAAGAACTGGAGGCGGAGCCCTCACTGCTCTTGCTCAGATTGCTGAGCTCATTAATAATCTTTAGGCTATTCCTGGGATCAGAGAGTCAGGGAATCCTTTTTCTCTTCAGTCTTTCTGCAAGAAGGGTCGATTAGGGACAGGGAACCAGGGTCTCAGCCTCGAGGTTAGCCCCCAGCCCGCGCGCCGCGCTGCCCCCTAGCGGTCACCTCTGTGGCCTTGGCTTCCCTCGGTCCAGCTCCCCAGCCCCAGGTCTTACACCCACCCCCTTCTTCACCTCCCAGTCCCCTCCCCTTCCTCCCGGCAGCATCCCCTTCCTCTCCTTCCCTCAGCCGCCCCCGCTCTGGCGAGGGGGCGCCGCTCCGACTGCACCGAGAAGTTCGGAGCCGAGCTGGGAAGCGGTGCAACTTTTCGCGGCAGTCTCCCTTCCAGCCCTGACGCCCCCTCGAGCCCACGCATCTCTTTTTCCCCCTCACCTCCTCGTCCGGGACGCTGCCGGCTGTGCTTTCACCGAGCCTGCCAGTTTTGTCCTGTTTCCTTTTCTAGTTAAGACTCCCTGTCAATGACGGTTACTTTTTGGCCTTTTCACATATGCATATTTTGGGGGCCTTTAACCCCCCCCTCGTGAAGAAATGGAGGCAGCAAAATGGCGGACCCGGAAGTGAAGACTCGGCGAATATAATTTCTGGCGGAGGAATCTATGAAGAGAAAATGATAGGAAAACCGTATTTGTATTCGAACAGGACGATGATGCGCCCCAGAGGTCACTGTCTATCCTCGGAAGGCCTTTTGAGGTAAAATAGTGTGTATTCGAGACGTTTTAGACAGGACTATTTAGCGAGGCGGAGGATTGTCGATTACGTGTCGTATAGGTCCGGCAGGGGACGGACCCTATGGTTTGTTTTGGCGCCAAGAACCTGGTGAAATCGGATTCTGCTCATCTGTCCCGCTGTTTTTTGGGTGTTTTTAGGAAAGCCATGTTTCGCGGTCCCAGCCTCGGGTGAAGATGTCTGGGACGTTGCAGGGTTTGCGCGTGAATTGAGCTCTTCTACCGGACCGACATGTTTTCCGCCACAGCCTGAATGTAAGGATCCTAGAGCCAAGCGGTCAACAGTTATTTCTTGGTGGGGGCTTAGAAGAGGATGGAGCAGGAATTGCAAATTCATTTAGGCACCTGACTTACCAGTTGATTCCCAACTCCACCTACCATTCGCCAGGAACTAAAGGACAGCGCGAAGCTGGGAAAGAAGACTTGCGAAAATAAATAGAAAAGGAGACATCACTGCTCCACTCTTTATTCGATTTTGGCTTTTGTCATTGATGGTGGAGACCATCAACGCTTTTCAAAGCCTATGGGGAAGATTTACGTGCTTTTTTAAAAAAATTACTGACGTATAGATGATAGTGTGTTAATATCTGCTGTAGTGTGTTAATATCTGCTGTACAGCAAAGTGATTCCGTTGTAACTATATATATATGCTTATATTCTTTTCTATTATGGATTATCACAACGTATTGAATATCGTTCCCTGCGCTATACAGTAGGACCTGTTTATCCGTTCTGTATGTAATAATTTGCCATCTGCTAATCCCAAACTCCCAATCCATCCCTTTTCTCAATTTCCGTAGATCCTGTTCATGTTCTTTAAAGGACTTCTTTGGCTTATTGCCCAATTGGTATTTACAGCTTATTTGAGGGTCAGAATCAGTCTTGTTTATAACCTCTTAGGTGTCTCATACAGTAGGCACTCATAATCTACTTATAAATTACCCCAAATAGCTTTTTTTTTTTTTAATGAAGTGACTTGTAAGTATAAGCATATAACATATTTGGGTTAAGTCGTTTGTTTTCTTAGAGACCCAGGCTGAGATAATGAAGTGCAGATTTAATGTCACAGGTGCCTTCTGCAGCATCTGGAATTACTACCTAATACATTGGTAGTCAGTGGGCAAGCACAAGAGTGGTTGGTTACAGCTTTCCCCAAAATAATTTTTTTAAGTTGTTTTCACCCTTGTAACATCTGTTCAACCTGAAGTTCATCATTATAATGTGTAAAGGCTACTTAAATCCTTCTTCCTCAAAGTTGAACATCAGATAAAATATATAAGCTGAACATGGAAGCAAAGCTAATTTTTTAGATCTATGCTGCTTCCTGTGAAGAGAGAAAACTAGAATCCAGTCCTGGGATTGAATATCTTTATTAAAGAAGTGATTAAATGGCAGCACAAATCAGCAATAATTTGGGGAGGAGTGGAGACATGGTGTAGGGTCAGAGTTGATTGTTCATTTCATAGTGTCAAGGGAGCTGAAGAACTGTGCCCAAGGCCCATTTGCTCAGTATCCTACACTGCAAATGCAGGAGGGCAAAACTAAAATACTAAGGCCCATGCCTATGCCTTTTAGAGACTAAAACCTTACAAATTATCGTAACAGCAAGATTGCATTTTAAGATTTGAAATCTGATTTTCCTCAGCTAGCATTTTCAGCCCACAGGAACAAAATTGTAAATTGAGTAGGTTTAAAGAAGGAACAACTTTTGATAGAGTATAACTTTCTGAAATGATTCAGGGCTTTCTTCTTATTATCATCTCCCACACTGTGTTATTTCTTCTTGTTTCATACCTTCAACTGCCCCTAATTTCTCTGCAAAAAAAGTGTATCACAAGAAGCAGCAGGATCACCTTAACCTTTTAGAAACCCTATAGTTTTATAGCAGATAATCTCAAAATTTACAGGGTTTTCATCAACCCCTGAAGAAATATTTATGTTTCTTGGCTTGGAACAACTAATTAGGAAGGTTTGAGCAATCTCTGAAAGCTGATTAAAGTGAACTAAAAAAAAATCAGTCCTCCATTTTACACTGCTATACAACTCAGTTGTGGCCTCACCAGTCTTTTTTTTCTGGATTTAATGTCTGGGGAAGGAAAGGAGGAATCCCTGTGACCAATACTCCATTGCTTGTACCCTTTACTTTGTGACTTGAGGACTTTTGAGGAAAAACTGGTAAGATAAATAAATAAATAAATACATAAAACACAACTCAGGCAGATTCATCAGCACCACCTCAACACAGTAGAGGGGAGACAGCAAGATTGATAGGGGAAAAGGGCGGAAGGAAGGGGATTTGAAATGTCAGGCAATGAGGGCAAAGTGGTGGGAGAGAGAGGTCTTGGGCTTAAAGCAAGTCCAATTCGAAGGAGTGGATGCTGGCAATGGGAGCTCTCCAAAAGTTGAAGGTGCTGTACTCGAGGAGGGCATCGCCTTCTGGGTTTTTCTCCTGCTCTGCTCCGGGTGCTTGCCCCGTCATTTTGGCAGCGCTGCTGTCCTGGATCTTGTAGGTGGATGTATCTGACAGACCCAGGCCTTCCAGCTCCGACAGATCCAATTCTGGAATGGGCATCCTCCAGAAAAGAAAGGAGCTGTACTGGCTACTCACAGGGTCCCTCATAACTTCCTGGAAAGAAACCAATTATCAGTATTCATGCTACAGCCACCTCTTTGTGGCCCATGGCCTTTCCCCATTTGCCTCTGTACATAATCCAACCAGGGCAAGTTTCAGGAATCTGCCTCTATTACCTTTTCCTGCCATTTCCTAACTCTGCCCCATCTTGGAATAACTTATTTACTACCTACTGCTTGGGTCTGGTTTTCAAGGCCTTCCAGAATCTGGCCCCATATTTCCTAGTACATTTTATGCTACAGCTATACTTACTCTTGTCTCTTAACTCTACACTCTCCATCTTAAAATACTATCCAAGTTTCAAGGCTCCATTCAAGTCCCTAGAGGAATCTCCATTGACCTCTTACTATATTTCATATCCTTGATTTCTTCCTGTTTAATAGGTCATGGTACCTCTGAAAAGGGTTTCCATGTCCATGATTTTTCTATTTTCCTCCCTGCTTTCTAAACCCTACGGTAAACTCACTTCTTCCAGGAGGACATCCTTAAACTTAACTCCATCTAGCCTATTTCTTGCAATATTTCCTACAATGCCTATAGAGTTTTACCTGACTACATCAGTTTGGGGTTACAGATCACTGTTACGTGTCTTATATAAGGATAATCTTAACTCCTTCAAGGGACTGAGAGTTTCCCCAAGTAAAAACCAGTCTACTTTACACCTTCATAAGTGCTGGGCTTTGCACACACACACAAAAACATCCAAAGCTGCTGACTAATTTTCCCTCAGTATGTAATACAATGAATACTTTCCCACTCCCATTTATAAGCCCACAGATAAATCTTACAGCCTATCTGTTTCTCTCTAGCCTACCTCTCCTTCAGAACAAAACCTGGGTTCTTAAAGTTAATTTTCCTATGCTATAACAGGATTTCTTTTCTCTGATCTCAGTGCTAGAATACACTTGATACAGCAAATGGATTGGAAATTTCTGGGAAGTTTAGATTGGAAGGAGAAGATCCTTCAATAGATTACTTTTCCATGTTCTAATGAGTACTCCTTTCATCTTTCCTGTGTGTCCCATGCACACCCTCAAGTTAGACTATTACACCTCCTTGCGACCTCCCTGTTGCTTACTAACCAAGGGAAGGGGCAAGAAGCATTAGTTGAAATGTTCCAAAGGAGCAGAAAGAACATTCCACTGCCTCTAAAAATAGAACCCCCATCTCACCCATCTCACAAGGCTTTCCTCCAACACACTCCATTGGCTTTCACCAAGCTTTGAGACTCCTAAATAGTGACCTTAAATAAGTTCCAAAATGCCCCCATAAATGTACAGTTATATGCGAGTATAGGGGTTTTAGGAATATTAAGTGGGTAGACTAGGGTATTTTCAATATTAAAAGTGAATTCTGAGTTGCTCTTTGTCTTCTTAGATGAAAGCTCCAAAATAAACCCTGAGAACTGAGCATTACTCAGCGGAGAAGCTGCTTAGAAGGAGAGTAATTTGGGGACTGGAAAAGGGTGGGGGAGCATGTTGGAAAGGTGAGGTCATCATCCTATGATATTCAGCTCTGATCATCTCCACAGTAATTTGCAGAGACATGTGCACAGAAGCTATTAAAAAAAAAAAAAAAGTTCCTATCAACCAACTAACCCTGGCTTAGTCTGGGACTGTAGAGACTGTAAGAAGTAAACCTTCCCAGAGGGATTTTAATTAATAGTACTAGTTTGCCTATCTAGCTGGTCTCTTTTATATTTCCTCCAGAGTAAGCTTAATACAATGCTGAGCACATCATAGGCTCTCTTTTTTTTTTAAAAAAGAAATCCTATTTTATTTATTTATTGGCTACAACATGCAGTTTATGGGATCTGAGTTCCCCCACCAGAATCAAACCCTCACCCCCTGCACTGGAAGCGTGGTGTCTCAACCACTGGACCGCCGGGGAGGTCCCCCCCCACCTTTTTTTTAGAAATTCTATTTTAAATAGGCTCTTTAAAGAATAGAATCATGGGGGAGGAGAGGGAAGCATAGGATTTTAAAACAAGAAAACACCTTAGAAATTATCCAGTCAGTTTGGATAGGGTCTCATAATTTCCGATCTGACCCTTTTTTGATGTGTTATACATAGTTGCCTGCAGCTTGATATAATCCTATACCAGTATTCTCAGAACTGGCAAGAATTCTTACTTCCTGAGGAACAGACATTCAGTGGGTTTGGTGTTGATTATTCCTGTGATTAGAACCTGAATGGTGAAAATGCAAAAGGCAGAAGAGAGGAAGATAGGATCTGAGAAAGGGAAAAAGCTCTTTGACAAACTGACTCCTTTTTCAACCAGTGTATGTATAAAAACTGTCCAACCAATTCTGAGTGTCTGGCAGAGCTACTCTTGAAATTAAAAAAGCAAGAGGAAATTTTACAAAATAATAACTTAAAAAGCCCCAAATCCCTAGCCATGCCATTCATTGACTCAGAGACATGTATGTGGTACTAAATGCATTTCAGAAAGGCACTCAATCAAGCATATCAGCACTTAAAATCAAGTCAAGAATATTGGCTGTACCAAAAATGAAGCTAAAATTTGCATTAGCAATGACATTTTTAATACAGTATGGATTTAATTCCCAAGTACCTGAATTTTGCATAAGGTTCCTTTTCAGCTAGCTTTCTCTTCCCCAAATATTCTCTATCCATGCCTCATCTATATATCATTTATTTATCTCAAAGGGCTTGGATAGTGCCTTGTACCACAATATATGCTCAATAAATGCTTCCCACTATCCTTCATTTTAAATTCTTCACTTGTTTTAGGCAATAATAACTTCTAAATATCACCATCTATTCTTAGAGATACACAATTAGCAAATACACAGCATAAAGTGGCTCTCTCTGAGCCACAAGGACACGCCCAAATACCCTTTGTCCAGACCCTCTGTGGGAATCCAGGGCCTGCCCAACAGGCCTTGCTGTGTCATGCTGCCACCATAGAGGGGACAAGGGATGGTGGTGGAGGGGAATGGAACCTCCCTGGCATCTCATTAGAGGTGTCTCATTCTGGGCTTGGATTTTCCTACTAGCCATGTCCTTCCCCCACCTACTCTACTGAGCTACAATGAAGCATTCCCTTTCCAAAATCTGCCCCCATACCTAGCTCCTGTGGACTGTACTGATTGCAATACGAAATCAGGCAGTTGTCCAACACAGATGTCCCTCCCTTCCTACCTCAAACTGACTTCCGAGCAAAGGTTTGGGAATAGGAGAAGAAGATTTAAAAGAAAAGTCAGGATTAATCTCAGTATTATCACATCTCTCCCCCCAAACTCCTTTCTATGGAGACAAATAAGTTTGGGGTGAGAGTAGACACATCGATGGAACATGACAGGAAAAAAATGAGAATACAGGGAAGTAGAGGCCAGAATGATTGATACAGGAGGACTAGAGAGTCATAAAAAAAAAAAAAAGGGAGAACCGATGACAGCTTGAAAAAGAAGATACAGATAACTGATGACAATAATTTTATCTTCAGGACAAATTTTAGGCAGATTGACAACTGAAATAGGGAGAAATGCTGAAAAATAGCTACACGTAAATTGTTAGAAATTAATGTCTGTGTAAAGGATTATAAGGCATGGATGGAGATCTTTGGAAAGATGTAAAACGGTGAACTACCTACCTACCTATTGTTCCCAGCGCCGCCTTCGCTCCTAAAGAACTGTTCCCCCACCCCACCCTCATTAGTGGGTCTTCAACCTAACTAGCAGCACCTCTCAAATCTTTTCAGCCCATTGCCCCCCTCCCTCAGTCTCGTTTACCTGTTATCAATGAATTACTAGCGTGTTCCAAAGATGGAGGGAGTACCTCAGGGCTCCGGTGTGTGCTCTGGGCTGGAGAAAAAGAAAGCTACTGGGGCTTTGACGGCTTTGTCTTCTCACTCCCTCTCCCTGTTCAGTGACTGAGCCAGTCTGCTCAGTCTCCCCCTGCAATGCAGCCCCTCCTAAGAAGGGCGGAAGGACTCCCCGCCCCCTCCCGGCCTGACTTGGCTAATTCAAATGATAGGTTCCAGAACACTTGAGGGAGGGAGACAGGATTAAAGCATCTCCGTAGGTTTATTGGTCTGCACCACGGTTCCAGCACCCCCGTGCTGACTGATATAGTAATGAATGAGCACTTAATTGTCCTCTAATTTTAGATTTATGGATTAAAAAATCTTGACTCTAGATAACGATGGAGAAGAGGAGTGTCCCTTTATTCCCCGATTTAAGGATTTTGAGTTACTCGAAGTGTTTTCGAGAATCAGAAAAAATTCTCCAGCCCTCCCTCCTGATTGCCTCCCCACCCTCACAATGGGTTAATAACCTAGCCCCCTTCCATTTGGAGAAGGGTACAGGAAGATCGGGACGGGGGTGTGCTTCTGCGAATCTCTTAACTCGGTTGGGGACGAAGGATTCCGGGGCTCCGCTTCCTTTTTGCCCCGCAACCGCCGGCGCGCAAAGGGAACGTACGGTTCCGGACTGTCCAGGGTGGGTGCCAGGCCCTCCTCGAGGGCCCACCTTCCCGGGTTCGCCCGGCAGGGCGGCGGCCCTCGGGGGCTTCCGAGGCCCCTCCCACGTCCTTGCGCAGCGCAGCGCCTCCTCTGTCCCGAGCAGAGCTGTGCGCTGGGCTCTCAGCCGGACGGGTTTCGTAATCGCGTCGCGGCCGTTTCCGCCCTCGGCCAGCCCCACCTCTGCCGGTCCGCCCTCGGCTCCCCCACCGCGCCGAGGAGCGAGCCCGGGAACCCACACTGGCGTGCCCCGAGCGGGAGCCCCCCATCAGCTGCCGCCGGACGCCTCAATGCTGGAGCAGAGCAGGTGAGGCTTTGGGGTCTGTCCCTCCGCCGGTGCGCCCCGCCTGCCCAGCCTGGCGGAGACGCACCGGATGCTGTGGGTGGGGGAGCAGGCAGTCCGCGGCTGTCGAGATGCTGGGTCGGTGGCAAACGCGGATGCGCTGGGTGAGTAACCGTCCCGGTCCACGCTCCGGCGGTGCGCAGGTGAGGCCAGTGAAAGAGCAGAAGGGAAGACGGGTCTGGAGTGCTGGGGGGAGATGGGCGGTGGAAAGAAGGTCTCTTTTGAGACTCACCAACCTCGGTGCTGGGATGTGCCAACAAAGTGAAGCTGAGCTGGTCCAGGAAGGTCTGAATCTGAGACAAGCAGTCACGGAAGACAGCGACAAAGTCGGAAAGATTCACAGAGAGGCCCCAATCCTAGTTCAACCTTGGGAGAAGCAGAGAATTTCTGGATAGAGTTGCGGGGGTGGGGGCAGAAATGGAGTCTATGGGACTAATTATATTGGGGAGGGGGAGTTGAGGGCGTATCTCTGCTCTTAAGCCTCCACAAGACCTTTCCGGGGGAAGGGCCCGGTTGGTGCTGGGGCGAATGCCTGTCACTTGACTGAAAAGCGGGGTCCCCCCCTACTTCTCTAGAGCCCCTCAGCAGCCCTCCTCCCTGGAGGTCTTCAGAAGGGCCAGCTGCAGCCCCGGGCTCCTGGCCAGAATTGCCCGCTCCATTCTCTCCATTCTCTTTCTCTTTCCCCAGCTGCTTCTTGTGAAGGCTTGTCAAGCAGCGGGTTGGAGGCCTTGGGGCTGGAGGCAGCGGGACCGGGAAAACCGGTTTGGGGCTAGAACAGGACTCGGGAACTACCTCTGTACATCCTTTCTCCCTGAACCTTTCTCCCATCCATTCTCCTGCTCACTCCCTGGCAGTTTTAATGTTCTTAAGCTCCGTTGTGACCTTGGTGTCTTCTCCAGCTCTGTATTTCACCCTTCCTATTTGGGACTCAAGCCAGGTCAAGGCACTGCTTGACTCAGGATATGGCCTTATCTGATCAGATCCTGACCTCTCCTGCTGTTTACCCAGCCCCTTCCCCTTCATTTGTGGGGTTGAAATAGTGGGTAGTGGGTTCAGGTGCCTCTTCCTCCTGGACTGACCAGTTCAGGACTTCGTTTGTCCGCAACTCACTCTTTAGGGATTTAGCTGTTTTAAAGGAGAGCGGCAGCCAATCACTCTTACTTCCTCTTCTGACCTTGTTCCCCTCCCCCCTCTCCGCCACCGCATTCACCCGGCCCAGTCTTCTCAGGCTGACCCCACCGCCAAGTTTCAGAGACCCTTATGTCCTGTGTCCTAGGGAATGGAATTTCCTGGTCACTTCTAATCATCATTGGTCATTTCATGCCAAGTCCCACACACACTTTCCCTCCACCCAGCCCTGGCCAGGTCCCTAGAAAAGGAACAGAAACGCCCTTGTTCCCTCCACTGCCCCTTTCCCTCTCTCCTCCCCCTCCTCTCTCCTTTTCCCTCCCACCATCCGCTTCTGTCCACTCAGCTTTGAGCAAGGGTGGGGGGGGGGGCGGGGGGGTGGTGGTTTGGGGGAGAGTCCAGTCTTAGCACAGCGGGTCTGGTAGTGTTGGGGGTTTCCTCTGATTCTTCATTGTTTTCTTCATCCCCTCCCACCCCACAACCCTTACCAACCAACACCACCACCATCACAACAAACCCTGTGACTGACTGACTGTCCCACTGACCACAGCCCTCCTCTCTGGACAGCTGCATTCTGACTTCCTCCCTGTCTCATTACTTGTCCCTCCAGTGGTGGAAAGGGAAGTTAGAGGAAGCCTGGACTCCTGGGTCCTTCCATCCCCCAGAAACTGTACCTCAGTGTCTGTGTGATCTCATCTCAAGGCTGAGAAAAAAAAATCCCTCTCAGCTCTTAGATCAGCCTAGGGTGCCAGAGCATCAGGGTTCCAGTCCTGGAGGGAGGGGAGATTCCTATCCAGGCTCCAGTATGGTGTCCGTGAAATTGCCCTGTCTGGAATCTTTGAGGTTGCTTGTATTATCCGACTGGAAGAGGCACTGAAGATAGAGGAAACCCAGGTGTCCTACCCTGGCAGGCAGTAGTGAAGTAGTGTCCTTGGACACTAATGCTACTGGAAAGTTCCTCATATCTGGTTGGCTGATGAAGATTGGGGGTGGAAGTGCTAAGGAGGGAAGGGAGAAAGAGAACAGGTCACAGCATGAGGGGAGGAGGCAGGCCGGCCCAGGCCCTGTGGGTTGTGAGGCAGAGCAGAGTGGCACGACACGACACGTGAAGAGGGTGGGGAGCCTGGAAAGAGATTCCTCATGGGACAGAAGATGCCTGGCATGTGTACCTACGACCTGGGCACAGGCGATCACCACAACATGCACATGGAGAAAGGGCCATGCCACGTATGTGCACGCTGAGGCGCACACACAGGAGTGCGCTGATGCAGAGCACAGATGAAACAGTGCCAGCAGTCCTCGGAAAGGCTCTCAAGGTCAAGTAATGAAGGAACTAGTAAATGGCTTTGGGGAGGGGTTGGATCTCACTTGAGGGAAATGAGGAGGAACAAGGGCAGGGAACAGAGAGGGAAGAATTCCTCACTGAAGAAAATCTTTCTTAGGTTCCAACCTGCTGCAGTTAGTCACCCAGGAAGGACCTAGGCAGTAAGAGCCTTTCTTGGTAAAGAAAATCTAGGTGTTCAGGGTAAGGTAAAAGGGAGGGTCAGGGGTGGAGGCCTTGTTTGTGAGAACAAAAAAACCACCATTTCCTCTTTAAAGTCACTTAAATGCCCCTCCCCTTCTGCCCTAAACCCAGGGAGAAGGGAGGTGGAGCTTGAGCACCCCAACTTTGTTCATTTCTGCCAGTATCTTTTGGTCCCCTCCCATCCTGTCACCTTAGCTTCTAGCCCTCTTCCTCTCCCAGCAGCTACAGCTTCTTAACCCCTTGGTGCCCTATTGGTTCTTTGCCTTTCTCTGATCGTCATACTTTGAGGTTATGTTTACAGAGGTTAACATTGGTTACAGGACTGTGGCCTTAAACAGGAGCAAGAAGATATAGGCTCATCAGGAGGCTTCTCAAAGTGTGGGGGATGGGGGATTTCTCCTTAACTTTTCTCTCTCTTTACTCTCTGTTCATCCAGGGTTCCAAGTCTGTGGAAGACATAACCTTGCACCTGCCTGCCCACCCCACTCTCTGACCTTGCTAGTCTCTCAGGATCTGAGACACTGACCTTCACCGCTCAGCTCAGGGCTCCAAGGACTCCACTTTGTCTAGACCTGTCCAGCGAAACTCAGGGCGTTGTTACACCTGAGGGGAGTGAGGCGAGGGCAGTCAAGGCACAAGAACAAGAGCCCTCTGGGGCCTCAGGCAGAGGAGTGAAACTGGAACCATCAGGGAACATGAGTGAATTTTGGCACAAACTGGGCTGCTGCGTGGTAGAGAAACCCCAGCCGGTGAGTCTTCCCAACCCCACCCCAACACACACAGAAATCAGTTACCATAGACTGTGACGAAGACACATCATCTGAAATCTGCCGTCTGAAGAGCCCGCTTCTTGCCTACCTCTCTGTCAGAACAGCTTCTAAGGCCAGGCTGGTGTGGGCATGGAATAAAGGGGCTGAATGATGGAAGGGGTGAGCAGTGCCAGCTGTCACTTCCTTTTCCTGTCCATTTGGAGTTGGACAGGAGGTGGCAGGTGGAGCTTAATACCTGTCCTTTTGCCCCATTGTTCCCTCACCAGCCAGAGGTGACTCAGACATGCCTTTCTCTGGCCACTGTGCAGGCCCCTGCTCTTACCACCCTGCCTGTGTCCTCTGCATCTGTGTTGTTCTAGCCCCGCCTTTCATACCCTAATGATTTCCCTGTTATAGTGCCATATCCCCTTTGCCCCCAGACCCTTAGCTCTTCCCTGAGTGGTTTTCAAGACTTTCTTCCCTTCCTCCGCTGTGATGTAACTCCCTGTCTTCTCCAAGCAGAAGAAGAAGAGGAGACGGATTGACCGGACCATGATTGGGGAACCAATGAATTTTGTCCACCTGACTCACATTGGCTCTGGGGAGATGGGGGCCGGAGATGGACTTGCCATGGTAACGAAGGGATGGGGAGGCTGAGATGGGATTATGGCCTGGAACTGTGCCCCTTTTTGAAAGTTGAACCTGGAGGCATAACAGAATACTTGAAGGGAAGCAAGAGGCTAGGATTCTAGTCCTGTTTGCAGGCTGCATAAATCTGAGATCTGGCATTTCAGGTCTCTGGTGTAGTCGCCCTCATCTTTATAATTAGCAAATTGTTCTCCATTGGGATGGGGGATATATGTCTTAATAGTTACTTAGAGGGCTTTTCCCCAAAATCATAACCCTTTCTTCTATTAAGAACTGTCTCAAAAAAACAAAAACAAAAACCTGCTGTCTCAGCAGTTTGAGGTTGGGAGTGTTGGGTCAGGAAAAGGGCTAAGCACCTCTGTTCTAAATACTGTTAAATATGCATTTCTGCTCTCAGAATAACAGAGGACTTCCCTGGTGGTCTATTGGTTAAGACTCCACACTTTGAATGCAGGGAGCATGGGTTTAATCCCTGGTCAGGGAACTAAGATCCCACCTGCCATGCCCCACCTCCCAAAAAAAAAGAGGGAGTGGGCTTGGAGATATTGAAGGAATCTTTTCACCAGTTATGAAATTGAGATAAATATGAGAGAGTCCTTTGTGAGAGAATCTTACTTGTAAAAGACCTAGTTTATCGCATCTCATAAAGTTCAATGTGAAGGGAGGCATTGAAACTTCCCTTGGAGGAATGGAGGCTAGTTTTTACCTTCTCGTGATTATTTTCTTGTCAAGGAGATGGGGTCAACCTCTTCCCTGGAGGGCACAGGGCAGAACTCCTGCTGTGCTATATTAAGGTTTTGGAGGGTCTCACATGTGCTTTTTCACAGACAGGTGCAGTTCAGGAGCAGATGAGATCCAAGGGAAACCGAGACAGGCCATGGAGCAATTCTAGGGGCTTATAGCTCCATAGGAATGGTGAGTGATGAGAGCAACTGATCCAGAGCCTCTAGCCCCCTGCCTTGGAACCATGATCCTTTGCAGGAATGGGAAATTAAGGGAAGAAGAAAGAATTAGGATCCAGAAAGGCAGAGAGAAGTGGATGTACAGAGAGAAATAGAAAAAAAGAGCACATCGTGGAAGCAGTTAAGAGTGTGAGCCAGGTGGTGCTCTCTCCCAAAGGTTATCTTCGAGGCTAATCTTCATTTTTTTATTTGATCAGGATCTGCTGTGTGTCCAGCCTCCGCTCTGTCCAGCCCCAGAGAGATGCTGCCCCTACCAGTTCTCCTCCCAGAATCAGTGGCCCAGGGCCCCTCTTTCTCTGTCTGTCTCATAGTGCCTCACAAGGCTTGGGGGCTGGACTCCCTTTCCTCCCTCTGGTTGCAGCCCCTCCTGGAGATGGGGTCAAGGCAGCAGGACTGACCAAGTGACGACTAATTGGCCAGAGGAGCTCGGCTGAAGCCTTGGACGCTCTCAGATCTGAGATAGGAGATTTCTGAGAACTTGGAATGAGTTCCTGTCTCCTGAATGATGGTCTAGGTGCCATATGTTTTTAAACTGCTAACCTGGAATTCCTTACATGTGGTGGGTAGGTGAGATGACCTAAGCTGAAGCCAGCTTTGCTGAGGAGCTCCCTACCCCCCTGCGTTTGTCTTTCTTCCTGGAGGGAACTGAAGTGGATGTCAGGTTGGGTCTTGGTGGGTGACAACTGGCTGCTCTTTCTCGAGTGTGGACTTTAAGCTCACTGTCCCTCCTATCGCTTTACCAGTACCGGGTTCTTTCTCTCAGACCTCTAGCCCTGTTTCTGTAGCATTGCTGGCTCCCTCAGATCTTTTCCTCTTTTTTTAATTAAAATTTTAATTTAAGATGAGATCTCTTAATTACCCCATCTTGCTACTACCTCTGCCCTTAACCCCAACCTTGTCATGAGCCTTATTATTTCCCATTGGATAAGAGTTAAGGGGTGAGTCTTAACCTGGAGACATCCCTTTTTAGTCTTGGGGATCTGCCTTCTGCCAACCTCCCTTCTGGCCTAGGTGAGAGGAGGATCTTGGAGAAGAACCCAGAAGGCCACAAAACTAGGAGTTTATGTCTCAGCGTAGACTTACTGATCACTGAGGATGGGAGGGGTGGTGAGATAAATAGGTTGAAAACAGTCATCCTAAAAGGAGCTTAAGATCCTCACAGCATGGGAACTGGAAGACCTCTAGAGCAAGTTTTCTCAAAACTAGGCACTTTGACACCTTGGGCTGGATGATTCTTGGTGGGAGGGACTGCCTTGTGCATGGTAGGACATTTAGCAGCATCCCTGCCCACCTAGTGGTGGCAACCAAAAATGTCCCCAGATGTGGCCAAATGTCTCCTAGAGGGCAACCTCCCCGCTGAGAGCCACAGCTTAGAGTCAAGATATTTTCCTCTTACCTGACTTCCACTTGTTCATCCTAAGCCTGAACCATGGATAAATGAGGGCCCCTTGTAAAACAGGTTCAATAGGGCTGCACCTAATCTCCAGACTCTACTCACTGTGTTGCTTGTGCTTGCGTGGGTTCACGTCTCTGTATGGACATGTGCTGCAACGCTCCATCCTTATTTTCTCCAGGGGAGGGGTTCCTGTGGTGTGGGGGCCTGAACAGGGTGAAATGGGGTTGCAGAAGGAAGGAAGAGAAACAGTAGAGCTGCAGCCAGCCCAGCTTATCCCCCCCAAATTTAAACTGTATTTCTGTGCCCTAGTCCTAGAACCAGACACAAATAAGACTCAGGGAGTTTTGTCTGAAGACCAGCATCCCACTGCCCACCTGGCTGAAGAGTCTGCCTTAGGTGGGAAAATACTGTAGGAGCAGGGTCTTTAAGGCGCTTTCAGTTTTCTCAGGTGTTTTGTTCTGGCCCCTTCCTTGCAGGGTATTTAGAAGGGCAGAACAGATAAGCTCCTGCCTGCTCAGATGAGAAGGCGGGGGTCTCTTTAGCTCAGTAACAGGAAGCATCCTGTTTGATGGGAGTGGGAGTCAGGAATGTGAAAACTAAGGTCCACTCTGCTGATTCCACCATCCATCTGGTTCGCCCCCACCTATAGTAACTGAGGTTCTAATTTTTCAAATTTCAGTGTATTTCCTGCAGTTTTTCAGTGTCTAAGCTTGGTCATAGGGATACATTCCCAATGTACCTCAGTTCCAGTCTAGCTAAGTGCTCTGCAAGTAGCTCAGTAGCCTGAGGGTTATACTAAAGTGTTAACAGGATAGGGCAGGAAGATGAGGACCTCCTGGAATCTCTGGTCACCCTGATCTTGAGCCTTATTCTACTGCCTGTCTTTACACACAATCTTCTTTTCTTTGGTGCTCTCTCACCTTTAGCTACCTTCTCTAATGTGTATGCTACCATCATTTTAACAATATTGAGAGTGACGGGAATGGGTTTGAGAGTCATAATTTATATTAAAAATTGTTGGACTTTTAAATACATTTTCAAATAAAAGAAGTTGAAGCAAAATAGTTGCAGAGTAATCACTACAGGTATGTGTGGGTTAGCGGGGAGACATTGTTAATGAAGGCCACTCCAAGAAAGTGGCTGTCGTAGAGTTTTGTTCTGACCTTGCCTCTTCTGAGGAGAGAAGGCTAAGTGTTGTGAAGGCAAGGAGAAGATCACTATCACCTTCCAAGGGCTCAACTTGTTCTTCCTGTTCTTTTTTGGGGGCATTCATCTGAGATTTTTCAAGTCTTTAAAGAAGTACTTGTTTAAAAACAACTTTAGAAATGAGGAAGATGAGGACTTCCCTGGTGGTCCAGTGGCTAAGACTCTGAGCTCCCAATGCGGGGGCCCCAGGTTCCATCTCTAGTCAGGAACCAGAGGCCCCTTACCACAAGCAAGAGTTCACATACTGCAACTAACCCCGAGTGCCTCAAGTAAACCCGGCGCAGTCAAATAAAAATTAAAAAAATAGAGGACACGAATAGACATTAAAAAAAATAGAAATGAGGAAGATAAGCAATATCAACATTTTTATCCTGGAGGAGAGGGGAAGAGACCAAGTCAGATGCTGTTAGCTACTCAGTTCAGGTTTAAGGTTCAGGAGATTTATGGTCTCTCTTTCAGATACCTCTGTACAAAGATACATGACCAAACAGTTCTTTTCTAGTTTTGTTTTTCTGTACTAAAAATATATCCGGTGGGAACTGGGATTCGAGGGGGAGGAGAGGTTGAGATGCTGACACCTCCTCTTGTGGTTGAAGTGGCCATTACCTCTGATTTCTCTTTATCTGGGTGAGGAAACAAAACAGAAGGGAAAATATTATAACCACATCCATATTCTTTTCCCTTCCCTTGCCTCATTTCCCTCTTTCCACAAACCCTCATCCCCTCAACACTATTGCACACTATGCTTTATTATATTGAATAATGGTATTGGACGTACAAGGAGAAAGACAAGGACAGAAACTGACAAAATAACCAAGTATACATTTTATTGTCTTTCCCCAAAGGACCTATTATCCTGAGACCTTGAGAATATTTTATCAGGTCAGTCAGGAACTTTGGTAGCTCTTTTGGTAAAAGTAAAGGACTATCTTTACTTGAGAGTTCTTACGTTTCTGGGAATAATCCCAGAAGGACAATTCTTTGGGTTAGTAGTGGTTAAGAGCATTGGCACTAGGGTCAAACAAACCTAGTTTAAATCCTGCTGTGATTCTGCTACTTACTAGCTTTGAAAGCCCTGTTTCTTCATCTGTAAGGTGTGAATAATAATATACGGTTGTTGTGAGGATTGATCCAGGCAAAGTGCACAGAGGAAGACCTCAGATATTGGTGGCTGTTACTGTTAGGCTGCATTAATAAACTGAAAACCATGAATATCTTCCACATGCATTAATCATCTCCACATCAAGAATTCTTTATATAACTACCATCTTAACAATTTGGTCAATAATCATCTAGTGACCATCAGTACATGTTGCCTAATAGCCAAACAGCAGTTGCTCAAGAAATGGTATACAGAATCAATGGCTAACAATAATGTGACTAACCAATGCATATTATGAATCAATAACCAAACAAGTTAACAGTTCATGCAGACATGCTGGCTGGTTTAGCAACAGGTTTCTGTATATCAGGACTTTTCAGATTCATTAACAAAAATCCTGGCTCATCACTAAACACTTACTGGTTCCATCTCTGTGAACATTGTAGAGAGGTTGTTCCAAATATCCTCCAGCCCAATCCTGACCCGTTTCCAAAAAGCATAGGCTGGGTGGGGGCTGGGAATGGGACTGGGGATAAAAGGGGCGGGTCTGAGTCTGCTGGTTAGAGGGGGGAAGGGAGTGGTGGTGGTGGCCCTGGTGGTGGCCCTGGTGGTGGCCCTGGTGGTGGTCTGAGTGGTGCAGCTGGTGTCAGCACAGAGACCTGCATCTAGGGGGCACTCCTCCCGCTCGCGGTTGCAGGGGCATAGGTGGTAGGTGCAAGGCCGGTGCTCGGTGCGCACTTGACTCAGCGCCCCAACTCGCAGGCGCCCCGAAAGGCCATGCAGTCTCCCGGCCCGGGTCCGGCTCATAGTGCCCGACTTGCAGTGGCAGTGCCACGGGCCCCAGGGCAACAACACCAGCCGCAGATCCTCCGGAGCTGGCATGGCCGTGGGCGAGGGAGGCGGCCACTGGTTCAGCGTGGACCCTGCTGAGGACCACGGGTTTGTGGTACTGTCAGAGGGCTGTGAGTCCACATTAGCCTTCCAGCTGGAGTGAGGTAGGCTTGAACTCATCTTGATGTCGGAATCCTGGTCATTCGCTGTAAAGTATGGGCTAGGCCTCCCAGGCGTAATGCGAGTCGTACTGTCAGTCTCCGACTCGGTGTCATTCTTTCTGGCGTAAATCACAACCCCTTCTTCCAAAGACCCATCTTCCTCCTGAGACAATCGTGACCTGCTGCCTGTGGCCACCGTAGAGGCTAAGAGCTCCGCAGCGGCCGGGCCTGCCAGGCGGTCGGCAGCGGCCAGGACGTCGTCCTCATCCTCCATTGTCACCCTCATCCTCGGGGATAATACAACGCCCGGAGTGGTCCGGGCGGTGGTTCTGTAGCTGCGGGTCATAGGGCCCCCGAAGCGGAAACTGTCCCGCGGCATCGCGGTCGAAGTCAGGCCTTCGGCCCCCGCCGCCCGGGGCCCCAGACTCAGCAGCAGGGCCCAGAGCAGCGCGCCGGCGGCGGGGACCATGGGGCTGGACGGTGTGGGGTTGGGAGGGAGCCAGTGAGGAAGGCTGGGGCTCCCACCTTTCTCCCTCCCTTAAGCTCTCGACCCAGACCCACCGGGTCGTTAGAACCGAGGCCCGCGGGGGGAGGGGCGGGGGCTCGCACGCGCGCGCCGCGCCCCTCCCCCAAGCCCTCTCCCCACGGGGCGCCCTGGCAGGCCCCGGGACTCAGGTGAAAATCCCCGGGAACATCTGCAGCGAGAACTCCGTGCAGGAACCGACCGACGGATCGTGTGTGATGCAGCGGTTGAGTAGAGTAGTTCACTTCCTGGGCGCAGTGCTTAATAAATCTCTGATTTATTAAGAGATAAATTTACTACAGATCAGAATTTACTAAAGAGGACAAAGTACAGGTTTTGAAAGTGCCCCTGCTCGGGCTCACAGGCAGCAGACGTGACTACTGACGGGAAGAGGGAAATAGAGGCTACTGGTTCCCGGCTCCCTGGAGAAGGCCTGCCCTCCCCTTCCGCCCGCCCGCCCGCCCCTCACCTCTACAGACTGCGGGAATACCCCAGGTGAAAAGGATCACGGACTCAAAAGGGATGAAGTGATTTGCCCAAGGTTCTACAGCTAAAGCAGCACAGCTTTGCACTTTCCTATAAAAAAAATGCCAGGACATGCAGCCCTCCAGCTGAAACGAAAGTTACCCAGCACATCAGGGCCCTGCTTTGAAGTCGGGGGCATGGAAGGAAAGACATCCCACAGAGATGTGAAGATCCAGTGGTACTGGGGTTGAAGATAAGATGATTTACAAAACAGCTCAAGTTTAGGGTGTAGGCAGATCCGTATCTTTGATTGGTTCTTAAGCCCATTTTTCCAGTCCTATGCTAGGTTCTTCCTGAGCCATGGAGATCATGGTCCAGCCTAGGAGGAAAAGAGGGGAAAAAATCGGTACAAGAGCAGACCTGGTTTTAATTCAGGGGTTTGGGGAGAGAAGCCAGGTGAACTGGAAGATGCTTGGGTCAGTCATCATTCCTTTGCTCCCTAACAACCCTCCCCCACTGGATATTCTCTCCTATTCACTGCCAACATCCTTTCTTAATTTCTACAGCTGGTCTGAATCTCCTTAAATTCTTTGCTGTGATTACTCCTTTATTCCTTGATGCACTTTTAGGGGTAATTTTTTCATTTGTTCTTTTTACAGTAATGTCCTTAATTTCTTCTCTGCATGTATGGCATTTTCCCAGATATACGGAAGCAGCTGAAAGCAGAGCCTGTCTTTCAGTTCCTTTGTATCTCCCTCAAGGCATTAAGAAAACACGAACTGGCTTTTACATATCCCATCCCAAACTTTTATCCTTAAACCAGGACTCACTGTCTGACAGCTTCTGGGATGTGGACCTGATCCATGGAGATGAGTTGAGCCAGCTCTCCAAGGCTGTTCAGAAAACGGATCTTTCGTGTGAACTTGGAACTGAAAAGAGACGATCAACCAAGCGTGTTTTATACTAAGAAGAGGGCTCTTGGAGATCCTTACAAAGTGCAACATAACAAGTAGAGAGTGGTTAAGGCTAGAAAGAGCCACAGTGGGGCAAGAACTTCTTAATCTTGATTGTGAAAGTGAGGAGGGGGCAGGGGGTCTTTATCCCCCGAGCAAGTACCTGATGAAGGGCCGAAGCAATGCCAGGAATGCCTTCATGTACCATGTAGCGTGGACAACCACCAGAGCACGCAGGTTTTTCCGGAGCCTGAAGAAGAACATGAGACCATCCTACTCTCCTTCCGCCTTCGTACCTGACGATCAGGTAGAGCTACCTTCTGTACTTTAATTTCCTTCACTTCTTCTCTAATTTCTAGAGTTCTCTGACAGTTGGGTTGAATCCCCATTCCTTTAATTGCCATCTCAGCTCCATCCATCTTGTTTAACCTTCTCATTTTTTAGGAAACTCTTCTCTCAGAATCCCTTAGCCTGGTCTTCTCAGCCCCACTTCCTTCCTATGCCCTATGCCCTATGTTCCCCATATTTCTTTTTGTATAGTCCTTCATCCATCCATGGCAAGGTGAAGGCCAGTGAGGAGAGAGAAAAAAGGAACCAGAAGAGAAAAGTGGCCAAATGGAAGATGGAAGGAAGAAGGGAAAAAAAGAAAAACCAGGGGGGGAAAAAGTCATATAAGGCAGGGGTTGTGGGTTCGATCCCTGGTAGGGGAACTAAAATCCCACATGCCTTGGAGCAACTACACCCATGCACTGCAACTACTGAACTTGTGTACCTAGACCAAAGAGTTTGTGCACTGCAACAAAAGATCTGTGTGACACAGGAAGACCCTGCATGTCACAGCTAAGACCCAACACAGTTAAATTAAAAAAAAAGGGGATAAGGGCCAGGGATGAAGGCAGACAAGAAAAGACAATGGAGATGTGGAAAATGAAATAATCAGCAACACTATGAGAAAAGGAAGGGCTGCCTGCCATGTTCCAGGCAAGGCACCATGTTGATTTATTTGATTTTCACAAATGCTTAGTGGCAAAGATATTAATATTATCATTGTCATTTTACAGAGAAGGAAACTGAACCCCAGAAAGGTTAAATCACTTGTCCAAAGTCATACAGGTAGTAAATGATAAAGGCAAGATTTGAAACTAGATTTCCTTGACTCCAAGAGAGGACAGAAAATAGGAGAACCTTGGAAAGGGTTGTAGGGGGACAAAGAAAAGTGGAAGAGGGAGTTCCCTGGTGGCCCTAGTGGTTAGGATTCCAGGCTTTCACTGACAGTGCCTGGGGTTCAATCTTTGGTCAGGAAAATGAGATCCCAGAGCCAAAAAAAAAAAAAAAAGTAGAAGAGACCAATTAGAAGAAAAAAATGGAAAGATGAAAGAGAAAAGGATAAGAGAGAGTTACAGCCCTCTTGTCCGAGAGGCTCACCGCCGATCCAGAGTGTGATAACATTGGCGTATCCAGCTCAGAGGTGGAACCTGCGCCCTACTTGTGCCTCCACTCAGGTGAACCAGCAGATAATTTTCAGCTACCAGCAGCTCCAGGGTTCCCACTATGTACCTGGACAGATGAAATTGTCAGGGAAGGTATGCATTTTGGTTGTGGGGAATGAGAGGGACATTGCTGTAGACTCGACAGTCAGGGGTGCTTTTTAACGTTTGCCTCCATAACATCCACTCTGGAGCCCTTTAAGCCTTGTACCTCACCTGAACAAGTGTTCCATGACATAGGTGTAGTTGGGGATGCTGCTTCTAGGTAGGTAACAGGAAGCAAAGAGGATAACAGCATTGAGGCCATCACCATGGTAGCCTGGGGAGGAGAAGGAGAAAACTCACTCAATAAATAAGTACTGATGGGCAGTACATCTGTTTAGGTTGAGCATCTCTGTGGGTCTCTAGAAGTTGAAGGAAGGATTCTGAACCCAATAACTGAATTTCCAGCTTCAGCATTTTATTCAAGAAGTCACAGTTCTTAACCCTTCATTTATTATAGCCATTACCTCCATGAGATAGGACTTTCTTATAGGGCTCAATGACAGTCATGTCCACTCGCTGCTCCCGCTGTCCTGTTCGGAACACCCTCCAGCGATGACCATCTTCTCCAGCCACATCCCACATACAACCGTGGCCCAGCCTTTCAGCTGCCTCACTGGCCCCTAGGCCCTCTGCCCGGGGCAGCTCATCTAAAAAGAGGGATGGGGAAGGATCAACAAGGCAGAATACGTGTCTTCAGCATCTTGAAACTTCCTTAGATTCTTAGCGTTTATTACCCCAACAACTAATTTCTCATTTTCCCGCCATGACTAGCCCTGGTTTGTCCAGTCAACCCAACCTGTTGCTGATTTCTCTTTCTTGTGACTTATCATCCTCACTTTGTCACTGGACAATGGCCTGAAGGTCACCTTGAACTATGGTAGCTTGATGGCCCCTGCCATTTTCCCAGATTCCTTCTTTCTTCTGATGCTTTTCCTTCCTTGGGTGAGCTCATTTATTCCTGTGTCTTCAGTTACTGCCAGTATGGTGATGACTCCTCTCTAACCTAGACTGCTTTCCTGATACCAGACCCATATTCTTGAATGTCTGGAATGGACACCTCTATTTTGTGTTTCTCTGTCATCTCCAAGTCACCAGACCCCAAGTGCAACTCACACTCATTCTCTTCCTCCTCTTTCCTATATTCTTTCTTGGTGAATGACCCCATCCATTTAACTGCCTGGGAGAGAAAATTCTATGCCATCCAAGACTTTTACTTCTTTACCAGCCCTCAAGCCAGATCCTCGTCCATCTACTTCCATTAGATAATAAATTATTCTTTCTGCTCTCACTGTCCTGGTATAACTTCTTAGCATTTCTTATCTGGCCTTAGTACTAGCCTTCTATCTCCCTACTCTTTTCTGTTTTCCTCCATCCCACCCACCACTGCTAGAGCAAACATTTTTTCCTCCCCTCCCATTTTCACTTAAATAGTAATATTCTATATTCACTAATTTTTTGCATGATTTTTCCATAGCCATAGAAAGAACTGTTTCATCTTAAAAAATTGTTGCATTCTATCCCATTACATGGGTGTACAGTAATAGAATTAACACAGATCTTTAGGCTGTTTTCAATCTTTTAAAAGCCATTAAACCTGATCATGTTATTCCCTTGATTAAAACTCATTGCCTACAGGATAAAATCTAAGCGCCTTAGTGTGGCAGCAGGGACCTCCATAATTTGACCCTTGCCTATTTAACACAGTTTTTTGTCACTCTCTTCACTGCCCAGTCCTTCAGATCTGTAATATAATAATGTATATTTTGGTTTTGTTCCTGGCTCCTGACAATAAAGGTGAAAGTAGTATCTTTTCCTATTCATAACAGGTCTCTTTCAACCACACAAGTTTATGTTAATGAGGTGACTTTGGAAAGCGCCTATGGGTGGGTGACTGGTTGCTAGGCGAAGTGACCATGATTAGAGGGATGAACTTTTGCCATCTGCCCTCTGAGAAGGGGAGAGAGATTGGAGGTCATGCTAAATCACAAATGGTCAGTGATTTAATCAGTCATGCCTACATATGAAGCCTCCATAAAAAAAACCCTGAGACTTCCCTGGTGGTACGACAGATAAGATTCTGCCTACCAATGCAAGAAACATGGGTTCAATCCCTGGTCTGGGAAGATTCTACATGCCACAGAGCAACTAAGCCCAAGAGCCACAACTCCTGAACCTGCACTCTAGAGCCTGCCCTGCTGCAACTCCTGAGCCCATGTGCTGCAACTACTGAAGCCTGCGAGCCCAGAGCCTGTGCACACTGCGACTGGAGAGCAGCCTCCACTCGTCCCAACTCGAGAAAGCCCACGCACAGCCATGAAGACCCAGCGTAAGCGAAAAGTCATACTATAGACAAACAAACCCTAACTGAAGGGATGCGGAGAGGTTCCTGTTTGGTGACACACACAGGTACTGGGAGGTTGGTGCTCCCCTTTCACATAACTTGTCCTATGTATTGCTTCCTTCTGGCTGTTTCTGAGCTGTATCCTCTTATAATAATCCTGTAATCTAGTAAGTAAACTGTTTTCCCAAGTTCTGTGAGCTGTTCTAGCAAATTATCAAATCTGAGGAGGGTGTGGTGGGCACCTGTGATTTATCCCCTGTCAGTCAGAAGCACAGGTGACAACCTGGATGTGTGATTGAAGTCTGAAGTCTGAGGGCAGTCTTGTGGGTGAGCCCTCAACCTGTAGTGTCTGTACTATCTCCAGGTAAGTGTTGTGACTGAATTGTAGGACATCCAATTTGTGTCTGGAGAATCGGTGGGCGGAAACTGATACATTTGGTATCAAAAGTGTTGTGAGTAGAGAAGAAATCAAAGTTTTCCTTAATATCCAAAGAGTCATGCTCAATACCTTGAATTCCGCATCATGCCACACTATTGCCCAATTTGCTTTTTCCGTCTAGAATGCCTCTCCAGCTACCCAATAAACTCAGAATTGTTTCCTCTGTGAAGTCTTTCTTAATACCTCTCAGCCAGAACTGACCTTTGCCTTTTCCCTGCTTAATCTGTATCCTACATACATGTAGATCATAATCTTTACCACACTTAATCTATACATATGTTTATTTTATACTAAACAGACAATTCCCAGAGGGTGTGGATTATCTTATTCATCTTCATAACCTGGCTGTAGCTCATTGATGTCTTCCCTTGTGGCTCAAATGGTAAAGAATCCACCTGCAATGTGGGAGACCCAGGTTCAACCCCTGGGCCGGGAAGATCCCCTGGAGAAGGGAATGGCAATCCACTCCAGTATTCTTGCCTAGAGAATTCCACAGACAAAGGAGCCTGGTGGGCTGGAGTCCATGGGCTTGCAAAGAGTTGAACATGACTGAGCGACTACATTTTCACTTCCAGCTCACTGATAGCATATAACAGTTATTCAATAAAATTTCCCTCAGTAAATGAAGTGGCCCTCCCCTCATACTGACTACATTGGATCTGTAGGCTCCACCTTTCCATTCCAAGGAAATTCTGCACATCTTACCTCTTGATCCCCTTATTAGTTCTAACTTCAGTCCCATTAAATCCATCCTGAGCTGCTTTAACACTGGCCTCTACTTCTACCAGCTCAGTCCTCAGCTTTCTTTCCCACCTTCCCATTCAAATTCATGTCCACTGTCCAGCAGCTCCGAGTCTGAAGGTGTTTCCAACTCGTCTACCTCCAGGTCAGAACTGCCATCAGAAGAGGAAGGTCCAGAGTGGGTGGGAGACGCTCCATTATCTCCAGGCCCCTTAGTCAGAGTCAGTCGCAACTCCGGGGCAGAAAGACGCTTGCGCATGGGGCGCCGGCCACACAGGGCTAAAGTGCTGGGGGTGCCTGGGGTTGGAGGAGGAGGAAAAAAAGAAGAGAAAGATGGATGTGTTGGCACAGGACATTAGAATTCCTGTATATGTAAGTGATACTATGGGGTGAATTCTAAAGAAGGACTAATGCGGGACATTTGGGAAAAGGGAGGTAGAACCACAAGGGGACAGGCTGGCATAACCTTGACTCTAGAATCAAGGACTTGAGGCCTAGGTTCTCATTTACCTACCTGCCTGTGTGTCTCTTTCAGGATCATGAGGATCCTCAGAAGGGCCAATCTCTTCAGGAAGCAATCTAGACGGGGAAAGCCAAAAAGGGGGCAGAAACATAGGTTAAGGCTTATTAAGCCAGGTATCACTTTATCAAATCTGTTTCCCTACCATAATTTTATTTCTTCTTTCTTTTCCCATCTCTCTCTCTTTCAAGTCCAAATTTACCATCCCCACCCTGCATTTGTGACCAGCTCTTCTTTTTCCCAGCCTCACTCATATATCTCACCTAGGGAATTCTTCATCTTGCCATTCTTCCTTCAGCTCCAGTTCTCCAAGTCTCAAGGATGCTCCTGGTATTGCTGTTTCTGCATTCTCCTTGATGCTAAGATAGTCCCCCAGAAAGAAAATATTATTGAGACAAACTAGGTATGTCTTTTTATATATATATATATATATATATATATATATAATTTATTATTTATTTGGCTGTGCCAGATCTTAGTTGCAGCACCTGCGGTCTAGTTCCCTGACCAGGGATTGAACCTGGGCCCCCTGCATTGGGA
Organism: Bubalus kerabau; assembly: GCF_029407905.1. NCBI lineage: Eukaryota > Metazoa > Chordata > Mammalia > Artiodactyla > Bovidae > Bubalus > Bubalus kerabau. The sequence continues at coordinate 20,538,149 of NC_073629.1, forward strand.
GTACAGTGTTCTACTGGACCACCAGGGAAGTCCGTAGGCAATGTCTTAAGGAACTGGATAGTAGGTGAGAACACTGGCGTGAACAGTAGTAACGTACAGAGCAGAGGTCAGGCCTTAAAAAGAACTCAGATCTGTTGTCTCCTAGATGTTTCTACCACCTTCACTTGTTGAAAGGCAGTCATCCCTACTGCTGGATATAGGAGCAGAGGGAGCATGGAGGGTCCCTCTAAGATCCCTCTAGCTCTAAGGTCAAAAGCTAAATTATTTTGACCTGTGTGGCAGTTGTTCCACCTGGACTGTCGGGGTGAGAGGTATTTCACATTACAATAGGCTGGAACCCGACAGACCTGCCCAGCTGTCACTGGGCAAAGCTGGGAAAGATGGCACCTTGTCAGGCTTGCTTTACCTCCATCACGCTGGGGAGTGGTTAGGGGAACCATGGCATGGGTGGACGGGTGGGGGAAGAAGGTAAGGAGGAAGAGCGATTTACTGGGAAGGAGGACCTGGATCTTAGCACAGTTCTGGGGCAGCTTTTCTCATGGCCATTCTGGAGGGTGGGAGTTAGAAAATGGAGAACAGGGGCAGATATCAACGTATAGAAATTTCCTTAAAAGAAAAGCAATAGGGAATTACCCTGGAATCCCCTGTTCCCTAATTCCCGTAGGATACTGCTACTTCCTACCTAAGGCCACCCCCATCCCTTCCCTGCCAATTAGTTCTCTTAGTCTAGTCTCTGCTAGGACTTGGTAAGAGCTGGATGGTGGGAAAATCCCTGAGGACTATTCACTCGATCACGTCAGCCAAGATCTTACTCACCCAAGATCCACCGTCTTTTCTCCGGCTTCTTGTACAGTTCCCATCTTCACAAGTCTTCCTGTCACCTTGAAACACTTGTAGTTGTCGGGGAGCCGGATGCCCCAGCTCCCCAACACTTCTGTACCCCCTTTTTCTGTCTCAGCTGTCGTTGCTCTTTCCTCCAAGGAGGAAGGAGGGGTGGAAGGGAGGTAACCTCACCTTCAAACAGGTTTTGCCACCTCCCTTCCCAAGAAGCAGGTTTGCACAAAAGACAAACCCTGCCTATGTGGGGGCGGGTTGTGGGGAGGAGAGTACATTTTCTAAAGTGGCTAGTCTTGGGTGAGTCTAGGAAGACAATTTTCTAGACTCCTTAAAACCTTCTGGAAGCTGCTTTAAAAAAAAAAGGCAATGGTATAAACCACTTTGGTTTTAAAATTATCGTGTCCCTACTTTTTCAAGCATAAGCAAAATCAAGGACACAGAAGTATGTGATAGAGTTCTGGAAGAAGAAACATTAAAGGAAAGGCTGAGGATGAAGGGAGATAAAAAGACTGTTGCTCCTTATTCCCAAAGAGAGTCAACAGAAGGAAGACAGTAAGTACAGCAGAAAGAAGGGAAATGAATCTTGATGAAGTTAAAACAATTATCCAAGGGAAAGGGCTGATTATAGTTGTAAAAAGAGACAATAAGACCTCAAACAGGAAAAAAGTATTTAATACTTTAACAAAATGCAAAATAAAAGTAACCAAGTTACAAAACATAAATTCCTTTGGTTCAATAATCACACCACTATTTTACCTTCCAATGGCTACAAACATCATCCCTTCAAAGTGAAGTCACACTGTTTCCCTTATATGAAGACATCATGTCAAAACCATCACATACCCCACTGTTCAGCCAAACTGTTGACAACCCACAGGAGACAGAGCTGTTGGGGAGGAAAAGGGGGAACAGGTTGGTCTGAAGAGAAAAGGGGGACTCTACACATGCAGAACAAGTCGGGGGGTGGGGGGCTCTGTGCTGGGTCACTATGGTAGGAATCACATCCCTGTACATGCTACATGAGGCTGAGGACCTTGGTACAATTACAGAGAAACAGACAATCCAGTGACCCTGAGCACTCCCAGGGAAACAGAAACAAAAACAAAAAACCAGAGGGGCTGAGGTGGCAACGGGACAGAAACCAGGGAACATCAGTTTTGCAGACAGGGAAATGAGACTTGAAGGAGTGAGTGTCTGGACAAAAGACAGTTTATGGCACTCGTTATGAAACTTCTTGTTTCCTTCTACTCTGTCCAAGAGGAGAATGAGATGGGTAAGAAATCAGTAGAGCCAGGGCTCTCATGGTATCTTTGCCATCTTTTGAGAAGAGTGCCCAGGAGTCTTAAGGTCTTCCCAGGGCTCTCCTGAACCAGAGGTCTTCTGGATCCCTGTGGCTCTGGCTCAGAGGGATCCAGAGAAACTGAGAGCTAGGCCACCTGATCAGGACAGAAGACAAGGGCCTCCAATCTGCCGCTAAATAATCCTGAAACAGTCACAATAAACTAATAGAAATTTAACCATCTGGGATCAGACACCATCACCTAATTGGGGGGCAGAGAGAGGAGTTATGGAGGTGGAAATGAGCTAAAGGCTAAAACCAGAATAAGCTTAAGGTAGGTACTGTATTCAATAAATACTTGAATTAATAAGAGAATAAATGAATACTGGAGACAATGCATGTTTGGTTCCATAAGAAATACTGGTTCTGTTAAAGAGCCTGACTGAGGGCACTCTTGGGGTACACATTATTTCTGTGCCACTCTGCTGCACCTGTATGTTACTACATTATGTAATACATACAAATGTATGTTATCACATTATGACCCTGGCAAATGAAATAGATGATAGTCAGTGCGGATTTCAACAGTTAAATTAAATAATAAAATGTTTGATTGGTTGAGATTGTGGGGGGAAAAGGTAGAAAGCCAGCTCAGCTTTCTTTGTCTTCTTTCTCCTCCTAGGAATGACAACAGTACACCAGATCCTGGAACAATGAAGAAGACGGAACCGCTGAAACATCTCAAAACATGCATTCAGGATGGTTCAAGCAACCTCTCTCACTTTCCCCTTCCCTCTCAACGGTCATTTCTTGGACAGGGAGGCAGTGGTAGGTTCTGACAGCGAGATCTGACTACATTTCTCGAAGATGACCTCGGCCGAGAACTTCGGCAGCCCCTGATCCAGGGGGCACTCATCCACCAGGCTGTTCATGGGCGTGGGGGGCAGTGGAGGCTCCTCCTCATCCTGACTCAGTCCAGAAAGCAGGGAGTTGCCTGCCCTGTCCAATTCTTTGTCCACCTGCTCCCTTGACACACCCTCTGTCTCAGGCTGTCCTAAAGGGATGTTCGTGGAGTCAAAATACGCTGACAGGGCTTCCTGGAGCAGAGGCAGAACTTTCTTTCGAGAGATCTGGGTGTTGCCTTGAAGATAGGCTTGGAGGTCAGGGTGGCTGCTTGGGACAGGGGTCAGCTTCAGGGATGGAGAGTGGGAACGTTCCAAGATTCCACAGATCTAAAGAGGAGACAAGATGGGGAGATGGTATATAAGGTGGTGAAGCAAAAGGCTGAGACTTCTAAGAGACGTCTCTAGCAGAAGAGGGAAAAAAAAATTTTTTTTTTTTTTTTTAATTTAAATTAAGTCATCCAGAGTTGTTTTATTGCTTGCACATCAGCTAATACTGATTACTAATATACAGTATTTTGGAAACAGAAGAAATGTTTGAGATCATATATTTCATTTTATTAATAAGTAAACCAAAGTCCAGAGAGATTTGATGTCTTGAACACAGATGATGGTAGAGTCTGAACCAGAATCTGGGACTCCCCGCTCCTAGGATTTTGTTGTTTCCAAGGGTACTGCTCTGTTTAAAAACTTGAACTCTATCCTTAGCTGAGATGGGCCAAGCATCTGCATTGAAGTCAGGGGAACAATAGAGGCAGAAAGAATGAATAGATCCAATGGGGCTGGGAAGTATGCCAGGCACTGCGCCATGTCTGGCCATTTTCAAATACTAATTTTCTCAATCCTCACAACTACCTTACTGGTTGGTATTACTATTACCCTCATTTATAGTTAGGGAAACTGAAGCTTAGATAGATTAGGTAACTTGCCAAAGGTCAACTCTGAATGGAGCAACGCTGATAGTTGAACTCAGGTCTGTCACTAGAGCAGTGTCCTAAATTATTATATACCATCTTATCAAAGGAGAAAGAGAGGAAATGGTAGGGCAGACGGTGAAAAGAGGACTACCATTTCCCAGCATAGAGGCAGCCAGGACGATGGTCAAGTTATCAGAGGGACTGTGGCAGGCAGAAGAGGGGAGATTCAGGAAGGTGGGGTCAAAGCACCCTTTCCTTCATGACATGATTACTAAGAGTTCCTTGTGCCCAGCAATGAACTTCACATATGACACTATGTTTCACGATCACATCACACTAGGTAGTAATATGCCATTTAGGACTCAGAAGTCAACTGACTTCCCTCTGGTCAACGTGCCAGTAAGTGGCAAATCTGGGACAGTAAAGCCTATTTATCTATCTTTAAAAGGGTAGTTCTTTCCACAATGCCAAACTTACTTTCCATTGAATGAAATTATGTTTGCTTCCTGGAGGAGAAGATAAAGACAGAGAGAGGTGGGAAAAGGCAGACATACCTTTTATGAACAAAAAGATTATCTGGCTGTATCCAGACTAGTCTAGCAGTCCTCATTGCTAAGAAATCCAAAGAATCTCTGGACTGCCTTAAGTCCACTCTTAAATTCTTCCCTGAGTTTATGAGTAACCAACAGAGGAAAAGAAAGGTGAAGAAGTGAGAAAGATGGCCAAATGGAAGATCAGAGTTAAAAACCAAACCTGCTCCTCAACTACTCTGCAGTTAGCACAGAGTAACTAATCCTTGCCCGGTTAAAGAGTGAAAAAGGTTTCTCTTCTGTTTTCAGTTTTCAAAGCAATAAGGTAAAAAGAAAGAAATTGATTTCCAGGAATTAGGAAATAGTGATTAAATCAAGTTTTAACTCCAGATTTATAATAGGTTCTTTTAGCCCAATTTCAAGTCCTACTAAGTAGGCACTGTGTCTCTAATTTTCTTTGGAATCTCCGTTTCTCACCAATAGCATGATTAAGGATAGTCATATATAGAGAAAATGGAAAAAAGGAAGGAGGAGGGAATCTGGAAATAGATCAAGGACCTCTGTATAAATACAAGAACCAAGGAGAAGTCTTTGTAGAACAGAGCAGTGCACACAGGCTGTACTCCATAGGGCCGCTAGGATAGAGACTCACCGTCATTCGAAGTGCTGCGTGGGGACAGAAAACAGCCAACTGCCGCACTGGCTCATCGTAAGTGTTGAAAAAGATAGTCATGGCAACCAGGGCATCGTAGCTGTGAGCCTGGCAGAAGGCATGGAGATCTGCAAGGAGGCCAGACCTCTGCAGAAAAGCCTAAAACAGAAGAAACGGACAGGGCTGAGGGCTACAGCTGGACCCTCATTATCATCCCCACAGAAGATGCTTGTTCAAGGCTTCTTGCATGATAACCCGGGACTTGTACTCCATAAAAAAGGTATCTAGTATTTACTCTGTGCTATGTGTGTGCTGGAAGGCAACATATAGAATGAGGAGAATATAGGCTTTTGGTTCCGACAGAATTGGTTTGAAAATCAGCTCTATTGCTTCTCAGTTATACGATCAAGGATCCCTGATCATAAATTTCCTCATGTCAAATGAGGATAAATCATTTATCGAACATAATTGTTTTAAGAACTAAAAAATGATAATGTAACTAACATGCTGGGCATGTCCAAGGCTATCTTGCTCTTGCAATCAAACAAGCAAGGTCTTTGCCTTGTGGGTATTTTTATTCTAAATAAAAATAGAATACAAATGGTGCATACAAATAAGTACAGACAGCATGACAACTGCATCCTGGGCTCTTCATTCTTTGTCTGTCTATACTCTTCTCCAAAATCTCATGCGGTATTTACTCCAATGAATACCACCACCAGCTGCTCCAGATTAGGGCTTTTCTTTGTTCTTGGTATTTCTAACAAGTCAATTTATACTGTGATTATGGTACTTGGAAAGCATTTTGTGTTCTTTAATTTTTTTTCTCTAGTTTTTCTTTTTATTATAAAAAAAGTTTTTTTAAAGAAAGTTTTTGGCTGTGCCATGTGCCATGTGGGATCTTAGTTCCCAGACCAGGCTCTGAACCCCTGCTCCCTGCAGTGAAAGCGCAGAGTCCTAACCACTGGACTGCCAGGGAATTCCAAGCCTTTTGTGCTCTTATGTTAGGTTCCCAAACTAGGTTATGAGTAACAAGAGAAGAGGCCAAACTATTCTCTTTTTAGTTATTTAGTGTTTTTTACACGTTACTTAGGAGAAAGCTGTGCAGTCTATGAAAGTATGTGTTTAGATCAGGTTGTTGACTGATTTAACCCAATATGATATGGAACTAGGTATTAAAATACCACTATCAGAGTTATATTCATTCACCCATTTGACAGATTCAGTGAGCATCCACTACGTGTCAGGCACTGTCAAAGTGCTGGAGATATACCCGAAACAAAACAAACAGGGTCCCTACTTGGGGGAGCTGATAAACTAGCAGAGGAATAGAGACAAAAAACAAGGAAACCATGAAACGTGATTATTTCAGTGTGCTAAGTGTTATGAAAAACCTGTTGGCAGGTTAAGACTCTGTGCTTTCCACTGCAGGGGCCCAGGCAACTAGATCTTGCAAACGGCATGGCCAAAAATAAAAAGTAATTCTTAAGAGACTTTTGAGCACAAAGGGTATTACTTTAGTTAGGGTAATCAGCAAAAACCTTTTAAAGGAGGAGATACCTGAGCTAAGTCCTGAGCTAAAAGAAGGAGCCAGCTCTGCAGAAGGACTGCAAAGGCTCTGTGTTGAGCGTGAGTTTAATGGTTCTGAAAAACAGAAAGCAAACCAGTGTGGCTGCAGTACTGTAAGTGCAGGAATGGGGCTGGAATGAGCAGATGTCAGAGAAAAGGATGAAGGCCTGATCAAAGATGGCCCTTTAAACCACAGTAAGGCTTTAGGTTTTATTAGAAATGTGATGAAAAGGCAGTAAAGGGAGGAGGGCCAATAGGATCTGACACGTCTTTTTTTGTCCATGCCTTGTGGCTTGCAGGATCTCAGTTCCCTAACCAAGGATTGAACCCGGGCCAGAGCAGCCAAAGCACCGAATCCTAACCACTAGACCACCAGGGAATGCCCCTGGATCTGACTTATATCTTAAAAGAGATCACTCTGGCTGCTGTGCGGAGAACGGTTTGCAGGGGCTGAAAGTGGAGACAGGGAAACCAGCGTGGGGTCACCACAGGTCACTGGGGGTCTCACAGTGCAGTGAGAGATGATGGACTGTGGAGTTACAGTAGAGATGGATAAAAAAGTAGGTACAAGATATATTTTGGAGGTGAGCCAGGAATAAGGGACAAGGTTACAAACAAAACTGAAGGTTTTCTCTCTCCACCCACACCTACATCTTGCTCTTACCTCCATATCCATATATATTGCACTAATGGCCACCTTAGTGCCTTGTCTGGAGACGGTCTTCTGGTCCTTTCTCAGCATCTGCTCTGTGGTCAGTCCTAGAAATTGGATGTGAGACTAAGGGTCAAACAAGAGAACCAAGAGAACCCAGGGTCCTAGGATCAGGAAGGTGATGACACCAAGACAGGTCAAGGAAGAGGAAAAACACAGTCGCTCTTTGAGGCACAAAGAACAGGGCTCATAACTCAGGATGTAATTCTAGAATGGAAATTTATTTTAAAGAAAAAATTATTTTCAATTACTGGGTCACAACAGTTACCTTTAGAGCAAGGGACTTTGGGGAGCAGGGAGAATGGAAGAAGAAAGGCTTTTACTCCTGATTTTCCCCTTTCTGGGTTGTTTCACTTTTCTAAAAGTACATGTAGGACCTTTTTAAATATCCACAAGCAGTGAAAGAAAGTCGCTCAGTCATGTACAACTCTTAGACTGTAACCCGCCAGGCTCCTCTGTCTATGGAATTCTCCAGGCAAGAATAAAGGAGTGGGTTGCCATGCCCTTCTCCTGACGCAGGGATTGAACCCAGCTCTCCTATACTGCAGGTGGATTCTTTACTGTCTGAGCCACCGGGGAAGCTGGTGGTCCATTTCTTTCTCTTTTTTAAAATATCAACAAGAAATAGCTGGGTAAAAAAAGTCATGGAAGTTTTTCTTCTTTTATTTTGTCCTTTCTATTACTGTTTTTGTTTAGTCGCTAAGTCGTGTCTGACTCTTTGCAACCCCATAGACTGCAGCACGCCAGGCTTCCCTGTCCTTCACTATCTCCTGGAGTTTGCTCAAATTCATGTCCATTGAGTCAGTGATGCTATCTAACCATCTCATCCTCTGTCTGCCCCCTTCTCCTGCCTTCATTTTTCCCCCAACATCAGGGTCTTTTCCAGTGAACTGACTCTTTGCATCAGGTGTCCAAAGTATTGGCACTTCAGCATCAGTACTTCCAATGAACATTTAGGGTTGATTTCCTTTAGGATTGACTGATTTGATCTCCTTGCAGTCCAAGGGACTCTCAAGAGTCTTCTCCAGTACCACAATTCAAAAGCATCAATATCCTTTGTATACTTACCCTAAATGTTTCTTCTGCTTCCCTAACCAGTGATCTAGATCTCCCTCTCATAATTCAGTACAGTTGACCCTCTGTATGCAGGCTTCACACTCATAGATAAGGAGGGCCGGCTTTATTCATATATTTTGCTATTTTATATAAGGGACCTGAGTTCATCCAAGCATTCTGGCATCTGTGAGGGATCCTGGAACCACTTACCTGCAGATCCGAGGGACAACTATATTCCTTCAGCATACTTATGTCTATATTTTCTTTCTTTTAAAAAAAAAAAATTCATTTTTTTGGGCTGTGCTGGGTGTTAGCTGCAGCATGTGGGATCTAGTTCCCTGACCAGGGATCGAACCTGGTCTCCCTGTATTGGGAGTGCAGAGTCTTAACTGCTGGATCACCAGGGAAGTCCTTAAATGTCTGTATTTTCTAATTCGACTGAAAACCTCTGAGACTCTTAATATATTCCTTCTTATCCACACAACATACTAGCCAGCTTCTTTCTGGTGTAAAGCTTAAATCATTTAGCATGCTCTGACATTGCTTCGCTGGTTTTCAAGCATATAATGAACAAGGCTTTTGTCCACTAGTTTAACATTTCATACCTGATACATCAAACTTGGCCTTTTGCAGAGAATCAAAGATGTCATTTCTGCTGGGCAGATCTGGGAAGAGGGCCTCTAGCTTCTCTACATAGTGGCTGTCCTTGAGGGTTGCCTTTCCAATCTTAAGGTCCATGTTCACACAGTCCAGGAGGATTGTTCCTGCAGAGAAGGAGCATGGCAGAACTCAAATGCTGTGGCACTCCATTCCTGGCAACTAGAGCACACATTACCCTCAAACCCAAAGGACACAATACCTAAGGAGACTGTATGGCAACTCACGGAAAACAAAATAACTGGGACCGTGTCCTGAGTGAGATATCGCAAATCCAAACTGAAATGTAGGCACAGAAATGGGGAAAAGGTAGAAAGGAAGTGTATCTCAATTCCTGGAGACTTTGAAACCTAGTCAGAGAGAGATGACTTCTCTTCCGTAGGCCAAATTCCAGTTGGAAGAGATAGTTGAATCCAGTTCTCTCTCTTTTTTTTTTTTTAACAAATGGAGAAAATAAGAACAAAAAAGGTTAAGAGATTTGTTCAAGGTCATATAACTACTTCCTGGGCAGAAATGGTATTAGAATTCATTTCCTGCTTCTTTGGCTAGTCCTCCTTCCATTATACAATGCTACTAATAGGCAGCTCCTAGGTCTGTTGTTTCATGCTTCCTTTCTACTCTCTCCAACAAAATATTCCCCAGGCCTTCAAAGGACAAAGTACTCGAAAGCCTTTCTAATGCCTAACTGCTCCTTGAAAGAACCTCCTTCGTTATGGACTAACTGGCTTTGAGAGGGTATGGTCAGGCTGGAAGACTCTAGACTTCTTTCCCTTCTCTGGGATGGGATAAAGGGTCAGGTCCCAACCCCCAAGCCACCCTCACCATGAAGAAGGGCTGCAGTTTGCCTGTCCAAGATCTCTGGTGCCCCCTGCAGGATTCTCTCGGCCACCAGGGTAGCGCAGGACCCCACCAGTTCAACTGAAACATGGCAGGGAGGGCAGTGTCTCTGATCGATGGGCCGATGGTCTAGCACCTCTGCCACTGCCTCCTCTAGGGCTGCATCACCTCTGTGTGGGAAAGGGGGGATGTGGGGGAAAGAGAAAGAAAGACAGGTAGGGGCACTCCAGCTGCACTTCTGCACGAAGAAAATACAGACATCCTAGGCGAACACGTAGATCTTTGATCACTTCCACCTCTGCCCCACTCCTCTCAATTCTTTTCTTAAATACTATAACTGAGGCCATCTTTAAATACTGCATAAGTGAATTTGACCAAGTATCAGCTACCCATATCTCATCCACATGTTTGATGTGCCTTTCCAGTTGACACCTGGACACCCAACATCTAAATCTCTATTTCCTTAATTCACTTAATATCGCAATTTCATGCAATTCACAGGATCCTATGGCTTCTGGCTCAACTCCCATCCATTCCCTTCTCTCCAGCCCTCTGCTGCTGCCTTATTCTAGGCCCTCAATCTCTCTCATCTGAACTACTCCAATAGTTCCTTAACCAAACATTTGCTTTCAGGGTCCTCCTAAACTGTCCTCCACAAGGCTACCTGCATGATCATTTGAAAAATGCAAATTTGGTTCTGCTAAGACCTGGAATAAAGAGAACTGACAATAGCTCCCCGCTGCTCTAAAATAAAGTCTAATCTCCTGGAAGGGCCTACAAGGTCTCCATGATCAGGCCCCTGGCTATTAGTTATCTTTTTTATGTCCTGCTTCTCCCTCATAGTTTATGTTCCAGTCATGCAAAACAAATCCCGGTTCTCCCAAGTCACCATACTATTTCATGCCTACCTGCATTTTACTTATCTGAATGTTCATTACTCTGCCTGGATACTTTTCCTAATTACCTCACCTCCTCATACACCAAGCAAACATTGAGTCTTTCAAGACTGAGATCAAGGATCCATTTTGTTAGAAAAACTTTCCTGACATCCTCCACTCCCCACTTGTATATTTAACCACTCCATCTTCCACGCACCTATTGTCCCCTAAATGACAGTTACCACTTACCTCTAACACCCATTACAATGACCCGTTTGTCTAGTTCCCTCCTGACTAACAACTGCTTGAGAACAGACTCCACTTCCCTTCATCCTCTAAACAGAAGTTTATTAATGAGTGAGTGGATAGATGGACTAGCGCCCCAAGGCTATCCTCTGTCAGTACCCCTGCTGTAACCAGTGTGCTCAAGGAGAAAAATATATATATTAGTATTAGTAGGAGCCAGAGACACTTGGAAAGATCAGTATTCATATTGTTTTGTTGGCCAGTTTTTTCCAATCCTAAATTAGGGATGGAATTATTATAGGTGTGTTCATTTGTTAAATAGCACTAATGAGATACTGCTTTATGAAGGAAATGATTTTGCTAATTTTTTAAAAATACAATTGTAACCATTATTCAAAGGTTTCTATTACAATAAATCTGCCATGAAATCTTAAAACAATGATACCAAAGGTAGATCTAAATTATTTCCAAGTTATCCTTTAGTTTGAACTCTTTATGTTTCTATTTCTTTTTATTACTTGTATAATTAGAGAAGTGACAATATTTTTTACTGCCTTTCTATATCTGGTATCACTCATCAATTATGATTAGCCCATGAGATCCCTGAGAGCAAACATTCTTCTCTGTGAAAATCTTACTCATCACAGCCCATGGCACATGATAAGTATCAGCTTTATTTCTTCCACTTACTTGGGTAAGACATGATGGTCGACAAGGATGAGGGTGAGCTGGCTGGCCTGGTGCAGTGCATGGAGGTCAATCTCATCCCGGAAAATCAAGAGGGACTCTGGAATGTGAATCTTCTGAAGAAAGAAGACATTGTCACCTCGTAGAGGTAGCTCTGAACGTTTTATATTTAAAACTGGCACAAAGACTTCCTCGGCCTCAGTTGTCTGGATAGGAAAGTGAAAAGAAGGTATGGCTGTGTTATGTGACAGGACAGGAAAAGTCACAAGACCACTGGGACTAAGGGAGACATGATCTTGGGGAAGTTACTGCCTTCCTCAAAGCCGCAGTTTTCCAGTCTGATCGAAATAAAAGGATGACCCTTACCCTCTTTCTTTCTTAGCAATAACATGAAGGTCAACAAGACAACTCATGGAAAAGGCCTAGTTCTGGATGCTGCAGAGAAGAGACTATCAGTCCTCCAGAGCCGACATGGGCATGGGGAATATACACAGACCACTGACACCTACTGTTGTTCAGTCACTAAGTTGGGTCTGACTCTTTGTGACCCCATGGACTGTAGCACACCAGGCTTCCCTATCTCCACTATCTCCCAGAGTTTGCTCAAATTCATGCCCATTGAGTCAGTGATAACCCAGTAACTGACTGTGTGAATATTGCTTTATGGTTTACAAATTCTTCAAAATACATCCGCTCATTTGATCCTCACAGCAACACTGCAAAGTATTATCATTTCAGATTGTATAGTTACTGATATGAGACTCAGCAAAGTTAAGGGATCTGAGTTACCTAAGGCTAAATGCTATCAAACAGCAGAGCTGGGTTTTGAATCCAAATCTTTTCTTTCTAAGGGACTCTGTTCTTAGGTACTCACCTTTGCCAGGTAAAAAGCCAGGGCAAGGGCTGACACCATGGAGTCCAAGTCACAGGCTTCATTTCCCAGCACAACATGTATGGGTCGGGACTCCTAGAGAGGCGGGAGAATGAGATTAACAAAAGCATCCTCTAATCATTTCCATTTATCTAATACACATGTAGGGCTGCACACACATCCTCTCAGTGATCTTCATAGAGGAGGTAGGTCAGAAATTCTTATGGGTCCTCATTTCCCAGATAAGGATATTAGCTAAAAGGGCATATGTGTTCTGGCCAAGCTTTAAGCATTCCACACGTGTCTACTTAGTGGAAATGTACTCCTTCCTCTCTACCACACTGTCTCCTTGAATGTTAAGCTTTCAGAAGAGCAGTAAATAATTCTCTGATTCTTATGCTCCTTGGGAAACTCAAGGAGTAGTCAAAGGTACAGCATCTGGGGTAGCTGATGTATTCAAACCATATCAACTCTGGTGTGTACTTTTTTCCTGTCTTCAAATAGGGGAAAGAATCCTTTTACTTCTAAATGAGAATAGGTGAATAGACTTTGAAAGTAAAAGTAAAAATAAGATCAAGTCCCTTATCCAAATATCTAGTCCATGAAATTCCCCCTACTCAAAGGAGTGTCAATGGTAGCCAGATTAATCAACATTCTCACACCCAAGAAACTGACATTTTCTCCAATGGGTTCAGACTAAAACAAAAACAATTGCTGCTGCTGGAACTTTTATTTTTAAAGCTTTGAAAATCCAGCTGCTGATATGAACTCTGAAGAGGGAGGCACATCTGTTGTTAGTATTAACCTTGTTACTTTGCTTCTCCCTATCGGACTTTAAATAAAATACACTAAAACCTACAGGTGCCTAAATTAGCAAAGATGCATTTGGCCAGGTGGAATGAGACCATACAGTCCATGGCTCGGCTTAGGCACAAGGATTCTCTCTTACCAGTTTACTTTTGAATTTCTATCTCAGCCTACTTCTAAAAGAGAGGAAGGAATACAAGAGATTCCTTAAGAGATGCACTAGCTGCTTAATTTCAGCCCCACTGGCCTTTTGAACTGCACAATTCCTGGCTGCAGGGGCTGTCTGCCTGTGCATTGTCAGATGTTTGGCAGCACCCCCAAACTCCACCTCCAGTCATGACAATCAAAATGTCTCCAGATTTGCCAAATATTCCGCACGGGACAAAATCACCCCCAGTTGAGAACTGCTGGGTTACAGAAAAGTGAAAATCCACTCTGGCTTCTTCAGTCAGGGAAGATTTGCTAGACAGAAGATTTTAGAGAAGTGGGGAAGCATTTAGAAGAGTAAAACATAATAAGTAATGGTTTATCAAGTAATATAACTTTAGGAAGAAAGAGAATCTAGGGGGACCTAGAATCAGCTTCTCTGTATTTGACTGTTATCCACTCTCCTCACTTGCCCAGAAACCCAAAGCCAGAAAGGGCCAATTTTAGAAGACTTCTGGTGGTAAAAACTGTCCTGTCTAGTAACTAGGTAAGCTTTTATTATGAAACCACCCTCTTCTCCATCTTCTACTCCCAGCCCTAGTTGTTGTTCTTGTTCAGTCGCTAAGTCGTGTCCAACTCTTGTGACTCCATGGACTGTAGCCCGCCAGGCTCCTCTGGGACTTCCCAAGCAAGAATACTGCAGTGAGTGGCCCTACAGAGAAGGACAAAAGGCAGAGGTTGTCTGTCAAGGTTTTGCACAAAGAGCTTCTGGGAAAAAGGGCTTCCCCGGTGGACTCAGTGACAAAGAATCTGCCTGCGATGCAGGAGAGGCAGGAAACATGGGTTCCAATTCCCGGATTGGGAAGATCCCATGGAGGAGGAAATGGCAACCCACTCCAGTATTCTTGCCTGGGAAAATCCCATGGACAGAGGAGCCTGGCAGGCTATAGTCCATGGGGTCCCAGAGACGGACACGACCATGCAACTGAACACACACGCACCCCATTTTTAAATTTTTTACCTCTGGGGAAAGTCTGCCCTTAGGTTCTCCCTTATGCCCATTTCTCTAAGCCTATTTCAAGAGTGTGGCAGCCAAGACTCATTCACACTGAACAGCATGGGAGAGGGAAGATTCTTTTCAACATTAAACTCTTTGCCAACACAATATGAGAATTCTGTACCCAAGACCCAAGGCCCATAATAACTCCTCTGACTTGCAATTTGTCCTCCTGATACCAGAGAAGGCGCCTCTGTTTCCTGGATACCACGAACTGACCAGATGGCTGTGGACCAAAGTGACAACAAAGCACTTGAGATAAGTGGCCGCAGAGATAACTGGCTCACAGAAGCAGTAAGGGAGGGCACTGTGTTCTCTAGAGAGGGAACTATATACACAAGAGAGGCCACACGGTCCTGACCCTGGAGAATAAAGGTAAGAGAAACACAGGACAGGCAGAGCAGGAGAGGTCTATTGCTGGGCTTGAAGAGGCCCTCAGAGAACCCTTCCAAAATTCACACTGGTGCTGCTTCCTTCCAAGTGGCAGCTGAATTAGACTCAATCAGATCCCCAGCACCAAGAGAAGGCTAAGCAGAAAGTAGGGACCAAATACAACGTCATGGCTCTGAGGGGAGGAGAAATGACCACCAGAGGAAGGTGAATAACTAAGCCCTTGTGCTCAGCCAAGCTCAGACCGCAACCAAAAAGAATTAAAACAGAAGGAATATTCTGGGACCGTCAGCAAATCTTGGAACAGGAGCAACCAAGGGAGGTGGTGGCATTCCTTCCCCCCGCCCCCCGCCGTCAGCACCCACCACTCCCCTAGCCTGACTGGTCCATTCAGCGCCCACGATGCGCACATTCCCAGCTCTGTCCTTTGCACTGTTTGCTTTTCTCTGAGAGCAGCCGAACTGTCACTGGAAAAGACTACAGGCTGGGGTTGAATCCCAGCTCTGCTTCTTGTTGTAGGACTTTGGCCTCTCTAAGCTTCTTTTTCCTCATATAAAAATGGGGATACTACTGTAACCAATTTCATGAAGTTGTTATGAGGATTAAATGAGACAGCACATAAGAGCCAACTCGGTCATAGTTCAGAGGAGTTTCCTTCCATCTTCTTTCTCCAGCCCTTGCTGTCCTTACCCAAGCCCCCTCTCTCTGCAAATCGTCCCTGCACCCAGGCCACACCAGTCTCTTCTACTTCCAGCTTCCTGTACTTGGGGTACAGAACTTCACTACCACCTTAAGGAGCTTGCTATCTGTTCATGGGCGTGTATCACAAATCCTTAACATAGCTTACAAGTTAGGTGACTATATACTTTGCTGTTCAAACCAGTACTCCTTTGAGAATGAAAAGGGCTGCAATTAATGATTATATTTCAATAAACTATCCTGGGCAAGCCAGGTATATGAATGCTTAACTTACAAGGTACCATTCTCCTCATTTAGGAAAAACACATGTAACTCTTAATCCCTATGCCATCCCCCACTAGCTGAAAGCACAAGCCAAACAGCCTCAGTTTTCTGACCATCAGAGAAGAGTTCAGGGCAAATATAGCTATACTTAGAACATGAGAAAACCTGAGCTGCCAATGGGAGAAATACAATCTGAGAGCCACAAGTAGATATAAACTTTTTTTTTTCCCTTCCTTTAAAAAACCCACTAGTTAAAATGACTGTATTCTGATGTTCTTTGTGGCCTCAATGGTGTGAGAGGGGATGGTTTTAGGGCTAGCAGAGTCAACCCCTTCCCTTCTGAGGCTGAATACGGTCTGATGCTTACTCTACAAACTAGTTAATGAAGAAAGAAAAAAGGAGACAAGGAGTCAGAGATAGAGAAGCATTTCCGGCAGGGAAGATGGGACTAACTGACGGTGACCCAAGGACTGTCAATTTCTGGGGAGAGTCAGCCAATCCGGATTTCTGCCTCACGCCTGAGAAGTGCAGACGGCACGCAGTATCCAAAGCTTCTGGATGAGCACCTAAACTAGAATGTGGCCGCACCCTGAAGCAAAGACACCCCACCCCCCGCCCCCCGCCGCCAAACTAAAAGTGACAGATGACTTACCATGACTAGGACATTTAGTTAAATAAGATTTCTTTTAAATAGAACAATCTACTATCATTGTGGTGGCAGACTAGAAAATTTCACTGGTATCAAATGCTGAAAATATGGTATCAATAGGAAAGTTGGCTGAGGTATCAGCTGTTCCTGTCTTATATAAAAGTCCAGGCATTCACGATTTCCTAAAAGTTATACTGTATTTTAACAGCAACACTCAAACTTAATAGTGTCTCTGGGGACTTTCCTGGTGGTTTAGAGGCTAAGACTCCACGCTCCCAATGCAGGGGGCCCAGGTTCCATTCCTGCTCAGGAAACTATATCCCACAATCCGCAACTAAAGATCTAGCATGCCACAATGAAGAAAGAAGATCCCACATGCCACAACTAAGACCTGCCACAGCCAAACAAATAAAAATTAAAAAAAAAAAAAAAAACCACAACAATATCTCATGGAATAAACCTAAATGTCCATCGAAAGAGGAATGGATAAAAGAGATGTGGTATATATATATACAATGGAATATTACTCAGCCATTAAAAAGAATGAAATAATGCCATTTGCAGCAATATGGACGGACCTAGAGATTGTCATACTGAGTGAAGTCAGTCAGCAGAGAAGGAGAAATATTGTATGACATCCCTTATTTGTGGAATCTAAAAAGTAATGATACAAATGAACTTACCAAACAGAAAGAGATTCACAGACTTGGAGAACAAACATGATTGCCAGGGAGAATGGACACTTAGGAAGTTCAGGATGGTCATGTACACAACGCTGTATTTAACATGGATAACCAGCAAGGACCTGCTGTAGAGTACGTAGAAGTCTGCTCAATGATACGTAGCAGCCCGGATTGGGAGGGAGTTTGGGAAAGAAGGGATGCCTATATATGTATGGTTGAATCCCTTTGCTTGTTCACCTGAAACCATCATAACATTGTTAATCTGCTATACCCCAACACAAAATAAAAAGTTTAGGAAAATAGTTTCTAAATCATGTCTTTCTTTAGCTAAGAAACAATAGTGTGGCCTCTGGGAAGTTGGAAATGGAGAAGAAAAAGATCTTTCTCACTTTCTAACTTTTTTGTATTAACTTTTTTTCACTCTGTACATTTTCTACTTCCATAATTAAAAACAATCTAAATCATTGGGTGTCCACCAGTATCTCCTACTACCAGGCCACCCACTAACATTGCTAGTCTAACTTTCTAATTTCTCTTGGCCCAGGCTAGGTTGTGTGATAAGAGCTCTAAGATATGATCTTTCCTTCACAAGTTTGGAAAAAGGAAGATCTAGATCTTGTTCCCTGGGAGAATGAATTCAGGCAGAGAAAAGTCAGGATATCAGTAATACTGAAAAAATCCAGTGTTTTTCAGCTTCATATTCCTGAGGAAGACATACTCAACCTGGGACACTTCTGGAGAGTAGATGCCATAGAATAGAGGCATGCAATGAAATGCTATCTGGTAAGGTTTCAGGCTCAAAGACTCTTTTATCAAATGGTGAAAAAGACTGGTTATTTGGGTCATTAGGGGAAAATCCAACTTCTTGGCCCTTGGAATGGTGCCCAAAAGCCTCTATATTAGTCTTTAATGAGGTCCCTGTGGTGGAAATCAGAGGTAACCAAAATGAATTGGTCCCAGATTGTCTTACACATTAAAATGACCTTCCCAAATTTGTATTTCACAAGGAAAAATGTAGAGTAATTGGTTTTACACTAATTGAACTTCGCTCCTATTCTTCTTTTGTTTTTGGCCATGCTACACGACACACGGGATCTTATGTCCCCCACTAGGGATCAAAACTGCACCCCCTACGTTGGAAGGGTGGAGTCTTAACCACTGGACTGCCAGGGAAGTCCAGAACTTCACTCCCATTCTTCAGGTGAGGACATTCCTTTATGACAGCAGCTGATTCTGCAGGAGGAATTAGGTGACTTTTAGGATTTGTTACAGACCAGAATCTTATTTCCCAGGTGCATTTGTCGGGTTTAAGATACTTTAAAAGGAAGCAGAGTCAATCATCTGTCAAGGTTTCTCCAAGGGTAGTATAACTTGAAGCAGGGGGGCCAGGTGACCTCCTGGAGCCTCTCTCTGGCCCGTTGTTTGCTGCTAACTGGGAATAGCGACCTAACGTTGCACGGCCAGTCAGCAAGGCTGGGAGACTCCAACTGGCTCTGAGAGTACCAAAGATAAGCCACAAAGCATTCAGGAGTCATGCATATAGTTTTGATTCCAAACATACTTTGTGCTTATCCCCATCCAGGTCGCGGATTTTTATGTAATTTGTGTGTGTTAAGGCCAAGGAAGTAAACTGGAGGCAAAGGAATGCAAGCCTGATGTACTGTGTGCGTTTACCTTAAAAACAGATTTAAAGTGTAACACCATGACCACCTTTAATTTAGAAGGAGTTAGGCCCGTCAGACAAAAACCGCCGTTGAGAGGCAACAAAGCCGTGGGCACAGGTTCCCTCGTACTCCCGGGGTTCACCTGGAGGCCAGGGCGCCAGCAAGGCCTCGTGAACGGAGAACTGAAAAAAGGGCGGGGAGAAGGGAACAAATACACCTCGCGGCCGGCACAGCCCGGGTCCCATTGACGGAACTAACCCAGCGACACCGAGCAGGGGCTCAGAGGCAGGACCCGGCCCCACGATTCCGCTTCCCCGCTCTCGAGCAGACCCCAAAGGCTGGAGCCCCTAAGTGAGCATGCATTCCCACTCTCAAAGGCTAGGTTCTCCTTCCTCCCTCCTCAGGTTTCCAAGCCCCCCACCCCACAATTCCGCGTTCCCTCCACACAAACCTTCGGTGCTCCCCAGATCCCACATCTTCGTCCTTCCTGGACCCTAGGATCCATTCCTTACGATAACAAACAGGGGTCCCTTACCTGCAGAGCAGCTCGACAACCCTGCAGGTAGTTCTCCATGGTGAAGGCCAACGTGTGCCGCCGCCCCTTGCCGCGGAGAGGTTAACCGGCGAATGAGCCCCGCCCCGGACTCAGGGGCTTGCGGCGAGTCGGGAGGCGGGACTCGAACCCGCCACACGGCGATTCACCCCGGGAGGAAGTGCGTAACCGGGCCGCCCGGGAGTCCGACGATGCCCCGCCCCCAGCGGCGAAGGCCAAATTCTGCGCCCAGAGACTCACGGGAGGCGCGAAGTGGAGCGTGGTGCGGAGGCATCCTGGGAAATGTAGTCCCGCAGCTCCGCTATGGTTCCCCAAGAATTGCGGGAAGGAGAATTATCTGAGTTCACAAGTGTGTATGTGGCATATAATCTATCCTTGTGGCTTCTGAACTTTCCGTCATTAGTCAGGCTAAGTATAGCGTCTTTCCATAAATTATATCGACCACCTGGTTGACATCTAAAATTCCACTGGGCAAAAACAACTAACTCTTCATCTTGAATTCTCTTCCTTACCAAATGGACCAATTATATGGTCTTCCTTATTATAAAAATTTTTAATAATCTCTGACCCCTCTTCTTTACTTAACACCTACAGTCTCTTGCCAACTCCTGCTGCTTCTTTTACAACTCTGTAGCCTGTTGGCAAATGCCTCATTCTTCCCCGGTCTGTTGAAACCTGGGATCCATACTTCCTGCCTCCCCAGTTGTTCCAACTCCCCTTTCAACCTGCAGAGTTGCTAGAAGTTTCATCCTGCCATAGCCCTGAGTAGAGCTTGGAAGGCCTTTCAGAATGTAGAGTTGTGTTCCAACCTCCTTTAACTGCCACCTTCCAGCCCCAAAGTAGTGCAGAGTACTGCAAGTATATGTACTCTCATCATCAAAGGTTCCCTCAGTTATGAATCCGTCCCTTTTTTTTCTGCCGCCAGCCTCACACCAGTTTTTCCTCCTCACCAAGCTAGGAATTGAGAGGAAGTGATGGATGAGAAGCTGAGGCCTGTGGGGGTAACAAGGACCAGACCACAGGGATATGGGATCCCCTGCGTGCTCAGCTAGTTTTCTGCTTGCTGCACTCTTCCTGGAGCCCGCTGCTTCTTCCACACCTTCTGCATTACCAGGGTGCAGCCCAACCGGTTTCATTTCTTAACTAAAAAAAAAAACGAAAAAATGATACAGTATGGATTTCGAAAGGATCGGGATTTTTTTCCCTTTAAATGAATAAATATGAAAATATCAGGCTCTTTGGCCCTGTTTTTGTGGAGGCAGAGCAGAGGACTGCCGCACCCAGGGAGATCCAACAAGCTTCTGCTGTCCAGCCCTGCTCCTCCCAGCGCAGCCAGGGCCCTTGCTCTTCCCTATTCTCACCAGAGAGGCACAAGTGCTCCATCCCTTCCAGCGGCAGGCGGAGAGAAGAGAAAGGGTCTGTTGTTTTTCTCTCCTTGTTTCTCTCGCTCACTGCTGATCACCAAGCTGCTGACCAGGTCAGAAACCCCGAATGGAAATCCGCCAGTGCCGGGCAGGCTCCTCCTCCTTCGGGGAGCTTGTCCTTGACTGATTTTTCTTTGTCCCGATGGTGAAAAAAGAGAGAGCGAGAAAGAAGAAAAGAAAAACCACAAACTTCCTTTGAAAACCAGCGCTTGTAGACTGGGCCTGGAGCGCGCGCCCTGGACGCGGGGATTCAGAAATCCTGAAGACGCTCTGAGCGAACAGGGACGCACCTGGGCTGCACCCGTGCCTGCCTGCACCCTTCTCCAGGGCCCCCCGGTCGTGGGCGTGAGCCCGGAAGTAGCCACGAGCCAGCCGGGACCGCCGCTCGTAAACCTGGGGAAACCTGTGTAGACTCTGGCGTTGACAGCTGGGAGGCGGCCGGGACTGTGGCGGCGCCCCACTCTGAGCCCACCTCCCTCACCGCAGTCCGGGAGTTGAACCCTCCTTCGAAGTCCTGGAACAGCCCCCACTTCTTTAAGGTAAAAACCGTCTTAACCATTTCCTTCACCTTTTCCCCTTTTCCTCTCTAGCTTTGGGGAGGTGACACCGCCTATCCTCCCACCCTGGGTCTCTGTACGTTTGGGTTTCTAGAGGCGCTCGGGCAGAAGGAGTAAGTAAAAGAGATGCTACCTTTCCCCCGTTTAATTACACCTTCCCCCTCTCCCTTGCTAACAAGTAGACAGGGCACTGTGGTGGACTTATTCTGAGGGGAAAATCTAAACCATTAGTTGCGTGAAGATTTGGGTCAGAGTGAGAGGGAGATTGGAGGGGAGCCCTACGCTCTTGAAGGGAGAGTCAAGTTCCTGGGGAGCGGGGGTGGGAGGGGGGACGTGTCTTCTTGAAGCTACAGACCTGATTCCTGCATTCTTCCAACTTCTGGCTATTTATTGCCACTGGCTAGGGAGGAGCAGGGGCTGTTTTACCTCCTCTGTCTGCCACCAGAGGATGATTCCAGAAAGTATAGGACTTAGTTAAGAGGGGAAGAATGAATTCCTTGTTTGTTTAAGTACCTGTGAGTCTCAAAATGCATCCTGCTCTGGAGTACTCCATGCTCACTCCACCAGTGTGCACCCTGTAGCCTGGAACTCTTCCATTACACTCCCTCCCCTCTTCTGAAGGATTAGCCCTCTTAGCTTTCAACCCAGTTTCTCTGAGACCCAGCTTCCTCTGGAAGTCCAGTTCTGGGTTCTTTTGGCTCACTGGACTGCCCAGCCCCCACTTAATTATAGATCATTTCTGGCATTTGGATAGAAAAGATAAGAAGTAAGCCCTGTTTTCCTCCAGGCTTTTAAAAAATTGTCCCAGGCTCTGGTTTCTGCTTCTGAGGCTCATTCTAAATGTCATTTGGGAAGGAAGGAAAAAAGGAGAGAGATTAAAAAAAAAAAAGGTGTAAGGCCTGCGGGCAAATTTTGCTACTCTGATTCTAAATTAATCACATGGAAATAAGATGCAGCTAGCATAGATTGGAAAATCCCATGGACGGAGGAGCCTGGTAGGCTGCAGTCCATGAGGTCGCTAAGAGTTGGACACGACTGAGCGACTTCATTTGACTTCACTTTCATGCATTGGAGAAGGAAATGGCAACCCACTCCAGTGTTCTTGCCTGGAGAATCCCAGGGACGGGGGAGCCTTGTGGGCTGCTGTCCATGGGGGTCTCACAGAGTGGGACACGACTGAAGCGACTTAGCAGCCACAGCAGCAGCATAGATTATATTTGAATCAGAAGGATGATCAATTTGGGTGACTAGTGTTATTTCCATAACTTTTACATTCCTCAACTTCACCTCCGAGGCTTTACCTTAGCCCTAAATCCTACCTGATTGCGAAAGAAAGCATAGTCTCAGGTTAGGAGGAAGCAAGAGAAAAGATTTCTAACAAGTTTATTTCTCCACCTTTCTCACCCTGACCAAGGTGAAGAGGGGAGCAAGGAGGTTGAAGGGAGATATTTTCCAGGAGGCAGGGTTTGTGGCTTTTTATCATCTACGATCCATGGTGTTAATTAAATGTCATGCTTAGTGCTGGGAGAGAGCAGGTTAAACAGGTCCAGAGTGACATTTAAAATGACCTAGATGGGAATAGATTGAAACAACATTTGCATAGATAGGTGAATGTAGAGGGAGTAATTTTTTTAATGTAAATCAATAATCAGTATTTTCATATTCCATGTAGTGAGCAAGGGAATACTGGGTTTGAGCAGTTTTCAGAGCATAGAGGAACTGAGGAGAAGTTGCTATCCCAACTCCAGCTGGCAAGAGAAGCTTACTGGAAGAACGGGGCTGGGGGTGGGGTGGGACAAGTTGTACCTCTAACCTGAAATCACTTAGCAGATCCCATCTGTTTCAAGTCACCTTGCCCGCATTTCCCCTCTCCAGCCTACAGGAAGCTCCTCCCAGGACCTTTTTGTTGTGGTTTGCAATTGTATAAAGCTGGAATTGTAAAGGTGGAGTCCTTCAAGGAGAATGACTTCTTTCTCACCAGTGTTTCCCCTTTAGGGGTTTGATACTGACTCTTTTTCTCCACCCCAAGCTCTGTTTAGCTCTTTGGCCTTGGGATGAAGCAGAGAAAACAGGACCCTAAAGATATATGCCCTGTGTGCTCAGGATGTTCCCTGAAGAGTCAAGGGCAGGGGTGGGGGATGAGACAGAGGAGTCACCTTCATTCCAGCTATGGTGGGTTTTACTGACACAATGCTTACTTCAAGGTTAGCTAAAGATCACCATATTAAGATTACTGTCAATATTGTATAACATTTCTTTCTCCATCTCTTTTCCTTCTTTCTCCTTTTGCTCTCCCTTTCTATCTTGTCTTCATTCCTTGTTGTTTCTGTTTCAGGAAAGCTGACGCCACCCAATGTCCTCAATCCCACCAGAATTATCCCTTCCAAACCTTCGAGTCCTGTACCCTCTTTGGTCCCATCTGGTCACAGCAAGTTAGAGGTGACAGCTCAGCCTGGGACCCTTCTGTTTAACCTAAAACTGTACTGCCCGTAGCCTGGAGTGGCTGAACAGACGCTCACCAAGCCTTCTGCACTACATTCCTTTGCCAAATTTTTCTGGGTCTGTTTACTTTTCAGCCCAATGATTTCCTTCTTATTGGATCCGTCTCCCTTTTGCATATCAAGCTTAGAGTAAGGTCAGTCTCTGAGGACATTAAAGCCCTTTAGTGCCCCTCAGTCAGCCCTTCCTGACCATGGAACACCATCAACCTGAGCATCCAGCCGCTGGTGAGACCAGGACTGCAGAAGCGGTCAGCCCTGAAAACCACAAGGTCTTGTCAGAACCCAAAGAGCACCCTCAGGACAAGGATGCCAAAGAGGCGGACGGGGCAGCTGGAGAGCAGGAGCCAGTAGACCAAGCTTCACTGCCAGCCCAAGGCCAGGATAGCTTCGAGTCCCCTCTACCAGATGCTAGCTCAAGCCAACCAGGACCAGCCCGGGAGACTCGACCTGAGACAGAGACAGCGGGGGCCTGCTCCAGGCTCCAGGAGCTTCCCCAGTCCCCTAGGGCCCGACAGCCTGAGCTAGACTTCTACTGTGTCAAGTGGATCCCCTGGAAAGGAGAACAGACACCTATCATCACCCAGAGCGCCAATGGCCCTTGCCCTCTCATCGCCATCGCGAACATCCTTTTTCTTCAGTGGAAGGTAAGAGGGAGTTTGGATGGGGTCTTAGGAAATGTTGATCATTCTGCATTTCTCAAACCTGTCAAACTTTCCAGGTTTTTCTTCCTTTATCTCCAGGTTGAACAAATGAGATCAGATATTTGCAAAACAAGACAATTATCTGTCCTACTCCTGCGCCTTCCACTGTCTAGCAAATGGGAATGCCTTGCAATTCTTCCCATTCAGTCCCTTGCTCCAGTTGCAAGCCGTTTTTGCCCACCACACCTGACTGCTGGATAAGCCCTGCCCTCCTGCCTTTCTCTGGGTTCCTCCTTCAGTGCTCCATGAAGGAAAGCACACACCTGGCTCACTTTTTTTTTTATTTAATTTATTAATTTTTGGCTGTGCTGCATCTTTGTTGCTGCACACAGGCTTTCTCTAGTTGTGGCCGGGTGGGGGCTACTCCTTGTTGTGGTGCGTGGGCTTAGTTGCCACATGGCATGTGGAATATTCCCAGACCAGGAATCAAACTTTGTCCCCTGCATTGGCAAGCAGATTCTTTACCAATGACTGACCAACTCTTTGATCTCTCCTTGCCTCCAGGTAAAGCTGCCACCTCAGAAAGAAGTGATCACGTCTGACGAGCTCATGGCCCATCTCGGTGAGTGACTGGGCCTTCAAGAGGAATTACCTGAAAGGTTCCAGTGCTATCTACTGAGCCAGAAATCCAGAGTATTGAGGGACTCCTCATTCAGGGATCTTATGTGGCAGGGAGGGTAAAGGTCTATAGGGTTTCTCTGCAAGGCTGGGGAATGAAAAGCAAAAATCAAGGTGTCAGGAGTCCTGGGTCGTCACCCTCATTCTTCCATTAACTTTCACATGGGACCTTGAGTGGGTCCTTCACCTTTTGTGGCTTCTTTCTTCCTCTGAGAAACAAAGGCCCTTTGCAACTCTGAAAATCTGTGGTTCTGTGATATACCTCTGTTTTCTTAGAGAAGAGGAAGCAGCTTTTGGGACAGTGGTGGGGTAAGCTGATAAGGAATCCTGTCTTGTAGGAGACTGCCTTCTGTCCATCAAACCTCAGGAAAAGTCAGAGGGACTTCAGCTTAATTTTCAGCAGGTGAGGTGAAAGGTCTGTGAACTGGGGGCTTGCAGGTTCATAAGGGGCACCCAGGCTATTAAGAGAAGCCTTTCTGATGCTTCTCAAGAGGGTTCTTTGAACCATCATTTCTTTCTGCAGGAGGGAGAGAGTGTATCTCTGTCTTAGAAAACATGTTCATTTACATAAGATAAAGAAGGATTGAGAAAAGGGAGGACTTTCCATTGTAAGAGGAAACCAGGGGGAAAAAGCAACAAGATTAATTGTTGTGTTTTTTTTTTTTTTTTTCTGGAGGTAGGAGTGGAACAAGAAGAGGGAAGGCTAGAATATCCATCATTTTCTTTTTCCACCAGTTTTATTGATATATAATCGACATATAATACTGTGTAAGGTTTATTTTTTCATTTCATTTTATTTTTTAATTGAAGTATAGTTGATTTACAATACTGTGTTAGTTTCAGGTGTATAGTGTGGTGATTCAGTATTTTTGCAGATTAAATTCTGTAATAAGTTATCTTAAGATACTGGGTATCTTATAATTAGATTGGCTGGGTATATGGGACTTCCCTGGTGGTTCAGTGATTGAGACTCTGTGCTTCCAATACAGAGGGCATGGGTTCGATCCCTGATTGGGGAACTAAGATCCCACGTGCCTCACAGCCAATAAACAAGTAAATAAATAAAATTTTTTTTAAAAAGATACTGGGTATAATTCCATGTGGTATACAGTATATCCTTGTTGCTTATCTATAACACTAAGTTTAAAATGCACAGTGTGCTGATTTGACCTATCCATCGTTTTCTTTTCCACCCCAGAATGTGGACGATGCCATGACAGTGCTGCCTAAACTGGCCACAGGTCTGGATGTCAATGTGCGGTTCACAGGCGTCTCTGATTTCGAGTACACGCCTGAGTGCAGTGTCTTTGACCTCCTTGGCATTCCTCTGTACCATGGCTGGCTTGTTGATCCCCAGGTGAGGATGGGAGGGCCCAAATGAGACAGCCAGCTCAAGCTGAGAGAGAAGCAGCATTTTGTGGGGTTGGGGTTAGGGAGGTAGGGAGTAGATTGGCTAGGGAGGGGATTGGGCTTTCAAGGTTGGATTCGGTGTGGAATTCCTTTAGTTTTTAACTTTTGGGGGTAACATTCAAACACAAGCAAGCAATATGAAGATGGGTCAGTTCTTTAGACATCACAAGTTTCAGGAAGCTTTTGTCATAGGGTTGCAATCCTTGTGGGCTTGGTTCACTTCCTTCCTAAAAAAAGCTCTCCATTTTTGGGGGTACCACACCACCCCACTGCCCATGCAGAGTCCTGAGGCTGTGAGTGCAGTCGGGAAGCTGAGTTACAACCAGCTGGTAGAGAAGATCATCACCTGCAAGCACTCCAGTGACACCAATCTCGTGACAGAAGGTGACATTCCTCCCTTCTCAGCAATCTTATGTGGAGGGAATTATGGCTACTGAGGCTTAGTGTTTATTGTCTGTCTTTCCACCACCATGTCCCATGAGAATGTAGGCACCAGGAGCAGGAGTTTGGGGAGTTGTCTGTTTCGTTCACTGATGTATCCCCTGGTACCTAGTGCAGTGCCTGGTTGCTCCGTTAGCATCTGTTTGTTTATCTGGCTGAGTCTTAGTTGTGACATGCGGGATTTTTTTTAGTGGCAGCATGGGCTTCCCAGGTGGTTCAGTGGGTAAAGAATGTGCCTGCAGTGCAGGACATGCAGGAGACTCAAGTTTGATCCCTGGGTTGGGAAGATCCCCTGGAGGAAGGGCATGGCAATCCACTCCAGTTTTTTTGCCTTGCGAATCCCCGTGGACAGAGGAGCCTGGTGGGCTACAATCCATAGGGTTGCAAAGAGCAGGACACGAGTGAAGCGACCTAGCATGCGTGTACACCTGCATCTTTCTCTCTCATTTTTTAAAAATAATTATTTATTTATCTGCGGAGGGTCTTAGTTGTGGCATGTGGAATCTAGTTCTCTGACCTGGGCCCTCTGCATTGGGAGCATAGAGTCTTAGCCACTGGACCACCAGGGAAGTCCCCACCTGCGTCTCTTAGTTGTGCTGTTTGGCATCTAGTTTCCCGACCAAGAATCGAATCCGGGCTTCCTGATTTGGGAGCTCGGAGTCTTAGCCACTGGACCACCAGGGAAGTTCAGCATCTGTTGAATGGATGAATTTAACCAGGCTTCAAGGAAGGGATTTCCCAAGGTGGGACTGATCCCTAGGGCTTTGATAGGGGCTCTCTGGATGATCCTCCTGTGGACTTTGGATTTGAGTCCCCTGTCCCTCTTTTCTTGTCCTTGCTGCCAGGCCTGATTGCAGAGCAGTTTCTGGAGACCACTGCTGCCCAGCTGACCTACCATGGCCTATGTGAACTAACAGCAGCTGCCAAGGAGGGCGAACTTAGCGTCTTTTTCCGGAACAACCACTTCAGCACTATGACTAAGCATAAGGTGATTCGGGTTTGGAGGTGGGAGGTTGGAATGCTGTCTATTTCCTCATGCCTATTTCTTCCGGGTCAGTATTTCAGTCAGGATAAGGTAGATTATGCTGTGGTAACAAATGACCCCTAAAATCCCTGTGGTTCACCATGACAAAGGTTTATTTCTCATTCATGTTGCGTGTCCACTATGGGTTGGCTACTGTTCTGTCCCACATCATCTTCAGTCTGGGGCCCTGGCTGACAAAACAGCCTTTCTCTGGAACATAGGAGAGCGAGAGGAACACACCATGCACGGCGTTGGCTCTGCTATCTCACTGGCCAGAGTGAAACGTAAGGAGTGAGCTTGCCATCAGTGGGCCAAGAAAGTGCACGTCCTCTCCCAGGAAGGAGCAGTGGAAGTTTTGAATAATACTGTAGTTTTCCAAGGCTTCCCTCGTGGCTTAGACTGTAAAGAATCTGCCTGTAGTGCAAGAGACCCGGGTTTGATCCCTGGGTTGGGAAGATCCTCTGGAGAATAGAATGGCAACCCATTCCTGTATTCCTGCCTAGAGAATTCCATGGAAAGAGGAGCCTGGTGGGCAACAGTCTATGGTGTCGCAAAGAGTCGAACACGAGCGAGCGACTAACACACACATAGTTGTCCAAAGCTAGAAATTGTCTAAGCATTCTAGGAATTGAGTAGAAGAGGAAAGATCTTTGGCTCTTAAAGGATTTATCCTCATAGGCATTCCGTGAGCCCAGAGAACCTCAGGAAGTAGGGTAGGAAGACTCCCACCCCACAGTGCTTGACCGCAGTGACTGCCACACTTACATGCCACTGACCATGCCCTCAGACAGCCCTTCTGCCCACAGCCGTGTGTACTCAGCGAGAGGTCCACGCACTCACACTGCACGTTTCAGCTAGCGTGCCGACCAGTCACAGGGGCTCTGCAAAGCTCAGGTCACTTCTGCCGCGCGCTACTCCTGCCGCCCGTCCCACCAGCACGTGTGTTCTCTCCCGCACAGGGCCACTTGTACCTACTGGTCACTGACCAGGGCTTTCTACAGGAGGAGCAAGTGGTGTGGGAGAGCCTGCACAATGTGGACGGAGACAGCTGTTTCTGTGACTCTGACTTTCACCTCAGTCACTCCCCGGGCAAGGGACCCGGGACGGGAGGTGGGAGTGGCTCCCCAGAAAAGCAGCGGCAGGTCGACCAGGTGTGTGGGGCCTTGGGGGCTGGGGTGGGGTGCAGAGAGCGTGTCTGCCTCGGAGAGCTTTGTGCCCAAGGCGGGCAGCCTGTATCTTATCTTCTAGAGACTGTAACTTATGACACCCGGACCCCTCTCTGGGCTCTGTGGACCATCTCTGTGCTTGGTGTGTGTTCTCTGGCATCACAGATAAAATACACGACTGTGTGTTTCTCTCTGGAGGAGGAGTGGGGAGATTGGAAGGATAAGGAAAGGCTGAGCTGGTTTGGAAGCCGAAGCCCAGCCTGGCCAGCCCCCTGCCCCAGCCTCCCTCACTGCCCTTGTTCTTGCCCCTGTCTCTAGGACTACCTGATCGCCTTGTCCCTGCAGCAGCAGCAGCCCCCGCCCCAGGGCACATCGGGTCTGAGCGACTTGGAACTGGCCCAGCAGCTTCAGCAAGAGGAGTACCAGCAGCACCAAGTGGCCCAGGCTGCCCCTGCACGGGCCCCGTCACCGCAGGTGGGCCTGCTCCTCCTTGCTCTTAGTGCTGCCCCTCCAGCATCCCCGCATCCCCAGCGTGCCACTCCTGCTTCCCCTGATCCAGACTTGTTATTGCCACCAGCATCTCTTCAAGGTTTCCCTCGGGGCCCTTCTGTCTGTCCCTCTGCCCTGGGTCCCCTCCTGTCTTTCTCTCCCCACGGCCCCCTCCCAGTCCTGACCCTGCTTCCATCTAGAGTCCCTGTCCTTGTTCCGCCATGGTCGATGGGTGACCAGCTGTTAAATCTGACACAGGGGAGAGGAGCTGCATCTGGACGCCCAGCTGCTGAGCGTCGGCAAAGGCCGAAGCAAGAGTCCGACTGTGTCCTTCTGTAGCCCTGCTCGGGCCCAGCTGCCTTGCCTCCGCTTTCAGAGGTGGGGGCTATTTGCTTGCTCCCCCTCAACTTGAGATATGCAGGGTAACTTATTTATGGGATGTTGGGGATCAGAGCAGGCAGTGAATGCTAAGGTCAGACTTGGTGACCTCTTTGCCCTCATGTGCTGCCTCCTCTTCCTCCCAACTATCCAGGACAACATTGGAGTTGATGGGGTGGAGGATTTCTGATTTCTAACTCTTTTCCCCCAGAATAGTCACATTAATGTACAGACTCAGGCTCTAGGGTGAAGTTCCTGTCTAGAATCCATCTCTGCTACTTCCCACCCCTGACTAGCTGGGTACATCCTATAGGCCCATCCGAATCCATCCATCCATCCGTTTGTTTCAGGGTTTGATTTGGGTTTCTATCTCTATTATTTGTAATGCCTTCCTAGGGGTTTGGAAATAAAACTTCTTTCCTGAAATCTGTTGTTTGCCTTACCCTGCAGTGGTTAAGTATTTGACCCAATTGAGGAATGCAAAGCGTGGTGGGGGTGGGAGGGGTGCAGGGATGGTAGAGGCTAGAGGGGGTGGCCTGTCATTTCTAATAGAGCCAGCAGGGGGAGCCAAAAGTCCACTTTGTCCTTTCTTGTGTGTGTGTTTTTTTTTGTTTTTTTTTTTCCTTCATGTGGTTGTTGCTGTTTACCCACTCCAGTATTCTTGCCTGGAGAATTCCATGGACAGAGAGCCTGGCGGGCTACAGTCCATAGGGTCGCAAAGAGTCAGACATGACTGAAGCGACTTAGCATGCACAGGTGTTGTTTAGTTGCTAAGTCATGTTCACCTCTTGCCACAGTATGGACTGTGGCCTGCCCAGCTCCTCTGTCCATGGGGATTCTCCAGGCAAGAATACTTCAATGAGCTGCCATTTCCGTCTCCAGGGGACCTTCCCGACCCAGGGGTCAAACCCGTGTCGCCTGCATTAGCAGGCGGATTCTTTACCCACTGAGTCACCAGGGAAGCCCCTTCTTTTGGAGCTAGT
The DNA here is from genome assembly GCF_029407905.1 of Bubalus kerabau. Classification (NCBI taxonomy): domain Eukaryota; kingdom Metazoa; phylum Chordata; class Mammalia; order Artiodactyla; family Bovidae; genus Bubalus; species Bubalus kerabau. Next base: position 20,569,384 of record NC_073629.1, read on the forward strand.
ACTCTAAATTGGGAGGTGGGTTTCTAAGTCCCAGCTTTGGACAGATGAATTTGAGGATTGTATGCCCCGCTAACCCACCCAAATGTTCCCATTCAGGGAAAGGGTAGCTTGATCCTCTACTTGCTTCTCAGGTCATACAGACTGTCCTTTGCTACTTCTAGGCATTTCTGGCCTCGTGGTTCCTGGTTCTCACTTATTTTGCCTGAAATTTCCTGGGGAAGAGAGAATAATGGGCGTGAGGGGGATGCACAGAGGAGGCAGGTTGTTGACAACTGCAGTTCAGAGCCTCAAACAGGCCTCCTGTTGAATATCCAAGGGCGCATCAAAGGCACCTCCAGCTTCAAGGCCTCCTCCCAGCCAGTGTCCTGCTCCACCCAAACTTCAGTCAGGGAACACAAATGACAGTGAAGTTTGCCAAAAGAAATCAAGCATCAGCGAGATGTTCTGGCCAGAATTCAGGAAGAATGAATAGGACAGAAACTATCCAAGCGATCTCGTTTTGCACACCCAGGACAGAGCTAGGGGATCCAGGTGCAGGCATCACTTTGAAATGAGAGAGGTGAAGGAATTTAAAAGCAACTTTGAGTTCTGGCCTCAACAAGAAGCTGGAACATGTGGTGCTCAGTGAGGGGTCATTATTTGGAGGCCCAACTGGTCTCCTGCAGGCTCAGCCAAACAAGAGAATCTCAGATCCTTGAAGGTCATGCGGGGATGAGGTCTCAAAGGTCTTCCGCCCGGCACAGGGCTAGTAGGGCTGACCGGCAGTCCCCTTTCACTGCATCCTGCAGACAGGAAAGTCAGATGTTAGAAAGACCTGCCACCATCATGGCTCAGGCACTGTTCTCTCCCTCGTGCTGGTCCAGAGCTTGTTTGGTTTCTAGAGTTCTGCACTAAATTAACCAGAGACCCAGGAGTTCTCCAGGCCATGAATATGCTCCACTGTGTGCAGGGTGGAGGTAAAAGATGAAGCTCTGTGGCTCCAGTTTAAGAACCAGCCAAGCCTCACCTGGAGGGAAGAGTAGAGGGACTTGCCAAATTTCTTTCTGAACTCGGCTCGGATACTTAGAAGATCAGTCTCACTTCGAGAAATAAGGATGCGCATCAGTGCTTGGTAATTGGGTTCAGTCTCCTGGTAGAGGAAGAAACAGAATGGGGATGTGGTGGTAGGGAAATTCTCACAGGGCAGGGATTGGGCCACACGGTGAATTCTTCTAGGGAGTGCTGGTGAGGAGAGAATCAAGGAAAAGAGAAATATACATTATCTAGGGGCAAACATTATCTGTGTCCATCCTCAAGGGAGATGACGTGGCAGGAAAAATCAGTTGCTGCGGGGAATATTTACAGCAATATCACTCATTCCTTCCACATCTTTTCTGGCCTTGCCGTTAGCTTAGAGTCTCACTCCAAGAGCAAGGACTCAAGAAAGGATAGAGATGTGCTACCTGTGAAGACTTACAGCATGATAGTCAAGACACTATTAACAGGGAATGTCTAAGGAGGACACTCACCCTATCCCTAAACTGTCATCGGTTTCTCCTGGTTAGACCCCTGAGGTTCAGCATCATTCTCTTTCTCCTGTACCTGCAACAGGCCTCTTGCCTTTTGGTTAAGGACAGTCACGGAGGGTTCAGTTTAGAAATAATAGAGGTATATGTGTGCTAAGTCGCTCCAGTAGTGTCCGACTCTATGCAACCCTATAGACTAGCCTGCCAGGCTCTTCTGTCCATGGTATTCTCCAGGCAAGAATACTGGAGTGGGGCACCATTTATTTCTCCAGGGCAGGGGTCGAACCCACTGTCCCTTATGTCTCCTGCATTGGCAGGAGGGTTCTTTACCACTAGCGCCACCTGTGAAGTGAAAGTCGCTCAGTCGTGTCTGACTCTTTGCCACCCCATGGACTATACAGTCCATGGAATTCACCAGGCCAGAATACTGGATTGGGTAGCCTTTCCCTTCCCCAGGGGATCTTCCCAACCCAGGGATCGAACCCAGGTCTTCCACATTGCAGGCAAATTCTTCACCAGCTGAGCCACAAGGGAAGCCCAAGAATACTGGAGTGGGTAGCCTATCCCTTCTGCAGGACATCTTCCCGACCCAGGAATCAAACTGGGGTCTCCTGCGTTGCAGGCGGATTCTTTACCAACTGAGCTATCAGGGAAGCCCCAATAGAGGTGTCGTGAAATCAGGAGCTATAACTGATTATAATAATGTTATCATGAGAGATTTCTAAATAAAGTATTTTGGTTGCAAAAACCCTGTTTGTGTCATGAGCTGGTACTGCTGCTGCCATCATTTTCTAATATCCTCCTTTTCAGTTTCCTCAGGCACCTGACTTCCGAGACCCTTCCCAAAATTGCCTGAAACCCATACTTATGGCAACCCTACACATCATAACTTCTAGAAGAAACAAATAAAAAATGATGAAGGGAATATAGGATGCTATATTTTATCTGGACTCATTACCTAATTGTCAATGGGCCTGATGGCTACTTTTTTTTTTTCACTTTTAATTTAATCTGATTAGTTTTTTGGCTGCACAGCTTGTGGGATTTTAGTTCCCCGACCAGGGATCGGCAGTCAGAGCACAGAATCCTAACCCCTGGGCTGCTAGGGAATTCCCTGATGGCTACTCTTTTGGATGGCATGTACCATTGGTTTTGTATTGTGACAAAGATTGCTGAATGCTTCCCAGTATCCATTCTTCCCTTCTTGCAACTCTTGTACTCCACAGTTGTAGAACTGGGGTAAGAGTTGCTCATTAAGTGAATATTCCCAGTGTGTAAAGTGGCTCTCCACAATAAACCTATATCAAACATCATTCTTCTCTTGTTACCTGAGGGTATATGTGGCATCTCATACTGCCCTAGGATCTTTATAAAGAACATTCATTTTATGGTTCAAATTGGTCTGAATTTGGACTGCAAGGAGATCCAACCAGTCCATCCTAAAGGAAATCAGTGCTGAATATGCATTGGAAGGACTGATGTTGAAGCCAAAACTCCAATACTTTGGCCACCTGATAAGAAGAGCTGACTCATTTGAAAAGACCCTGATGCTGGGAGGGATTGAGGGCAGGAGGAGAAGGGGACGACAGAGGATGAGATGGTTGGATGGCATAACCAACTCAATGGACATGAGTTTGGGTAAACTCCAGGAGTTGGTGATTAACAGGGAGGCCTGGCGTGCTGCAGTCCATGGGGCTGCAAAGAGTCGGACACGACGAGCGACTGAACTGAATTGTCCTGAGTCAGCCATCACTTAAAGGTCATTTTTCTGAATAAATATTTATCACAATTATGTTTTTACGTATTTCTCACAAAAGAATAGTATGGAAGTATCTTGACTGAGTTTTTCTTTAAAAAAAAAAATTTTTTTTTCCAGAAAAATAAGCCTGCATCACTTCTTGACTCCTTCTTCTAAGATTAAACCCACAATTTATATCCAGGAGTCTAAAGTCCTATAATCCAAATACATTACAATCACTGCTGGAGTACAGGTTCTTTTTATGACAGGAATTTAGAGAACTACAACTTTTCAAGTGAATCCTAGAGTTCACTCATTATAATAGTACAGGATTTATTGGATAAGTACAATAATCTACTGTCAAAATGGAAATCTCTGGATAATAAAATAAATGCTTCCCTGATGGCTCAGTGGTAAAGAATCTGCCTGCCAATGCAGGAGACACGGGTTCAATCCCTAGTGCAGGAAGATCCCATATGCCATGGGGCAATTAAAGCTCGTGTACCACAACTACTGGCCTGAGCTGGAGAGCCCAAGAGCCGCAACTACTGAAGCCCGAGTGCCCCAGAGCCTACGCCCTGCAACAAGAGAAGCCACCACAAGGAGAAGCCCGCACACCACAGCAGAGACCCCACTCGCAGCGACTGAAGAAAGCCCTCACAGCAGTGAAAACCCAGCATAGCCGTAAATAAATAAAAGGAAAATGTTTTAAGAAAGTTTCTGTGTTACATTTTGAATAGTTGTCAATAGGCATCATGGTTTCTCAACCAGTGTACCAAAAACTATTCCATCTTCAAAGTTTGGGTGGGATTTTTATTTATAGGCCTTGGGGGACAGTTGTATTAGGACACCTAGTTGAATGAGCAGAATGACTGGATTCTGTTTATGAAATTACTCAAACCAAGATTGCCAATTTAAGTTTGGATTATATAGAACAAAGTCTGATCAGTATGGAGAAAGGTGATCTTGGGTACCAAGAGTAGGCTATAGCTTATAGTATAGACCAACACCTATGGAATAGACTAGGAGTTGACATGTGGCAGTTAAAATTTGTCCTATAGGATCATTATGTGTATTGTAGGGAGACTGCTGTGTGACCTTGGGCAAGGTACTTAAACTCTCTGTGCTTCAGTTTTTTGTCTATAAACAAGGATGGAGTGTTAATGTAAGGACTTACTGAAACGTGCTCAGCAGAGGCCCTGGCACACAAGGAGCCCCTCAGAAACGGGCGGCTATTTCTTTCTTCTTTTTAGTGTTATCGCCAGCCTCATTCTGGCAACAACTGAACCCGGACAAGGCAGTGTCTTTACAGAGTAAATTCATATCTGTATCTGGCCAACCTAGACATTCGTTGGGCCAAAAATTTTAGCTTTAGGGCCCTGATGGGTCAATGGACTTATCTCTAACCACAGCTCCCTCCTCCACTCTTGACAAGACAATTTGTAAACTTAGGAAAAGAGAGCTACTCCATGTTTACAAAGTAATATGAGATGGTTACCTTAGCAACAGTGTGAAACTTCCTCTCTCTTGCCCAGGAGGTGTCTCCCACCCGTTTCTGTTCCAAAGCAAGGGGAAAGGAGCGTCAGCCTTACCTGGAGGGCTTGATGAAGTTTATCAGCAAAGTACAGGGGTGTGTTCCGGATCACCGAGGCTGGAAGCAAAGAGGCAAAGATGGAGAGAGACCACCGCCATTCCACAGGAGACCTCTGCCTCACGGGTTCCAAGCAGACCACTTACCTAGGTTGAGCAGAGCCACGCAAGCGGCTCCATGGAAACGGGCCCGGACAGTCTTCTCAAACTCATGCCCCGTGTACCACTGGTACTGGTTCAACACTGGTGCACACGGGAGGGAGTTAGAAAAATACATGGGGGAGGCGGTGGTTATCCCAGAGAAGGATGAGCCCTCCCCACCTTCCTCAGCCAGAACTCATCATTAAAGCAAGTTGGAGAGACCGGAAGACTCCTGTGTACCTCGGACAAGGTGTTCGGGATTGCGCTGGGTGAAGACGAGGACCCACGTCCTCTCTGTGCTGGGTCCTTCAGCCTGCTTTAATGCCTGGGAGCAGGGAGTAAATCAGAATCACTGGTTTGGGGATTGGGGAGCCACGGTTATGGTGTTCCCAGAATCCATAAACATGGAAAAGCTTATTTTAACCTATAAATTAGTTGCATTTATTTATCTGTGTAGCACAGCATGTGGGATCTTAGTTCTGCAACCAGGGATAGAACCTATGTCCCCTGCCGTGGAAGGAATTAAATAATCCCCAAATACCCATGAGAGGAGAATGTGTGAGTTCAGGAGTCAGAGTCCAGATGAGTGGAAACAGCTCCATGCGTGACACTGCCTGACAGCCCATGTCCGCCTTACGTCATTGAGGATTCCTTCCCAAGGCAAGGACAGTTTTGCAGGACAAGTGGGTACACAGGTCACCGGCTCTAAGATACAGTGTCTTACGTGCACGACGGTGCAAACTCCCCCGCCCCTTGCTCACCTGGAGGTCCTGTGCAGCCAGGTTATAGTCAATGATTCCAGTGTAGGCCTCGCGGCCCCCCTAGGAGGAGAAACTCTCAGGAGGACTCTTTGGAGGGCAGTTTTTTATCACCAGACCAACAAACCAAACCCTGGTCTTCCCCTAAAGCCCTCTCCTGTTCATTACACTACAGGTGGGTGTTCCCCAGTGGGATAACTCCCTTCCGCCCAGACCAGTCCCCCTTACCTTGGCCAGGGCCAGGAGCAAGTCCCGCAAGATGCCCCTGGTCTCAGACTTGATGTCCTCTGCAGCGTCCACTTGGAAATCTGGGATGGGAGCAGGAGCTCTCTGAATCCTCCTGATTTTTCCCAATGAGGATACCTCCAGGACCTGTCAGATGCCTGTGCCCTGTCAGTCCCGCCATCCCCTGCTTGATGGCCGCTAGTTCCCAGGATGTAAGGCAGAAGCACCACCGTGGCCACCCTGAAAGCGTCTCTAAGCCGCGAGTAACCTGTGCGCTGTGGGGTCGTGCCCTGTGGGGCGGCCTCATCTCCCGGTGCCAGACTGCTGGGGGCGGGAGGCAATCAGTTACTCGGGTGGTGGCCAGACAGTGAAAAGAGGATGGGGGTGCCCATATCGTGATGCAAGATGGCTAGGGCCGGGCCCCCTCCTTGGAAGTGAGGCGAGGTGATGAGGGAGGTAGAATGTGAAGAAAGGAAAGAGCAGGAAAGGGAGAAAAGGAAGGGGAAAAGAGAAGCAGGAAGGGAAAAGGGGTGGGAGAGGGGTTAAGAAAATCGATTTTCCGGGAGGTCCAGCAGTTAAGACTCCACACTTTCATTGCAGGGCACACTGGTTCCATCCATGGTTAAGGAACCAAGATCCCACACGCCCGGGATCTTTTGGCATGGCCAAAAAGTTAAAAAAAAAAGAAAGAAAGAAAGAAAGATAGGCTAAAAAAAAAAAAAAAAGATAGGCTGAGGTAGGACATCAAAGGAAAACTGGGGAAAGCAAGAAAAAGAGGGGGTGTGTTAAGATGAGGGTGAGAAAAAAACTAGTTACCAATTAGTGGGTGAGGCATGTGGCAGTCACTGCAGGGACAGCAGCCAGGGGCCGAGAATTGACACCTACAAGAGCAGGTCCCCACCTTTCCCCCTGGCTGCATCGAGCTTCCATTCAGCCTGGGATGTGGTGTGATGGCAGAATCAGCAAGGGGCTGGGAAGGTGACTGGGGTGCCCTTGGGACGGTCACAGGGCTCAACACTGTCATTACCTCGGGATCCACCCTGGAACCCCAGACTATGACAGTTAATGATTGCTTCTCTCTCTTTAATGATGACAACTGGCTGTCTCCCTGGGGAGACTGAGCCCGGCAGAGGGGGGTAGGGAGGAGGAGGAGAGACCCCAAGGGAACAACAGAAGCAGAAAGGCTCCCAGAGGGCTCACTGCAGGGAGTGCAGGGGAGGCGAAGACTGTCCTGTCCAGCTCTTAGAGCTCCATCCTCCACACTCTTACTGTGTTTGTAGACTGCCAGGCACTCCTGCAGCTGGGGTGGGGTTCGGGTGGCAAGAATTTCCAAGGCCACATCTTCAGCAGAACCTGAGCCCTACAAGAAATTGGGAAGCCACTCTGAGACTGAGCCATGTTGTTAGAATGGTGGGGAGCAGACGCTGACCACTTGTCCTTCTGAGGGTCAACAGCGACTACTTTTCCAGGGGGCTTCTGCCAAGTCCACTCCTCTGGAGTGGGCAAAGGCAAGGCAGTCAACGTATTCTTTCCCTCAATAGGGTCATCACTCCTGGCAAAGCTCCTCTCCTGGTTTCTTCAATGTGCTTAGTTGCTCAGTCCTGTCCGACTCTTTGCGACCCCATGGACTGCAGCCCACCAGGCTCCTCTGTCCATGGGGATTCTCCAGGCATGAATACTAGAGTGGGTTGTCATGCTCTCCTCCAGGGGATCTGCCCAACCCAGGGATCGAACCTTGGTCTCCCACATTGCAGGCAGTTTTTACTGTCTGAACCACAAGGGAAGCCCAAGAATACTTGAATGGGTAACCTATCCCTTCTCCAGGGATCTTCCTGACCCAGGAATTGAATCGGGGTCTCCTGCACTGCAGGTAGATTCTTTACCAGCTGAGCTACCAGGGTACCTTCAAGGCTGTCCTCAATTCCCGGGCATCGAGATGGGCTGCAGGCTGCAGCAGAGTAACCACGATCCTCTCCAGGTTGCCAGAGAGTGCTGCCTGCAAGGACTTCAGTAGGTCCTACAAGAAACAGTCCCCATGGCAGAGGAACAGCATGAGGGGGAGAGTCCCAGGTGTGTGAGGAGGTTTGGGAATATTTGGCTGGCTCTCATCTCAGACCTAACCACCAGACTTCCCTTCCCCCAGCAGACTGGGTTTAGCAGGGGGTAAGGGCTGGTCTCAGCTGGTCTCAACTGCTCTTGTTGTGCCCAAGTTTCCTGGGAGCTTCTCATCCCAGCCCACTGCTCCTGGGAATCAGTGTGGTCTCACCTGCTGGGTGCGTTCGTGGAAGGCTCGAGAGATGAGCTGCCTTTGCTCTCGGCTCCGGTTGGTCAGCACGTCCAGAATGGCAATACAGTCCACACCTGAACCAAGGTGAGGGCTGGCCTGTGAGCCTGGCAGAGCCCTGTCAGGGTCTTTACAGAGTTGAGATCCCCTTAGTCCTTGACTTGAAGCCTCCAGAGGAGGAGATGACAAGGTCTAGGAAAAGCTACATCATCCCTACCACCATTTGATCCTGAAGAAGTTGCCAATGGCATGTAAATCTGACCCAAAGTTAAGCAAAGGTGGCCTGGTACAGTGCAGGAAATGGCCTTTTGGGATCACAGGCTTGCTTTAGAATCCCAGCTATGCAATATTTTGAGCTGTGTGATCTTGGGCAAGGCTTTTGACCTCCCTGAGCCCATTTCCTCATCTGTGAAACGGAAATAGTATGGCTTGCCTCACAGGGCTGTTGTGAAAATGGAGATAAATACCTACTGGGTACCGGACACACAGGAATGAAGGCATTCCACAAACATCTATTGAGTATTGTTAGTTCCTCCTTCTGGCTCCTTGGTCTACAGACTGGTTTCCAAAAGATAGATGCCCAAGCACAGAGGGAAATGGCTCACCTTGGCCTGCTATGGCCTTCAGCAGCCTCTGTACATCCTTGTCCACATTGAAGCTCAAGAAGGTTCTGAGGGTGCCCAGGGTGCCCCAAGCTGCAGTCTGTAAGATAGGGGGGTACCAGAGTCTGCCCATGCTCCTCCCCAGTGACCCAGCCAGGCCCTTGGCATAGCCTCAGGCTAGATCTTCCTTTCCTACTCCTCATCCCACCCCACAGCCTCTGCATTGATATAAAAATAATTTTTAAAAATAATTCCTACAATCCCAGCAGCCCTTACCTTGTTGGCAAGGCCCAGGTGACTGAGGATCTCCTGAGTCAAGGAGAGTCCCATCTTCCCGTGGGTCACAGACATGGTGCTACTGGCTGCCCTGGGGGGAGGGACATAGGAGCCAATTGAGGGGAACGTCCCGCTAGCCCCTCAGGGCCTCTTTATGACCCCCAAGCCTGGGAGTCTGGGAGCCCTTTGCCCACTCCTTTCCCTTGTTGCAGAAAAAAAGAACAACCTGCTTGGCAGGTTGGGGAGCCCAAGGGGAAGGTAAGAATGGTGCCCCCACCTTCCCCACCACTCACCGTCATTAGGAAGCAAGGTTTGATCAGGGATGCTGCCAGACCTAGCACCAAAACAGACCCTCCCAGACTCCAGGGCTGGTCCCCAGGCTCCCCAGCCCCGTGGTCTGAGATGGATGATCCCCTCCTGAGGTCCACCTCCCCTTCCCTTCCATGGCCTGGCTGGTTGTTCCTGGGGCAGTGTGGAGGAGGTGAGGATTAAGTATGCAGAGTGGGAAATAACAGCACCTCCCCTCACCGTCAGCCCCAGATTACAAGTGAGACTGTCACCTGCCCGTCAGCTTCCACCACTGTGCTGCGTGTCTTTCTCCCTCGGAGATTCCCGCTGGAATCTTTAGGTCAGCAGCCACAGTTTCTGAGCTGAGGTAAGTGTGTGTTCTTGTGGGTACATGGGTACCTGGAGAAGGACTCAGGCACTCATGTTAGAAAAGTCCTTTCTCCCTCCCCCAAGTGATCAGCGAGTTCCTACCAATCTCCCCCCTCCCCCAGCATGAGAGCCCAGGTCCAGTGCTTACCCAGAGGTGCTGGGGGCAAAGTGGGTGTCGTCAGACTCTGGCGCGGTGCCTTGTGTGGGCACCAGCTCCGGTGTGGCCTGGTACAGGACAGCGGTATGTGCCGCCCAAGCTGAACAGCCAGTCAGATGACCTCTGCAGCAGACTAGCCCCACCGTCCTCGGGCTCTGGCCCCTCCCAACTGTGGGAGAGGACCAGGCTGTACCGTGTCCCACATGCAAACACCTCCCTACAGCATCTCTCCTCCCAGGAACTGGCCTCAGCCCAAACAAGAGAACTCCGCTTGCCTCTCAGCAGCTTAGCCCTGACACAGGAGGCTTTGTGCACTGCTTTCTCTGTGGGGCTGGTTTGGGACCACAGAAGCCCAGTCTCTGAGTTCAGTTTCTGACCTGGCTCTGCCTCTGACTCCAGATCCCTGCGGGGGGGCAGGTCAGACAGGCTCCAGGCTGATTTGGAGGCTGACAGAGAAAAACCTGTTGGGGCACATACCAGTGGGGCACCCCAGCCTGCACCCCAGAGGGGTCCCAACCCAGAACTCCTTGATGATTGCCTTATTGGAGCAGTAGTGAGTGGGAGTGATGGAAAGAGTAGGGTGGGGAGACTGTGTAAACCTCTGCGGAAGGAAGAGCACAGGTATTTCTGAGTGGGGGAAGATCAGCAGAGTCAAGAGAGGAAAATGAGAAGGGTAATCCCCGTGGACAGAAGCATCGTGTGCCCAAAAGGCAACAGGGAGATGAAAGAGGCTCCTGGGTCCCTGCGTCTTAGATTCCTGCTGCTGCCTTTTAGCAGCCAGGACTATTTTAGCGGTAGGTGATGCAACTCCAGCAGCTTTCTTGGAGGCTGTCAGTGCACAGAACAGCAGGTAAACAGTCTTAGGGAGCCAAAGGGGCCCCTGAACAGGCAATTATTCGAATCTCACCGACAACTCCCTAGGGCCTGGGAGCAGTCTCCTTCCTGCAATGCTAGACAGGTCAGGCAGGGGCTGGGCACAGAAGCTATCTGCACTCCTCTGCCATGCTCCTACCCTGGAAGGTTTTCCTGCATCCCTGAGGAAGGACCGGCCGCTCATCCTCAGAGCAGACCAGGCCTTAGGAGGTGCCGTAAAGGGAGATTTTCATGGTGACAATCACTGCACCTCACTTTTCTCTCCTGTTAAAGGGGAAAGCATGCACCGATTTTTGCTGAAGAATGTGGGTTCAGTCCCAGTTCTGCCACTTGTTAAGTTCTATAACCTCAGCTAGTCATTTCAGGTCTTCCTGTCTCTGTTTCTTTACCTAGGGGAAAAAAAAGGGGATAATGGGAGAGTTTGAAGTGTTGTGGGTGGGGCTTGGGGGAGTAGGAGGGTTGGGTGATTGGAGGGGGAATCCTGGCAGCACCTGGAAATAGGCTTCCTGGGGGGATTAAATGAAATAATATGTGTGATGGCATTTGAGACAGAAAAATGCCCTATAGGGCAGTCGAGTGGTTAAGACTCCATGCTTCCATTGCAGGGGGCACGGTTCAATCTCTGGTCAGGGAACTAAGATCCAGCATGCTGCAGGGTGGCCAAAAAAACCCCCCCAGATCCTGATTTATACCAATAGGTCATTCTATGGGATTACATCTAAAATAATAAACAATATTCTAAGACGTGCATTATAAACTAAGATTGCCAGATTTAGTAAATATAACAATAATTTGTTAGTACTGAATGTGACCCACATGTTTCATAGAATGTGTGTGTGCGTGCTAAGTTACTTCAATTGTGTCTGACTCTTTGATACCCTATGGACTGCAGCCCTCCATGGGGAGTCCCCCAAGCAAGGCTATACAATGCTAATAGGGCTTCCCAGGTGGTGCTAGTGGTAAAGAACCCACCTGCCAATTCAGGAGATATAAGAGACTAGATTTGATCCTTGGGTTGGGAAGAGCTCCTAGAAGAGGGCATGGCAACCCACTCCAGTATTCTTGCCTGGAGAATTCCATGGGCAGAGGAGCCTGGCGCGCTATAGGCCATAGGTTCACAAAGAGTTGGACATGACTAAAGCGACTTAGCATTCATGCACGATGCTAATAAATTATTTAACTGAGTGTCCTATATTTTATCTGGCAGCCTGAAAAATGGGATGCAGTTTCAGCATGGTGATTAAAAGCAAATGTTCTGAAGCCAGACTCCTTTGACTTAGAATTCTGGTCTGCTGTGTGACTCTGGGAACCACCTTAACATTTCTCTCCTCAGTTTCTTCCTTGTCAAAACAGAGGTTAAAAAAAACTGGTGATAATAACAGTGTTTATATTATAGGCTATTGTGAGGATTAAATAGATACATGTAAAGCACTTTAGGAGAGTGCTGGGCGTTGAATGGTAAAATATTTACCATTTAATGGTAAAATATTTACTAATTTGTAATAATACATATGTTATAATGTTATTTTATGGTGGTAACTGTTATTAGCATCTCCCTAAGAGTTCCAACCTTGGATCTCTTCTGCCGCTTCTTTCTTTAAATCCCCAATCTGGCCACAAGAGGCCATCAAAAGAGAGCCACTGCAAGAGAGCCTTGAGACCCTCTGGTGGCCATTCGTGGTCTAGGAGGCTCTGATTCCCCTTGGTATCTGAGGGATACCAAGGGGCTCTCTTGGCCTGAGGACATGAGGTTCCCCAGAGGACTCCATGGGCAGGCAGGGTCGGGGAAGAGCCTCAGGTAGACATTCACTCCAGGGGCCCCGCTGAGACGGATCTCAGCACACACGCAGGAGACTTCTAGGCTGGTATAGCAGAAGAGCAGCTTCACAGCCAGGGTCCCTGGGCTTTGGCTTTCTGTACCCTTGAGAATCTCTTTTGGGCATGTTCCAAGTACGTGTAGGGGGAAATGAAGGGCAAAAGAGGGCTCCTGTTTCTCCAGTCTAAACCTCTGCAAGGTAATGCTGGCTGACCTGCAAGGCTGAATACTGAATTTGGAGGAGGCAGAAGAATGGTCCTGACTGCCTAGCATTATGAGGTGTGTGACGCGTTTATAGATGTCTCTCTGAGACTGGTGGAAGCTTTACTCCTTTTGTCCCTGGGTTTTGTTTTGTTAAACTCCAGGGTCAGATTGAGGCCCTTTTCAGATTTACTAAAACACCCTCTAGGGCATCTCTGGTGGCTCATGGGTAAAGAATGCTCCTACAATGCAGGAGCTGCAGGAGTTGCAGGTTTGATCCCTGCATCAGGAAGATCCCCTGGAGAAGGATTTGGCAATCCACTCCAGTATCCTTGCCTGGAGAATTCCATGGACAGAGGAGCCTGGTGGGCTACAGTGCATGGGGTTGCAAATGAGTTGGACAAGGCTTAGCAACTGAACAACAGCGACAAATCACCCTCCATACCCATGCTCTAGATCTTAGAATTTCAGAGTTGGAGAAGATCTTAGGGATGACCTGACCTACCACCCTCTTGTTACTGACTCAAGGAGACTGAGTGACTTCCAAGGGCCATGGTGTTGGGACCAGAATCCAGGTCTCCTAACTTCTCAGTGTTTTCCTCATCACTCAGATGAGAAGGTCAGCTGAAAAAAAAAAAGCACAACGTAAAAGTAGAGAATTATGTTTTGTTTGGTGGACAATACTGGGAACTTAAGCCTGGAGTGCAGCCTCTCAAATAGCTCTGAGGGACTGCTCTGAAGAAGTAAAGGAGGAGCCAGAATATATAGGAATTTTGTAACAAAAGCCAGGTAGTCAGAATATCAAAAGATTACTGTTTATTAAGGAAAACAAGACATGTCAAGTCAATGAATGTAGTGCTTTTTTATGTAAGGAAAGATGCAAAAGTCAGGGCTCGCTGAAATCATTCCTTTGATATCTATCTCAGCTATCTGGGGCCAGTATCCTGTGTTTTCCCATCCTGAGTCTCCAAAGGGTGCACCATTGTGGGAGTGACTGCAATGGCTGATAGCTTAATGGAGGGCATCCTATTTTCATTTTGAGTTCTCTCAGGACTCATCATCCTGGCAGCTATAATACGATGGCTTGACGGCTGCAATATCCTTTCTTTACTGATATGGTAGGCAACATTTTTTCATTCAGAAGGGCATGACTGATTTGGGGTCTCCTCTTAGGAGGACAAGCAGCAAGTAACATACAGAGCCATAGCTGTTGACTCATGAAAACTTGTTCAGCTCTAGGTCCATATTGCTTTTCTGCACTCTGCATGGGTTTCAGAATACACAGAAATTCCTCCTGGCTATTTCTCCTCTTGTTATAAAACTTTTTCTCCCCAGAATTCCTTGCATCTTAATCCCGCTGCTCATGTTGTGGCCAAGCTCTACTCTTTTTATCCAGTCTTGTGTGTTACACAAGCAAGCCTGACCTGGGAAGACCAAGACCCATTTCCACAACTAGAGTCCACATCTTTGCCTGCTCCAGATACCTAAATCCCAAGCCAAAGGCCTATTTGTGTCCTGTGCCTCCGGACACCTCAGCAGCCCATACAGAGGAAGTGAGTCACTGCAAGGCGGGCAGCTTGGGGCACTGTGGGCGTGGCCATGCCAGGCCTGGGCCATGGGGGATGGGTCAGAGTGATCAAGAGCTCCTGGTCCAAACTAGGCAGAGAGAGAGAGGCAGAGTGAGTTTCTAAATTGGTTGTACTCAGTTGCTCAGTTATGTCCAAGTCTTTTGGGACCCTATGAACTGTAACACACCAGGCTTCTCTTCCATGGAATTTTCCAGGCAAGAATACTGAAGTGGGTTCCATTTCCTACTCCAGGAGATCTTCCTGACCCAGGGATTGAACCTGCGTCTCTTGCATTGGCAGATGGATTTTTTTACCACTGAGCCACCAGGGAAGCCCTTTCTAAACAGGCAGCATCATTCAAATGCTGCCTGAGGCCCAGTTTCTCTTTCTCCATCCATCTTCTTTGTCTCCTGGGGGAGGGGTATACCCTCTTATCTTTACTTTTCAGGCCTGTCTATTCAGCTTCAGCCCCAAACTTCCCCTCCCACTGCTATCTTAAAGTTAACTGGTCTTCAGTGCTCTGAGGAATCATTTATAAAGTCTGGTGAGGGCCTTGGGGAAGTCCAGGAAAATTTCCTGAGAAAAGGGTTCAGAAACTAAAGGAGGAAAGCCAAGTAAGACAGATCTGGGGAGGGGGTAGAGAGGTACCCAAAGTTTAGCTGGGGCCCAAAGAGGAGACATTGGAACCCTACTGGAAAAGGGAAGCTGGGGCGGGAACTCAAGAAAGGTGGGGGGAACTTGGGAATTGGAGGGGGTGGGGGTGGGTGGGTTGTAGCAAAGGTGTAGAAAGGATATGACTTGCAAATAAAGGAGTTTACCCTTTGGCAAAGGAATTAAAGGCTGGAGGGATTGCTGGGAACTGGAAAATCAGGCAAATCTGGGGCTGAAAAAGGCTAGAGTCCCCTGGGTACTGGTTCAGTGGTGAGGGGCCAGGGGGTGGGCCAACAAGTTTCATTCCCCCCCTGTTGGCCTGGGCTGGGGGGCCCACTGCAAAAGCAAAGGAGAAGTTGGAAATCAGACAGCTTCTGCCTCTGTACCTCTCCAGATAGTGTCTTCAGTGAGGACCAAGCTCTCAAACTGGATGAGTGAGACATCATGTTCTTTCTTAAGAGAATTGTCAAAACACCTGAACTTGACTAGATAAACCCTGAAACAAGCTGCCCTCAGAGGTTCTAACTGTCTCGGTATAAAAACACCAACATTTCATTAAGGTAAAAAATGGTTACCTCTGCTAGGCGGGCCCTCTCTAAACAAACCCTCAAACACATCTTAGTCACACTCTGTTCTTAGGAATCAAGGCCAGTTTTCTAGGATAAACATGTTACATCTTCCTGAAACATCAATTTTACCAGTCTAGGGGAAAAACATTTTAAAATATGAATTTGAACACGGATAAGCAGTGGTCTAGATTGAAAACTCAGATACGTTTTACATAGCGAAAGTTGGGGACTGGCTCCTTCCGAGTCTGCCGGCAGTAGGGTATGTGTGCCACTGGGGGGTAGATTTTACAGCACTGGTGTGGAAACGGTGGGGATTTTAAGGCCGGGCTGGGGTGGGGGACGCCCTAGGGGTCCCAGCCGAATCTCGAGGGCCCGCTGCCCGGGTCAGTCCTGGAGAGAGAGGTGCTGGGCCTCGGCGCGCGGGCCTTGGGAAGAAACCGCAGGGGCTGCGGGGCCGGGAGCCGGGGCGCCCTCCTCCCTCCGCTGCCCGGTGGGGCTGGAGGTGGGAAGTGTGGCCATCGGTCTGGCCGCTGAGAACTGGGGGCCGCAGCCGGCCGGAGGGCGAGGGCCGCAGTTGGGGGCTGCCGGGGTGGTGCAGGGGCACGGCCGTTCCGTGCCCCGAGCCCCTCGCGGGTTTGTCCCGGGGTCCTCGGAGCGCGCCCCTAACCGAGAGACCAGAGGCTGGGAGACCCCACACTGCCTCCCTCATCGGGGGCTTCTTCCCCCCGGTGCAGCGCCTGCAGTGGGCCTCCGCCGCCCGCCGGGTGCAGCGAGGGCTCAGCTCCCAAGCTTCCACCACCCGCCCCCAGCCGGGGAGGGGGCGGTGGCAGGCGGCGGGCGCTGGGCGCGGCTACCCCGCGCGGAGGCCCGGGCCCCGCCGCGCGCCCGCCCGCCCTCCTCTTCCCTTCCGTCGCCGGGCCGTAGGCCCACGCCCAGTCTCCCGGCTGCTGTGTTGCTGGCGGCCTTTCTTTCCCGGGCTGGCTGGGCTCGCTCTCGGCTCGGCTGGGCTCGGCGGGCGGCGGGAGGAGGAGGAAGGAGGGAGGGAGCGGGCAGGCAGGCGGGCGGAAGAGGGAGGAGAGGAGCGAGCGGAGCCAGTCCGGAGGGGGCCCGGAGCTCGGACGAGGGGAGAGACGGAGCAGCGGCTCCCGGCCGGGCCAGCTCCGCGACGCCGCAGCCGCCGCCGAGTGAGTCGGAACCCGCGCCCGAGAGTCCGCGGCGCCGCGCGCAGGGGTGGGGAGGCACGGGGCACGGAAAAGTTGGGAGAACTGCGGGGGCCGCGAGGACGCGGCTCGGCGGACAGGGCCTGGCGGGGCCGGGAGCGGGCCGTGGAGCGGAGCGGGGAGCGGGCGCACACCCTCGGGCGGCCGGCGCTGGGCGCCGCCGCTGGCTCCGGGGCCTCTGCCCCGCGCGCTCATGGCGGCGGCGGGCCTGGCGGAGGGCGGGCCGGAGCGCCTCGCGGGAGCGGCCGGGCCCCCAGCGCCGCCCGAGGGCAGGCTGGCCGGCCGCCCGGGCGTCCTCGAGCGCGCCGCCCGGAGCCCGGAGGAGTCCTCCTGGGCAACAGGTAGGAGCTGGGAGTTGGGGACGCGGGGCTGCCCACGGACGGCCGAGCCTCCGGCGCCCTTTTGTTGGGGAGGAGAAAGTCCGGTGAGCAGTTGCACGAGAGCCCCCTGCTTGGCAGAGAGCCCGCGGTGCGGCCCCTGGCTGGGGGATCCCGTGGCTAGAGTGAGAGCAGAGTGAAGCTTTTTCTGATCGGTTCACTGTGCCCACTCCGGGAGGGAGGTCAGAGCGTCCATGTGCTTAACGGGAAACAGGAAGGAGTGGCTCAGAGTGTCTGCCCCTGGCCCCCGCCCCGTGGCTAAGGCTCTTACACCGTTATGGGGTGTGTGGGGCAGGGGTAGGGGGAGCTGTTGGTGAAACTGGTTTTCTGGGCCTCACCTTGCTAATTTCTGGCCCGGAGGCTCTCTGGCAAGTAGGTTAATTGCATGTGTGGGGTTTTAATCTGTGGCCTGAGTTTAGAGGTTCACTTCCTAAGGTAGACTCTTGGTGTCAAAATCTGATCGATCCTTCACCTGAGTTGCCAGGTACAGGAGATAGGGGGTTCTGAGGATCCTGAGGAATGGAGTGAGCCCCTCTTTCTGGAGAAGTGAATCAGGAAAGGCCTCCAGCAGGCAGTCACTCCCACATCTGTCTTAGCGGAGGTTGCAGTCCCATACCGGAGTCCAGGTGGCTGGGCCTAATGTGGGTGGCTGACTGGGCTTGTGATGGTGCTCCTAAGGGTAAGGATTTGTCTGCAGCCTCCTCCCTCAGGGCCTGACCCTAATCATACAGTGACCTGCACAAACCCTGTTCTGAAGAGAGAGAGAGTTCCTTGTCTTCCTTGGTACCCCACAGTCCACTCCCTTCACTGGGGCCTCTGGCCGGCTTCCCCGCTGGGAGGGAGGGCCTTTGCTTTCCCCTGTCACTGGCCACAGGCTGGCCGATCCTTCACTGTGCCTTTAGCATGCCCCCTGCCCGCCCAGCCCTCCACATCCCCATCTACTTGAATTTGCCAGTCATTCTCTCCCTCTGGGGGCTGTAATCTCCTGCAGTCTTTGGCTGTGTTGGGGCCACAGAAAAACTAAAATTTTGAGACCTCTACTTCAGCCTGGAGGGATGACACACCTCTTCTTAGCTTCATCCATTGCTCACAGCTTTCTAGTTTGTGACCTGGTGTAGCTGCCTGAAAAAGTTTTCAACAAGCTGGACTATTCAGGTCCTCTGTCACTTCTTCCCACTTCTTTTTTGTAGACCGTCAGGCTCCAGTGAAAGCTGGGAGCCTCTGGGATCCTGTCTTGGTCACTCTCTCTCCCCTTACTGATCGTATTGTATCTTCTTCAATTATTTCTCCACACTCTGAGAGCCGTTGGGACTATTATCACGTTGAGTCTGTGAGATCTCTTCCTCATAGCCTCAAACTTCTGCCCTCCTAGCAGACTGGGTCTACAAGTCCCCTTGGGGACTCTCTGCCCCTTTTCATCTGTCTGTGAGAGTCTGGGATGGGTCAGTCAGAGTTGGGGCAAAAGGTAGCAGCTGGGTGGAGCTCTGTTCAAGTTCCTGGTAATCCAATGCCCATGAAATCCCTGCTCAGCTGGCCGTTCTCCAGTCTGTGCCTCATAAAGTGGTGTCTGTGTCTCTGAGGCAGGTGTATTTGTGCGTGAGAGAGACAGAGACACATACACATGCACACACCCTATTGTTTCTTCATGTGTGTGGGGGAGTAAATCGTTTGAGTGGAAAAATACCTATAGGTGTGATTTTCTCCACCAGGAAATTAAGTAATGTGACCCAGAAAAGCAAGCACGAAGGCACATGTCTCCCTGGCATGAAGGCACATTCCCTTTTCTTGACCCACCTTTTTGTTTGTGGGATCCATTGCTTGGCTTGGTGTGCCAGGGACGCCACTAGGAGTGGACTGGTAGGTTCTGTGGGGATGTATAAGTGCAGCCGGTGGGCCTGGCCCAGGAGCCCCTATTGTCTTCCCTTCCCCCTCACATGGAGTCCGAAGTCCTGACCCTGCTGAATCTGGTGCCTCTTCCTGCTGGGCTAGGCTCCAGGGGTGAGGGGCAGGGTCCAGGCCACCACTCCTCTGCTAATGGAAGTGCTAGTCAGTAGGGGAGGGCTGTGGTCACAGAAAGCCTGAAACCCGGGGGTGAGCGAGCCCCCATTCAGAACTCCGGACACATCACACTCTCTGCTCACACCATCTTCTGCTGTCCCTGTTTGGAGCAGACAGGGGTCAGGTGCTACCTTGACCTGGGATTGAGATAGTTGCGCTGTCCAGGCGCTTGCCTTTGACCCATCTCTGACTTTCTGCCTGCTTCTCCGCCTCCTCACCTTCTTTGTAGGCATGAGGCATTCCTGGGCCCCTGGGAGTCATGGAGAGGGACTCTACGCTTGGCCTTCAGGATCCCAGCCAGCCCTCTGAGTCTTTTTAATCCTCAAAATATCTGTGACAAAAGAAACTTACCTGCCGGTTTCCACTGACCAGGGTAGGAATGGGGCCCAATGTCTAGGCCAGACAGTACCCTTGGCTTTAGTCCTCAATGGAGGACAAATTGGGCTCCAAGGGACTAGCAGTCAGGTGACTGAGTCAGGTCTGTTTCTTCACCTCCAATCAGACTAAGCAAAGAAGGTGGCAAGAGCTGGAGGGGTGCCACCGCATGTAGGCTTTCTGCCTTGTCCCTTCTCTACTAAATTTTCTACAACTTCTCTCAAAGAAAAAAGTGTGTCTGTGTGCACTCTCGTGGGGGGAGAGTTCTACTCTGATAACTGTGTTTAGTTTTGTTCAGTTCCAAAGGCTTCCATCTCTTTAACTAATTAAATATTTATTCTGGCCAAGGTGGAGAGGGAAGGGGCAGTGT
Source organism: Bubalus kerabau (assembly GCF_029407905.1). Taxonomy (NCBI): domain Eukaryota; kingdom Metazoa; phylum Chordata; class Mammalia; order Artiodactyla; family Bovidae; genus Bubalus; species Bubalus kerabau. Next base: position 20,589,395 of record NC_073629.1, read on the forward strand.
CCTCAGGAGCTGAGGCCTGGAATGTGTGTGTGTGTGTGTGCGCGCGCATGTATGTGTGTAGTACGGGTGCTGTTGGGGGCGGGTGGAGCTGAAACTCCTTTACTGTCAGAGCTGCCCTCTGCTTTCATCTGAAAGAGCAGTGACCAGGAGTGGGGACAAGAGGGTAAAGTCCTTGAGCTGAAATGCTGACCCGTGACAGGCTGAGAGGGATTTCGCAAGTGCTTCTGTGGTGGGTGGGGGCGGAGCTGTCGAGCAGCCCAGCTCAGCTGTGATATGATCAGCCTTCAGCGAGGCACCGGTTGGTCTCCAGTTCACAGCAGAGAACAATCTCCCAACTCGATTTCCTCCGCAGCTGGGAGGGGACCACCTTCCTTCTGTGTCAGCTTTTAGTCTCAAGGCCAGTCTGGAGACCACCCACCTGGCCTACCTCCTGGGAGGATGAGGGCTTGGTAGCCTGGAAGCTTTGCCCTTGTCATCCTACTGGGTTCACTGCTGAGTCCTAGGACTGCCGGTTGTGTGGACCACCATCGCTGATTCTACACGATCATCTCGCTCCTTCTCTCAGCTCCAAGCAGCTGCTGTTCCCACGTGAGCCTCAGATCGTACCTTCCTTCACTGGGTATCCAAGTGGTCACCACCACCCTGTAGATCCTTTCTCTTTCCGTGGACGAAACGGGGGAGGGAGGTGGTACAAAGCAGCAGCTCTTTCCTGAGCACTGAGGGTATTTGTGATGGGTGTTCCCTGAGCAGACTAGTATTTTATTTTCTAGAGGAGCCTTAATCCAAGTAGCTCCTAATTCTACCAGATGTCTTAGTCCACTGTATCGACTCTCTATCCTCCAACTCTTGACTCCCTGCAGCCTTGTCTTCATTTTGTTTCTGAGAATAGGCTTCACATAGAGTCCTTCTGCCTTGTTTGGGAATGGATGGCTTGGGCATGGGCTATTAATTTTGTGTGCAATATTTTGATGTCCATTGATTGTCCTTGAGCTCAGCACTATTTGGGGGCATAATTTTGGTTTATTCTGGCCTCTTAATTTTCCCTAGGACCTGCTGCCTCAGGGAAGGTCCTGAGGGAAGGGGGAGAAAGGTCTTGCCCCAGCCCTGCAATCCTTTCTTGGGCTCCCTGGCAAGGAAGCTTCCAGTTGTGGGTTGATTTGGGAGCTCTGATGGTTCAGATGGTAAAGAATCTGCCTGCAATGCAGGAGACCTGGGTTTGATCCCTGCCTCAGGAAGATCCCTTGGAGAAGGGATTGGCTACCCACTCCTGTATTCTTACCTGGGGAGTTCCATGGACAGAGAAACCTGGCGGGCTACAGTCCATAAAGTTACAAAGAGTTGGATATGACTGAGTGACTAACACATGGGAGGTCTAGGAAGAGGTTGGAGGGTGGGGGGAAGGGATGATGACTCTGATTTCACTTAAGATTTTTGGCCACGGCTTCTAGGCTAGATCCTGTCTAGTTTCCATGTAAGAATAGCAAAATGATGGCGAGACCCCAAGGTTCTTGTCTAGGGAATCAGGACTTCCAGGGGATGTTAACGTCACCTTTGGTTGATATTAAGAGTAACTGTTAGAACTGGAAAGCCACTATATTACAGATGGGCACACTGATTCGTCCACATGGCCAAGACCAGAGCCCAGGGCCTGAGTCTTTGCCCCTGCTCTTTTTGTTACACTGTGAAAACGGTCATCCGTCTCCTTCTGCACTGCTGCCTGCTTTGATGCCCTCTACTTCTCCCTTCCTCACTCAGGATGCTCCAGACCTTACATGACTACTTCTGGTGGGAACGGCTGTGGCTCCCTGTGAACTTAACCTGGGCTGATCTAGAAGACCGAGATGGACGTGTCTACGCCAAAGCCTCTGACCTCTATATCACACTACCCCTGGCCTTGCTCTTCCTCATCATTCGATACTTCTTTGAGCTGTGAGCATACCAGCCTACCCCCATGCCTTCCTTGGCTCCCAGCCGCAGTTTCTTGTACTTCAAGTTTGTCTCTTGCTGTTTAATTGGTCCTGCACACTGGTGTTCTCACCACCCAGGTCCCTGCCTACTGTGTGCCCCCCACTAAAGGCAGCATTGTCTTTCTGAGGGCTCAGCACCCCCAGGCCCATTCCTTCAATGGTTATTTGTTCTTGCCCTCCACCCGCCTGGTGGCTAGTGAACACAGGCAGCTTTGTCAGCTATGGGCAGCCCAAGGCAGCCAGAGAGGGGGTTGCTGGGAAACTGAGGCCCAGGATAAAGTTGCCTGAGCTTGCAATATCCCCCTCCAGGCCCTCTAGTTTGGGGCTAACAGGCTTGCCTGCTTCAAGAGAGTCAGACACCCCTCACTCCTATCCCTTCCCCAGTTACGTGGCTACACCACTGGCCGCCCTCCTGAATGTCAAAGAGAAAACCCGGCTGCGGGCACCTCCCAACCCCACTTTGGAGCATTTCTACATGACCAGTGGCAAGCAGCCCAAACAGGTATGAGCTGCAGACCCTGTTCTGGGAGTTACTGAGTCCTGGTAGGGAGTGAGGAGATGGGGTGCAGAGATGGGAAGGCATCTCCCCTTCCCTTCAGATGGGGCCAACTTGGGTCATTACTGGCAGAGGGGCGGGGAGGGCGAGTGAAGCTGAACATAATGGGCTTCTCATCCCACCCAGGCAGATGTGGAGCTTCTCTCACGGCAGAGCGGGCTCTCTGGCCGCCAGGTAGAGCGCTGGTTCCGCCGCCGTCGCAACCAGGACCGGCCCAGTCTCCTCAAGAAGTTCCGAGAGGCAAGGTAGGGGAAGTTGAGGCGAGAGAAACTGGGTGGCAGAGGAAGGTCTGCTGTGTTTTGCTGGGAGGGGTTGCTGCAGCTGTACGTGGAGAGATTACTCCTGGGTGAGGAGGCACATTTGGTTGAGTATATCCTTGAGAGGGTATCTGGGGGGAGGGCTGCGCCGTTCTTCCATTCCACTCTCCTAGCCATGTCTGCTTCCTCTTCCAGCTGGAGATTCACATTTTACCTGATTGCTTTCATTGCCGGCACGGCCGTCATTGTAGACGTGAGTGGGGATTACTTGGGGAGGGCGCGTGGGGAAGTAGGTTCTCTGGCAAGGTGGGGTGAGGCCCAGAATTTAGGTGCCTCCTCCTTTAACCTCTTATTACCATCTCTCTGCAGAAACCTTGGTTCTATGACCTGAGGAAAGTTTGGGAGGGATATCCCATACAGGTACATGATGGGTCCTGATTCCTTATATGGGGTGATTAGTCCTTATGTGGGGTGAGAATCAGTGTAGGATAGGATTGGGACATACACATCCCTGTGAAGAGTTGATCTCAGACACGTGGCAGAAGGGACTGCAGTCATGGTGTTAATCTTAAGTGCAAGGAGGGCTGGGTTTGGAGAGGTGAGACCATTGGGTCCAGTAGCTCTGGGGTCCGTTAAACTTCCTCTTTTCTCTCTCAGAGCATCATCCCTTCCCAGTATTGGTACTACATGATTGAACTGTCTTTCTACTGGTCCTTGCTCTTCAGCATTGCTTCTGATGTCAAGCGAAAGGTGAGTCATGGGGCTGTACCACTGAGTAGGAGCCAAAATGAAGCGTGGTATGAACCAACTCCCCTTTGACTTCTGGGTGCTTTGGATGGAGTTGTGGGATAAGTGGAATTAAAGACAAGGGGGAAGAACGGAAGCTAGGGAACAGGAAACAGTCCTCTGGAGGTTGCATCTTTTCTACAGGACTTCAAGGAGCAGATCATCCATCACGTGGCCACCATCATCCTCATCAGTTTCTCCTGGTTTGCCAATTACGTCCGAGCAGGGACTCTTATCATGGCTCTGCACGACTCTTCTGACTACCTGCTAGAGGTCAGGCTTCCTGGGCATTTCTTCAAGCCTAGAGACCCTGGTGCAGGTTCTTCTGTCCCTCTATCCTTTGCTTGGGGTAGTGGTGGGTGGGGGTGGGTGTTCCTGGGACCAAGGAGGTGGGGGCACAGAGCTAGTGTGGTTAAGTGGGATGCATGTATGAATGTATATGGGAGTCAGGAGCCCGTGATGATCGGTGGGGGCTATCTACACAGTCAGCCAAGATGTTTAACTATGCCGGATGGAAAAACACCTGCAACAACATCTTCATCGTCTTCGCCATTGTCTTCATCATCACCCGACTGGTCATCCTGCCCTTCTGGTGAGTAGGGTACCAGACTAGACTCCTGTTTGAAGAAATCAGGAATCTTCTCCCGGGCCCCACTTGTCTGTCCTCAGTCGTGACCCCCTCCTTTCTGTGTTAACAGTTCTTGTCTCTCCCCATCCCAAGGATCCTGCACTGCACGCTGGTGTACCCACTGGAGCTCTATCCCGCCTTCTTTGGCTATTACTTCTTCAATTTCATGATGGGAGTGCTACAGCTGCTGCATATCTTCTGGGCCTACCTCATTTTGCGCATGGCCCACAAGTTCATAACTGGAAAGGTAATGGTTCTGTCTCCATTCTGTAGGCCCTACTACTCTCAACTCTAGGAACGGCCCAAATTCCCTCCCATATCAGCAACCCTGTAAAACCTACTGTGGGGCCCTGGGTATAGCTGGAAAAAGCCCACCGAGAGGGGCAGTCCTTAGGGGTTGGTAACCCTGCTCATCCCTTTCACAGGTAGTAGAAGATGAACGCAGTGACCGGGAAGAAACGGAGAGCTCAGAGGGGGAGGAGGCTGCAGCTGGGGGAGGAGCAAAGAACCGGCCCCTGGCCAATGGCCACCCCATCCTCAACAACAACCATCGTAAGAATGACTGAACCTTGTCCCTGCTGCCCCTCAGATTAACGTATAAAGCCAAGGAAATACCCCACCCTCCCCACAGGGTCACTTTAAGCTCTGGGGAGAAGGAGAAAGCAAGAAGAGAGTGTTCTTCTCTGTGCCCCCACCCCCTGCTACTGTCAACCAGTTGCCTTTAAACCAAATTCTTATCAGCCTATCTCCAGGAATGGGAGGTTGGCTATATCCTTTGTTGGGGGAGGGGGGTTGGTCTTATTTTCCAAGTTGTCCTTTCTACTGATTTTGAGACCTTTCCTCAGTTCTGGGGGTGGGGGTTATAAGTCACATTCCTTACTCTTCAGAATCTGGCCCTGTCTGTCTGCCTTTGACTCCCTGACCTCCAGAGCCAGGGTCGTGCCTTACTGTCCCACCTGTGGGCCTCATTCTGCCAAAGTTGGACCAAGGCTCACCTTTCTAATCTCCCTAACTTGGACCAGAAACCAAAGCTGAGCTGACTTTTAACTTTTTCCCTTCTAAGACCCAGATGAACTGAGTGTAGGCGGGTGCACGTGACCCTTATCCTACCTCTGCCAAAAAGTGGGGGCCACAATGTGGACTGCTCAGACAGTCTCCTGTTACTTCTCTGCCAGCTGTCCCTGTAGTCACAGGTCCAAGATCTTACTGCCTCCTTTCTCTGGCCTCTTTCCCTAGGCTAGCTGGTTTGGAGTAGAATGGCAACTAGTTCTAATTTTTATTTATTAAACATTTGGGGTTTGGGTTTTAAAGCCTGAATTACAGCTAGCACCTGGCATTTCAGCAGAGGGACCACTTCAGACCAAAATGTACTGTTAATGGTTTTTTTTTTAATTAAAATATATTAAAGATTAAGTAAAACATGGCAACAAGTGTTTGAGACTCTTAAGAACTGAGAAGAGTGATCAACTAAATAAACTAAGGTAGTCTTCTTCATGCCTTCCTCATGGTTATGCAACATTAAAAAATATCACATGGCAAATAAGAAAAAGCAAAGTAGAGAAAGGTCAGGATTAATGACAGCTGCCTGTTGGGAAGGGTGGGGGAAAAGCTCCTCTCTCATCAAGACCTAGAACTGGGAGCTGAGGGAAAGAAATCAAATCACAATCTTAGTTTTAACATCTTGTTACTTTCAAGAAACAATACAAACCAGGGATAGTAAAATACACAGCCCTCATTCTAGGAATAAAGTCTGTTAGAAGGATGAACACTTGAACAAATGTAGGATGGGAGGGGTGAGCTACAGGAGGACTGGAGGGATGTCAGGCCCAGGTTAGAGTGGTAACCTCTCCCACCCCCAGTGCCTCGGGAGGCAGGGGAGGGGCCCTGCCTGCTAGCACCGCAATGGAAGGGGTCTCCTGATCCAGAACCCCCATTTCTATCTACTAGAAGCTGGGGAGTAGCTAGACTAGAAACTTGGGGGTCAGAATTCAACAGTCAGGAAGACCCAGTTCCTGAGGAAAGGGCAGTTCAGGAAGGTTCAGAAGGTTAGGAGGAAGGCTGTCCTCTAAAGAAGACGCCCTCGGCATTCGATGGCCCCGCAGCAGCAAAGCAGCTCCTTGCCTTCCACGCTGCCCACCTCATAGTTGTAGTCCCAGGTAAGCTCGGTGCCAGCCCGGATTCTCCTGAAGAGGAAGAGGAGGAAGGGGTGTGGTCAAACAGCAGAAACCCAGGCCTGCGATGACTGAATGTGCAGGGGGAGCTGGATCCCAGATGGAAGAGAGGCCCTTTGAATGTCCTGGCCCCTCCCCAACCTGGGCTTTTCCCACCCACCCATCCCCTTTCCTGATTCCCTCTTACTTGCTGGCGAAGAAGGCCACCCATGGGAAGCGGAGATCATGAGTATCCACGAAGACATTCTGGACAAACAGGTTAGGGCTGCAACTGTGCTGTAAGTTTAAATACAGATTCACTTTCGAACCAAGGAAACAGAATCTGGTTTTGTGGGGTGAGTGAGAGCTGGATGAAAACAATGCCATTTGATCCTCCCATGGCAACAGAGATTTTGAAAGGCACCTCTTTAAAGATCCTTTGCGATCAAGAATTTTAATGAGAAAAGATGGGTTTATGTAGTTGTATTTAAAAGAACTAGAAATGTGAGGACTAGGGGATAACCAGCACATACAGGTGAGCGAAAGGGGTCTCACATTGAGGTAGCGGCCCAGGTTGCCTTCAAGCTTGGCATCGATGATGTAGCAAGACTCCTCCCCATCGTAGAACTGACGTGTATTCTTACGAATGGGTGCACTCTCCCCCTTTTCCACGGATGCCATGTTGGTTGATTTAATGGCAATGCCATGGGTTGATTTCAAAGCAAAACCCCGGGTGGATTTTACTGCCACTTGGCGCTTCATTGGACCTGGAGAAGGAGAAGAATGGGGCTAGGTCCACCCCACCTCATGATTTGACCTTCTACTTCCTTTTTTTTCCTGCTTCCATTTTTATCCCACCCAGTGCACCTCAGGAATACCAATAAGCTGGGACTCTGAGGCAAAGGCCCAAGGTGGCAGTTTTTTTCAAGCAGGATTAGATCTCCTGGATACAGGAGCAGAGGGAAAATAACTAGAAAGAAGAGAGGGAGGGGATATGTCACACATTATTAACAGTTTAGCTGGAAGTCAGGGAGTCTTCCCAGGGATGCTTCCTAAGATCTGAATTTTTCCCCTACTGGTTCCTTCCTACTACTCCACAAATTCTTCCAGACTACCAGACATGTTCTTCTTGTCCTCAAAGTCATCCCCTTCAGAGCCAGAGGAGATGGTCTGGATATCATCACTGTCCATGGCTGCAGCTGAAGTCTGGCCAGCAGTGGGCTTCCGGCTGGTCCCACTTTCCCCCTCACTTTCTGTGCTGCTGGACAGGGTCAGGACATCCTGAGAAAGCAGAAGAGTGAAAAGAAGGAATAAGAGTAAACGGAGAGGGACTACCCTGGTGGTCCAGTGGCTGGGATTCCACACTCCCAGGAGAGGGGAACTGGTGTGGATCCCTGGTCAGGGAACTGGATCCCACAAGCTGCAACTAAAGAAGATTCTCCATGCTGCAAGGAAGATGGAAGATCCCACACACAGCAACTGGGGCCCGGTGAAGCCAAAAAATATATATGTATAAAAAAACCCGAGTAAATGCAAAGGTCCTCTTGGAATCCCTGCTTTTAGGTACAGTTAGGCATGAAGGGGTTGAGACTATAGCGAGATTAGATGCTGGATTAAGGAAAATGAAGCAGGAAGTCAAGGCCAGAGAAAAAGGAAAATATCCAACAGTAATTACGGTGACAGACTTGACACGAGAAGAGCGCTCCTTTACTCACACTCTAGAGTAAAACAGGAGGCTGGGTAAGGCACAGCTTGAGAAAGGCCACTTACATCCGGGTTTGGCTGAGCAGAGGCCATGAGTCGTCGGCTCTGATGCATACTAGTCTTACTTGGTGGGCGGCGAAGTCCTTCAGGCTTCACAGGAGAAGGATTGTAACCATAATTTCGAGAGCTTTCAGTAACTCTGATGGGAGAGGAAGACATGAGAGGGGTCAGGTTTACTGGCTGTTTCTCAGGCTGCTTTTGTAGGCTCGAGAGAAGGAAGATTTGGAAACAGGTAAAAAAGCAAAGCACTTACATCGACATCCTGTTTCGGTCATCAGGGTCCTGGAAAACAGAGCGAGTGAACGGCTGAATATTTCCTTGGTTCTAAATAATATATCCAACAACTGTAGACTTCACCTCAGATGACCTCTAAAGATATCAGCCAGCGAGAGGTACACTATCTCAAGTGGGGTGTGTGTGGAGAAATTACTCTCCAACTTGAGAATAACGATCATTTTCATCAGGAAGCCCCACTGGGAGGGGTCTCTAACCCTTCCCAATAATAGGGCATTACAAAATGTGCATGGAAAACACCATGGGCAGAATATTCCAAGGACAAGGGACTGTTCACCACCTGTAATGTGCTAAGTTTCAACATCATTAAAAATATGTTAAGATCAATTCTTGTTTTTCTACTATAATGAAAACAATGATGTAGGTAAATTGAGGTAGCAGTTTTAAAAAATTATTTTTAAATCCCCCACTTTGGAATGAACCAGGTACTTTCCCCACAGCAGGCTTTTAAAATAATTTGGTTCTTCAAACAAACACGGGGTCGCAAGAATCAGACACGACTTAGCAACTACACCACCACAGCAATGTATCAGGGGGAAGATTAATCAGGTTTGCCATAGAAATCCATCAAATAAATCATCTGCATGTGAAGACTCATGGTGAGGGAATTCCAGTCTATCCCGTGGTTAGAACTCTGTGCTTCCACTGCAGGGGACATAAGTTCGATCCCTGGTCAAGGAACTAAGATCCCCAAGCCATGTGGCATGGTCAAAAACAATAACAAAAGCACTCATGGTCTCGTGGTGAGATCGCATTAAGTTTGTCACCACATCAAACTTATATAACAGCCACAATTCTCAGAGTTCCCTGCCACTGCTTACCTCTTTCTTGGCCTGCTTGATGTCTCCCTCATCCTTGAAGCCCAGCCCTGAGGTGGAAGCCTTCTCAGCTTCCCCTCTGCCTCCCCCAGTGCGGCCTTCCACACCTTCACTAGTCTTGAAAGATGAACGGCTATCAGAGTCAGCAAAGCCACCTTCACTGACACTGTTGCAGCTCAACCACGAGGCCACTTTGTTCTTAGGTGTCTCTTCAGAGGAAGGTGGATTGCAGCCACCTACAGGGATTGATGGAGGGACAGGAATATGTGGGGGCCCTAGGTCTGGGGGGCGAGAGTCCTTGGAAGACATCTCAGACAATCCATTCTCCTTCTGGCCCCGGGTCTGCCGTCGGGTAGCATAGCTGCGCCACACCGAGCTGGTGCTGAAGTCCTCGTCCTTACAGAAGTTGTCATCTGAGCTGTCGTCATTGGACTCCTCGGGGTCCTCTGTGCCGCTGTTGCCATCCTCCTGGTCCTTCAAGTCTACACCACTGCTGTCAGAGGAACAGGGGGCATCACTCTCATACCCCTCCTTGAAGTTCTCCACGCTCTCAATATGGTCCAGATTGGCAAAGTACTCATCACCCATTTCCAGGCCCTCCTTGTCAGCAAAGTCATCTGTCAGGATCTTCCCTGGGAACGAAGAGAAAGCCTTCCAGGGTTATGAGGAGCTTTTAGAAAGAATAAAGTTCATTTCATCAATACCCAGCCCCACAGTACAGAGTCAAGTAACATTCATTATGGTCTCTTGTTTCTCTTTGATGATACCTCCTCCTTAGTGTCTTAACTGTGAGAGTAAGGGGAGCTTTAAATCTTGCCCTTTCTGCCACCCCATTCTTCCTAAGTTATGCTAAATCTCTGGGTAGAGTGATGTGGGGAAAAATGACACATGTCATTTTTTTCTAAAACCATGTCTCTCTCTGCTGAAACATGTCCACAATTTCATCCCTTTTTGTTCTTGTTCTCCTGAAGCACTTTTGACCCTTCCTGATCCGCTCAGACAGTCACATCACTCATGTTCTTTATAGAAGAAAATTCTGTCTTCTTCTTTCTCCTAGTTCACAGGTTAAGCATTTTATTCTTAAATTCAACTTGTCTCTGATTCAATGTTCCACCATGTTCTAACCCCAGAAAGCAACCCTTTCATCACTAACCTGCATAAATACAGACAAAGGAGCCTTTGGCAATGTCATCCAAGCAACGGATACCCCAGCCCTTGTTCTGGGTCTTGAAGAGCTGCAGACGAACCTGCAGGCCATGCTGTACCAACCGGTTTGTGCACATGTTAGGGTCACATTTGCAGCGTTTGTTACACTCATAAACTCTGGGAGGAGATCACAATAAAATCAATCATAACATGATCACTAGAGCATCTGTTACATTCACAGAACTGTTACAATTTTTAAGGTGTCATCATTTATCAGGTAATGATCTAAATAAGCAGACGTACTGAACTGTCTATGTTCTTCGATTTGTTTGGAAATATAGCTCAAAGAAATAACTCAGAAGGGGGAAAAGTACAGTGAATAAAAGAATGCCCAACACCTGGAGAAAAGCTAAGTGAACCAGGATGTGAATATGGATTAAGAGCCATTAAAATATGTCAGCCTGTAGAAACAGATACAATAAAATATATTTAAGGAAATCAGAAGCGCATATAATAGATACTGAAAGGGAGCAAAAGATGAGGAACTGGAAGTTCACGGGACTCTTGCTTTTGGTATTGATTTTCATTCTTTTATTCAGTGAACATTTATTAAACACCAAGAGCTGTACTAGACAGTGGGAACACGGCAATGGAAAAGGTCATGATCACTCCTCTCAGGGAGCTCATTTCTATCTAGTTTAAGGTATTACAACTTAACTATTTAAAAAATAAACTATTGAAGTTAATCAGAGAGCTAGTAAGTATCAACATTAAAGGAAGATAATACACTGAGAAAACTGTCATATTCTTAGGGAGTATCTATTTTTATGTTCTATTTCATGTTATGATTTAACTTCTTATTTTTCTGGTATGTAAATTTAAGGAAGACAATTGCTTTTAGACAGATGACAACAGTACAGTTAGTTGATGACATGAGTAAAATCTCTCCAGGCAAAGGTAACAGCAGCTTCTATTTACCAAGCACATATATTTTGTGTTTGGCATTATATCAATGCTTTATATACATTCTCTTATTCTATCCTTACAGCAGCCCTATAAAGGTATTTTTTTAAATTTATGAAAACATTAAAGCATAATACACATAGAGAGAAGAATATGTAAAAGTCTATAGCTCACCAATTTTTCACAAACTGAACACACCATGTAACCAATACCACATCAAGAAAGAACTTTGTTAGGTCTCTTAAAACTCTACTGGGGTTGGGAAGGTATTAATGTTCATATCCTCTGTTAACTAAAACAGGATCAGTTTGGAAAGGACAAGTCTAGAATGTGAATTCAGGTGTAATCACTACTAAGGGCTTCCCTGGGGCTCAGCGGTAAAGAACTCACCTGCCAAGGTAGGAGATGTGGGTTCAATCCCTGGGTTGGTAAGATCCCTGGAGAAAGACATGGCAGCCCACCCAAGTATTCTTGCCTAGGAAATCCCACAGATAGAGGAGCCTTGCAGGATACAGTCCATAGGGTTGGAAGAGTCAAGACAGGACTGAGTGATTGAACAACTACTACTAATCACCACCACATGGAACTTTCAGAGCAGCTAACAGAGTACCATTCATCCATTCAACAGGATTTACGTGGTTACTACGTGCTGTGCCCTGAGTAAAATCTGCTGATGATACAATGGTAAGCAAGAGAAACAAGGTTCCTGCCCTCATAGAGATTACCTCTTAATGGAAAAAGAGACCAAAAACAAGTCAACAAATAAAATGAAAGTTGTCACAGATACTATAAAAGGACAAACTCTGAATGAGAGAATTAAAGGAGTGAAAATGACCTAGTTTTAGAGTGACCAGGAAAGGCCTCTCTGAGGAGGTGACAGCAAAGCTGAGAGCTCAAGGTTAAAGAAGATAATCATGCAAACAACAGTGGAAGGGTGCCAAGAAGAGGGCACAGTATGTACAAGGGCTCTCGAGGTAGGCTGGCAAACTCTGGGTGAGCTGGATCCAGGCACTGAAGAGTATCAGTGCGGCTGGAACAGTTTTGGAAGGAGAGAGATAGGAAGGGGTCAGATAGTACACTGTCTTGTGATCCAAGATTAAGAGTCAGAATAAAATCCAAAGTGCAGTGGAAAGCTCTTAAAGAGTTTTAAGCAGGGGAGGAACATATTTGTGGTTATGTGAAAATACTTTTATGAAACATTTCAACCTATAAAAAAGCTATAATGAACCCTTACAGCATTATCAAATCTAAACATTGTTACAGGATCCAATTTTATTACAAGTAAAACATCAATGATACAATGTAGCTAAAGCTAACAGCTGTCTTTTCCTTTGCTTAGTTTTCAATATGCATTCAGCTTAAATTTATGTCCTGATTTCCTCTGATGATACTCAGACACATCAGGCTTTCTATCAAGCCCTCTTTCCCAAAAGCTCCTCCTGCAGCCGAGCCTGACCTGCTCTCACACTGGCTGTTCTCTCCATCTAGGGCACAGCTGCCAGCCTGGAAGCCCCTAACTTCACTATCATGTGGGATTCCCCTCACTCTTCTTTGGAGCTGGATCCACTGTTTCCCGGATCAGTATATGCCTTCCTCTCTCTTGTCTTTCCCCCTCACTTAGAACATTTCCAGTAATTTTCTGAGAGGGGAAATAATGGAAACATGTGAGGTATTTCATGTCTAAAAAAATGTTAGCCTACTTTAACCCACAACTGATAGTTTTCCTGGGTTTAGAACTCTGGGTTAGGAATAATTTTCCTGTGCTTCCCTAGTGGCTGAGTGGTAAAGAATCTGCCGGCCAATGCAAGAGACACAGGTTCGCTCCCTGGTCTGGGAAGATCCCACATGCCACAGAGCAACTAAGCCCATGCAGCACAGCTACTGCACCTGCGCTCTAGAGCCCGGGAGCCGCTACGAGCCCACGTGCACTAGACACCGTGCCGTGACAACGGGAGAGGCCGCCGTGGTGAGGGGCCTGTGCACGGCAACTAGAGTAGCACCCCCCTTGTCACAACTAGAAAAGAGCCTGTGCAGCGACGAAGACCCAGCACAGGCAAAAATAAGAAACAAATAAAATTATATACATATAAAAGAAATAATTTTCCTTAGAATTCGGAATAGATTCCTTAATTGCCATCTAACTATAGACATTATTTTAAGAAGGCTGAAGTTACTCTGAATTCTTTTTGTGGTATCTTTTGCTTACATAGAAAGTTTTAGTATTTTCTTTTTGTCCTCAGTGTTCTGTGGATATAATGATCACGTTTTATCACGTGCTTTAGTGGGCATCTATTTTCATCTGTTATGCTAGAACCTGATTTCACTTTGGAAACACAGACCCTTTCATTACGGGGCAGCATCTGAATTATTTCACTGATCATTCTTTCCTCTTTGTCCTTCCTATTAATTATGTATTTCTTACGTACTAGGCTAATTAGGTCACACATTCATGTATATCCAGCTTACCACATTATGTCTCACTTTGCTCACTGTCCTCTCTCTGCCTTGCCTGTCCTTCTCAATCTCACATGCTGATCTCATGTCTCTTCTCAGTCTCACATGTTTTTATCTCCTCTGTCCAATTTCCAGTTGCAGATCCCAGGACTTACTTCTGGGCACATTCTCTTTTCTATCATCAATGTTCTCTCCAGATGAACTCATCCAAGTTGTAACTACCATTCCTGAGCTGACGATTCCTAATTCCTTATGCCAGTCCGTACAGTTCTCTCTAGAAATCTCAATGCCTTCTTGACATTTCCACCTGGGTTGCCTAACAGACACCTCAAACTTAATGTGGCCAGAACAGCTGAATTTCACTCCGACCTGCAACTCTAGCTCTAGTCTTCCATTTTGGTACAAAACCCAACACACACCTAGCTCTTCAAGCATAAAATTTAGGACTTGTCCTTGATCCTCTTCTCCTTCTCATTCCATAGTCAATCTATCACGTTCTGTAGCTCTATCTCCAAGTGCATCCCTGAGCACATGTGCCGCCAACTACTGAAGCTTGTAAGCCCCAGAGCTTGTGTCTGCAAACAAGAGAAGTCATGGCGATGAGAAGCCCATGCACCGCAACCAGAGAGTAGTGCTTCCCCCGCAACAGCTAGAGAAAAATCTGCGCAAGGGCGACCCACTACAGCCAAAAATAAATATATAAAATTATTAACAAAAAAACCATTTTCCTTAGAATTTTGAATAGATTACTCAATTGCCATCTAGTGTCTAGCATTATTTTGAGAAGGCTGAAGTCACTGTGAATTCATTTCTCTTTTGTGGTATCTATCTTTTCTCATTTCTACTGCCACTTTCATTCTAGGACAAGCCCCAGCAACCACCACTTCTTACCTGTGTTCCTGAAATTACCTAATTGAGCTTCCAAATTCTATTGCTGCTGCTCTAAAGCTTATTTTTCACAGAGAAGTCAGAGTAATCTTTAGAAGGCAGACATCAGTAGTCTGCTTAAAATACTCTTAACAGCTTCCTATCACATCATGAATTTCATTCTAATTTTTATTCTGATTTACAAAGTCCTATAAATCAGGCCCCTGCCTACTTCTCCTCTCTGAATACGTCTCACTTGCCAGAGTAAACCACAATCTGTTAGAATAATCATATAGCTATGAAATCAGGTCATATTTTACTGCAAGCTCTGGGGCTTACAAAACTACTAGATACTACTCAATCATCATTTCAAGGAAAGCCCAAAGAAGAAATATGTGCTGGGAATTTGGTAAGTAAGATTTAATTGATAAAATGTCTGTTTCAGGTTTGTTTTTTTTTAACTTCAATTTTATAATGCTGCTGTTTCCTACAAACACAGACAAACAAGAATTCAGTCTCTGAGATGCTAAACTTTCCCCTGACTACTTACCCTGTGGGCAGACATTCTTCTAGTCTCTTGTATTGGTAGCCAGAGTTGGGGTTGATTTGGCCTCCTGGGGTGCAGGCTGTAGCCTGGATAGTTAGCTGATGGCAGGCACACTTGGACCTGCATGAAACAGAAGAGTACAACTACTAGAGCTGTGAGACTTTCTTCAGAGGCGAGAAGAACTACTGAGAAAAGGAGGGTGACAAGGTAGCAACATTTCTTTTTCTTCTCCCATACGTGTAAATGAGAAAGGAAAAGACAGTAGGAATATGACAGAGTAAGAGTAAGATAAAGAGACACAGAACAACAACTAACAACTGAATGCATATGGAGGGAAGCAAAGGAAAAGGAGAATCAGAGAAAAAAACAAACATAAGACACATGTGTTGCTGTTCAGTTAAAGGAAACCACAACAAAGTTGAAGGCAGGGCCACAATTCCCTGACCAACTCACTTGTCCCGGCACCCATCTTTGCAGTCACAGCCGACAAGAAATTCAGGGCCTGTGTTAATGAAAACACCCTTGCCCGGGATCCGTTCCTTGCTGTAGGCCACCTGAGGTGGGGGAGTTGTGTCAATCTCGTTAACGCAGGATAGAGGAACGTCTTCCTTCCCATAGGTAATGTCCAAAATATAGTAAAAAGGCTTATAGGGCTGAAACTTTCGGTCCACAAGAACATACGGATCCAAACAGAACATCTCCAGGAAGAGGAAGTCACAGCCAGTCTCAAAAAGGTAACGCTCAATCTCCTGCATTGTCCGAAGGCAGAGACCACAGGGTGTCTTATAGATAACATGAAAGCCCATCTTGCGGTTTACTCGGCGCCGGGCTGTCATTCGCCGGAAGTCATAGAGTAGTGGGACTAACAGAGGGTTCTTGCCCCGATACTGCTCACTTCTCATAGGTCTGACTCGAGACAGACAAGTATAGCTGCAGACATGAGGTAAGTAGAAAAGCTTCTCCATGGGGGCACGGTAGGAGGGCTCTGCAGGGGCCCGTTCCAGCATGCCATGGAAGGCTGGGGGTGCTGGGGGAGCTGAGGGTGCTGGGGCAGAGGTTGAAGAGCCTAAAGGTGACCTGAAAACGAGATGCAAGAGATCAGATCAGAAGGCAACAGGACCTCTCTGTTGTATAAGTAGACCATTAGCTGGCTAAGCCACTTCTCTAACCTGTCAAATAGCTATACTCTTGAAGCTAAAGATGACACAAGTAACTCAAACTTCCCCTTGCCTTACTGGACAAGAAAACACCCTGGTTACTCTTCATTAACTGATAATAACTGTTTCAACAGTGTGTCTTTTCCTGAATTTTATTTTTCCCTGTGAATTATGGGACTAGCATCCAGTCTTCTATCCGTGCTAGTTGCTTCCCCTACTATGTTTCCTATAAACACCCTTACTGACCTCCAGGATTCAAGGAAAGAGGCTCCCAAGTTCCCTTTCTACTGTACTGATGACGACACCATATTCAACAAGCAGTCTTAACAAATGACTTTCTGGTGATTGTATTTCTAGGCACCTAGTTTCTAATTCAATTATTCTTACTTTTTGTTTCCTGGAAAATTCCAAGGTTAAAGCTTTCAAGTCCAAACTTCTCACCATCATAATCTTAACAAGGCCCCTTGTGGCCAAGGAACCTCCCCATACAGTGACCACTCAGTCCACACTGCCAACATTCCCAACAGAGAGCCTTAGATTTTCTCACCTATATGTCTGATTGATCCCAGGTTTCCCACCAGGGGCATTTTCACTGAGTGCAGGGGATGTAGGGGAGGAATGACCAGAGCCCACAGATCCTGGCCGGAAAGATGTGCTTTTTTTGGCTACCTGCTTCCGAGATTGGGCAAGCTGGCCTTCCAAGCTTCTAGGAGATTAGAGATCATACAGTAAGGGATACAGAAAATGTAATATAAAAGAAACTGCTGAAAAAGAAGGAATAGCACTCACTCACTGTCACCTGCCTGGGGGGACAGAGCTGGACCAGGTGGGGCAGGTGGGGCAGGTGGGGCTGTTGGCTGTGGGGGTTCCATAGGCTTGAACTGGGTTCCAGTACTTGTTAGATCCTGAGTGTACTGGACCACAGGACCTTTGCTTCTCACAGCACCTATAAGAAAAGGAAATTGACCATAGAGAACATAAGAGCTGTGCCATTTATATTCATCCACAGATCTGATTCTCAATTTATATAATAAAGCAACAACGGAAACATTTTAAGTGCTAAGACTGTTAGATCTCATTATTTATACCAAAAAGTGGGAATACTGGCACAGGCTGACTTTCATTTAAATAGTAAGATTTTATCTTCCTGCCTCAGACAATTTACATTAATAATTATTCTATTGCTGTTGTTGTTATTTAACTGCTAAGTCATGTCTGATTCTTTGTGACCTTATGACTGTAGCCCACCAGGCTCTTCTGTCCATGAGATTTCCCAGGCAAGAATACTGGAGTGGGTTGCCATTTCCTCCTCCAGGGGATCTTCCCAACCCAAGGACTGAACCTGTTTCTCCCGCATTGGCAGGTGGATTCTTTACCACTGAGCCACCAGGGAAGCCAATTATGTTATACTTCGGTAAAAATTTTCAAAAATACACTCTCTGATCAAATGATGTTGTCAAGAAAAATTAACCAAAAAGTATGCCAGGAACATATAAAAACAAAACCAAAATTTTAAAACAAGTTAACCACACGTGGTGGAGAAAAATTAGACTGGAAGGCAGGGGATATGGCTTCGATCCCTGAACTGAGAAGATTCCACATGCCACAGAACAACTAAACCCATGTGCCATAACTACTGAGCCTGTGCTCGAAAAGCCGGGAGCCGGAACTACTAAGCCCGCATGCTCTAGGGCCTATGCTTTGCAACAGGAGAAGCCACTGTAATGAGAAGCCTGGACACTGAAATGATGAGTAGCCCCTGCTAGCTGCAACTAGAGAAAGTCCGTGAGCAATGAAGACCCATTACAGCCAAAAAAAAAAAAACCAAAACAAAAGGCCACAGATAACACACACAAAGCAGATAATCCTCATGTGAATAACAAAGGTAGTTACTACCAACAATACCCCTAACCTAAGCTAGTTTTTTCAGATTTTTATGTGTTTTTGAGAACAAATCAGAGCCACAGCATGTTGAGGCAGCAACACAAATTCATCACCACTACTGGAAACTTAGGAACACGTCATGTTTTCAATGTGGTGGTAGTGTCATCCTGGTATACATACACCTCTTGGCTGATTTGTCCATTTCTTCCCTCTCCCAGATAGCTTTCAGGACTTACCCATATTTGGACGTGTTCTGAGCTGTCCCCCTTGCTTCTTCTCTAGTGCAGAGGCGGATGATGTCTTCATGCTGAACATGGGCTCCAGTCGTGTAGAGCCTCGATAGATCCATTCACATCTTTTGTCATCCTAGGGGATTGCAAGGAAGGAAAGGTGGCAGGGGAATGGCTTAAAGGCCAGAATCTACCCTGCCACTTGAGAAGAATACCATGTGCCTCCCTTGGCGGAAATCTCCCTGATGAACGCCCAATTCCCTATCTATTCAATAAATTTATGTGCTAGGCTCCACAGCAGGCATCAGGAATTAAACAACAACAATAAAACCCCCCAAAACAAAAACACGTATATTTCTTGTTTAAAAAAATGACAAGAGATAGACGTTTATACTGAGTATAAGACATGTAACAAGGATCATTAGGATCAAAGGGCTGAGATAGCTCAGAGAAGAAATATAATTCTAAGAAAGGTGTGAGAGGGGAGAAAAGGACAAGTACAGAAGATTTAAGAGTTAAGCTGGGCCTTCAAAGATTACCAACACCTCAGAATTCACTGATCCCTCTTTTTTGTCCCATTACACTATCAATAACCCTGGGAAAACAGAACTAGCAGCCTTCTCTGTACCTACATGCATTGTGGATACTCCTGGAGAAAACACTATCATGCAGATTAGAGTCTTAAATTCAGGGATTTTATTTTTAATAACCACGCATAGAGGAATGAAAAAAAAGTAAAGCATGACCCAAAACAGTGAGAACAGGTAAGACAGTAACAAAGAAGAAAAGCTATGGCATGGCTACACATGCCACAGTTATGCTGTGCTCCCCCACCCACCCGAATCCCCGCCTCTGAGACTCCAAAGAAGAGTACCAGAAAGAGGATCCTGACAAGGCTGCCGTCCACCTCCTCGACTCGGGACTTCCACCACGTGCCTTCCCACTCGGTTTTGATCAGCTGGCCACTCTTGAGCAACACCATGGGGCGGTTGGGGTAAGCGGTGATATACTCTTCTATGAAGTCTCGGCAGGAGATGTCTTCTATGTCCTCCCAAGTCTTTTTCACTGTCCCAAGGAAGAAGGAGGGCTGAGAGAGGGCAGGTAGGGCATGTCTTGATAGGGAAAAAGGGTTGACAAGGAGACGTCTGGCATTTTTCAAGATGGGAGGGAGAAAAAAAATAAATGAAGAAATCATAACCTCAAGGGAAGCAAAACCATGACCACTTAAAAGTATTGAACCTAATGTGCAAACGCACACTCAAATTCTGCAAATACTAAATGAATTAGCAGTATGTAAACATAGGTGAGTCACTCATTTCCTAGAAATGGATGTTTCCTCTTAGGAAAAGTCAAGTGGAAGTTCTTGCTTACTTGATAAGTCTTTTTTTAAGATTTTAAAAAACCCTGTCCTTCCTTCTCATGCTCCATCAGGCTTTCAAAGGACCCTGAGTGTATTTACTGCCATGTTATGTGGAAACAGCCATTTTACTTGACTTTTCTGCAACTAAAAACAGATGCTTCTATAAGAGTCTCTCCTAAGCCAGAGTCACAAGTATAGAGGGCACTATGAAGACCCCATCTAATATAGGCTCTGTAGAAAGCACTCTGAAAGCACTACACAGACTCCAGATTTACACAAATGTTAAACATGAGACTAGGAAAGAAGTAACATCTTCTCAAACTTAAATCACTCAGAAATGAAATTAAAACACATCTACAATACGTGCATCCACTCAAAGTCAGTCATGATCTTCTAATGTCTGACTCTATGGCTGCCAAGACCTAACACTAGACATGAGCAAATAAAACTGTTCTCTCTCAAAGAACATTAATCAAACTTCTGCTTTTAGAGACTAAAACGCCAAGAACATTAGGGCTTTTCCACTGGTTGTCTTAAGAAATACAAGGTAGAAGAGGAAACAAAAAGAGCTAAGGAAAAAGGAGGGACACTCACGTGGCCGGCAAATGGGATACAGTTCAGACTGTGTCACATAGGAAGCATAGCCATCATCAAAGAAAATGAGAAACCTGTAAGGAAAGAGCGATGGTCCAAAGACTGCGCGCTATTATATTTAACATGACCAGGAATGATGATAGCTTCCATTCCTCTGGGTCACAAACAAGACACAATCCAGGGAACATGTTCCAGTGTACTATTTTCTTTCTACTAGTCTTTCTTCTCACCCCAAGAGTTAAGAATTCTCCCTTAGGTTAGCAGATGCAAACTATTATATATAGAATGGATAAACAGTAAGGTCCCACTGTATAGCACAGGGAACTATATTCAATATCCTGTAATAAATCATAATGGAAAAGAATATTAGAATTCTCCCTTAATCTAACCAACATATCCCCACTTTCCCAAAAGTGATTTATTCTTGTTATACTATTGAACTCTCACATTGCTGAAAAATATTTAGTCTCCATTTCTTCCTTCTGTATGAATTCTCTATTCCCCTAACCATTAATCAATCTGGATTATTCTCCCCCGACCAAATTTTCTCTTTGAGAAAAGGGAAAAAAAGGGGGGAAGGGAGCAAGAACCACCCACATGACTCGGTGGCAAAGAAAAGAGAGTTTCCAGCCACTGAGGACTAAGAACATCAGAGCTAACTGTGAGATCTGGACTATGGCTTAAACGGGGCAGATGATGTGCTCCTGGCTTCCACTCTCTTTACAATCTTCTGTCTAGGTACCTGAGCTTGTTTTTGACGTTTGGTGTCTCAGCTACAATGCCAGCATAGAGCCAGACCTGATTCCCATCTTTGTATTTGGCCACTACTCGACTGCCCACATACAACTTGTCAGCAGGAGGGTGGTAATCGTAGGCAATGTGGTTTCCTGACAGAAGACTCTTTCCTTTGTTGTCAAATTTCACCTTGTACTTCTTTCCTGACCCTGAGTCAAACGGAAAAGAGAAACAAAAATTTTTAAAAACCATCAGTTTCTGTGTGAGAAACTGATGCTATGTTCTGGTTGCTATCTGAGAGACAAAAGCCAAAGGCTGTGGGGAAAAGACATGATCACTGATGGTGGCTTGTGGGCTCTTGCATTAGCCCTCCCTCTAGCCTGAACATACCAACTGTCTGGATGGCAATAAGGGTGCCTTTGTGCCACGTCTTAGTTCTTTTTTTGCCGAGGATGCGCATGCTGACGACCAAGTCACCATCTTTGCTCAATTCTCCAGGCATCTGACTCAAGGTTCCTAGGAAGAAAGCAAAGTTGCTCTAAAGAGATACAGCACAGATTGGGGAAAGAATGGAAAATAAAGAGGGTACTGGGTTATTGGGACAAATGGGGTAATCTCTGATCCTTAACCACTTTTCCTGCTCCCTTGGCCAAGGGCAGAAATATAAGACACAGCTGACTCAACTCTTTATGCTAACAGGAAAAATATGAATTGAAATTCACATGTAACTCAAGACCATCTCACTGTAACCAAATATTTCTGACTCCTTATTAACAACATTAACTATTACTCATTAAATGCCAAGCAGCATGGTGGCTCAGACCATAAAGAATCCACCTGCAATGTGGGAGACCTGGGTTTAATACCTGGGTTAGGAAGATCCCTGGAGGAGGGCATGGCAACCCACTCCAGTATTCTTGCCTGAAGAATCCCCATGGACAGAGAAAACTGGCGGGCTACAGTCCATGGGATGGCAGAGTCGGACACGACTGAGCAACTAAGCACAGCACAGCTTTTATAAATCATTTTCCTGGGAGGGATCTCTTAATAGCTGCATTCTACAAACAAAGCTTCCTTCAGACCTCTTTTTTCGAGTTTGAGTTACTGTTTTCTTTAACCTTCATCTGAAAGAAGATATCATTAGCACGGAGCTAAAAAGGTATTTGGACAAAGGCATCACATGGTAGAAAGCCAGCAGACAAACGACTTAAGCCAAGAGACTTCCCCAGTGGTCCAGTGGTTAGGACTCTGCACTTTCAGTGCTGTGGTCCTGGGTTTGATCCCTGGTCAGGGTACTAAGATCCCACAAGCTGAGTGATGCAGCCAAAAAAAAAAAAAAAAAAAAAAAAAAAAGACTTAAGCAAACAGCAAGGAGAATCTGTGGTATTAAAAGAATCCTACAGAGGTAGAGAAAGATATTGAAATGTTAAAACACAGTCAGTATCCATGAAATCTCTGTAGGACTTCACCTCTGCACCTATACCAAGATGCCTCCTGACTCTAACCTTTGTGTAGATCCTGGGAACTACTCTTCTTGTTGACAGCATCCATGAACTTCTGCACATCTTGAGCCGATTTTCTTAAGGCAGCCATAGCTTCACGGAGCTGTAAGGAAGGGGATAAGGGAAACAAGTTTTTAAATAGCAGCACCGCTTCTTGAGAATAACAACTTGTCTTTTAAAAGATGAAATAGACTGAGTTATGTTTAGAAGCTTACAGTTACTTCTAGAAGCTTACAGTTATTCTATCAGGCAAAACTTGCCCTTTCTTACAAATCTGGTTCAGAAATCAGCTTTAGAAGCTTTCCTTGATTAATTAATCTAGCTTATCACTGCCAAATTCTATATTCATACAGCATTCAGTGTATGTATCTATAAGGAGCTTTTGCATACTTATAACATCTATTAGAGAACTGCAACCCGTGGGGCTGACTTCAGGGTGACTGGTTATATCTTGATGACTGAACTGACTTAACGGTTAGGCCAAAAGTTTCTTTATCTTCATATTCTTCTCTCTCATCCTTCTCCTACTCATTTCAAGTTACCTTCTGGTCTTTTGGAGTTCTGTTCCCAGCATCACCTAGACAAGAAAAATTGAGTGTAAAAGACTTATACATAAGAATTTCCAAGAAATCAAGAACCAAACTATCATGGGAACACTAATGATAACAACTATAAACCAGATATAGATACACATATCTATGTAAAAGTACAAAAAGCATTCAGAAAGATAAACAGCAAATAGATGATAATTCTTACCTGGGGATAAAGTACTGGTACAGGTGACAGTCTATGGGATCTGGGATTTTCAAATACTTGAATTTTTATAACTATAATTTTTTTATGGGTTATCTGAATGATTTGAAAAATGAAATGTGGCCAGTGAATTAAGCTAAAATGTTTCTTCTTGAGTAGTGCTGTCCAGTAGATAATGGTGATGGTTGTATAACCTTGTGAATATACTAAAAACCACTGAGTTATACATTTTAAAGGGGTAAATGTTATGTAAATTACATCTGATTTTTAAAATTTTTTAGTCAAATTTAAAGGCTTCCGTGATAGCTCAGTTGATAAAGAATCTGCCTGTAATGCAGGAGACCATGGTTCGATTCCTGCTATGATAGACATATTCTGTTTCTGCACTGTCCAATCTGTTAAAATTTGGCTACTAAGCACATAAAATGAGTTTTAAATTTTACTGAAGTGAAGTAAAGTAAAAGTTGCTCAGTCGTGTCCGACTCTTTGTGACCCCATGGACTATACAATACATGGAATTCTCTAGGCCAGAATACTGAAGGGGTAGCCTTTCCCTTCTCCAGAGGATCTTCCCAACCCAGGGACTGAACCCAGGTCTCCCGCATTGCAGGTGGATTCTTTAACAGCTGAGCCACAAGGGAAGTCCAAGAACACTGGAATGGGTAGCCTATCCCTTTTCCAGCGGATTTTCTCGATCCAAGAATCAAACCATGGTCTCTTGCATTGCAGGCAGATTCTTTACCAACTGAGCTATCATGGAAGCCTTTGCTGCTGCTGCGTCGCTTCAGTTGTGTCCGACTCTGTGCGACCCCCTAGACAGCACACTACCAGGCTCCCCCGTCCCTGGGATTCTCCAGGCAAGAACACTGGAGTGGGCTGCCATTTCCTTCTCCAATGCATGAAAGTGAAAATTGAAAGTGAAGTCGCTCAGTTGTTTGACTGAGTACTGGAATGGGGTGCCACTGCCTTCTCCAATGGAAGCCTTTAAATTTGACTAAAAAATTTTAAAAATCAGATGTAATTTACATAACAAATTTACCCCTTTAAAATGTTTAATTCAGTGGTTTTTAGTGTATTCACAAGGTTGTACAACCATCACCATTATCTAATTCTAGAACATTTTCATCACCCTGAAAAGAAATCCCACTAAGTATGGGGTTTCTATTAACAGTCATTCCCCATTCCACCATATTGGCAACCTCCAGCAACCACTAATCTACTATCTGTCTCTACGGTTTTGCCTTTTCTGCATACTTCACATAAATGGAATCATATGTGGTACATCACATGAGATTTATCTATGGTGCAGATTAGCACTTCATTTTTATGATTAATATTCCACTGTATGACTATATTTTATTTATCCATTCAGTTGATGGACATTTGGGTTATTTACACTTTTTGGCTGTTATGAATAATGTTGATAGGCACATTTGTATATGAGTTTTCAAAAATAATTAAACAATTATTCTGGCTGCGCTGGGCTTTAACTGTGATGCACATGCTTTCTCCTTCTCTAGCTGCAGTGGGCGGGCGCTACGCTAGTGGTGGTGTATGGGCGTCTGGCAGCGGTGGCTTCTTTTGTTCGGAACACTGGCTCTACGGTGCTTAGGCTTCAGTAGCTGCAGGCTCAGCAGAGTGCAGCACACAGGCTTGGTTGCCCTAAGGCATGTGGGATCTTAGTTCCTGGACCAGGGATCAAGCCCATGTACCTTGCATTTGCAGGAGGATTCTTTACTGCTGGACCACCAGAAGTCTCTATATGAGTTTTTATGTAGGCATATGTTGTCATTTCTCTTGGATTATGGCTAGGAGTAGAACTGCCAGGCCATAAAGTAACTCAATGTTTAACCTTTTGGTGAATTCAAAGACTTGTCCAAAGTGGCTGTACCATTCTGCATTCTCACCAGCAATTTTAGAGGGTTCCAATTTCTCCACATCCTTACCAATACTTATATTACTGTCTATCTTTTTTCTTACAGCTATCCTAATAA
Organism: Bubalus kerabau; assembly: GCF_029407905.1. Lineage (NCBI taxonomy): Eukaryota > Metazoa > Chordata > Mammalia > Artiodactyla > Bovidae > Bubalus > Bubalus kerabau. The sequence goes on from NC_073629.1 coordinate 20,614,801, forward strand.
GTAGTTTTGACTTGCATTTCCTTAATAGCTAATGATGTTAAACATCTTTTCATATACTTATTAGTCATTTACACATCTTCTTTGAAGAAGTATCTATTCAAATATTTTGCCTATTTTTAAATGGGCTATTTGTCTTTTTACTCTTAAGTTTTAAGAGTTACTCATATATCCTGGAAAATACTAGATTTCACATTTCACATAATTTTTTAATTTTTGGCCCTGCCATGTGGTTTGCAGGATCTTAGTTCCCCAACCAGGGATTGAACCCAGGTTTTCCACAATGAAAACTCAGCATCCTAAACACCGGACCACCAGGAATTCTCACATTTCACATAATTTAAATAGCCACGTGTGAATGGTGGCTACTGTATTGTACAGTGAAGTTTCAGAGATTTGTAACATTTAAAAATGGAAGGCAATGGTGATAATCATTTTGCAATAAACATATATATCAAATCATTATGTCTTACACCTTAAATACTATATTATCAACTATATCTCAGTAAAACTTGGAGGGAAAAGTGGCAAAAATAAATAAATGGAAAGCAATGTAAATGACCAAAAATGAAAAAAAAATTTAGTGAGACTGTCAGATAAAAAAAGCTATATGCAAAAGTCAGCTACATGTCTAAATACTAGCAAAACTATTTAGAAATGTAGTTTTTAAAAAAAGTTAGTGCAAGCTTTCTGTGGAGAAAATGAATCAACCTTAATGAAAAATGTTAAGGACTAAATACATGATCTTTGTATGGGAGATTTAAATACTATGTAAATTATTAACTCTCTATATTGATAATCTGATAATGTCAACTGATACTAACATTTTGATAATGTCTATAGTTCTGGGGTTTTTATTGGTGTGTGTGGGGGAACATGAAAAGCTAACTCTCAAATATAAATATAAGCAAAACAGGTGTAAAAGAACCAAGACATCTGTGAAGAATGAGAAAGTAAAGTTACTAGAGTTAACAGATAGAAAAACTTATAAAGTCAGTGATGGACAGTACAGAGTTGACTTAGTAAGAAATGACACACCAGTGAAACAGAAAATCCAGGAACAAACCCATAGATATATGTATTCAGACCACGAACTCCTTATTGCCAAATTCAGACTTAAATTGAAGAAAGTAGGGAAAATCACTAGACCATACAGCTATGACCTAAATCAAATCCCTTATGATTATACAGTGGAAGTGAGAAATAGATTTAAGGGACTAGATCTGATAGATAGAGTGCCTGATGAACTGTGGATGGAGGTTCGTGACATTGTACAGGAGACAGGGATCAAGACCATCCCCATGGAAAAGAAATGCAAAAAAGCAAAACGGCTGTCTGGGGAGGCCTTACAAATAGCTGTGAAAAGAAGAGAAGCGAAAAGCAAAGGAAAAAAGGAAAGATATAAACATCTGAATGCAGAGTTCCAAAGAATTGCAAGAAGAGATAAGAAAGCCTTCTTCAGCAATCAATGCAAAGAAACAGAGGAAAAAACAGAATGGGAAAGACTAGGGATCTCTTCAAGAAAATCAGAGATACCAAAGGAACATTTCATGCAAAGATGGGCTCGATAAAGGACAGAAATGGTATGGACCTTACAAAAGCAGAAGATATTAAGAAGAGATGGCAAGAATACACAGAAGAACTGTCCAAAAAAGATCTTCATGACCCAGATAATCACCATGGTGGGATCACTGACCTAGAGCCAGACATCCTGGAATGTGAAGTCAAGTGGGCCTTAGAAAGCATCACTATGAACAAAGCTAGTGGAGGTGATGGAATTCAAGTTGAGCTATTCCAAATCCTGAAAGACGATGCTGTGAAAGTGCTCCATTCAAGATGCCAGCAAATGTGGAAAACTCAGCAGTGGCCACAGGACTAGAAAAGGTCCGTTTTCATTCCAATCCCAAAGAAAGGCAATGCCAAAGAATGCTCAAACTACCGCACAATTGCACTCATCTCACACGCTAGTAAAGTAATGCTCAAAATTCTCCAAGCCAGGCTTCAGCAATATGTGAACCGTGAACTTCCTGATGTTCAAGCTGGTTTTAGAAAAGGCAGAGGAACCAGAGATCACATTGCCAACATCTGCTGGATCATGGAAAAAGCAAGAGAGTTCCAGGAAAACATCTATTTCTGCTTTATTGACTATGCCAAAGCCTTTGACTGTGTGAATCACAACAAACTGTGGAAAACTCTGAAAGAGATGGGAATACCAGGCCACCTGATCTGCCTCTTGAGAAATCTGTATGCAGGTCAGGAAACAACAGTTAGAACTGGACACGAAACAACAGACTGGTTCCAAATAGGAAAAGGAGTACGTCACGGCTGTATATTGTCACCCTGTTTATTTAACTTCTATGCAGAGTACATCATGAGAAACGCTGGACTGGAAGAAACACAAGCTGGAATCAAGATTGCCGGGACAAATCTCAATAACCTCAGATATGCAAATGACACCACCCTTATGGCAGAAAGTGAAGAGGAACTAAAAAGCCTCTTGATGAAAGTGAAAGTGGAGAGTGAAAAAGCTGGCTTAAAGCTCAACATTCAGAAAACAAAGATCATGGCATCCGGTCCCATCACTTCATGGGAAATAGATGGGGAAACAATGTCAGACTTTATTTTTCTGGGCTCCAAAATCACTGCAGATGGTGACCACAGCCATGAAATTAAAAGACGCTTACTCCTTGGAAGGAAAGTTATGACCAACCTAGATAGCATATTCAAAAGCAGAGATGTTACTTTGCCAACAAAGGTTCGTCTAGTCAAGGCTATGGTTTTTCCAGTGGTCATGTATGGATGTGAGAGTTGGACTGTGAAGAAGGCTGAGCGCTGAAGAATTGATGCTTTTGAACTGTGGTGTTGGAGAAGACTCTTGAGAGTCCCTTGGACTGCAAGGAGATCCAACCAGTCCATTCTGAAGGAGATCAGCCCTGGGATTTCTTTGGAAGGAATGCTGCTAAAGGTGAAACTCCAGTACTTTGGCCACCTCATGCGAAGAGTTGATTCACTGGAAAAGACTCTGATGCTGGGAGGAATTGGGGGCAAGAGAAGAAGGGGATGACAGAGGATGAGATGGCTGGATGGCATCATTGACTCGATGGACTTGAGTCTGAGTGAACTCCGGGAGTTGGTGATGGACAGGGAGGCCTGGCGTGCTGCGATTCATGGGGTCGCAAAGAGTCGGACACGACTGAGTGACTATTCTGATCTGATCTGATCTGAAGTAATTTATGACAGAACAGCAGAGACATTACTTTGCCAACAAAAGTCCTTTTAGTCAAAGCTATGGCTTTCCCAGTAAATGGCAACCCACTCTGGTACCCTTGCCTGGAAAATCTCATGAACAGAGAAGCCTGGTAGGCTACAGCCCATGGGGTTGCAAAGAGTCGGACACGACTGAGCAACTTCACTTCACTTTCACATGTATGGATGTAAGAGTTGAACTATAAAGAAAGCTGAGCACCAAAGAATTGGTGGTTTTGAACTGTGGTGTTGGAGAAGACTCTTGACAGTCTCTTGGACAGCAAGGTGATCCAACCAGTCCATCCTAAAATAAATCCATCCTGAATATTCATTGGAAGAACTGATGCTAAAGCTGAGATTCCAATACTCTGCCCACCTGTCAAGAAGAACTGATTCATTTGAAGAGACCCTGAGGCTGGGAAAGACTGAAGGTGGGAGAAGGGGATGACAGAGGATGAGAGGGTTGGATGGCATCAGCAACTCAATGGATATGAGTTTGAGTAAGCTCCAGGAGTTGGTGATGGACAGGGAAGCCTGGAGTGCTGCAGTCCACGGGGTCCGCAAAGAGTCAGACATGACTGAGCGCCTGAACTGAACCGACTGAAGCAATGTGAATCAGCAAGAGATGGCTCATTTCAATAATGGTGCTGGAGAATTATTTAAGAACACAATGAAAAAAAGAAAATACCTCAAATATTACACAAAAAATATATTTCAGTTAGATTAAAAACTTAAATGTGAAACGTAAAACTATGAAACTTTCAAAGGCAATGTAAAAGAAGATCTTTGTAGATTCAGGCAGTAAGGACATAAAAAGCAGTGACCATAAAAAAAAATGTTAAAAGTTACAACTTCTGTTTATTAGCAAATAACATAAAAAGTAAAGACAAACTATAAGCTTGGAGTAATACGTCCATTTTATAACTGCAAAGGATTAGTAATTATAATTACAGGAATAACAAAAAGACTCTCTGAACTAAAAAAAAAACAAACAAACATACAGTTGAGTGAATGAGCAAGAGACATGAACAGACATTTCAAAGAAAAACTATGGATAACTCACACATGAAAAGATTCTCAAGTCCATTAGTAAACAGATAAATCAAATTTTAAAATGACAATACCATGTGTTGTCAAGGATGTGGAACATGGGCCACTTGCATTCACTGGTGGTATAAATATAAATTGGGACAACCACTTTGGAAAGCTTTTTGGTCATTAATTATCCAGTAAGGTTGAAAATCACTTCACGGGAAATAGATGGGGAAACAGTCAGACTTTATTTTTTTGGGCTCCAAAATCACTGCAGATGGTGACTGCAGCCATGAAATTAAAAGACGCTTACTCCTTGGAAGGAAAGTTATGACCAACCTAGATAGCATATTCAAAAGCAGAGACATTACTTTGCCAACAAAGGTCCATCTAGTCAAGGCTATGGTTTTTCCTCTGGTCATGTATGGATGTGAGAGTTCGACTGTGAAGAAGGCTGAGCGCCAAAGAATTGATGCTTTTGAACTGTGGTGTTGGAGAAGACTCTTGAGAGTCCCTTGGACTGCAAGGAGATCCAACCAGTCCATTCTGAAGGAGATCAGCCCTGGGATTTCTTTGGAAGGAATGCTGCTAAAGGTGAAACTCCAGTACTTCGGCCACCTCATGCGAAGAAGAGTTGACTCATTGGAAAAGACTCTGATGCTGGGAGGGATTGTGGGCAGGAGGAGAAGGGGACAACAGAGGATGAGATTGCTGGATGGCATCACTGACTCAATGGACGTGAGTCTGAGTGAACCAAACTGAAGGTTGAAAATTCCATATCCAAAGAACCAGCAAATCCACTCTTACAGTATACTACAATATCCTAAAAAGATTCTTGCATGTGTGCATCAAGGATCAAGTACAAGAATATTTACAGCGTTATTTATAATTGCAAAAAAACTAAAAACAAATGAAATGTCAATTTTTAGGAGAGAGATAAACTGGCGTATTCACATAATGGAGCGCCATACTGCAGCAGTAACTGTACCAAGCATCACACATCAGCATGATACTGATGAAGTCATCGAAAAATGCATGCAGTGTCTAAGAGTCCATTTACCTAGTTCAAATATAGGCAAAAGTATAGCACTTTTGGTGATACTGATAAGACAAGACTGGACAATCCCCCTATGTAGAAAACAAATATAAAACTGGACAAAATGGCCAAAAAAAATAAAATAAAATAAAAGAATTTCAGGATGCTGGAAACTGTCCAAAGGCAAACAAAAGGTTGATAAGTATTTATTTCTGAAAAACTGCTAAACCTTATGGTAACAAAAGTGGGAGTCTACAGATCTCTTTCCTGGGGCAGCTCCCATCCCTGTTCCACTGCCAGCATGGTGGGCAAAAACCGTACCTTTACCATCAAAGGGCTAGCACTAACAAGTAGCTTTGCTAGTCTGAGGTTGTAGCTCTTGCTTAGAGTGAACAACAAACCAGTGAGGGATTTAACAAGGAGATTCTGAAAATGAGACAGCCACACTCAGGCTTTAGGTAAATTCTCTATGCATTCTTGGGTGACTATTAAAATATGCACATGCAAAGAGGACACAAGTATGCCTGATTAACCCAAGGTCAAAGAACAAAAAAAATCAGGAAATTAAAATTTATGAGGTACATGAAAATTAAAACTCAACATAAAAAAACCTATGAGATGCAGCAAAGCAATGCTTAGAAGGAAATTTATAGCTTTAAATGTTTATACCAGGAAGGAAGAAAGGCCTAAAGGAGGGACTTCCCTGGTGGTCCAGTGGCTAAGACTCTGAACTCACAATGCAGGGGCCTGGGTTCGCTCCCTGGTGAGGGAACTAGGGATCCTGTGAGGGATCCCACAGGCCACAACTAAGAGTCCTATGCCACAACAAAGATCAAACATCCTGTGTGCCGCAACTAAAACCTGGTGCAGCCAAAATAAATAAATAAATATTAAAAAAAGGAAAGAAACTAAAAAAAGAAACGCAAACCAAACCCAAGAAAACTGGAAAGAAGAAAATAATAAAGATCAGAGTAGAAATCGATGAAATGGGTAACAGAAAAAGAGTAGCAAAAATAAATAAATGAACTCCCAATACTGGTTCCTTATAAAAGAATAAAAATTGATTAAACCAGTAGCTAGATTAACCAAGAAACAAAGACGAGATCCAAAAAACCATATCAGGAATGAAAGGGACATCACTATAGAACTACAGAAATTAAAAGGGATCATAAGGGAAAAAAGATCTTCATGACCCAGATAATCACCATGGTGGGATCACTGACCTAGAGCCAGACATCCTGGAATGTGAAGTCAAGTGGGCCTTAGAAAGCATCACTATGAACAAAGCTAGTGGAGGTGATGGAATTCAAGTTGAGCTATTCCAAATCCTGAAAGACGATGCTGTGAAAGTGCTCCATTCAAGATGCCAGCAAATGTGGAAAACTCAGCAGTGGCCACAGGACTGGAAAAGGTCCGTTTTCATTCCAATCCCAAAGAAAGGCAATGCCAAAGAATGCTCAAACTACCGCACAATTGCACTCATCTCACACGCTAGTAAAGTAATGCTCAAAATTCTCCAAGCCAGGCTTCAGCAATATGTGAACCGTGAACTTCCTGATGTTGAAGCTGGTTTTAGAAAAGGCAGAGGAACCAGAGATCAAATTGCCAACATCCACTGGATCATGGAAAAAGCAAGCGAGTTCCAGAAAAACATCTATTTCTGCTTTATTGACTATGCCAAAGCCTTTGACTGTGTGAATCACAACAAACTGTGGAAAATTCTGAAAGAGATGGGAATACCAGACCACCTGATCTGCCTCTTGAGAAATCTGTATGCAGGTCAGGAAGCAACAGTTAGAACTGGACATGGAACAACAGACTGGTTCCAAATAGGGAAAGGAGTACGTCAAGGCTGTATATTGTCACCCTGCTTATTTAACTTCTATGCAGAGTACATCATGAGAAACACTGGACTGGAAGAAACACAAGCTGGAATCAAGATTGCTGGGACAAATCTCAATAACCTCAGATATGCAGATGACACCACCCTCATGGCAGAAAGTGAAGAGGAACTAAAAAGCCTCTTGATGAAAGTGAAAGTGGAGAGTGAAAAAGTTGGCTTAAAGCTCAACATTCAGAAAACGAAGATCATGGCATCCAGTCCCATCACTTCATGGCAAATAGATGGGGAAAGAGTGGAAACAGTGTCAGACTTTATTTTTCTGGGCTCCAAAATCACTGCAGATGGTGACCGCAGCCATGAAATTAAAAGACACTTACTCCTTGGAAGGAAAGTTATGACCAACCTAGATAGCATATTCAAAAGCAGAGACATTACTTTGCCAACAAAGGTCCATCTAGTCAAGGCTATGGTTTTTCCTGTGGTCATGTATGGATGTGAGAGTTGGACTGTGAAGAAGGCTGAGCGCCAAAGAATTGCTGCTTTTGAACTGTGGTGTTGGAGAAGACTCTTGAGAGTCCCTTGGACTGCAAGGAGATCCAACCAGTCCATTCTGAAGGAGATCAGCCCTGGGATTTCTTTGGAAGGAATGCTGCTAAAGGAGAAACTCCAGTACTTCGGCCACCTCATGCGAAGAAGAGTTGACTCATTGGAAAAGACTCTGATGCTGGGAGGGATTGGGGGCAAGAGGAGAAGGGGATGACAGAGGATGAGATAGCTGGATGGCATCACTGACTCGATGGACGTGAGTCTGAGTCAACTCCGGGAGTTGGTGATGGACAGGGAGGCCTGGCATGCTGCGATTCATGGGGTCGCAAAGAGTCAGACACGACTGAGCGACTGATCTGATCTGATCTGATGAATAACATATGACAATAATTTAGACAACTTTGATAAAGTGAACAAATTCCTAGAAAGACACAAATGAACAAAACCAACTTGAGAAGGAATAGGAAACTTAAATAAATATATCAGGTAAAGACAATGGTGGGCTTCCCTGGTGGTCCAGTGGTAAAGACTCTGAGCTCCCAATGTAGGGGGTCCAGGTTCGATCCCTGGTCAGACACTAGATCCCACATGCAGCAACTAAAAATCCCATGTGCTGCAACTAAGACCTGGAGCAGCTAAATAAATAAATAAAAATAAGTATATTAAAAAAAAAGAAAATGGATTAGTAATTAAAAGCCTTCCCACGATAAATTACAATGTGATATGCTGAATTGGATCTTGGAACAGAAAAACCAGAAATGGAATAAGGTCTGGAGTTTAGATAAAAATAAAGTACCAATGTTTGTTTCTCAGTTTTGACCAATATCTAGCATGGCAACATGAGAAAAAACTGGTGAAAGGTATGCAGGAACTGTCTATTACCTCTGCAACTTTTCCACAAATCTAAAGTGATTTCAAATTAAAAAGCTTATTTATAAAAAAGCTTTCCACGAAGAAAAGTCCAAGCCAAGATGGTTTCATTGCTGAATTTATCAAACATTTAAGAAGAAATAATACCATCCCACACAACTCAGAGGAAGGAACACCTCCCAACTCATCTTGTGAGGCCTGTATTACCTTGATGCTATAGCCAAAGACATCACTACAAAACTACAAACAGCCCTCAAATGTATGTGCAAAAACTGTTAAACATTTGCAAATCCAATACAACAACATATAAAAAGGATTATACACTAAGACAAAGTGGGGAGGGGGGCAAGGATGAGAGATTTATTCCAGGGACAAAAGATTGGTTTAACATCCAAAAAATAATTATTGTAATACATTCTATTAATAGGATAAATGATAAAAGCCATATGATCATCTGAGGACAATACAGAAAAAGGAGCTAACAAAATCTAAAATTGAATCCAGTTATGATAAAAGCTCTCAGGAAACTAGGAACAGAAGCAACTTCCATCAATCTGATAAAGGATACCTACTTACACCATAATTAATATGTTAATAAAATGTTTTCCTGCCAAAATCAGGAATAAGGAAAGGATGTCTGCTCTCAAACTTTTTTCAACATCACAATGAAGGTTCTAGTAAGCATAATAAAACAAGGGTGGGGGGAAAAAGACATCTAGATTAGAAAGGAAGAAATAAAATGACTATTTCCACATAGCATGATCTAATATATAGAAAGTTCTAAGGGAGCCATGAAAAATTTCCAGGAAATTGATAAGCTGATGCGAAAATTTATTTGGACTATATATGAAATACGAATGAATTTGGAGGATTTTCACAAAGTGATTTTAATACTTACTGTCAAGCGATAGTAATTAAGACAGTGTGGTGCTGGTAAAAAATAAACATTTAGATCAAGTGAAGTGAAGTCGCTCAGTCATGTCCGACTCTTTGAGACCCCATGGACTGTAGCCTAACAGGCTCCTCCGTCCATGGGATTTTCCAAGCAAGAATACTGGAGTGGGTTGCCATTTTCTTCTCCAGGAGATCTTCCCCACCCAGGGATTGAACCCAGGTCTCCTGCATTGTAGGCAGACGCTTTACCATCATAGCCACCGGGGAAATGTGACCCTCAAATATATGGCCAGCTGACTTTCAACAAGCATCCTGAAAGGACACTCTTTTCAACAAGTGGTGGAACAACTAGATAGCTGTTAAGTGAAACAAACCAACCAACTACCCTCAATCCTTACTTTAAGAATTTTTATTCTTCAAAAGACATCATTAAGAAAATGAAGAGGCCACATCTGGGAGAAAATGTTTATAAAACAGACCTAATAAATGAATAGTACCTAAAGTACAATAAGTCAGGAGACTTATATATATTGACTTAGAAAAGCCAACAGTAAAAAGACAACCAATTTTTTCAAAAAGGCAAAATGATCTGAACAGATAGTTGCCTAAAATACATACATAAATGGCAAATAAGTATGTGCAAAGGTGCTCAATGTCTTTAGAAACATACAAACTACAATCACAATGTGAAGGAGTCCCCCAGTGGTCTAATGGTTAGGATTCTGGGCTTTCGCTGCTGTGGCCCAAGATCCCGCGCAGAATAACTGTTATGCACCCACTAGAATGGCTAAATGACTGACAATACCAATCACTGACAAGGATGTCTCCCATACTTTGCTAGCAGGAATGTAAAATGATACACTTTGGAAAACACAACAGCAGTTTCTTCAAAACTCATACGTTTGCCTTAAGACCTAGCTATTCTACTCTTGGGTGGAATATCCAAGAGACATGAAACAAAACATGGACATTAAAACTTCCACACAAATGTTCATAGCAACACTATTTGTAATGACCCCAAACTGCAAACAACCCAAATGTTTATCAACTGAGGAATGGATAAAAACATGTGGCTATCCATACAATGGAATGTTATTCAACAAAAAAGGAACAAACTACTGATAAATGCAACAGGGATGAACCTCAAACGCATTATGTTAAATGACAGAAGGCAGACATGATAGATGACATACTGTGACCCTACTTAATAGTAAATTTCTAGAACAGGCAAAAACTTCACAGAGAAAGCAAGCAGATCAGTGGTTGCCAGCTGGTGACAATACAGACTAACGACAAACAACCATGAGGGCACTTTCTGGGGTGATGCAAGAGTTCTAAAACTGGATTGGGGTGAAGACTGCTGTACTATAAAATTATTCACTAAAACTTAACTTGTACACTTAAAGTGGGTGAATTTTATAGTATGTAAATTATACCTTAAAAATTGTTATAGACAAAACCAAATAATCTGCTTTGAAATACACACACACACACACACACACACATGTTAAATGCCATCTATTAAAAAAAGCAAGGAAATTTAGAATACAGATTATACAGAATGGGGAAAGGAGAATAATTCAATCAGGAAGTAGCAGGTAGGGAAGATCCATGACACTAACAATCTTCTATTTTTTTTTTTTTCCTGTAACAGACAAGTCCAATGGTTAGGAATATGTAGTGAGAACGGTTTCTCCTCTCTTATCTTCTATCTGCTCATCTTCCCATGTTTCAGTTTCAATCCTGAGAGTTTCCAGTCCATAGCCTCATTTCTTACCTGAATCAATACTGAGGACATCATCGTCTTCATCAGGAATCTCAATTATTTCTGTAGGCCGGGAAGCTTCATCTTCAGAGCTGCTGTCCCGGTACTGTAGTCCCAGTTTGGAATAAAAGTCCTTCACCAAAGACTCACAGTTAGTCACTGCCCTAATATTGGAACACATGTAGAAAAGGTCAAAGCCAGCAGAAGCAGGGGGAAAAGCCATTAGAATTTATTTATATATATTTAACTATATAATGACTTCTATTCAAACAGATCATATTCCAAAGTGTCTCTGTTTTGAATTTAAGAGGCTTATCCCATAGGGGAAAAAAAAAAAAAATTGTAGTTTCTTGAAAAATCCAAAGTAAGTTCAAAGCATGGTCCTTTCAACTTCATTATTCACCTTTTGTTGTTTGAAAATACATTCTAAGTGACAAGTAGGGCAAAAGAAACCACTCTTCTGGGGGTTTAGAGTAGAAATAAGGTTCGAGGAACTTGTTAAAGCTTCACAGTTACATAAAACAGCAAATCTTCACAATATGCACTCCCTAGGTGATTCTAGTAAGAAAACAAAACAACTGTTCTGAAGTAGAGTGTAGGATAAAGAAGCGGAAGGGACTCAAGTCTTGGACTCCTCTACTGCTGATCAGTAGCTCAGATGGTAAAGAATCCGCCTGTAATGCAGGAGACCTGGGTTTGATCCCTGGGTCGGGAAGATCTCCTGGAGAAGGAAATGGCAACCCATTCCAGTACTCCTCCCTGGAGAATTCTATGGACAGAGGAACCAGGTGGGCTACAGTCCATGGGATCACAAAGAGTCAGACACGACTGTGTGACTAACTTTCACTTTTTCACTTTTACTGCTGATCATATATTAACCGCTGCTAGATGAATATTAGATGATGACTGTGCAGACAATCTGGGCCTTAACCTTTGAGGAAGAGCAAGGTTCTACATGTCTGTACCTTCTAAAGTACAATGTCATAACAATTATACTATTTTAAAAATGTCTGCCAATGGGCAGATTTACTATTTCCTATGTGGTTCTTACCTGGATGCATCATCAAAGAGTTGGTCAACATGGGCCACTTCAGATTCCTTTTGTATTACCCAAGTCTCCAACTCTGCTAGTTGCTTCTTGCGCTGCTGTACACAGTCCATCTTTTCCAGTTCTTCATCAATGAACTGTCGAAGCTCCTCCATTGAGATGCCCAGCTCCTCAACCACGGACTGTTGCAGCTCTGCAATTTCTTCAGACTCCACTGCTGCTGTTGCAGCTGCCAAACCAATGCACCCAGGGAGGGAGGACATATTGCCGTCCTCTACATGGAGCAGGAAACTAAAATTACTTTTGGAGTGATCATAACCACAATAGAGAATTTCAGTCCCCTAATAAAACTCATTCCTACTCAGCTACTTGTTACTCAGATATATGTAGTTAGGTTTGAGTCCATGTCTGCCCCCCATTCCCAACCCCCCAGTTCACCAGTGTCTGAAGCTGAGATTTTGTAGAGTTCTCATCTCCTATAGGCTGTAGACTATAGGCCTGAATAAAATGAAAAAGTTTGACAGGGCATGGAGGACATATATCACGCAACAAGGAGCTACCAAAAATAATGTTTTAGGAAACTGAAAAGAAGCAATTTATTGAGGTAGATATTTCTGTGACCTGTGTTCCTTGACTAATGAGATAAATCTTTGCACACTATGCTAATTTGAGCAAATACCCCCACCTGGAGGGGAAGGTTTGGTTTACAACTCCCTAATTCGTTGTTTTCTCTTTAATTACTTTTCTCCTTATATCACTTTGTTTTCACGTTGAAAGACACTTAAGTACACAAAAGCTTGCAGCAGAAAAGGTTTTCCCAAAGTAAAATGAAATAAAATAATTTGGGAATAAAAGGTGGCTACCTAAATCGACACTTTAAATACTCGCACATACAACACACACTGGTGTTAACTGCTTTTTCGATCAAACGGTTAAGGCAAAACTGAAGCCAGAAGGCCATGCGACCCTAGTGCCAGTTCTCACTGTCTCCATTTCTCTTTTGCCCACACGCCGCCCCACCCCCGCGCTACCCATTTTAGGGGTGCGTCCCACCCACCCGCAAATCCAGTTCAATACCGTCCCCGCTTGTCTCTGGGAAAGACCTCCTTCCCACCCTCGCCCAACCTCTTACAACAAACAAAACATTCCATACAAGCCCTTGGTCTCCAAATACCTCAATTAACAGTATTTCCCACACCTCCCTGCTTCCAGCTAAAGATGGCTCTTTCTCACCAGCCAGACCCCTGACTCACGACGCAGGGGTCGGCCCCGGTAGGAAAGAACGAAACCAAACAGAAAAGGGAGCAGGGGGAGGGGAAGAAGCGTGAGGGAGGGAAGGGGAAGCGAGGAGGGGGTGGGGGGAGGGGGAGACGCCGGAAGCAAGCCAGAGGTGCCGTTCCGGTCGCTGCGACGGTAGCCTGATGGGGTCAAACCCAAAGCCGCAGGGCGCCCCGTCGAAGGCTGGGAAACTCAGGGGCGTACGCATGCGTCAAGGAAAATCCTTCCAGGGCACACGTGAGAAACGATTGGCGGGTAAAGTGGGCGAGGCTTAGATACATTGCAGAAAGGCTCCGCCTCTTCTACCGCCCCACAACTGGTGGTAGTAGTACTAAGTTTGTTGTGCAGAGGCCCAGTCGGCAAACACTAAGGTTTAGAATTCTCCCTTGTACTTGAGTTTGTTGTGTTACATAAATCGTACAAATTGTAATAAGTCGAGTTCCGTTCAGTTGCTCAGTCGTGTCCTACTTTTCGACCCTATGGACTGCAGCACGACAGGCTTCCCTGTCCATCACCAACTCCCGGAGCGTGCTCAAACTCATGTTCATCGAGTGGGTGATGCCACACCTCAGCCTCTGTCGTACCCTTCTCCTCCTGCCTTCAATCTTTCCCAGTATCAGGGTCTTTTCCAATGTCAGTTCTTCACATCAGGTGGAAGGTGTAATATGAAAAACACGAAAATAGCTTCTCCACCCCCATCACTTAACCACCCCTGCTCCTTTGAGGTAAATCAACTTAGTTTTCTAGGCTTGTGTGTACAAGATCAAACATGAATTTTTTTGTTTCTGTTTTCACTTAACATGTGGGCGTGCCATGAAGTCAATTAAAAGTTTTCTTTTTGATAGTTGTGTAATACTTCATAATATGGTTAAATCATATTTAGAAATTTGGATTGTGCTCAGTTTTTAGCCACAACAAAAATTCAACAATAAACATTAAACATCCTTTTGCAGTAGTACTTTTACTTCTGTGAAAGAGATCCCTCAAAATGGAATCTGAGTTGAAAAAATATGTATTTTCCCCTATTTTTATCAGAATCCACTGTCATATTACTTTTCAAAAAGGTTGAAACAATTTTTACTTTCACTAGCAAATCTGTGAAAGTGTCTCTTTCCCCACATTCTCATTTAGGACTCTTTGTTAACTTTAATTTTTAAGAATTTGATTTGTATTTAAATGATATCTGTGTCAGGATAGACTAGGCTATGTTGCGGAAACAATACCAAAAGTTTAAAACAAGAATCATGTATTATTCGTTCACACCGCATAATCATCTCTAAAAGGGTGACAATGGAATTCTGCTCACGATAGCTACTCAGAAACCCAGGCTGATGTGCCACCCTGCCATAAGGAGATATCACCAGAGAGTTTCACACTGGTAACTAGAATGACTCAACATACTGGCTTGAATGAGGCCCTACCCAACAGGAGAGGGCCAGGAAGAACAGTCATGTCTCATCTCCAGAAGGATGGAGCTGCTGCTGCTGCTGCTAAGTCGCTTCAGTCGTGTTCGACTCTGCACGACCCCATAGACAGCAGCCCACCAGGCTTCCCCGTCCCTGGGATTCTCCAGGCAAGAACACCGGAGTGGGTTGCCATTTCCTTCTCCAATGCATGAAAGTGAAAAGTGAAAGTGAAGTCGCTCAGTTGTGTCTGACTCTTAGCGACCCCAAGGACTGCAGCCCACCAGGCTCCTCCGTCCATGGGATTTTCCAGGCAAGAGTACTGGAGTGATGTATTTGATGAATCAGCACTATTGACTACCACGGAATCTCATTACTACTTTAATTTAATGAGTTCATTAAATAATTTAATTTGCTCAGCCATCTTTACACCAAGTGCTCCTAAATTCATTTAAAAAGTATAAGCCAACCTTCTCTCTCTCTTTTTTTTTTGGCCATACTGCATCCATGTGGGATCTTAGTTCCCCAACCAAGGATCAAACCCATGCCCCCTGCATTGCAAACACACTTAAAAAAATTATTTATTTTAATTGGAGGCTAATTCCTTTATTCTAGTGGTTTCTGGCATACATTGACATGAATCAGCCATGGGTATACATGTGTCCCCCATCTGGAAACCCCCCCACCTCCCTCCCCATCCCATCCCTCAGGGTTGTCCCAGTGCACTGGCTTTGAGTGCCCTATTTCATACATTGAACTTGGACTGGTCATCTATTTCACATATGGTAATATACATGTTTCAATGCTATTCTCTCAAATCATCCCACCTTTGCCTCCTACAGAGTACAAAAGTCTGATCTTTATATCTGTGTCTCTTTTGCTATCTCGAATATAGGTTCATCGTTACCATCTTTCTAAATTCCATATATATGCGTTAATATACTGTATTGGTGTTTTTCTTTCTGACTTACTTCACTCTGTATAATAGGCTCCAGTTTCATCCACCTCATTAGAAATGATTCAAATGCATTCTTTTTAATAGCCGAGTAATATTCCATTATGTATATGTACCACAACTTTCTTATCCATTCGCCTGCTTCTGGACATCTAGGTTGCTTCCATGTCCTAGCTATTGTAAATCAATGCTGCAATGAACATTGGAATACACATGTCTCTTTCAATTCTGGTTTCCTCAGTGTGTATGCCCAGCAGTGGGATCGCTGAGTTGTATGGCAGTTCTATTTCCAGTTTTTTAAGGAATCTCCACACTGTTCTCCATAGTGTCTGTATTGGTTGCATTCCCACCAACAGTGTAAAAGGGTTCCCTTTTCTCCACACCGTCTCCAGCATTTATTGTTTGTAGACTTTTTGATAGCAGCCAGACCAGAGTGAGATGGTACCTACCCCATTGTGATTCTGATTTGCATTTCTCTGATAATGAGTGATGTTGAGCATCTATTCATGTGTTTGTTAGCCATATGTATGTCTTCTTTGGAGAAATGTCTGTTCAGTTCTTCAGGCCCATTTTTTGATTGGGTCGTTTATTTTTTCTGGTATTGAGCTGCATGAGCTGCTTGGATATTTTTGAGATTAATTCTTTGTCAGTTGCTTCGTTTGCTATTATTTTCTCCCATTCTGAAGGCTGTCTTTTCACCTTGCTTATAGTTTCCTTCGTTGTGCGAAAGCTTTTAAGTTTAATTAGGTCCAATTTGTTTATTTTTGCTTTTATTTCCATTACTCTGGGAGGTGGATCATAGAGGATCCTGCTGTGATTTATGTCAGAGGGAGTGGAAACACACTTTTAACCACTGGACTGCCAGGAAAGTTCATGGAACCTTCTGTGTAAGACTGAAAATAGGGTCCAAGCAGCCAGGATCATCAAAGTTTTTGAATTCCTCCCCTGGTGACCGCCCTTTCACCTATGCTCATTTCACCTGTCCACCAGTTTCCTGGGACCATGCTAAGTACCTATTTCTTATTGTTACGACACCAGGAATTGAAGTACAGAGAAGTAAAAGTCTTCTCAAAATATTTGAAATTCAGAATGTTCCAAACTCACCTCGTGATTGTATTTTCTTACCTGAGCTAGAAATTTTATTTTAATTCATTAATTATTTTGGATGCACCATGAGGCATGTGGGATCTTAGTTTCAACACAGGCCCCTTGCATCCCTGCATTGGAAGTGTGAAGTCTCACTGGACTGCCAGGGAAGTCCCTGAGGTAGAAATTTTAGATGTATTGTTGCTGTTGTTAAGTCATGTCCAACTCTTTGAGATCCTATGAACTGCAGCACAACAGGGTTCCCTGTCCTTTACTATCTGCTGAAACTCGTGTGCATTGAGTCGGTGATGCCATCCAACCATCTCATCCTCTGTCGTTTTCCTTCTACTCTTGCCCTTAGGCTTTCCCAGCATCAGAGTCTTTTCCAATGAATTTGCTTTTTGCATCAGGGGGCCAAAGTATTGGAGCTTCAGCTTCAGCATCAGTCCTTCCAATGAATATTCAGGATTGATATCCTTTAGTATTGACTAGTTTGATCTCCTTGCTGTCCAACGGACTCTCAAGAGTCTCCTCCAATGCCACAGTTCGAAAGCATCAGTCTTCGGTGCTCAGCCTTCTTTATGGTCCAACTCTCACATCCACACATGACTACTGGAAAAATCATAGCTTGACCATACAGACCTTTGTTAGCAAAATGATATCTCTGCTTTTTAGTATGCTGTTTAGGTTTGTCATAACTTTTTTTCCGAGGAGTGAGCGTCTTTTAATTTCATGGCTGTGGTTACCATAGAGCCTGTAGACTCTAGGACTCTTTTAGACATATTACTCCTTATAAAACACACACATGGTATTTATTGGTTACTTCATAACAGGCAGTGTTTTAAGCACTTTACAGTTGTTAATTTAATTCTCACAACAATCTGATGAGGTAGGAACAATAATAATATTGTCTCTTTTTTTTAAAGTAAAATTTTAAAATTGAGATATAATTGACTCACAACATCATATACAAAATAATGATTTGATATTTGTGTATATTGCAAAATGATTACCACAATAAGTCTAGTTAACATGCTACCATACATAATTTTTTTCTTGTGATGAGAAAAGATTTTCTATGTTAACAACTTTCAAATATGCAATACAATATTATTAATTATAGCTACCATGGTGTTTATTACATCCCCATGACTTCTTTATTTTATAACTAGAAGTTTGTACCTTTCAACTCCCTTCACTCATTTTACCCACCTACCTCTTCCCACATCTCTGGAAACCACCATTTTGTTGTCAGTATGAATTGGGTTTTGGTGGTCTTTTTGTTTGTTTGCTTTTAAGATTCCACATATACATGAGATTATACAGTATTTATCTTTCTCTGTCTGAATTGTTTCACTTAGCATTATTCCCTCAGGTCCATTCATATTGCCACAAATGGTAAGATTTCATCCTTTTTATGAGTGAATAATATTCCATTGCATATATTATTATTTTTTTAATGGATAGAAAACTGAGGCACAGAATTAAATAAATCTCCCAAGACCACAAAGTTAAAAAATGTTAGAACATAGCAGTTTGACCCTACATCTTGTTGTCTTAAACCATTATACAATACAGCTTGTTTATCCTAGCTTGTAAATGCTTTTTATATCTTTTCCCCACTTTCATTTCCTATTCTGCTGTCTTTATTTAGTCCTTCCTTCCTTCCTTTCTCTCTCTCCCTCTCTCTTGCCTCCTTCTTTTCACTCCCTCTCTCTCACTCTTTCTTTTTTTCTGCTACACCATGTAACATGTAGAACCTTAGTTCCCTGACCAGGGATCGAACCTGCCACCTCTGCTTTGGAATCCTGTAGTCTTAACCAGTGAGGCTTCCTAGGTGGCTCAATGTAAAGAATCTGCTTGCCAATGCAGGAGATGTCAAGAGATGCAAGTTCGATCCCTGGGTTGGGAAGATCCCCTGAAGGAGGAAATGGCAACCGAGTCCAATATTCTTGCTGGGAAATCCCATGGATGGAGGAGCCTTGTGGGCTACAGTCCATGGGGTTGCAAAGTGTTGGACATGACTGAGTGACTGAGCACGCATGCAGTCTTAACCACTGGACCAACAGGGAAGTCCCCTAGTTCTTATTTCTTGCCAGGACAAAGTAGCCTCCTGGTTGGTAGCCCTTATTGTAGATCGGTTCTATTAGTGGCTTTGATCATGTCACTCCCCTGCTTTAAAACTGTTTTCTTTATGTTCAAACTTCAATTATAAAATTTAAAGCTCTTCATAATTTGTCTTCCATTTCCCTCTCCGGCGTATTTCCCATTTCTCCATTTGCATCCCTGATTATATGCTTTTCCCCCAATACGTTTATGTGTTTCACTTCTATATCTTCATTCCTTTGCTGACTGTGATCTATCTCCTGGAACAACCCTTGCCTTTCTGTTGTGTGCTAAGTCACTTCAGTCATTTCCAACTCTTGGCAACCCAATGCACTGTCGATCAGTAGGCTCCTCTGTCCGTGGGACTCTCCATGCAAGACTACTGGAGTGGGTTGCCATTTTCTGCTCCAGGGGAATCTTCCTAACTCAGGGACCAAGCCTGTGTCTCTTATGTCTCCTATATTGGCAGGCGGGTTCCTTACTACTAGTGCCACCTGGGAAGCCCACCCTCCTGTTGGTGAAATACTAGTTCTCTAGGGTCAAACTAAATGTCTTCTATGTGAAGTTTTCATAGTCAAACTTTAATATGTATCAGAATCACCTGGAGAGCTTGTAAACCACAGGTTGCTATCCCCACACCACCCCTGGAGTAGGTCTGGGTGGAGTTTGAGAATTTGCATGTCTAAGATTTTCCCAGGTGATGCCCATGCTGTTGGAACAGGGACCAGAGTTTAAGAATCTCTTTTCTAGGGACTTCCTTGGTTAAAAATCTGCCTTCCAGTGCGGGGGATTTGGGTTTGATCCCTAGTCAAGGAACTAAGATCCCACATACCTCGGAGTAACTGCTAAGCCTATGTGCTCTGGAGCCCATGTGCCACACCTAGAGAGCCTGAATGCCACAGAGAGACTGTGCCCTGCAACAAAAGATCCTAAACGACATAACTTGGACCCAAACCCAACCCAATGCGATGTACCTGGGACCATCACTTACCCCCTGTGGAATCAACTCTTGCCCCTGTGCTTCCATTACCTTAATTTTTTTCCTGTCATGAGTTATCTGGGTCTGCGTGTTTCCTCTGCTGGTTTGTGATCAGCTCAAGGCTGAGTTCATATCTTAATTATCTTTGTTTCTTCTAGCAACTGACCTATTGCCCCATACATGCAGTACTCTGGAGTTTGTGATGATTAAAGGGAAATCTTTGCTCTGCCCTGATTATGTTACTGTTAAGATTCGTTCAATTTTCTGATATGTGTGTGGGTGGGCTGAGGGTGGAAGTAAGGAATGGGGATGTTGAAGAGAAACAGAGGCAATTTGGAGCATCATATTCCAATCTGATTTCTTCATTGCCCTGAGAAGCTGAAGCAAATAGTCCAATAGATCAGCGGTGGGACTCAGGCAAGTGTCTTATGAGGACTTGCGGCTAAACATGCAGTCAGGGAGCCTGCTAGAGACCCTAAATCTCTGGCCCCAACTCAGGGAGTACTGAATCAGAATCTGAATTTTAGTAAGACCGCCAGGTAATTTGTTCACTAAATTTTTTCTTTTAAAGCTTTTAAAAAAATTATTTATTTTATTTTTGGCCACACTGAGTCTTTATTGCTGTGCTCTGGCTTTCTCAAGTTGCAGCAAGCCAGGGGCTATTCTTCATTGTGATACTCAGGCTTCTCATTGCAGTGGCTTCTCTTGCTAGAGCACAGGCTCTAGGTGAGGCCTCGGTAATTGTGGTACTGGGGCTTAGCTGCTCTGCAGCATGTGGACTTTTCCTGGACCAGGGATTGAACCAGTATCCCCTGCGTTGCAAGGTGAATTCCTATCCACTGTACCACCAGAGAAGTCCCTGCTCCCTAAAATTTTAGAAATACTGTAGGAAAGGCAGGTTTGAGCTGTGTAATCCTTTCCAGGACAATAGTTAGGGAGCCAAACTCTGGCTTTTTTTGTTTGTTTGTTTGTTAAGGATTGAAGAGTAACTCCTGTCAGAGACAATCAGGCCCTGATATAAATTATATTATTTTTAATATTCTTTATTGTTTTAGATGTAATCCAATGGAATGACCCATTGGTATAAATCAGTTTTGGTTTTCTTGGCCTTACCGCATGGAATGTGAAATCAGTTCCCTGATCAGAGGTTGAACCTGTGCCTCCTGCTATGGAAATGTGGAGACTTAACCACTGGACCACCAAGGAAGTCCAACATATTGAAAATAATAATAATAAGACAGCTTATTGGAGCTGAAACTCCAATACTTTGGCCAGCTGATGCGAAGAACTGACTCATTTGAAAAGACCCTGTTGCTGGGAAAGATTGAAGGTGGGAGGAAAAGGGGATGACAGAGGATGAGATGGTTGGATGGCATCACTGACTCAATGGACATGAGTTTGAGTAAATTCTGGGAGTTGGTGATGGACAGGGAGGCCTGGTGTGCTGCAGTCCATTGGGTCGCAAAGAGTTGGACATGACTGAGTGACTGAACTGAATTGAATTGCCAGCTTAATAATGTGAAATAAGTAACTGATACACCTGTACTCATGTCAGTGTTCATATTGGTGTGCTCAACACATTCACACCTATAATCTATTATTATACGTTGAAAAATCACAAACATATGCTACTTATTACTTGATCATGAGATATCATAGTGTGGAGGCTGAAACCTTGGAATGCCAAATGATCCTTTCCTTGCAGACAGACTTAGGGGAAATAGAATCATAATCTGAAGGTTACTGCATAATTTCAGAATCAAAACAAAGGAACATAAGGATTAAAAACTCGGAGAGTTTCAGACATCAAGAAAGTAATGTAATGGAGCAAAACCGGGTGAGACAGAACTGTGGTCACTCAGGAAATACATATCTCACCTACAAGGAGCAGTTGACATTTAGCTCTAGCTAATTTTTCTCCTGTGTGGCACATATGATGCTGCCAGATCTCCAATTTTTCAAGGGAACTTAAAAACCAATTTTTTTGGTATGAAAGCTTCTGAGTTTTGATTATTCACAAGTAGTTAAAAAAATTTTGTAAATTCTGACTTCCCTGGTGGCTCAGTGATAAAGAATCAGCCTGCCAATGCAGAGAAGGTGGGTTTGATTCCTGATCCGGGAAGAGTCCACATCCCATGGAGCAACTAAGCCCGTGTGCCACAACTGTTAAGACAGTGCTCTAGAGCCTGGGAGCCACAACTACTGAACCCATGTGCCACAACTACTGAAGCCTGTACACCCTAGACCACACTCTCAGCAACAAGAGAAGCCACTGCAATAAGAAGTCTGCACACCGCAACTAGAGAGTATCACCTGCTTGTCACAGCTAGAGAAAAGCCCAGGCAGCAACAAAAACTCAGCTTGCCAAAAAAAATAAAAAATAAAAAACTTGTTTTGTAAATTCTGCAATACTCTGTCAGCAATTCAACTTCTAGGAATTAAACTACATACCTCTGAAATGACATAAAGTGCTAAATTATCTTCTGCAACATTATCTGAAATAAAATGTTTAGAAACAAAATAAATTGTCATCAGCAAGTGTTGGTTAAACAAACTATAGCACACCCAAACAGGAGCATACTCTTCAGCGGTGTTATAAACAAAAAAAAAGGCTAAGGAAGCTCTTTGTGCATTAATATGAAGTGATCTTCAAGATATATGATTAAATGAGAAAAACAAGTGCAGAACATGGTATATAAATTGCTTTGCTGTGCTGTGCTGTGCTCTACTTAGTCCCTGAGTCTTGTCTGAATCTTTGGAATCCAATGGACTGTAGCCCACCAGGCTCCACTGTGCATGAGGATTCTCCAGGTGAGAATACTGGAGTGGGTTGCTGTGCTCTCCTCCAGGGCATCTTCCCTACCCAGGGATAAAACCCAGGTCTCCCTCATTGCAGACAGATTCTTTACCAGTTGAGCTACCAGGGAAGCCCCATATACCATGCTGCCACTGCTGCTGCTGCTAAGTCACGTCAGTCGTGTCCGACTCTATGTGACCCCATAGACGGCAGCCCACCAGGCTCCCCCGTCCCTGGGATTCTCCAGGCAAGAACACTGGAGTGGGTTGCCATTTCCTTCTCCAATATATACCATGCTCAGATCAGATCATATTTGTTGTTAAATATTTATTTCTTTATTTGGCTTTGCTGGGTCTTAGATCCCGAGGCACGTGGGATCTTCGATCTTTTTTGTGGCATGAAGGATCTTTAGTTGTGGCATGTGAACTCTTAGTTTCAGCATGTGGGACTAGTTTCGTGACCAAGGATGGAACCTGGGTCCTCTGCATTAGGAGCATGGTGACTTAGGCACTGGACCACAAATGAAGTCCCTTAGTTGTTAAATAATAGCAAAAATACACATTTTTATACATATGTAAAATATCACTGGATGGATACCTAAGAAATTAATACTGGTTGTCTCTGAAGAGGGCAAATTGAAGGTGGGGACAAGGGTGGGAGTAAGAGTTTTGTTGTTGTTTAGGCACTCAGTTGTGTCCGACTCTTTGCAACCCCATGGACTGCAGCACACCAGGCTTTCCTGTCCTTCACCATCTCCCGGAGTTTGCTCAAACTCATGTCCACTGGGTTGTGGATGCCATCCAACCATCTCATCCTCTGTTGTCCCCTTCTCCTCCTGCCCTCAATCTTTCCAAGCATCAGGGTCTTTTCAAATGAGTCAGCTCTTTGCATCAGGTGGGCAAAGTATTGGAGCTTCAGCTTCAGCATCAGTCCTTCCAATGAATATTCAGGACTGATTTCCTTTAGGACAGACTGGTTTGATTTCCTTGCTGTCCAAGGGACTCTCAAGAGTCTTCTCCAGCACCACAGTTTGAAGGCAGCACTTCTTCGGTGCTCAGCCTTTTTTATTGTCCAGCTCTCACATCTATATATGACTACCAGAAAAATCATGGCTTTGGCTATATAGACCTTTGTAGGCAAAAAAAGTCTCTGCTTTTCAATATACTGTCTATGTTTTTCATTGCTTTTCTTCCAAGGAACAAGTGTCTTTTAATTTCATGGCAGCAGTCACTGTCCATAGAGATTTTGGAGCCCAGGAAAATGAAGTCTATCACCGTTTCCATCATTTCCCCATCTATTTGCCATGAACTGATGGGACTGGATGTCATGATCTTCTTTTTTTAAATACTGAGTTTTAAACCATCTTTTTCACTCTCTTCTTTCACCTTCATCTAGAGGCTCTTTAATTCCTCTTGGCTTTCTGCATAAGTGTGGTGTCATCTGCATGTCTGAGGTTCTTGATATTTTTCCCCACCCCACAGTCTTGACTCCAAGAGTTTTTACAGTACGCCATTTAATAGTTTTTGAATTCTGAAGCATAAAAATGGATAGTTTATTCAAAAATATTACTTTAAAAATAAAAAGAAAAGAAGAATGTCTGGAAAAATACACATATGTGTAAAAACAAATTACCTTAATAGCAGTTACTCTGGAAAGAAGATTTGTGAAACAAGGCAGTGGCTAGGACATTTCTGCATTTTTAATCTTAAGTAACATTTATAAATGTTACTTAAGTATATCATCTATGAGGACTTGTCTGATCATCGCCCAGAAAGGGTTCTGCAGGGCAAAGTCTGGATGGCTCCTTCCAGCTGGTTTATAGATTGTGTGATGTCCTTTGAGTTGCTCCGTCTTGACAACTGAACTCGCACAGTGTGATAACCTAGTGATTGCACTGTTTTCATCAGTCACGTTTTTACAAATAGGTAGACTCATTCATCGGAGAAGGTGATGGCACCCCACTCCAGTACTCTTGGCTGGAAAATCCCATGGACAGAGGAGCCTGGTTGGCTGCGGTCCATGGGGTCGCGAAGAGTCGGACACGACTGAGCGACTTCCCTTTCCCTAACATTTATAAAAATTTTTTTTACTTCTGTGCATTTATTACTTTCACAATAATTTTTAAATGTTAACTCAAAAATCAAAGGTAAAATGCAACACACACCTGCACAGGGTTTGTAGATTATACTGGAGGGGTCTGCCCAATAAAACTTATTTGCAAACCCATTGGATTTCTAAGCCACCGGTTTAAGGTAAGTGAAAGAAATATTTAAGGACACCAGATTAACAGAGCTAATGTGGGCACTAAAACCAGATGGATTCAAGGTCTGTGGCTGCAACTCCCTGAATCTCCACACCAAGGGCTATCTGACTACCAGGACTGGAAATATTCTGCTGTCCAATGGCTAAGTTGCTTTCTTTCCTGAACAGCATTCACCACATTGGCCCTGTGTGAGTTTGCCTTGAGTTGCTCCTCTTTCTCTGCTTCCACATTTGATACATTTCTAATTGATGCATTTCTCCCCCCTTGGATAAGTTAAGAGAGAAAGTAAGAAAACAGTTAAATCTGTGCCTCTCTTGTGACTGTATATTGATGCTCTGATTAACCATGTGTTGGTCTTGCATTTTATTTTAGATGGCGTGTGTGTGTGCGCGCGCGTGCACACATGCTCAGTCACTCAGTTGTATCCAACTCTTTGCGACCCTATGGACTGTAACCAGCCAGGCTCCTTTGTCCATGGGATTTTTCAGGCAAGAATACTGGCGTGGGTTGCCATTTCCTCCTCCAGGGCATCTTCCTGACCCACGGACTGAACCTATGTCTCCTGCATTGCAGGCTGATTCTTTACCACTGAGTCACCTAGGAAGTTATTCACTTAACTTTAGAAGGTGGGGAAAAGGTTAATTTCTGAGCTTCTGGAGGGGAACACACATCACCCTCAAGTACTGCTTCAATCTAAATCTGCCTTTATTTTATCCTGACCTGCACCTTACCATGAATTTCTTTTCACTCAATAAGGGTACAAATCATCTCTTTTCCAGTTTAACCAATATAACACCCTCTGTTCTGGTGAAGGCAAAGTCTAGTATCTCCAGTGGAAGCCTTTGGTTTCCTTTCCTGTATTTTCAAATAATCCTGAGGATTTGCTCAAGCCAGGGATGGGGGAAGAAGCCCTGTTTCTAGGAATCAGGAACAGAGATAATCATCAAGTCTCTGCTAACAGTGCATGGCTGGAGTTCTATTTCCATACCACCTAGTATTGCTGCTAAAGCCTGGCCCAGCCTGGTCACCAAGGATACAAGTCTCCTTGGAAGTGACTGCGTGTTGGCCCAGTACCTGCACAAGCCCACACTTAGATTCCCCACACTTAGATTCCAAGATTATGAATCTAAGCCCTACACTTAGATTCCAATCTAAGCCCCACACTTAGATTCCAAGATTACGACTCTCTTAGTTCACATTCCCATATGAGGTTGCTGTTGCCTAGAACATTTGGCCCAGCCTGGCTGGACCTGAGAGCTTTAGTCTCTATTATTTACCGTGCTAGAACCAATTCTCTCCAGCCAGACCTGTATTGAGCCTTCATCAGTGGCCTAGGTGCCTCCTTTCCTTCTAGTGAATTCTCTCTCTCTCTCTTTTTATTTATTTGGCTGTTTTAGGTCTTAGTTACAGCATGCAGGATCCAGTTCCCTGACCAGGGATTGAACCCAGGCTCCCTGCATTGGGAGTGCAGAGTCTTAGCCATTGGACCACCAGGGAAGTCCTTCTCTCTCCCAAGAAAAATATTTTAGGAACAAATTTGAGTCAGTGGTAGTGAAGTAGATGAGCCCATAGCCTGTTATGCAGTGAAGTTAAGTCAGAAAAAGAAAGACAAATATCGTATATTAACGCATATATATGGAACCTAGAAAAATGGTACTGATAAATCTATTTGCAGGGAAGGAATCAATCCCTTGCAGGGAAGATGCAGATGTAGAGAATGGACTTGTGGGCACGGGGGTGAGGAGGCAGAGTGCAAAGAGAGAGTGGGATGAGATGGAGAAAGTAGCACTGACATACATACACTATCATGTGTGAAATAGTTAGCTAGGAAAAGTTGCTATATAACATAGGGAGCCCAGCCTGGTGCTCTGTGATGACTTACAGGGGTGGGATGGGGGAGGGGAGGGAGGCTTCAGAGGGAGGGGATATTTGTATAATTATGGCTGATTCATGTTATTGTACAGCAGAAATCAACACCTTGTAAAGCAATTTTCCTCCAATTAGAAAATTAATTTTTTTAAAAAGGAAGGAGAAAGTAACTTTATACTTCTTGAGTGTGACCCGCACATAGTGACTTCTAAAGAGGACAGTATGGAAAAGGGTGACAAAGAATAATAAGGAAAAAGTTTTAATTAATTTATTTATTGCAACAGATTTTACTTGCATCATGAGTGATCTCTCTGTGAGGTGGATGGACTCTCTAGTTGCGGCACACAGACTTAGTGCCTCGCAGCATGGGGGATCTTAGTTCCTGGACCAGAGACAGAACCCGTGTCTCCTGCATTGCAAGGTGGATTCCTAACCACTGGACCCCCAGGGAAGTCCCTCTAGTGAACTCTCTTTTGGACCTTCCTGCCAGTTAGCCATATCTCGCTCTACCAAATTTCCATAACTTCAGACTTCGGAGAATGGAGTTATGATTTCCTTCTCTTTTCTCTTAAAAAGTCCCTAGGATGGTGATTGTGACTCTTACCATCATGTATTATGTACTAGCTTCCTGTGACTCCCAGAACAGATTCTCACAAACGAGGTGGCTTAAAACAACAGAAATTTATTCTCTCAGAGTCCTGAAGACTAGAAGTCCAAAATCAAGGTGTTGGTATGGCTGCATTCCCTCCAAAGGCTCTGGAGGGAAAACTTCCTTGCCTCTTCCAGCTTCTGATGGTTCCAGGCAAGGATTCTTTAGCTGTGGTTGCATAACTCCAATCTCTGCTTTCATTTTTACATGACCTTTTCCCCTCTGTGTCTATGTCTCCTCTTCTGTCTTTCATAAAGACATTTGTCATGGGATTTAGGGCTTACCCCACTAATCCAGGTTGAATTCATCTTGAAATCCTTAACTTTACATCTGCAAAGACCATCTTTCCAAATAAGGTCATGTTCATAGATTTCAGGGATAAGGACATGGACATATCATTTTGAGGGCTCCTTTTCAACCCACTAGATGTTATTTTCTAAGTGAGGAAATGTAGGCTGAGGGAAGTTAAGGGATTACCCAAGGCAAATTAGTTCCCCTCTACTGCAGAACTCTGCCCACTTGAGAAGGGCATCAGCTTTTATTAAGCTTCATACACTAAAAAAGTCGTTAGATTCTTATCGTAGGATAACTGGTTCCTGATGGCCTTATATTTGCAAAACTAAAGGGACATCCTAAGACCACCTCTAGGAGGGCTTAGACGCACCTTCCCAAGCATCAGGTTTTACGTGCACCTGACCGAGCATCATGATAGTATATTACGTTACCTCATAAAATTATGTGCAACTGTCTAGTTATCATAAGAATATTAGATAATGGAGGATTGGAATCCATGGCCTTATTTTTAAATTTTTATTTACTGATTTAGTCATTTATTTTTGGCTGTGCTGCGTCTTTGTTGCTGTGTGGGTTTTTCTTTAGTTGCAGTTAGAGGGGGCTTCTCGCCAGTTACTGTGTGCGGGTTTCTTGTGGTGGCTTCTCTTGCTGCAGAGGACAGGCTCTAGGGTGGCCAGGCTTCAACACTTGTGGTTCCTGGGTTCGAGAGCACAGGCTCAGTAGTTGTGGTGCTTGGGCTTAGTTGCTTCACAGCATGTGGGATCTTCACAGACCAGGGGTCAAACCCACCTCTTCTGCATTAGCAGGCTGATTCTTTACCATTGAGCCATTGGAGAAGGCCCTCATGGCTTTATTTTAAAAGATAAGTTCAACCTGTCTCTGCTCCGCTTTGGTAGCTATTTCCCTGAATAGAATGATACACACTAGCTTGTGTTTCATCCCTATTATTATTCTCAACTCACCCTCATGTGCCTATTTTGGAATGCAAGGGGGAGGAGGCTGAGAAATAGGAGGTTGAGTAATAAACAGTCTGTTTCATAAATGTCTGTGTAAGAGATTTCAAATCTCCTGTGAAGGGAAGTCTATCAGGTTTTTTCACACTTCAGCTCAGAGATGGTTCCGTAGCTGTAGAGCTGGCCTCATAGGGATTCTTCACCAACTTGGCACACCGAAAAATCATCACTATTAGGAAGAGAAACAGGAGAACAACAAAGGCAATGGCAAAGCCTTTGTCTACATCAACACTGGGCAGGCTTGAATCATCCATGGGAACACACACCTCTTTACCCTCATCCAACTGTAGCTACTTCCTCAGGAGTATCTTCAGATTTGTCATATTTCTAGACAAAAGAGGATAAAACAAGTTTATTGGCTTATATTTGTATGTATGTATTTTTTTAAATTGGGGTATGTGTGTGTTAGTTGCTTAATCATGTCCGACTCTTTGTGACCCCATGGACTGTACAGCCCACCAGGCTTTTCTGTCCATGGGATTTTCCAGGCAAGGATACTGGAGCGGATTGCCATTTCCTTCTCCAGGGGATCTTCCCGACCCAGAGATTGAACCCAGGTCTCCTGCATTGCAGTCGGATGCTTTACCATCTGAGCTAGTAGCTTGGGGTAATAGTTGCTTTATAATGTTGTGTTGGTTTCTGCTGTACGATGAAGTGAATCAGTCAACCCACTCCAGTATTTCTTGCCTGAAAAATTCCATGGCCAGAGGAGCCTGGTGGGCTTCAGTCCGTGGGGTTTTGAAGAGTAAGGCAGGACTGAGCTCTGCATTGCTCTGTGTATCCCCTCCCTCTTGGACCTCCCTTCCGTCGCCCCCCACCCCCCCAGCCCACCCTGCTAGGTCATTACAGAGCACCATGCTGAGTTCCCCGTGTTACACTGCAGGTTTCCACTAGCTATCTATTTTGCACATGATAGTGTATATGTGTCAATACCAATCTCCCAACCCAACGCACCCCTCTATGTATGTATTTTCTTAACACTGGTATGTTGAAACCAAAGAGTGTTTCCAAAAAATTTAGCAAGATTTATTTAAGAGGTACTCATGAAACTGATAGGGCTTCCTTCCCTGGTGGCTCAGACAGTAAAGAATCTGCCTGCAATATGGGAGAGCTGGGTTTCATCCCTGGAGCAGAGAATCTACCCACTCAAGTATTCTTGCCAGGAGAACTCCAAGGATAGAGGAGCCTGGAGAGCTACAGTCCATAGTGTCGCAAAGAGTCGGACATGACTGAGCAACAAACACACACACATTCACACACACATGACACTGATAACATTAGTATAGGTGACCTTCAAGATATAAGCATATGTAAAAGTAGGTGAAATACTCCAAGGCAAGATGTGAGAAATATGTGTAACTCAGGAAACAACTGGGGCTTCCTTGCTCTGTTAAATCCCAGTACAATTGTCTTGAACACCCCAATTCTGTGTTAAGTGCAAACCACTCTCTAATATTTTTTCAAATTCTGAGTACTTACTGTAATTAATTTATTGTGGTGTCAACTTACTAGGTATAAACATAATTGTTTTATTTTTTCTAATCACTATGTTTGTGCTGTCATTCCTGTCTCTTAATGAAAAATCAGGTACGTCCCAGAAGCAATCAATTTCAGTTATTAAGTCCACCATCAAAACAATACTGGAAAGAAAGTCAGAGGACTCTCTCTTCTCAACTTCAAAACTCACCATAAAGCTACAGTCATTAAAAATAGTGTAGTATTGGCATAAGAATAGACATACACATCAATGGAATAGAATTGAGAGTACAGAAATAAACATATATGTATTGTCAACTGATTTTTGAGAAGAGTGTCAACACCATTCAATAAGGAAAGAAAACAAATGGTACTTGGAAAACTGGATGCACATGTGTGCTCAGTCTCTTCAGTCATCTCTGACTCTTTGTGACCCTATGGATTGTAACCTGCCAGGCTCCTCTGTCCAAGGGATTCTCCAGGCAAAATACTGGAGTGGGTTGCCATGCCCTCCTCCAGGGGATCTTCCTGACTCAGGGATTGAATCCACCTCCCCTGTGTCTCCTGCATTGCAGGGGAATTCTTTACCCACTGAGCCACCTGGGAAACCTGGAAAACTAGATAGTCATATGGAAAAGATTGAAGTTATCCCCTTACCTCACCCCATATATAAATATTAACTCAAAACAGATCAAAGACCCAAATGTAAGAGCTAAAACTATAAAATTCAGAGAAAAGGAATAAATCTTCATAGCATTGGATTTGGTAAAGGATTTTAAAATATGACAACAGTAAGAGAAAAAAAGATAAATTGGACTTCTTCAAATTTAAAACTCTCGAGCTTCAAAGGACACAATCAAGAAAGTGAAAAAAACCCACACAATGGGAAAAAATGTTTGAAAATCTTATATCTGACAAGGGACTTGTATTTAGAATATCCAAAGTATTTGTACAACTAAATAATAGGAAGACAAATAACTCAATTAAAAATTAGACAAAGGATCTGAATAGATATTTCTCTAAGGAAGATTTACAAATGGCCAATAAGACATGTAAAGATGCTCAACATCATTAGTCATGAGGAGTTACTAAAGAACAGGCATAAGGTTTCAGTGAAGTAAGAGGAATAAGCTCTAGATATCTTCTGTATGACATTGTATGTATAGTTAATGATTATCTATTGTACACTTAATTCTTTGGCAATGCCAAAGAATTCTCAAACTACCACAAAATTGTACTCATCTCACATGCTAGCAAATTAATGCTTAAAATTCTCCAAGCTAGGATTCAACAGTACGTGAACCGTGAACTTCCAGATGTTCAATCTGGATTTCCTCTGCTGAAAATGCAGAGGAATCAGAGATCAAATTGCCAACATCCACTGGATCATTGAAAAAGTGAGAGAGTTCTAGAAAAACATCTACTTCTGCTTTATTGACTATGCCAAAGCCTTTGATTGTGTGGATCACAACAAACTGGAAAATTCTTAAAGAGATGGGAATACCAGACCACCTGACCTGCCTCCTGAGAAATCTGTATGCAGGTCAAGAAGCAAGAGTTAGAACTGGACATGGAACAAGAGACTGGTTCCAAATCAGGAAAGGAGTATGTCAAGGCTGTATATTGTCACCCTGCTTCTTTAACTTATATGCAGAGTACATCATGAGAAATGCTGGACTGGATGAAGCACAATCTGGAATCAAGATTGCTGGGAGAAATATCAAACTTAGATATGCAGATGACACCATCCTTATGGCAGTGAGTGAAGAAGAACTAAAGAGCTTCTTGATGAAAGTGAAAGAGGAGAGTGAAAAAGTTGGCTTAAACTCAACATTCAGAAAACTAAGACCATGGCATCTGGTCCCATCACTTCATGGCAAAGAGAAGGGGAAACAATGAAAACAGTGACAGACTTTATTTTGGAGGGTTCCAAAATCAATGGATGGTGACTGCAGCCATGAAATTAAAAGACGCTTACTCCTTGGAAGAAAAGTTAAGACAAAACTAGACAGCATATTAAAAAGCAGAGACATTACTTTGCCAACAAAGGTCTGTCTAGTCAGAGCTATGGTTTTTCTGGTAATCATGTATGGATGTGAGAGTTGGACTGTGACGAAGGCTGAGCGCCGAAGAATTGATGCTTTTGAACTGTGGTGCTGGAGAAGACTCTTGAGAGTCCCTTGGACAGCAAAGAGATCCAACCAGTCCATCCTAAAGGAGATCAGTCCTGAATAGTCATTGGAAGGACTGATGCTAAAGTTGAAGCTCCAATACCTTGGCCAACTGATTCGAAGAGCTGACTCATTTGAAAAGACCCTGATGCTTGGAAAGATTGAAGGCAGGAGGAGAAGGGGACGACAGAGGATGAGATGGTTGTATAGCACCACCAATTCAATGGACATGACTTTGAGTAAACTCCAGGAGTTGGTGATAGATAGGTAAGCCTGGCATGCTGCAGTCCATGGGGTTGCAAAGAGTTGGACACAACTGAGCAACTGAACTGAACTGATTGTACACTTAAAAATTTGTTAAGAATGTAGATCTCACATTAAGTGTTCTAACTGTAATAAAATAAAATTTGAAAAAAGAAAGAAAAGAAATTGGCTAAAGCAGCCTGTGGCAGTAGAAAAGAAGGCAGAGTTGAGATTGCATTGAATGAGGGGGATTTTTAAAATACATATATTTTTATCATTTATTCATTTGGCTGGGTCTTAGTTGTGGCATGTGGGATCTAGTTCTCTGCCTGGGGTTTAAACCTGGGCCCCCTGCACTGGGAGCTTGAAGTTCCTACCACTGGACCACCAGGGAAGTCCCGAGGGGAATTTTTTTCATTTTCTTGAGGACCAGGTATGGACTACAGATAGGGACCAGCCTTGGGGGGGGTCACAAAAAGGATCTAAGCCGAGAGGGCTTCCTGCTAGGATGAAGTTATCTTAGAAAATGGCTGGAGGTGAACTTGGATTCAGCATTATAATGACCAGAGTAGAAATATTGACCTGAAGGGATCTACAGTTAGATAACCCTAGTAGAGAATTTCTGAGGAGCTCATGAAAAAGGAGAGAAAGGGTCCTAAACAACATTCAAGACTAGAGAGAAAAAAAGCTGCCAATAGATTTGTTTTGAAAAATGGTTTGGATCTTTAGGAGAGGTGTGCCTGTGTGCTTATTGTTGTTCAGTTGCTTAGTTGTGTCCAACTCTTTGTGGCCCCTTGGACTTCAGCACACCAGGCTTCCCTGTCCATCACCATCTCCCGGAGCTTGCTCCAACTCATGTCCGTTGACTCAGTGAGGCCATCCAAACATCTTGCCCTCTGTCTTCCCCTTCTCCTCCTGCCTTCAGTCTTTCCCAGTATCAAGGTCTTTTCTGAGTTGGCTCTTTGCATCAGGTGGCCAAAGTATTGGAGCTTCAGCTTTAGCATCAATCCTTCTTCCAATGAATATTCAGGGCTGATTTCCTTTAGGATGGACTGGTTTGATCTCCTTGCAGTCCAAGGGACTCTCAAGAGTCTTCTCCAACACCACAGCTCAAAAGCGTCAATTCTTTGGCATTTAGCCTTCTTTATGGTCCAACTCTCACATCCATACAAGATTACTGAAAAGCCATAACTTTGACTATATGGACCTTTGTTGGCAAAGTAATGTCTCTGTTTTTTAATAGCTGTCTAGGTTTTTCATAGCTTTTCTTCCAAGGAGCAAGCATGAGTGCTAAGTCACTTCAGTTCTGTCTGATTCTTTGTGACCCTTTGGGCTGTAGCCTGTCAAGCTCTTCTATCCATGGGATTTTTCAGGCAAGAATACTGGAGTGTGTTGCCATGCTCTCTTCTAGGGGATCTTCCTGACCCAGGGATCAAACCGTTGTCTCCTATGTTTCCTGCATTGGCAGGTGGGTCCTTTACCACTAACACCACCTGGGAAGTCCTTGGAGTGATGTAGAAAAAGCTGCTGCTGCTGCTAAGTCACTTCAGTCATGTCCAACTCTGTGCAACCCCATAGACGGAAGCCCACCAGGCTTCCCCGTCCCTGGGATTCTCCAGGCAAGAACACTGGAGTGGGTTGCCATTTCCTTCTCCAATGCATGAAAGTGAAAAGTGAAAGGGAAGTCGCTCAGTCATATCTGACTCTTAGCAACCCCGTGGACTGCAGCCTACCAGGCTCCTCCGCCCATGGGATTTTCCAGGCAAGAGTACTGGAGTGGGGTGCCATTGCCTTCTCTGAAAGAAAGCTAAAATACTGTTTTTGTTTTGTTTTGACTGCACCAGACAGCATGTGGGCTTTGTTTCCCAACGAGGGATCAAACCTGTGCTCCCTGCAGTAGAAGTGTGGAGTCTTAACTACTGGACCACCAGGGAAGTCCTAAAATATTGTTTTGTAAAAGATTAGCTGGGGACTTCCCTAGTGGTGCCATATACAAGAGTCTGCCTGACAATGCAGAAAATGTGGGTTTAATCCCTGGTGTGTGAAGATTCCACCATGCCTTGGAACAACTGCATTCATATGCCACAACTACTGAACCCTGGTTCTAGAGCCATGAGCTGCCACTACTGAGCCGCAACTACTGAAGCACGAGTATCTTACAGCCCGTGCTCTGCAGCAAGAGGAGCCACTGTAAGGAAAAGCCTGCACACTGCGATGAAGAGCATAGCTCCTTCTCCCCGCAACTGGAGAGCCCGTGAAAAGCCATGACAACCCAGCACAGCCAAAAATCAATAAATTTTAAAAATTAAAAATAAATTAGTTGGCATGGTGAGAAGCTAAATTGCTCCGTGAAATAGTATCAAGAATTGTGTTCATAATGGGCAGAGTTGTACGTTGGCAGAGAATTGTAAGGTTGTTGTTCAGTCGCTCAGTCGTGTCTGACTCTTTGCAACCCCATGGGCTGCAGCACACCAGTCTTCCCTGTCCTTCGCCGTCTCCTGGAGCCTGCTCAAACTCACGTCCATTGAGCCAGTGATGCCATCCAACTATCTCGTCTTCTGTTGTCCCCTGATGACGAGAGAAAAGCTAATCTGGTAGCTGGAAAATGTGGGAAAATTGGTAGATATTTGTACCATTTTAAGATATATATCTCACTTATATATGTATTACATTCTTTATGTGTCATCCTTTCTACAGTGCTCTTTCAGAGAAAAGACACGTGTATTTTTGTGTTCCACATTTCAGTGGCTTATCACTAGGTGGTGCTAGTGGTAAAGAACCTGCCTGCTAATACAGGTCACATAAGAGTCTTGGGTTTGATCCCTGGGTCAGGAATATCCCCTGGAGGAGGGCATGGCAACCCACTGTAGTATTCTTGCCTGGACAGAGGAGCCTGGCAGGCTACAGTCCATGGGTTGCAAAGAGCTGGACACGACTGAAGCGACTTAGCACATATCACTCTACCTCTGTTAATATCCTTTTGGGGCTACTTCCAAAGTATGTCTCAAATCCATTCCCTTTTCTTTACCCTTATGGCCACCATTGTGCTCTAGGCCATCAAATGGCAAACACCTGCAAATACTTTCTGATTTTCTGAAAACATTCTTAGTCTCCTCCAAACCACAAAGCAATCTTTAATAAATGTAATTCAATCAGTCTTCTGATTAAAATATTACAGCATCTTCCTACTGTCTTCAGTGGGTTACCAAGGCTGTCCACGATTTGGTCTCACCTTGTTTCTTGCCACTCTTCCTTGTACATTTTTTACCCAGCGATGCTGGACTTGTTACAGCTCTATGAGTTTTGCATGATCCTCCTTTGCCTCCCTCAGAGAGGGCAATGGCACCCCACTCCAGTACTCTAGCCTGGAAAATCCCATGGGCAGAGGAGCCTGGTAGGCTGCAGTCCATGGGCTCGCTAAGAGCCGGACACGACTGAGCAACTTCACTTTCACTTTTCACTTTCATGCATTGGAGAAAGCAATGGCAACCCACTCCAGTGTTCTTGCCTGGAGAATCCCAGGGACGGGGGAGCCTGGTGGGCTTCCGTCTATGGGGTCGCACAGAGTCAGACATGACTGAAGCAACTTAGCAGCAGCAGCAGCAGGCTTTGCCTCCAGGCCTTTTCCATTAACATTATCTTTGCATTACTCCCATCCTTCTATATTCAACTTTTAGGCCTTAGCTTAAATGTCAATTTCCTAGGGAGATATTCTAGTAACATTCACTATAGTTTATTTCGATTACTTTAATTTCTGTCTTTTCTGATAAAATAGTAATTCTACATGAGACTAAGGACCCTATATAATATGTTTTTATCTTAAAAGTCTGGGATATATTATATGTTTAACAAGTATCTGTTCAATGAATGATATAGTACAATACTTTGCAAAAGTGAGCATGTAAAAATGTTGGTTGAATGAATGAATGACTTTGAGAATGTGGCATTGAAAGGAGAAGACTGCTGTTGATCTAAAAGAATAGTGGTAGCAGAGTGATAAAGAAGGAGTCCAGACTTTTGTGGATTAAACAACAAAAGGCAGTGAGGAAATGAAGACACCAAGATTTTAAATCATTTATGAGGAGTTCAGCTAGGAAAGAAAGAAGTAGAATAGCAGCTAAAAGCCTAATGCAGAATCAAACAAGGGATTCCTTTTCAAAGGCAGAATAGAAAGGTATCAGGTAGGATGTGTTTGGTTGCAAGTGACAGAAAAGTCCACTTAAGTGATATTAAACAATACATGAAATTTATTGACTTATGAGACTAAAGTCTAGAGTAAGGATAACTTTAAGTAGGGCTTGATCCAGAGAGTCGAGGTGTTTTCATGGTTTTGCCTTTATGTATCTACCTTTCTTTTACATTGGGGTTCCCTGGTGGCTCAGCTGGTAAAGAATCCGCCTGCAATGCAGAAGACCTGGGTTCGATCCCTGGGTTGGGAAGATCCCCTGGAGAAGGGAACAGGTACCCACTCCAGTATTCTGGCCTGGAGAATTCCATGGACTGTATAGTCCATGGGGTTGCAAGGAGTTGGGACACAACTGAGCGACTTTCACTTTCACTTTCATCCTTTCTTCTACGTTAATTTTATACCTCGACCAGCTTCCCTATGGTAGCAAGAATGGCTACAGAAAATCCAGACTTCACATATTCCCTCTTCATAGTACCTCCTCCTCAATTCCAGAGGGAGAAAGAACAATTTTATATCAGTCAGGATTCTTCTTTGCAAGTAGTGAAAACAGGGTCTCCTTTACTTAAGCAAGAGCTTCCCTGGTGGCTGAGATGGTAAAGAATCTGCCTGGAATGCAGGATACTCGGGTTCAATCCCTGGGTCGAGAAGATCCCCTGGAGAAGGAAATGGCAACCCACTCTTGTATTCTTGCCTGGAGAATTCCATGGTCAGAGGAGCCTTGTGGGCTGCAGTCTATGGGGTCACAAAGTGTCCGACAGGACTGACCGACTTTCACTTACTTAAGCACAAAAGGTATTTATTATAAAAAGACCAGGTGACTTCCAGAATCAAGGAGAAGGAGAATTGGTCCCATAAAACAGGGAGAAACTAAGGGAGGCCAGGCACTGGGAATCATAACCAAGGTCAGCACGGGAAAAGTCTGGTTAAGGCGCTGTCGGCTCTGGGCACTAGCCACCACCCCCAGACGCTGCTGTTGCTGAGGACTGCTGCTACTGTCATTGGACACTGCTGGCCCTGCCATGCCTGAATTATCAATTGTGTCATCTTTGTGTCACTTGATATTCCAGACCCTGGCTGGAGCATCCGACTGGTCAAGGCTGAGTCACACACCAGCACCTTAGCCACCCCGGGGATAGGAGAGGCAATATTCATTATCTCTAGGCACTGTAGTGAAAATGAAGTTCTGTCTCTCATAGACTCACATAAAGGAGCATTTCTCTCAAATAAGGAGTTTTGGATGTTGAGCAGACACAAAATGCCAAACATCTATTTTTTGGTCTTGGTCCCAATGCATCTATATGCTGTTCCTAAGAGATTCACCTAAAATTTAAAGGCATGGAAAGATTGGAAGTAAAAGGTGTACGAGGTAAATACTCACCAAAACAAAATTGAGATGCTGTATTAATATCAGACAAAATAGACCTTAAGACCAGAAGACTTATTAGGGATACAGAGGACTAACAGATTATAATGAAGTGTGAAACTCAGTAGGAAGATGTAACAGTTCTAAATTGCATGTACCTAATAAAATAGTCTCAGGATAAATAAACAATAGGAGTACAGGGAGAAATTGATAAAAATTGCCATTATAGTGGATAATCAAAATATTCTCAATCATTGATAGGTCAGCTAGACAGAAATTGGTGAAATACAGAATATTTGCTTGATATGGTGAACAAGCTTGATTCATAGAACATGCGTCCAACACTTAGCAAATTCGTACTTTTCCATGTATTTTTCAATCTCATTTGAGTTGGGTTTGAGGTTTAATTTTTGGCCATGTGAAACTAAAAACATCCTAATTCCATTTATTAAATCCCTTTCTGCTGAAAATAGCTAGAATGGTTTCTGGTCTCTGCAAATAAGCCTTGATGTATATAGATAGCAAGCTGAGTTTATCCCAGAAGTAGAAGCATGCTATGTATATAAGCCATATGAATACCACAGTTGATGCAGAAAAAGCACTTGATAAATTTCAATACTAAAAAAAACCCTACATTAATATTCTTAGCAAAATAGGGGTAGAAAAGAATACTTTTAAGCCAATTAAGGGTATAACAAAAAAATATAGAGCAAACATCCAGATAATGGTGAAAAGTTGAAAGATATTCCTCTTAAAATCAGGAACAAGACAAAGAGGTTCATTACCTTCAATTTATTCAACATCATTCCAGAGGTTCTAATCAGTGCAGTAAAATAAGATAAAGAGAAAAACAAGGATTTAAAAAGAAGAAACAAAAATGTTCATTATTCACTGATATTATTTCCTATAGAATAGTCTACAGAAAATATGAGAAATAAGTAGTTTAGCAAGGTGTTTGGATGAGATACACAAGTCAGTTACATATGTAAATGCCAGTAACAAACAATAAGCAAATGTAATTTTTAAAAGACCATTTAATTTTAAAAGAGTCATTGGGAACTCCTTGGTGGTCCAGTAGTTAAGACTCAGAGCTTTCTCTGCTGTGGTCCTGGTTCAATCACTGGTCAGGGGAGTAAGATCCTGCAAGCCGTGTGGCTTTAAAAAAAGGGGGCATTATTTACGTAGCATAAAAATATATAACAAACCTAGACAGCATATTAAAAATCTGAGACAACACTTTACTGACAAAGCTTCATATAGTTAAAGATATGTTTTTTCCACTAGTCATGTATGGATGTGAGAATTGGACCATAAAGAAGGCTGAGCACCAAAGAATTGATGATTTCGAACTGTGGTGTTGGAGAAGACTTTTAAGAGTCCCTTGGACTGCAAGGAAATCAAACCAGTCAATCTTAAAGGATATCAACACTGAATATTCACTGGAAGGACTGATGCTGAAGCTGAAGCTCCAATACTTTGGCCACCTGATGCGAAGAGCCAATTCACTGGAAAAGACCCTGATGTTGGGAAAGATTGAAGGCAAGAGAAGAAGGCGACAGAGGATAAGATGGTTGGATGGCATCACTGACTCAATGGACACATGAGTTTGAGCAAACTCAGGGAGATAGTGAGGGACAGGGAAGTCTGGCATGCTGCAGTTCTTGGGGCTGCAGAGTCAGACACAACATAGTGACTGAACAAAGTGAATAGAGAGATACATGATATATATGAATTCCACATGATTAAGTTGTTAATTCTCAAATTTACTTATAGAGGACATATAACTAACTCCAACAAAATTCCATCAAGGTTTTTGAGAAAACTGACAAACTGTTTTTCTTAAGTGTACATGGGAGCTCACAGGTACAAGAATTAAAAAGGCATTCTGAAGAGAAAGAATATGGTGGAGAGATTTCCCATATCAGTTATTAAGGTTTATTACAGAGCTATAGTATTTTTGACAGTGGAATATATGTGCAGGTATAGATAATAGACCATTTGAAGAGACTAGAAAGCCCAGAAACAAACTGCACATTTAGGGATACTTGACTTATAGTGGAATGAGCACTGTCAATGGAAAAAGAATGGCCTGTTTAATAATGGATACTGGAAAACAAGATATCCATTAAAAAAAACCACATCTATAGTTAAATGTGAAGTGAAGTGAACTCGCTCAGTCGTGTCGGGCTCTTTGTGACCCCGTGGACTGTAGCCCGCCAGGCTCCTCTGTCCATGGGATTCTCCAGGCAAGAATACTGGAGTGGGTTGCCATTTCTTTCTCCAGGGGATCTTCCCAACCCAGGGATCAAACCCGGGTCTCCTGCATGGCAGGCAGATGCTTTATCCTCGGAGCCAGATGTCAAGAGCAAACTTTAAAACCTTTAGGACTTCCCTGGTGGTACAGTGGATAAGAATCCGTCAGCCAGTGCAGGGGGCATGAGTTCAATCCCTGGTTTGGGAAGGTTCTACATGTGGTGGAGCGACTACGCTCACGGGCCACAGCTACTGAAGCCTGTGTGCCTAGAGCCTGTGCTCTGCAACAAGAGAAACCACTGCAGTGAGAAGCCCACATACTGCAACCGGACCGTAATCCCTGCTTGCTCCAACTAGAGGAAGTCCAAGCACAGCAACAGAGATTCAGTGCAGCTAAAAGTAAGATGAATTCTTAAAAACAACAACAACAAAAAAACTGTAGAAGAAAATATAGAATGTTTTTATGACCTCAGGTTAGGAAAAGATCTCTTAAACAAGACACAAATGGTACAACATATATTTTAAAAGATGCATGAGTTTAACTTTAGAATTAAGAACTCCTGATCAGTTCAGACACCATAAAGTAAGTAAAAATACAAACCACACCACAAACTTGGAGAAATATATTTCTAAAAAAGGGTTAGTATCCAAGTTAGCAAACTGAATCCTCCAACTGAATAAATAAAGGACAAATAACTCAAGAGGAAAATTAGCAAAAGACATGAACTGGCATTAAAAAAAAGAAACATGAAAGGTAAA
Organism: Bubalus kerabau; assembly: GCF_029407905.1. Classification (NCBI taxonomy): domain Eukaryota; kingdom Metazoa; phylum Chordata; class Mammalia; order Artiodactyla; family Bovidae; genus Bubalus; species Bubalus kerabau. The sequence goes on from NC_073629.1 coordinate 20,656,224, forward strand.
AAGTACATGAAAAAGTGTTCAATTTCACTAGTAATCATTGACATTATTTTTTTATTCACTAGATTGGTAGACATTAAGAAGTCTGATAATACAAAATGTTGGCAAGGATGTAACTCATTCAAAGTTCTTATACACTCCCCATCAGTAATATCAGAGTACAGATTGATAAAAATTCCCTGTAGAAAATGATTTAGCATTATCTAGTAAAGGCAATGGCACCCCACTCCAGTACTCTTGCCTGGAGAATCCCATGGACAGAGGAGCCTGGTAGGCTGCAGTCCATGGGGTCGCTGAGTCAGACATGACTGAGTGACTTCACTTTCACTTTTCACTTTCGTGCACTGGAGGAGGAAATGGCAACCCACTCCAGTGTTCTTGCCTGGAGAATCCCAGGGATGGGGGAGCCTGGTGGGCTGCCGTCTATGGGGTCGCACAGAGTCGGACACGACTGAAGTGACTTAGCACCAGCAGCAGTAAAGTTAAATGTACATATTCACTACAACCCAACTCCCAAGTCCACTCCTGTGTATAAATCAGGAAAATTAAAAGAAGATTGCTCCTGCAGTATTGTATACAAAAGCAAAAGTTGAACAGCTCAAATGACCACAGACTGGAGAATTATCACATAAATTGTGGCATAGTCACAGTAAATACTATAAAGTAGTGAAAAGAATGAGTGAACAAACTAGAGTTGCATTCAATAACATGGGTGAGTCTTAGAAACATATTAGTGAGTGATAGAATCAAATTACAGAAAACTGCATACATTATGGAGAAGGCAATGGCATCTCACTCCACTACTCTTGTCTGGAAAATCCCATGGACAGAGGAGCCTGTGGGCTGCAGTCCATGGGGTCACTAAGAGTCGGACACGAGAGCGACTTCACTTTCACTTTTCACTTTTATGCATTGGAGAAGGAAATGGCAACCCACTCCAGTGTTCTTGCCTGGAGAATCCCAGGGACGGGGGAGCCTGGTGGGCTGCCGTCTATGGGGTCGCACAGAGTTGGACACGACTGAAGTGATTTAGCAGCAGCAGCAGCAGCAGCATACGTTATTATATTATTTTTATAGATCTCAAAACAAACAAAGCGCTTTTTACAATAACAATACACTATTTAGGGATGCACACATATGTGATAAATTTACTTCTGAAAAAGCAAAGGAGGGAATTCCCTGGCAGTCCAGTGGTTAAGACTAGGTGCTTTCACTGTCTCCGACTGGGCATGTGGCCAAAAAAAGAAAAGGAAAAAGCCAAGGAGTGAGTGATAAAGATTCATGGTAATGATTACTTCTGGAAGGGAGGCAGGCAGATGATCTAAAGGAAAGAACACTCAGGTAAATGCATTGAGATGGTTCAGTTATTATTTGTATTTCATAACTAAGATATATTACGTGTCTTCTTTTCAATGTATCAAGTATTATACACATTTTTGAGAAGTGGTGGGTTAAAGTATTTGGTTTGACTATCTTGCACTGCAAATATGCTATCAGAAATCAAAAAGTTCTGGACTTTCCTAGTGGTGCAGTGGTTAAGAATCAGCCTGCCACTGCAGGGGACATGGGTTTGATCTCTGGTCTGGAAGATTCCACATGCTGTGGAGCAACTAAGACCATGAGCCACAACTACTGAGCCCCCGTGCTGCAGCTACTGAAACCCAGCACCTGGAGCCTGAGCTCCACAAGAGAAGCCACCGCGACGAGAAGCCTGTGCGCTGCAATGAAGACTAGCCCCTGCTCACCGCGACGAGACACACTTCACGTGCAGCAACAGAGACCCAGCGCAGACAAAAATAAATAAATTAAAAAAAAAAAAAAAAAGAAACAAAAAGTTCTTTGGGATCCAGTACTCATTGGCTCCAGAGATCACTGTGTGTTTGTGAGGGTGTCCTCTGAAGAGTCAGAAAGGGAACAGTTTAGAGAGAGCTCATTAGAAATTGTTAATGGTCCGTACAGTTCTTGGTTTTGGAAGGGCAAAGGGTGTTCCTTTCTAGATAAGTCAACCCCCAGTGAGAACAATTTAATGGCGATCGTGAACTATAACGTGGTAGTGGAGAACATGGGTTCTGCAGTCAGTCATCTGGATTTGGATCCTGGCTCTAACAAAGTTTGGTGATCCTAAGCAAGTTACTTACATTTTCAGAACCTTGGTTTCTTCATCTATAAAATGGGGATAATAATACAATAACCCTATGATGTAGATGCTAAGATTAAATAAATATGTAGAAGATAGCACAGTGCCTGACACATAACAACTGCTATGTAAGTGTTCACTCTTATTACCCTCCCTGGATTTACTATGTTCCTCATTTCTTGCACCCTTTCTCTTGCTATGGAGTATCTGGAAGTCATTGCTGTTTTAATTTTTCACTTAAGTGGAGTTATAGAGCAAGTTTCCCCCATATTACAGTTGCACAGTATTGCTAGTGTGTAACATCAACAGAAGGAGGAGGCTGAGAAGGTCCACACTTCAAAGCACTGGCAGCTAACTACTCAGGGTCATATACAGTTCATTTGGTGCTAAGAATGTAATAGATTTTCAGTGTATTATATGACTTGAAGAAAGGATTCCAATTTAAGCTTAGGCTGTGTGTTTCACAGAAATTAAGTGTCAAAACAAGTCGTTATGGTGATTGGAAATATGTCCTCCAGCCCCCTGGTTTATTTTTAACTTGAGACTTTCCTGGTGAAAAATTCATTCTAAGGGAAGAGCTAGTCTAGGTTCTGAGTTTAGCTAGAGTCAGAGAAGAGGTAAGATTCTGACCATACAATCTCTAAGAGACAGTGTTTTTTGACACTGAGTTCACTCACATGTCAGTCCAAGGATACGGGAGAGTCAAGAACTTCTTTATCATTGCTCTTGTTACTTTATTTTATTTACAGACTTGGGTGCTTTGGGAACTAGAGATTACAAACAGGTCCCTCCCTATTATTATACAAACTCTATTAGCTTTCAATTTAACTTCAACGCATCATTTACTATTTAGCAAATAAAGCACACAAACTAGGACCCGTGGGCATAAAAAGATATAAAAAGGCCTGATTTCTGTCTTTAGAAAACTTACAGTCTGATGGGAGATAAGACATATCCATACAAGTGTGACACAGGTACGAAAGGATAAACACCAGAACAAAAAGTAGCAGGTCTCTCTGAAATTGTCTGCCCGACACTTCCCCTCCTGTCCACTCATATGGCTGTTAGGGGAGCTACCGTGTTCTGACATGGCCCCACTGTGCTGGCTGCCTCAGTTCAGTGGTCGGGGGTAAGCATCCTGGCTGGGCCAAAGCTCTTCTCTTGAATTTTTGTAACTGGAATGGGAAATGTGTCTTGGCATTTACCAGCTATTTAATATGTACTTGCTGATAATTGAGTTGTAGTGAGAAAACCAATTTCAATGTATTTTTAGTACCTTGCCAGTGTCTTGATCCACTTGTATATACCTCAGATGTCATTTTCTAGATATATTTCTTTAATGCCTCATTATATGTGGAGGCATATACCTTCTCTTTTTTCATCAAAAAGGCCATATTCTCTCAAAAAATCCATATTATTTTACTCTGGTACCTAAATATCTCAGTAGACCCCTTACAGTCTGGATAGTTTATTAATTTTCCACCTTCTCCTCTCAATTGCATTTCAAGAGACTTGTGTCTTTCCTATCATTTGTTCTCCTTATCACAGATTCCTAGCTATGATTTTATATACTGTATAAACCATCTCCATTTTATAAAGTTAAAGAGAAATATATACAAAAATATATACTTCCTGAATGTAAAGAAATCATTCCAAAGTGATCTGCTGATAAAAGAACCCAAAGGGAAGAGTCAGGAAAATTTCAGTGAAGAGACAAATACCTGAATTGAATTGAGGCCTGAGAATGAGTAGCTCCTGGTGGCTCAGACAGTAAAGAATCTGACTGTAACGAAGGAAACGCAGGTTTAATTCGTGGGTCAGGAAGATCCCCTGAAATGGGTAGTGGCAACCTGCACCAGTATTCTTGCCTGGGAAATCCCATGGACAGAGGAGCCTGATGGACTATAGTCCATAGGATCATGGGGTCACAGAGAATCGGACAAAGCTGAGCTACTCACACTTTTCAAGCTGATAAAGGTGGGGAAGGGGAGAAGTAGGAAAGGAGAAGAGAGGACAGCATAGTATGTTTGAGAAACAATAAATGTTCAGTAAGTGCTTGAGATATATTCTCCCACTGAATAAGCAGCCTAGGCAAGTTCTCCTGGGCCCTTGTATGGCACATTAAAGACTCTGGATTCAGCTTTGCAATCAGTGGGGAGTCATCAAAAAGCTTTTAAGCATGGAAATTACACCATTTGATGGTTGTCGTAGAAATATTAGACTGGCAGGAAGATGGAGGGTGCATGAGAGCGATTAACCTAAAGTCTTTCATTAATATGAACTTCTAGAGGGCAAAAATCTGAAAATTTTGTTTTTTTGTGTGTGATTTCTCACAGCATTGATTAGCATAGTGCCCACACCCAGGTGGCGCTAATGGTCAAGAATCCGTCTGCCAATGCAGGAGACATAAGAAACATGGGTTTGATCCCTGGATTGGGAAGACCCCTGGAGAAGGGAATGGCAACCCACTCCAGTATTCTTGCCTGGGAAATTCCAGGCAAGAATGGACAGAAAAGCCTGGCAGGCTACAGTCCATGGGGTTGCAAAGAGTCGGACATGACTGAAGTGACTTGGCACGCACACACCACACCTACAAGAAAATATTTGTTAACATGGAGACTCCAGTGTCAGAAGGAACACGCTGCTTCTCTTGGGTGAAGAGAATGGATAGGATGACACTCGTCTGGTTAACAAACTCACCTAGGGTAAGATTAGTCATAGAAATCTTTCTACAAGTGATGACCAGGCTCAATTTGGAGTAAGGAAGGTACACTCCCAATGAAGGAACCGTGATAGAGACAAGGAAACATGGGAACTTTTGTGGAACTACTGTTTATTTCAGTATGGTGGAGATCACGATACATAAAAGCGAAAGGTAAAAAGTTGTAGAATCTCACAGTTGGAAGGAACCTTTAAAAGTAACTTTGTTGCTTTAGCCTTCTAGTCCTTCTTGCAAAGCCCCTGGGAGTAGGGTGAATTTAAAAGGTACTGGTGTGGCATGCTCAGGAAGCAGAAACATGGGACTGAAGTTCAAGGGTAAAGAAGAGCAAGATCTTTTGAGTTAAGAGTCACCCAAGGATAGGACAGTTGAAATCATTGGAGTAGATGAGATGGTCGAAGGAGAATTAGAAACAAGAGAATGTTAGCCTTTATGGTGGAGGAAAGAGGTCAAGGAACCACAGATGGAATAGTTACAAGTAGAACTTGTAATAGTTACAAGAGATGAGAGAATTCCAGGCAGAGGACAGTTTGCAAACAACCTTGTATGCTTCAGAGAGATGGAGAATCTTCCATATTTGGAAATTGGAAAACATTATCTTGGATTTTCCTTCTGCACTAATTAAATCTGAATTCCTGAACTTTGAATCGAAGGTCTCTTCAAACTTCACTCATAGCTGCCATATTCCAATAAGTGAATTTTGTTTCTATTAGGCTTATATCTTTCCTCTCTCTCCCTTACAAAGTAAAATAGGGACTTCCCTGGTGGTCCAGTGGTTGAGAATCTGTCTGCCAACACACGGGACACAGGTTCAATACCTGGTCTGGAAAGATTACACGTCGAGGGTGACTAAGCTTGCCACCACAACTACTGAAGCTCCCATGCCCTAGAGCCTGAGCTCGGCAAAAGAGAAGCCCTCCCAGTGAGAAGCTGGCATACCGCAACTAGAGAAAGCCCACGAGCAGCAGTGAAGACCCAGTGAAGACAAAAAAAAAAAAAAAAAAAGTTAAACACATTCTTGCTGAAAAAAGAAATAGGATGATAATGTTTTGATTCTTGGCTCTTATTTTCAGATGTAAGGATCTGATCCAGGTTTTATAGGGCCTGAAGCTTATACAAATTGGAGATCTGTCGTTAAGAAAAGAATGTGGTTGTTTAGCCACTGGGGCCGCCGCCTGTGTTAAGTCGCTTCAGTCGTGTTCAATTCTTTGCGACCCTGGACTGTAGCCTACCAGGCTCCTCTGTCTATGGGATTCTCCAGGCAAGAATACTGCAGTGGGTAGCCATTCTCTTCTCCAGGGGATCTTCCCAACACATGAAACCCGCGTCTCTTATATCTCTTGCACTGGCAGGTGGATTCTTTACCACTAGCGCCACCTGGGAAGCCCTGTTTAGTCACTACAAGATTTTTAATACAAAATTAGGTTTAAAGTTTTTAGAATGGAAAAAAAAAATCACAGGAAATTATTGGAGACATATATTGGAAAATTAGTTTCCATAGGGCTTCCCAGGTGACAGTAATGGTAAAGGACCCGCCTGCCAATGCAGGAGACATAACAGATGCAGGCTCCATTCCTGGGTCCGGAAGATCCCCTGGAGGAGGGCATGTCAACACACTCCAGTATTCTGGCCTGGAGAATCTCCATGGACAGAGGTACCTGATGGGGTACAGTCCATAGGGTCGCACAGAGTTGGACGCGACTCAAGCAACTTAGCACCGCATACATTCTTCTGAAATCTCTTGGATAAGATAGCTTTTCTTGACAAATATAAATGGCAGATAAAATTCAAAATCTGTTTTCCAGAGAGAAGACCTGCCCTAGAATCTTTTACAGTGGCTCTTAAGGTTCCTGTTTTGTCTGAGTTGAATAATAGCTCTGCTCCCTAGAGTAGGGAAAAAGAGGGCATGAATTTACTGGCTTGTGTAAAATTAGGTCCTGCTAAAGTATGAAACAGAACAACAGTACTTATTTACAAATCTGTAGCAATGTCAGTTCCTCTTTCACTTAACACTTTCCAGAAAGATCAATCACCATTTCCTTCTCTTGTGTTCCCTTCTCAAGTCACTTAATTTTTCTCATCTGTAGTGCCACATGTTTCTTAAAAAAAAAAAAACCACCAAAAAAACAACAACTAAATGTAAAAAGACCCAGATTTTTTCCTGGCCGTAAGTTTAGTCTGAAAGGAAAGGTGATTGTGAAGAAATACAATAAGGAAGCTTTCTTACCATAATCTCTAAAATCAAAGACATCTTCTAGTTCATAGGACTAATAGAGGACCCCCCCAAAAAATAAGACTATCCCTAACATATCCCCTTTATGTTTCACTTTTCAAAAGAAGCACTAATGGAAAAAAAAAGCTCTTTATTTCCCCAGTGTTCCCCAAGCTTGCAGAAAAGTGTTATTAAACTCAGAAGAATTGTTGGAATTATTCCCATAAAAACTTTACCAGGAAGGGCCATATGGGTATTTATTTACCTTTTGAGAGAGTGATATCCAAGGCTGGATGTTGGCAGGGCAGTCTCCTCCTACTCAAACACATCTCTTGGCAGCCTCTCCTCTTTTCATCAACCCCTTCTTAAAGAAGGAGAGTGGTTGTGGCTCTCTCCCCTTCCCCACTCCCACACTGAACTCAGAAGCTTCATGAATAGTTCAACTAAAAGACGATCAAGTTTCAGACACTCCCATAGTGAGTGAGAAAATGATCCCACTAGGTTAAATTGGAGCCTAGATCAGTAGAAGTATATTTCCACTACTCTGCTAGGGCTGAGGCAGCCAAGGTTAATAGCTCAAGTAGTATTGGCTAAGTCAGTTCATGTGGGTGGTAGAGGCTGAGTCAGTAGCCAGCTTTTTTGGTCTGTGCAATGATTCTCTGCATTAGTACATCACCCAATAAATTGTTAGAAATGCCAATTCTTGAATCCCCGTTCCAGCCTTAATAAATCAGAAACTTTGGAGGTGTTGGCACCTTTTTTTTTTTTTTTTAATATTTATTTATTTGGTTGCTTTGGTTCTTAGTTGCAGCACGCAGGCTTAGTTGCCCCCAAGGTATGTGAGATCTTAGTTCCCAGACCAGGGACTGAACTCATATCCCTTGCATTGCAAGGCAGATTCTTAACCACTGGACCACTGGGAAAGTCCTGGCACCTATGTCTTAACCAGCTTTTCTAGGTGACTGTGATGTATGCTCAAGTTTGAGAATTACTTGCCAACAAGATTGGGCGTCCCTGGTGGCTCAGATGGTAAAGAATCTGCCTACAATGCAGGAGACCTGGGTCAGATCCCTGGGGTTGGGAAGATTCCTTGGAGAAGGGAATGGCAAACCAGTCCAGCATTCTTGCCTGGAAAACTCCATGGACAGAGGAGCCTGGTGGACTACAATGCATGGTATTGCAAAGAGTCGGACACAACTGAGCAACTTTAACTCACTCACTCACTGCCAACAAGATCAGTGAATCTCTAAAACCTCCCCTTTTCTTCAAAAATAATTTTCTTAGGATGTTTGGGTCAGAAAAGTAAAAAACTATTTCATTTAGCATTAATTACTACATTGTTGTTTTGTTGCTAAGTTGTGTCTGACTCTTTTATGACCCCATGGACTGTAGCCTGCCAGACTCCTCTGTCCATGGGGTTTTCCAGGCAAGAATGCTAGAGTAGGTTGCCATTTCCCACTTGAGGGGATCTTCCATCTCCTCCTTTGCAGGTGGATTCTTTAATTCTGAGCCACCAGGGAAGATATTGCACATGAACATATACTTCATGCAAAATTTAGCAATAGTTCCTCCAAGGTTTTATTTGGTTCTACAAAAAAATCTTGTATAGGATATGTATGTTCAATTTCTTTATTTACCATAATTTATTATTATTTACAAAATAATGATTTTATGCTTTTTCGTTTAGCAATGAATCTTGAACATCTTTCCATTTTAATACATATAAATCCATGCCATTTTTTTAAATGGCTACTGAGCACCCAAGTACCCCATTACAGAAATACCTGAAGTGGGCATTTGGGTTGTTTCTAATTTCTTATTATTACACAAACATTGCATTGGATACCCTTGTACATATTTCTCTGGGTACTTGTAGAAATGTTTTGTGGGATAAATTCCTCAAAATATTGGAAATATAAATGCTGCATTACAGGATATTAACATTTAGAATATTATTAGGTATTGCCAAATTACACACTAAAAAGGTTATAGCAATTTATGCTTCATTTCTGTTTTTTTTAACCATATCACAAAAATAGGTTACTTTCTATCTCTGAAATGCTTGTCTAGTTACTAGGCAAAAATAATAGTTTCTTAAAAATTTGCATTTTTGTAAATACTATGATAATTGAATTTCTATTATTTGTACATCTTTTGTAGATTTTCTGTAATCTATCCTTTTTCTTCTTTTGACTAGGCTATTCATCTTTTACTTATTGAAAGAATATTTGTAGAATACATGAAGAATGTTTGTAGAATATATGAATATATATACACAAATACAGGTATATTAAATATAGGTGTATTAAAATCCTTTTGACTTATAACTTTTTGTGATTTGTGCTATTCCCAGTTCCTATCCTCTGCCTCTCTCACTCCCTCACTTTTGAATCTGCTCTTTATCAACATTAGCTTTGAGAATTCAATCTCTTTTCTTTCGGGCTTCTCTTATTTCCCTGAGCAGTCTCACCCCTCCCACACACTTTTATTTATTTTAAAAATATTTATTTATTTTTGGCTGGGTCTTCATTGCTGTGTGGGCTTTTCTCCAGTTGCAGTGAGTCGGGGCTACTCTCTGGTTGCAATGCACAGGTTTCTCATTGTGGTGGCTTCTCTTGTTCTGGAGCACGGGTTCTAGGGTGACCAGGCTTCAGTAGTTATGACTCAGGGGCTTCAGAGCGCAAGCTTAGTAGCTATGGCACATGGGCTTAGTTGCTTTGAGGCATGAACAATTTTCCTGGACCAGGGACTGAACCCGTGTCCCCTGCATTGCAAGGCAGGTTCTTAATCACTGAACCACCACCCAAGCTACTAATCTGTCAGTCATTTCTCCAATTCTGGGTAAATTGCTCTGTTCATTTTCTTTCCTCAGGCTTCTGAGTATTGGCAGAGAAAGTAATAACAATTCTACATAGTTTCATGAGAATTTATGACTTCCCACTTTGGGACCTCAGGGCATTTCACAATCCTTTTATCATACTTTCTTTATTCATACACTTCTGAACCAATTACCTATAGCTGTACAGCTACAACCAACGCCATTTCTACTTCTTATTCTCAGTGGAAATTTCCACTGTTATTTCTCGTTGAGAATCAAAGTCATGGCATATTACTTGTCAATTTCTCTTTCTTCAGTTCAAAATGTCTATACATTTTCAGTAAAAATTGCCTTGATTTTTCTGAGAATAAACACTTCCACACAAAGCCCTAACCTATCTCTTTGTCCTGGTTAGGACCAGTCTTAATTTTCCTGAGCATATATTTTATTGCATTTTTAATTTGCCCCCTTCTATAAGCTCAGTCTATAAACATATTTTTCTATTTCTGATTTTCATGCTCATCCCAACTAATGTTTGATTACTTTCTCTTAATTGTCATATTTCTTGAGAAAGTGGTATGTGCTAACTACCTGCCTGTATTTACTCATTTTCTGAGAAGGCAATGGCAACCCACTCCAGTACTCTTGCCTGGAAAAATCCCATGGACGGAGGAGCCTGGTAGGCTGCAGTCCATGGGGTTGCAGAGTCGGACACAACTGGACAACTTCACTTTCACTTTTCCTTTCATGCATTGGAGAAGGAAATGGCAACCCACTCCAGTGTTCTTGCCTGGAGAATCCCAGGGACGGGAGAGCCTGGTGGGCTGCTGTCTATGGGGTCGCACAGAGCTGGACATGACTGAAGCCACTTAGCAGCAGCAGCAGCAGCAGCATTCACTTCTCATTCACTTGAACTATGATTTTCTTTCCTTCTACTTTCCTTAGATTTGTTTATTCTTTTCTCTGAACATACAATCTTTTGCCCAAACTTTTATCTTGAAACTCCTTTGGCTTCCATTGCCTTGCTCTTTCCATGTTGCATCTTCCTTCTTCCATAATCTGAAACAGGCATTAAAAAACTTTGATTTACAATATTGTGTTAGTTTCTGGTACACAACAAAGTGATTCTGTTACACACACATATATATGTATTCTTTTCCAATATGGTTTATTACAAAATATTGAATACATCAATAGATCCCTGTGCTATACAGGGACTATAGTGGGACCTTGTTGCTTATTTTATATATAGTACTTTATATCTGTTATTCTCAAACTTCTAATTTATCCCTCCTCCCTTTCCCTTTGGTAACCGTAAGTTTGTATTCTATGCCTCTGTTTTGTAAATAAGTTCATTAGTATCATATTTTAGATTCCACGTCTATGTGTTATCATATGATATTTGTCTTTATCCTTCTAAATTACTTCACTTAGTATGATAAACTCTAGGTCCAAAAGGCATTGTTTTATCCTTTTTTAATGACTGGTTAGTATTCAATTGTAGATATATACTACATGTTCTCTATCCATTCATCTATTGATGGACTTTACTTGCTTCTATGCTTTGGCTATTGTAAATAGTGCAGCTATGAACATTGGGATGCATGTATCTTTTCAAATGATACATTTTGTCTGGATATATACCCAGGAGTGGGGTTGCTGGGTCATATGGCAACTCTATTCTTAGTTTTTTAAAGAACCTCGATACCATTTTCTGGGGCTTCCCTGGTGATTCAGAGGGTAAAGTGTCTGTCCACAATGAGGGAGATCTGGGTTTGATCTCTGAGTCTGGAAGATCCCCTGGAGAAGGAAATGGCAACCCACTCCAGTACTCTTTCCTGGAAAATCCCATGGACAGAGAAGTCTGGTGGGCTACAGTCCATGGGGTCACAAAGAGTTGGATACAACTGAGCGACTTCACTTTTATACCATTTTCCATAGTGACTGTACCAATTTACATTCCCACCAACAGTGTAGGAGGGTTTCCTTTTTTCCACACCCTCTCTAGCATTTATTATTTATAGACTTTTTAATTAGATGACCATTCTGGCCAGTTTGAGGTGGTACCTCATTGTAGTTTTGATTTGCATTTCTTTAATAATTAGTAAAGTTGAGCATCTCTTCATGTGAGTATTGGCCATCTCCATCTTCTTTGGAGAAATGTGTATTTAGGTCTTCTGCCCATTTTGGATCTTTTTTTAATGATTATTGAGTTGTATTAGCTGTTTGTGTATTTTAGGAATTAAGCTCTCATTGGTTGTGCTGTTTACAAAAATTTTCTTCTAATCTGTGGGTTGTCACTTCATTTTGCTTTTGATTTCCTTTGCTGTACAAAAGCCTATAAGTTTGATTAGGTCCTATTTATTTATTTTTGTTTCTATTGCCTTGGGAGACTGACCTAAGAAAACATTGTTATGATTTACATGAGAGAATGTTGTGCCTATGTTCTCTTCTAGAAGTTTTATGCTGTCATGTCTTACATTTGTCTTTAAGCCATCTTAGGTTTATTTTTGTGTAGGATGTGAAGGAATGTTCTAACTTCATTGATTTACATGTGATTGAAACAGGTATATCTTTTTTGGTGGTGTTGTTTGTTATTTTTTAATTTTAATTGGAGACTAATTACTTTACAATATTGTAGTGTTTTTTGCCATACATTGGCATGAATCAGCCATGGGTATACATCTTGAACTGCCATCCCACCTCCCTTCCCAGCCCATCCCTCAGGGTCATCCCAGTGCACCATCCCTGAGCACCCTGTCTCATGCATTAAACCTTGACTGGCGATCTGTTTCACATCTGATTATATACATGTTTCAATGCTATTCTCTCAAATCATCCCACCCTCGCCTTGTCCCACAGAGTCCAAAAGACTGTTCTTTACATCTGTGTCTCTTTTGCTGTCTCACATAGAGGGTCATCGTTACCATCTTTCTATATGCCATATATATGCATTAGTATACTGTTTTATTTTCTGATGTTCTATGACTCCACGGCTTCCCTGGTGGCTCAGGGGTAAAGAATCCACCTGCCAATGCAGGAGATGCAGGAGACCCAGGTTGACCCCTGGGTCGAGAAGATCTCCTGGAGAAGGAAATGGCAATCCACTCCAGTATTCTTGCCTGGGAAATCCCATGGACAGAGGAGCCTGATGAGCTATAGTCTATGAGATCACAAGAGTTGGACACAACTTAGCAACTAACCACCACCACCTATGATTCCACATGTTTAATAAGCGTTATAATCTGCTTTTCACACCAACCAATCCTACTGAACTTCAACTGGACAAATCTGAAATTGCAGTTGGCATCTGTCATTGTCATCAATATCATTCAAAAGCCTTCTTTGACATCACAGCCTTCTTTCATTCCAGAACAATTACACGGTAGGCCTTGTTGATTATTCTCTCATAACAGTGTTCATGGCAATTATTTTCTTTTGTTTCATTGACCTATGTCAGTTCAGTCACTCAGTTGTATCTATTTGCGACCCCATGGACTGCAGCATGCTAGGCTTTCCTGTCCATCACCAACTGCCAGAGCTTGCTCAAACTCATGTACATCCAGTCAGTGATGCCATCCAACCATATCATCCTCTGTCATTCCCTCCTCCTCCTGCCTTCAATCTTTCCCAGCATCAGGGTCTTTTCCAATGAGTCAATGCTTCACATCAGGTGGCCAAAGTATTGGAGTTTCAGCATTAGCATCAGTCCTGCCAATGAATATTAGCACTGATTTCCTTTAGGATGGACTGGTTTGATCTCCCAGCAGTTCAAGGGACTCTCAAGAGTCTTCTCCAACACCACAGTTCAAAAGCATCAATTCTTTGGCACTCAGCTTTTTTTAAAGTCCAACTCTCACATCTATACATGATTACCAGAAAAACCATAGCTTTGACTAGACGGATCTTTGTCAGCAAAGGAATGTCTCTGCTTTTTAATATGCTGTCTAGGTTGGTCATAACTTTTCTTCCAAGGAGCAAGTGTCTTAATTTCATGGCTGCAGTCACCATCTGCAGTGCTTTTGGAGCCCAAAAAAATAAAGTCTGACACTGTTTCCACTGTTTCCCCATCTATTTCCCATGAAGTGATGGGACCAGATGCCATGATCTTCGTTTTCTGAATGTTGAGCTTTAAGCCAACTTTTTCACTCTCCCCTTTCACTTTCATCAAGAGTCTCTTTAGTTCTTCTTCACTTTCTGCCATAAGGTGGTGTCATCTGCATATCTGAGGTTATTGATATTTCTCCCGGCAATCTTGATTCCCGCTTGTGCTTCTTCCAGTCCAGTGTTTCTCATGATGTACTCTGCATATAAGTTAAATAAGTAGGGTGACAATATACAGCCTCGACGTACTCCTTTTCCTATTTGAAATCAGTCTGTTGTTCCATGTCCAGTTCTAACTGTTGCTTCCTGAACTGCATACAGGTTTCTCAAGACACAGGTCAGGTGGTCTGGTATTCCCATCTCTTTCAGAATTTTCCAGTTTATTGTGATCCACACAGTCAAGGCTTTGGCATAGTCAATAAAGCAGAAATAGATGTTTTCCTGGAACTCTCTTGCTTTTTCCATGATCCAGCAGATGTTGGCAATTTGATCTCTGGTTCCTCTGCCTTTTCTAAAACCAGCTTGAACATCTGGAAGTTCATGGTTCACGTATTGCTGAGGCCTGGCTTGGAGAATTTTGAGCATTACTTTACTAGCATGTGAGATGAGTGCAATTGTGCAGTAGTTTGAGCATTCCTTGGCATTGCCTTTCTTTGGGATTGGAATGAAAACGGACCTTTTCCAGTCCTGTGGCCACTGCTGAGTTTTCCAAATTTGCTGGCATCTTGAGTGGAGCACTTTTACAGCATCATCTTTCAGGATTTGAAATAGCTCAACTGGAATTCCATCACCCCCACTAGCTTTGTTCATAGTGATGCTTTCTAAGGCCCACTTGACTTCACATTCCAGGATGTCTGGCTCTAGGTCAGTGATCCCACCATGGTGATTATCTGGGTCGTGAAGATCTTTTCTGGACAGTTCTTCTGTGTATTCTTGCCACCTCTTCTTAATATCTTTTGCTTCTGTTAGGTCCATAGCATTTCTGTCCTTTATCGAGCCCATCTTTGCATGAAATGTTCCCTTGGTATCTCTAATTTTCTTGAAGAGATCTCTAGTCTTTCCCATTCTGTTGTTTTCCTCTATTTCTTTGCATTGATCGCTGAGGAAGGCTTTCTTTTCTCTCCTTGCTATTCTTTGGAACTCTGCATTCAGATGCTTATATCTTTCCTTTTCTCTTTTGCTTTTTGCTTCTCTTCTTTTCACAGCTATTTGTAAGGCCTCTTCAGACAGCCATTTTGCTTCTTTGTATTTCTTTTCCATGGGGATGGTCTTGATCCCTGTCTCCTGTACAATGTCACGAACCTCATTCCATAGCTCATCAGGCACTCTGTCTATCAGATCTAGGCCCTTAAATCTATTTCTCACTTCCACTGTATAATCATAAGGGATTTGATTTAGGTCATACCTGAATGGTCTAGTGGTTTTCCCTACTTTCTTCAATTTAAGTCTGAATTTGGCAATAAAAAGTTCATGATCTGAGCCACAGTCAGCTCCTGGTCTTGTTTTTGCTGACTGTATAGAGCTTCTCCATCTTTGGCTGCAAAGAATATAATCAGTCTGATTTTGGTGTTGACCATCTGGTGATGTCCATGTGTAGAGTCTTCTCTTGTGTTGTTGGAAGAGGGTGTTTGCTATGACCAGTGCATTTTCTTTGCAAAACTCTATTAGTCTTTGCCCTGCTTCATTCCGTACTCTAAGGCCAAATTTGCCTGTTACTCCAGGTGTTTCTTGACTTCCTACTTTTGCATTCCAGTCCCCTATAATGAAAAGGACATCTTTTTTGGGTGTTAGTTCTAAAAGGTCTTGTAGGTCTTCATAGAACCTTTCAACTTCAGCTTCTTCAGTGTTACTGGTTGGGGCATAGACTTGGATTACTGTGATAATTTTATCACCATTTTAAGTAATTTAAAAAACTTGCTTACCCTGAACTTAACCCAGAATTTGTGATAGTTAAAAAATTAATAGTAGTAGTGGTAATTGTTTCATATTGGAAAGCAGAAAACACATGTAAAAGGTCAGGTTTCACAATCAACTTAATTTTTATTTCTACTAAAATTAGAAAATCTAAATGCACAATGAGCTTATCAGATATGGCAATGAGTGTTTGGTGACTACCAGATAATTCTGAACACTTGAATCTAAGATAGAGCTAGCACCATGTTTGTTTAGTTTAGTAACTAAGTTATGTCTGACTCTTTTGTGATTCCATGGGCTATAGCCCACCAGGCTCCTCTATCTGTGGAATTTCCCACACAAGTATATTGCGGTGGGTTGCCATTTCCTTCTCCAGGGGATGGATGTTTCCAACCCGGAGACTGAAACCACATCTCTTTTGTTGCAGGCAGATTCTCTATCACTGAGCCACCAGGGAAGCCATCTAGCATCATGCTGCTGCTGCTAAGTCACATCAGTCGTGTCCGACTCTGTGTGACCCCATAGATGGCAGCCCACCAGGCTCCCCCGTCCCTGGGATTCTCCAGGCAAGGACACTGGAGTGGGTTGCCATTTCCTTCTCCAATGCATGAAAGGGAAAAGTGAAAGTGAAGTCGCTCAGTTGTGTCTGACCCTCAGTGACCCCATGGACTGCAGCCCACCAAGCTCCTCCATCCATGGGATTTTCCAGGCAAGAGTACTAGAGTGGGGTGCCAGCATCATGGGGCGCTTCTAATTAAAGACAGCTTTTAGTAGGGTTAGATCCTAAGTGGTAGAGTAAATGGCAACCTCAAAGGTTGAAGATTTCAACTTGGGAGAGAATAGGAGTTGTATTCAATTTACATGGGTTGCATTCAGCTCTTAAAAGCATTTTTTTCCATTCAGTTGCAGCAGTTGGATGTGGTTTGAAATATTTTGAATAATGTGTCATCCATTTTTTTTTCTGATGAAGAAAGAAAATTATCATGTATTGTTGGGAAATAATAAACTCTTGGTAGTAAAGGCATTTGCATATAAGTTTTATTTTCTTCCAAAAATCCTGATACTTGTTCTTAACATTAAAAATCATGGCATTTAGAATTTGAAGTAATAATTGAAGATTAATAAAAATAATGAAAATGTTGCTCAGATAAGCCTACTTAGAAAAATTAAAATAGTTTTTGTTAGTATTATCTGTATAGGAAAGAAGGGGTTTTTACTCCAGCCCTTCTTTATTTTATTTACTTATTTATACATTTATGGCTGTGCTGGGTCTTTGTTGCAGTGCAGGCTTTCTCTAGTTTCAGCAAGTAGGGGCTACTCTCTAGTTGTGGTACTTGAGTTTCTCATTGCGGTGGCTTCTCCCGGGCTCTAGAGTGCAGGCTCAGTAGTTGTGGCACATGGGCTTAGTTACACATGGACTTAGTTGATGTAGAGTCTTCCTGGACCAGGGGTTGAACCTGTGTCCCCTGCATTGGCAGGTGGATTCTTAACTAATGGACCACCGCCAGAAGTCCTCCAGTCCTTACTTAGAAACTATGAGAGCACCTTCCCCATTCCTGGCCTCCACACAATAAAAGCAGTCTTCTAACATTTGCTTGTTTCTTCTCAAAGATTATCCTTACTGGCTTGCTGTCAATATCACGGTAATCCAAGCCTATGCCCCAACCAGTAACACTGAAGAAGCTGAAGCTGAACGGTTCTATGAAGACCTACAAGACCTTTTAGAACTAACACCCAAGAAAGATGTCCTTTTCATTATAGGGGACTGGAATGCAAAAGTAGGAAGTCAAGAAACACCTGGAGTAACAGGCAAATTTGGCCTTGGAGTACGGAATGAAGCAAGGCAAAGGCTCATACAGTTTTGCCAAGAGAACTCACTGGTCATAGCAAACACCTTTTTCCAACAACATAAGAGAAGACTCAACACATGGACATCTCCAGATGGTCAACACCGAAATCAGACTGATTATATTCTTTGCAGCCAAAGATGGAGAAGCTCTATACAGTCAGCAAAAACAAGACCAGGAGCTGACTGTGGCTCAGATCATGAACATTTTATTGCCAAATTCATACTTAAATAGAAGAAAGTAGGGAAAACCATTAGACCATTCAGGTATGACCTAAATCAAATCCCTTATGATTATACAGTGGAAGTGAGAAATAGATTTAAGGGACTAGATTAGATAGATAGAGTGCCTGATGAACTATGGATGGGGATTTGTGACATTGTACAGGAGACAGATATCAAGACCATCCCCATGGAAAAGAAATACAAAAAAGCAAAATGGCTGTTTGGGGAGGCCTTACAAATAGCTGTGAAAAGAAGAGAAGTGAAAAGCAAAAGAGAAAAGGAAAGATAAAAGCATCTGAATGCAGAGTTCCAAAGAATAGCAAGGAGAGATAAGAAAGCCTTCCTCAGCGATCAATGCAAGGAAATAGAGGAAAATAACAGAATGGGAAAGACTAGAGACCTTTTCAAGAAAATTAGAGATAACAAGGGAACATTGGAGAAGGCAATGGCACCCCACTCCAGTACTCTTGCCTGGAAAATCCCATGGATGGAGGAGCCTGGTAGGCTGCAGTCCATGGGGTTGCTAAGAGTTGGTCATGACTGAGCGACTTCACTTTCACTTTTCACTTTCATGCTTTGGAGAAGGAAATGGCAACCCACTCCAGTGTTCTTGCCTGGAGAATCCCAGGGACAGCGGAGCCTGGTGGGCTGCTGTCTATGGGGTTGCACAGAGTCAGACACGTCTGAAATGACTTAGCACTAGCAGCAGCAGTAAGGGAACATTTCATGCAAAAATGGGCTCGATAAAGGACAGAAATGGTATAGACCTAACAGAAGCAAAAGATATTAAAAAGAGGTGGCAAGAATACACAGAAGAACTGTCCAGAAAAGATCTTCACTACCCAGATAATCACGATGGTGTGATCTCTCCCCTAGAGCCAGACATCCTGGAATGTGAAGTCAAGTGGGCCTTAGAAAGCATCACTACGAACAAAGCTAGTGGGAGTGATGGAATTCCAGTTGAGCTATTTCAAATCCTGAAAGATGATGCTGTGAAAGTGCTCCACTCAAGATGCCAGCAAATTTGGAAAACTCAGCAGTGGCCACAGGACTGGAAAAGGTCCGTTTTCATTCCAATCCCAAAGAAAGGCAATGCCAAGGAATGCTCAAACTACTGCACAATTGCACTCATCTCTGCTACTGCTGCTAAGTCATTTCAGTCGTGTCCAATTCTGTGTGACCCCATAGACGGCAGCCCACCAGGCTCCCCCGTCCCTGGGATTCTCCAGGCAAGAACACTGGAGTGGGTTGCCATTTCCTTCTCCAATGCATGAAAGTGAAAGTAAAAGTGAAGTCGCTCAGTCGTGTCTGACTCTTAGCGACCCCATGACTGCAGCCTACCAGGCTCCTCGGTCCATGGGATTTTCCAGGCCAGAGTACTGGAGTTGGGTGCCATTGCCTTCTCTGTGCACTCATCTCACATGCTAGTAAAGTAATGCTCAAAATTCTCCAAGCCAGGCTTCGGCAATATGTGAACCATGAACTTCCAGATGTTCAAGTTGGTTTTAGAAAAGGCAGAGGAACCAGAGATCAAATTGCCAACATCTGCTGGATCATGGAAAAAGCAAGAGAGTTCCAGAAAAACATCTATTTCTGCTTTATTGACTATGCCAAAGCCTTTGACTGTGTGGATCACAATAAACTGTGGAAAATTCTGAAAGAGATGGGCATACCAGACCACCTGACCTGTCTCTTGAGAAATCTGTATGCAGGTCAGGAAGCAACAGTTAGAACTGGACATGGAACAACAGACTGGTTCTAAATCGGGAAAGGAGTACGTCAAGGCTGCATATTGTCACCCTGCTTATTTAACTTATATGCAGAGTACATCATGAGAAACGCTGGACTGAAAGAAGCACAAGCGGGAATCAAGATTGCTGGGAGAAATCTCAATAACCTCAGATATGCAGATGACACCACCCTTATGGCAGAAAGTGAAGAGGAACTAAAGAGACTCTTGATGAAAGTGAAAGGGGAGAGTGAAAAAGTTGGCTTAAAGCTCAACATCCAGAAAACGAAGATCATGGCATCTGGTCCCACCACTTCATGGGAAATAGATGGGGAAACAGTGGAAACAGTGTCAGACTTTATTTTTTTGGGCTCCAAAATCACTGCAGATGGTGATTGCAGCCATAAAATTAAAAGATGCTTACTCCTTGGAAGGAAAGTTATGACTAACCTAGATAGCATATTGAAAAGCAGAGACATTACTTTGCCAACAAAGGTCCGTCTAGTCAAGGCTATGGTTTTTCCAGTGGTCGTGTGTGGATGTGAGAGTTGGACTGTGAAGAAAGCTGAGTGCGGAAGAATGAGTGCTTTTGAACTGTGGTATTGGAGAAGACTCTTGAGAGTCCCTTGGACTGCAAGGAGATCCAACCAGTCCATCCAAAGGAGATCAGTCTCGGGTGTTCACTGGAAGGACTGATGCTGAAGCTGAAATTCCAATACTTTGGCCACTTCATGCAAAGAGTTGACTCATTGGAAAAGACCCCGACGCTGGGAGGGATTGGGGGCAGGAGGAGAAGGGGACGACAGAGGATGAGGTGGCTTGATGACATCACTCACTCGATGGACGTGAGTTTGGGTAGACTTCGGGAGTTTGTTGAGGTCTGGCGTGCTGCGATTCATGGGGTCTCAAAGAGTTGGACACGACTGAGCGACTGAACTGAACTGATTACTATATGTATAGTAATAAATTTTTAGTTTTCACTGGTTTGTTTTATGTTGAATGAGCATCAGGAGAAATGCCATTTGACTACCAACCGTTCTCTGAATAAAACGCAAATTGGACTGACATTTTGCTTATTGTAGAGATAATATTCTTTGTGTACCCAGAGCTACAACTCCATCAGTTTTGATCACAACCTACATTTTACAGATTTTCTCATGCCTCACAAAATTTTTTATATTTCACTTTTTCTGTAACTTGTATTTTTAATGACATACTAAATAAGAAGTTTCTTGGCATTTTCCTTTGTGTACTGCATATATGCTGTGAAATGATTCATATTGTGTATATCATTTATGCCCACTTGTAAGATTAACATCTGTTTCCAAGTCCAGGGCAGATAGTGCCCTTTCATGTTGTATATACTATGATTTTGTATGATATTTGCTTAGGGATTTTGCAAAAAGTCCATTATACTTTCTCCCTACAAAACATTTATTAACTTTGTTGCTAGTTGCACAAGTTTGTCTGAAACAAAGTGGCATTTACCATTTTTAAAAAATGAGGGATGTAACTTGATCTTTTTTAATCCTGAAAACATCTGTGTCGTTCTGGAAAACATTACTTTGCATTTATTCCAGAAAGTTACATTTCTTGGCAATGGGGTTATGTATTTGGGTCAAAATTGACTTCAAAGCTTTGTTGGCTTTCCAAGTCACTGACAAAATTTCCTAATAGTCAGGGAGTAGTGGGGAAGGGACAAATGGGTGCTAACCCAATAAAATCCAATATTTAGATATTTGTAATTGTACTTCCTAGTCACTATTTTTTTTATTTATTGCTGCTTGGATGAACCTTACCACATTTAAAGCCACATAATAATTTATATGCTATATCTGCATTGCAGTCTTGTTTAATAGCTAGTTAGCATTACTATGCAATTTTGAAGTACTTGTTGCTTTTTTTATCACTACTTCTTATGTGTCAGTGTATTTCTTTTGAGTGATTTTTCTGTTTTTGGTGAATTGGAAATAAAACACAAGAAAGTGGTAACAAAGAAAATTTTAATTTTAACAAATGTAAACACTAATATACAAATTACGTTAAGCTATCTTGGTCGAGATAAACTATACTGATAACTAAAGGAGAGAAATGGATCTATGTAATCTTTGCAGTATATACACAACCTGTAAGAATTCAAAGATGCTCAATAGCATAATGGGATTTCTGTTAAAACTAGAATTAAATTTACACTAGACAATTTGTGAAAGCTATGTGAAATTAAATGAGTCGACACTTATAAAGCATTTTGGACCGCGTCTACCTCAAAAGTGCTCAATGCTTCCTGTCATTAGAAAATAAATCTGCGCAGTCATCAATTCTCTACTAAAAACCTTTCACTGTCCCGTTGGATCAAAGGAAATTATATGCTTCACACTGCCTCCTGTTTTGGCTGTCGGTACCAGACCATAATCGCCCAGATCGTCTCACATTACCAGTTCTATGGTGGTGGTTTAGTCGCTAAGTCGTGTCCGACTCCTTGCGACCCCATTGACATTAGCCCACATCTCCTCTCTCGTGGGATTTCCCAGACAAGAATACTGGAGTGGGAGTACTGGAGTGCCATTTCCTTCTCCAGGGGATCTTCCTCAGCCAGGGATTGAACCTAGGTCTCCTGCAGAGACTCAAAACTTACTGAACTTTTATTGCCGGGGACAAAGGTCCTTAAAAGAGGAAAAAACTAGAAAAGAGTACAAATCACTAAGTGAACTTTACGCATTAGAGCACCTAAAAAATATTTACAAAATAAATCTTATGCAGAACGGCCAACCAGGCGAATCCGCCACCCAGGGAAGCTTTTTAGTAAAATTGTTTTTCATTGACGTCACACGATCATTGACCTCTAACTCAGAAGAGGCGGGATTAGGAAGACAGCTGGACTTCTTTCTCGCCCACCCTCCTCCACAGGACGGGCTGGAGGCTCAGTGGCCAGCCCGCCCTCTGACAGATTTTGGATTTCATTGGTCAGTTTTCCCGAGGAGGCTGGCTTTGAGGCTGACCCCGCCTCAGACGTGGGCTCTCCCCGCTGTAGGGGCTGGGGACGGTGGGGGTTGCTGCGGCCGCCATCTTGGGCTCCGCGGTAGCGGTGGCGGCAGTAAGGCGCCGCGTCTGGGGAGTGGCTCTTCCCTCCCCCTCCCCCCCGGTTCCGTGGCGGCGGCTCCTCCCACTGGGGGGGGGTGGTGCGGCGGCAGTGGCATCTACGGCCATGGCGGCGACTACTGCTAACCCCGGTGAGGAGACGGAGGACTGGGTTGCCTGTAAAGGAGGAGGGGCTGAAGGGGTTGGCAGCTGGGGAGACCCGGGCTGAGGGGCCGTAGTTGGGGCGGAGGGCGCTGGGGCGCGCGGGGGCGGCTATGGGGCGGTGGGGGAGGGGAGTAACCTGGGGGAGGGGCCGGACCCGGGGGAAAAGGGGGAGACCCGAGGTAGAGGGAGGGAGCAGGTGGGTGCTAGTTGGGGATTCCTTGCCCGGAGTTCTGGTGGAGCGCCAGTCCGCGAGGGGCTGGCCCGCCTGCACTCTTGTGGCGGCGTTCTGGTGTGCGTTGTGCTCTTTCAACACTCTGCCCAGTTGTAGACCTGCTTGATGCCGACTAACTGGGCAGAGTGGCTCGTTTTACTTTAAAAGTAGTTTGGGCTTATAAACGCTGGACCGCGTTGCCGTTTAGCTGGGATGTTACTTCCAAACGTTTAGATTTTAAAGTTTCAAAATCTTTGAATTTATACTGTTTCTTACAAACAGACAAACAAACAAACCTGTATTCCCCCCCGAGGGGGCTATCCTTTGAAACTTGCGTTTATTATTAAGAGGTGCCTCTCGTGTCATAAACTGCTGAAGGCTGAGGTTTGTGTACAGTGTTTGAGTTTCAGGATAAATCTTGCCAACAGCAAGCATCCGGGACCCCAGGTTGAAATCTTGTTAGGTGGGTCTAGGTAGTCCCCCTTCTTCAAGTTCAGTTCACGCTGTGTCTCAATGAACATCTCTTCTGTAGTGAGAGCTTGAACATTAAAAAAAAAAAATTAACCAGTCATGTCTCAGACTTAGAGTAGGGTGTAGTGCAACAGGTCTGGACAGATCAGGTTTTGAAATTTCTAGTCCCAGTCCTCTTTCCAGTACATTACAGTTATTTCTCCCTGGGAAGTATTTCATTTTAGGGATCCTAGTTTATTTTGCTGACCTTGGCCATTTCTTAGAAATCCTCATCTTTGATAGCTTCAGAAAAGAAGTAAGAGGTGGGGATGAATAATTTGAAAATATAGTAGTGGGAGGGCTTCACTGCTGTTCCCTTGTTAAAATTTAAATGGATTTTTTTCGTTCCTCTGAAAGGCAGCAGTATTTTGCAATATCCCGGTTTTGCTATTACAATTGAATCACTGTGAAATTTACTGTCTTTCCTACCATGTTTCTGGGAACAGAACTATTTAAAGAAGTTTAATTTGCCAGATGTCAATATCATATTTTTAAATCTTTTTAGTTTTTTCCTTTTAAAGGAAAAGGAGATAAAGTTAATGGCTAAAATTCCATTGCAGGAAGTGCTGAGTGATGGAATAAAATTGGAAAGATGCTATTATTATGGCAAACCTGACCTTGAAGTAAAATGACTTATCTGTTAACTAGGGAGTAAATAAACAAGATTTTAAACTAACACATTGCAAAATACTTACATAACCATAGTCAAGTTGCAAAGCATTTCTCTTATTAAGAGATGGCGAAGTAAACAAATTTAGTGCATATATCAGAAGCTTTTTTTCCAGCAGTGTGGGTGGGGTTGCTTTATTTTGTTTTGTTTTTTAAACAACAGTAACCAGAAGGACAGTCTCTTAACCACATTTTCATTAGCTGATCAATATCAGCTTAAATCTGTAAGTGGAAAATAGTATTTGTACAGAATGCTTGCTTATGATGGAACAGTTATTTTATTTCCCTTTGGCAGCCTGCTGCAATTTTTAGATTTCTTTTTGATGTTGGAGAATTCTCCCATAGCTTCCAAGTTATTGATTCCAAGTTCAACCGTGTTGTTTAAATTAGAAAGTGCATTTTCTTCCTTCAGTTCTCCTTTTGCCCCTTTGTATCAAAAGGAAGAGATCAATTGTGGACTTTTGGTAGCCTGTTGCATATGAGGGCCATAAATGTAGGGACACAGGGTGGAAATGTTCTGTGCTCAGTGAAAAGATAGTAAATGGCTTTCAGGTCTGAATTCCTTGTGCATGGTCAAACCTTTTTTTCTTAGGGTCATTTTAGGGACTAGAGACATCATACATGTTTCTTTGAGTTTTTCTACTTTGTCTTTTTCCTAGTTAAGTTTCCCTATGGTTCTTGTTTGTTCTTTTTTCACATATGTCTGCAAGATTTTTGGTAATAATTATTTAACTCTTCTAAGCTTCCTTTAAGGTAATCCTTAGCATTAATAACAATACTTGATCATTTTAGTTGTGTTTATAGAGTTTGACTTAGAGACTGTTGGTGGTCCTACAGAGACTTTCAGGAGACCTGGTTCCTTTGCATTTTTTGCTGTGTGTGTCTTAAAATGGTGCTGGATCAAAAGAAGAGTAAAATATGGTTTATACTGTGCTCTGAGTTATGTTGAAGTAATAGTTCTAATATGGTGGTGCCTTTTTTCTCTGTAATTGATAATTTTTCATACTCATTAATATTTCTGTTTACCATTGGGAAGCAGAAGTAAGTGGATAGGTGGTTCATGAAGTCTTAGGCTATATCTTTCTTGTCTGTGGGATACTAACAATTTTGAAAAACATTTTTAAAATCATGTGATTTGTAATGCATTGGCTAAGGCACTGGTTGGGAACAGATTAGTTATTTGATTTATACTTCAATATTCAGACCAGAGATGTGAATGAGTTTTTAGTAGTACAGGTTTTTCCTCCCTTGATTCTAATATTCTTTTTAACAGAGACCTCTTTTTGTGCTATTAGGTACCATTTATTGTGGGTGCAGAATGGGTAGAAGGCAAAGGAAGGAATACATGTTTGGGTTTTTAAGGCTGACATTTAGGAAGACTTTTTCTTTTCACATAGTTTTTAACCTCCTTAGATTATAATTTTAAAGTAAATTAGCTTAATTTTTATCTATTACCTTTATTTACTTTTTCAGATACCGGAAAATAGGAGTTTATGTAGTATAAAATTAAGATGCCAAGATACTTAAAAAAAAATTATATTCTATTGCAAAAAACTTTTTCAGAAGTGTTTAAATATATTTTACTGATTCAGCAATTGAAAAACAGTTAACATTTTTGAAAAAGAACCTCAACCCATGTAGTTTTTATTTTTAAAAATATTTTTGCTTTTTGTTCAGTACGTCTTATTTAGCTGGTTATTTTCGGTTGTACCTGGTGTTTGTTACTGCATCTGAGCTTTCTCTAGTTGCAGCAGCAGAGGCTAATCTTCGTTGCGCTGGGCTGGCTTCTCACTGCAGTGGCTTCTCTTGTTGTAGAGCGTGGGCTTTAGGCACGCAGGCTCAGTAGTTGTGGCACATGGGTGTAGTTGCTCTGTGGGATCTTCCCAGACCAGGGATTGAACCAGTCTCTCCTGCATTGCTAGGCAGACTGTTAACCACTGGACCACTAGGGAAGCCTCTCCACATATTTTTTAGACTATTCGAATTGTGGCACCAAACTGAATCTTTTCTGTTTTGTTAGAAATTAAGAAGTAGATACTGCTGCATTCTTGGAACTCTAGTTTTCTTGTTTTTGAAATAGTGGTCTCTCACTTTAGTTATTTGCATTCCAGTCCTACTTCTCTACTCATCACTAACAGATGAGAATAATTTGTTGTTTTATGGATGCTTTGTGAAAGTCTTTTGTGGTTCTCTGCTATGGATGACTTTCTTCTAAGGTATTAACAATGGGGATTTCCACAGTGCCAAGTGATGGTTGATTTTCAAAAAACTAAATTGCAACACTCAAGGAAACTAAACCCCCTTTCCCTTGATTTTACTTAGGCTGTGACGTTTGGGGCATATTTAATTTCAAAACTGGTAAAATTTGAATTCTTGATTGGGGAAACTGTCTTTGAAACCATGGTGGCCCAGCTCCTAAAGAATCCGCCTGCAATGTGGGAGACCTGGGTTCAATCCCTGGATTGGGAAGATCCCCTGGAGAAGGGAATGGCAACCCACTCCAATATTCTGGACTGGAGAATTCCATGGACTTTATAGTCCATGGGGTTGCAAAGAGCCAGACAAGACTGAGTGACTTTCACTCACTCACTTTTTCTCCTTCAGGCTGTTTACAATGGTTATTTTAAATGTTAATTCCCCTGGTGGTATAGCCCTGTTATAGAGGTGAAAGGGTGACATTTCTGTCAGTGCTATCCAATGTCTCTATGGTTGTATAGCTGATTCCCTTTAAATATAACTGAAGGGATATAGTTAAAGCTCTTGTGAAATACAAGGCCTGAACTCAGTGGAATTTCTTTGGGCCCATCATTCACAGACAATGATAGGCCCTGCTTGTAGAGCTATTTGTTCTTAAGAATGCTGCTTAACATGCTATGATGATTTGAATAAGTAGACATTAACAAATGTTGAATTTGGATTCAAGATAACCTCTATCATGAAACTTCCCTGGTGGTCCAGTGGTTAAGACTCCAAGCTTCCAATGCAGGGGTCACGAGTTGGATCCTTGGTCAGGGAACTATGATCTCACTGGCTGTGTGGTATGGCCAAAAAAAAAAAAAAAAAGATAACCCCTATCATTTTAGGCATAAGGAAACAAACCTAGAGAAAGGAATGGGCACATTTATTAAACATGTATTAAGTTCTTAGTGTATACCAGGCTGCACGTTTCCTGTTTTGTTGGCTATTATGTATGTTAGAAACCATCTCTCAGTTTCCAGATAAATTATCTCAGTTTGCATCTCTTTTCATCATTTCTTTGTTTTGTATTTGCCTCTTCACATTTTTCTGTAGTTGAGTAGACAAACTAAATTTATTACTTTAACAACTTTTTTAAAAAGATTTTTGTTGTGGACCATTTCTAAAGTCTTTATTGAATTTGTGACAGTATTGCTTCTGATTTATGTTCTGATATTTTGGCCATGAAGCATGTGGGATCTTAGCTCCCCAACCAGGGATCGAACCTACACCCCTTGCTTTGGAGGTGAAGTCTTAACCACTGGATGGCCAGGGAAGTCCCTGATTTCAACAACTTAATTACAATTTAAGTTTCATGAGAGCAGGACCTTTATCTCCCTTGTTCACCACAGTACCCTACTGCTCTCAGGGGTGTCTAGTATGCTGAGTAAATATTGAATAAGTGAATGTTATAACACCTGGCATTGGAGATTTATATCTTTATGCACTGTTAACATGAAAATACCTTTGAAAGGATAACACTAATTAAACCATAACATCATGAATTCACTTATAATAGCTAACATTATAGGTCACTTATTCTAAATATATCATCTCTTTTAATGCTCATATATATTATCTCATTTAATCTTTGTAAGAATCCTGTGAGGTATGCATTAATATTCTTGTTTTTAGATGAGGAAACTAAGGCACAGAACAAATGATTAGTTTGTCTGCAGTCTCATAGCTAGTAGGGGTAGAGACAATTTTGGGGGCGGGTAGAGACATTGTGATTGCTGGCAGTCCATCTACACAAAATTTTTTTATAGGCATTTTATATGCCATTTTAGCCACAGTGGAAAATAGTATGAAGGTTCTCATTTCTTTACATCCTCACCAACATTTATTGTTTGTGGTCTTTACACAGTCAGTATTCTTAACTGCTAAGTTACAAGACTTTCTCCATTGGACTTAAAGTCACTTTCTATAGAAGTGTAGCACAATTGATTCTTTTTAAGGAGGAGGGTGGGGTATTGTCTTTTTTTGTAGATGAAGGTGAAATACCACATTTGGCAGCCAGCATAGCACAGTTGCTTGGATGGAGAGATGAGTGCACAGTTCTGAAAAATTTGCTGGAAAAGTTTTGCAGTTCTTAAAATCTTTTCTGTAACATCCTTTATTCATAATTGTTTTTCAGCTCTTTAAAGGACTTTAAGGTTCTTACTGGAATCTTTCTCCTGGTTCTTAATAATCCATAATTGTGCCTTTTTGATTAACTTTTTGAATTTGGCTTCAGAAACAGTGCATTGCTCGCTTTTTCTCACTGACTTCCTTCTTTGTTCCTTAGGCCTGCTCATTTTCTTTCTTTTGTTCATTATGCTTCTCCAAGTCTCACTCTTAGGACTGGAACTCTTTAGTTAATAAGCCAGTCAACTTCCTTCATTTCTGTTTGCCCATCCACCTGCCTCAATTAAATGTATCTCCTTCCCTTCATTTATCTTTTATGTATTGAAGACTGTCCAAAATGTTTATTCTTGTCTTTTCACATAAGCTTATTTTCTGTATTTTCATCTGTCTAAAAAAAATCTCTTTTTGAATAATCCGAGAAGTCTCTGATGCTGCGAGGGATTGGGGGCAGGAGGAAAAGGGGACGACAGAGGATGAGATGGCTGGATGGCATCACTGACTCAATGGACGTGGGTTTGGGTGAACTCTGGGAGTTGGTGATGGACAGGGAGGCCTGGTGTGCTGCGATTCACGAGGTCGCAAAGAGTCAGACACGACTGAGCAACTGAACTGAACTGAACTAGCATATTATTTATTAAATATATACAGGTATATGGGCTTCTCTAGTGGCTCAGCAATGGCAACCCACTCCAGTACTCTTGCCTGGAAAATCCCATGGACGGAGGAGCCTGGTAGGCTGCAGTCCATGGGGTCTCTAAGAGTCAGACATGACTGAGCGACTTCACTTTCACTTTTCACTTCCATGCATTGGAGACGGAAATGGCAACCCACTCCAGTGTTCCTGCCTGGAGAATCCAGGGACGGGGGAGCCTGGTGGACTGCTGTCTATGGGGTCGCACAGAGTCGGACACGACTGAAGCGCCTTAGCAGCAGCAGCAGTGGCTCAGCAGTAAAGAATCTGCCTGCAATGCAGGAGATGCTGGAGACATGAGTTCAATCCCCGGCTCAGGAACATCCACTGGAGGAGGGTTTGGCAACCTACTCCAGTGTTCTTGCCTAGAGAATCCAACGGACAGAAGAGCCTGGAGGTCTACAGTCCATGGGGTCACAAAGAGTTGGACACGACTGAAGTGACCGAGCACTATACAAGTATATACCTACTCCAGTATTCTTGCCTGCAGAATTCCATGGACAGGGGAGCCTGCAAGGCTACAGTCCATGGGGTTGCAAAGAATTGGACTTGAATGAGTGACTAACACTTTCCCAAGTTTTATATATATGTGTGTGCGTGTGTGTGTGTGTGTTTGTATGTATATATAGATATGTAGTCACCAGTATTTCTTTCACATTTGCTGCCCTTCCTAACTTTTGTGTATCTTTCATGACTATCACAGTTTTTCCAGTTCCCCAGGCTAAGTTACTAGAAGTGTTTGGATTCTTTTATGTTTTTATCAGATTTGTTATCACATCTTGTTTTTTTTTCCATTTAAAAAAAGCGTTTTAAGCGTATAAGAATATTAAAGCATATAAAACATTTTAACTATATAAAATATATACTTAAAATAGATTTATTTTTTTTAATTAATTTTTATTGGGATATAATTGATTTACAATGTTATGTTAGTTTCTGCTGTTTACAGTAAAAGTGTATTTGTCATACATATACATATGTTCACTCTAATTTAAATTCTTCTCATATAGATCATTACAGAGTATTGAGTATAGTTCCCTGTGCTATACAGTAGGTACTTAATAGTTACCTGTTTTATATATGTTGTTTGTTTTAGTTGCTAGTTGTTTCCAGCTCTTTTGCAACCTGATGGACTCTAGCCCACCAGGCGCCTCTGTCCATAGGGTTCTCCAGGCAAGAATACTCGAGTGGATTGCAATTTCCTTCTCCAGGGGAATCTTCCTGACCAGGGATTAAAGCTGCATCTCTTGTATTGGCAGGCGGATTCTTTACCACTGAGCCACCAGGGAAGCCCCATTTATATATAGTAGTGTGTATGTGTCAATCCCAGTCTCCCAATTTATCCCTTCCCCCCCTTTCCCATTTGGTAAGCATAAGTTTGTTTTTTATATCTGTGACTCTTAAATTTATTTAAACATATATATTGAAAGTTATTTTAGTTGGTTTTACATGATTTGTTATAAAAACAGCAGTACTCTACCCCCTTCTCTGGTGACATCTGTTTTTCTTTTCTGTTAACCAAACTTTTAATTTTTTTATTAAATGTCCCGGAAATAGGAGATACAAGGTTTTTTTTTTTTTATTCCATTGCTATTTTTATTTGAATTTCATTTTTTACAGATGTGATACAAGTTTTTAAACTGAAAAAGCCAGAACAATGAATGAAAACTCAGCTACTCAAGGCACATTATTACAAAATTTCAGCATCAGATACAGAGTATTTTATAAGCTCCAGAGAGGGGAAAATTGATCAGTGAAAAATAATAGCAGTCAGATGGTTTTGCTTCTCCGTACAGTAATCACACTGGAAGATAGATGACAGTGGAGTGATGCCTTCCAAATTCTGAGGGAAAATAATTTCCAAGTTAGAGTTCCATAGCTAGGCAGACTCTCAGTGAAGTGGAAGAAAGAAATTTTCACATACTCAAGGTCTCCTTTATACTCTTTGCCAGGAACTTCTAGAGGGTGAGCCGCAGCAGTAGTGTTAGTCGCTTGAGTCGTGTCCGATGCTGAGATCCCACGGACTGTAGCCCGCCAGGCTCCTCTGTCCATGGGACTCTCCGGGCAAGGATACTGGAGTGGATTGCCATTCCCTTCTCCAGGGGATCTTACCAACCCAGGGGTCAAACCTGGGTCTCCTGCATTGTAGGCAGATTCTTCTACCGTTTGAACTACAGAAAAGGCCTATACCAAGAAAGAGGACACGTGAAATTCAGGGAAGAAGCGGTCGATAGGGTACAGCCCTTTCACAGACACTGTTCTTAGTTTCCCTGTTTTCAGGTTGGTAACCTCACTTTCAGCTTTGCCTGGTGTTCCCCAGGCCAGGGGACCTCTGGTTTAGTTTACACTCTTCCAGAGAATAAATCAATTTTTGACTGGGTTGAGGAGGGGCATTTTCCCTTTTGGAAGAAACAGGGAGAGGATCTGGAAATTGACCTGCTGCTTAAACAGTTATTGAACTAATCCTTATTTTAGCTTTCATTTGCCCTCCCCCCCACCCTCCCCCAGAAGCGCCCAGAGTCAGAGTTCCTGAGCCTGGGGCATTCTGGTATGTAAATAGAGTTGGTTTTTTGCTTTGCTTTTTCCCTTTCTGGTTTAGAATTCGGTTCTTAGGGGTCTACCAAAGGTAATGGTCCCAGTTTCCATAAATTTATTATTCTTTTCTTTCACCCATTTTTTCCCCATTTATATGGTTCTCTGTCTTGTGTAAAATTGTTTTTCTCCTTTATGTAATTTGAGGTGGTGGGGGCAGAAGAGAGTAAAAGTAGGTGTATATACATTTAAAATACTGTTCTTATTCAGAAGTTACATAGTTTAAAATTTTAGAGGTTCCTGTACTTTTTCATCCTGCTATCCTAATTTAGGCCTTTTATCACCTCCTTTTTGGTTAGTCTAATTTGTTTCTCTGCTTCTATTCAAATTTTAAGTCTGTCAGATTGATCTTTTAAGTTATATTTTCTTGTCACTCCAACTTAAAGGTATGCTTTGTCTTTCAGTTGCTATTGAATCAGATTTAAGATTTCATCTTGACCTTCAAGGCCTTCTCACAGTTGGGTAGCACTTGACATGTTATATTTTCTGCCGAATACAGATTCTGTGCTTCTTCGTAGGCCTGTTTCCCTATATCTCCTTACAGCTGTTTTCATAACCCCCCACCCCCCATTATGATTTGCTTATTTTTTCTGTATATGGCATGCCTTTCTCCTCTTCTTCACTTTTACTGAGGTTCAGCTTGACCTACCTTTCTGAAACTTCCTGGCTGGCTGGTTGGCAGTTTTGTTTCCTTTAGTTTTTCCTTCCTGTAGAGTACCTTCTCTGTGCTAGGGACTGTGTCAGACTTTAAAGAAAAGATAATTGAGGTGGTTTAAATTAAATTTCTCCAACTTTTAGATCCCAATTAAACCTATTATTGAAAGTATGGAATTTATTTTTTAAGGAAAAATTTTGTTTTTTCTTAGAAAAGTTACATATACTAACTTTAAAATTTATAGGGTGAAATAGAAAAAGTTAATAGCGATAATATATAAAATAAACTCAGCCTTACTAATAATAGAGAAATCCACATCAAACCAACAATGATAATCATTTTATACCTAGAAAATTAGTAAAACTTTGAAGGATTGCTGAGATCCAGTGCTTTTGGAGC
The DNA here is from genome assembly GCF_029407905.1 of Bubalus kerabau. Classification (NCBI taxonomy): domain Eukaryota; kingdom Metazoa; phylum Chordata; class Mammalia; order Artiodactyla; family Bovidae; genus Bubalus; species Bubalus kerabau. Next base: position 20,689,257 of record NC_073629.1, read on the forward strand.
TATGGATAATTTATACCATTGGTGAAGTTCTCAATTGGAATGACCGAAATGGCAACCCACTCCAGTGCTCTTGCCTGGAAAATTCCATGGATGGAGGAGCCTGGTAGGCTACAGTCCATGGGGTTGCAAAGAGTCGGACACGACTGAGCAATTTCACTGGTTCAATGGTCTTGGAGAGTAATGGGCGAAGTTTTAAATGTGCTTCTTTAGATTCAGAAAGTCATTTTCAGAAATTTTTTGTTGTAGGTAATCTTGGCATATGTGTTTAAAAATGTACAAGGCTATTTGATGAAACATTATTTATGATAGTGATAGCTTGAACATCATAAATGTGTGTGTGTGTATGTGTGTTAGTCACTCAGTTGTGTCCGACTGTTTGCAACCCCAAGGATTGTAGCCCGCCAGGCTCTTCTGTTCGTGGGATTCTCCAGGCAAGAGTACTGGAGTGGGTTGCTATTTCTTTCTCCAGTCATAAATATATGTTCTGTGAAATACTGTGTAACTGTTAAAACAGAATGTATTAACAGTATTTATTGATGTGACATACCTTCTAGAATACATTGTTAATTGGAAAATAAAAGTTGCAGAATAAATATGATATGGTTCCTTTCCCTTTGTTATGTAAAAATTGCTAAGATCCTGTAATATATAGTGGAAGGATTCATAACAAAACGTTAACAGCAATTTCCCATGGCAGAAATTGGGATATATGTACAAAAGACTTTACTTTTGACAGTTTGCTTCTGTATTGTTTGAATATTTTTGGAGACTTCTACATCTTATTTTCTGTATACCCATATTTTAATACATTACTTTTGTAATGTAAAAATTAGTAATGGCCAAATCAGTTAGCCTTTTTAGTGTTTGATGTATTTTTTACAAAGCTCCTATTTAAGGAGTACTTAGGGAGTGTGTTCGGCACTGTTCACGTTTACTATGTAATCTTCCCAGAAGGTAGGTACTGTTACAGCTGCATTTTAAAGATAAACCCTGAGAGATTAAATACTTTGCCCAAGGTCATACATGTGGTAAGTGGTAACCCTAGGATTGGAATCTAGATTTCTGTCACTTTAGAGTTTGAGGTATGTTCTGTCAGATGTTCAGTGCATGCCACACACACAGGTACATGCACATAAATTTTCTTTTTAAAAAATTGGGATCATGCATTTTCTGATTATAAAAGTAATATATGTCTAGTATAAAAGATAAAACAAAATGGATATGTAGAAAATCGAATATAGAAGTCTCTAAATGCCATTCCAGCGATAACCACTGTTAATAGGTTATTGTGTAACATTTGCTCGCTCCATTCTAGCCATGAGGTCATCCACACTATTTCTAGAATTTAACAGGCATACTCTCACCTCCAGGCATCTGCACTCTGCCTAGAATGCATTTCCCCCAGATACCTGCATGGTTTATTCCCTTACCGTCTTCTGACCTTTCCTTAAATGCTGCTTTTTCAGAGAGGTCTTCCCTATCTAAAATTGCTTGAACTTTGTATGCATCTGAGTTGACTCCCCTAGTTTATTTTTCTCTATATTTATCACTATATAACATACTGTTAGATCAAACCAAATGAAATTGCTATTTATCCATTTCGTATCTATAAAATGTCAGCCCAGTTTATATTTTGTTTTTCGATTTATCTTGCTCTTCTACTAGCATGCAGAATTCATAAGAATTAGGATTTTTGTCTCTTCTTTTTATCTCTAGGGCTTGCAACAGTGCCTGACATATAGTAGGCATGCAATAAATATTAAATGAATTCTTCCAGGCTTTTGTTATGCATATAAACTTATTGTATATAATTTTCTGTAGCTTATGTTTCCATTTTTCCATAGTCATATATGGTGAATAGCTTTCCCTTTCAGTGATATAGATTCACCTCAAACATTTTTTTATATATTAAAATTTTTTTATTATGGGAAAGTACATGTAAAATTTGCTTTTTTAACTTTTAAAAAAAATTTATATAGTTGAAGTATAGTTAAATTACAATGTTGTGTTAATTACTGCTGTATAGCAAAGTGACCCAGTACACACACACACACACACACACACACACACACACACACATATATTTGTTTTAAAATTTTTTATGTATTTATTTTGGCCATGCTGGGTCTTAGTTGCAGAACATGGAATCTTTGCTCTTTAGTTGCAGCATGTGCACTCTCAGTTGCAGCACGGGGGATCTAGTTCCCTGGCCAGGGATCAAACCCTGACCCCTTGCATTGAGAGCATGGAGTCTTAGCCACTGGACCACCAGGGAAGTCCCTCTTTTTTATATTCTTTTTAACTATTTTTCAGTGTATAGTTTAGTGGTATTAGTATAGTCATGTTGTTGTGTAGTCATTATCATTCTCCATCTCAAGAACTTTTTCATCTTACAAAATTAAAAACACTAGCTATTAAACAATAACTCCCTGTTCCACAATTCCTCCAGTCCATGCCACAATTCTACACTCTATTAATCTGATTATTCTACACAGGTACCTTATATAAAGCAGAATCCCGTAGTGCTTGTCTTTTTGTGAGTGATTTATTTCACTTAGCATAATAATTTCAAGATTCAACCATATTGTAGCATATTGTAGAATTTTCTTCTTTTCAAAGGCTGAATAGTATTCCATTGGTTATATAGGCTACATTTTTAAAAATCCATTCATCTTGATCAATATTGAGTTGCTTTTTCTTTTTGGCTATTGTGACTAATGCTGCTTTGAGCATTGGTGTTGTACAAGTGTCTCTTCAAGATCCTGCTTTCAATTCTTTTGTATACACCCAGAAGTGAAATTACTGGATTATACAGTAATTCTATTTTTAATTTTTTGAGGCATCTCTGTTTTATCCTCAATAGTGGTTGCAGGTTTTACATTCCTACAGTGTACAAGAGTTTCAATCCCGCACATCCTTGTTAACACTTATTATTTTTTTCTTTTTTATGGTGGCCATTTTAATGGGTGTGAGGTGATACCTCGTAGTTTTGATTTGTGTTTCTCTAATGATTAGTGATGTTGGGCATCTTTTCATATGCTAATTGGCCATTTGTGTATTTCCTTTGGAGAAATGTCTGTTCACGTTCTTTGTCCATTTTTAAATTAGGTTGTACTTTTTTGTTGTTGAGTTGCAGGAGTTCTTTATGTATTCTGGATATTAATCCCATATCACATAAATGATTCACAAATGTTTCCTCTCATTCTGTGGGTTGTCTTTTTACTTTGTTGATAGTGTTCTTTGATGCACAGAAGTTGCTAATTTTGATGAAGTCCAGTTTATCACTTTTTACTTTCGTTGCTTGTGCTTTTTATATATCCAAGAAATTACCAAACCCAGTGTCATGATGCTTTACCCTATGTTTTCTTGTATGAATTTCATAGTTTTAGCTTACATTTAGATCTTTGATCCACTTTGAGTTAGTTTTTGTATATGAGTAATGTAAGGAAGGATACAACTTCTTTTTTTTTTTTTTTTCAACTTCACTTTTTTAACATGTGGATGTCCAGTTTTCCAAGAACCATTTGTTGAAAAGATAGTCTTTCCCCACTGAATGGTCATGGGACCCTTGTTGAAAATCATTTGATCATATATGTGAGGATTTATTTTGGAGCTCTGTTTTCTATTCCATTGGTCTGTATGTCTTTATATCAGTGATACACTGTTTTGATTATGATAGCTTTGTGACGTATCATCATTTTAATGGTGAGTACGAGTACTCTCTTTATCCAGTACTGAAGGCAGTTATAATCCTTGGGCTTGTAATAAAAGACGTGCAGAAAAGAGGTTTTGTGTTTTGAGTTTAGGTGCAGTTTATTATCAATACAGCTTGGAGGTAGATTTTAGATCTGCTCTAAGATCAGCTCCTTTTAAATGGAAGAGGAACTTAGTGTGATGTCAAGTGTGGAGGTAGATTTTAGGAATAATAAGTAAAATTTTAAAAAACATGTCCAAAGTGGTTCATATTTATACAGTGTAGGAATATGATGAATTATTGTTACCAGTATTTTTTTTTTAACATTTGAACATCTATTCAACTTATAATGCTGCTTTTATCATTTCTGTTTTCCTCACTCATGTTTTCAGTGACTTAGTTTTATATTATTTCTTCTATTTCAGGAAAGGAAGTCACATTCAGAAGTGACTTTTCTATAAATTTGTGAGATTGTGTTGACTGATTGAAATATTTACTAGTTTGGTTTTTTTTTTTGTAACTTCTATCAAATGGTGATTTTAATAGAAGGTGCTTGAGTTCAGTACACTAAGAATACTGCTTAACTATGCCACACTTGACATCACACTAAGTTCCTCTTCCACTTAAAAGGAGCTGATCTTAGAAAATTAAATCCAGAGTATTTTGAAAGAATCATGCATCATTATTGTATTAGTTCCTCAGGCCTGTAGTGACGAATTATCACAAGAGAGGGCTTAAAACAACAGAAATTTATTCTCTCACATCTCTGGAGGCTCTAAGTATGAAATGAAGGTATTGGTAGATTTGGTTTTCTCTTTTCTAGCTTCTAGACACATCATCCAGTCTCTGTATCTAAATGTCCCTCTCCTTGCTTTTGTAAAGATATCATTCATTGGATTTAGAAAACATCCTACTCCAATATGACCTCAATTTTCACTAATTAGACCTTCAGAGACCCTATTTCCAAATAAGATCACATTCTGAGTCTCTGTGGACATGCATTTTTTACATCCTTCCGCCCACTACAATTTATTGAGCAAGATTTATTCCAGTAATTCAAGCATCAGTCAACCTGAGAAAACCTATGTCTGTGTCATTATCAAACTAAAGGGAAAGAAAAATGATTGTATTAATAAATACTTTACAAAAACATTTGTTTCTGATTTAAAAAAATCTACTCCACTGCATTAAGCAGCCCACACACTGCAATTAGAGTAGCTTCCACTGTCCACAACTAGAGAAAAGCCCACACAGCAACGAAGACCCAGCACAGCCAAAATAAATAAATGAAGAAAGAAAAAAACTATTTTGAAAAGAAGATCCATTATTAGAGTTTCCAGTAATGTTAAGATGTTAATGTTATAATGTTCAGATGTCGGTTCTAAGTTTAGTCAGTGCAATTCCAATAAAACAACCCAACTTTAAAAAAAAAATGAAAATGAATTAAGAAAAAAGATTCTTAACTTTTTTTTTTTTAACATGGACCTCTACGACTGGTGAAATCTGTTGAAGCCCTTCAACCTCGTTGGATCACTGTGGAAATAAACAAGAGGCACACAAGTTGCTCAGCACAGTGCCTGACACACAGTGAGGGCTTAGGAAAAATCACTGATTATCCATGCACTGACTAAAGCCAGGAGTAATACTTTTACTTTGAGTCTTCAAAAGTTCTTGTCACACTTTTGTGTTGCACCCACTCCAGAATATTAGCAAAAACCTCCCCTGGTTTGGGCCAGGTTGGAGCCCTTAGTGAGGAGTGGAAAGACACAGGCACGTGGGAGGAAACCTGGTGAGCTGGTGGTGCAGGGCCTAGGCCCCAGGCTCACCCTGCGGTGCGGCTTGCTCTCCCTATTGAACCCTTAGCGTGTTACTGCGTGAGATAACACTATACAGTGTTATGAAAAAATCAATTTTATTAAAAATACAGTTACCAAAATAGGAGAAATTACAAGTTTGTAATGCAGTAATTAATGTTTCTTTATTAACACAATAAGACGTAGTGACAAGTCTAATAATTGCTATATTCTCAAAATAGTATTGAATGTAACAATTCTGGATGTTTGTATTAACTATCATGTGATATGAAAATATCTGATTTCTGTTGATGACAAAGTCACAGATAACTGCTGAAACTGCTGTGTTTTACCTTACTTTCCTGATTGAAGGAAATGCTAAATTTCAGTTAATGATTAATGAGAATAAAACTTTTCTTCATCCAAGTTTATGAGTAGGTTTTAGCCACTGAACCACAGATCAAGAGCCCTTGCAATAATGCAGTAAATGAAGAAAACTAAATAGTGTATAAGTGTATAAGACTAAATATTGAATAAGGAAAGGTAAAATAATCATTCCTTACAGATGTGATTATGTATTAAGTAAATCCAGTAAACTAAATGCTTTTAGAGAATTTAGTAAAGTTATTTGAGTACATAAACACACTGAAGTCAGTAGCTTTCTTTTATTCTAGCAGTAACCAATTAGAGGTTGTAATGGAGAAGATTTTATTCCAAGATATAATAGTATTAAGAGCTATAATACCTAAAAATAAGACTTAAGTGAGGAAAACTAAAATTTTATCAAAGGGCATTAGGAAATGTCTTAATAAATGTAAAATGTACCATATTCCTGGATGATGAAATGCAGTACCATACTACTGTTCCTTCAAAGTTCTTATATAAATTTAATGTAATTTAGTTAACCTTAAGAGTTTTTTGTTATTAGAACTTTACTTAAATTTTAAATTTCAAAAGGAAAATGAAGTATATGACATTAAAATGTTTTAAAAACTTTTAAACTTTTTTTGAGGTGATTTTAGATTCATATTCAGTTATGAGAAATAATACAGAGATCCCCTACCCTTTAACCCAGTTTCCCCCAGTGGTTGTATCTTGCAAAACTATAGTATAATATCATGAACAGGATATTTACATTGGTAGTCAAGGTACAGAGTATTTGTGTCATCATAAGGGTCCCTTGTGGTGCCCTTTTAAAGCAACATCCGCTTTCCTCGTACTTCACCCTCTCCTTAATCCCCAGCAGCTACTAACCTGTTTTCTATTTCTGTAACTTTGCTATTTCAAGAATGTTCTATAAATGGAATTGTACAGTATGTACAATTTCTCTGGTCTTTGAGTATTACAAATAAAAGTGTATAAACATTTGGGTACAGGTTTTTCTATAAATATAAGTCTTCACTTTTCTGGGATAAATACCTGCAAGTGCAGTGCTGGAATTTATGTTGATTGCATGTTTAGTTTCTAAAGAAACTACCAAACTATTTCCCAGAGAGGCTGTACTATATTATATTCTTTCCAGCAGTATATAGTGATCTTTTTTTGTATCTTTCCTGTTTTTTATTAGTACTATTTGTAGCCATTTTAATAGGTATGTTGTACATCTCATTGTGGCTTTAGTTTGCATTTCCCTCATGTCTAATGACATTCCATACACTTATTTACCATTTGTGCATCACTGATGCAATGGACATGAACTTGCACAAACTTTGGGAGATGGTGAGGGACAGGGAGGCCTGGTGTGCTACAGTCCATGGGGTTGCAAATTTGGACACGACTGGGCGACTGAACAACAATCTTTGGTAAAATGTGTGTTTAAGACTTTTGCTTTATTACTGTTGAGTTTTGAGAGTTCTTTTTATATTCTAGTTACAAGTCCTTTGTTGCACTGTTTTCTCCCACTGTGTAACTTGTCTTTTGATCCTCTGACAGTCTTTCCCAGAGCAAAAGTTCTTAATTTCAGTGATGTCCAGTTAATCAGTTTTTCATTTCCTGGATCATGTTTTTGGTACCTAGTCTAAGAAAGAACTCTTTGTCTAGTCGCTAGATCCTGTAGATTTTCTCTGAAAGTTACATAGTTTTACATTATACATGTAAGCCCATGATTCATTTTGATTAAATTTTGTAATAAAGGGTCAAGGTTTGTTTTTTTTTTTCCCTAAGGATGTCTAGTTGGTCTAGCACTTTGTTGAAGAGACTATCTTTTCTCCTTTGAATTGCTTTTGCACTTTTGTCAAAATCATTTGGGCATATTTGTGTGAGTGTTTCTGGGTTCCATTGACCTAAGTGTCTGTGACTCTGCTAGGGTTGCACAGTCTTAATTACTGTAGCTATATTAGAGGTCTTGAACTCAAGTAGACTCTTTTCTCCCACTTTGTTTTAGCTATTACAGTTTTTTACCTTCCCATATACATTTTAGAATGGTCATGTTTATGTCTTCAAAAATATCTTGTTAGTATTTTGATAAGAATTGCATTAAACTTGTGTTATCAGTTTGGAGAAAATTTACATCTTTTGTTGAGTCTTCCAGTCCATGAATGTGATGTCTCTCCATTTGTTTAGAGCTTTCATTTCTTTCATCAGCATCAGCATACAAATCCTGTGCATTTGTTAAATTCGCATTTAATTATTTTTTGAAAGAGTTATGAATGGTTTTGTGCTTTAAAATTTTTATGTCCATATATTAATTGCTGGTATATAGAGACACAGTTGAGTTTTGTGTGCTTATCTTGTATACTGCAGCTTTGCTGAATTTACTTGTTTGTTCTAAGAGGTTTTTTTTGTTTTGGTAGGTTCCTTAGAATTTTCTACAAAGACAATCATGTAATCTGCAAATGGGGGTAGTTTTTTTTTCTTTTTTCCTTTTTCATCTATATGCCTTTTATTTCCTATTCTTGCATTTTTTGCACTGGCTAGAACTTCCCATATTGTGTTTAAATAAGTGATGAGAGTGAACATTTTTTTACCTCGTTCCCAGATCTTAGGGAGAAAGCATCGTCTTTCACTGTTAAGTAAAAGTGGCAACCTGCTTCAGTATTCTTGCCTGGAAAATTCCGTGGACAGAGGAGCCTGGCGGGCTACAGTCCCTGGGGTTGTAGAGTTGGACATGACTGAGCAAGTGAGAGCATTCACACACCCACACCCACACACTCACACACCCACACCCACACACACACACACACAGTGGTAGTTTTTCTTTTTTCCCTTTTTGTAGAACTTTTGTCAAGGTGAAGACATTTCACTTTAATTTTTCTGTTTTTGTCAGAATGGGTGTTGAATTTTAGGAAATACTTTTTTTTTTTAATACCCCATGGGTTTTATTTTTTTTCACTTTTTAAATTCTTTTTTACCCCTCCCTCTTGCACTTCCCTCTCACCCTACAGCAAATACTTTTTATACATAGGCTGATATGATCATTATTTTTCTTCTTAGCCTAGTAATGTGTTGATTGATTTTAAGTGTTTAACCAGTTAGCTTTTCTTGAGTAAATCACATATGGTTACACTGTAAAATTCTTTTGCATATTGCCAAATTCTGTTTGCTAAATTCTATTTGCTAATATTTTGTTAAGAATTTTTGCATCTGTTTTCCTAAGGAATATTGATCTTGGGTTTTTGTTTTGTTTTTCTACTGTCTTTGTTTGGTTTTTCTATCAGATTTATAGCTTCATAAGATCAATTTGTAAATGTTCCCTTCCTCAACTAGTTTCTGGAGGAGATTATGTAAAATTGCTGTTCATTCTTTAAATGTTCAGTAAAATTCTCCAGTGAAATCATTTAGACCTAGAATTTTTTTTTTAAGAGCTCTTGAAGTATGAATTCAGTTTCCTAGTAATTATGGGACCATTCATGTCACCTGTTTTGTGTTTGGTTCGTTGTTTTAGTTTGTGTTTTTGTCTGTTTCTTTTAAAATTTAATTTTTTTATTTGTTTGGCTTTGTTGGGCCTTTGTTGCTGCATATGGGCTTTCTCTAGTTTCTCTAGGACACGGGCTCCAGAGCACAGGCTCAGTAGTTGTGGCACATGGGCTTAGTTGCCCCATGAAGTGGAGTGTTCCCAATTGAACGCACATCCCCTGCGTTAGCAGGTGGATTCTTTACCACTGGACCACCAGGAAAGTTCAGTTTGTGTTTTTTAAGGAATTGGTCCTTTTGATCTAAGTTGTCAGATTTATTTAAGTTAGTATTCTCAGTTATCTCTTCGATTTCTTCGAGTCTGTCGTGATAATTCCTGTTTTTTCCCCTGATTTTGGTAGTTTGTATGTTTTTGGTCTGGTTTGTCAATGTTATTGATCGATTTAAAGAACTCTTTGTTTTATTTTTAAATTTTTCTTCTGTTTTACAGTTTATTATTTTATGTCTTTCATTATTGCTTTCTTTTTGCTTGTTTTGGGTTTATTTTGTTCTTTCTTTTTCCCCAAAGACAGTAATTTTAATTCAGCTTCAGAAAAAGCTGTCATAGGAATTTGGATTAGAAAACATGACAATAAGAGATTTGGTTTTTCTGGAAACACAAGGAAGAGAAATAACCCTTAATAGGTTCAATGATAATTTTCTGGATCTCCTCTTGCATCAAAAGCTATACATCTCCCCAAAGCACCTGCTCCAAGAGTTAGTTTACTCTTTTTATCTGTCTAGCTGGGACAGGCTACTTCCCTTCCACCTCCACCCCTCTTTCAGTCAGAATGTGTGAATGCTAAAGACCTTGAGCTCTGACCAGTGAAAGAACTGTCCTTTAAGCCAGCAACCCACAGGCCAAAGCCCCACTCCCAGTCCCTACAGCAGAGGCCACAAAGCTGACATTGTTTCTACTGTCTCAGTGAAAGTTGCTCAGTTGTGTCCGACTCTTTGCCACCCCATGGACTATACAGTCCATGGACTTCTCCAAGCCAGAATACTGGAGTGAGTAGCCTTTCCCTTCTCCAGGGGATCATCCCAACCCAGGGATCGAACCCAGGTCTCCCGCGTTGCAGGTGGATTCTTTACCAGCTGAGTCACAAGGGAAGCCCTCCACTGTCTCAGGAAGAAGCCAAAAGCTGACCCTCATCATAAATCAAGACCTAACATGAAGAGAGAATGAAGGCTCCCAGGACCAGAGTAGGCTGCAAGCTGGGGGCAAGAAAAGGGAACTTTTGCAGTCATTCCTTCTTTAGAAATAAGGGGAAAATTGGACCCTTTCCATTATTGTGGTTCTATAAGGCACTCTACTGCTAAGCTTCAAGAGGATCTGCAAGCACAAACCTTTTCCTAGGTCCCACATCAAGTATCGGATCCCATTCCAGGTGTGATACAGGAGAGGGAAGACGAGTGCAAATTTGGCTGTGTGATCCGTGCTGGTTCCAAACACAGGGACTTCACAAATTCCAAATGAGAATCAAAGCTCACAGGGACCAAGAGGGCCAGCAGCCCAAAGAGATCCCTATACTCGAGGCAATACCAGTGCCACAGTGGCAAATGGACGTCACCATGGAAAGAGGCCAGTTGTAGATACTGATACGGGGAGACAAAGGACAATTTGCAATAGTGTTCTTTTCCAGAACCTCTCAGTCTCTTCACTGGCTGTGGTTCCCAAAGGAACAACATTTCTGATACTGGACTGAGGACTGAGGTGGGCGTGGAGGCAGTGATGGCCAACATGTCTCAACAAGAGCTCAATCATCTTGGGGTCTGGCCTGGAAGGAAGTGATCTGTTTTTTCCCTATTAGTTTAGATGATTTATTTGACTTTTCCTCTTTTCTTACATAGCATTTTAGTGCTATAAGATTTCCTCTGACTGTATATCTTTTGGTGTGTTCCACAAATTTTACCGTCTTGTAATTTCAATTTTAGTTTGCTGTACTTTTTATCCATTTTGAGACCTCTTCTTAAGTTATTGAGAAATGTGTTATTTAGTGTCCAGGCGAATGGAGATTTTCCTATTATCTTTCTGTTAACTAATTTCTAGTTTGATTCCATTGTGGGTGGAGAATCCAATCTATGATTTCAGTTCTTCTTAAATTTATTGAGGTTTCCTTAATGGCACAGCATATGGTCTGTCTTGGTATCTGTTCTGGGAACACTTGAAAAGAATGTATATCTGCTGCTCTCTGGTGTGGTATTTTTATAAATGTTAACTTGCTGTTGTTCAGTTACCAAGTTGTGTCTGATTCTTTGTGACCCCATGTACTGCAGTGTGCTGGCCTCCCTGTCTTTCACCATCTCCTGGAGTTTGCTCAGACTCGTGCCCTTTGAGTCAATGATGCTATCCAACCATCTCATCCTCTGTTGTCCCCTTCTCCTGCCCTCAGTTTTTCCCAGCATCAGGGTCTTTTCCAGTGAGGCGGCTTTTCGCATCAGGTGGCCAAAGTATTGGAGCTTCAGCTCCAGCATCAGTCCTTCCAGTGAATATTCAGGGTTGATTTCCTTTAGGATTGATTGGTTTGATCTCTTTACAGTCTGAGGGACCCTGAAGAATCTTCTCCATTACTATAATAGAAAGTATCAATTCTTTGGTGCTCAGCCTTCATTATGGTCCATGTCTCACATCCGTATGTGACTACTGGAAAAAAACATAGCTTTGGCTGTATGGACCTTTGTAGGCAAAGTGATGTCTCTGCTTTTTAATGTGCTATCTAGGTTTATCATGGCTTACCTTCCAAGGAACAAGCATCTTTTAATTTCATGGTTGCAGTCACTGTCTACAACAAGTTTGGAGCCCAAGAAAATAAAATGGCAGTGTTTCCACTTTTTCTCCTTTTATTTGCCATGAAGCGATGGGACCAGATGCCATGATCTTTGTTTTCTGAATGTTGAGTTTTAACCCACTTTTTCACTCTACTCTTTCACCCTCATCAAGAGACTCTTTAGTTCCTCTTTGCTTTCTGCTGTTAGAGTGATATCATCTGCATATCTGAGGTTGTTGATATTTCTCCCTGCAATCTTTATTCCAGCTTTTGATTCATCCAGCCTGGCATTTTGCATGATGTACTCTGCATATAAGTTAAATAAGCAGGATGACAATATACATACAGCCTTGATGTACTACTGTCCCAATTTTGAACCAGTCCGTTGTTCCATGTCTCGTTCTTACTGTTGCTTCTTACATACGGGTTTCTCAAGAGACAGGTAAGGTGGTCTGGTATTCCCATCTCTTGAAGAATTTTCCACAGATTGTTGTGATCTACACAGTCAAAGGCTTTAATGTAGTCAATGAAGCAGAAGTAGATGTTTCTCTGTGATTCCCTTGGTTTCTCTAAGATCCAGCAGATGTTGGCAATTTGATCTCTGGTTCGTCTGCCTTTTCTAAACCTAGCTGGTACATCTGGAAATTCTTGGTTTTTGTACTGCTGAAGCCTAGCTTGAAGGATTTCAAGGCTTCATCTTCTGATGTCATATCTTTTTGCCTTTTCGTGCTGTTCATGGGGTTCTCAAGGCAATAATACTGGAGTGGTTTGCCATTCCCTCCTCCTGTGGACCACATTTTGTCAGAACTCTCCACTGTGACCTGTTCATCTTGGGTGGCCCTGATGGCATGGCTTGTATAGCTTCATACACAAGCCCCTTCATCATGACAAGCTGTGACCCATGAAGCGGAAATGTTGATTAGACCCTGTTGATTGAGGTGTCACTGAGGTTTTCTGTACCTTTGCTGATTTTCTTTCTAATTGTTCTGTGCATTGTTGAGAGAGGGATCTTGAAGTCTCTCAGCTATAACTTTTCTCCTTTCTGTTCTGGCAGTTTTTGTTTAACATATTTTGCAGCTTTGTTGTGCATGTACACCAAATGTACACCTTGCTGGATTGAATCTTTATTATAGAATGTTCTGCTTTGTCTCTGGTAATTTTATTTGCTTTGGAGTTTACCTTTTTGTGTTGTTCAGTCACCAAGTTGTGTCTGACTCTTTGAGAACCATGGACTGCAGCATGCCAGGCTTCTCTGTCCCTCATCATCTTCCAGAGTTTACCTTATCTGTTATTAATATAGACACTTCTACTTTTCTTTGATTAATATTTTACAAGATGTATCTTTTCCATTATTTTACTTTTGCCCCGCCCCAACTGTTATATTTTAAGTGAGTTTCTTGTAGACAGCATATAGTTGTCATGTTTTTTAAGTTGCTCTGCCAATCTCTGTTAATTGGTGTATTTAGACCATTTGCATTTAATAAAATTATTGATGTGTTAGTGCTTAAGTCTGCCATTTTATTTTTTGTTTTCTGTTCGTTTTGATTTTTGTTTCTCTGTTTTCTTTTTCCTGGTTATTTGAACATTTTTAAAACTTCTAAAGAGTTGGACATGACTGAGCAACTGAACAATAACAACAAATAATGTTTATTAGTGTATCTTCTTGAATAGCTTTTCCAGTAATTGCTATAGTGTGCCTTATGTTATATATACATATACATAATTCAGCACAGTCTGTTGATGTCATTTTACCAGTTTGAGTAAAGTGTTGAAGTCTTACCTCCCTTTACATTCTTTTATCCTCCCCATTTATAATTTGCCTTAAATTTCTGTATTTACATTTAGAAGCATCAGTGTTGTCATTTTTGCTTCAACCATTATATATAATTTAGAAACTTCAAAAGGAGAAGCATAGCCTATTGATTTTTATTAATACAGTGTTTTTTTCCTTCTTTCTTGGTGTTCTAAAATTTCTTCTCTTTAACAGCCTTTCTTTTCAGAGAACTTTGTTTAGCTATTCTTTAGCATAGGGCTGCTGATGACAGATCCTCCTTAGTTCTCCATCATCAGAGAATATGTTTATTTTCTGCTCATTTTTGAATGATGTTTTCACTGGGTAAAGGATTCTGGATTGGTAGTTTCTTTCTTTCAGAACGTAAAAAATTATTGCCACTTTCTTTTGGCCTCCATGGTTTCTGATGAAAAATCTGCTATCTGAATTATTTTTCCTCTCTTAAGTGTCATTTTTCTCTAGCTTCTTTCAAAACTTTGTCTTTAATTTTTTTTATGTTTAATTATGATGTGTGCTGAAATGAGTTTCTTTAGGTTTATCCTTTAAGGGTTGCTCAACTTCTTGAATCCATAGGTTACAACTGTCACCAAATTTGGGAAGTTAGATGTTATTTTTCAGCTTTGCCTTCTTTCTCCCCTCCAGGGCTCAAATGACACAAATACTAGCTCTTTTGTTAGTTACGCAAGTCCCTGAGCATCTCTTGGTTGTTTTTTTTTCTATTCATTTTATTTCCCTGTCTGTTTTCTCTTCAGTCAGTCAGTTCAGTTGCTCAGTCGTGTCCGACTCTTTGCGACCCCCATGGACTGCAGCACTCCAGGCTTCTCTGTCCATCACCAACTCCCGGAGCCTGCTCAAACTCATGTCCATCGAGTCGGTAATGCCATCCAGCCATCTCATCCTCTTTTGTCCCCTTCTCCTCCTTCCTTCAGTCTTTCCCAGCATCAGGGTCTTTTCCAGTGAGTCAGTTCTTCGCATCAGGTGGCCAAAGTATTGGAGCTTCAGCTTTAGCATAAGTCCTTCCAATGAATATTCAGGACTGATTTCCTTTAGGATGGACTGGTTTGATCTCCTTGCAGTCCAAGGGACTCTCAAGAGTCTTCTCCAACACCGTAGTTCAAAAGCGTCAGTTCTTTGGCACTCAGCTTTCTTTTTTTTTTTTTTAATTTTATTTTATTTTTAAACTTTACATAACTGTATTAGATTTGCCAAATATCAAAATGAATCTGCCACAGGTTTACATATGTTCCCCATCCTGAACCCTCCTCCCTCCTCCCTCCCCATTCCATCCCTCTGGGTCGTCCCAGTGCACCAGCCCCAAGCATCCAGTATCGTGCATCGAACCTGGACTGGCAACTCATTTCATACATGATATTTTACATGTTTCAATGCCATTCTCCCAAATCTTCCCACCCTCTCCCTCTCCCACAGAGTCCATAAGACTGTTCTATACATCAGTGTCTCTTTTGCTGTCTCGTACACAGGGTTATTGTTACCATCTTTCTAAATTCCATATATATGCGTTAGTATACTGTATTGGTGTTTTTCTTTCTGGCTTACTTCACTCTGTATAATAGGCTCCAGTTTCATCCACCTCATTAGAACTGATTCAAATGTATTCTTTTTAATGGCTGAGTAATACTCCATTGTGTATATGTACCACAGCTTTCTTATCCATTCGTCTGCTGATGGACATCTAGGTTGCTTCCATGTCCTGGCTATTATAAACAGTGCTGCGATGAACATTGGGGTACTCGTGTCTCTTTCCCTTCTGGTTTTCTCAGTGTGTAAGACAAATGCTAACAAGTATGAAAGGAGAAATTAACAATAACACAATAATAGTGGGAGACTTCAATACCCCACTCACACCTATGGATAGATCAACTAAACAGAAAATTAACAAGGAAACACAAACTTTAAACGATACAATAGACCAGTTAGACCTAATTGATATCTATAGGACATTTCATCCCAAAACAATGAATTTCACCTTCTTCTCAAGCGCACATGGAACCTTCTCCAGGATAGATCACATCCTGGGCCATAAAGCTAGCCTTGGTAAATTCAAAAAAATAGAAATCATTCCAAGCATCTTTTCTGACCACAATGCAGTAAGATTAGATCTCAATTACAGGAGAAAAACTATTAAAAAATCCAACATATGGAGGCTGAACAACACGCTGCTGAATAACCAACAAATCACAGAAGAAATCAAAAAAGAAATCAAAATTTGCATAGAAACGAATGAAAATGAAAACACAACAACCCAAAACCTGTGGGACACGGTAAAAGCAGTCCTAAGGGGAAAGTTCATAGCAATACAGGCACACCTCAAGAAACAAGAAAAAAGTCAAATAAATAACCTAACTCTACACCTAAAGCAACTAGAAAAGGAAGAAATGAAGAACCCCAGGGTTAGTAGAAGGAAAGAAATCTTAAAAATGGCACTCAGCTTTCTTTATGGCCCGACTCTCACATCCATACATGACTACTGTTAAAACCATAGCTTTGACTAGATGAACCTTTGTCAGCAAAGTAATGTCTCTCTACCTTTCAATATGCTGTCTAGGTTTGTCATAGCTTTTCTTCCAAGGAGCAAGCATCTTTTGATTTCATGGCTGCAGTCACCATCTACAGTGATTTTGGAGCCCAAGGAAATAAAGCCTGTCACTGTTTCCATTGTTTCCCCATCTATTTGCCATGAAATGATGGGACTGGATTACAGATGTTTTCTCTTGGGATTAGGTGATTTATAGTGTTCTTTCATTTCATGGATTCTTTCCTTTGTTCCCTCCTTTCTGCTGTTGAGCCTATCCACTTAACTCTTAATTTCAATTCATATTTTCAGTTCTAAGATTTCTATTCAATTCTTCTTTATATTTCCTACATATTTGCTGAGACTGTTTTTGCTGAGGCTATTTTTTCATTTGTTTCAACTGTGATAGTAATTGCTTATTGAAGCATTTTTACCATCCCTGGGTCAGGAAGATCCTCTGGAGAAGGGAATGGCAATCCACTCTAGTATTCTTGCCTGGAGAATCCCATGGACAGAGGAACCTGGCAGGCTATAGTCCATGGGGTCACAAAGACTCAGACATGACTGAGTGTTTATTATTATTTTTACCATACTCACTTTTAAAGTCTTTATCAGATAATTCTAACATCTGTGTCATTTCATTGTTAGTATCTAGTGATTGTTACTTTTCTCGAATTTAAAATCTTCCTGATTCTTAGTATGATGAATGATTTTTTTAAAAAATTTGAAGCCTGGACATTTTTGTATTCTGTGATATTGGCCTTTATTTAAACCTGTTTTATCTAGCTTTCACGATACCACTTTAGAAGAGTGGTATCAATGGCGCTACCTTGTTATTACTCGGTAGAGATAGAATTCCAGGTTCCTCACTAAGCCTATTTTGACACTTGAGGTAGGACTTCTTACTGCTGGATATGGATGGGAGTTACATTTCCCCACATGGTCTCCACTGACACTTGGGAGGGACAGGTCCTCATTTCTGACCACTGGAAATGAAAATTCCAAGACCCTACTTGGCCTTCTCTGACACCATCCCAGGAGGGGTTTTGAGGTACTTTGTTACAGTCTTGCAAGGACAGATGTTTAGGTTCCCCACTCAGCCTTTGCTGACAGAGTAAAGGTTGGGTCACAGTTTTCCTCTGGTATTTGGCTGAGGTAGAGTAGTAGTTGTTTAAGGATTCTCTGTCCTGATAACCTGTTCTCTTTCCTGGTCCTTTGTCTAGAGAGACTAAGCCTTTAGGAAAAGGAAACCCAGGAGAACTCATCCCCATAAATTCTTCAGATCCTGAAGTCTTTAGCTGATCCGCCTTCTTCTGTATACCTTTCAGAATGTTCTTATGTTTGTTTTATATATGATGTCTAGAACTTTTAGTTGTGCTTAGCAGGAGGAATAGGGAAAAGTACATCTATTCCATTGTCTTGGAAGCAGAAGTAGTGTATGCCATTTAATAAGAACATTTTGTAGAATAAATTAATGGAGAATGGAGGACTTTCCTATTTGATAATTAAAATGTGCTATAAAAAACACCTTTTATCAAAAGTGTTCAGTATTGACACAGGAGCTGGAAAATATATTAATATACAATAAAAGTATAGAAAGAGATCAATTGCTTGTAGACACCCAAAAATATAGTAAAGAGAGTCATTTCAGATAAGTGAGGAAAGCATGGATTAACCAGCAAATGATATTAGAATAATTAGCTAACCACTTACAAGAAGATACTCAGTGTTCTGCCTTATGCCAGGTAGGCAAAAGTAATAAATTTCAGATGGATTAAAAATCTAAATGAGAAACACAAAAGTATTATAAGGATGTAAATTCAAAGGTGGGGAGCTTTTCTAAGCAAGACAGAAATCCAGGAATTATTTAGGAAAACATTGATAAGTTTAACAACATAAAATTGTAAAACATTATATGTTTAAAGGCTGAGGTAGGTGATGGAAAATATTTTAAATACATAATAGGCATGCATTATCCTCTATAAATTGATACACTTTTATATCTTTTCTATACCAATAGATAATATCTTTTTTATACTGATAGATCCTGTAAATTCTTTCAGTTCAGTTCAGTTCAGTCACTCAGTTGTGTCCGACTCTTTGCAACCCTGTGAATTGCAGCACTCCAGGCCTCCCTGTCCATCACCAACTCCAGAGTTCACCCAAACTCGTGTCCATCGAGTTGGTGATGCCATCCAGCCATCTCATCCTCTGTCGTCCCCTTTTCCTCCTGCCCCCAATCCCTCCCAGCATCAGAGTCTTTTCCAATGAGTCAGCTCTTTGCATGAGGTGGCCAAAGTATTGGAGTTTCAGCTTTAGCATCATTCCTTCCAAAGAACACCCAGGACTGATCTCCTTTAGAATGGATTGGTTGGATCTCCTTGCAGTCCAAGGACTCTCAAGAGTCTTCTCCAACACCACAGTTCAAAAACATCAATTCTTCGGTGCTCAGCTTTCTTCACAGTCCAACTTTCACATCCATACATGACTGCTGGAAAAACCATAGTCTTGACTAGACGAACCTTTGTTGGCAAAGTAATGTCTCTGCTTTTGAATATGCTATCTAGGTTGGTCATAACTTTTCCTTCCAAGCAGCAAGCGTCTTTTAATTTCATGGCTGCTTTACAAAGAGATATATTATTAAGTATAAAAATATCAAAGATACATCAACTCATTGATTTCAGAGGACTAATGTAAAAACACATAATAATTAAATACTGTACCATTTTTGCCTGTCAGTTTTGGTGAAATTACAAAGTATAATATCAAGTCCTGGTGAGGGAGATAGGTACTCTCATATCCTGTTAGTGGGAGCAGAAATTGTAGCAACCTTTTTGGAATGTAATTTGACAGTATCCATCATAATTTTAAGTGCTTATTTATATACCTAGATACAGTGAATTTCATCTCTAGGAATCTGTCCTAAAAAGTGGAAGAGAATTTAAAGTTGTATGTGTAAATGTTTTATGTGCTTATATTAGTAAGTATAAATACATTTGCTTATTTGTAATAGTAGATAATTAGTAATAGTAAATAGGAACAACATAAATGTTAGTCAACTTGGGGAATGGTTGAATAAGATATGATATATTCATACACTATGAGGTTATGAAAAGGGATGAGGCATCTGTCTTGAGTGTGTGTGTTTGTGTGTGTGTGTATGGATATCTTTGATATGTATTTAAATGCTAAAAGCAACTTGCAGATCAGGATTCTATTTTTATTAGGAAAAATGCCTCCTCCCCCATCAGCACACATGTCATTTAATGATGGCCATATCTGTTGGTTGGCAGGAGACTCTTGCACTAAAGGCTCCCATGTTTCCATTCTATTGCATCATTTTTCTCTCCAGACTTAGATCATTTTCAGCCTGGAGAAACACCTCTTCTACTTGGCCACCCTGAAGTTGCTCTTAATTTTTTTCTTTTAATATCTGGTTTCACTTTACCCATACCCAGCTTCTTATTTGTAATCTGTTCTGTATACTTTCTGTATGCTACATGTTCAGAGATTTGTCCAAAAACATCAAGAATCTTTGTATACAACATTTTTGGCTTGTCTCGTGGACTCTCACATAAGGTTAGTCCCAAAAGGCCAGTGGTCGTCTTCAACAAACCCACTGTAATCAAATGTGCCCATTTTTGATTAGAGAGATAGTTGTATATAATCTGAGGGGAAAAATAAGAGATAAACTGAACTCAGCTGTTAAAAATGGTTGCTTCTGGGGTATGAGATTGAATTGATAGGCGAGAGGAAGGATTAAAAAGAGGAGCCATAACAAAGGACTTAGAGTTTTACTCTTAAGTATTTTTGAATATTGGACTTTAGGTGATTTTTAATTTTCAGGCTGTTCTGCATTTTCTAAATAAATCAGAGGAGCTAAGTTATATATATCTGTTGCATGAGTGAAATATGTAAACCAATTTGTGTCTTTTAGATTAATGTCACTATTACAAGCTTTTAGAAGTGGAAGCTGCAGAATATAGTGCCACCTCTTCCAAACTGTATAAAGTTGGGGAAACTGAAGTAGAGAAATCTTTTTCCAGAGTAAGAATTCAAGAAAAGCAATCTAGAATGGGCATTTGAGTTTTCTAGCAAACTACTGAGATATCATCCAAAGCTTCAACCTTTCTTCTAGCTAGTTTGATAGTGATGATGATGATAAACAAGGGCAATCTTTCTAAAATCCGTATTTCTGTTTTTGTCTGACAGAAATGACATCAGATGTACCACCTCTGGGTCCAGCCATTGCCTCTGGAAACCCTGGGCCTGGGATTCAAGGTGGAGGAGCCATCGTCCAGAGGGCTATTAAGCGGCGACCAGGGTAAGTTTGAGTGTAGTGTGTCATGAGCGCTTCTCCTTTAAGCTGCCTAATTTTGTTAGTTACTAAACCCCTTTTCCTAACCCTTTTGCTTGTTTTGGCTGCATTTTACACTCCTTTCAGATAACTTTCTTTAGTCCCTGGATTTTTCTTTGTGTGGAATTGATGTTTTTATCTAAGTTGCTTAAACGCAGTTTTATTTTTTCTTAAACCAAAACTTTGCAAGGTAAAGGACTATAGCTAAGCCCAGATATTTCACTGTTGCTGAGAAAATTTCGTTGCTTTCATTAAGCTTTGTATCTCCATTCTCAGAATCTTTTTGGTAGGGTTTTTACTTTCCTGAATTTAGAGAATGCTGAAATCTAGAATATTTTTCCTTTAAGTTATTGATATGTTGCCTCGTTGGGAATCCAGAGTCCATTTGGTTCCAGAATTATTTATTAAAGCCTAATTAGTGTAAGGCATTGTGTGATTGCTCCTAGAATACAAAGGTAAATAAGGCAAGGCCCTTGTCTCTAAGTTGCTTATGTTCTTAAAGGGATAATCATCACACACATAAATGTAATTCAAGATAGAATACACCACGTTTGCTAAGAAAAGAACAAATACAGTGCTGTGTATTTCACCGTATGGAAATATCACCGTTGGTTGGTAGAGGTTGGGAAAGGCTTCAGAAAAGAGATTGTTTTAGAAAGGCCTGGGAGAATAGGTAGTATTTTACCTACTTTATATTTTCTATTTTTTTCTTTCTTTTGTTTTAAAAAATTCTGTAGGTAATGTTACACCTACCTTTTAAGTTTCCTCCTACCTGTAGTAATGCAGGAGTGTTCTCTGCCTTCAGATGGTAACAGAATAACAGAATTAAAGCTTGCTATGTCTCCAAGAAGCATTTAGTTTACTGAGGCATAGGGTGAATAAATAATTTACCTAAGGTTTTAAAGCTAGTAAGTAGAGGATCTATAGTGTAAACCTTGAGAGATTAGCTTTAGAGTCTACTCCCTGAAACACAGTATTAAGATTATATATAATCTTAACAATTAGAATCAGAATCAGTATTAATATCAAAGTTAAGAGATTGGCTGAGAAAGTTATATTGAAAGTGTACAGTTATTAGAAGTGGCAAATACGTATTAGTACAGAAAAATGTTCATAATATATTGAGAAAAGAGGTTACAGTGTATGTAATATATCAACTCCTATCAGAAATAAATATGTATATAACACATATGCATAGCCAAAAAACTGAAAGGATATTTATCAGTTAGTCTGGATGATGGGATTATGGGTGGTTTATTTTTTCTAAATTTTCTGAAGTGTTTGTAATATTGGTAATGAGGAAAATATATTAAAAGAAATAATACTTTTTTTAAAAGAAATATTAGAAAATGTAGAAAGTTAGAGGACTAGTAAAGCAATCATCTTACTACCCAAATTCATCTCCCATTAGTTTTTTTGCATAATTACTTAATTTGTTATGTGTAGTTATAATCATATAATTATATTGGTTTATGTAGCCTAGTCTTTTGATCTAATTGTATAAAATAACTCTTTTTCCCATACCTGTTACATATTGTATAGAAACATAATTTAAAATAGTTACATAGAAGGATGTACTTAATTTCTATTTTGGGACATTTAAACAATTTTGAAGATATACTATTATATTGTAATGCTTAATGAGTATCTTTGTACATAAATTTTTTCTGAGTTGTTTCTTTAGGATAGAGTCTTAGAAATGAAGTTATTGGGTCAGTAGGCTGATTTTGACATGTAAGAAAAATGGACACTTTCAGGATTGATGCTATGTACTTCATAATCCATTTAGAGGTCTATAATATCAGGTTATCACTCTAATGGAGATGCCAAGATCACTGGGTTATGGTGGTAACATGAGTTACATTTTAGTTTAGTATAGAGATTAATAGGAGATTGCCTATCTCATTACCTATAATCTTGCCTAATACCTTGAAATGAAAGTCACCTCTTTTTTCACTACGCATCTATAGCTTATTGATTGTGCTCCTCATATGATGCTTTCTTATTTTCACTTGTGTATTTATATTTGTCTAGGAGAAGAAGCCTTTGAGGGCAAATCTTTTGTTTTCAACTCATCTAGTACAGTATCTGGAATGTAGCATGTATTACATGTTCATTGGATGAATGAAGGAAAGAAACATTATTTAACAACCTTCAGGGAATTCTCTGGTGGTTCATTGGTTAAAACTCTGCGCTTTCACAGCTGCTGCTGCTGCTGCTAAATCACTTAGCAGTTGTGTCTGACTCTGTGTGACCCCATAGATGGCAGCCCACCAGGCTCCCCCGTCCCTGGGATGCTCCAGGCAAGAACAGTGGAGTGGGTTGCCATTTCCTTCTCCAGTGCATGAAAGTGAAAAGTGAAAGTGAAGTTGCTCAGTCGTCTCCGACTCTTAGCGGCCCCATGGACTGCAGCCCACCAGGCTCCTCTGCCCATGGGATTTTCCAGGCAAGAGTACTGGAGTGGGGTGCCATTGCCTTCTCCGTTTCACAACTGAAGGCTCATATTTGGTTCTACCTGGGAACTAAGATTCCACAAGCTGCGCAGTGTGGCCAAACAAAAACCCAACCTTCAGAGGTGTTAAATCACTTCCCTGTTTTGAGAGATATTTCAGAGAGCTGGTAACATAGCCTAGAATAGACTATAGAAATGAAAATTAAAGACATGAATTACTCATACTAATGTTTTCCTTGTCCTTTTTGAGTAGATTCCTGCTCCTTTTGTGAGGTTGTACTCTGATGTAAAACTTTGACAAAGGTGGATTGCTACCCTAGGAAAATAAAGGTAGCAGTAGGCACACTCTTTTTAAAGAAAAAAATTATTTATTTACTTATTTATCATTTATTTTTGGCTGTGCTGGGTTTTTGTTGCTGTGCACGGGCTTTCTCTAGCTGTGGAGAGCAGAGGCTACTCTCTAGTTGCGATTTCTGGGCTTCTCATTGTGGTGGCTTCTCTTGTTGCGGGGCTTGGGCTTTATGTGCACGGGCTCAGTAGTTGTGGCACATGAGCTTAGTTGCCCTGCGGCATGTGGGATTTTCCCAGACCAAAGATCGAACTTGTGTCCCCTGCATTGGCAGGCAGATTCTTAACCACTGGACCACTAGGGAAGTCTGGTACTCATTTTTGATTGACCAATTTCTTTGCCCAGTTTGGTTCAACAGGAAGAAGTAGTAAGTATATCTTTGCTTATGTCCACTTCCTCTTTTCCTTCTTCCTTTTGAGTGGGTGTTCAGATAGATTGTGGGTTTAGAATTTTAATTTTTTAAATATTCTGCATTATCAGTAGGCTTATAATATTTTTTGTTGACTTTCCTCAGATTGGATTTTGATGATGATGGAGAAGGGAACAGTAAATTTTTGAGGTAAGATCGTAAAACTTTATCTAGATTTCTGATATTAAAATTAGTTAATTATCTTTATGACTCATATTTTTGTCTTTAGACCTAAGGAGAGTCCTTCATCCTAAAACTAAAATTTCCTGTTATACCCCATGCAATTTCCAAGCATTCTGGTAATAACTCCAGAGGAAAGCGCTCAATGAGAAGAGGCTATAGAATTTACAAGACCCTCTGTATCAGTTACCTATAGTTGTGTGGCTTAATAACAATGATATATTATTTCTTAAAATTCTGTCGATTGGTTTTTCTGCTGATCTTGCCTAGGCTCATTCTTAAGACTGCATTCAGTTGCCTTGTCATCTGGGAACTGGACTCACATGATAATGCTGGGTATCTCTCTCTCCTTTTTTTTGGTGGTCATTTGTCCTTAAAGAGGGCAGATTTGAGTTTCTTTACATGGTGATGGCTGTAATACAAAGGGCAAGTCTCAGTCCAGGTGCTTATTATCAAGCATCTGCTTTGTATTGACATTTGCTGTTGTCCCATTGGCCAAAGCAAGTCATATGTCCAAGTTCTGACTCAGTATGGGAGTGGGCTGCACCAGATGGTGAATACTGCAAGGAGTAATTAGTTGGGAGGTCATTAATGTTCTAATGTTGCCCTGTGATACACATTGATTTCTCCTACAGAGCAGGAATTGGAATTTGTATCCTTGTAGTACTGAACCTTCTAGAGAACTGAAAATGAACTTTTCAATATATTGATGAAGGAGTACTTTCAGAGAAAGGAAATTTCTATTCTTGTTTAAGACCAGTTACTTGGCTTTGTGGGGTTTTTTTTGGGCGGTGGGGTTGGTGCTGTGTTGGGTTTTAGTTGCAGCATGCAGGATCTTCATTGTTACATGTTGATCTTTAGTTCATCATGTGGGACCTAGTTGCCTAACCAGGGATCGAACTCAGGCCGCTTGCATTGGGAGCATGGCGTCTTAACCATTGGACCACCAGGGAAGTCCTTACTTCGCTTTGTTTTTAAGTCAGGAAAGCAATAAGAGTCAAAGAATGGAAGATAACCTTGACTGCACCCTGCCTTTTTTTTCTTTTCAAAGTTGAAAATGCTACCTAGGTAATGCCTACATTGCAGAGTAACACATATTTGAAAAATAAAAAAAGGAGCCCTGTTCTTTAAAAAATTTATTTTACTATGTGAGTTTCTGGATTTTATTATTTGAACTAAGTTCTTAAAAGAAATATGAACATGCTGCTGGTAAGTCGCTTCAGTCGTGTCCGACTCTATGCGACCCCATAGACAGCAGCCCACCAGGCTCCGCCGTCCCCGGGATTCTCCAGGCAAGAACACTGGAGTGGGTTGCCATTTCCTTCTCCAGTGCATGAAAGTGAAAAGTAAAGTGAAGTTGCTCAGTCGTATTTGACTCTTAGTGACCCCATAGACTGCAGCCCACCAGGCTCCTCCGTCCATGGGATTTTCCGGGCAAGAGTACTGGAGTGGGGTGCCATTGCCTTCTCCGAAATATGGACATACTTAATCACAAAATTGTTAAAACAGTGCAAGGTTATATGTAATGAAAGTATATCTTCATTTCACTTTATACCTTCAGAATCCTTCTCCTGAGACTATAGTTTCCAGTTTATTAAGTATCCTTCCACGAATATTTGGTGCATATGTAAGTGTATTTAAATGCACGAATATGTGTGCATATACAGTCATTGTCGCCTCATTTTTTGTTTTTATACAGAAGATGCCCATATTGTAAATTGCTTGCCATTGTTTAGTTTTATAGTGCTTAGTTGAGTCAGTGACATCTGTCTATCTATTATTATTGTTTTTGCAGTATTTAAAGCTCATGTGTTTAGCTTCTGCCCAGCTGTGGAACACTGCCAGGTATTCTCGAAAACAATAACTGTGACTTGGCTATCATAAAGAAATAGTTGTAAAATATTGGAGAAAACCATTTTCCTAGAGAGGTCTTGAGCGTTAATGAGTGTCAGCAAATGTAAAGAGGGGAAAAGATTTCAGTTTCTATGCAAGAATAGACTTTTTCCACACAGTTCCAGTGCACATTCCTCCAATTAGAAATTCCTAATTATAATAAATAAATATAATAGTAGTAGTAGATGTGCATATGAATGGGATAGAGGTAATCACCAGTCTTATTTATTACTGTCATTTAGCTCTGGCCCTGAGTCATTGCTTCCATTCCACAAAATCTGGTAGTCACAAACCACACACAAATTTTAAAAGGTTTATTTGTCCTTTCCCCAACCTTAAAGAAAAGTACATAATTGATCTTACCAAATAGGTCATTATGCATGCCCAGGAGAGTCATCACCAAATTTTTTTTACTTGATCATCACAACTTTTTTTTTTCTGGCCTCATGGCTTGCAGGTTCTTAGTTCCTCAACCAGGGATTGAACCATGCCCCAGGCAGTGGGAATATGGAGTCCTAAACAGGAATTCCCAGTACATTTTTTTAATTGGAATTTTCCACTTTGGTCTGGGAGTGAAAGTCTTACTTGCATTGTATCTGTAAATCTGTAAATCATCTTAATACTTGGTGAATACTTGGTGGATTAAATCAGTCTCCTTGGTGGATCCAAGTTGTAATTTATTACCTCTTTTCATCACTTTGTTCAAGTGTCATTTTCTTATATTCTCCAGACAACACTATGAAATAATTTTTAAGAATATGAAGGATTTGAAATTCTGTATACAATATCAGAGTTGCTAGTACTAAAATAATGCTTCTCAAACTCAAAGAAATGCAGGTACAAATCCATCAGCGGGTTCTTGACAAGATGAAGATTATAATTTGTTAGGTCTCGGATAGTGCCCAAGATTCTGCATTTTTACAGATTCCTAAGTGATGCTGCTGCTTCGGGTCCACTAACCACACTTTGAGTAGCAAGGACCTGGAAGATGCATTCTTGAGATTCAAAGTTAATATGTAAATTATAGGTCTCTTTTTTCATTAAGAGTTTGTAGCGTGTGATTTATAGTATATTTTGTATCTTAGAAACAACAATTTGTCCTTGAGCTGAAATTCCACTACACCTCTATGTCTACTCTCCAGTTATTTTCAAAGAAAAATTTTGGGGTCAAATTAGTTGAGGATTTATATAGCCTGTGAAGTATAAATTTTGGCTGTAATACAAATAACTGGTTTAACTGAAAATTTTGTGAGTCTTACCTGTCTCACAAAGGCTCTTTCTG
This sequence comes from Bubalus kerabau, assembly GCF_029407905.1. Taxonomy (NCBI): domain Eukaryota; kingdom Metazoa; phylum Chordata; class Mammalia; order Artiodactyla; family Bovidae; genus Bubalus; species Bubalus kerabau. The sequence goes on from NC_073629.1 coordinate 20,716,650, forward strand.
CCCAAAGCTGATGGATTTTTGTTATGTCCTGTGGCAGCGAGAAGAGGAAAATTTAGACCATCCAGAGAAGAGAGTGGTGTTTTCATAGTTAGGTTTACCTCCTTCAACACATCCTCCTTTGTGGTTTATGTAGTAGCAAACAGGATTCATCAGCTTGTTAAGTAGACATTCTTGGGATGAATGGATTGTGTTTTCTTAATCAAAGAGATATCGTTCATTGTTTAAATCAAAATTTAAGACTTTTAGAAACTTTTGCACATCAAAGAAAGCACAGTGGAAAGGTAACAGATGGAATGAAAGAAAATATTTGCCAATCGTGTATCTGATGTGATACCTGCAGAACTCCTGTAACAAAAAACAACCTGCTTAAATGAGCAAAGGATTTGAATAGGCATTTCTCCAAAGAACATACACAAATGGCCAAAAATCATATGGAGAGATACTCAACATTACTAATCATTTAGAGAAATGCAAATCAAAACTACAATGAGTAGGCCATTAGAATGCTACCATCAAAAAATCCAGAAAATAGCAAGCACTGGTAAGGATATGGAGGAATTGGAACTCTTGGGCGCTGTTGGTAGGAATGTAAAATGGTACGGCCACTTTGGAAAACAGTACAGAGGTTCCTTGAAATGTTAAAAACAGAAATATTATATGATCCAGCAGTGCCACTTCTGGTTATATATCCAAAAGAATTGAAAGCAAGATCTTAGAGATATTTGTATACTCATGTTCACTGCTCCATTTTTCACAGTAACTGAGAGGTGGAAGCACCCCAGATATCCACTCACAAATGGAATATTACTCAGCCTTAAAAAAGAAGGAAATTCTGTCACATACTACCTAACATGGGTGAACCTTGAAGGCATTATACTAAATGAAATAAGCCTGTCAAAAAAAGATCAATACTGTATGATTTCACTTATGTGAGGCTGTAAAGTAGTCAAAATCAGAGAGACAAAGTAGAGTGGTGGTTGTCAAGAGCTGGGGGTGGGATGGGGACAGAGAGAATGAGAAGATGGTGTTCAGTAGCTATAGAGTTTGTTTTTCAGTGTGAAAAAGTTCTAGAGATACTTTGTACACCAGTGTGAATATAATTAGTGCTACGTAGCCATACACTTAAACATGGTTAAGATGGCAAATTTGATGTGACATGGTTTTTGACGTAATTAAAGAAAAACAAAACTATCTCTAACCTCAGGGAGGTATTGACAGGGCAGTCAGCTGTGCCCTCATGAGCTCAACATCTTTTTTTGGAATGTTTGGTAAGTAAGAGTAAAGGAGACATTAGAAAACAGACAAATAATAATCATGGATTTTTAAGTTTTGTGAGATGATATTATCTCTATTGCTTTGTGCTGCCTTTTCAGTTGGCTTTTTTTGCTGAATATTTTTACCCCTTTCTGGTTCTCCTTTCAGAATGAAATAGATATAACAAGTGTAATGCCTTGGATTAATCTTTTTTTTTCTCCTTCAGGTGTGATGATGATCAGATGTCTAATGATAAGGAGCGGTTTGCCAGGTAATGTAGTAGAGCATCTTGGTCCTTGTTGTGGGACCAGGCAATTTAAAAATTCTCAGTTTTAATTTTTTCTCAATGAGAGTTAATTTCTCTGCCCAGTCTCAACTGGTGAAAATTAGTATTACAGTTGTTTATGGTCAGGTAACATGGCTTCAGACTTATGGCACCAAACTAATGGTATACTTAAACAGTGTTTTTATATATGTGATAAATAGCTATACATTGTACTTGCTGGGTGTCCACAGAAACACAAACAATACGAATTTCTTGGTTGCATTTAGTATTAAGTGGATCTACAAAATCTCTACAGATGATTTTATTCTTTTAAAGATGACAGCAAAGAAACAGTTTACACAAAGAGTGCAGTTTGTATTGAAATACATTTAAGTTACCTGTCTAGAGCATGAAAAACACTTTGGTTTATATTAAACAAATCCTCTCAACTCAGATATTGGTTTATTCTTAGAACATTTATTCTGTATATTGTTAAGCAGTAAATTATTTGTTTTTAAAAAATTGAATTTGCAACCACATCAGAAAAGTGAATCATGCAAAATCCAATGCTTAACTAAGCAATTACTACTTATTCATTGCTGATGCTGCTGGTCTGGGGCCCATACGTTGAGAACCATTGATGTCAAGGGCTAAGCAATATCAATCAGAGTAGTTTTAAACTACTCTGAAGCAGTGAGATGCCATCATAAGCTTTGAATGAAATGATAATGTATTAATATAAAATGCATATGAGTTTTTCTCTTGTAGCTTTATATAGCACTCATTAGAGAGAAGCACTGTAGTCAAGAAGGTAAATGGGAGACCGTGGAAACAATGAGACAGTGATAAAATCATGAGGGCCTGGGCTAGAGTGGTGGCAGTGGCAATAGAAAAGGAGCAGATTTAAAGGTTTCTGAAGAATTTGTAGTTACTTCAAATCTGAAGTGGATACTTACGAACACTTTAGGATGTGAATCATCTTTCAAATGTGAAGTTAATAGTAGATATTTGGGCAGTAGTTTTTAAAAAACTGCATTAGAAAGTGAAGCCGTCAAATAATAGTGGTGGTATGGGTTTCACAGTCTCTTGACTGAAATTCCAGAAAGCTATGAAAACATGACCTGAACTGTTTTAGTCTTCATTTGCCTTGCGCAATGTGAATATTTATACATTCTGTATTTTATTTGGAAATATTGAAGTAAATAAGGGATTATGGATCTGTATTGGTAGGAGTAGTAATAGTAATTTTAGATATTTAACTTGCAAACAACAGAGCTCATTTCTTTGTGTGATCTTAGTTCCATGACCAGGGATTGAACTGGTACCTTCAGCAGTGAACATGTGGCATGCTAACTGCTGGACTGCCAGGGAATTCCCAGAACTCATTTCTTTAAGATTTGTTAAGCTAGTTCACCTCAAATATTCTTGTTTGGGATTCAGTGGAGTGTCTTCAAAAGATGAAGTGAATTTTCCCAACTTTTTGAAAAAATATTTGTAGTTTGTTAAGGAATTACAATAACCCAGTGAATATGAAACTTTACTTAATATCACCTTTTTTTTCTTTCTCTTGTCAATATGCATAAGTTTTCAGGTGATTCTTGTCATTACTGTGTTATTTTTTTGTCTCTTTTTTCCCCCCTGCTGACCATTTCCTAGAAATTTCCCTTTGTATTGATAAAATCATTGTGGTTGTCATTTTTTAATAGCTGGTTTTTCAGCCTGTCAATATATCATACTTAGATATTTTTTCTTAATCTATTCTTAATATCTTTATATACATATACTTATGTATATATTTAAGATGGAATTGATTACGGATAAACTGAACTACCAATACCAACTACCAACTTGCCACAAACCTTTATAGTATTTCAGTTATTCAGAGAAATTTAGTGGTAATCCTTTGTAGCCCCCTCCAGGGAAGAGGGAGTTGATCTAGGATCCAGCAACGTTACGGCTTTATTGCAGAGAAATGGGAAAGCGACAGAAGAGAAATGTACGACTTCAAGATCAAATCATTGATAGGGGCTATACTAGATACCTAGCTCTTAGTTTTATTTATATAATTCTCCAGGGAAACCTGGTTGGTTATTTTGTCTGTGAGCACATGTGTGCTGTATGTGTGTTATTGAGATTGTGTTTGTGATCACTTGTTTGACTTCCTTAACATGATTTACTGCTTGATTTTTTTATTTTTCAGTGTAGAAATAGCATTTGTGAATATTACTTTCTTTCCAGATTGGAAGCAGTATGTGAAAATGGTACCCCTTGTTTCATTCTTATTCAGATAGTATGTCTGCTTGGTTTCTAAAGAGATAATTGGCTTTCTGTGCTCAGATTATGTTCATTTATAATGAATATTGGGCTTGCTTTTATGTTGACCTTTGTCCTGTAAGTTACTTTTCCTTTTTTCTGACAGATGGTTTTGTCGAGTACAGGCAAGGTTCTTGTATATATTTCCATTTCCCCCTCTTCTCTGCATCTGTTTTTTTCTGTTATTTTCTTCCCTTCCTTTCCCCCCTTTCTCTTCCCTCTTTCCTCTCCCTTTCTCCCCTTCCTTCTCCCCCCCCCCTTTTCTTCCTTCCTCCCTTCTTCCCCTCTTCCTTCCTTCTCCCCACCCCCTTCCTTCCTTCTTTTTATTTTACGTTTAGCTTAGTTCATTAATTCTGTTTTTAGGTCGGATGATGAGCAGAGCTCTGCGGATAAGGAGAGACTCGCCAGGTAGGAAAATGGTATCTTTTAGCACGATGAAGTGGATGCTGCTGCTTTTTCTATCCTTTTTCTTATTTCTGCTCTTTTCTTCCCCTTTCTCTTCATGTTTTTCTTTTTCTGTGTCAAGAGAGGACAAGATTTTTAGAAGTTTGTATATAATAGGAACTTTGGCTTCCCCCACCAGAAAGTGGGTGAGTTGAGGGAAGTTAAGAATTTAAGAAATTGCTATTAGTTTTGTAGATTTCTCTTTTTATCTTTATCTTAGCACACTAAATTTCGCAGAATAAAAAGCTTTTAGAAACAGTGCAGCTGTGCCAGTCGATACTTTAGCAGGAAAATGCTCTTTTATCAGAAAGCCAATAAATATATCTGTGTTTGCAATGAGTTCCTAGTCTTTAGGCCTCAGTATTTACTCCACACCCTTCTAGAAAGCTCACCCTTATTTTCCTGGGTACACTCACAGCCTAGATTACTTTGTCACAGCAGTACTGGTGTGGCTTTGGTGAGTGAATCTTGTGGTTTCTTAGAAAAGCTTAGCAGCCTTGATGTGGCTATTTAAAAGATCAGTCTTCTGGATTTCAGTGTCAGAAACCTGTCAGATACAAGGAAATGGCTGCTTTATGTTTAAGAGTAGAATTTTATGTTTCTCAGGCAGAGTAACTAAATATGGACCTACGCTGTGAGACCTGTTGTTACCTCTTTCAGCTGGGTCACAGTCTCATTTTGCTGCTAGTTTAACTTATGCCTGCTAACGCTTTCACGTTTCAGAAAACGTGTGGTATGGTGGGAAGAACATTGCATTCATTGGGAATGGGGGCCGCCCTTGGAAAAGTCAGTTAACTATTGGACAGTTTGTTCTAATCATAAAAAAGAGATTTAAGTTAGATTCATTGTTTTCTTTTTTGTTTGTTTGTTTTGGCAGAGAACTTTTGTTCAGATAGAATCTTTAGTGGTAATAGAAGTCCGTAAAAAAGATAAAGCAAAGCTGCTCAAAATAGAAATAGGAATGCAGCATGTTGTTTGAGTCTCTCCTTGAAGCATTCCTATGAAAGATACTGAGGAACTGTTAGGCTTTTCAGAAATCCAATTTGAAAAATACTGAATTATACTTTTAGCAGTAATTTTACCCTGATTGTGGAGAAGGCAATGGCAACCCACTCCAGTACTCTTGCCTGGAAAATCCCATGAACGGAGGAGCTTGGTAGGCTGCAGTCCATGGGGTCGTGAAGAGTCGGACACTACTGAGTGACTTCACTTTTCACTTTCATGCATTGGAGAAGGAAATGGCAACCCACTCCAGTGTTCTTGCCTGGAGAATCCCAGGGACGGGGGAGCCTGGTGGGCTGCCGTCTATGGGGTCGCACAGAGTCAGACACAACTGAAGTGACTTAGCAGTAGCAGTTACCCTGATTTTGAGAAAGTCAGTATTGGAGATGTGTTCTGCTCTCCCTGGTGAGATCCAGATTGTCTGTTCTTAAGCATCCTGTTCTCCAGTTCACTTTGTCTCAAATTGGGCATCATAAGGGACTTCTAGTAAATGGCATCTTATAAATCTCTTGAGCTCAGTGTACTGGCACCACACCCAGATAGAGAAGCTAGGGCCTTGTCCATTAGGGGGACAAGTAGAACTTCCAATTCTGCCTCCTAGTGTTGAGAATAAGAGAGATACTTAGAACAAACAATATTTTATAGACCAAGGGAGTCTATACTAATCAATTCTCGTATCAACTGTTGAGCAGCATACTTCTGTTGGAAAAAATTGGTCATTTTATGTTTTCAGCCTTTAAAAAGTTGAATTGGTAAATAAGAAATCAGCCAAGCTGAGGAACCTAAGTGAATAAAATCAACATTTTTTAAGACACTTTTTGTTCTGAGGGAGTGGTAATTTACACAGGAAGGGAAGTTTCCAGGAGTTAGAGAGATTTGCTGGTATCTGCTTGTACTCTTGTCTACCTCGTTAGTTTCTATTCCATGCTTGCTCTGCATGAGAAGCTTGGCAGACTTTAACATCAGAGACTTAAGCACTACTAAATCTAAGTACCGCATTTCTTCAGCAGCTCACTTGGTATCCATATCACTCTCTCTGCTCCCAAGTGGCCAGGTATGACCACCTGGATGGGGCTTCTCCTCTCTCTCTCCATGCAGGGAAAACCACAGTGAGATTGAACGGCGACGACGGAACAAGATGACAGCCTACATAACAGAACTGTCAGACATGGTACCCACCTGTAGCGCCCTGGCTCGGAAACCAGACAAGCTAACCATCTTACGCATGGCAGTTTCTCACATGAAGTCCTTGAGAGGAACTGGCAACACATCCACCGACGGCACCTACAAGCCGTCTTTCCTCACTGATCAGGTCTCTGGGAAGCACACATGAGGGGGTCTAGAATTTTTTGAAAGTTTTGATCTTTTGGGGGTGGATGCCCATAATCCTGAAGTGTGTGTTATATTGGGAGTCAGAGCAGAGCTGAATCTGTAGATTCTTTAAAGGATAGGAATTCAGCTCTGAAGGAAATATTCAGGTCATAGGAAAGTGAGTTTTGATCCCTGACTATACCATTTATTAGCTTTGAAACAGAAGTAGAGAAGAATTGTGAAAACTATTTAGCAAGCTTACAGGTATTTTAGAACTTTACTCATGAATCCAGTCTTCAGGATAGAAGAACAGTGGAATCTTGGGGAGAACCAGTCCTTTTCCTTGGCTTTAGGGTTATAGAAGATGAAAGTAATATATTTCTTTTTCTTCAAGCAGCTTCCAGTTTTAGTGATGAAAGGAATCTAACAGGCAGTTGTTGTTGCTTAGAGATACGCTCTGTTACATTCGATGCACTATGAGAGAAATAGAAGGTAGAAACATTTCCAGCTTTTCAGAAACTCAGTTTGAATATGAATATGTGAGTAGCAGGATACACACATAAGTGAAAAATGAGTATGGGAAGAAATGCCTTTAAAGAACTTATTAACAATTTATATAGGATTAAATATATGTGTTGGCTTCCCCCATGGCTCAGCGGTAAAGAATCCGCCTGCAATGCAGAAGACATGGGTTCCCTCCCTGGGTCGGGAAGATCCCCTGGAGGAGAAATGGTAACCTTCTCTAGTATTTTTGCCTGGGAAGTCCCATGAACAGAGGAGCTGGCAGGCTACAGTTCATAGGGTTGCAAAGAGTCTGACACAACTGATAGACTGAGCACACAGACACACACAAATACATATGTACTAGCTGGATGGCTAAAGTAAATAGAGTGGCTAGGCCTGAGTGAGAACAGTCAGCAGAGACTTCAAAGAGTATAAGGTAGCCATGTTCTGTTTTGATTGTTAAAAGTATCACTTATTTATTGCAGAAAAATTCAGAAAATACAGGAAGTACAAGGAAGAAAAAATTGACCTGTAATGCCATCCTTTTTCCAGTACTCTTGCCTGGAAAATCCCATGGACAGAGGAGCCTGGTGGGCTGCAGTCCATGGGGTCTCGAAGACTCGGACATGACTGAGAGGCTTCACTTTCACTTTTCACTTGCATGCATTGGAGAGGGAAATGGCAACCCACTCCAGTGTTCTTGCCTGGAGAATCCCAGGGACGGGGGAGCCTGGTGGGCTGCCGTCTCTGGGGTCGCACAGAGTCGGACACGACTGAAGCGACTTAGCAGCAGCAGCAGCAGCCATCCTTTTATTCAGAGAATCAGAAGGAAGGAAGGAATGTGGTTTGGAAGAAAGCAGTAAAATTTTTCCAAATAGGATGGTCTATATGAAAGCACATATAGCACAGATTATATATATATGTACATTGAAATAGCTAATCAGTTGGTACTAACAGAATACATATAGATATTGATTCAACAGTTTCCAGTTAGGCACTTTTTGTGAGCTAACCAGGTACTTTGTGCTGTTAGAAATGTAAAGAATGGTAAGAGGTTGCTGCTGCTGCTAAGTCGCTTCAGTTGTGTCCGACTCTGTGCGACCCCATAGACGGCAGCCCACCAGGCTCCCCCGTCCCTGGGATTCTCCAGGCAAGAACACTGGAGTGGGTTGCCATTTCCTTCTCCAATGCATGAAAGTGAAAAGTGAAAGTAAAGTCGCTCAGTCGTGTCTGATCCTCAGCGACCCCATGGACTGCAGCCTTCCAGGCTCCTCTATCCATGGGATTTTCCAGGCAGGAGTACTGGAGTGGGGTGCCATTGCCTTCTCCGTGGTAAGAGGTAGTCACAGGTAAAAAACATGTGTAAATAAATAAATCATGATACAAACACAGAATCCAATCCATATCAGAGGTGCCATAATAAGTCTTGTAGAAATGTAAATATGGAAAACGAAGAATAGGGGAATAGTGTTGTAAATATTGGAAATAGCTTGATTAAAAGCCCTGTGAGAATAATCAGGTTATTCAAGGAAAATCAGTTTACCATGCCCTGGGAGATGATAATGGGAAGATAGGATGGTACCTGATGAAGGAATATTTAAGTGTTATGTTAAATAACTTAGATTTTAATTTTTAGGCAATGGGTAGCTATAAGAAATGTGGTAGCATTTTGAGGATGGACTGAAAAGAGTGAAAGCAGGGAGACCATTAGTCTTGGCATGAGATAACTAAGACAGTGACATTGCATTCAAAAATAGAATTGATAAGCTGGGTTATCACTGGAGTGTGAGAGATTAGTTAGATTTTTTAGACCTATACCCTGAGAGGAAGGGGATATTGTTAATCAAGAAAGAGAGTGCTGGAAGAGCACAGAGGATAGTTTTTGAAGAGGGAAATAATGCTGGGTTTCGAGATGTTGAAATTGAATTGCTGATAGAATGTCTATTTGGAGATGCTTAGTAGATTTTAGGCAAGTCTAGAAATGTAGACTTGGGTATCATTTTGTAGTGGAGAAGTGGATATGATTTCTCTGAGAGAGAGTATGGAATAAATAGAGGAGAGAACTTAACATAGAATGTTGGAAATGCCCGCACTTGAACAGAGGAAAAGGAGCTTGAAGCAGACAACAGACATTTGAAAAGGAAGTAAAAGTTCGAGAATGGTGTCATAGAAGCTAGGCAGAAATAAATTTTAAAGGATAGAATGAACAACACTGTCAGATCTGTAGTGACATTGTGTCCAGACTCGGGAAAGAGCACTTGAGTTGGCAGTTAAGAATACATGATTAATAGTAACCTGCTGAAAAAAGATGTAGTGGTTGAGAGTGAAGATTGCAGATGGGCTGAGAAATACATGAAAAGTAAGACAGTAGAGCCGGTGAGTATAACATTACTCTTAATTTAAGCTTGGCCCTGGAAGATGAGTTGGGCAGAGTTGAGGGAAGTTTTGTATAGAATTAAGAAAACTTGATCATGTTTAAGATTTGAGGGGAAAGAGAATATGAATATTTGTAGAGCTTCCTAAGAGACCAGAGAGGGTGAGATCAAGAACTTAATTTTTGTTAATGGTAAGCATTTTTATTATCTGTTTTGAGATCTGAGGTAAAGAGGAGGGAGGTGGATAGTGACATAGACACATTGATGAGCTACCTGTTGGAAGAAGCTACCTTGTCAGTGAAGGTGATTATATTTAAGGTACAAAGCTGTGCCTGTGGGTCAAACAGAAGGTCACCGTTGTTTATGGAAAGATATATATGGTCTGAAGGGTCTTCCTTCTTTCCATAGTAACATTTGTTTTTTTCAAAAGAGTTCAGTATTAACTTGTATTTCTCTTCCTTGGGCAGGAACTGAAACATTTGATCCTGGAGGCAGCAGACGGCTTTCTGTTTATTGTCTCATGTGAGACAGGCCGGGTGGTATACGTCTCTGACTCAGTGACCCCAGTTTTGAACCAACCACAGTCTGAGTGGTTTGGTAGCACGCTGTATGATCAGGTGCACCCAGATGATGTGGACAAACTTCGTGAGCAGCTTTCCACTTCAGAAAATGCGCTGACAGGTATGAGTTACATAGATGGGAAATGAATAGCAAGTCCTTTCTTCATTTTTTCTGAGATAGAAGAGGTATTTTGACGCTTAAATTTTCTCATTGTATCTGGCAAAACTTTTAGAATTTTCTTCTTTCATGAATATAATCTGTTCTTTTTATCCACATGCAAGTAATACATTTTGTAACTCATCCCTAGAAAGTGTTTCATTAGTGACAGTGTTTATATAAAAGTTTACTTTAATCTTAATATTAGTGTAAATACACCATAAAGGCCAAACCTACAATACCACCACGTTCCTTGTCATTTTAAAAGAATTAAATTACCCATGTTTATGTCTCATTTGTATGGGTAATTACTGGGTATTTTTTCTACCAAGTTGTGCTTGGCTTTGACTTTGTACTTGGTTCTGTGATGATAGATTTTTATTTTAGAGGGGAATGGTTATCGTTCAGTATATCAGGTGTTTTTTGTTTATTTGTATCTGCACTATTTTTCTGTCTTGTTTTTGTCCCCCCCCTCCCAGCTGCCTCTGTTTAATGTTATTCAGTCCTTTTGCCAGAGTTTGGCTGAAGGAAATAAGTCACATCTGCTCCTAAGCAATCTGGAAAAAATTTTAATGTGGAAGCAGATTAAAGCTGGTAATTGAAATCAAATCCGTTATGGTCATATTAATGTTGGTATTTAGCTTTCCCTTCTTTTATGTTTTTATGGATTTCATTTTTCTAGTTCTTCTCAAACGTTCCCATTTGGTTTCTATATAATGTAGGAGGGACAATTTTAGCATGAGACAGATGCGTTTTTCTATAGCATATAAAATTATTTGTTTTTAAACCAATGACATTCACTCTGTGTGTGTGTGTGTGTGTGTGTGTGTGCGCGCGTACATGCATGCATGTGTATAAAAATAATCAGTCCCAAGAATATAACCTTGCTCTTGTTTGCCAGCTCTACCTACTTCTGCTCCTGTCCTCCCTTGCACAAAGTTATTTCCAGTGCTGCGTTTGAACTAAAGCGTAAGATTCATTGATGGGAATCGAGGTGTTTTAGACTTGGAAAAAATCCATCTCATACTTGGCTTATTCTGTTATAAGCAAGGAGACTGAAGAGTGTGGATAGGCTATTTACTTAGCTTTGCCTCCAGTATCTCTCCCCCTCTTCCCTGCACACAAGAAAGTACTCCAGACTCTCCTTCACATCCTTTACAGGGCGTATCCTGGATCTGAAGACTGGAACAGTGAAAAAGGAAGGTCAGCAGTCTTCCATGAGGATGTGTATGGGCTCAAGGAGATCATTTATTTGCCGTATGAGGTGAGTGTCAGGATGAGGATTGTGACTTGTCATAGGAAGAATTCAGAGCTGAGAGTTTAATTTCTGGTCAGAGGAGTTAAACTTTTAAGTCTAAGCTCCAGGTAGATTAAATTTAACTCTCAAGACCCTATTTAGTCATAACACAAAATAACGTGATAAGCAAACTAGGATTTCCTGAACTCTTCTTATAGGTAGGTGCTTTACGTGTCATCTCATTTTCCACAACTGCCCCGTAGAGTAGAATTCAAGGTTACTATTTTGCTGATTTAAAAAAAAAACACACAAAGAAATTGACTTCCCATGTTTGATTCAGGATTTTATTTTAATCCATACTAGTTGGATGCCAGTGTCTATATTTTTTTCCTGGTGTATTCCAAGACAACTTCCATGTACTCAGGCTACTTCTTCCCCCCTCTCTTCCCTTCAGTAGACTTTCTGATTCCTTTCACTTAATATTTAACATTTATAAATTATATACTGTACATTTTAGGATTCTGAAGAAAGGATGGTGGTAGTTTTCATCACAGGTAGAGAAAACATCTCTTCGTGTCACAAAATAAATTCAGATTGTGTAATGGAAATTGACTGTTGAGAGGATGCTTATTAGAAGTGATGAATAGGACATTAAGAAAGGTTTCCTGGGGGTGTTACAAAATTCAGTATTATTTGGCTTAGTTATTTGGAGTAGCTTCTAGACCCAGACTACTGGATTTATCACTTATCTTCTGACCTTGAATGGATTAAATGACTGCCTTGTGTTTTTACTTCTTCACCTAATATTGGGAGTTATATCAGCCTCATAAAGTTGTTATGAAGATTAGATGAATAAATATATATAAAGATGCTTAGGACTTCTCTGGTGGTCCAGTGGTTAAGAATCCACCTGCCAGTGCAGGGGACACAGATTCGATCCCCGGTCTGGGAAGATCCCACAGGCCTCAGAGTAACTAAGCCTTCGTGCCACAACTACTGCCTAGAACCCATGCTCCTCAACAAGAGAAGCCGCTGTAATGAAAAGCCCACTTGCTGCAACTAGAGAAAAAGCCCACGTGTAGCAATGAAGACCCAGCACACCAAAATAAATAAATTTTTAAAAGATGCTTAGAATAGTGCATGACTCATAAAATTCTGTGTATGTTTTATTTATTATTAAAGAAAGTAGTGAGAATGGGAGAGAGTGTCCCAATATGTGGACATGGCTATTGCAATGACATACGGAGGAGCAAGGTAAATAATAACGTGATTGTGTGCGTGCTAAGTCACTTTAGTCGTGTCTGACTCTATGATCCTATGGACTGTAGCCCTCCAGGCGCCTCTCCTCCAGGGGTCTTCTGAACCCAGAGATCGGACCAGCATCTCTTTAAGTCTCCTGCATTGGTAGGCAGGTTCTTTACCACTCGTGCCATCTGGCAAGTCCTAGATAATAACAAAATACAGCAAATAGATTTTGTTGCAGCATAGTGCTGGAGTCTACAAACTGCAACTCTCTTTGTAAATAAAGCTTTATTGGAACATAGCCATGCCCATTTATTGACATACTGTCTGGCTGCTTTCATACTGTTAATAGCAGAGTCGACTAGTTGTAACAAATTGTTTGGCCCACAGAGCTGAAAATATTTACTGTCTGGTTATTTACAGAAAAAGTGTACTAACTCCTGATGTAGAGAATATCTCCATTTGTAGAGCATATAGAACATTTTGACTTAAAAACTCTGAGACAGTTAACAAGTTTTAGAAATACCAAACCTGACTTCTTTATCTTTCATTGTTAGGAGCATTGTTGCCAATTTTCTGTGTCAAGTTGTATCCAGAGCCTATTATCTGGCTGTTAAATGATGAAAACTTCTTTGATAGTACAGCTTTTTTTCCTTAATTTATTTTTTTATTGAAACATGGTTGAATTACAGTATTGTAGTAATTACTGCTGAACAGCAAAGGGACTCAGCTATATATATATTTATGTATACATTCTTTTTCATATTCTTTTCCATTATGGTTTATCACAGAATATTGAATATAGTTCCCTGTGTCATTCAGTAGGACCTTTTGTTTATCCATTCTATATATTCCAGTTTGCATCAGCTTATCTCAGACTCCCAATCCAAACCTCTCCCACCTTTGCCCCCCTTGCAGCCCGCTGTCTACTCTCTGTTTCCCTGATTCTGTTTCATAGATAGGTCACTTGGATCCTATTTTAGATTCCACATAGAAGTGATATCATATGTTATTTGCCTTTCTTTTTCTTACTTCACTTGGTATGATAATATCTAGATTCATCCATGTTGCTGCAGATGGGATTCTTTTTTTTTGGCTGAACAGTATTCCATTTTATATATGTACCACATCTTGTTTACCCACTCATCTGTAGATGGACATTTAGGTTGCTCCCATGTCTTGGCTATTGTGAGTAGTGCTGCTATGAACATAGGAATACATTTATCTTTTTTAATTACAATTTTGCTGGATCATATGGTAATTCTGTTTTTAGTATTCTGAGGAACCTCCATACTGTTTTCCACAGTGGCTACATCAACTTGAATTCCTCCCATCAGTGGAGGGGGGTTCCCCTTTCTCCACATCCTCTCCAGCATTTATTTGTAGACTTTTTAATTATGGCCATTCTGACCAGTTTGAGGTGGTACCTCATTATAGTTTTGATTTGCATTTCTCTATTAATTAGCAATATTGAGCCACTTTTCACATACCTGTTGGCCATCTGTATTTCTTCTTTGAAGAGATGTCTCTTTAGATCTGCCCATTTTTCGATTGGGTTTTTTTTTTTTTTTTTGTCGAGTTGTGTGAATGATAGTGCATCTTAATTGCTTTTAACCTCTCTGTTCATTGAAACAGGTGTGGCAATAGCTCTGTGGATTCAGTCTCCATGAATAGGCTGAGCTTTGTGAGAAACAGATGCAGGTGAGATCTTAAGCAGTAAAAAAAAAAAAAAAAAAAAAAAAACACACAAAGGGATGGTCAAGTACCTGTAGAGATCATCACATTTTCAACTGTCTTACTATAGTACTTCCTTCAGCAGCCCTTACCCTCATCCCTCACTTCTCAGTTACATTTTTATTTTTCCTGAACTTCTAAAGCATCTTTTGCTCATCCTGTTTAAGGAAGTTACACTCCCACTTTACCTGCTTTCTTCCTGCTGCAGTACCTTTCAGTTGCTTTACTTTGGCAAAGGTAAACAATATGGTGGTCACTTTTGGGTGGGAAAGGTCCAAGTATATTCATCCTGTTATTTAAACACCCAATAGCCTAAAGTTAAAGGTACTAAGCCAGCATTGCTTTTTAAATGATACTGAGTAAAGTTTTTTCCTCACACCTGTAATTTTTCTAGGAATGGACTTGGCTCTGCGAAGGATGGGGAACCTCATTTCGTGGTGGTCCACTGCACAGGCTATATCAAGGCCTGGCCCCCAGCAGGTAGGAAAGTTGAATAGTGATTTCTTTCTGGGTGCAGCTAGTTCCTCAGAGTCCAAGAAAGTTAGCTAACATTTATCATATACCTGTTGCATATGAAATGTGCTTTGGTACAAACTGTAAGAAGATAGGAGAGAAAAAGTGGACTCTCTTCTTCCATTATGGATTTTCTATTCCAGTTAGGGAGATGGATTTCTCATACTTGAAAATGACTCAGTATTGGCTGTGTCTTTTACTGGAACTAAAGGTCAAAAGGGAATGTGAGAAAAGTGGTTGGGGTACAAGGATCAGCTTTTTAACCTGGCTGGTCAGAATTTCCAAATCTTAGCAACTTTATTACCTCCCTGCTAGATAGGTATGACTGGAAATTGGGGGGTTCTAGAGGGATAGCAGCTAAGAGAGGCAAGGTAGTGTATTTTGGTAAGAGGTTAAACTTTGAATTTGTAAAAACCTAGGTTTGTTTCTGATGTTATTTACTAGAGGTGTATCTTAGGAAGTTACTTGACTTAAAAAACCCTCAATTTCCTCATCTATAATCTGGAGATAATGTAACCCATAGAAAGTTATTATGAGGATTAGGTTTAATGTAGGAAAAGAACTTAGCCTAGTGCCTGGCATATGGTAGGCACCCCCAAAATGGTAGTTAAATGTAATTAAGATAAATTAATTTTAAGTTGTAATGATGTTTGAACTTTTTAGATTATATACTGTATAAACGATACATTTGCAATATATATGGTCTTTTATATGTCTATGTAGCTTTCAAAGAAATACTATTTTTCTTGGTAAAAAGAAGATAAATATGCAAAGAGCAGCAGGAAAATGCAACCGTCTTCCCTTTCCACATAAAACATTAAAGTCCTGGCTTCTCTCGTTTCCAAAGAAGATAACTGTTGGTGTTTGGTTTAATTTCATTTTTGGTTGTTTGCTTAATTTGAAAGTCACAGGTTAGGCAAGACATTTATTCTCTTAACGATGATATGGTCACAGAGTGACCAAATACAATGTCTTCATATGTATTTGGTTTGGCCATCTTAATCTTTTGGAATATTTTGTGTAGGACCTGTGCTCTGTAATTTTTTATAGTTAATGTGAGTATAATACATGAATTAACATATATAAAAATACTTAAAACAGTACCTGATATATATGGTAAGTTCTTTTGGTTATTTACCTTTATTCTTATCTTTTAGCACTCTTTGTTGTTTTATACCTAGTTTCATCATATCTGTGTGTGTTTTAAATCTTTACACATCTAATTTTTGAAGGCAATTGTGTTTGAGATACATGTTAAACCTTCTAACTTCAACTTCTTGAAGGTGTCTCACTTCCAGATGATGACCCAGAAGCTGGCCAGGGGAGCAAGTTTTGCCTAGTGGCCATTGGCAGACTGCAGGCAAGTATGAATTTTCTGCATCGGTTAATATATCACCCCCTTTCAGTGGGAGAAAATCTTCAGGATGTGTTCATGTTATTTTTTTCTTTTACTCTCTGAATACAAATGAAGCATTCTGAAAATCTCCAAATATTTGGAGGAATATGGCATTCACACTTAACATTGCTTCTGTTAGATTTAGCAGAAACTGAAGACAGTGAAAGATCTTTTAGAGAGAGAAGTCTTTTTCTCTTTCATACTTTTAGCTTTGCAGTGCTAAATTTTCTATTTCCAACTAATTTCTTTTGCTCCTATACAATATAAGAGAGTTCTTCTCATTTTTCATTTCATGACTGACAGTAGGGAAGTGGAATTATTTTGATTCTCCTTACAAAAACAGATGTTTTTTGATTACTTGGGAGAATAATTTTCCAATATGAATAATGAATACAACTTAGCTAAATGAAAGTAGGTGGGTTTGGGGTTGAATGAATTTTTATCTTTCTTCACAGTTAGTGAAGAGTACATGTATGGGAGTGGAGCTAGGCCTCATGCCCTATCTGATTATCGTTTTCTCCTTTCTGGATAAGTTGTGACAGTTCAGAATCCTAAAATTGGGAACCTGATGGAAAGTACATCTGTAAAGAATAGTGTCCCTCTTTATCTCATTTTTATCTCAAATTTTATCCCATTTTTATCTCTTTACTTTCAGGTAACTAGTTCTCCCAGTTGTACAGACATGAGTAATGTTTGTCAACCAACAGAGTTCATCTCTCGACACAATATTGAGGGAATCTTCACTTTTGTGGATCATCGCTGTGTGGCTACTGTTGGCTACCAGCCACAGGTGAGGAGCTGGAGTAGTTACACCACTGATATTTAGGCCTCTGTTTTCCCTTGGATGTGCTAAGATTATTCATTCATGTAATTCCTGAGATAGTCAAAACATAGCAGCCCCAGCTCAGAAAATGAGATGACCCTATTCTATTGATAGCTAAGTATAATCTCAACTTCCTACCAAGGTTAGCATCTGAGCTAGAAAAATACGACTTGTGAAGTGGGAGCAGCAGGTATGAATATGTATTTCTTTGTTATTAATGATATTAATACAGATAATGATGCACTTTAGCTATAATGATATGGCCACCTTTAGATAATTCATATAATCAATCTAGGTGCATAGTAACCCATTAAATATGTAACTTTCAGATCAGATCAGATCAGTCGCTCAGTCGTGTCCGACTCTTTGTGACCCCATGAATCGCAGCATGCCAGGCCTCCCTGTCCATCACCAACTCCCGGAGTTCACTCAGACTCACGTCCATCGAGTCAGTGATGCCATCCAGCCATCTCATCCTCTGTCGTCCCCTTCTCCTCCTGCCCCCAATCCCTCCCAGCATCAGAGTCTTTTCCAGTGAGTCAACTCTTCACATGAGGTGGCCAAAGTACTGGAGTTTCAGCTTTAGCATCATTCCTTCCAAAGAAATCCCAGGGCTGATCTCCTTCAGAATGGACTGGTTGGATCTCCTGTAACTTTAGAACTAGTTATTATGATTTATTTAGATATCTCATTCTGCAGACCAGATATAACTATATCTGAATTGAGAAATAGGTCGTTATATAAACTTCAAAATTCTAGTCACCAGGAGGGACTTGTGGCTGTGGCTGTGTAAAGAAGCTGGTGAAAAAGAGATCTTGAAAAAGAAGAACAAAGTCATTTACACTTCCTAATGCAGCACCTGTTGTAAAACTGTTGTTACCAAGACAGTGTGGTGTTGGTGTAGGGATTAGATCAGTAGATCAGAATGGAGTCTATTCTCACATTTATGGTCAACTGATCAGCTAATTTTCAACAAAGATATCAAGATAATTCAAGGGGAAAAGAAGCTTTTCCAGTAGATGGGGATGGGACAATTGGATATTCACATGCAAAACAGAATAAAACAAAAAGAACTTAGACTGTTACCTCATAGCATACACAGAAATCAACTCCAAGATGTAAAGGTGTAAGAACCAAAGTTATAAAACTTCTGGAAGAAAATAGGAGAAAATCTTTGTGATCTTGGGTTAGGCAAAGACTTTTTTGTTGTTGTTGCACTGTGCAGCCTGTTGGACCTTAGTGCTCCCCACCAAGAATTGAACCTGGGCCATGGCAGTGAAAACACCAAGTCCTACCCACCAGACTGCCAGGGAATTCCCTAGACAAAGATTTTTTTTTATGACACTAAAAACGTGGTTCACAAAATAAATTTGATAAGTTGGGTTTCATAAAAGTTAAAATTTGCCCTCCTAAAAGGATATCATTAAGAAAATGAAAAGACTAGCTACAAATTGGGAGAAAATATTTATAAATCATTTATCTGAAAAAAGACTTGTATCCAAAATATATGAAGAACTCTTAAAGCTCATTAAGATAACCAGCCGGTAAAAAAAAGAGCACAAGATTTGAATAGACATTTCATCAAAGAAGAAATATGAATAGCACATAAAAAGTTGCTCGTCATTAGGAAAATACACATTAAAATCACAATGAGATTCCATTGTATCCCATTAGAAAGGGTATAATCAAAAAATATTGGCAAGACCATGGAGAAACAGAACCTTCATACATTGTTGGTAGGTAAGTAAAATGGTAAACTACTTTGGAAAAACATTTTAGCAGTTTCTTAAAAAGTTAAACACACACTTACCCTACAAATTAGCAGGTCCACTCCTAAGTATTTACCCAAGAGAAAGAAAGCATATGTTCACAGAAAGTCTTATACACAGATGTTCATGACTGTTTTATTTATAATAGCCAAAAAGTGAAAACAGCCTAAATGTCCTTTAACTAATGAATGGGTACACACTGTGATATATCCATGTGAGAATACTTATAAGCAATAAAAAGGATATACTATTGATATTTGGAACAACACTGATGAACTTCATTAAAATATTAGGTTAAATGAAAGAAGCCAAACCCAAAAGACTGCCTGTTCTATGATTTCATTTGTACAGAGAAGCTAAACTAAAGAAGCAGAAAGCAGATCAGTGGATGGCACAGGGATTGACCTCAGACTGGCAGAAAGGAAATTTTAGGGGCAGTGGACATGTTCTAAAACTGAATTGGGGATAATGGTTATATAACTATATAAATTTATTATAGATCATTAAATTAAAATTATAAAATTCACTTGGAATGAGTGTAAATTATACCTCAAATCTGTAAAAAGTATAGTTAAAATAAATGTGCAATATCCTGAAAAAGAAAATTGCTCTAGAGGTCAGTTATTTAGCAGATTCCATTTTTTTGTGTGTTTTTTTCCCCTCTAATCTATAATCCTAGGATAAAAGCAAGAGAAATTAAATCCAGTTCCTCTCCTAGTGGGCCAGGGAAGTTAAGTGATTATAAAAGTGTTGATCTTACTTTTCTTTTCCTCTTTTAGGAACTCTTAGGAAAGAATATTGTAGAATTCTGTCATCCTGAAGACCAGCAGCTTCTAAGAGACAGCTTCCAACAGGTAGCTTTTTTTCCTGGTTTGAATTGGAATAATATTTTTGTCTAATATATATTATTACATTCATCCAACAAATATTTATTGAGTACTGATTAATCGAGCAGTATGGCAGGCCTTGCAGTTTTACACTAATACTTAACTTGTATTTTTAAGAAACAGAAAGGACCAGTACTTGGAAATTATGGATAATGTAATGTTCAAGGTACATTGGCTTTGGCTACTCAACATTAAAGTGGCCATCTTTAAAGTATTTAAAATATTCTGCACTTAATTGAACAGTGGGTAGTAGTTGAATAATTCATTTCACAGTTCTTCTATAGATAAGTAAGAGTTAACTCTTAATTGTAAGCTAACTCTTAATTGTACTTTTTAGGCCCTAGATTCTGAAAACATCTGGTGAATTCTAATTTCAGGACAGACTTGGCTTTAGATGTACTCTTACTTTATATTAGATGGGTTAATTTCCCTCTTTAAGCCCCACTAGTGTTTTTACTGGGTTTCCCTGGTAGCTCAGCAGGTAAAGAATCCACCTGCAATGCAGGAGACCTCAGTTCGATTCCTGGGTCAGAAAGATCCCCTGGAGAAGGGATAAACTACTCACTCCAGTATTCTTGGGCTTCCTTTGTGGTTCAGTCATTAAAGAATCCACCTGCAATGCGGGAGACCTGGGTTTGTCCCCTGGAAGAGGGCATGGCAACCCACTCTAGTATTCTTGCCTGGAGAATTCCCATAGACAGGTGCCTGGCGGGCTGTAGTCCATGAGGTTGCAAAGAGTCGGATGCGACTAAGCACAGCACAGCATAGTATTTTTACTGATACAGTAGGCAAATAAGATAAAGCATTTAAAACACATAGCCCAACTTCTAGAGGAAATCAGACAATGGCAGTAAAAAGTGTCTTCTGATTTTTCAGCATCACTTTTATCCATGCATTTTTTATCCATGCAAAAGGATCACATTGCCTTATATGTGCAGTCTTAGAAAAGCTATTCTGACTTCTGTTAAAACTGTTCAAAGCTAAGGACATGGACTTCTGGCAGTGTGAGAAGATATTGTACAGTATATTTTAAATCTATGAAATTCATAATTCTGACACATTTGGCCACAGAGTTCCTACCATTTTATCACTTGTAGAAAAGTGTTTTATTCCAAAGCAATGGGTGATTCAGACACACTGCGATCTCAAGGTTTTTATTCTGACATCAGTTGCTGCTGTGATACTAGAGTACTAAGCAAAGGTACTTTTTACTGTGCAGACTAGTTGGTGCTTAATAGTTGCTGATTTCTAGATTTTGATATTTCTTAAGTCTAGATGGATTTATATTTCTTTTTGCTTCTCAGTACATAAATTTAGTTACTATTTCTAATGAAACTTGTTTTCCTTGTTTTCTTCCCATTTTGGTTCTTGCTGTACTTTGTTTCACATTTGATTTTTTAAAGTTTTATTTATGTATTTAAAATGTACCATTTTATTATTGTTAAGTGAAATATATCCCATTTTCTGTTATAATTATTTCTTAAACTGTAATATCAGCAGTAACTGCCACTATTCTGTCAACTTAAACACAAATGTTATCACTTAACTTTTGGTTAAAAAGCAATTTAGAGTGTAGGTATTTTGAAGTACTGAACTTATAATCTGTTGGTGTAGATACGTACAGCCATAATCAGGTTTCAAATCCAGTACTTGATTTGTATACAAATGTAATATTCATTGTGTATGTATTATTCAGTGAGCACATGAAAGTGTTAAAGATTACTTAACAGTTGTTCATATCACATTTTTTTAGATGTTAAGTAAATTTGTTCTTAAAAAAAGAAAAAACACATAGCCTAGGGCTTGGCATATAGTAAATACAAAACAAATATTAGCTTCTAATATTTTTATTATAAAGGAGGAGGATTCAAAAGATTATTTTCTATTCTGTGAGATCAGAAATGAAAATAATTAAAAAATTACTTTCTTTTAAAAAGCAAAATAAAACTAAAGCCATTTTGGTTTTATTTATAGAAACCTTCATGTGTGCTGTGAAAACAGAAATTCTCAGGCATAGTGGTAGAAACTGGGATTGAGGGGCAGCATGTAGGCTATGTTCACTGTAATTAAACTTCTAAATTTTTAGTAAATTTGCTAGATCAGTGTATCTTTAAGGGACTTTCCAAAGGAAGTGGGGAAACATAGTCTTTTCTCTCCTGGAAATAATTGTTATTCTTGTTTGACATTGGTGAAAGTGGTCAGATAGCTTGGCACTCTAAAAAGAAACATGATAAATATACCTCCTTATTATTTAGTCGCTTAATAATGTTTCACTCCCCATGTTGTTTTGTTAGTAACATTGCAAAATATTGTTATTTCAAGGACAGTGACACAAGAATCCTAGGATTGTACATGTCTAAAGAAAATTTTTTTGCGAGTTTCAACTGATAGCATGAAAACTTTTTCAGGTCGTGAAGTTAAAAGGCCAGGTGCTGTCTGTCATGTTCCGGTTTCGGTCTAAGAACCGAGAATGGCTCTGGATGAGAACCAGCTCTTTTACTTTCCAGAACCCTTACTCAGATGAAATTGAGTACATCATCTGTACCAACACCAATGTGAAGTATGTACCTTAAAGAACTTTTCCAGTGTTGGAATTTCTCATGGGCCAAGTCTGCTTGGTTACCTACCTCTTCCTTCTACTTTTGTAGTAATAAATACCATTAGTTGCGCATCTGCCAACTGCTTAGAATTTGGGGTAGTTCATCCAGGTAGAATTAAAAAAATTTTAATTTTTTGTAGGAATATAGTTGATTTACACTAGTAGAGTAGAATTTTAGCAAACAATAACTTAGAGACTAGATTCTGACATGTGAAGAGTTTGGTCAGTTGACCTTTGAACATGAGTTTGAACTGCAATGGTCCACTTATACACAGAATTTTTTCAGTAGTAAATAATATAGTACTACATGAACCCCATATGGAGGGCTGACTATATAAGTTATACTCGGATTTTTGACTACTTGGAGAGTCAGTGCCCCTAACCCTGAATTGTTCAAAGGTCAACTGTATTTCAATTTTGTTTTATACATCAGTTTATTGTTCTAGTCTGGCAAATTTTTTTTTTTCTAGAACGGGTGTCTGCAAACTTTCCTAAGAGAACAGATAGTAAATATTTCAGCATTGTGGGACATACAGTCTCTATTGCAGCTTCTCAACTCTGCTCTTGTAGTACAAAAACAGTTCTAGACAAATGAAATGAATAAAGATGGCTGTTTTCCAGTAAACTTTTATTTACAGAAACGGGCAGTGGACTGGATTTGGCCTGTGGACCATAGTTTGCTTTAGAGCATAGCTATATTGACTATTAGTTTCTCTTTCTCTAGTCTTTCATTGTTTTCTGTTTGAACTTTTTCTCAGCTTTGTAAGAGTTTTTTAAAATAGATTTCATATACCATAAAGTTTACTCATTTAAAGGGTATAATTTTTTTAGTATGTCACAGGGCTGTGTGGGTATTAGCACACACAAAATAGCTATTACCCCCAAAGAAATCCTATACTAATTAACAGTATCTTCCTCAAGCCCTGTGTAACTTAATCTATTCTGCGTCTCTCTAAATTTGCCTGATCTAGACATTTCTTATACATGGAAACACATTTTTGTTTATCCGTTCATTGGTTGGTGGATATTGAGTTGTTTACATTTTTTGGATACTAAGAACGCTGCTGTAAACATCTGTGTACAACTTTTTGTGTGGATATGTTATTCTCTTGGGTATATACTGGCTCAGCTGGTAAAGAATCTGCCTACAATGCAGGAAACCCCGGTTTGATTCCTGGGTTGGGAAGATCCCCTGGAGAAGGAATATTCTACCCACTCCAGTATTCTTGGCCTTCCCTGGTGGTTCAGATGGTAAACAATCCACCTGCAATGCAGGAGACTTGGGTTTGATCCCTGGGCTGGGAAGATCCCCTGGAGGAGGGCATGGCAACTCACTCCAGTATTCTTGCCTGGAGAATCCCCATGCACAAAGGAGCCTGGCGGACTATAATCCATGGGATCGCAAAGAGTTGAACATGACTGAGTGACTAAGCACAGCCCAGAATTGCTGGGTCACATGGTAACTCTATGCTTAATCTTTTGAGAAACTCCCAAATTGTTTTCCAAAGCTGCTGTACCAGTTTGCATTCTGAGCAGCAGTGCTGTACTTTTCTCATCAGCAGTGTATGCGAGTTCAGCCTCTCCACATTCTTGCTGTCTTTTTTTATTGTACCTAGTGGGTGTCAGTTGTCAAGGTACTTCTTTTCCATTTAATCTTTCTGTGTAGAATTGGCCTTGAACCCACTTCTGAAGATCTGATTAGAAATAATTATCAAGTGTGAATAATACTTGGTGACAACATTGAGTCTCTGTATCCTCTAATTCAATTTTTAGGGCTCATGAAGTTTAATTTTTTGTTAATTAATTTAGTATAACAGTAGATTCAGTTATAAATTTTCATTAACTTAGGACTCAGGTCATTATAGTTTGTTTTTTTTTTACATCTTTATATTTCTGAACAGCTGTTTTGTGTTTCTCTTTTGCTTAAATTTTGAAATGTTTAAGTCTTTTTAAGAAGTTGTTTCTGGAAATAATGGCTTTTCCCATTTTTGCATACTACAGTTCTTCCTACTATAGTTAATTTTAATTAATTCTTAATATTTTATTTTGTAATTAATATTCTTTGTAGAAAATTTGGAAAGTATTGAAAATAGTAAAGAAAAGGAAAAAAATTCTCACCATCAAGAAATAGTCTTTGTTAATGTTTCAGTGTGTACTTTCATCAGTTTTTTTACTTATGCTTTTTTTAAACACAATATATGGATATGCAACATACACATACACACATCCACAACTACTAGGTATTGAATACCTGGAAGGAGTTAGAGCCCAAACAGGATGAACTCTTGGCTGTAGGACATAGTTTCTATTTGTATCATGTTGTTTATAGTGCGAATTATTTGCTGAATCTGAGGTTACAGGTATCATAGGGATTGGGCTTTAAAGGGGAATTTATCAGTGATTACCCCATGTATCAGTGAATCTGTAGTATCTTTTGTACAGAGTCAGATGCTTTTTTTTTTCTTTGTTGTCTCTACTCTTCATTTTCCCAGGAACTCTAGCCAGGAACCACGGCCTTCACTGTCAAACACAATCCAGAGGCCACAGCTAGGTCCCACAGCTAATTTATCCCTGGAGATGGGCTCAGGGCAGCTGGCACCCAGGTGAGAAATGGTGGAACAATTCTTTATTGAGCAGTGACTAGCCTGGGGAGTGGCAGTCTGCAGTCACACTTTTTTGTTTGTTTTAAGCCCTTTCCCCAGATCCTTTTTAAAATAACTTTTTTTCCCCCTATTTTTCTTTTTACTTGCCTTTAACATGTAGGCAGCAGCAGCAGCAAACAGAATTGGATGTGGTACCAGGAAGAGATGGACTAACCAGCTACAATCATTCCCAGGTTAGTATGTCGTCTTTAAAGGATGGTGAACATTTCTTTAAGAAGTGTCCCCTAGAGCCAGTTAAAGTGTATGTGTATCTTTATATGAATTTTCGAATTATTGAATTGTCATGTTAAACTTTCATGGTTATTTTTATCATTACATTCCACAGGTTTCTGTTCAGCCTGTGACAACCACAGGGCCAGAACACAGCAAGCCCCTTGAGAAGTCAGAGAGTCTGTTTGCCCAAGATAGAGATCCAAGATTTTCAGAAATCTACTCCAACATCAGTACGGGTATGTTTTTTCCTTATTCTCATTTTAAATTCTTATTTTGATCATTTATTGATGGGCCTGCAGCTGCCCAGTCAGTAGTCTCCCAGCGTATTTCCACTTAACCCTAATACCTCGTGAATAAATAGGAACTTGCTGAACTAATATACTACAGCCCCTTGACTGGCCCTCCCCCAACTCCTTTTGGTCCACAGATCAGAGTAAAGGCATCTCCTCCAGCACTGTCCCTGCCACCCAACAGCTATTCTCCCAGGGCAACACATTCCCTCCTACCCCCCGGCCGGCAGAGAATTTCAGGTGAGCCCCGTATGTGTGTGCTGCTTTACAGGGCAACTGAGGGATTCAGTTACTGAATCCAGGTTTTATTCTTGCCTAGCTTTCTCTGGTTATCTCACACAAAGCAGTGGAACTTGTTGGCCTCAGATGAGACGAGCTTGCTTTTCTTCCTCTGTTTTCTTTGCACCTGTCCTGCTGCCGTGTTCCAGGTTCCATCTCTGTGTGTCCTGATCAGTGTGTGACTGTCAGTCTTCTTCGTCTTTTCCAGATTCTGTTATCAAGTTTTCCTTAACCCCCAGGGAGTCGAGGGAATCTAGAGATAGCACTAGATTGTCCTGTGATTCCTAGATTCTGTGATAAATGCACCTTTTTCATCCTTACCTCACTATTTGTTCACTCCTAGAAATAGTGGTCTGGCCCCTCCTGTAACCATTGTCCAGCCATCAACTTCCGCAGGGCAGATGTTGGCCCAGATTTCCCGCCACTCCAATCCTACCCAGGGAGCAGCCCCAGCTTGGACCCCTAGCACCCGCCCAGGCTTCTCTGCCCAGGTAAACCTTCTCATCTGTCTGTCCCTTGTATTTATTGTTTGTTTGGTTGGTTAGGCTTTTTCCATATGTAAAATTATTGTCTATCTTAAACGTCTTTTCTTGACCGCCCTGCCATCCTCTGTCTTCCAATTTTTATCTTATTGGGAGCAGGAATTGTGTTGAAAAATCCTCGTAGAATATATATGTGTATATATATGTTAAGGCTAAAGCTAATATCCTTTTATATGTTGCTGTATACTTATTTTGCATAAGTAATATTTTAAATAAAAAGCCAAAATCAGAAATAAAACTCTAGAATTATTATACATGATATAACCTCATTTTATAAAAAAATACATAAATGAAAACTGGAAGAAATTATCCAAAAATGTTAACCATGTGTCTTTGGTGGTAGGATTATGGATGATTATTTCCTTTTTATTTTCCTTCATTTTGAAGATATCCCATGATGCGTATGCATTACTATTATAGTGAGGAAAATGTTTAGTTACCAAAAAAAAAAAAAGATATCATTAGGAACAAACAAATGCGGTGCAGATTGAATAATAAAATGATACAAAGTGTGTTTTTCTCTTTATATAATGCTATACTATTATTAATGCCTCTAGTTTTTGTATAGATTTACAGTTTATAAAATGCTTTCATTTATGTCATTTTCGTTTTAATTCTCAACTCTAAATGTGTATACTTTTACTAATCGCATAGTTCTTTGCTTTTTACACTTCATCACAAGTGCCTAAAATTAGTGTCAAAGGAAACTGGGAGTTAATTGGAAGAAATGTGCAATGGGAAATAAGTAATGAGGTTGGCTCCGAAGAATCCAATGATTGACAGAGGGTTAACTCCCATAGGAATGGTCTGTGCAATAATGTTAATGTTCTGTTTACTCTCTACCCCTTTCTTTCTTTTAGCAAGTGGTTACCCAGGCTACAGCTAAGACTCGTTCTTCCCAATTTGGTGTAGGCAGCTTTCAGACTCCATCTTCTTTCAGCCCCATGTCCCTTCCTGGTGCTTCCACTGCATCACCTGGTGCAGCTGCCTATCCTAGTCTCACCAATCGTGGATCCAACTTTGGTGAGTTCACACCAGAGTCAGGGTAACAGGAAAATCACATCACAAAGGAGAAAGGATTTAGTGGTTAAAATAGTTTGCTTTTGTCCTGGCTGTACTGACCTAATTATAGGGAAATGCATGGTGACAGTCCATTTGGAATTGAAAACCTACCCGCGTGAAAAGGACTTTATTAGCATGTGTAACAAAAAGCATGTAAAGTATTATAAATGTAATAATATGCACATTTAGTCTGAATGAGCAAAGGATCCTGTAGAAAAGACTCTACCTAGAGAAGAAAAATAAATTCGGGACTAGGGTTTGAAATAGAAAGGACAGAGGGTATCTAGGTAAAATTAATGATTTGCATGCAGTTATGTGCTCGTTTCTCCTCTCTAGTGGAGTTGGCAGATTGAAGTTGTTTATTTTTCCTTGCTATATTTCTAGCTCCTGAGACTGGACAAACTGCAGGACAATTCCAGACACGGACAGCAGAGGGTGTGGGTGTCTGGCCACAGTGGCAGGGCCAGCAGTCGCATCATCGTTCAAGTTCTAATGAGCAACATGTTCAACAGCCATCAGCACAGCAACCTGGCCAGCCTGAGGTCTTCCAGGTGAGAGGGTCTAAAGACTTCAGAAGACCAGAAACTGGGAGGAAAGAGTCAGGGAGGAGAGACAGAGAAGAAAGCATGCATGGATTGAGGTTAGTAAGTGGGAGAAGAGAAGAGTCAGGACACGTAAAAACAGATGTCATTAATTGAAAAGATTGTGAACTTAGTGTGCTGCACTAGACCGTCATTAGTGACGTGAAGCATCACGCGAAGACGTAAAAGAAAGTAATTTTGGTCCATTCACAGAGAACCATATGCCCATTTGATGATAGCAGTTTAGGTATAAAAATACTGAATACAGCTATAAGGGTCTGTTTACATAAATCCTGAGGGGACTGCAGTAGTTAGTAATCTCAGGTGGGATAAAGGAGGAGCTTAGTTTAAAACACAGATGGGAAGAAGGCAAAACAAGGTTTTGGTGGAAAACAAATAGGATAAGAGATACGCCATAAATATCCAGAGGGGATTTTATGAACTATGACGAGATTTTTCTCCCATTGAGAATAGTGAGGACTAGAAAAGGGGGAGAATGTAGAACTGTAGGGGGAAGGCAGAGAGAGAAGTAGGAAAATAGGTTGTCATCTGAAGAATTTAGAGTCGCTGGGAGTAAAGACGGCTAAAAGAACTCAGCACAGCAGAAACTCTGGGGCCAGGGTTGATAGTTCAGGGGGATGTTGGGAAGGAGCTCAATAAATGGAAGGATCAAGATGTGTGACCCAAGCTTATTCTTTTTCTCTTATTAGGAGATGCTGTCCATGCTGGGAGACCAGAGCAACAGTTACAACAATGAAGAATTTCCTGACTTAACTATGTTTCCCTCCTTTTCAGAATAGAACTATTGGGGTGAGGATAAAGGGTGGGGGAGAAAAAAAAATCACCATTTGTTTTTAAAAAAGCAAATCTTTCTGTAAACAGAATAAAAGTTCCTCTCCCTTCCCTTCCCTCACCCCTGATGTATACCCCCTTTCCCTTCTGACCTTTCCCTTGTCTTCCTGCATCTCTGAGATAACATTTATAGAAGAAATGGAGTGACTCCTCAACACTTTGGGGACCCTTTGAAAAATTGAGGCTGGGTTAGGTTAAGAATGTCTTTCCTTATGTCTCCTGACCAGAAATTTATGCAGAAACGATTTGTGCTGGGTCAAGGAGCAGGTTAGAAAACATTCACTATTTCCTTTGGATACTATGGCTTATTTTTGGGAAGAAATTCTGAATAAGGTGAGAGAGAGGAGAAATGTCCTTAATGTTTGAGGACCATGAAACATGGCAGGTGTACATGGGGTTTTCGGAAGTGAGTACAGGCGCTTTCTGCTGCCTGTGAGCAGTTCCTCTGGAATGAAATATGAGTAAGGAAATGAGAGAGAGAGAGAGAGTGTGTGTGTGTGTGTGTGTGTGTGTGCGCGCGCGCGCGCGTGTGAGTGTGCACATGTGTTCTGTGTTTGTTTCTTTCTCCCTATTAGGGAGTTATGCAAAATTTGTCCCAGATTTTATCTTTGTCTTTTTCTGTGTTTTCAAAGAGTCCTAAAGAGTTGAATCTTCCAATTAGTTTCCACTTAGTAATGCAGCCAAAGAGTATTTAAGTAAATGTCTTTGCTGCGCTTATTATATCTGTGCCCAGCCACTATGCAACTGTAAGCAAGTATATGAAGTCTTCTATTGATATGTTTGATCTCTCATTGAACATAGATAGTGATAAAGCTGGGTCATTCCTGCTTTTGGTGCTGTCACCTTGTATGGAGCATCTGCATTACAGAAATAGGCTGGCAAGGTAAACACGTTCAGAACCCCCTACTTGTCCATAAGGATGATGCTGCATTTTTCTGTCAGAATCACATATGATGTGTGTTCTCTAGAGGTTATGTCTGCATGGAAACTCAACTTCTTGGATTAGCAGTCCCAGTGAAAATTCTCACTGCTGGAATTTAAACCAAATACCAAGCCTTCTTGCAAAGTAACCTCTTTCATCCCATACTCAAAGTATCCAGTCTGCAAGAACTGAAATTTAGGTCTCTTCTGGACCTATATTTCTTTCCTCTTTGCTCCCTCTCCAATCTTGAGACTGGAGTTTGCTTTATAGTACAAGGGTAATAAATCCATGTGATAGATGGGACCTGGACTCCCATCCCGACAGGGTCACTTAATAATTAACTATAGCCATATAAATGCGGATACAGGTTACTACTCTCACTCTTTACCTTCCTCAGGTAACAGTCATGTGTATCAGCCTTTTTGTTGTTGTTCACTTGTTTGGCTCAGGCCAGTATCTTAAGTGCAAGACTGAATTGACAAGGAGAAGACATACTAAATGTAGCCATAGGGGACTGAGGAGCATAGTGGCCTTGGGGAGGGCTGAGAGAATGTCGTTAGGTTTCCCTCCCTTTTGTCTCCAGTCTGGTGCCAGGTAGTGAAGTGGAAAAGGAGACAGTTTATTTTTTTATTCTATGTGCACACATACAATATACATATATATTTATATCACACTTTAAGAAACCAAAAAGTTGAGTTTCCAATGAAATCCTTGTTTTTTTAATAATCAACTGTTTTTAAATGTGATCAGGACTATAATATTGTACAGTTATTATTGGGCTTTGGGAGAAGGGGAGGGGTGGAGAAGATGCTCTGGGGGTTTTGTTTCTGCTTTTCCTTCAGGGTTTTATTTTTGATTTTTTTTTTTTCTTGTTGGCCATTTCTGTACTGCTGGCATCTGTGCTGAGCCTTACAGTGGCAAAAATAAGGACATGTAGCAAAGATTTTAAAACAAAATATTTTTTCCTTTTGTAAACTTCCTTGTGTTGTGTGATCTTAATTGCGGCCTTATTATTCCATCCCAGCTCAAAAACAACAAACACCCACAACCAGTTGAATCCATAACTTGTGCTTCAAATACACAAACATGAAGCACAGTGTGTCTGTAATTTCAGGAGTCAGAAATCATAGGGCTCTGATCAGTCAGCATTCCTTAGTTGTCCTCCTGATCCTGACTCACTTGGAGTAAAATCATGAGGGACGTCTGACCATGGGATGGAGGGTAGGGGATTGCCCAAGTCCTTGGGAGAGGGGGATAAATTGGGACTTGAGACCAATAGGGCACTTCTGGTTTTAAAGGAATCAAGGATAGGGAAATTTAAACTATTTAGGTCTAGACATCGTTTCCCTCTAGGATAATGTATTTCATTAAGAAATTAAACCCATGAGCATAAACCTGTTTTCTTGAGGGTCTGTGTATGTAACCCAGCTAGAAACAAGCTGGATACCATGTATTATTATTTTTGTTCCAAGGACCCTCTTTTCCTCTTCCCCCCACATCTGTTTATGGAAGAAAATGTTTGGGGATGTGGTTTAGGGACTGAACTAGATTCTCATGATCTGTCACATGCCTGGATATTGAGGGAAGCATTTGGAGAAGCTCATATGACTGGCCCTGGATTGGGGATTTTAATAATTGAGACAGATAATGTTCATCAGGCTTTGGCAGTGAAGAAGTCACAAGTGAATTTGTCAGTGCTTATGGCATTGATTCAAGCGCTGTCATAACCAGGAGTACTGTTTCTGGTTACTTTAGAACTGGTTTCATATGGATTTTTTGGGCATATCCTTCCTCAGCAAAATCATGTCAGTCTGGAAAAGCTATTACCCTGCCTGAAAGCAGTGACAGCTTTTAGGCAACAGGTCTATAAAATACAAATGATTTTGGAGCCTGTGACTTCCCTAAGATACTTTTTTCTAGTTTTTTGTCTTCATTTCCTCATCCGTGATGTGAGGGTCAGACACAAATTTTAAAACAAGTTTCAGAGTTGGAGAAATGAATAATAACAGGAAAAGGGCCAGAAAAGAGATAATCCCTTAGTGTAACACATAATATATGCTTGTCTATCAACCAAAGAGAAGGTAAGCCCCAACTTGGGTAATAATGTATTGAGGTCTTTTTTGTCTGTCTCAAAGGCAGGCAGCCATGTGAAACTAAATACCTAACTCTCCGCCCTGCCACACATGCTCCACATGCGCACAGAGGAAGGATACAAATCTGCCTCCTTCCCTCCTCCCTAATCCCCCTCTCTCAGCATTTCTATCTCCACTGCCCTCCCCATCCAAATTTTCCAGCCAGCAGCCAGAGCTGACTTCCGCAATCCTGGTGGAATAAATCCAGCACCCCTAGTCATCCGGCCACATTATCCACACTTCTCTGCTGAGACGAGCCCAGAGAACAGATGCCCATCAACAGGTAACATTTTCAGCTTCCTGGATCTTTTAACCTCTCATTCCTGTCAGTTCTCCATTTTTAGGAATATTAGGAACGTAGTGACTTGTTTATCAAAATGAACTTTATAGGCTTTCTGGAGGAAAACAGTGATGTCCTCTTTGGTTATTTCCTGGCTAAGTAAAATCTGCCTGGAAATCTTTAGGACTCCTTTTATGGTTTATATGTATGTATACGTGGTTGATAGTGAAAGCAAAGAATATAAGGCCTTTACCCATCCCTCAAAGAGTGGCCTCAGGGTTGGTTTTTTTTTTTTTTGGTTGGTGGGGAGGCAAAGGTACTAAAAGGGTTAAGTTACTAGCAGGGAGGAGGAGAATGCAGAGGGGTGGTAGCTCAAGGTCTTCCTACTCTTGAGAATCTCAAAAGCCCTAACACTCCAGATATTAAATGTCCTGCTGGACATTTTTCCAATGTGCAAAGATTACACCAAAAATTGACAAGTTTAAAAATCATGCAAGCTGTACGACTTGCCGCAGACTGAACTTTTTCTTAAAATGGAGGACATGTGATTAGCAAGACACTACAAGACGTGAACGAAGCTAAAGTAAATTTCTGAAAAGCTGTGCGACTAATGATCACACAACATTGCTTTTCTGTCTTACGTTCTTCTAACAAACTTTGATTCTGAGGCTTTTTTGTCCTGTGAGGCAGTCCCAGAGGTATTTGTGGGTTTTTTGGTCAGAAAAAGAAAAGCTTTCCTCCCACAGCAGCTGGTTGAGATTAGGACAGTTTCCTGCCTAAGAAAGGAGCAGGAAGAGAAAGGAGGAAGTGCATAAGAACACTGAGGGGATATCTCAGAATAGGAGATGCTGTCAACTTTTCCCTTGTTCCCTGCTGGCAAGATTAGGAGCAGAATCAAAATTTAGGCAAGGAACAGAAGAATACCTTGAAGAAATGATCAGGAAGGAAAGACTTAGCTTTCCTTTGTGTATTCTCCAACCCCATTCATCTTAACCCTATACCTGTCCATCTCCTCCGAGTCTGCTGGGGACAGTGGAGCAGACAGGTGTTGCTCCCATCCTGATTGTCCATTTTCTTTCCCATTTCTGGTTATCTGTCCAAGTTTGTGTGTGTGTGTGTGTGTGTGTGATCTCCCAGAATACTTGGGACCAGGTGTATCAGCATCACATCCAAACCCAGACCCCCCTTCCCCTACCTATCATTTTATCATATGGAAATCACTCTGAATCTTTGTCTGCCTTCCTCATAGAGCCTAGTTTTCCTCTGCTTCATGGTCCAGAAGAAGGGGCTCCTAACTTTGGGTTCAGGAACTCCCCAGAATTATTGTATGTGTATTCATTTTTCTGGCAAGAGGAATTAATAGTGGGTTGCAATTTTTTATTAGCTTGTCATGTGAGTCTATGCTTACCAAAGATTAAGAACCATCTGTCTGAGCATATGGTTCCAGCTGTTTCCTCATCCCAAGTCAGGTTAGGAACCTCTGGACAAACAGAAGAGTCTCCCCCAATTATGGCTTCCCAGGTGGTGTTAGTGGTAAAGAACCTGCTTGCCAATGCAAGAGGCATAAGAGACTTGAGTTCCATCCCTGATTTAGGAAGATCCCATGGAGGAGGAAATGTCAACCCACTCCAGTGTTCTTGCCTAGAGAATCCATAGACAGAGTCTGGTGGGCTATAGTCCATAGGGCCGGCAAGAGTTGGACACGACTGGAACTACCACGCATGCCCCTAATTATCCTATTCTCCAGGATGTGGGGGCTCACGGTTCTACTACTGCTGCCTGTGGTGAGCTTTGCTCTATACCCCGAGGAGATACTGGACACCCAGTGGGAGCTATGGAAGAAGACCTACAGAAAGCAGTATAACAGCAAGGTGCCTGGGAACCTGGAGGAGAATCTGGGAGGGCTGGAACCCAAGACATCCAACCCTAGCTTCCAAATTCCCTTCTTCAAATTCAGTATTATAATAACAACCAAGCAAACCTGTCCCTGTTTGCTGTTAACATATACTCTCTATTCCTACTCCTCAAGTCATCCTCAATCAAGTCCTATCTTTTCTTTATAACTGTCATATAGGTCTCTTTTGGGAAGCCTTCTCAAATAATGCTATTAATCCATAAGCAATTTTCCCCTATAAATAAGAGCTTTGAGTTTTTTTATTTGCAGTTGTTTATATATTGATCTTTGCATGCTCTTTACAATGCCATGGTCAGTTCCTCAACTAGATGGTAGATCCTCTATGATTATAAATTTAATCTCTTCTGAAAACCTCCACAGTACTATCTAAGTAACTTTATACACAGGACACAGTCTATGCAAATACTAATTATGCTCCGTTTAGGTGGATGAGATCTCTCGGCGTTTAATTTGGGAAAAAAACCTGAAGCATATTTCCATCCATAATCTTGAGGCCTCACTTGGTGTCCATACATATGAACTGGCTATGAACCACTTGGGGGACATGGTGAGTTGAACCTCAGTTCCTGGTCTATCTGCCTGTTTTGTCTTGGTTCCCTGCTTATGCCTGGTCTCTCTCTTCTTTGTCCCAGACCAGTGAAGAAGTGGTTCAGAAGATGACTGGACTCAAAGTACCCGCTTCTCGTTCCCGCAGTAATGACACCCTCTATATCCCAGACTGGGAAGGCAGAGCCCCAGACTCTATTGATTATCGGAAGAAGGGATACGTTACTCCTGTCAAAAACCAGGTATCCTCCTTTCTGTTGGGTGTGGGTATGTAAGCTAGCATGATCTCTCCCTTTTTCTGCTTCTTTGTTCTAAGGTATGAGGGCACCAGAAAGAGAGGGGAAAGAATTAAGTTACACCTCCCACTGCCAAGAGAATAAAGCCTATTCTGTTGTTTAACTCATCATCTGTTTTTGTAGATTTAGGTTGTTTTTTTTTCTTTTTTCTTTTCTACAATAGTATTGCTATAAGCACCTGTGTGCATATATACAAATATTTATGCAAAATAAATCTTAAAGTTGGAGTCAGTAGGTCACAGAACCCTTTCCACAAAAGTTTTTACAATCTTACATTCTTACCAGCCTGAGAATGTAAGTTTTTCCACAACCTTAACAATGCTGATTATATCTGCCAGATGATCTAACATTCATTCAACAACTACAGTTTTTGCAGAACCTACCAGGTATAGTGCTAGACAGTAGAGAGGACTAAGACATAACCTGTGTTCTCAGGAAATCCCCAATCTTAAAAAATAGAACTAGCAGGAAAGAAAAAAATGTATCATCTAGCTGAACACACACCAATAATAATAGCTAGCACTGTTGGGGAGATTATTATTATTGCACATAATAATTCATCCTTTATATGAATTAACTTTTTAAATTCTCATAATCTCATTATATTATTATTATTCACAATTTATACATAAAGACAGTGTGGTACAGAGAAGTTTAGTAATTTACCCAAGGTCATTGATCTCTTGTGTTACAAAGCCAGTACAGATGGTCCCTGATGTTTTTTTTTAGCAAGATAATAAATCCTTAATTATTCTTCTACATTGTTTTTACAGCAAGTATCTTATGCAGATATACACAATTAGTATCATTGTTTCCAACACAATAGTTATATTTTTATAAGTCTTCCACATTTCTATTCCCTATGTGCCCAAGACCTGCCTTTAAAGAGTATTTCTTTTATCTGCAGTATTTCTTCATTTGTAAAAGTATTAAAGAACATGGAAAACTTTTCCTATCCTAGAGTAGTTCTCTGACTTTCTAATGGTTCACCTTATGATATTTTTGACTTCATGATGGTGTAAAAGTGATAGGCATTCCGTAGAAACTGTACTTCAAATTTTAAATTTTGATCTTTTCCCAGGCTAGCAATATGTAGTATGATACCTTCTCCTGATGTTAGGCTGTGGTAGCAGGCCATGGCTCCCAGCCAGGCACATGGTCCTGAGGGTGAACACAACTACAGCCATTCTGTTTTTCACTTTCAGTACAATTATAATTCAATAAATTTCATAAGATATTCAATATAATTATAATTCAGTAAATTACAGGAGATATTCAACACTAATAGGCTTTGTGTGAGATTATTTTGCCTGACTGTAGGCTAACGTAAGTGTTCTGAGTACATGTAAGTCAGGCTGGGCTAACTTACTAACATTCAGTAAGTTAGGGGTATTGCATTTTCACCTTACTGTTTTTCAATTCATGATGGATTCATTGATTTATTGAAGTGCTGTACTCTGCTTTACTACAACAGTTATTAATAGCAACAATAGCAGTAGAACACTGCAACAAAGGTTAAGTGAAGGGAATAGCAAAGGGAATGGGTGCTGGAATTTATAAAATGTATGAAATTTTATCGGGCAGGTAGAAGAGAGAAACAGAAAGTGTGAACAGCAATTACTAATGATTTCTCTGTTATGCCTCTCAGGGTCAGTGTGGTTCCTGTTGGGCTTTTAGCTCTGTGGGTGCCCTGGAGGGCCAACTCAAGAAGAAAACCGGCAAACTCTTGAATCTGAGTCCTCAGAACCTGGTGGATTGTGTGTCTGAGAATGATGGCTGTGGAGGGGGCTATATGACCAATGCCTTCCAGTATGTGCAGAAAAACCGAGGCATTGACTCTGAAGATGCCTACCCGTATGTTGGACAGGTGAGACTGTCCCACATAGCCATATAATTCTGTAATGGCTTCTCCTTCTCCAGCATGACACTTTGTTCTGGAAACAGTTCCAGAGATCTTGTTTTCTGTTACCCTATCCAGCTTTCTTGATGAAATGATTTCCCACAAAAGGTGAAGAAGATTCCCATAGTTTGGGAGAATTTGTGTGTGTGTTTTAAAATTAATTAATTTGTTGCTTGACGTGGTCTTTCTCTAGTTGTGGTGAGTGAGGCCTACTCTCCAGTTGGTGGCTTCTCATTGTGGTTGCTTCTCATTGCAAAACTTAGGCTCTAAGACATGTGGGCTTAGTAGTTGTGGAGCACAGGTTTTAGTTGCCCCACAGCATGTGGGATTTTCCCAAGTCAGGAATCGAACATGTGTCTCCTGCATTGGTAAGTAGATTCTTACCCAGTGGACCACCAGGGAAGTCCACTCTGGGAAAATTTGGGGAGCTTTAGGCTACCATGGCTCCTAGCTGTCTCTCTGCCCTAGAGAAAGACAGGCTATCCCATAGATCTCTGAGTAGGTCTCTATAACTCTCTATTCAACTCTTCCACTCCCATCAGAAATCTCTAAGCCCACCATACTAATTTCATGAATCATGTGGCTTTATTTTGTATGATCTCAATGTGGATTTGGGGAACATTTAAGCAAATTATGTAAGTTAACATGTTAACATGTTTAAAATGAGAGAAAAAAGCAAGTTGCTTCATATTGCAATTTTAGATATGAACTCACTTCCTCCCATAAGGTCCTTTAGTAATAGGAAGATCTTTCTTATCTAAAAGGAAGAAGATCTGAGGACATTTTTATATACATGGAGTTGATAGGTAATATGGGGCCTTTGCAGCAGGAGCCTTTAAAGTAGGGATTGCAAGTCTGAGTAATACAAATGATGGCTACCGTGTGCTAAGCCGTGTACTTAGTGCATGTTCTCATTTAATCCTTATAAAAGCCCAGTCAGTCAGTCAGTCAGTTCAGTCGCTCAGTCATGTCCGACTCTTTGCGACCCCATGAATCGCAGCACGCCAGGCCTCCCTGTCCATCACCAACTCCCGGAGTTCACTCAGACTCACGTCCATCGAGTCAGTGATGCAATCCAGCCATCTCAGCCTCTGTCGTCCCCTTCTCCTCCTGCCCCCACTCCCTCCCAGCATCAGAGTCTTTTCCAATGAGTCAACTCTTCGCATCAGGTGGCCAAAGTACTGGAGTTTCAGCTTCAGCATCATTCCCTCCAAAGAAATCCCAGGGCTGATCTCCTTCAGAATGGACTGGTTGGATCTCCTTGCAGTCCAAGGGACTCTCAAGAGTCTTCTCCAACACCACAGTTCAAAAGCATCAATAGGTGAGGACTTAGAAGGACATAGACACTTAAGGGGATAAAATGGCATATTCAAATTCACACCTCTAGTTATGTAACAGAGCCAAGATCTACCCGTCAGATCTGTTTATCTGCTGCAAATATCCCCAGTCTTGTCTTCTATTCACACATTCAAGAATTTCTTTACTAGAATATAATATCTAGGAACAGAATTGTCTGAGTCTTTGGCTCTGTGCATCTTCAACTATACTAGATGATGTCAAATTTTTTACCAAGGTATTTGAAAAATTTATATTCCCATCTGCATAGTATAAGAAATCCGGTTGGTTCACAGCTTCGTCAATATCTGCATTTCTTTATGAATTGACTGCTTATATCTTTTGTGTGTGATTGTGTGTGTGCTCAGTCGTGTCTGTCTCTTAGCAACCCTGTAGACTGTAGCTCACCAGGCTCCTCTATCCATGGAATTTTATAGGCAAGAATACTGGAGCAGGTTGCCATTTCCTACTCCAGGGGATCTTCCCAACCCAGAGATTGAACCCGTGTCTCTTGGGTTTCCTGCACTGGCAGGTGGATTCTTTACCACTCTGCTACCATGGAGGCATTTATATCGTTTGCCCATTTTAAATTAGATTTTATTCTCTTTCTTACTAATATTTAAAAAATGTAAAAAGATATTTGGATACTAATACTATGTGTATTGGGCTTCCCTGGTGGCCCAGTGGTAAAGAATCTGCCTGCCAATGCAGGAGATGTGGGTTCAGTCCCTGGGTCAGGAAGATCACCTGGAGAAGAAAATGGCAACCCACTTCAGTATTCTTGCCTGGGAAATCCCATGGACAGAGGAGCCTGGCAGACTACAGTCCATGGGATTGCAAAAGAGTCAGACATGACTTTGCGACTAAACAACTATAACTATGTGTTAACTATGTGTTTTCTTTTCTTTCTGTTTATGATGTCTTTCAATCCAGAAAATTTCTTAATTTTAGAAAAATTATTTTTTTCCTTTGCAATTTGAGCCTTTAAAAACCCAGTAACAGTGAGTTTTATTTATTTATATTTAGTCATCTGAAGTGATATCTGATGCAATAAAATGCTCATTAATATAAATGACTGAACAGATCCATTTCACTGGATACTCAACAATCTACATAGTAAAGTCACTTCAACACATCCTCATGAAATTTCATGCCATTATTATTTCATGGTTGTTTTTTTTTTTTTTTTAGTTGTCAGGTATACACATCAGGAAAGTTGGAGGTTGTGTGTGGAAAGATTTTTCTTTTATCTGTATACAGTTTTCATAGGGCTTCTAGTGTAAGGTGCAGCATACTAAAGCTGCCCTAACAGATTAGCTTTTTAATTCTGAATACATCAGGCCATTAGTGACATAACCCAAATGTGACAAAATATTGATTTAAATTGTTAAATATTTTTTTGACAACTTTTTGTTGTCACTTGATATCAAAAAAATTAAATCCTAATAGTATATACAAAAAAACAGATTCATAGTTATAACTTTTTTTTCCATGTTGCTTTATCCAGGCAGCCAATTTAAAGGTTTGTCTAACTATATTAAAAAAATAAATATTATTAGAAGTATTATTAGTGTTGATCACTTATCCATTGACAGCTTACATCATTTATTCAGTACTGTATTAACCAGTTTGTTGAGGGATAGTTTAATAACTCAGAAACTCTGAATAAAAATTATATAACATTTGAATCCCTGTTTTGAAATAGAAGGAGCAATTGACTTACAATCTTTGTTCCTTTACCCCCTCAAATGATCTCTTCAGCATTTTAGAGGAATATGTAATAATTTTGGTTTTATAATCAGTCAAAATGAAGAGTTGGCCATTATAAGACATGTGTTCCATTTTTAATATTTTGAATCTTGGACAACTGTTCTCATTATTTTTATTGTATAAAACTGAAAGAACTTCTTATATGAACATGTAAATGAATGGAAAGAGGTTGCGAAA
The DNA here is from genome assembly GCF_029407905.1 of Bubalus kerabau. Classification (NCBI taxonomy): domain Eukaryota; kingdom Metazoa; phylum Chordata; class Mammalia; order Artiodactyla; family Bovidae; genus Bubalus; species Bubalus kerabau. The sequence continues at coordinate 20,756,790 of NC_073629.1, forward strand.
AAACAAAGCTTAAAAAAGAAGGCAGCAGGCAGATAATACAGTAATTTAAGTTCATTCCAGCCACAATACAAGTTATTTTTACTTTAAAATATCATTACATGGTATCCTTCCAAATCCATCCCCTAGATATTTTATTGTACTTGTATATCTATGCAAGTTTTGGTACTAGGAGGCACCAAGGGTTTGGATTATATGGCAAAGGAATCTAGAGAAATTATTAATACAGGATGTTCCTATAATCTTAGACTATCAGGTCAAATACTACCATTATTGTTAGTGTTTAGATAATTTTTTAAAGTATTTATTTATTTATTTTTGGCTGGATCGGGTCTTGGTTGCTATGCAGAGGCTTTCTCTAGTTGTGGCAAGCAGGAGCTAATCTTTGTTTCAGTGTGCAGGCTTCTCATTCCAGTGACTTCTCTTGTTGCAGAGCACGGTCTCTAGGCATGCAGGCTTCAGTAGTTTTGACACACAGGCTTAACTGTTCCATGGCATAAGGGATCTTCCCAGACCAGGGATCGAGCCATGCCGATCTTAACCAGGTGAATTCTTAACCACTGGACCAGCAGGGAAGCCCTATGTAATATATTCTTGTAGATGCAACGTTAGGGTTTTTGAGGGGAAAATGAACTGACAAAAAGAATACACCCCTTTGACGTGGGTTGCCATTAGATTCCATGATTCTGGCTTGACAATGAAACACATCATTGTTAACTAGACCTGCAAAACATAATGTTGGAAATTCACAGGCTAAATTACTGAGTTCTTTATTAATTTGTTTCAGTGTCATGTTATGTGATTTTGCCTCTCTCTCCCATGAGGGCACAAGGTCAGCCAGAACGCTGCCTGATACAAGTGCATGGGGCCAACCAAGGTCTTCTGTCTAGCGGGGGCTGGGCCTCCTCCCAACACAGGAGCTGCTGCCTCCTTGCCTACCGAGGATCACACATACTACATTGCCAAAGTTGATTTGTGGGTTGTTTGTTTTTTTTTTTTAATCTAATTTCAGAAATCTTTATCTTCTCTGAGGTAATAAAAATATTCCTTTTTTAAAGTTTTATAGTGTTTTCTTTCACATTTATGTTTTAAAACCACTTGGAGCTGATTTTTGGGCATGGTACAAGGTATACAATTTTCATGTTCTTTAAAAACTTTTTAATTTAATTTTAATTGGAGAATAATTGCTTTACAATATTGTGTTGTTTTCTACCATATATCAGCATGAATCAGCCGCAGGTATATGTATGTCCCCTCCCTCTTGAACCTCCCTCCCACCTCCCACCCCATATTCTTTTCTTACAGTTTCTAAGATGGTGAGGAGAGAACAGACCCTTGGTGGAGACTCAGGTCTGCTGCCGTGCACTGATGTCACCCAAAACTTTAACAGACTTTCTCACCAGTTCCTATTTTAACCTTGTTTTTCCAGGATGAAAATTGTATGTACAATCCAACAGGCAAGGCAGCTAAGTGCAGAGGGTACAGAGAGATCCCCGAAGGAAATGAAAAAGCCCTGAAGAGGGCAGTAGCCCGAGTGGGACCCATCTCTGTGGCCATTGATGCAAGCCTGACCTCCTTCCAGTTTTACAGAAAAGGTAAGGTGCTGTTCTTATAGAGCACAATCAACCTTCTCTCCTGATGTGGACTGGGCAGCTTCCCTAAGGGTACCAGGCATTTTCAGTACTTGTTTCCATAATCAGACTGAGTGTACCAGAGAGAAACAGCTGCCACAGCACAGACCATCTCTTTTGTAAGTCCTCTTACAAAAGACTGGGACAGGATTCTACAGAGCGTCTCCTAGAGTGGGAGACCCCACAGACCTAGCTAATGCAACCCTTGGATTGCAGAAAGCTTCACCCTGGTAATTTGTTTCCTAGGTGTGTATTATGATGAAAACTGCAATAGCGATAATCTGAACCATGCGGTTTTGGCAGTGGGATATGGGATCCAGAAGGGGAACAAGCACTGGATAATTAAAAACAGGTAAGTATGGGAACCCTGTATTTGTCACCCCCTCACTCTCTTAACACTCAACCTCAATTTCCCAATATTCCTTTTTTTCCCTCAAAGAAAATTTTCTCAAATGTTTCAATTCTACCTTCCCAATCTGAGGCTATTCATTCTAACATAATGGCCAGACAAGAGTACTAAAGGTATGTGTTGGACAGCTAATCCGTGTTCAAGGTACTTAGTCATGCACACAAACATGTCTGTCTTCAGTGATCTCACAGCCCCTAAAAAAGACAGACCTAGCTAATGTGAGAACGTAAAGGAGCACCAAGAGCCAGCAGGAACTGTGGAATTATATGTATTTTTTCTTTTTTCTCTAATGTGATTGGTTTTTTAGGGAGGTTTCCATCATGAGTCTGATGGTAAGCATTAGGGAACAATATAAACAATGTAAAAGTTTAATATCCCCTTGTGTAGCTTTTTGCTCTTAGGATAGACATATATCAGAGTTGGGCAGAAATTTTGAAGTCTGTGAAGATAATGCATTTCAAAAAGTAGATATGAGCACCAAAAACAAAATTAGTATTTCCTTCTCTATTATTGGGAACAAATAAAACTATAGGGCCCGTTGGCTCCCTATTTCTCTTTAGCTCCTTATGACTTTATGGATGGGGTGCAGATTTATAGGAATTATTCTTTTCCTTTCCTTATTGATCAGTACCAGCCTGGCAGTAGCACTGATTAAACTTTCTGTCCTTGATGCCCTCCAAAGGAGCAGGCATCCTAGACTCTGGGGAGTTCTCAAGCTCGGTATGCTGCCTGGAGGGCTGGCAGGATGGAATGTGAGGCTGGGAATAACTTTTTAAATCACAGTCTGAACTAAGGGTGAGCCTGTGCATCTTCCTAAGAGGGTATTCCTTCTCCCACAGCTTCTGTCTTGTGTTCTTCCTTTCTCCTTTCTCAGCCCAGGCACTTACCCTGTCCTTTCTTTTCGATCAAGTGGTAAGTTCTACATCCAAGAGAGCTGGGAAGAATAAAGGACATACCCAGGCAGGATCAGGGTCATTGGGAACCCCTGGATAAGGGAACAGGGGTAGGGTAAATTGCTTAAGTAAATGTACCAGGTGATTGGTGAATTTTCTGGTTGGGAAAAAAGGAGAGTAAACTTATGAAAATAATTTAGGAAGATATATGGACCAATCTCTCCCCATTCCCCTGTCTTTGTGTCTGCCTCTGTCTTTATCTGTATCTAATCTTCCAACCTTTCCACTTGTCTCCTTAGCAGTCTCATCTGTTCTTATGGCTTCATTCATCTCTCCTATGATTGTTGTTGAGGTGCTCAGTTTGTCTGACTCTTTGTGAGCCCATGGACTGCAGCACACCAGACTTCTCTGTCCTTCACTATCTCCTGGAGTTTGCACAAACTCATGTCCACTGAGTCGATGATGCCATCTAACCATCTCATCCTCTGTCGCCACCTCTTCTATGGGTTCACTCCCAAACCAAAATCACCAGCTTCAGCCTCTCTTGCCTCTTTCTTATGCTCTAGACTCATGTTTTCAAGATAATTCATCACAAAACTCAAGTTGAATGACTTCACACTCCTAATCAGAAAACTTCAGTGTCTCCTCCACTATCATGGGCCAGAGAGTCAAAATCTTTAGCTTGGTGAGAAAGATCCCTTTAACCTAATCTCCCACTATACCCTGTCAGGCACCCTGTTCTTCAGATATATAATTTTTTTTTTTTGGAGTATACTTGATCCACGATTCTGTGATAGCTCTGGGTGTATGGCAGTTAGCTACATGATCTTAACACATATCCCATGCTTTCCTGCCTCTATTACTCATTTCACTCTCACCCGCTGGCTTCCCGTTTCCACAGGTCCAAATTCTATCAGCCTTTGGGCTCAGCTCAAATGCCACCTCTTTAGTTAAGCCCTTTTTGATCCCCTTGAGCAGAAGCAATCTCTCTTGTAACACTATGCCTTCTCTCCATTTCTTGACTTTAAAGTCTTTAAAGGTAAAACTGATTTATTTATTTTGGTAAGCCATAAAAACCTAGCACAATACTCAGTAAATGTTTTGTTGAATAAACTGAGGGTACTAAGTATTTTCCTTGCTTGATCCTACAGCTGGGGAGAAAACTGGGGAAACAAAGGCTATATCCTCATGGCCCGGAATAAGAACAACGCTTGTGGCATTGCCAACCTGGCCAGCTTCCCCAAGATGTGAATTCCACCAGCCAACCCTGTCCTGCTCTTCCATTCCTTCCACAATGGTGCAACATGCTTATGTACCTTGAAGGAAACTGGCGTGCCTTTCTTGACACAGATGTGGTGACACAGAGATGGTCCGTTCAGTCTCCCTGTTTGTGTTTCAAGTGACACTCCTACTGCTTTCTTCTCTTCACCCAAGGTCTTTAATTTTTCATTGTTGCCACAGTAGAATTTCCCTAATAGGCATGTACTCTTAGGCTAAGAGATGTGACCAGCACCTGCCCTGACTGTGTTGTTCTGAGGCCAATGCTGTATAGAGGCTAGAGACCCTCAGAGAGGCTAGATTCTCATTCACAGGGACTAGTTAGCTTTAACCACTTGATAGGACTAAGGTGACCTGACTTCTCAGTCTCCATGTTTACCTCTCTATCTTCCAGGTAGAAATTCCACCCCATTAATAAATCTATCCACAATCTTTGGTACAAGTTTACATGATACAACAAATGTGTTTTCTTTTTCCTTCTTTGCATTTTTAAAGTAAACTGTGTTTATTGCTTATCTATAATTTAATAAATAGCTGTTTAGTAAACATTCATTTTGTGTCAGATATTGGACGAGGTGCTGGAGACAAAAAAATGAACAAAACATATTCCTTATATATGATGTGTTCACAGTTTGGAGATTCTGTTGCATAAACAATTTATCCTAATTCATTTATTTGTTTATTCCTTTGTTTATTATTATTCATTTATTTGTTTATTCCTTCCACTAACATTTTTTAGTGCTTACTTGGTATTAAGAATTGTACTAAGTTTCAGGGATTAAATGGATATAAAAAGATTTCAATATTTAATTCTATCTGTATGGAGACCAGATTAAGTGATACATGAACCTAGGTCTTGAAAAATATCTTTCTGTGGTTTGAGAACCTGAACTTTTGCTTTTACCAAAAGAGGAAATTGAAACTCTTTATAATAATTCCTAAGCAGTATCAATTTTAAAAGAGCTTAGCTGGCTAATAGTAAATCAGTACAACGAGCTTTTGCCATTTTTCACAAAATATTCTTTGAGCATCTGTTATTACTACTAGAAAGAGTTCACATTTATTGAACACTGACCATGTGTCAGGCACTACTTTATTTCATGCTGTGCAAAAACCATTTATTTTGTGTGTCAATATTAATTACCATGTCATTTGCAATGTATTCAAAGCTACCAGGATAAAACAAATTAGTAAGATGCGGCCCTGACTTCTGTGAAAGTTATAGACTAGTGACAGACATAAAAACAACTAATAATATCAACCATAATTAAATAAATATGAACTGTGGAAGCTCAGGATTGAGTCATTCATTCTTAAAATATTTTAGATGCAGTTTCATTGAAAACAAAGCTTTGAAATGTCTGAATGTGCAGAGAAGACTGGGGATTGAGGGGGATGAGGGAATGGAGAGATTGGGCGTGATGTGAAGAGTTGGATGAGGTGAGGCTGAAGGTTCTGGGTGAACAAAGCACCAGGAGAGATGTATGTGTGTGAATGATAAGGGCTGCAGTGGCTGCAAGTATGGGGTGCAAACACATATACATGGTAGAGCCGAGGAGAGAAAGTAGTTTGGAGGTGAGTCCAAGAAGGCCTTGAAAGCATTTGGTGTGCCAAGAAGTTCATACTTTATTCTAGAAACATTCAGGCATTTAATTGGCATCAAATATTTTTGAGTAGGAGAGGGACTGGAGAAGGCAATGGCAACCCACTCCAGTGTTCTTGCCTGGAGAATCCCAGGGACGGTGGAGCCTGATGGGCTGCCGTCTATGGGGTTGCACAGAGTCGGACACAACTGAAGCGACTTAGCAGCAGCAGCAGCAGGAGAAGGACACAATCAGGTTTTTGTTTTTGTTTTTTTTAATGTTAGCAGTGATCCTCTGGCAGTGCTGTAAAGAACAAATAACAGATGAGGAACAAAATGGAGATGCAAGAAAATGGAAAGTCAACATTTAGGAGACACTGCACATACTCTAGGGCTTCCCAGGTGGCACAGTGGTAAAGAATCCACCTGCCAGTGCAGGAGACATAAGAGATGCTGGTTTGATCCCTGGGTCAGGAAGATTCCCTGGAGTGGGAAATAGCAACCCACTCCAGTATTCTTGCCTGGAAAATTTCATGGTCAGAGGGACCTGATGGCTACAGTCCTTGGGGTAGCAAAGAGTCGGAGATGACTGAGCACACACACACATACTCTGCTGCTAAGTTGCTTCAGTCGTGTCTAACTCTATGCGACCCCAGAGACAGCAGCCCACCAGGCTCCCCCGTCCCTGGGATTCTCCAGGCAAGAACACTGGAGTGGGTTGCCATTTCCTTCTCCAATGCATGAAAGTGAAAGTGAAGTCGCTCAGTTGTGTCCGACTTCTCGTGACCCCATGGACTGCAGCCTACCAGGCTCCTCCGTCCATGGGATTTTCCGGACAAGAGTACTGGAGTGGGGTGCCATTGCCTTCTCTGCATACATACTCTATTTCTTCTCAAAAAAGAATATTTAATGGAAGCATAACTCCTACTCCTGAACTTTTCTGAAGCACAGGTATTAATTTAGCAGATTGGGAATGTAAAACGGCATTCAGACCCCAAGAATAGTATATTGAAATGTGTAGGTATGAGTGAGCACATACAGTAACCTGCAGGTAGTCTCTGTGATGTTTGTAAAGACAAGCTTGAGAGAGGTCTGATTCCTCACTATGCAAATCTACACACTTCTAGTATTTTGATTTTTTTTTTCTTTCTGCCTGAAGAACATCCCTTAAAATTTCCTTTTGTATGGCTATGTGAGCAAAGATTTGTTTTATTCCTTTATGTATTTGGGTTTATTTCTAGATTTTCTATTCTGATACCTTAATATATATATATATCTGTACTTAACTGGTTTCATACATTTAATAATGTTTTAATATCTAGTCACATTAGTCTTCCCCTTATTACTCTCCTTTTCTAGATTTTTTTTCCTGAAAAGTCTTGTTTTCTATTTTTTCCATGTGATCTTTAGAATTAGCTTGCCACGTTGTCTAAAATTCTGGTATTTTTATTTGGATGACATTAAATTTATATCTTTAATTAGGGAAAACTGACTTCTTTATGGTATTGAATCTTCCTATCTAAGAGTAAGAGGTGACTTTATATTTTGTCAAATGTTCTTTTGTGCCCTTCTTACAGATATTACCCATTTCTCGCTAACGTCTTTTCTAGTGAGTTTACCTTTTATTATTATTTTGCACTTTAAATGTGGTCTTTTCCAATATAATTTCTGATTGGATGTGTATTTGAAAGCTGTTGATTTCTCTTATATTCGTTTTGTACTCAGCTGCCTTACCTTAAGTAGACTTGTGGAGCCAGCATTTCACATTCCTGCCCGAGTGCTGAGTGTTCACTTCTTCACTTCCTCATCCTCTCTGTATTGTCTGATGCCAGCTGTCCTGGTGGGCGTGAGGTGGGTCTCAGGTGTGGGTTTGGTCTGAGTTGCCTTGGTGACTGATGCTGTTGAGCATCTTTGCATGGGCTAAAGAGCCATTCAAATGTCTTTCTTGGTGAACTTATAAACTTTTGCCCATTTTTAATTGGGTTGTCTTTTATTTAGTCCAAAGAATTCTTTATATATTTTGCATACAACTCCTTTATCAGATGTATGATTTTCAGATATTTTTTCCCAGACTGCAAATTTTCTTTCCATTTTTAAATTTTTTTAGGCCATGCTGTGTGGCGTATGGGATTTGGGATCTTAGTTCCCCAACCAGGGGTCAAACCCGTGCCCCCTGCATTGGGAGTCTTAACCACTGGACCACCAGGGAAGTCCCTTCTTTTCAATTTCTTAAGAGAGTCTTTTGAAATGCAAAGATTTTTATTGCTGATAAAATGCAGTTCAGCAGTTTTCCCGTGTATAGACTATGCTTTTAGTGTCATGTAACCTTCAGCAAATTAGTAATAGGGGGAAACACATTCAGTTTGATAAAGAACATCCACAAAATACTTACAGGTAACATTATACTTTGGAGAAGGGAATGGCAACCTACTCCGGTATTCTTGCCTGGAGAATTCCATGAACAGAGGAGCCTGGTGGGCTACAATCCCATGGGGTTGCAAAGAGTAAGACACGACTGAGCGACTAACACAACCACCACCACCTTACCTTGAATTCTTTTTTGGTTTGTACTTTTTGCAGTTGATTCTTCTGATTTTGGGGAGAGGTTTTTGAGTATGTGAGCATATCATCCACAGAAGTCAGTATTACTGTTTTCTTTGTGATTTTTGCCTCTAATTTCTTTTTTGTCTGTTTACATTAGATAGTATCTCCAAAATGATGCTGAGCAATAGAATTGATAGGTCTCAACTTAGCACGTGATTATTTTTATAGATGTGTGAGAAATTCCCTTATAAAAATGTATATAATTCATGTAAGTAAACTTCAGTAAATGAACATCTATATTGTTTCCAGAGTTCTGTTACAAATCATACAGTAATTATTAATATTTTGACACAAGTTTTTAAATTACTGTAAATCAAGTCTGTAATTATATTTTTTGTTTCTTTCATAATAACAATATTAGCTAACATTTATTGAGCTTTACTATGCAGACCATAATGTGTTAAATGTTTTACCTACCCTTATTATTGCCATTTTACAGATTTCAAATAGCTTCTGCAAGGTAACCTAGCAAGTAAGTGGTTGAACCAGGATGCAGACCAGGTCTGTTTTGTTTTTCTTTCTCCTTTTACATATTTTATTATTTATTTTTATTTTTAAATTTGTTATAGAACACTTTAAACATATATATGAAAGGAGAAAGAGTGGTAGAGTGAATCCCTGTATACATCACCATTGTCAACAATTACCAACATTTTCCAATCTTGTTTCGTCTATTTCTTCTCATTTTTTTCAGTGTTTTAAAGCAAATCCCAGATATCACTTCATAAATATTTCATTATACATCTCTGAGTGAGAAATTTTTTAATATAACCACCATGCCATTAGTACATCCAACAAAATTAATAGTTATTTCTTAGTATCATTTAATATTTAGCCCATTTTAAAACCTCTCCAATCATTTAATGGTGTTTTTTTACTGTTAGTTTTCTCAAATTAGTATCCAAACAGTTTTATGCATTGCATTTATTTCCTAAGTCTCCTGTATTCATTGACAGTCACCTCCTCACCCTGCCCTCTCCCCACACACACCTACTTTTTTTTCTTGTAATTGATTCCATGGAGAAGCCAGATCATTTGTCCGATAGAATGTCTCATACTCTGCATTTGGCTGACTGCTTGCTCTTTTGGAATCCAAGGTCCTAGTGCTCTTAGCTATAATATACTCTATCTCTCATTATCTTTCATAGATGTTGTGAGGAGGATATGAAAATTTACAAGAGACAGCCCATTAACTTTCAGTGGCACAGATATTATAATACTACTGGGCAGTTTTATTCTTTTATAGTACACATCCTTCTTGCTGAATTTTCAGGCTCTAATACTCTTGAAAAACCTTCAAAATAACAGCTTAGTTTGTCCATGGACTTCAGGAATTTGATTCTTCACTTCTGGGCATTTATAGCCTAAAGTCTGCTTTCCTGCGACAACTTAAGGAAAAACATACAAGGTGAAAGTTGTGAGTTACGTTTTATTCAGGGAGCTTACTGAGTACTATAGCCTGGGAAACAGCCTCTCAGTTGCTGTAAGGGGACTGCTCCAAAGAGTTAGGGGGAGGAGCAAATATGTATATGAATTTTCTTAGCTGGGAAATACACATAGTCAAGCATACATCTTGTCAAAAGATTACTGCTAACTACAAAGAACAGGTATCTCAAGTTAATAATTTCAGTGCTTTTCTATATATGGAAAAATCAATCTTCCTGACCTTTTCTTAGACATGACACAGACACAACTGAGCGACTTACAGCCTTTAGAGAAGTACACATCAAATAATGAGATACCACTTCATGCTTATTATGGTGGCTATTACAAAAAAGCAAAAAATAGCAAGTGTGGGAACAATGTAGAAAAATTGGTACATTTACATTATATACAAATATAAGCAACAACAATGAAATAAATTTGACTTCATCAAAAAAAAAAAATTTGACTTCATCAAAATTTAGAACTTTTGTACCTCAAAGTATTACTCAAGAGAGCCAAAAGACAACCCACAAAGTAGGAGAAAATGTCTGCAAATCACATATCTGACTAAAAAAATTATATCCAGAATATATAAAGAGCTGCAACTCAAAAATAGAAAACAACCCAATGCAAAGGATTTGAATTAGCTTTTCTCCAAAGATGTACAAATGGTCAATAAACACATGAAAATATGCTCATCATCAGACTTAAGAGAGGGCTTCCCTCATAGCTCAGTTGGTAGAGTCTGCCTGCAATGCAGGAGACCCTGGTTGGATTCCTGGGTTGGGAACATCCCCTGGAGAAGGGATAGGCTACCCACTCCAGTACTCTTGGGCTTCCCTTACAACTCAGCTGGTAAAGAATCCACCTGCAGTGTGGGAGACCTGGGTTTGATCCCTGGGTTAGGAAGATCCTCTGGAGAAGGGAAAGGCTATCCATTCCAGTATTCTGGCCTGGAAAATTCCATGGACTTGTATAGTCCATAGGGCTGTAAAGAGTCAGACACAACTGAGCGACTTACAGCCTTTAGAGAAGTACACATCAAATAATGAGATACCACTTCACGCTTATTATGGTGGCTATTACAAAAAAGCAAAAAATAGCAAGTGTGGGAACAATGTAGAAAAATTGGTACATTGTTGGTGGAAACATAAAGTGCACCTGTTGTAAAAAGTAAAATATAGAATTACCATATTGCTCTACTCTAGGAATTTTACTGTGAGATACACATCAAAAAAATTGAAAACATGGACTCAGATACTTGTGTACTAATGTTCTTAGCAGCATTATTCACAATAGCAAAAGGTAGAAATAAAGTATGCATCAACAGACGAATAGGCAGACAAAATGTGGTATATATATATACACAATGGAATATTATTCAGCCTTAAAAAGAAATGAACCGTTGATACATACTACAACATGGAAGAACAGTGCAAACATGATAAGTGAAATATGCCAAATACAAAAGGACAAATGATTCATTAAATGCCTTATATGAGGCATTTAAAAATAGACTAATTCATAGAAACAGAAAATAGAATAGACTAGAAGTATAGGCAGGGGCTGGCTGTGTTCAGTCTCTCAGTCATGTCTGACTCTGTGACTTTGCCTGCCATGCTCCTCTATCCGTGGAATTTTTCAAGCAAGAATACTGGAGTGGGTTGCCATTTCCTCCTCCAGAGATTCTCCCTGACCCAGGGATCGAATCAGTGTCTCTTACGTCTCCTGCATTGGCAGGTGGATTCTTTACCACTGTGCCATCAGGGAGTAGGGAGCAAAATCCTAAGTTACTGTTTAAAGAGTACAAGTTTTCTGTTTGGAATGATGAACAGTTTCTAAGTAGGGGAGGTTATGAGTATGTTGGGAAAAGGAAAATACTGGAACTCTTTGTACTTTTAGCTCAATTTTGCTGTGACCCTAAAACTGCTCTAAAAAATTAAGTCTATGTTTTAAAAAAATTTCTGGAAATAGATTGTGGCGATAATTACAGAACATTGTTAATTTACTTAAGGCCGCTTAATTGTATACTTAAAAATAGCTAAAATGGTAAATTTTATGTTATGTATTGTTTACTAGAATTTAAAAAAAGAACCAAGGAGAGAAGTTCTGGCAACTATTTAAAGCTTTATTATCTAGCCATATGATTTTGAATCAAACATTGCTCCATGTTTAGTAATAACTGTTTTGTTGTTATTCCTGTCTTCTCTGTTTCTCTTACAATCCATATTAGAAAATTCTGTGTCTCTGTCTTCAAAATGTGCTTTGGCCACTTCTCTACCTCAACCATAACCCCTGCCCACAGTTTGAATCCCTGTCACTTCTCGTCTGGATTCTGTGGTAGACTTACTAACCTCCCTACTTCCATGCTACACGCTCTGTACTGTAGCTACCCTGTAGTCTCTTCTCTGGGCAGCAGGTCCTATCACTGCCCTGCACAAAGCCCTCTGGTTAAACTATCGTGTATTTAACATACCAGACACTGTTCTAGGACAGTGACAAAAATCTGTGACCTCATGGAGCTTATATTTTAGTGAATTTAGAATACAGTGCAAATTCTTAAGTGACCTACAAGCATGATATGGTCCCAGGTTACCTCTCTGACTTCATTTTAGGCCATGGCCTTGTGGAAAACAGTTCTGTAAACAAGATTAGAATTCTGTTAGAAAGGAAGTAAGGGGTGAGTAGTTGTGGTTAAAAAATATTCATGCTTGTATTGAAAAAATGCTTACCAAATTTCCCTCCCCAGTGAGACAACCTATGATGTTATCTGGATCCTGTGTTCAGGTTCAAGATCAAGAGTTTTGACTGATGTATGTTGTCTTCCTCATCAAGTTTGGATATGGCCCGTTGAGGTCTGGCAACCAAAACTTGTCTATATCTAACATATCTAAAAAATGGTGGAGAAAAATAGAATAACTACAATGGAAGTCTAATTCTGGAAAGGAGAGAATGGATGAAAAATAGAACAGTTATCGTTGATCCATAGCATACATTATACCCAGCGGGGCTAGAATAAGGAAGACTCCCCCTTCCCTGGTGGTGAAGTGAGTTTCTTGGCCAGCCAATTGGCAACCACCAAATTTGTTCTCTCTAGGGATCTTCTTTATTGCCACCATGGCCCCTGGTTCTTCCTGCTAGATAATCTTGCTTGTTCTTATTCTTCATGGCTATACCAGAGGTGGTGGTGGTGAATGTTTAGTTGCTAAGTCATGTCTGACTCTTTTGTAACCTCGTGAACTATAGCCCACCAGGCTCCTCTTTCCATGGGATTCTCCAGGCAAGAATACTGAAGTGGGTATTTCCTTCTCCAGGGGATCTTCCTGACCCAGGGATTGAACCTGTGTCTCCTGCAATGCAGGCAGATTGTTTACCACTGAGCCCCCTGTAGGTATGGGGTAAATGCCCTTTCTTGAGACTGACTACTCAGCTTTAGCTGTGGTACAAGTTGGGAGCCTAGAAAGGCAATATACTGATAGGCCTGGGGATTCTTTGTCAAGTTTCTATAGCAGTTCAGTAGCCCTTGGTTCAATTCCTCCTGCTAGTTCCTGCAGCCAAATTTTTTTTCCTAGTCACTATAGCCAGAGGATGCAAAGTTCTGATAGGCTAGCCTTGGGTCCTACACCCACCTCTGGAGCTGGTGGGGGAGTTGCTTTTCTCTTAACCCAATGTGTATGGGGGTGGGGGGGTAGGGGGTGGGTCTCCGTTTTATCTTATTTAAAAAAAAAATTTTTTTTTAGTCCATAGGGTCACAAAGAGTTGGACACGACTGAGCGACTAAGCATGTGAGCTAGTATGACTAGGCAGCCTATCTATTGATGGGTGGGGCTGTTTTCCAGTCTATGGGGTGGCAAAGAGCCAGATATGACTTAGACAACAGCAAGACTCTTGAGAGTCCCTTGGACTGCATGGAGATCAAACCAGTCAATCCTAAAGGAAATCAACCCTGAATATTCATTAGAATACTGTTGCTGAAGCTGAAGCTCCAATACTTTGGCCACGTGATGCAAAAAGCCACGTCACTGGAAAAGACCCTCATGCTAGGAAAGATTGCAGGCAAAAGGAGAAGAGGGCGACAGTAGATGAGATGGTTAGATAGCATCACCCACTCAATGGACATGAATTTGAGCAAACTCCGGGAGATAGTAAAAGACAGGGAAGCCAGGCATACTGCAGTCCATGGGGTTCCAAAGAGTTGTACATGCTTTAGCAACTGAACAACAATACATACAATCATTTTCAAGCAGATTATATTGCACACTAACATGTTCTTTTCGTCAGTGCATTGTTAAACTAAAAGTGGAGAAGAAACATATTAAGGAGAAATAATGGGAGACCTATGTTTCTGAATAGATTGAACAGCACAGAAATAAAGGAAATTAGAAGATTCATGCAGTTCAGCTCTTTTAATCAGCCAGTCAGCTTGCTGGCAACAAGGCAAGGCTTCCGTTGAGAAAGATCCTGTGGAGTAGGCTTGTGGTTGCCAGTGACCTCTGTCTTATCTGGAACTGCAGTAGGAAGTTGCTTGTTCTTCATTTTCGCTTTAGCCATGTTGTAATCCCCAGAATTGAAGTATTTTTGCCCTTTCTGCAAACATTTTCTTAAAAAATCTGAACCTCTAGGCTTTTGTCCCAGGTGAGGATCCCTTGCTGTTAATTTTACTTTTTCAGCTTTCTCTGGACTGGTCACTTTATCTTCCAATTCCTTCTGCTCCTCTGTGGAGGCTGCCTCAGAGACTTCCTTGAACATATTGCTCCCTCCCCTTGACCTGCTCTGCCCGATTTCAAATAAAGATGATATTACCACAAGAAGGGGCAATGATGGCTAGGTGAAATAGACAAATAATGTACACTGTAAGACATGCTTTAGCTCTAACATTCTCCACTCCTGTGGAGAAGACAGATGTTGCTCACATCTATTGCTTGTGACACATTTCCATGGGTGCACTCACAAAATAATGTCAGTCTCTGGTAGCTAGCCATAAACTTCCCTTTCCTCCCCTAGAAAGCATATTGGAATGTACATATATTCTTTCAAAGTGATGCTATTACAGAGATAACCTGAATCTAATTAATTTTAAATGTATCACTTGTAAATTTTGGTACTTTATTGTTACCGACAAATTTCTGAGACTTAAGTTGGAACTGATTATAACTCATCAAGTGTCACAATTGTTATACATTTGTTGGGGGAAGGGTCTCATTTTTGGTACCCCAGTACTCCTGAGTAATGTTTTGATATCTTAGTAAAATTAACCTTCTTTCTTTGAGCACACATTGCCAAGTGACCAAGGTGGGCACCCAAGACAGTGGGGGATGTCTACCGGATCAAATATTTTCAGAATAATGCACCAAGCAGATAATTATATAGGAAGTATTAGGAATACTGGAGATTTTCAATATAAAATGTCTATTTTCCTCAGTGATTCAAGAATCCTGTTTTCTTTCTTCAGAAAATGTAAACTGGATAATTTTGACATAGAGTTAATTAATTTTCTAGTTTCCCATACTGTACTAAGTATAAGAGTATATTGGACCATGTTCCCATGGCATGTGGGATCTTAGTTCCCCAACTAAGGATCAAACCCATGCCCCTGCAGTGAAAGCCTGGAATTTTACCCACTGGACCTCCAGGGAAGTCCCTATTAAGTGTATTCTTCTTACCTTTGTGTACTTCTGGGACAGAAGGGTCAGGAACAACTGAACTATTTTAACTATGGAAATAATGTCTGTTATTAAGTTCCCAGCACAAAATTAATCACTTGGGTAAATTAACAGAGAGTAAAACTAGCATCGGTATCATCCTAAAAATCAGAGTCTTTTTCTGTAAAACCACGTAAGATAGTTCCTCAGAGAAACTTGAAGCAGCTGGCTTTCAGGGTGCATAAGCCTATGGGGTGGTGACTTAAAACCTGGAGAAAGCATTAGGCTTCCTTATTCTGCTTTCATTTCCCTTTTTGACGTCATTCTGGAGCTGTTTCTTCATCTGTGATGGAAGGGAAGCAGCAGGCTAGAGATTTAATAATGTACTATTGCAGATTTCCTCCCTAAAAAACAAAACTGTAGTTAAATGTGCAACAAGAAGTATGCCCCATTTCAAGGGAGACTACTGTGCAAAAATCCAGTGTACAGGTTTGGAAGGTTGCAGGGTGAGCTTCATTTTATAACATGCAGCAAGTGTACACGAGGGTAGACTTATATAATAATGTACTCCCCTAATGTTTTTAAATAGTATGTTTGTTTATAGACTTTTATATACCAGGAGGGGAGCAAAAGAAGCAGACAAACCTGAGGCTGGCTAAAAAGCCTCAGAAGACACGGCCAAATGGGTGATGTATCAGAAGTGAAAATAAAACATGTAGAAGATAATAATTAGAAAATTAATCCAATAAATATTTATTAGTTTTTGCTTAAACATGTATTAAACAAAACAATACAAAATAAGACAGGATTCTGTATTCCCAAGGCAGCATCACGATCTTATGTGATGGAAATAGAGAATAAGTTCAGAATTGCATGGAACAATTTGTTTCTTAAAAGTATATAGAATATATGTATAACTGAATCATTTTGCTGTACATCTGAAACTAAAACAACATTGTAAATCAACTTGTCTCTAATATACAATAAAAATTAAATTTAAAAAGTATATAGAAATGGAAGATGGTGAAGTAGCCAGAGAAGACTGGGAAAGGCAATATTTGGGAAGTAGAACTTGCAAGGTAGAGAGGCCAAGGGGTGGAGAGAGCCATTTCAGGAAGACACAAATGACTGTGTAATGTGGGGGCTCACAAGAGCAACTTGACTACAGCAGAGGGTGAACATTTCTAAAAATCTACTCTTAAGTTGAGTAAAATGCTTAAGAATGGATCAGATTGTTAGACAATGCAGCAGGCTACAGAAAGCATTTGTAAAAAAGGTGTGATAAAAATGCATTTTAGGACTTCCCTGGTGGTCCAGTGGTGAAGAATCTGTCTGCCAATACAGGAGACACAGATTCCAATCCCTGATCCATGAAGACCCCACATGCTGCAGGGCAATTAAACCTGTGCACCATGGCTTCTGAAGACTGCTTGCCCTAGAGCCCATGCTCTGCAACAAGAGAGGCCACTGCCATAAGAAGCCTAAGCATCACATCTAGAGAATAGCCCCCTCTTGCCACAACCAGAGAAAGACTGCATGCAGCAACAAAGACCCAACACAGCCAAAAAAGAAATAATAAATAAACTTTTAAAAAATGTGTCTTAAGAGAACAACTTGGTAGTGATGTACAGGATGAAATTGCAAGGTAGATTGGGTTGAAGGCTGTTGAAATAATTTAAATCATGTCAGTACATATTTATTGAGTTCCTACTGTATCATTGCATTCTATACTATGGAGGATACAAAAATGAGTAAGGTACACCTAATTTCTGTACTTAAGGGACCAACTGGTACATGTGTATGGCCCAACTGGTATATTTGTATGGCCAATACACAAATAATTGTGAGATTAGATAGAGAATTAAGAGAATGATGAATGATTTTTCTGGTCTCAGAATCTATGAGTTTGCCACAACAGAGCCTCCAAGTACTGTAGAGGCTCAAAAAGAGACATTAAGCTAGGGATAAAGAAAGGTTTTTTTTTGGAGAGAGATGGGCCATGAAAGAGAAACAAGATTTCAAGAGGCAGTGATGGGGAAGGAAATTCCAGACAGTGGGAAGCAAAATGATTTGTTGAAGTACTACTTTAAACTTCAATCCCAGGTCAGCAATACCAGGTTTTGAAAGGCAAAATATACAGCCTCTCAGAACTTGAATTTCCCCTCTGTTGAGTGACAGTGAAGTGAAAGTCACTCAGTCATGTCCAACTCTTTGTGACTCCATGGACTATACAGTTTATGGAATTCTCCAGGCCAGAGTACTACAGTGGGTCACCTTTCCCTTCTCCAGGGGATCTTTCCAACCCAGGTCTCCCACATTGCAGGTGGATTCTTTACCAGCTGAGCCACAAGGAAAGCCCAAGAATACTGGAGTGGGTAGCCTATCCCTTCTCCAGGGGACCTTCCCGACCCAGGAATCAAACCAGGGTCTCCTGCACTGCAGGCAGATTCTTTTCCAACTGAGCTATAAATGAGGATAATAATCATCCTACCTCACAGCAGTGAGAAGATTAAATAATAATATACAAAGACTATAGCACATTGGAGAAGAAGTGGCAACCCACTCCAGTTTTCTTTCCTGGAGAATCCCATGGACAGAGGAGCCTGGTGGGCTAAGATCCATGGGGTTGCAAAGAGTTGGACACGACTGAAGTGACTTAGCACGCACACATGCACAGAGAACATTCACTGGCATATAATTGGTGCATCCAACAAATGTTAGCTAGGACTGTTATAATAATAAAGTGTGGAAAAAGTGAAGAGGATAATAAGTATAAAAGTCCTTGAAGCATGAAGAAAGCTAGCTGCTTTGAATGTAAGATTTATGTATGAGAAGAGCTGCCTTAGTCTGACTGCTTTAATAAAATACCATAAACTGAGTGGCTTATAAATGTGTGTATGTGCGCTCCGTCATGTCCAACTTTTTGCCACCCCATGGGATTGTAGCTCACCAGGCTCTGTCCATGGGATTTTCCAGACAAGAATACTGGAGTGGGTTGCCATGCCCTCCTCCAGGGGATCTTCCTGACCCAGGAAATGAACCCATGTCTCCTGCATCTCCAGCATTGGCAGGCAGATTCTTTACCGCTGAGCCGCTTGGGAAGCTTATAAACAAGCGAAATTTATTTCCTCACAGTTCTGGAGGCTGGAAAGTCCAAGATCAAGACGCTGGCAGATTCACTGTCTGGTGAGGCTCCCTTCCTGGTTCATATATGGCTGTCAGTGAACACATGGTGAGCTGTGTCCTCCAAGATGAAAGGGGTAAGAAAGCTCTCTGGGCTGGGAGTGTTCAACATAAACCTGCCATGGTCTGTCATATTAGAAAAGAGTCCATTAAAGAGCACTAATGTCATGCCAAATATAGGGACTCAGGACTCAGAAGCCATTTTGAATGTTTCCACTGACCGAAGATGGGACAATACGAGAAACATTAACTGTAAAGCTGCATTGAATTGAAGCACATAAAATATGGTTAAACCCATGAATTCATAATGATACAAAAATGACTCAAAGGTTTCCAATGTTCAGACTGTATTTGGAACTCAGAGCAAACTTTTTTTTAATGTTTAAGATAGGGAAATATAAATACTGACATGTTTGAGAACATTAGATGTAATAATGGTATTGGAATTTTATTTATTTCAGAGTCTTTATCTTTTAGAGATACACATTGATATATTTACATGTGAAATAATCTGATGTCTAGTATTTGGTTCAAAATAATCTGGGTAAGTGGGAAGGTAAATAAAGCAAGATTGGCCACATATTGATAATTGTTAAAGCAGGATAATGGTTTCATGGGGCTCACTTTACCATATCTCTATGTTTATTTATGTCTAATTATCCACAGTAGAAGTGTTTTTTTTAAACAAAAGCTACGTGCATATAGCTGATTTTGCTGTACAGCAGAAACTAACAACATTGTGAAGCAATTATACTCCAATAAAACTTTTTAATAAAAAAAAGCTAAATGACCATAAGCATGAAAATGTCTACTACAGATAAGAATATTCAACATTGTAATGATCTTGAGTCTCCACAAATTTATAATATGTGTATTGAACATATTTATGATACATATGTCTTCTCTAGTGGCTCAGATGGTAACGAGTCTACTTGCAATGTGGGAGACCAGGTTTGATACCTGGGTGGGGAAGATCCCCTGGAGAAGGGAATGGCAACCCACTGCAGTATTCTTGCCTGGAAAATCCCACGGACAGAGGAGCCTGGTGGGCCCCCATCCTTGGGGTCACAAAGAGTCGGACAAGACTGAGCAACTCATTCACTCACTCACTCACTTATGATATATATACTAATTCAATATAAATATCAATTTAAATAAACTGACAAGTTTTCAGAAAGCTTGATAAACTGATTTTTAAAACTCATGTGGAAAAGTTAACAGGCACAAAACATTAAGACAACTTCGATAAGGAAGAATAAACATAAGAGTGATCTACCCTGTTAGACATCAAAACATATTCAAAGCTATTTTAATTAAAACCCTGTGTTATTGAAGGGGCAATAGGAAAGAGAACGCATTAGTGAACTCAGAAACTGACCCATGGGTAAACGGGAATTCTCATCTGGGTGCGAGTTAGACAACAGTAGATCATGGATGAGTTGTGTTAAAAACAATAAAGCAGTTTTTCCTAGGAAATCATGGAGGAAACCCGGAATTCAGGAACTTACTCCTAATCTCTTCATAACTAAAATTTTCCATCTGAAAGTTGCTGTTTTTAGATAAATTGAATAATCAAAATGATGAGAGTTTAAAGAGTAAACTTGTACTCATGTTATTTTGCTGAGTTTGTTCTATTGATCCCTTTTGCTGGGGGCTCTTTTTTGTTGATTTACTGTACCCACTTTGTCTCCAAAACCATAGTGAGAGAGCTGGAGGTGGCACACTTACTTAGATTTTAAATGAAACTGAAATGAAAGTTCACTTCCTCATTGTGGACGCCTCATGTGACAAGTTCCAATTTCTTTTTAAAGTCACTTTAGCTGAAGTCTCACTGCTGCCTTTGAAAACTTTGGAGAGAGCCCACCGTCAACATTCTTAGTCTGGGAGGACCTGCTTGTTCTATCACGTATGTACGGTCTGTCCTTTTTCTCCTACTTGGTCCTTAAACCTTTCACTGGTGTTTTTAGCTTGCTCTGCCTGCCAGGTTTTACATCGTTTCTTTCAGGAAGTAAACTAAACAATCATTGTTGCTCAATTTGCCTCTTATTTTTTTGACTAAAAAGAATCCATTTTTGAAAAGCTTAATGTCGGCTTGAATATCTAAATCCTGAGGCTAACACATAGCTTTCTTTGGACTATAATTTGAAGATTTATATGGTTAAAAATACAGCTGTTTTGAATTAAAAAGAAGTGGAAAAGAAAGTAGAATCCAGTTTGAGGTAGTTAGTCACTCAACAGTTGCTTTGTATTAAATATAGAAGTGATGTTTTCAAAAGTAGTTAACGCTTCTTTTGAAGCAGATATTTTGATTTTTAGGGATAAAAAGGTAAAATGATCCAAGGATGTGAAAGTAGTACATAGGAGTTGTCTTTTAACTACCTCTGAAGGTTGTGGATATTTGAATAGACCAGTTAAGAAGAGCTTGTGTATTAAATAATTATCAGGATAAACTGATTTTTCAAAGGTTTGCCTTCTTCTTAAATATTATTAATATTTTGGAACAGAGAAAAGAGGATTTCCCGTGGATTAGATTTGTTGTCAAATCCTGTAAAGTCCCTGCTTCTCTCATCTCCACATCCTCCCAAATTCGGATGTAAATTTGGTTTACCAGATATCAGGAAATTTTTTGAAAATCAAAATGGTATTTAGAATTGGAAGTGGCATTTCAGACAAAGATCTGCAGTTACTCCCTGTCAGTATATAATCCAAAAAGTTTCCTGCATGATTCTGATTTGTAACATTCTGTCTCTTTGACAGGCTCTGCATTGCTTCTTGTTGAGAAAAAAGTATGGTCACATTAGGTGCAGCTAATATTGAGTCTTCCTGTGTCATCTTTCCTTTAACAGAATGAACTGGCTGGTGTGGGCACTCCTGCTGTGCTCCTCTGCAATGGCACAAGTGCACAGAGACCCCACTCTGGATCATCACTGGGATCTCTGGAAGAAAACCTATGGGAAACAATACAAAGAAAAGGTAGATTGACTGCCGTTTGAGCAATTTGCTTTTACTCAAGTACCCTACATGTTCTTTTAAAAAAAATATTTGTTTGACTGCACCAGACTTTGGGGCTTCCCAGGTGGCTCAGATGGTAAAGAATGCACCTACAAAGCAGAAGACCTGGGTTCAATCCCTGGGTTAGGAAGATTCCCTTGGAGAAGGGAATGGCAACTCATTCCAGTATTCTTGCCTGGAAAATTCCACGGAAGTATAGGAGCCTGGCAGGCTACAGTTAATGGGGTCACAAAGAGTCGGACACAACTGAATGACTATCACCAGGCCTTACTTGTGGAATTCGAACTTAGTTGCGGCATATGTGATCTAGTTCTCTAACTAGGGATCGAACTCTGCACCCTGACCCTGCGCTGGGAGCATGGAATCTTCACCACTGGACCACCAGGGAAGTACCCCCCCCCCTACATATTTTGACAAGCAGTGTCTTCAGTAAATGTTACACACTCATTTTCTTACCAGATTCTCTTCTTGGCCCTAGAATTTCATCAAGAAACAAAAATTTCCTGTTTTTAGGGCACTTATATTCTGAAAGGAGAGATAGGAAAGAAGCAAATAAATAAGCATATATATAATGGAGATGCGTTTGAGCAAACTCAGGGAGATAGTGAAGGACAGGGAAGCCTGGCGTGCTGCCGTACGTGGGATCGCACAGAGCTGGACATGACTTAGCCACTGAACAACAATATGATGCAAACAGTGGAACAAAATAAAGCAAGACCTAGGGGGTTGGAGGAGGGTCTTCGGTGAAGGCTGTGAGGGGTTGGGAGTGATTATCTTCCACATGTGACAGTATGGTCAGGGAAGGCCTCACATGGGAAGGTACCAGGCCAAGAGGGAAAGAGTGCACGTTTGAGGAACAAAAAGACCTGTCCTCAGTCCCTGGCACAGAGAAGCACTGGCAGATGTTTTTTCTTGACTCTCACTTCCCACTTTGTACTTTTGTTTTTATTTCTAAACATACTTCTTGATTGAGTTTAATACTTAACCCTGGTGCTTCAAATAACTAAGTCCTAAAACTATGATGTTCTAGTCACTAAGTCATATCTGACTCTTGCGACCTGCCAGGGTCCTCTGTCCATGGGATTCTCCAGGCAAGAATACTGGAGTGGGTTGCCGTTTCGTTCTCCATCTAAAACTATAATATATGAATTTGTAAGCAAAGATTATATATAAATTTATTTATTTGATGTGATTTTTATATAAAAATGCCCTGAGTTGTTTTCTTAGTAGTGATGAATTTCACCCTCACCCATTCCCCTTTATGGGTGAGGGTGAAAATTGCAGGCCTCTAATTTCCATGTTAACCAAAGTTAGATGTGCAGTTAGCACCACTATCTGGTTAAATGAATGTTATCTTACTTTTTAATGATTCTAGTCCATTAGGAGGAGTGCAAGAGACTTTTGATTAGTACCCCACTATTAAAATCTATCTCACAGTTCTCCTCTTTTTTTTTCCTTTCCTATACTTCATTAGATTTGTCTTTATTTTATTTTTCACTCTAGTGGTTTGGAAGTATATCTGTATATGTCTTTTACTAGGATAACAGTAAAGTCTTGCTTGAAGGCAGAGGGACTGCTTAGACTTACTACCTAGACTTACTTACTACCTAGAACCAGCACTTAGGCCTGGGTTCTAACACTCAATGAAATTAGACAGAAAAGAGTTGTTGCTGACTGCTCACTGGGCTGTGGCTTGTTGTAAACTGTGGCCTTATGGGTGGAGGTGAGGGTCAGCAATTCTAAGAGGCACCATGTATATTGCATTCTATGTAAATTAAGCTCCTGGAGGCCAAGAAAATCAGTAGCCTGAATATGAATTTATGCTGGATAAAATTAAGATAATAGGACCAAAGGTATTCTTTAAAGTATGAATAATGGAATGACATCTACATGAATGAAAAAGAAATTGTGAAATGCATTAGAAATCCAATTAGAAACCTCAGAAATGAAAAAATAGAGTCATTAAAATAAGAACTCAACAAAAGCGATGAACTCCAAACTGGAAAGAGCTGGATAGAATCAGATCTGGAAGATAGTACTGAGGCATTCACCAAGAAGGCAGCACACAAAAATAAAATGGAAAAACTATGAAAATGCAGGTAAAAGAGATGAAAGAAAGTTTGAGGCTCCAAATACATCTGATGGAATGATGATGCAGAAGCAATATTTGAAGGGATACTGGTTGAGAATTTTCCAGATATGGAAAAAAGAATGTTCCTGAATCCTCTAGTCGAAAGTGCTTTCCAGTCAAAAATACTACACAGAGGAAAATAAAGAAACCCATACCCACAAACATGTAGTGAAGCTGCAAAATATCAAAGAGAAAAAGAAAATCATATAAGTTACTGAAGTTAGAAACATTACAACAATTAGACTGACAACAGACCTCTAATCTACAATAATAGATACTAGAAGGCAATTCAGAAATACCTTCAAATAACTGAAGAAAAACAGCTATAAATTTATAATCAGACTAAACTATTTTTCAAGAGTGAGGGTAGGGACTTCCCTGGTAGTCCGGTGGCTAAGACTCCCTGCTCCCAATGCAGGGGGCTCCGGTTCAGTCCCTGCTCAGGGATCCCACATGCCACATGCCACATCCCACATGCCACAACTAAAGTTCCCGCATGCTCTAACAAAGATCCTGCAGGATTTTTTCTAAGACCTAAGACAGAGTGCAGCTAAATAAATAAATAATTATATACATATTTTTTTTTAAAAAGATGTTTTAAAAGGCCTATAATGATTAAGTGAGTTTACCACTTACAAAGAATATACTTCCAACAAATTGCAATTTCTAAAAAAAAACCTTTCTAGCATATTGAGGAAGTTCATTGTACATATCTAAAATGATATTAATCACCAAGAGAACAATTAAGAGGAAGAGTTAAGATTGGTGTGCAGTTTTTCCCAGTTACGCTTATTTATTCATATCCATTTATTTGCATGCTCCCAGACAGATCCACATTTAATGGAATGCTTCATAATATGTATATTTTCATTATTGAACACATTTGTGCAGGATTCAGTATAATGATGTTTCTTTTTATTTTAGAATGAGGAAGTAGCACGGCGTCTCATCTGGGAAAAGAATCTAAAAACTGTTACGCTTCACAATCTGGAGCATTCAATGGGAATGCATTCATATGAGCTAGGCATGAACCACCTAGGAGACATGGTAGGTAAATTATAAATAATCCTACATTCATCTTTGGGTAGACTGGATTTCTGTCTCCCCAAAGGCAATTTGAAGGTAAACAACAAAGGAGTGTTTTATATGTATATGAACATAAAATTAGAAAATAGAATTTAGGGACATAAGAATTTGCAGATTCCTTATTGATTTACACTGTGACCACTTTCCTTAATAAATCCCTCTTTAGGGGAATATTTTAAACTCACAGACCACAGTTAATTTTACTTTTATTAATTTTAGAAAATATTGCCTAAAGACTACTCACAACATTTTAGAATACGTTACCATACTTATGTAAATCTAAACTGATAATGTAATATGGTCCACCTGCTTTCTTAATGGGGGAGTGTGGGTATTAATATAAAGTAACCTTTCATTAGTTATTAGATTCTGCTCTATCTTACAAAAAATTTTCACTGTGGCCAAAATTAAGAATAATAGTACCCTTTGGAAGGGAACACCCTAAGTGGATTAAATGCAGGAATCTTTTACAGTTCTTTCTCATAAGCAAAATCAGTTTAGTCCACTTTTTAGAGAACCCTTCTTATAAAATTCTGCCTTGCTTTGAAAGAAAAATATGCCTCTCTGTAACTTTTAGTTTTTTATCTTTTCTTCTTCTCCTTCCCAATGTCTGACTGGGATGCTAACGGCAAAGTGTAGGACTAAAGAGACCTGGATAATTCACCTACCAGATAGTTATCTATGTTAGTCACAACTCCACTGGTTTTTCTCAGTTGTTAAATATATTCACAGTTGTAATTTTCAAGATATTGACCATAAGGATATAAGTGAAAGGACATATGTGTATATCTCTGTAGACCAGTGAAGAAGTGATATCTTTGATGAGTTCCTTGAGAGTTCCCAGCCAATGGCCAAGAAATGTCACTTACAAGTCAGACCCTAATCAGAAATTGCCTGATTCTATGGACTGGAGAGAGAAGGGGTGTGTTACTGAAGTGAAATACCAGGTGAGTATTATCATCTTAGGCCTCTGTACCTCAGGTAGAGGTCTCTCTTCCTTAAATACTTAGTCTAGCTGTATCATTTAGCAGTGAATCTTATAGTCCCTTTTAGGTTACTTTCTAAATATGTTTGCTATTCTTATCTTCCCATCTACACTGTGACCTTCTGAAGGGCCTGGACCACATATCATACTTTTCTTATTTCCCATAGTGCTGAGAATACCAACAGTTAGCATCATATTTGACTAAGCAAAAAACTGTAAATTTAGCAAATAGGTCTTTAAGAAAGACTTTTAGTGTTCATACTATCCATCAACTGCACTGGACCCTCCACCAGTCAGTTATTTGAGAAATAGTATCATATGTGTGAGAAAATTTCAATCAAAAAGTTTATTCCTCCATCTCACTTAGGAATTTCAGGATTGATAGAGAGGAAATAACTAAAGCTAAATGTGACCTGTAAGTTGTACCCATCAAGTTAGTTCTTGACTAAGGCTTACATTGCTAAGAAATAGGGGCTTTATAAATGTGTTCCTATATTTTTATATTTCCTTTAATTTTCTTGTAAAAAAAAAAGCTACAAAAATCCTAAATTAATTAGGGATAACTAAGGATAAAAGGCTTCTTAGGTGGTGGTGCTAGTGGTAAAGAACCTGCCTGCCATTGCAGGAGACACAAGAGACACGGTTCAATCCCTAGGTTGTAAAGATCCCCTGGAGATGAGCATGGCAATCTACTTCAGTATTCTTGCCTGGAGAATCCCATGGACAGAGGAGCCTTGCAGGCTCCAGTCCATAGGGTTGCAAAGAGTCAGACATGACTGAAGCAACTTAGCACGCAAGGATAAAACATATATATCACCTTGGAGGTCAGGATAAGGGAGAAGAATCAATGTCCTTCGAAGCTGCCCCAAGCCTGTGACCAAAGAAAAATATAAAAATTAAGAAACGAATGATACTGCTAATCTCGTAATTCTTTTCCATCTAGATATTTGTCTTTCAACTAGTTTTGAGTTTCTCAGTGGAATTCTGTTAAAGTTTGAGAAGACCCTATAACTACCCATCTAAGTGTTCACTATAAATATTAATAATTTAATGAGCTCCTTCTCTGAGTGCTTGCATTTCAATGGGTGATTTTACTTTAACCAAAAGCAGACTGAACTTGCTTCCTTCCAATAGGCAGCCAAGTGAAATGAGAGGAGGAGGGAGTGCAGTTATGATGTGGCTTGGACCCCTCTGCACCTTTTTAAACTAAAGCAGCTTTGTGTTTTTCTATTTATGCTTCCCAGTAAAATAACTTATGATCAAAAAATTCTAAAGCTAAAAATGTCCAAAAAATGCTAGTCTTATCTTTCAGGCAACATTTGGCAGGAGGAAGGGTGTTTTAGGTCAAGGAATCATCCTAGTTCCTCTCAAAAATCCCTTTCCTGTTGGCATCTATCTCCCCTATTATGGGGTGAAAACAGCTGGTATTTGGTACATTCTCAGTAAATACTGTTTCTTAACATATTTGAATATGGCAACTATGCCATGAGGTCAGCCATTCATAAATATTCATTAAAGTTAAGACTTGTTCGGAGAACAATCATTGCCATGGTCTAAGGGGAGGGGAAATGGTAGAGGGGGAGCTCTTCCTGAACTGATGCAAGTGCTGACATGTTGGGAGTTGCCCAGTTTGCATTATGGAAGCCATCCTTGCTAACTATGATTGCCCTTGTGATTTTGTCTCTGTTGTAGGGTGCTTGTGGTTCTTGCTGGGCTTTCAGTGCTGTGGGAGCCCTGGAAGCACAAGTGAAGCTGAAAACAGGAAAGCTGGTGTCTCTGAGTGCACAGAACCTGGTGGATTGCTCAACTGCAAAATATAGGAATAAAGGCTGCAATGGAGGCTTCATGACAGAGGCTTTCCAATATATCATTGACAACAATGGCATCGATTCAGAAGCTTCCTATCCCTACAAAGCCATGGTGTGCCTGCAAGTTAACTTTTTGTACTGCCCCTTATAAGGAGGGATAACCTTATGTTATCCCTCCAACTCACTGTACTAAACTTATCACCAAGCCAAGTGCTTGAGAAGCAGTGCTGCGTGGTGTGTGTGTGTGTGTGTGTGTGTGAAACAGAGAGAGAGAAGGAGAACAAAACTCAATCAAGAATTCTTAAATTCTTAAGAGTTCTCTTTCTTATGCAGCAGCCTTCTTAATTTATCAGTGGCACAATAATTTAAAACAAGCAGGTGGAGTTCATGCTTAAAAATGAATTTTCAGCAAACCTTCCTTAAAATTCTTTGTATATCTGCCTGGTATTTAAACTTTTTTGTCTTGCAAACTCCTGTGCTCAACCTTATTCTCAGATCATCAACCACACAATTCTTCTACCTTACTAAAGAGTTAAATAATGCTCTCCTCCTCCTCCAAGTCTCACCACACGTTTTGTTAAATGATAGGACAGAAAATTTAAAAAAGATAAAAATATCACTCAAACCCTCCTGCCTTAACCACTATTATTTTGGTTTATTTCTTTCAAGTTCTTTTTCCTATAAGGCATTTTTTAAAACCTAGTTATATACACAACAAACATGAATTTGCAACTTCCCCTTTCTCACTTGAGATATGGTATTTTTAAACCAATATTTGGGCTTCCCTTGTGGCTTAGAGGTAAAGAATCTGCCTGTCAATGCAGGAGACATGGGTTCAGGAAGATCCCCTGGAGGAGGGAAAGGCAACCCACTCCAGTATTCTTGCCTGGGAAATCCCGTGGACAGAAGAGCCTGGCTACCTATAGTCCATGGGGTCACAAAAGAGTCAGCCACGACTTAGCAACTGAACAATCAAACCAATATTTAATCTTCAGATCATCTTGCAGGCATTATACCATCAAAAAGATTTTAAAGCTCTAGTCTAGTCTTAATGTAGTGTTTCCCTAACAATCCACCTAGAGTCTGAGAGACTTTACCCTGGCAACTTTTGTACACATGAAGATGTTCACAATTTAAAGCAATAGAAGAGTTCTATATTTCCTCTGTTAGTGGTGAAACGTAGAGCTATTAGGATTTGGAAGATTTAATATTTCTTTTTTTAAAAATAAGAAAGAGCCTTAGATACTTGAAAGGATGAATGAGAAAAGAAAACATATTTGCAATCCAGACTTAGGATACTGTCAATTTATAAAGGAAGTTGAAGTCCACTTCTTTTTCTGACTTATCCTTTCCCCACAGGATGGAAGGTGCCAGTATGATGTAAAAAATCGAGCTGCCACATGTTCAAGGTATATTGAACTTCCCTTCGGCAGCGAAGAGGCCTTAAAAGAAGCCGTGGCCAATAAAGGACCTGTGTCTGTTGGTATAGACGCGAGCCATTCTTCTTTCTTCCTCTACAAAACTGGTAAAAACCTAGACACATTACCCTCATGCTTTGTACTGCCCTCTCATTGGAGGAAAGAATGTCCTCCTTCCCCATCACTCTGCCTCTGAAAGCTTAGATTAGGTTAAATGGAATCCTCCATCTCATTTCACTTCATACATGTATTTTTACACCCAGTTCTCATTAGTGAAGTAAGACTTGAAAAAATTTACTAAGACTGCATGCCAGGTTCGATGCTAAATTCTTTCTACACACTATCTCATTTAATCTCCATGTGTGCTTGTTGCTCAGTCGTGTCCAACTCTGCGATCCCATGAACTATAGCCTGCCAGACTCCTCTGTCCTTGGAATTTTCCAGGCCAGAATGCTGGAGTAAGGTGCCATTTCCTCCAACAGGGGATCTTCCTGACCCAGGGATCAAACTTATATCTCTTGCGTCTCCTGCATTGGCAGGCAGATTCTTTACCACTAGTACCACTTGGGAAGCCCCTTAATCTTTATAATAACCCTATTTTACAGATGAAAAAAAACATGTCTTAGGTTAACCTACCTAAAGTCATACAGTCTGCAGGTGGTCAGCTGGGATGAGAAACCGTGCTGCCTGAGTCCAGAGCCTGAGCGCCTAGCCTCCGGGTCCACAGTGGGGTGTAGGTGCAGCGCAGCAGAGTACCTGGAGGCCGCCCACTAAGCACAGAACATCATGCTAAACAGACTAGAAGGTTATCATCTTGTTTTAAAGCCTCACCTTAAAGATCATTTCATTCAGCAAAGGATGAAGATGCATAACAATTTAGGAATATATACAAAGAAATACAACAATATAAATTTAAAAAAAATTAGGGATCTTCCCCAGTGGTCCAGTGGTTAAGAATCTTCCTTGCCATGCAGAAGACATGGGTTTGAGACCTGGTGGGGGAATTAAGATCACACATGCTGTGAAGCAACTATGCCCGTGCACCACAATTAGAGAGTCTGCGCACCCCAACAAAAGATCCCATGGGCTACAACTGGGACACAGCACAGCCAAATAGATAATTTTTTTTTAAGTGGAAAAGGTGGCAGTTCATCAAAGGAGCTTTCTGAGGGAACTGTGATTAACTTGATGCCAAACTTTGTGAAACCAAAAAGCAAACAATAGAAAAACCCAGTTGTGACAAGTATGACATGGATGGCAAAGAATCATGCAGCCTAAGTAGTTTACATGAGAGTATGTGTCCCTCACATACGTCCAAACAGGCTAATCAGATAGTGGCACACACCACTTGCTCTTTTTCCTTACCGTGTGTTGTTCTCAGGTGTCTACTATGACCCCTCCTGTACTCAGAATGTGAACCATGGTGTACTCGTGGTTGGCTATGGCAACCTTGACGGGAAGGACTACTGGCTTGTGAAAAACAGGTAATGTGCTCATACTTTCATGTATATTTAATGAAAATTGGTATCTGGACACAGGCGCTTCTCTGTATCTTAATTTCTCCAAATTTCATATGTCCAGGGAACCCAGTGCCCTCCCCACCATTTGGTTCCTTCTCAGAACTTCCCATCTCACTCAAAGGCAACACAACACAACATAGTTACCCCGTTAGATACTATGAATTTGTCTTAGATCCTCCAGAACTAATCAAGCAATAAGTCAGATTAGTTTTATGTCATGTCTGTTCTTGATCCTGCTCCCTCTCCACTTCTATTTATTGCTCTAGTTCAGACATCTCTTGCCTGGACTATCCCTGTAGCTTTCTAGCTGGTCTCCTTTATTTAAAAAACTTTTTTTTTTAATTAAAAATTATTTTGTATAATTTTTAGAAGTTACTTTCCATTTATAGTTTTTACAAACTATCAGCTACCTTCCCCAGTTGGGGTAATACATCCTTGAGTCTGTCTTACACCCACTAGTTAGTACCACCCACTCCCCCGCACCCCCACAGGAAACCACTGCTTTGTTCTCAGTATCTGTGAATCTTCTTCTTTTATGTTATACTCATTTGTTTATTGTATTTTTTTAGATTACACATATAAGTGATATCATATAGTATTTATTTTTCTCTGTCTAACTCATTTCATTCAGCATAATGTCCTCCAAGTCTACCCATGTTGCTGCAAATGATAAAATTTCATTCTTTTTTGTGGTTAAGTAGTATTCCATTAAATGGACTTCCCTGGTGGCTCAGACGGTAAAGCGTCTGTCTACAATGCGGGAGACCTAGGTTTGATCCCTGGGTCAGGAAGATCCCCTGGAAAAGGAAATGGCAATCCACTCCAGTACTATTGCCTGGAAAATCCCATGGATGGAGGAGCCTGGTAGGCTACAGTCCATGGGGTCGCAAAGAGTCGGACACATATATTCTTGATTGCTGAGTTGCTTCAGTCGTGTCCCACTCCTTGAGACCCTATGGACTGTAGCCTGCCCAGCTTCTCTGTCCATGGAATTCTCCAGGCAAGAAAACTGGAGTGGGTTACCATTTCCTTCTCCAAGGGATCTTTCCAACCCATGGATCAAACCCACATCTCTTTGGTCTCCTGCATTGGCAAGACAGGTTATTTACTACTAGCACCACATGGGAATCATCTGTTGATGGGCATTTAGGTGGTTTCCATGTCTTGGCAACTGAAAATATGCTGCTATGAATATTGGTGTGCATGTATCTTTTTGAATTAGTGTTTTTGCTTTTTCAGGATTTATACCCAGGTCTCCTTTACTCTTAAATCTGTCCTTTATACTACTTTCAATCTGGTTTGTCTAGACTATAAGTTTAGAATTTTATCTCCTAGAACCAGTCAGTGTGAGATGAGTGTTCCTGAGTAGAAAAGACAAGTCACCTATGTTTGGTCCCTACCTGTCTGTCAGACTCAGTTCCTGGCACTTTGTCTCACACTTTTCATTCTCGGTTATTGAAGCATACACAGTTACAGTTCCTATCCATATCATTTTATCTTCAATGTCTTCATATCTTGCTTGTTTTGGTCCCTCTGCCTGGAACATCCCTTTTCCTCACTTGGTTTATTCCTTCTTTTCCTTCAAAACCAGCTTAGTCATTATCTATACCGGAAAGTTTTCCCTAAATCCTTGGGCTGGGCAAAATGTCTTTTTTTTTTCCTATGCAAATAAAATGTCCTTTGCATTCTAGAGTATTTTACACAATATATTTAAATTGTTCATTCACCTAACTATCACCCAAGTATTCTGTATATGCCTCTGGGGCAGAGATTATGTTGTGTCCTTGAATCCTTAGCACAGTATGTGGCACCCAACAGCCCCTCAATACATGCATTAGCAGTCTTCTCCAACACCACAGTTTAAAAGCGTAAATTCTTTAGCGCTCAGCTTTCTTTATGGTCCAACTTTCACATCCATACATGACTACTGGAAAAACCATGGCTTTGACTAGACAGACCTTTGTTGGCAAAGTAATATCTCTGCTTTTTAATATGCTGTCTAAGTTTGTCATCGTTTTTCTTTCAAGGAGCAAGTGTCTTTTAATTTCATGGCTGCAATCACCATCTGCACTGATTTTGGAGCCCCCCAAAATAAAGTCTGACACTGTTTCCATTGTTTCCCCATCTATTTGCCATGAAGTAATGGGACCAGATGCCATTATCTTAGTTTTTTGAATGTTGAGCTTTAAGCCAGATTTTTCACTCTCCTCTTTCCCTTTCATCAAGAGGCTCTTTAGTTCCTCTTCACTATCTGCCATAAGGATGGTGTCATCTGCATATCTGAGGTTATTGATATTTCTCCTGGCAATCATGATTCCAACTTGTGCTTCATCCAGCCCAGCATTTTGCATGATGTACTCTGCATTTAAATTAAATAATTCTACCCCTAGCAGCCCTGAGATCTTTATGGAAAATACATAGTCTATAAATCATAAATAAACAAAAAGGTACTGTTCTACCTTTTCCACCTTGTGGCTCACAAAGAAGATGGTAGTCTTTGGATGGCCCTTTGGGAAACAGTTGAAGTGATTAATGTCTTGGTTCATTTAAAACCTATTCACAGCACTAATCAGCTTGGGTCCAAACCAGTGATAGCTTTTTAAAATGGAGCAATACTTTAGCTTCTATATATCTTATTTACTCCCTACAGTAGGTATGCTAAATTCTCTTCTCTACTGAAGTTTCTTTTCAAAGATCATACATCTTTTAGAGTTTTAATTCAAAAGCTCTTCTCAGCACTTGCTAATTTAATAAGCATTTACTAGGCATCTTACAATGAGATAGACAGTATCTAGGCCATGGAAATACAAAAATTAGTAAGAAGTTATCCTATTCTGTAAGGATAGGCTGTAGGGGCTCACAGTCCACTCAAGAATTAGAACAACAAAATACAATACATCATGATATAATATGTCTAGATTTTAGAATAAGCTTGAAGGAAAATTATTCTCTATTTTTAGTAATACATTACCATTTTCAGATTATCAAAGCCTTGGTATCATCTTGTGCTTTTCCTTCTCTCCCTAAACCCACACAGCCCTGTCCTTCAAGCCTCTGATCACACTTTATATGGGTTTTCTCTTTTCCTTTGCTAATGACATTATCTAATTCAGATTCAATTCTCACTCAGCTGTGGAAATATCTTCTTAAAATATGTATCATCTAAACCTATGGTCAAAATTCTAAATAGTCTACCATTTTCATCAAAGTAAAGTCTAAACTTCTGGCCATTCAAGGGTCTCTACTAAGTGCCTTCAAACATAGCCTTCTAGACGTTTCTTCCACTATATTTTCATGTACCTATACTCACACTTTGGCCACAGTGAACCACTTTCTCATCATTCCCTAAATGTAGAGACACTTAGCTATTTCTAATTTGTTACCTATGCCATTTCATCTTTCTGAAATGCCCTTAAAGCCCATTGCTATCTATAGAAACCCCACTGTCTGTGGTCAAATGGGCACCCTCCTATATTCTGGTGGAAGGATTGTAAAATTTTTACAATCCTTCTTGAAAGCAATTTGATAATATGAATCAAGAACTTTCTAACTGTTCGTATTCTTCATCCAATTATTTCCATTTCTTGGAATGTATATGAAGAAAATAATCCTGAATTTTGGGAAAACTTCATACCTGATTTGTATGTATGTATGTAAATGTAGCATTTTTTTCTTTAATAATGAAAACTAGTATGCAGCCAGAAATACCTAAAAATAGGTAGTATTAGATAAATTATGATATAATCAGCCCATGTATTAGAAATTATATTTATTGAGATCATTATCAATAACTGAATAAAATACTTGGAATATGTGTTTAAGTGGGAAAATACATATAAATACAATATTTATATTCAGTATAAGTATAAAGTTTATAGCTCATTTCTCTAGATAAAGAAAAAAAGTCTTTCAAAGAGAAAAATATATATATAGCTCATTTCTCTGATATATATTATACTAAAGGACCAGAAAGAATTATACCAAATGTTAATGATGGTTGTCTTGGGGACTTCCCTGGCAGTCCAGTGAGTCAAGACTCCATGCTTCCCCTACAGGGGATGTTGGTTTCAACCCTGGTCAGGGAACTAAGATCCCACATGCCATGCACAGCCAAGAAAAAAACTGGGATCCCAAATGCCTTGTGGCACAGCAAAAAATGAAAAGGTTGTCTTTGTCTCCCTTTATGTATTTTTGAAATCATCTTTAACAAACGACTTATTATTTTTAAAATTAAAAAAAATTATTAAAATTTTATTTATTCTTCAAAACCTACCCTGAGTGCTATCTTCTCCATACCCAATTCATTAACTCAGAATTGTTTCTCTAACTTCTAAACTCTAGCAATGCTTTATGAATTCTATTATAGCATTTAGCAAATTGTAGCTTCTGTTATAGCTATTTCTAAAAATCATGCTCCATTCACTAAAATATAAACTCCTTAGTGGTAGAATAGTCTCTTGCTCCTGTTTACATCTTCATTTCATACATTGATTCAACAAACATATATTGAGCACCTACCATGCAGCAAGTATAGTGTTAGACAATGAAAAATACAGCCTTTCTCTATCATCCTTCAAGATTTTTTTTTTTGGGAGGGGGGGCTTCCCTGATAGTTCAGTTGGTAAAGAATCCCCCTGCATTGCAGGAGACATCAGTTCGATTCCTGGATTGGGAAGAGTCCCCTGGAGAAGAGAAAGGCTATCCACTCCAATATTCTGGCCTGGAAAATTCCATGGACTCTAGAGTCAATGGGGTTGCAAAGAGTCAGACATGACTGAGTGACTTTAAAAAATTTAAAAAAAAAAATCCTTCAAGATACTCATGTCTAAAACGTAGAGTCAAGGAAACAGGCAGATACAGGTGACCATCCCAATAGAATGTAATAAATGCTAAGATGGGGGTATGCATCCATTGCAGTGGAAGCACAAAACAGTACCTGGCCTAGCCTGGGGAGTCTGGGAAGGCCTTTTAGCCAGATTATTTGACTGAATCTTGAAGGAGGAGAAAGAAATAGCCAGATGAAGAAGGGTAATCAGAACAGAGGAAGGTAAATGTGCCAAAGTCCAGAACTGAGAGAAAGTAAATGAGTTGAGAGAACTGCAGCCTGTTAGAAAGAGATGTGAGATAGGAAGGGAAAAAGTTATGAACAACCACAATTGCTGGCCCAACAAAGACAGATTGGACATAATCATGAATTCCAGGCTCCACAGAGGTTTACTCAAACAAAGCCCTCTTAATATCATCAAACTTGTTCTTAATGCTCTCCTGAAAGGTTAGATTCTATGTGACTTCCAATGATACCAAGTTAACCTTCAGTAAAACAATGTGCGGTCTTTCTCTAATTGGCCTCTTGGTTTTTTTTATTTTCCTTTTGTTTCTACTTAATCTTTTTGGTATGTATATAACACTGTTCTATGTCCCTGAATTTTTCTCCCTTTCTGGATATGAGTATTTAGCTCCTTTTTATAATACAGTGTAGCATAATAACGGAGGAGGCAATGGCACCCCACTCCAATACTGTTGCCTGGAAAATCCCATGGACGGAGGAGCCTGGAAGGCTACAGTCCATGGGGTTGCTAAGAGTTGGACACGACTGAGTGACTTCACTTTCACTTTTCACTTTCATGCATTGAAGAAGGAAATGGCAACCCACTCCAGTGTTCTTGCCTGGAGAACCCCAGGGATGGGGGAGCCTGGTAGGCTGCCATCTATGGGGTCGCACAGAGTCGGACACGACTGAAGCGACTTAGCAGTAGCAGCAGCAGCATAGCATAATAAATAAAAGCATTAACTTTGAAGTCAGGGAGATCTTACTTAGAATCCTAGCTCCTTTACTGTCTGTGTGACCTTAGGCAGGTTATTTAACATCTTATTTAATATCTTGAATAAATTTCAGTTTTCCCATTTGTAAAATGGGAATAATAGTCTCAAGATTACTATAAGGATTAAACAAGATAATGTATGTAAAACATTTATCACATAGTATCTGGCACAGATTATGTATAATAAATCATAGTTATTATTTTTTATTATTCCTCCTTTAAATTTCTATTAAGAGAATATGATCTGATATAGAAAACTATGCCCTCAGCAATATCCCAATGTAAATGCAGTTATGAGTTTTACAGAATGCTTTCATAATGTCTAGCAATATACATAAATGACTTAATACCAAAACATACTTGAGTAAAAATTATTTTATGGGAGCCAAAATAATGCAAAATACCTGATTATAAACCCTCTGATGGTTTGACTGAATCCAGGAATAAAACTAGAGCATATAAGTGAAGAATGATGAACTACATATTTCTTCAGGGACATCTCCCTAAATATTAGGCACTGGAGATTTTTGAGGTTAAACTACTTAAGAAGATCCTTAGTTATTTGGATAGTCTATGTTGCCAATAATGGGCAGATCTATAAATTTAGAAAGCTAGCTGAACTAGAGATACAACTGCTATGGACTTAGAAAAATTTAGGAGCCTGACAAGGACACATTTGGTCAGACTGCCCTCAAAATGGACCAAGATTGTCTTTGCAAAAAAGAGGGAGGAGTTTTATTTAATATGCAGATCAATGAGAAATGGAGGCTCCACAGTTATAGGGGCATAAGACAACTTTGACCTGAGGCAAAAATTAAAGGTATTAACTATGTGCCCAATAGATCTTTAAACTGTGAAGTAGAGTAGGAGGAAAGCCAGAAGAATGCAGTCCTCTGGAAGTTAAATTAAGTGTTTCAGAATGGAGAAAGAAATTGTACATCAAACATTAAGAGGGCAGGTAAGATGAGACTTGAAAACTGTTTAATGAGGCAAGATGGAGGTGAGTGGCAATCTGGGCAAGAGAGATTTCAGTGAAGTGGTGTAATAAATACCTGTCTTGAGTTATAAATCAATAAGCAACATTAGACCTCAGTTCCCCATCTCTCTCAGCTCACTCCTTAGATGATCTCATTTAGTCTCATGGTTTTAAACATCATGTATGTGCTGAGGACTCTTACCTTTATAACTTGAGTGTTAGACTCCATGTCTAACTGTCTACCATTTGACCTCTCCACCTGTGTGTCTCTAGGCCTCTTTAATTTAACACGTTCAAAATAGAACTCTTGACTCCCTGCTGCTGCTGCTGCTAAGTCGCTTCAGTCATGTCCGACTCTGTGCGACCCCATAGACGGCAGCCCACCAGGCTCCCCCGTCCCTGGGATTCTCTAGGCAAGAACACTGGAGTGGGTTGCCATTTCCTTCTCCAATGTATGAAAGTGAAAGATGAAAGTGAAGTCGCTCAGTCGTGTCCGACTCTTTGTGACCCCATGGACTGCAGCCCACCAGGCTCCTCCATCCATGGGATTTTCCAGGCAAATTTCCTCCATCTTGGTAAATGCCAACAGCATTTACTCCAGACCAAAACATTAGAGCCATCTTCTCTTTCTTCATATGATATCCTACATCTAATCTGTCAGCAAATCCTGTCATTTCTACCATCACTAAATTACCCCAAATGTTATTACTTCTCAGTACCTCTACTGTTACCACTCTAGTTCAAGCCACTGTGCATCTCTCTTGGTCTATTGCAATAATCTCCCAACTGATAGTCACTTTCCCTCTCTTTTGCCTATAGTCAATCCTCTACATAGTAGCCAGAATGATCTTTTTTAAATCAAAAAACAAATTTTATTACTCTTCTACTCTAACCCCTCTCATGGCTTCCTTTACACTCAGAATAAAACCCATGATAAGTAAAGCATGACATTTTCTGGTCTCAACCTGCCTCTCCAACCACCTCTCCAACTCCTTTCTCCTCTCTCACTCAGCTTTGGGTACATTAGACTTGTTGCTGTTTCTCAGACATACCAAGATTATTCCCAGCTCTTTCCCCAGGTCTTTGCATCACTTGTACCTTCACTTTACTTAGGTCTTTGCTCAAATATTTCCTCAGATAAGCATCCTCTGACTATATTATCTAAAATGTAGCCCTGGGGAATTCCACGGCAGCCCAGTGGTTAGGACTCGGTGCTTTCACTGCTTGTCGATGTTTGATACCTAGCCAGGGAACTAAGGTCCTGCAAGCTATATGGCACAGCCAAAGAATAAAATAAAATATAGCCATGACTCCCAACACCCTGCATCCCCTTACCATTTATTTTTATTTATACTGAAAGAAGGTGACAGTTTTAGTTGCTCAGTCATGTCTAACTCTTTGGAACCCTATGGACTATAGCCCACCAGGCTTCTCTGTTGATGGAATTCTCTAGGCAAGAATACTGGAGGAGGTAGCCATTCCCTTCTCCAGGTTCTTTATAGTACTTATATTACATATTTCTTTGGTTATTGTACGTTTGCCCTGTAGAATGTATATAGGCTTTAAAAAGACTTTGTCTACCTTGTTTACCTCCATAATCCTAATGCCTAGAGTAGTGTCTGGCACAGCCTAGAAAGTTCAAAGCTGTAATTTGTTAGAAAGGAAATCAGCATGTATTTTAGAAGGAATTTCTGATAAGTTAGTGTCTATAGTATGCAGGGAGAAAGTAGAGGGACCAAACACCCTGTTTTGTTACCAACTAAGACGTTTCCCAGGCCACAAGACTTTATTATTTTTTAAGTGCTATTTCTTTATTATTACTTATTTATTTTATTTTTGGCTGTGCTGGGTCTTCGTTGCTTTACACGGGCTCTCTCTACTTGCAGTGAGCAGGGGCTACTCTTGCTTGCGGTGTGCAGGGTTCTCACTGAGGTGGCTTCTCGTGTGGAGCACAGCCTCTAGGGCACCTGAGCTTCAGTATTGCAGCACACAGGCTTAGTTGCTGTGCAGCATGTGGAATATTCCAAGACTAGGGATCAAACCCATGACCCTGCATTGGTCAGTGGATTCTTATCCACTGCACCACCAGGGAAGTCCATAGGATCTTATTTTTAAAACCAGGACAATCCTAGGCAAAATGGAACTGTTAGTCACCCTAGGAAAAGCACTACATATTTTTAAAGGGGATGGACTCCCCTTTGAGTCCAATCAGATGGACTTATACTTGGATAAAAACAAAAATAGCCATCTCTACTTGTCGAGCATTTACTACAGACACTGTGCAAGCACTTTAAATACATTTTCTCATTTAATTTCTAAGGTAACTATGAGATAGGCATTTTATCCCCATAACACAGAATAGGAAGCTCCTGATACTGAGAGAATTAAGAAACTTTCCCAAAGTTGAACAGTTTGAGTGAAAGGTCTATAGAGTTAATAAAAGTAAACAACTTGGTAAAGACTGGAATGAACATTTGGAACTGATCTTGCATAGTTCTGAAGACAAAAATTTGTCCTCAAATATTTATCTAGCTTGAGGTTTTTAATCAGTTGTATTTTTAAAAGCAGAGTTAGCAATACTCAGCCAAAAAGAGGTCTGGGATGTTCTACAAAGTTGGGCCAGTTGACCTTCTCTGGGACTGGGACTGAATTGAATTGGATATTGAATGGGGTCTGGGACTGCTCGATCTCACTAAGTTCATATTACTAGTCATAAGAGCCTCCACTCAACTTTCGTTACCAGAACTTAAGTCTAAACTCAGTTTATCTAAAATTTTTACCTATTTTTTAGGCAGTAAAAAGATCCTGGATGTTCTGGTTTGAATTTCATTCCCTATACTACCTCACTCACAGGAAGAACGTAGAAAAAAGGATAGTTTAAAAGTTCGTGTAGGCTTTGGCATAAAAGCCTAGATTTGAACCCTTGCTTTGCAGTTAACCACCTGCATGACTTTGGGCAAGCCACTTTACCTCTGCCTGTATTTTTCTTTAGTAAAAAGAAGATAATACCTACCTCACAGGATGGCGATTGAATGAGATAATACATGTTAAGCTACTTAGCACAGAGTAAGTGCTGAATAAGTGGTGGCTATTGATACTAGTAATAGCTTAGCCTTAGTTTATTATGGCTGTTGCTTATCAAACTGGGTACTGAAAACCCTGCATCCATTGATGAGAGGTGACGGTGGAGTTTGGATTTTATTCTCAAGGTATTAGGGAGTCATTCAAGAATTTTAAATGGGAATGGCAATAAATGAAAGGAATCAAAAAAGGAGCCCAGTGAGTTAGTTCTCTGGAGGTCCAGTGGTTAGGACTTGGTGTTTTCACTGCAGGGCCCTGGTTGAATCCATGATCAGAGAACTAAGATCCTCCAAGCCATGTGTATGATGTGGGTGCTCAGTCGCTTAGACATGTCCAACTCTTTGGGACCATTTGGACTGTAGCCCTCCAGGCTCCTCTGTCCATGGGATTTCACAGGCAAGAATACTGGAGTGGGTTGCCATTTCCTACTCCAGAGGATCTTCCTGACCCAGGGATCAAACCTTTGTCTCCTGCATCTTCTGCTTTGGCAGGCAGATTCTTTACCACCGAGCCACCAGAGAAGCCTGTGGTGAGGCAAAAAAAAAAAAAAAAGCCCATAAGAGAGTTTAAGAAAGAGTGATCAGAGAGAGAAGAGAACATCAGGATACAGTAGTATTTGAAAGCCAAGAGGAAAGTGAGGTGAGACTAGTGAAAGTGAAAATCACAGTTGTGTCCTACTCTTTGTGACCCCATAGACGATACAGTCCATGGAGTTCTCCAGGCCAGAATACTGGAGTGGGTAGCCTTTCCCTTCTCCAGGGGTTCTTCCCAACCCAGGAATCGAACCCAGGTCTGCATTGCAGGCGGATTCTGTACCAGCTGAGCCACAAGGGAAGCCTGAGGTGAGAGTAGACAGCTGTGTTAAATGGTACGAGAGAGAAATAACACCTGAAGGTTGTCCAGTGAATGGCTGATACATAGAACATTTAAGGCCTATTGAAGAACACCTACTTTAAATTATGCCACTTGTCTTTTTCCAATAAGCCAGCATGTCTTAGTTTCTCCACTGCAGGCAAAAATACAACCTTCCTTTGAGTCCTGAGCAAAAATTCGCAACAACTTCTCTTTGACTAGGGAGTTAAACAAGTTCCTCAGTCTGCTGTTCAATGATCTGTACAACGTGGCCCCAAACCAACCTTCTATCTTCTTTTCCCACTGGTTTCCTAAAGACATTTAATTTTCCTTCCAACTGAATTTCTTGCTGCTCTTTAAATAAAATCACAGTATTCTATGCTTTTATTTGTATGCTAGTTATAGTACAGTTCATACAGAGTACGAATCCTGCCTCATAATTATCTGTATAATTATATAATTATAAAATCTCAGAATAATAAAGAACCCTCACAAGTCATTTCTCTTGCAAGGATTTTGTCCATTTTTTCACTAGTATATGAAAAAGGGAGAAAAAAGTATTTTGGTGAATCTTTCATAAATCTAAATTTATTTGATTCAAAGGACTATCCTTACATTAGAGATTATGTCCCCTTAAGTTTTGTTTTTGGTGTTAAAATTTCCTGTCTTTTACAATATGATGGTGATAATAAAGAGTTTTTCTTTTTAATGTCTAGTACTTGCTAATTTAAAAACTGGTAACTTTATGTCAATCTGCAAAAGTTTTTGAAATTCTTAAAGTCCGTGAAATGTTAAAGTCATGAACCTTTGATCTCCTCTAACCCTTATCTGACCCAGAAATTCACCCTCTAGCAACATTTCTAACAAGTTATGTAAACCTCTGATTGAACATTTCCAGTGCCAGGGAGCTCATCTCCTCCCAAGGTAGCATATTCCATTTTTTTTTACAGCTTTAACTGTGAAAAAGTCCGAGCTCCACTTCAAAAACATGTTTGAGAGCTGCTCTTTTAGAAAACCCCTGTCCTATGCCTTTTCCCTAGTGATCTCTCAAAATATTTCTACATGACACTCTGAAGAAATTGAAGTTTGATAGGAAATCATCGCCTGTGATCCTATTATACAAAAATACTTCAAGATTGGGGCCTTGGAAAATATAATAAAACTCATTCTCTGCAGAAGCAGGAGGATTTATAGGTTTGTGATGAAACATATTATTTTCCTAGGTATTAAATTAGGTATTAATCTGTTCATCAATATTACATTAAAACCTATCAAACCATCCTTTGAAAATTGCCTGAAAGCACTGGGGAAATTATTATATATTATGTTGTTCTACTTTTGCTTTATAGGTTCTCTTATATAATCACTTTAGGAGAAAACCAATCTAAGATTGAAAATTGATAATGCGATTTGATTATATTCGTTTGTAATTTTGTGTTACTTCTTTTTCTAAAGCTGGGGCCTCCACTTTGGTGACCAAGGATATATACGGATGGCAAGAAATAGTGGAAATCACTGTGGGATTGCTAGTTATCCTTCTTACCCAGAAATCTAGAGGACTTCTTTGTTTTATAACAATTCAAGAAAAAAGAACCTCTTTCTCACAATTTAATTTTACCTGCTGTAACAGTAGAAATAAGTATGATATGATCAATATATATTTACTGTACTAACAGAAAATATAGTTTGATTCATCTACTTTTTTTAGCCTTGCAGATCTTGGGGAAAAGTTTGCTAAGTAAATTAATAATGTACAATAGATATAATTGTATGAAAGTTAGTCAGCTGAGACCATCTGTCATGTTTATCACTCTCTTATTTGTCCTTTTAAGTTCCCTAATATGCTGTTGAAACTTGATGGCATATAGATGCTTAATAAATATATATCTTTTCAACTCTGTATCATTACCACATACAATTCTCTTTTATTCTTAAGTAACTATTATAATCTGTTATAAGAATATAAATTGTAATATGCTGGTGATGTGCTATGGCAACTTTATGGAAGAAACTATTAGGTTATTAATGTCCTGAGATTGTATCTTTGCACATAAAAGGATTCAATAAATATTTTAAAATCAGTGATGTCAAAGAAGACAAATGCTAAGGAGACAATCTATTTTCAAGCACTTTGTAAGAATTATTTTATTGATCAACAATAAATATACTAATTCAAATTATTTTTACCTAGTTATTAGCAATTTGGCCAGTACCTTTTGGGGGCAAAAAGTCAACCTGAATAAATAAACAAACTGCATTTCTTTAAAATAATGCATTGTTCATATTTTATCTAATTCAGAGTGATATTCCTCACACCTGCTGTAGATTAAGAGACAGTTCCTGAAGAGGTAGCAGGAACTTTAAATTGTCTAAATTTATGTCTATGACATGAAAAATGGATGGGATGATGTCATCAGTATATCATAAACTGAACTTAAACTAATTTCACTATCTTTGGTTCCCTTGTCACTTTAAAAAACAAGAATTGCTTACTATAAAAAAACATGGTAGTAACTAAAGCTGAAACTCCAGTACTTTGACCACCTAATGCGAAGAGTTGACTCATTGGAAAAGACTGTGATGCTGGGAGGGATTGGGGGCAGGAGGAGAAGGGGACGACAGAGGATGAGATGGCTGGATGGCATCACTGACTCGATGGGTGTGAGTCTAAGTGAACTCCGGGAGTTGGTGATGGACAGGGAGGCCTGGCGTGCTGCGATTCACGGGGTCGCAAAGAGTCAGACATGACTGAGCGACTGAACAGAACTGAACTGAACTGAACATATGACTATCATCAAAACCATAGAAAAACATTGTAGTTAAAAAGTATTTAGTTGATAGCACTTCCCTGGTAATCCAGTGGCTAAGACTCTGAGCTCCCAATGTAGGGGCCCTGGGTTCGATTTCTGGTCGGAAAACTAGATCCCACATGCCACAAGTAAGACCCTGCCCAGACAAATAAATAAATAAATATTTTCTTTAAGTATTTTTAAATTTTTATTTTGCCCACAATTTTTCAAGCACTGTAAATGGAACAAAAACATAGGTTCTTAATCTTTGTCATTTGATTAAATCTATGGGTACCTTCTCAAAAAAATGTTTTTAAATCCTTAAAATAAAATTCATAGGATTACAAAGGATACTGATTATATTAAAATATAGTTCTTAAAATTTTTGAATATAAATTTGTGCTATAGAAATAAACATGCTTCTTTTAAAATGCATTAAATAACAAGAGCCCATGACTACCTTAATTTTGAAATAATGACAAATGTAAATGATATTTGAAGGTATCTGAAAAAAACTGTAATGTGGTATAGAAATACCTGAGTTTACTTTTGGTGAAAGAATTACAAGTATTATTATTACTGTGG
Organism: Bubalus kerabau; assembly: GCF_029407905.1. Lineage (NCBI taxonomy): Eukaryota > Metazoa > Chordata > Mammalia > Artiodactyla > Bovidae > Bubalus > Bubalus kerabau. Next base: position 20,801,499 of record NC_073629.1, read on the forward strand.
TTTATGGACTATGTTCAGAATTGAAGGAAATGTTTCAGTTAGAGATTACTGAAAATAAAGGTATCATTTTTTTCCCCATAAAAATCCACAAATTTTCTGAATTCTATCGATAGATCTTTTAGGAATCTGTGGATCCCAGGTGAAGAACCTCTGAACTAGTAAGTAGAATAATGAAATATATAACAAAAATCTTTATTGTATGTCTAACACAAAGGGTAATTTTCAGCCATAAGTAATTTTAAACTTACAGAAATAAAGAGCCTTTTTTAAAAAATAAAAAGTTTACACAAAAGAAAGTTTAAATCAAAAAAGAAATTAAAAATATTCTGGAAGCTGTATATAGGGTGATGTGAAGAAAATAAAAAGGATAGTAGCTAGAAAATACCTTAGTAAGTATACACGTGTGGTGATAAAAGTGAAAGTGAAAGTTGCTCAGTCATGTCCAACTGTTTGTGAGTCTATGGATTGTCCTTGGAATTCTCCATCCCAGAATACTGCATTGGGCAGCCTTTCCCTTCTCCAGGGGATCTTCCCAACCCAGGGATCAAACCCAGGTCTCCTACATTGCAAGTGGATCCTTTACCAGCTGAGCCACAAGGGAAACCATAAGGAAAGCCCAAGAAGACTGTAGTGGGTAGCCTATCCCTTCTCCAGGGGATCTTCCCAACCCAGGAATCAAACCAGGGTCTCCCGCGTTGCAGGTGGATTCTTTATCAACTGAATTATGAAGGAAGCCTGTGGTGATAAAACCCTGGACAAATTTAGTAACTGTGAAAAAAGGAAAAAATTAGAAACAAATCGAGAACAAAGAGCACATCTAGGATTTAAATGGATAATAAAGGTAAAGAAACAAGAGGATTTAAACATTCCAGAACTAGGAATCCACTGAATAATGCCGTTAATATAAGAAAGGGGCTCCCCAGTGGCTCAGTGGTAAAGAATCTACCTGCCAATGCAAGAGACATGAGTTTGATCCCTGGTCCAGGACTATCCCACATGCCACAGAGCAAGAAACCCTGTGTGCCATAACTACTGAGCTGCATTGTAGAGCCCGGAAATCAGAACTACTGAGCCCATGTGCTACAACCACTGAATCCCTGCAGAGAGCCATGCTCGACAACAAGAGAAGCCACCACAATAAGAAGCTGGCACACCACAAGGAAGAGTAGCCCCACTCATGCAACTAGAGAAAAGCCCGTATGGCAACGAAGATTCAGCACAGCCAAGAATCAACAAATAAAAATTATTTGTAAAAATATGACAAAAATATAAAGACAGACATTATTTCTTTGAACAGAATTATCCTTTTCTTACTCTTCTCTAGATGAGAATCTTGTTGATGCTTCATATACACGTTTACACTCTAACTTACATGTCTATCTTTAAAAACAAATATAAAAGCAGCCCTTAAGCTATACAATTATTCAAGATGAATCAATGTATCTTTGCTGATGCCTCCCACCCCACTACCAATCTTTAATTCATCCTCCTACTAGCCAGAGTGAGCCTTTGAACATGCAAATTAGATAATATCGTTTCCAATTGTAATCATTTATATCTCCCATTACACCTGAAAGGAGGCACAAATTTCTTAATACGGACTATTCAATTCTGCATATCCTGGCTTACTTTTCTCATCTGGAGACAGTTTTATATATTTGCTATGCTTTTATCATAGTGGCCTTCCTTCAGTTTCTGAAGCACTTTCTGCTTTAGGGCCTTTGCAAGTATTATTTTCTCTGCCCAAAATACTTCTCCATACCCCTTTTCTGGTTGTAACTCAAAAGACATGTCCTCAGAGAGATCTTCCATGACCCTCCTTCCTATCTAAATTAAGCTTCTCTACTCTTGACTTTCTCCTTGAATTCAGTGCTTTTCTGACATAACACTTACATCAAATTGTAATTATGTATATATTGATGTATGTTTCTCAAGAGGCAGGTCAGGTGGTCTTATATTCCCATCTCTTTCAGAATTTTCCACAGTTTATTGTGATCCACACAGTCAAAGGCTTTGGCATAATCAATAAAGCAGAAATAGATGTTTTTCTGGAACTCTCTTGCTTTTTTCATGATCCAGCGGATGTTGGCAATTTGATCTCTGGTTCCTCTGCCTTTTCTAAAACCAGCTTGAGCATCTGGAAGTTCATGGTTCACGTATTGCTGAAGCCTGGCTTGGAGAATTTTGAGCATTACTTTACTAGCATGTGAGATGAGTGGAATTGTGCGGCAGTTTGAGCATTCTTTGGCATTGCCTTTCTTTGGGATTGGAATGAAAACGGACCTTTTCCAGTCCTGTGGCCACTGCTGAGTTTTCCAAATTTGCTGGCATCTTGAGTGGAGCACTTTCACAGCATCATCTTTCAGGATTTGAAATAGCTCAACTGGAATTCCATCACCTCCACTAGCTTTGTTCGTAGTGATGCTTTCTAAGGCCCACTTGACTTCACATTCCAGGATGTCTGGCTCTAGGGGAGAGATCACACCATTGTGATTATCTGGGTTGTGAAGATCTTTTTTGTACAGTTCTTCTGTGTATTCTTGCCACCTCTTCTTAATATCTTCTGCTTCTGTTAGGTCCCTACCATTTCTGTCGTTTATTGAGCCCATCTTTGCATGAAATTTTCCCTTGCTATCTCTAATTTTCTTGAAGAGATCTCTGCTGCTAAGTCACTTCAGTCGTGTCCGACTCTGTGCCACCCCATAGACAGCAGCCCACCAGGCTCCCCCATCCCTGGGATTCTCTAGGCAAGAACACTGGAGTGGGTTGCCAATTCCTTCACCAGTGCCTCTAGTCTTTCCCATTCTGCTGTTTTCCTCTATTTCCTTTCATTGATCGCTGAGGAAGGCTTTCTTATCTCTCCTTGCTATTCTTTGGAACTCTGCATTCAATGCTTCTATCTTTCCTTTTCTGCTTTGGTTTTCACTTCTCTTCTTTTCACAGCTATTTGTAAGGCCTCCTCAGACAGCCATTGTGCTTTTTTGCATTTCTTTTTCTTGGGGATGGTCTTGATCCCTGTCTCCTGTACAATGTCATGAACCTCCGTCCATAGTTCATCAGGCACTCTGTCTATCAGATCTAGTCCCTTAAATCTATTTCTCACATCCACTGTATAATCATAAGGGCAGGTCAGGAAGCAACAGTTAGAACTGGATATGGAACAACAGACTGGTTCCAAATAGGAAAAGGAATATGTCTAGGCTGTATATTGTCACCCTGCTTATTTAACTTATATGCAGAGTGCATCATGAGAAATGCTGGGCTGGAAAAAGCACAAGCTGGAATCAAGATTGCCGGGAGAAATATCAATAACCTCAGATACGCAGATGACACCACCCTTATGGAAGAAAGTGAAGAGGAACTAAAAAGCCTCTTGATGAAAGTGAAAGTGGAGAGTGAAAAAGTTGGCTTAAAGCTCAACATCCAGAAAACGAAGATCATGGCATCTGGTCCAATCACTTCATGGGAAATAGATGGGGAAACAGTGGAAACAGTGTCATACTTTATTTTGGGGGGCTCCAAAATCACTGCAGATGGTGATTGCAGCCATGAAATCAAAAGACGCTTACTCCTTGGAAGGAAAGTTACGACCAACCTAGAGAGCATATTCAGAAGCAGACACATTAGGCTATGGTTTTTCCAGTGGTCATGTATGGATGTGAGAGTTGGACTGTGAAGGAAGCTGAGCGCCGAAGAATTGATGCTTTTGAACTGTGGTGTTGGAGAAGACTCTTGAGAGTCCCTTGGACTGCAAGGAGATCCAACCAGTCCATTCTGAAGGAGATCAGCCCTGGGATTTCTTTGGAAGGATTGATGCTGGAGCTGAAACTCCAGTACTTTGGCCACCTCATTCGAAGAGTTGACTCATTGGAAAAGACCCTGATGCTGGGAGGCACTGGGAGCAGGAAGAGAAGGGGGCGACAGAGGATGAGATGGCTGGATGGCGTCACCAACTCAATGGACATGAGTTTGGGTAAACTCTGGGAGTTGGTGATAGACAGGGAGGCCTGGTGTGCTGTGATTCATGGCGTCACAGAGTCGGACATGACTGAGCGACTGAACTGAACTGAACTGATATATGTTTATTCATATAACATCTCTCTCCTTCATTAGATTGTAAGGTCAAGGAGGGCAGAAATCATGACACTTTGTACCTAGACCCTAGCATAGTACCTGCCTTGATGTAGTCAGTCACTGTTTGTTGAAAGAAAGAATGAATGAATGATGAATGAATACAAAAGAATGACTGGCACATTGTAAGTGTTAGAAGTAAAAATATGCCCTAGTTCCTTCACAATAATGAACTCCAACACTTTGAGAAACTATTTTAGAACTCTTGTTAAAAATTTAAAGAATCCACTATTCAAAACTTAATGTTCAGTAGAGCTAATACACGGAGAAGGCAATGGCACCCCACTCCAGTACTCTTCCCTGGAAAATCCCATGGGCGGAGGAGCCTGGTAGGCTGCAGTTCATGGGGTCGCTAAGAGTTGCTAAGACTGAGCGACTTCACTTTCACTTTTCACTTTCATGCATTGGAGAAGGAAATGGCAACCCACTCCAGTGTTCTTGCCTGGAGAATCCCAGGGATGGGGGAGCCTGGTGGGCTGCTGTCTATGGGGTCACACAGAGTTGGACACGACTGAAGCAACTTAGCAGCAGCAGCAGCAGCAGAGCTAATACATTCACATGGGGCTTCCCTGGTGGCTCAGATGGTAAAGAATCTGCCAGTAATGCAGGAGACCCAGGTTCTATCCCTGGGTCAGGAAGATTCCTTGAAGAAGGGCATAACTACCTACTCCAGTATTCTTGCCTGGAGAATCCCATGGACAGAGGGTAGAGCCTAGTGGGTACAGTCCACAGGGTCACAAAAAGCCCGTCACAAAGAGTGACTAACACACACTATATATTCACATGTCTCAAAAATCAGCAAGTATTGTGGGATGGGGGAATATTTTCCCTACTATCTTTCTAGTTTCTCCAGCCAGAGCCCTGTAAATTGGATTGACAAAAGGCAGATAAACAAGAAAAAGCATACAAATTTAAGTTTATTTGACATGGGAGCCTTCAAAAGGATTTAAAGACTGGAAGAAACAGTTAAACTTGGGTGTTTTTATACTAGGTTTGATGAAGAGTGGGAAGTCCTGGAAAAATGTGGTAGGACAAAAAAGAATGAGCTAAGGGGTGGTAAACTGGGGGAAACTCAGCAAGTTCTGCGAAGTTCAGAAACATTCAGGAGCATCCCTTGTCTTGAAGATAAGGCTGCTCCTTTCTTCCAGGTATAGAGAGGGCACCACTCACATGAGGGTCTTATGATCTGCTTCAGAATGGGGAGGGGGCGACACAGAATCCTTCCAGCACCTGCTGTTTCTATGAATTGTTTGAGGGGGAAAGGGACAGGAATTCCACACTTGCCATTCTTTGAATTCCTTCAGCTTAAAATACTCCCTGGTGGCTGAGACGACAGTAAAGCATCTGCCCACAATGTGGGAGAACTGGGTTCGATCCCTGGGTTGGGAAGATCCCCTGGAGAAGGAAATGGCAACCCACTCCAGTACTCTTGCCTAGAAAATTCCATGGATGGAGGAGCCTGGTGGGCTACAGTCCATGGGGTCGCAAAGAATTGGACACGACTGAGCAACTTCACTTCACTTCAAAATATTCAATATATCAAAGTGCCATATTTTGGGTAATGTGTTCTGAACCCTATAAGTGTATAACAGTCAATTCTCATTATTTTTTAGTAGTGACCAGCAAATAATATCATGAACAAGGAATTATCAAATACTGAACTACTGTTTTAAGGGAAATGCAGGGTTAGTTTTGGAGAAGGCAATGACAACCCACTCCAGTACTCTTGCCTGGAAAATCCAATGGATGGAGGAGTCTGGTAGGCTGCATTCCATGGGGTGACGAAGAGTCGGGCATAACTGAGTGACTTCACTTTCACTTTTCACTTTCATGCATTGGAGAAGGAAATGGCAACCCACTCCAGTATTCTTGCCTGGAGAATCCCAGGGACAGAGGAGCCTAGTGGGCTGCCGTCTATGGGGTTGCACAGAGTCAGACATGACTGAAGCGACTTAGCAGCAGCAGCAGCAGGGTTAGTTTCCTATAAGACCCTGGTCACAGCATTTTAATCAACTGATTGATACATAACCTTCTTCTATGTATGATTCTGCTTAAAGACATCTTATTTAATATAATTTGTTGATTCATTAATATTGAATTTTCAGCTAGCAGCACTATAACTCATGCCTAGACAAATCCACTTGTATTTCCTCTTTAAGGCACATAACAACTTTCTCATGTTTAGGAACACTTAACGCAACAAGCACTATCTATTTTAAGCAGCAAAATCACCTCGCTTCTAGAAAAGACACAAAAAGGAAAAAAAAAAAAAAATAGAGTAAAAGGTACTAAAAAGACTTCAAAAAAAGTACTTATGTACCATAGGAGAGCTTAAACAAGGAGACAGAACACAAACTTGTCCAAAGAGAAAAAGTCAATATAAGTCAGCACCTGGATAAGAAGTCAGCTAAGTAGATATGGTCATAAAACTAACATATCACATCCATTCTCCTAAGGATTCATTTATATTTACTTGTAAGTCATTTGTTCTCCCATAAGTTCCCCTCTGTCTCTCTCTATCCCCTATTAAGATGGCATATGAACTTCACATTCTAACCACATCCTTGAGTCACATTTCTTTATGAATTCCCATACAAATATATATAATTAAATCTGTGGGTTGTTTTTTTTTTCTATTGCCAATCAGATTGTTGTCAGCTTAATTTTCAGACCCCAAGTATTAGACTAAGAGGGTAGAGGAAAAGTTTTCCTTCCCTAACAATTTCAAATAACAAATAAATTGTAAAAATTGATCAGTAGAATATAGATATGTGTATGTTGGCAGTGCTTGTGTAATATAATTAAGAATTTATCAATTTCTAGACAGCAAGAATACACAGAAGAACTGTACAAAAAAGATCTTCACAACCCAGATAATCACAATGGTGTGATCACTCACCTAGAGCCAGATATCCTGGAATGTGAAGTCAAGTGGGCCTTAGAAAGCATCACTACAAACAAAGCTAGTGGAGGTGATGGAATTCCAGTTGAGCTATTTCAAATCCTGAAAGATGATGCTGTGAAAGTGCTCCACTCAAGATGCCAGCAAATTTGGAAAACTCAGCAGTGGCCACAGGACTGGAAAAGGTCAGTTTTCATTCCAATCCCAAAGAAAGGCAATGCCAAAGAATGCTCAAACTACCACACAATTGCATTCATCTCACACGCTAGTAAAGTAATGCTCAAAATTCTCCAAGCCAGGCTTCAGCAATACGTGAACCATGAACTTCCAGATGTTCAAGCTGGTTTTAGAAAAGGCAGAGGAACCAGAGATCAAATTGCCAACATCCGCTGGATCATGGAAAAAGCAAGAGAGTTCCAGAAAAACATCTATTTCTGCCTTATTGACTATGCCAAAGCCTTTGACTGTGTGGATCACAATAAACTGTGGAAAATTCTGAAAGAGATGGGAGTACCAGACCACCTGACCTGCCTCTTGAGAAATCTGTATGCAGGTCAGGAAGCAACAGTTAGAACTGGACATGGAACAACAGACTGGTTCCAAATAGGAAAAGGAGTATGTCAAGGCTGTATATTGTCACCCTGCTTATTTAACTTATATGCAGAGTACATCATGAGAAACGCTGGGCTGGAAGAAGCACAAGCTGGAATCAAGATTGCCGGAAGAAATATCAAGAACCTCAGATACGCAGATGACACCACCTTTATGGCAGAAAGTGAAGAGGAACTAAAACGCCTCTTGATGAAGGTGAAAGAGGAGAGTCAAAAAGTTGGCTTAAAACTCAACATTCAGAAAACGAAGATCATGGAATCTGGTCCCATCACTTCATGAGAAATAGATGGGGAAACAGTGGAAACAGTGTCGGACTTTATTTTTTGGGGCTCCAAAATCACTGCAGATGGTGACTGCAGCCATGAAATTAAGAGACACTTACTCCTTGGAAGAAAAGTTATGACCAACCTAGATAGCATATTGAAAAGCAGAGACATTACTTTGCCAATAAAGGTCCATCTAGTCAAGGCTATGGTTTTTCCAGTGGTCATGTATGGATGTGAGAGTTGGACTGTGAAGAAAGCTGAGCGCCAAAGAATTAATGCTTTTGAAGTGTGGTGTTGGAGAAGACTCTTGAGAGTCCCTTGGACTGCAAGGAGATCCAACCAGTCCATTCTGAAGGAGATCAGCCCTGGGATTTCTTTGGAAGGAATGATGCTAAAGCTGAAACTCCAGTACTTTGGCCACCTCATTCAAAGAGTTGACTCATTGGAAAAGACTCTGATGCTAGGAGGGATTGGGGGCAGGAGGAGAAGGGGACGACAGAGGATGAGATGGCTGGATGGCATCACTGACTCGATGGACATGAGTCTGAGTGAACTCCGGGAGTTGGTGATGGACAGGGAGGCCTGGCGTGCTGCGATTCATGGGGTCGCAAAGAGTCGGACATGGCTGAGCGACTGAACTGAACTGAACTGAACTGAGACAGCAAAAATGCTGTGTATCCTGGAGTACCTAACAGCTATTATTAAACAATTCAGAGGCATAAGCAAAATGGTACTATGATTAACACTATGCATAGTTGAAGATTGTTTGTTTTATGGTGAGTATCTGTAAAAGCTGAACTTCTTAGTCTCAATTAACATTTTAAAAAGCAGTAATAGAGTGCTCGCTTTGGCAGCACATATACTACAAATGGGACCTAATTAACCTTAAAAGCTTCTGCACATCAAAGGAAACTATTAGCAAGGTGAAAAGACAGCCTTCAGAATGGGAGAAGATAATAGCAAATGAAGCAACTGACAACTAATCTCGAGAATATACAAGCAACTCCTACAGCTCAACTCCAGAAAAATAAATGACCCAATCAAAAAATGGGCCAAAGAACTAAATAGACATTTCTCCAAAGAAGACATACAGATGGCTAACAAACACATGAAAAGATGCTCAACATCACTCATTATCAGAGAAATGCAAATCAAAACCACTATGAGGTACCATTTCACACCAGTCAGAATGGCTGCGATCCAAAAGTCGACAAGTAATAAATGCTGGAGAGGGTGTGGAGAAAAGGGAACCCTCTTACACTGTTGGTGGGAATGCAAGCTAGTACAGCCACTATGGAGAACAGTGTGGAGATTCCTTAAAAAACTGGAAATAGACCTGCCTTATGATCCAGCAATTCCACTGCTGGGCATACACACTGAGGAAACCAGAAGGGAAAGAGACACGAGTACCCCAATGTTCATCGCAGCACTGTTTATAATAGCCAGGACATGGAAGCAACCTAGATGTCCATCAGCAGATGAATGGATAAGAAAGCTGTGGTACATATACACAATGGAGTATTACTCAGCCATTAAAAAGAATACATTTGAATCAGTTCTAATGAGGTGGATGAAACTGGAGCCTATTATACAGAGTGAAGTAAGCCAGAAAGAAAAACACCAATACAGTATACTAACGCATATATATGGAATTTAGAAAGACGGTAACAATAACCCTGTGTACGAGACAGCAAAAGAGACACTGATGTATAGAACAGTCTTATGGACTCTGTGGGAGAGGGAGAGGGTAGGAAGATTTGGGAGAATGGCATTGAAACATGTAAAATATCATGTATGAAATGAGTTGCCAGTCCAGGTTCGATGCACGATACTGGATGCTTGGGGCTGGTGCACTGGGACGACCCAGAGGGAGGGAATGGGGAGGGAGGAGGGAGGAGGGTTCAGAATGGGGAACACGTGTATACCTGTGGTGGATTCATTTTGATATTTGGCAAAACTAATACAGTTATGTAAAGTCTAAAAATAAAAAAAAAGAAAAAAAAGAAAAAAAAAAGCAGTAATAGATTTATCAAGAGCCTCACTTTAAGCTCAGTTTTATCAATAGTTTCATCAAGAGCCTTTTGATGAAAGTGAAAGAGGAGAGTGAAAAAATAGGCTTAAAACTCAGCATTCAAAAAACTAAGATTATGGCATCCAGTCCCATCACTACATGGCAAATAGATGGGGAAACAATGGAAACAGTGAGAGACTTTATTTTCTTGGGCTCCAAAATCAGTGCAGATGGTGACTGCATCCATGAAATTAAAAGATTCTTACTCCTTGGAAGGAAAGCTATGACCAACCTAGACAGTATATTAAAAAGCAGAGACATTACTTTGCCAACAAAAGTCCGACGGGTAGTCAAGGCTATAGTTTTTCCAGTAGTCACGTATGGATGTGAGAGTTGGACCATAAAGAAAGCTGAGTGCTGAATTGATGCCTTTGAACTGTGGTGTTGGAGAAGACTCTTGAAAGTCGCTTGGACTGCAAGATCAAACCAGTCAATCCTAAAGGAAATCAGTCCTGAATATTCATTGGAAGGGCTGATGCTGAAGCTGAAACTCCAATACTTTGGCCACCTGATGCAAAGAACTGACTCATTGGAAAAGACCCTGATGCTGGGAAAGATTGAAGGCAGGAGGAGAAGGGGACAACAGAGGATGAGATGGTTGGATGGCATCACCAACTCAATGGACATTAGTTTGAGTACGTTCCAGGAGTTGGTGATGGACAGGAAGCCTGGGGTGCTGCAGCCCATGGGGTCACAAAGAGTCAGACACAACTGAGTTACTGAACTGAACTGACTGAATAGTTTTACGTCAGTTATAATTATTTTAGTTTTTTCTAGTATTTACCTTCTGATAGATTTGTATTGCTATTTTTCACTTATCAATTTTAAATGGTATCTATATGCTTATTATTATGGCAGTTGATATTTTAGATCTCTTGCACCAACACCAGCCATTTCTCCACTTTCATCCTCAGAACAGAGTCACTGATACAGTTGGTTAAACCAGTAGTTAGATATTGCATTGAAGGAGTTCAGTGTGCCAAACCTAAATGTGCCATTCTGGTGTATTGACTATTTTGAGTTAAAGGCACTTGAAAAACAGTGACTGCACAAAGGACATTCTGATCTTCCTTCTTTTTCTTAAAAGCAGGAGATCAAATTCCCATAGGAAAGATGTCTTTTCTCTACCAGAAGGAAAGAAACATTCTTTATCAAGGACATGCTGAAATAAATCTGTACAAACTTTGTTTAAATAACCCTCACCTTCCTAGTCACTTCTCTACTCATTTAACTATCCCAATGCAACCCCCCTTTGCCTAGTCACATTTTCACAATTTTACTACTTGTCAAATCAATATATAAGCATTCAACTCTGCTTTTTTGGGTCCTCACTTTTCTTGTGAAGACTCCCATGTACCTGTAAAAAACATATAATTAAAACTTGTATGTTTTCTGCTGTTAATCTGCCTTCTGTCAGTTTAATTCATAGGCCCAGCCAGAAACTCTAACAAGGTAGAGGAGAAATTATTCCTCCCCTACAGCATTGTTATAATTCTATCATTCACAGATGAGCTATTTACTTTTTCACATTTTTTTTGTTTTTTTTTTGTATAGTTGTTAATGACTCAAAAATAAATTTAATATGAAGCACTGTATCATAGGGCTTTCCATGTGGTGCTAGTGGTAAAGAACCTGCCTGTCAATGCAGGAGATGTGAGACTCAGTTTCAATCCCTGGGTGGAGAAGATCCCCTGGAGGAAGGCACAGCAACCCACTCCAGTATTCTTGCTTGGAGAATCCCATGGACAGAGGAGCCTGTCAGGCTACTGTCCATAGGGTCTCACAAAGTCAGACACAACTGAAGCGATTTAGCACGCACGCACTGTGTCATAGTTAATATGTCATCATTAGATGGTCTAGTGACTGCCCATCTGCCAGCACTGAAATTACTTGTGAGCTCATCTCAGGAAACCAATTTTACCCTAAAATAGAGTAGTACTTGTGTTATCCTCACAAAATTCTTGGAAGAAGCAACATAAAGTAACAGAAAGATGAGGTAATGAATGTGAAAGCTCTTTGTAAACTGTTGACCTGAAACAGACTGCCAGATATTTTTCCAGCAAGATCAGATCAGATCAGATCAGTTGCTCAGTCGTGTCCGACTCTTTGCGACCCCATGAATCGCAGCACGCCAGGCCTCCCTGTCCATCACCAACTCCCGGAGTTCACTCAGACTCACATCCATCGAGTCAGTGATGCCATCCAGCCATCTCATCCTCTGTCGTCCCCTTCTCCTCCTTCCCCTAATCCCTCCCAGCATCAGAGTCTTTTCCAATGAGTCAACTCTTTGCATGACGTGGCCAAAGTACTGGAGTTTCAGCTTTAGCACCATTCCTTCCAAGATGGGTTGATTTGGGATCAGCAGAAAATTGCAATTCCAATGGTTTGCAACCAGGGCCAGCCATGTGCAAGTCCTTAAGTAGCATAGGGAGGAGAATGCTTTTACAGAGAAAAACCAGAAGTTGGGATGGCCACGGTAAACAAAGATTCTATGACTTTTCATTGGCTGAATCCACGTAAGGAAAGAAGTGAAGTCCTTCTTCCTATTGACCTCTGCTGTCTCTCAGGGCATGAGAACTCTCCATTCTGATCGCCCAACTTCATTTAAGTGAGGCTTCTGTTAATTGTTTACAAAACATTACGTGTAAGGGAAATAAAAAGCAAAATAATCAGACCAGGGGATTTTCACTATTTTTGACAGTGAAAACAGAGTTCTAGTCTTCATTTCTCTCTGAATTGACTGTGAGAAAATCTTTTCATATCTAGGGTGGCTATTTTCTAACTGGTAAGGCAGGTAGACCTACCAAAAACTATGAATTACTAATATATGTCTACACTACTGACACTACTTGGATACATGCTGCTAAGTCGCTTCAGTCGTGTCTGACTCTGTGCGACCCCAGAGACGGCAGCCCACCAGGCTCCCCCGTCCCTGGGATTCTCCAGGCAAGAACGCTGGAGTGGGTTGCCATTTCCTTCTCCAATGCATAAAAGTGAAAAGTGAAAGTGAAGTCGCTCAGTCGTGTCCGACTATTAGCGAAAGATATATATAACAATCTGCAAACTAAGTTTGTATTACTAGACAATCTTTAACTACCTACCAGCTCTGAGTATTATTTTGCTTCTAAATGAGACATTAATTACACTCAAGCTATCACTGTCCCCACAGCACAGACACAGCAAAGTAGAAATATCTAGATAGGAGACTGCTAGAGCGACTGTTTCCTGAAGACACAGGAGACTGTAAGATGGGAAGGCACGCAATATGTGGTAGATCCCGTAACAAAATCAAAAGTGTGAAAACAATCAGAAATTAACATGATTAATTAAATGGCTGTTGAGAACACTTTCTTCACTGTAAGACGGTTATGTACATCGATAGGGCTTGGCACACACAATGAACCTTCCCTGTGGGCACTTGGCTTTTGCGAAGCCTGAGAAGGAAACCTTCATACTCTCGGGTTTCCCAGCGTGCCTTGCGCTGCTCTTGGCGGGAAAGGTGACCTGAATCTGGGGTCAAAATCTACTGTCTCGGCTGCGCAGGCAACCGTTGAAGGAAGGCGCATGCGCGACAGACGGAGCGCGTGCCGTTTCTTTCAGGTCTCCTGGTTGCTGTCGGCGGAACTCTCAGACGATACGTAATACATATTTGTTTCGTTTTTGTTTTCATTCTTTTGGTTTATAATGTCTTCTCCGTTACCTCCCATCTACTTTTAAATTTCTTTCTTTCTTTTTTTTGGGGGGGGCAAGATTTATTGTGATTGTGAACAGAGGAGAAGGGCTCAGTCCTTCTTGGCTGCCGCTTTCCTCATGGCGGCCAAGACGTTGCTCAGCTCCTCTCTCTTCCTCTTCGCGCGGATATGTGTCCCCACCCTTTTCTTGATGAACTTGAGGGCCCGCTTGTCCTTGGAGACCTTGAGCAGCATCATGGCTCGTCGCTTGTAAGGGGCGAAGCCACACACCTCCCGGATCATGTCCCGCACAAACTTCGTGTGTTTGGTGAGACGGCGGCGGCGGCGGCTGTGCCTCGGCTTGCCCACGTTCTTGGTCACCTTGTGACCCTTGTTGAGGCACACGGCCATGGGGTAGCCAGAGCCATGGCTGTTGTTCCACAATGGCTGCTGCGGCGGAAGGCTACTTTTAAATTTCTTAAGATCTTAGTGGTGAAACATTCAGGGGAGGGAGAAAATGTATACCTGCTTATTTTTCACAGAGGTTCTTGAGATTAGGTGAACTCTGGCATCCAGTCCAGGCCTTATTAGGATAAATGTAAATGGTTACGGTAAATAGACTCTTCTGTGAATTCGTCTCGGAGAAGGCAATGGCAGCCCACTCCAGTACTCTTGCCTGGAAGGTCCCATGGATGGAGGAGCCTGGTAGGCTTCAGTCCATGGGGTCGCTGAGTCGGACATGACTGAGCGACTTCACTTTCACTTTTCACTTTCATGCACTGGAGAAGGAAATGGCAACCCACTCCAGTGTTCTTGCCTAGAGAATCCCAGGGACGGCGGAGCCTGGTGGGCTGCCGTCTATGGGGTCGCACGGAGTCGGACACGACTGACGTGACTTAGCAGCAGCAGCAACAAGTGAATTCTTCCAGATGAATTGTTTGGTTAAGAAAAATGAAATTGGGGCAAAAAAAAAAAAACACCTCAAAACTTATATCAAAGAAATGAGAAATCTGAATCAGTCCAAAAAATCTAAAATACGTTTTATTGCTGTTTTATGGTGGTTCCACAGGGTAGGACAATATGTTATATCCAGAGCCATGCTCAAGTTCAGGGAAGGAATGTTACGTCATTTGGTCATTTTGAAACTACAAATTTAAAACAAAAATTAAAAGATTATTTTAAAGGATGGCAGGGGCAGTTTTTCATTACCTACCTGTGCAGTGGTATCAATGTTTGAATACTGCGAAGTGAAGAAAATAGTAGCTGCTGCTAAGTCGCTTCAGTTGTGTCCGACTCTGTGCGACCCCATAGACGGCAGCCCACCAGGCTCCGCCGTCCCTGGGATTCTCCAGGCAAGAACACTGGAGTGGGTTGCCATTTCCTTCTCCAGTGCATGAAAGTGAAAAGTGAAAGTGAAGTCGCTCAGTCGTGTCGGACTCTTAGCGACCCCATGGACTGCAGCCCACCAGGCTCCTCCATCCATGGGACCTTCCAGGCAAGAGTACTGGAGTAGGGTGCCATTGCCCTCTCAGAAAATAGTAGACTGTGCTTTAAAAAAAAAAACCGCTCTTTTAAAGCGCTTTTTAAATAATCCCTTAAAAAAAAAAAAAAGACTTTTAAAGAGCTTTCTTAATAACCCTTTTTTGTGTCAGGCTTGCTAGTCAAGCGGCTTGAAATTAACAGTTTACTTAATTTTATAGCAAAATGAACCTGTTTTCAAAGATTATAAGTAAAAAAAAGAGTCCCATTATTTATTCCCATAAAACTCTTTTGACTTTACATGTAGTGAACCAGATTAGAGATAAAAATAAGATCTGGAGTTAAAGCTTGTATTTCTGTCACAAGGTTGAATTAAAGAAAATATCAGAAGATGGCTACTGCACAATTACAGAGAACTTCCATGGTATGATTTCTTGTATTTTAATATAGCTAATTTTATTGTTTCTTGAATTATCAAGTATTTTTATGTATGAGAAAGTTGAACCTTTGAGAGTTTAATGATGCCAGTAAACTCCATGTTTTAAGAAATGAAGATATTTGCTAAACTAATTTGAATTAATGGAGAATTTTATTGGATGCTTGATGCATTGCATTAAATTGCCGCTTCAAATTCAGCTTGCATTAGGTATCAATGAATGCTGTTATGTTGCCTTGATGAAATTATCACTAATATTAGTCCTCTCCTAGAACATGAATTTTTATGCCCCACAAATATATCTCTTCACATATCTTGCATTACAGTTACCTGTCTGTATTAAACCCAGTCAATAACTAAAGAGAAAAGAAGGAAAAAATTAGATAGAAAAATCAGTGCTATTTATCCATGTGTTATGCAGTTAACCTACAAGGGGATTTCTAATGATATTTAAGCAGTTTTTGCCTGTTACCTTTAGACTGCCACCCTGGAAACACCCTCACAGTGTAGAAGCCATCCTGATTTTCTGGGGATTCTAACCACCATGGTTAAGAATTTTGGAGAAGTACCATGTTTATGCAAAAAAATTAGATCTACTTTAAGTTCAAGAAGACTGTATTTTTAGTAAAGCTAAATAAAATGTTTTTAATTTCCATTGAATTTTAGAGTGCACTGATATTTCCTAATAAGATATCAACTGAGCAGCAGTCTTTAGTGTTAGTGAAGAGGCTCCTAGCAGTTTCAGTATCCTGCATCACATATTTGAGAGGAATATTTCCGGAATGTGCTTATGGAACAAGATATCTAGATGGTAACGTAATGTTTATTTAAAAACTTTCTTTAAACATGTTATTTTTTAGTTTGGCTTGCTCTAAAATGGTAGTTTTTTACTTAAAGGTTTTGTTTTTATAATAGCAGCTGTATTGAGATATGATTTGCATATCTAACAATTCATTGATTTAAAGTGCAGAATTCATTGATTCTGGGTATATTCACCACAATCAGTTTTAAAGCATTTCAGCACCTCAAAAGAAACCCCATACCCATTAAGTCACTCTCTATTTCCCCCATTTCCAGTCCTAGGCAACCACCGATCTGCTTTCTGTTTTTTATGTCTTTATTTGCCTATTCTAGACATATAAATAAATGAAATAATGTAATATATGTGGTCCTTTGTAATTGGCTTCTTTCATTTGACATAATGTGTTTAAGTTTCATTCATTTTGTAGCTTGGATTACTACCTTTTTTTTGCTGAATAATATTCCATTATATGAATATACCACATTTTATTTACCTACTACCAGTTGATGAATATTTGGGTTGTTTCCACTTTGGGCTTTTCAAATAATGCCACAATTACAAATTTTTGTGTGGACATATAAGTGGTTTTTTTAAGTATATTCAATACCTTTGAAAGCACTTAATCATAAAATTTCCCCTCAATCTCTCAAGTATAATATCACCTGACATTACTCTTAAAATGATGAAATAAATAGGTAAAAACATCCTACTTATAGTCTCCTACAGTGGTAGTGTGTGTTCTTGTGTTATTTTAAAGAAGTGAAAGTAATACAGCCATTTTATACTGTAATAATGATTTACTATCTATCACATAATGTGTACCTTATATTGTTCACCAACTTTGTTGGCAATATGTTAAGCACCATATTATGTGTGATATCTTGTTAGTTCGTATTACAGGCCTATGAGTTAGATACTGTTCCTGTTTTTCACATATGAAACCTGAGACTGACTGATCTTACTAATTGTTTCCTTGCAGGGCTCTGTCTGATAGCCTTTTAACTTCTTGGCCTTTTGCAAGTATTTAATTGGGATAAGGGGCCAGAACAAATTTTCTAAGACTCTTAGATAACAATGGCTGCTGCTGCTGCTAAGTCGCTTTAGTCGTGTCCGACTCTGTGCGACCCCATAGACGGCAGCCCACCAGGCTCCCCCGTCCCTGGGATTCTCCAGGCAAGAACACTGGAGTGGGTTGCTATTTCCTTCTCCAATGCATGAAGGTGAAAAGTGAAAGTGAAGTCGCTCAGTCGTATCTGACTCTCAGCGACCCCACGGACTGCAGCCTACCAGGCTCCTCCGTCCATGGGATTTTCCAGGCAAGAGTACTGGAGTGGGGTGCCATTATATCTAAGTGTTCTGTATCTTTTAAAATGGAAAATTTTTTCTATCCACCAACGTGCATCCTAAGCAATTATGACGCTATTTTATAATAAGGATAAAAAGATGATTGGTTTCCATGCAACCTTTCTTTCTTTAATTTTATTAACATCAATCATTTGGAAGTTCATTGCTATTAATAATAAACCTGTAATACACAACTGAAGAAAATAATCTTCATTTAAGTTTTTAGATGCTTACTAATCTTAAATATCTCTATATCCTTATTTTTGTATTTAGATCTTTGTGTCAAAATTCTGAGAGAAGATAAAAATTGTCCAGGATCTACACAGTTAGTGAAGTGGTAAGTAAAATAAATAACGAAAGAAAATTATTTTTCCTAAATCATATTTTTTTGGTACCTTGTATACATTTAAGTGTTTAATCCAGTTTTAGTGATTTCCCCCTTTAATGCTGGATACCACTTCTGCAGATCTTTGGATTTTTGCATTAAAATTTTCTTTATTTCATGCTCCATGTGAGCGGGCTTAATTTTCCTATTTTTGTTCCTCTGTCTTCCTATTTTCATCCCCTATTGACATTTTATATTTCTACCACATTGTTTTGTTTTATTGTTTAAGCTAGAAATAAGGGAGCTTCATTATTAATAATAATTGTGTATTAGTAATGAGATAATGAGACATTTAAAGAACTATTTTCTGGAAGTGAATTCAGTCTAAAAATGAATCCTTAATTATTTTTTAGGATGTTAGGATGCTATGATGCTTTACACAAAAAATATGTAAGTCAATATCTCTTTATTCTTTTTTTTCATAGTTTATAGTCTACAAATGTAAAGCAGTTACCATATAGTAAAAGATTAATTTAAACTAACTTGGGTATAGGCCAGCCCAAAGCTAAAAGTTTGTATATTTTAAAGATTAATATTCAACTCATTTAAAGCTAACAGAATTATTATTTAACAGATTTTGACAAGCCAGTTTTGATTATTAGCACTCATCTGCCATACCCTTCTCCAGGAGATCTTCCCTATCCAAGGACTGAACCTGTATCTCTCATGTCACCTGTACTGGCAAGTGGGTTCTTTACCATTAGCACCACCTGGGAAGCCCCATTTGCATTAATAACATATATTAACTTATAAAAACTTAATGAATTAAAACATCATTTGAAATAATTCTTTCATTAGTTTCACATGCCTTCTAAAATCATATTTATACTAATAATGTAATAAATTATTCTTTATGAGAATTTAAAAATAAACTTACATGTAGTCTAGGTTAAACTGTGACAAGGCTTTATGTATACTTACTGAGCTTACATTTATATCAACAAAGCAAATCTAACTCTAAAATATTATGAAAAAGATAAAATTTTATCCATGGTCTCCAACCTTCTTTATTAAGACATTATGTTTTTAATATTCATTAAATGAGTGCCTGTTCTGTGCTAGGCACATATATTCTAGATAGGAGCTGGTAAGTTAAAATGGTCAACAAGACAGAGGGCCTCTCCTACAATGGGAAAACAGCCAATCAAACAAGGAGATTAGATAACATCCAATTGTGTTAAATGCCATTAACATTTTAAGAAAAAGAATGTGGCAAATGGAGAGGTGGTGTAACTTTAGATTGGGTAGTATGAAGAGCTTCTTTGAGGAGGTGATACTTAAGCTGAGACTTGAATTAGAAGAAACCAGTTAGACATTGATATTGGGAGAATATTCCTGACAGAGGAGCAAATGCAAAGAGTTGGAGGGGAATTTGGCCAGTTCAAGGAATAAAAAGAAGGCCAGACTGATTGGAGTGTGATGAATAGAGCAAGAGAGTGGCAAGAATCCACCCGCAATACAGGAGACCCAGGTTCGATCCTTGGGTCAGGAAGATCCCCTGGAGGAGGGCGTGGCAACCCACTCCGGTATTCTTGTCTGGAGAATCTCATGGACCGAGGAGCCAGGCAGGCTACAGTCCATAGGGTTGCCCAGAGTCAGACATGGCTGAAGCAACTGAGCACACACACACATAGACCAGGATGACAAAGGAAAAAAATGAAAAGATTCCAGGTATACCTGACAGAACTGATTGGATTTGTTGATAGATTGGTTCTGGAGTATAAGGAAAAGATCCAAATTAAGGGTGACTCGGATTTTGGCGGATTACTAGAGTGAATGATTTCCTGTGATTCTCTATTCTGTTAGGCCCCAAAGCCTCTTTCCTTTACTCAATTAGCAGGGCCCTGAACTGTTTTTCTCAAAACCAGTTCTCATATTGGGTAAGATTTAATGAGTTATTTCACAATATGTATTTTCCTTGTAACTGGCAGTAATGCCTCATTTGCTTAATAAGTGATAGAAATTTCGACCTTCAGTAAGGTAACTAGAAATAAATATTTGGGGGAATAGGGAAGGATATCTGAGATACTGCTTTACCTGTAGCAAATGAAGTTTGTTTTTTCTGAGATTATTTTTATTAGGAATAAATGTTGAAATAGGACAAATAATTCTTATGATCCATCATGCAAAAATATAGAATAAAAATAAGATTTTTGTTCTTTGTTATATTTCAGCTGAGGATGGTTGTTCTAGCTGTAAGTATTTTTAAATTGTATGTTCCTTATAAAAGACTGTTAAATTCAGCCTTGCTTAATTAAATAATGCTGAAACCATCTATTTATTATATCATACAAACCACTGATCTGTTCATTAGAAAAAAGTAATATTTGTTGGGGGGTGGGTTGTTCTGTATTTTGTTTTACTGAATTCATTTAATATTTTAATCTAAATATCCAGTTTAGTTCTCCTTATATGTAACTTATGTAACTCAGTTGTAAATTATTTTTAAATAGGTGTACACCAATCCAGAAGACCCTCAGGTATGTTTAAGTTAGTAAAGAAACATAATGCCTCTAATATCTATAAGTAACATAAAAGTATAATAGTTTCTAATGCTTTAATTGTGCTTTTGTCAATGCAATTTCACATATATTTCCACGTTTGAACTTCATAAAGACTTCTGAGTTAAGACAAGGCTTGTATTGTTACCCTTAAACAGATTAACACCCTTAACTACAAGGGAGATTGTGTGACTGATTCAAGGCCACAAAGATACAAATCCTGACTTCTGATCTTTTACAGCGTTCTTATTTTTAATGGTATTCTTTTTATAGAATTATAAAAGGAGTTGAGTTTTAGAAAAATAAGATACTAATCCTTGATTTTTGACTGTAAACCCTAATCCAATCACATGTACCTGTTCATCTGACAATTAAAGAAAGGGTTATAAGAAGTGAAAGGGAAAACCAGAGAAACAAAAGGGTGTACTTCCCTGCTGATCCAGGGGTTAGGAATCCACCTACCAAGGGACACAGGTTTGATCCCTGGGTTAGGAGGATCCTATATGCCCTGGAACTACTAGGCCAGTGCTGCACAACTTCAGAGTCCACGCACCTGGAGCCTTTTCTAAGTTCTTTTCTGCCTTTTCTAAATCCAGCTTGTACATCTGGAAGTTCTCAGTACATGTGCTGTTGAAGCCTAGCTTGAAGGATTTTGAACATTACTTGCTAGTGTGTAAAATAAGTGCAACTGTATAGAAGTTTGAACATTCTTTGGCTTTGCCTTTCTTTGGAATTGGAATGAAAACTAATCTTTTCCAGGCCTGTGGCCACTGCTGAGTTTTCCAAATTTGCTGGCATATTGAGTGCAGTACTTTAGCAGCAGCGTCTTTTAGGATTTGAAATAGCTAAGCTGGGATTTCATCACCTCCACTAGTTTTGTTTGTAGTAATGCTTTTGCTTACTATATAGTAAGGATTTAAGTCCTGTGCTAAACCATTCTGTTAGTGGAAAAGATGCGCTACCTCCCTTACCAGCCTATTAAGGAGTTCCTTCCCTCTGGTATGTAAAACATAAATTGCAGTGAGTGGGGAATAGGTATCTTAGTGGCACTGAAGTCGCAAATCCAAGGGCCTGGAATTGACTATTTAGGATTGGAAAGTTTCAATGGATGAATATGGATTATCATGCAGAAAGAATTATTAAATGGTGAGACATAAAAAAAATCTATATGTAGCTACTTAACCACCAGTTCAGTTCAGTTCAGTCACTCAGTTGTGTCTGACTCTTTGTGACCCCATGAACTGCAGCACATCAGGCCTCCCTGTCCATCACCAACTCCCAGAGTCCACCTAAACCCATGTCCATTGAGTCGGTGATGCCATCCAGCCATCTCATCCTGTCATCCCCTTCTCCTCCTGCCCTCAATCTTTCCCAATATCAGGGTCTTTTCAAATGAATCAGCTCTTCACATCAGGTGGCCAAAGTATTGGAGTTTCAGCTTCAACATCAGTCCTTCCAGTGAACACCCAGGACTGATCTCCTTTAGGATGGTCTGGTTGGATCTCCTTGCAGTCCAAGGGACTCTCAAGAGTCTTCTCCAACACCACAGTTCAAAAGCATCAGTTCATCGGTGCTCAGCTTTCTTCACAGTCCAACTCTCACATCCATACATGACCATTGGAAAAACCATAGCCTTGACTAGATGGACCTTTGTTGACAAAGTAATGTCTCTGCTTTTTAATATGCTGTCTAGGTTGGTCATAACTTTTCTTCCAAGGAGTAAGTGTCTTTTAATTTCATGGCTGCAGTCACCATCTGCAGTGGTTTTGGAGCCCAAAAAAATAAAGTCAGCCACTGTTTCCACTGTTTCCCCATCTATCTGCCATGAAGTGATGGGACCAGATGCCATGATCTTAGTTTTCTGAATGTTGAGTTTTAAGCCAACTTTTTCATTCTCTTCTTTCACATTCATCAAGAAGCTCTTTAGTTCTTCTTTACTTTCTGCCATAAGGGTGGTGTCATCTGTGTATCTGAAGTTATTGATATTTCTCCCAGCAATCTTGATTCCAGCTTGTGCTTCTTCCAGCCCAGTATTTCTCATGATGTACTCTGCATATAAGTTAAATAAGCAGGGTGACAATATACAGCCTTAATGTACTCCTTTTCCTATTTGGAACCAGTCTGTTGTTCCATGTCCAGTTCTGTTGCTTCCTGACCTGCATACAGGTTTCTCAAGAGGTAGGTCAGGTGGTCTGGTATTCCCATCTCTTTCAGAATTTTCCACAGTTTATTGTGATCCACACAGTCAAAGGCTTTAGCATAGTCAATAAAGCAGAAATAGATGTTTCTCTGGAACTCTCTTGCTGTTTTGATGATCCAGCAGATGTTGGCAATTTGATCTCTGGTTCCTCTGCCTTTTCTAAAACCAGCTTGAGCATCTGGAAGTTCATGGTTCACGTATTGCTGAAGCCTGGCTTGGAGAATTTTGAGCATTACTTTACTAGTGTGTGAGATGAGTGCAGTTGTGCAGTAGTTTGAGCTTTCTTTGGGATTGGAATGAAAACTGACCTTTTCCAGTCCTGTGGCCACTTGCTGAGTTTTCCAAATTTGCTGGCATATTGAGTGCAGCACTTTCACAGCATCATCTTCCAGGATTTGAAATAGCTCAAGTGGAATTCCATCACCTCCACTAGCTTTGTTCGAAGTGATGCTTCCTAAGGCCCACTTGACTTCACATTCCGGGATGTCTGGCTCTAGGTGAGTGATCACACCATCGTGATAGCCACTAGTATTATATATCAGATTTGTAACTATGATATTTTCTATTTTAGACAATTTCAGAATGTTATCAATTTAAATTCAAGTACACCAGTAATGGACCAGTCATGGATTTCACAAGGTAATTATTATTCTATAGTTTTCTCTTCATATTGCAGATTACCATTTATTCATAATAATACTGTATAACTAAACTTCAGAAATAATTCTGAAATTCTCTAACATCCCTAATGTACTATCAAGGATACAAAATATGTTTGGAGTGGCTGCAAGCCAGAATTCTATGGATAATTGTATACATTTTAATTGTGAAACAGAGCCAAAGAGTAGGAAATCTATTGTATGCTTACATGATTAGAAATGCAATAAAATTCATCATTTGTTTCCTTTAAAAACATCTTACATAAAATGTGTATGAATATATGTAAATTATTTTATAATTATAATATTAATAATATTAAATTTTTATAATGTATTAAACACATGAAATTGTAACTTTTAACAATTTGATAC
The DNA here is from genome assembly GCF_029407905.1 of Bubalus kerabau. NCBI lineage: Eukaryota > Metazoa > Chordata > Mammalia > Artiodactyla > Bovidae > Bubalus > Bubalus kerabau. Next base: position 20,825,330 of record NC_073629.1, read on the forward strand.
ATTAATAGGAATAAGAATCTTAAGTAGTAAAACGTGAAGTTACGTTATTAGAAGCCATGGATGTCATAAAAGAAACTGTGTGATTCTCTTCTAGTAAAAACCAAAGCAATGAACCTAATATGTCATCTGCTGACACCAAGAAAGCAAGTATTCTTCTCATTCGCAAGATTTATATTCTAATGCAAAATCTGGGACCTTTACCTAATGATGTTTGTTTGACCATGAAACTTTTTTACTACGATGAAGGTACTATTTCCAGATCATCCTGTTTTAGTTGGTACCTGTATATTTTCTTATTAATGAAACACTTGGTTTCCATCCCAAATAGTTTTAGGCACCTAAATTTTTATATATATATATATATAATATTTTAATTATAAAATTTATATTTCATGTTGGTATTTGAAAAAAACGTACACTTCTCCAGTGATAAAAACATGTCCATTTGAAGATCAGCTTCATTCATAACTGAAGAAATGAAGCAATGAGATACCAGTTTTCACTTTCCAGATCATCCAACTTATAAAATCATTATTGGCAGGGATGTGGGGGGAAGCAAGCACTTTTGTATACTCTTGATGGAATGTAAACATTAATGTGCCATATAACATTTTAAGAGGACTATTTGGCAATATAAAAATTTAAAATTCTCTTTAAAATATTAAATCCTTTTTAATCCTGAAATTCTGCAGCTAGAAAAGTATCTTGGGAATATATGTAGACAAATATCAAGGTTATATGTTTATGCATTGTTGCATTTGTTAAACTGGAAACAAACTGGAAATTTAACCTTGAATGTTCTTTATTGGAGGATTGAGTAAATAAATTATAGTGCATCTATATAATAGAATGCTGTGCAAGCTATTTAAAAGAATGTGCTGGTAAATTGTTATCCAAAAAATATTAAAGCAGATTTAAAAGTGATGTTAAAAGCAGCTAGGTACAGAAGAATACGACTTCATTTGTTTTTTAAGAATATATATATATATATATAACATGCATAGTATCTTCTAGAAGAACACAAAGCATCAACAAAAATAACTAACATTTACTGAATACTTCCTCTGTGTCAGTTCTGTTCTGATCATTTTATAGACTTCAATACCACAGTGACCCTATGAGGTCGGTATTAGTATTTTCCCCTCCTGACAGATGAGGAAACTGAATCAAGAATGACGAATAGTTTCCTCAAGTCACATAGCTAGTCAAGTGTAAGGAAAAAAATTTACCTTTAAGGAATAATAGAGGAACTTGGAGATAGTAGGAGACTGCATTTTACTTATTATTGTATGTCCTTCTATACTATTTAAAACTTCTTTAATATGCAGTATATTCTATAATAATAAAAATTAATATATTTTATTCAATTTCATGAACAGCATAGTTTATACTTACTTTTCTGCAGTTACACCCCCAGATTACCAGCCTCCTGGTTTTAAGGATGGTGATTGTGAAGGAGTGATATTTGAAGGAGAGCCTATGTACTTAAATGTGGGAGAAGTCCCAACACCTTTTCACACCTTCAAAGTAAAAGTGACCACTGAGAGGGAACGAATGGAAAATATTGGTTCAGGTATATTATCACCAAAACAATTAAAAACACCACTTCAAAAAATTCTTACGGACAAAGATGATTTAGAAGATGACCAGGAGCATTATATAAGTGTAAGTATACTTAAAGAGTAATAAATGTTTTATTCAATTCTGAGTACTTCAATAGCTATAAATACTTATTATCACCGTAAACTCAAGTTTGAAAGGTACCATAAAGAAGGTTTAGGCTTGTGGTTTTAAAACTTTTCACATGGGTGAGAAGAATATTATTCTCAGAAATTTAAAAGCACAACTATTGTGAATGAAGTAGGGAATGGTCCTGGAGACCCAGCCATTCACCATCTCATCTACCCTCTTGATGGACTCTTAAGAAAACCCCTTTGTCTGGAGCATAATTTGAAAACCATGGAATCCCCTGGTAGTCCCGTGGTTAGGACTTGGCACTTTCACTATCGGGTCTGGGTTCAAAAAAAGAAAAGCACTGAATGACTCCAGTCCCCCAGACTAATGCTGGAATCTTTTCTTCAACACCCCTATTAAGTGCTCATGTAAGCCTGTGGTTGAATTTCTTCAGGGCCTGAAAATCAGTGTCCTGAAAGAGCTTGGAAGTTCCTGGAAGTCAGGAAAAGTGTCTTATTCAGCTTTGTATTTCTTTTGTACCTAGCATTTAGAGTTACAGAATGTATTCTCAATATTGGTTGAATGGATGGATGAATTGAAGTATTTAAAAAAGCTTTTTTTAAAATTATAGCCTCATTCCCAGAAAATCTTTCATCATTATTATGTTTGTTCTTTACTCTCACCTTTGTGGTTTTCTCTTATTTTATTCTAAATTATGATCACAGTTCTTATGATGGGGACTAACTATTCTGTTTTAGGCTCTGTAGCCAAATCCTTACAAATAGAAAACTCAATTTTCAACCAGTTCAGTCAAGAAGGAATCATCTTCCTAAAACCTAAATGCCACTCTTGCTTTATAAACAAATATGGCTGGGATTTATGAAGCATTCTTTAAAATATTTAAAGCTCTTTGACATATGTCACAAGGGGAATAATAATTATAAAGTAGACATCAAACCTTTGCTATTTCTGTCATACCATAACTGTGCTTATCCTTTCCCAACTCCCTGAAGAGGGTTCAGAGTTTATACAAGTATCTATACAGGAATTTCAGAGCTACGGAAGTTGTAGCTTATTGTGTCACCATGTCTTAATTCAATGCTCTCAAATAGTAAGATCTGGGGTTCTTAGAATCATCATACATTTTTCAGAAAGTTGTATATTTTTACTATCTACCTTAAAGCAATCTTGAAAAGTAAAGAAAAATAGGATTTTATACTTTGGATAAATAAGCTGCCTTATAATAAGTACAAGACCAGTTTATTTGTAGAAAGCATGAGGTTGTTGTAGTATTATGTTATATTTAACCTTCATGTAAAACAAGCTCGTTAATAAATACTACCCAGTTGCTTTAATTTCTTTTTGGAATGTGTCCATTTTTTTCCTTCATGTAATTATGTAGGATGAGTTTGACACTGAAACTAAAATGGAAGAGCAGGAAAAAAACCCTGGCTATTCTCTACGTAGAGGTGAGAAGTTAATGAAAATGTAAATTAATTCACTTCCAATTCAATTTTATACCATTTTAACTCTTTTATTTATTTCTTTTTTTAACAGAAGCAGGTTTCATTTGTGAGGAAGATGAAATGAAATCTAAAGGAAGTCCAGATTTTTCAGTTTCTCATTCTCAGGTATAAACTTCACAGTTCTATCTCATTTTTAACTTGAATTTTTTCAAAAGACAGGTTCTTATATGCTTATCTGGTTATCTCTCAGATTTTCTTATATTCTAGGTATTTTAGAAGAAAATTAGTTATTAAGAATGCTTACTAACAAAATTTGCTAATTATATGTTGAAAAGTTTTGAGTGTATTATTGTTTGATTTGTTTAGTAATAAACCTAAATACTGTTCAAAGAATCTCAGAATTTTAGAGGTAAATAGAATCTTAAGCACTTATTAATTTAACTCAACCACCCTTTGTATTTGCAAATGGAGTATATAATACATTTTTGTTGCCTTGGAGCAGAACATGTTTAATTTTGTTTTCTATATATAGTAAAATCCTGAAATAACATTTAGAAAAAATCAGCCTGAAAATAATGGGGCTGATGATTGCCTACCTTCTTCTGCACAGCCCTTCTCCAGTTGGTGTGGACTGAAGTTCTTATCTTCTGAAAGAGTGGTATCTAGTGATAATTTCGATCTTTCTCAATTCAGTGAATGGTCAATGTACAGTGTACAGAGTCAGTTTCAGTATCTTTACTTTTTATGACAGTAAGAATCAACACAAAATTATTGACTTTAATTAACTCAAAATAGCAAGACCCTAAATTTTATGTGATTGAGTTTTTGACCCCCATTATTATGAAAAGCTTCTCTTGTTTTAGTGGTTTCATGTAATTATTTTCTTTTCTAGGTTGAGCAGTTAGTCAGTAAAACATCTGAGCTTGATGTGTCTGAAAGCAAAACAAGAAGTGGAAAAATTTTTCAGAATAAAATGGTAACGGCATCTCTTTAGATTTGATTTCATTCTAACCTTGTAATTTTCCCCGTAGTTGAGTTTATTTTGCTTTTATTCATTTATTGGAGTAATTTAGTAAGCACATACTATTAATATGTGTCATTAAATTACTTCATTTATTACTTCATTTATTGTCGTTATATAACTTCATCTATTGGAGTAATTTAGTAAGCACATACTATTAATATGTGTCACTTTACCAGGTACTGGAAATATAATATGCTCTTAGCTTAAAGTTTAGTAATTTGAGGTAAACAAGCAGTGATATAACACTATGATAACAGTCAGAATAGGCTACAGAGACACAAAGGAAAGAATGGTTAAATTTCACTGAAGGTGCAGTGGAGAGGGAAATGCAGAGGAGCTTTCAGAAGTGACACTATCCTCCAAACTGCCTCAGGATAGTGACACTACCTCCTCTATTCCCAGACTCCCAGGAAATTTCCAGGAATGCTAAAGTGTTCGTTTCCATGTTCTATCTTGTGAGTGGGTTGTCTTATTAATAAGACATTAAAAATAATTATAAGTTAAAAAATATATATGCTTACATATCTTACATAAAGGGAATCTCATATGTTAAGGAAAAAACACCACTGCTTTATTTTAGGTTTTTATATGAGTTGTACTAAATAGAGATTTGGGCTTCCCAGGTGACACTAGTGGTAAAGAACCCATTTGCCAAATGCAGGAGACGCAAGAGAACCCGCGTTCCATCCTTGGGTTGGGAAGATCCCCTGGAGTGGGAAGTGGCAACCCACTCCAGTATTCTTGCCTAGAGGATCCCATGAACAGGGGAGCCTGGTGGACTGTGGTCCATAGAGTCACAAAGAGTAGGACACAACTGAGGCAACTTAGCACGTATGCAAATGAGGTTTATATTTTATTTTAGGTCTTTTAAGTTATTCTCCAAAGTTCAAAGGTAAATAAAAAGCATTCTATAAAATATATGAGCTATTATATCAGGGAATTCCCTGGCAGTCTGGTGGTTATTACTCCATGCTTTTGCTGCAGGGGCACAGGTTCAGTCCCTGGTCAGGTAACTAAGATCCCACATGCTGTACAGCTCAGCAAAAAAAAAAAAAAAAAAGATATCCAAAGTTAGGAAACAAATGGCACACTCTAACACTGGTATGCTGGAGGATTTCTTTCCCCCTCCTCATTCAGTGACATCATGTTTTTCCTACCTAGCTTGAAACTGGACATAATGAAAGTATTCACAGCATTGTTGTTGTTCAGTAGCACAGTCGTATCTGACTCTTTGCAACCCCATGGATTGTGCCATGCCAGGCTTCCCTGTCCTTCACCATCTCCCAGAGTTTGCTAAACTCAAGTCCATTGAGTCGTTGATGCCATCCAACCATCTCATCCTCTGTCATTGCCTTCTCCTCATGCCTTCAGTCTTTCTCAGCATTGGGATCTTTTCCAACGAGTTGGCTCTTCATTTCAGGTGGCCAAAGTATTGGAGCTTCAGCTTCAGCATCAGTCCTTCCAATGAATATTCAGGGTTGATTTTCTTTAGGATTGACTAGTTTGATCTCCTTACTGTCCAAGGGACTCCCAAGAATCTTCCCCAGCACCACAGTTCGAAAGCATCAAGTCTTCAGTGCTCAGCCTTCTTTATGGTCCAACTCTCACATCCATACCCGACTACTGGAAAAACCGTAGCTTTAACTAGACAGACCTTTGTCGGTAAAGTGATATCATGCTGTCTAGGTTGGACATAGCTTTTCTTCCTAGGAGCAAGTGTCTTTTGATTTCATGGCTGCCGTCACCATCTGCAGTGATTTTGGAGTCCAAGAAAAAAAAATCTGTCACTGTTTCATTTTTTCCCATCTATTTGCCATGAAGTGATGGGACTGGATGCCGTGATATTAGTTTTTTGAATGTTGACTTTTAAGTCAGCCTTTTCACTCTCCTCTTTCATCTTCATCAAGAGGCCCTCTAGTTCCTCTTTGCTTTCTGCCATTAGGGTGGTATCATGTGCATATCTGAGGTTGTTGATATTTCTCCCAGCAATCTTGATTCCGACTTGTGCTTCATTCATCCCAACATTTCACATGATGTACTCTACATATAAGTTAAATAAGCCAGGTAACAATATATAGCCTTAACATACTCCTTTCCCAATTTTGAAGCAGTGCATTGTTTCATGTCCAGTTCTAACTGTTGCTTCTTGACCTGTATACAGGTTTCTCACAAGGTGGTCTGGTACCCCCTTCTCTTGAAGAGTTCTCCGTAGTTTGTTGTGATCCACACAGTCAAAGGCTTTGGTGTAGTCAATGAAGCAGAAGTAGATGTTTTTCTGAAATTCCCTTGCTTTTTCTATGATCCAGGGGATGTTGGCAATTTGATCTCCGGTTCCTCTGCCTTTTCTGAATCCAGCTTGTGCCTCTGAAAGTTCTTGGTTTGTGTATTGTTGAAGCCTAGTTTGAAGGATTTTGAACATTACCTTGCTAGCATGTGAAATGAAGCATTGTACAGTAGTTTGAACATTCTTTGGCATTGCCCTTCTTTGGAATTGGAATGAAAACTGACCTTTTCCAGTCTGTTGGCCATGCCTTAACTCAGGATTTAATTCTCCCAGAGAACTGGTTGTTAAACATTTACCAGAACACCACTGATGATAGTGCCATTTTTAGGTGTCCTTTTTTCCCCACATTCTTGATGGAAAGTTAGAACTGGCAAGCAAGAAATAAAAGAATTCCAAAAATTACTACCTCCAGCAGCAAAATGTTCTCTCTAGGCAGCTTCTATTTAAAATAAGTATCCTTTACTATCCTTTACTCCACCGAAGTACTCCTCATTTTGTCAATAGTGACTGAATTATGGTTAGAAACAGGCAGGAAGTGAAGATATTTCATATATATAGTAAGGAAGTTATTGAAAAGTACATTTCAAGCATCAGAAAATAAATATGTACTTTTGGAGGATAATACTATGAAAACTAATAACTTGTCATCATCTAATAATTTTAAAAACTGTATATGTAGCATTATTCACAGTAGCCAAAAGATGGGGGGGAAAACCCTACATGTTCTTAACAGATGAATGGATAAACAAATGTGGTATATCCATATGGTAGACTATTATTATTCAGGCATAAAAAGGAATGAAGTATCAGTCCATACTACAACTTGGATGAACCCTGAAAACATTATGCTCAGTGAAAGAAACCAATCATACACACACACATGCAAAAGTATTATATGGTTCCATTTATGTGAAAGTCCAAAATAAGGATTTCTGTAGAGACAAAGTCTTAATGCTGGTGAAAGAATGAGGGAATAGTGGAGTGATAGCTGTAAGAGTACAGGATTTCTTTTTAGAGGATATATTGTGTGCTCAGTCCAACTCTGGGGATTCATGAACTGTAGTCCGCCAGGGTCCTCTGTTCATGAAGTTTTCCAGGTAAGAATACTGAAGTGGGTTGTCATTTCCTACTCCAGGGGATCTTCCTAACTAAGGGATCAAATTCAGGCCTTTTGTGTCTCCTGCATCATCAGGCAGATTTTTTTTTACCACTAATGCCACTTGGGAAGCCTTTTAGAGGATGAAAGTGCTCTAAAATTGACGGTGGTGATGGTTGCATAACTCTGTGAATATACTTAAAATCACTGAAGTTTGTATATTTTAAGTGGATGAATTTTATGTATCCGAATTATATCTCAGTAAAGTTTTTTTTAAAAAACTGCATATAGTTGCCTGTGGCTGAACAATCATGCTGATTGTTCTTTGAGAAATAACCAATTGGTAATTATTCTATCTTTGTGGAGGCTAATGGAAATCAACAAGTAAAATCTAAGGAAAATCGGAAGAGAACTCAGCTTGAATCTGGGAAAACAGTAAGTCTTATAGTAATATATAGGTTGAATGAAATGGCAAGTATCAGAATATTGCTGTAGATTAAATTAATGATAAATATGATATCTTCGGATATACCTCAAAGCTCTAGTTTTCAGATCTTGTTTAAATATATTTGATTCTAAAAAATTGGGTGATTTTAAAATAAAATGTGGTACATTGTTTTATTAATTTTCCCATATAAACATTTACTGTCTTATTCCATGAATGATTTGAAATAGTTGGAGAAATGTATGAAATAAAAATCAACATCAGGAAAAATATGAATATAATAAGAAAAAAAAATGAGAGTACAAGAATACTCAGGCCATTTTATTTATGTAGAATTAAAATTGGGCCACAGATTTGATCTGAGCTTTCTACAGATTAAAACTGAAGTAGAAACAAGTTACTAAATCCACATGTTCTCTAAAAATATAGCATCTCCTCTTAGTACCTTAGAAAATTTTCCTGACCTAAATTCTATAACAAGTTGTATTATATTTGGAACCTTATTTTAGCAAATCAGATAATGTATTTGTCATTTCTGAGATAAATATATGTTTTCAACCAGAATTTTGAGTATTATTCAGTTCAGTCGCTCAGTCGTGTCCAGCTCTTCTCACTCCCCTCAAAATATTTTACTGTTTTGAGATGGTGGTTTAGTTGCTAACTCATTCCAACCCTTTGCAACCCCATGGACTGTAGCCTGCCAGGCTCCTCTGTCCCTCTGTCTGTGGGGTTTCTCAGGCAAGAATACTGGAGTGGGTTGCCATTTCCTCTCCAGGGGATCTTCCCAACCCAGGGATCAAACCCAGATCTCTTGCATTGAAGGCAGTTGCCTGCACTGGGGACAGATTTTTTACCAACTGAGCTACCAGGGAAGTTCTACTATTTTGAGGACATAATATCAAATCTTCTAAGTACTCCAACATCCCTAATGAAAACCTTATACTTTGCAAGACTGTATTCAGCAGCCATCAGGAGATATAAATAACAAAATTTTAAAAGTAAGAAAAGGAAGGAATGGATGAAGGAAGGAAGAAAGGGAAGAAGGAAACTCAGACATAAAAAAACCTCTAAAATTAAAGATATTTAAACTGGGAAGTATTCTTAGTAATTGTTTTCTCTTGACAGGTCCTTCATCCCTTTGATTCTTCTAGTCAGGAGTCAGTGCCAAAAAGAAGAAAGTTTAGTGAACCGAAGGAGCGTATATAAAACATTTTTTTCCTGCATGTTTGCAGAGTTCTTCACAACATTTAAACTAAAGGTCACTATATTGCTATTTTAAGGTGTGTTTGTCCTACCTCTGAAAACTTATATATGGTCTTAAGCAGTCAGCACACTGAAATGAATCCTTAACTGACTATCATATTGTGATCCTTAATCTTATCTGAGACAAATTCAAGAGAACTTTTGTATAAAAACAGAAGTACCAGTGTCATAATTCTATTAATTATCCTTTCAATGTATCTCCCATTTTGGCAGACACTTCCTTTCAACACATTAATTTTTTAAGGCCCCCTAAAAGCCATTTTTTGAAGTAAATAATGTTTATTTTTGCATTAAACTTTTCTAGAAATTCACTTTTTACCTGTTAAAACTACAGTTTAACTGGCTGTATTTGTTAATAGTCTTATTAAAACAAATGCCTTCAGTACTTTGGTACAGTGTATTAACATGATAATATATAATGTACAATTTAAAATTGGTGTTTTACCTTTTTTAATAATTTTTACAAGACAAAATGATTTTAAAATCTAGCATTTGGGGCAGCATAAATAAAATATTGTTCAGCGTCTAGACTCTTTTATGGCTTCTAATTTTTATTTAAATAGAAAATGTTTAGGCACTAATTTTGAAATCATTTTGGTAGATATTTCTTTCAAGAGTTGAGCACACTTCCTAGAACTTTTGGGTGGTAATGTGAAAGATATTGTGCCTTCAGTGAGAAACCTGGGACCTGGTTCTAGACTTTAGTATTTCCTGTGCTCTAGAAAAGGAAGGCTTAAAACTTGGTCTGTTTGCCTCTTGCATTTTCAGCAGCCATATTCTAAAAAAATATACATTATCCATGAACTTGCCAGTAAGAAACAGTAATGGAAAATGTTAGTATGAATGCTGTGGTAGAAATGTGCCTATCCTGTTTAATGTAAACCAAATAAACCTCCACAGACTGACCCAGATCAGGTTTTTCTGGGACAGGAAAGTTAGGGATAGCTAATTGTCGAAAACAACCAATTTTAAAATGTTTATGTATTCTTAGCTTTATTGGATCCCAACTCATCTCACCTAATTGTCCCAGTATACACTGCTACAGAACACACCTGCTACACTGAGATTGCCCAACAAAAAGCTTTGTAGATCGGAAGCTGGTGATAGCTCACTAAACGCTTTGATTGGCCGGTTTAATGGGGGTGGGGATCGCAGCCCTCTTTCCTCTCGCTACCAAGGTTCTTTCATTGGATTGACCAGCTGTCAGGTTAAACCCAAACCTGCCTCCTTTTGGTCGTGTTTGTCTGGAGCGCAACACAATAGCTGGGGGGAGAGCCTCCCCTCGCAAGCTCTAATTGGCTGAACTCAACCTTGGAGGTTCCTGATTGGTCCAATGAAGAAACACCAAGGTAGGTTGCCTAGTGATCCTGAGGAAGCTGATGTGTTATTCCTTCTCTGCATCGAATCATCAGGAAGTTTGTTCTCTCTGCGTGGCTGAGAAGTTTTTCACCTAGCAGGACGGGGGTAGGGGGTGGGGGTGGGGACAAATGTCCCCATAAAATAGAGCGCAAGCTGCAACCTGCGTTTGGCTGTAACCCAGGAGTAACGTCAGGTAAGCAACGGGGGGAATACATCTAACGTCCAAAAAAATCCCTCCAAATATTTTACTTTATGGAGAGAAGGAGGTTTATATTTAATTTTGGGGCCATCGGTTTTTTTGTTTGTTTTTTAATAAGCTGTTTAACTAGTAAATGTCCAGAGATGATTAATTCTTCGAAGAAAATCCCCACTCCTTTTTTTTTTTTTTTTTTTTTGCCCTGAAGATACTAAGTTTCTTGGATTGGATTAGAAAATAAGCCCTATTCACAGTGCCAGATAGGGTTAGTGCCCATAAGCATTTATTTCACGGTTCTCTCTCTTCATTCTTATGCGAATTATTTGAAATACAGCCTTGAACAAAGAATCTTTTGTAAGTCTATTTATGTTTTAAATATTCTCATGCATTTCTGAGTATTCATTTTAATCAGTGTATATTTGTCGAGCAGTTACAACGTAAAGACATTTGTGCTAGTTGCTATGGAGAATATAAAAACCGAAGAAGACAATATCCCTGCCCTCAAGAAGTTTACGGTTTAGAGGCAGCCATACCAAAAGAAAGACTATAACAAATACTTTTAAGGAAGTAAGTATAAATAAAGTTGTTTGAAAGTACAGCTGAGAGAGAGACCTAGCCATGGGACACGGGGTAATGGAAAAGCAGATTCCCTGAAGGCTTTACAGTGGGTCCTCAGTAAGACTTCAAAGAATGAGTAGAATTTAGAGAGGAAGGGAAGGGGGAGAGACTCCATCCTCTACAAAGGAAGGCATGACCTGTTTGTGAAATGCCTTAACAGTACCTTTGGAGTAATGGGAAATATTGCTAGAAGATAGAATGAGATCCAGTCACAAAGGCTCTTGAATGTGCTCTTTTGACCTTGAAAAAGCTATTCTTTTCAATAATTGCTGGTTTAAAATACTTACTATACTTTACCTTAAGAACTGGCATTTAGGTTGATGTAAAGTATGCTAACTTTAAACTTTATCACATAATAGTGGAATTTTTCTTGACTGTAGATTTTTAAAACGGCTGTTGTCAGTCACTCAGTCGTGTCCAACTCTTTGGGCTCTTTGTGATCCCATGAACTGCATCACACCACAATTCCCTGCCCTTCACCATCTCCCGGAGTTTGCTCAAACTCATGTCTGTTGAGTCGGTGATGCCATCCAACCATCTCATTCTCTGTGGCCCCTTCTCCTCTTGCCCTCAATCTTTCCCACCATCAGGGTCTTTTCCAGTGAGTCAGCTCTTCGCATCAGGTGGCCAAATGAACTCCATGAACAGTATGAAAAGGCAAGGAAAAAAATAACCTGTAGTGCATGATATAAAAAGGCTGATTTTTTTTGTAATTGAAAAAGAATTTGCTAACCTTTAACATTCTCTTGCCAGTACTTTTTGTTGTCACCTGTTTATGTATTTGCAAGATGATTAGGAATAGAGATGAAAGTTTTTAGCTATATGGAAATGCTATACATGATATTCTGAGTGTTATTCTCTAGACTGATGATCTCCAAAGTGGTTGCATGAAATGAGTCATTTGAGTTTGGGAAGGAAGTATTAGAACATGTATTTCTATTTAGTTTTTCTTATTTATTTATTTATTTTTTTACTAATTTTTGTGTTTTATAATGCATCATTGAATATTTTTAGAAATTATATATAAATTACTGTATGCTCTTTGGAGCCAGATGCTCACATTTTTTTGCTGTTCCCTATTATTTAACTTGTGGAGAATCCATTTTGTGAAAGGAATCACAATAATGGAAATTCTCTCCTAGGTTATAGGTTATGCACAAGAAATCAGCAGGCTTAAAAAACAATATCATTTCTCCTGGTCTTTAGAATTACTGATTTGATTTCTTGTCAGTGCTTCCAGTGCAGTTCAACTTGTTATACTTTGGAAAAGATACTGTGTTATATACCTAATTTTTTCTGGTCGTTACTCCTTCCTTCCTTTCTCATTTAAGTTTGTTAATATTTCTTACATTTTTGGTATGTATGCATTAATATCTAGATGTTTATTTACACAAGCATACATATATTTTTTCATCACCCTCTCCAGAAACAGGTGAGAATGACCACCTTAACTCACCGGGCCCGTCGTACTGAAGTAGGGAAGAATTCTGAAAAGAAGGTAGAAAGTGAGGAAAACGTGACTCAAGACCGAAATCAAGACAATGAGGACATTGGAGACTCTAAGGATATCCGCCTCACCCTTATGGAAGAAGTATTGCTCCTGGGACTAAAAGATAAAGAGGTAATGTAGTTCTGTTTGCTTGGTTGTCTCAAAGACTGAAGTATTGGAATGTTTTTAAGAAGTATCTGATAAAATATTTTCATTAATGCTAGACTGGCCTTAGAATTGTGCTTCAGCCATCTGGGGCCTGGGGAAGTCTGGGAGGATGGCTGATTCTTGGAAGGTAAAATCCAGAAGTATAATCACTTGAAGTGTAATTACAGAATTACTCCAAAATTTTAAAATACAACACAGTGTAAAGTGTTTGTAGTTTCCGAAGTGAGATTGATGGTGAAATGACCTCTTACTAAACTAAGAAAGAGGACCCACACACATTGAAGTCTTCTTGAGCTTTAGGGAGAAAAGTCTTTTAAATGAAAAGACAAGGAACATGTGTGGTTAGCTGCTTACAAAAATAAATAGTGGGTAGGTTTCTTATAATACTTATAATACCAAGAATAACTTCCATTCTGTGGATCTTTAGAAGTTAAAGATCAACAATTGATGAGGATTATTTTAGAAAATATTTTAAAATTGCAGCTTTCTCTTTTTTTCTAATTTTTCCCTTATTAATAGAACATTTATTTTATATTGAGATTAGTTTTGAGATAGCAAGTCTTGTGATATAATCAAATATTTTTTTCACTTTTCTACTAGTAGTATACATTATCCTTCATTTGTGATTTAACTATTTATTGTGTTTTCCCTTCACTTTCCTCCCTTATGAAGAGGTTATAAAGATATGTAAGTAATATTTTAAACAATCTACTTCCTTTTCAAGAAGACTTTGGTAAATACAAAAAAGGCATATTTATTATTGCCCTCAGTTTTGAAAACATCAAATTTAAATGTTACTTTATATTAAAAAAATACTAAATGTGGCTTTGATAATTGTCCTTAGAAATGAGTTGGCTACATACATCGAGTAATATCTCTTCTTTACTACACTGACTCCTCAACTTGAGAATACCCTTGTTTTACTTTGTATTATGCTATTTTATTTTTTTTCTCTATCACTGTTTTCCCTCTTCTGTTTTTTGTCATGTCAAATTACCAACTTGAACAAGATTACAAGACATTATAGACATTATAGCCTGTGTATTGTTAAAACTAATACTAGAGACATGCCCCTATGTACTTGGCCAAGACACAAATATACCAGAAAATCTTGCCTGGAAGTATATTTTCCTGTTTGCTGAGAAGGTTGGTGAGGCTCTAGTTTTATAAAAGTTAAATGAAAAAGCAAAACTGACTCTCTAAGACAAAGTCAGAGTAGGTCTGAAGATTAGGTGGTATAAAAATTTTGAGATGTTTACATAGTGCCTCAGAAACATTCACTGACTATAAAAGAAGAACATATTAGATATAAAAAGCTGTTTTGTTTGGTTTAGTTTTGAATAGGAATGATTAATTTCCTGCTGAATCTAGATACTAGAATTTTTGCTTCAGTTCTGTAGTGAAACTTACTTTGGACTTGTCTTTTGGACACAGAAACTTGTGTTTCTGAGTTTATAATAGTTAATATAAACTTAAGGAAATAGGATAAAAAAATAAAGAAGATTGTTTAGAGAGATGATCATAGTAGGTGTTCGATATACTGGTAAAACACTGTACAAAGATGGGAAGATAATATCCACCTTTTGAATTGTTCTAATTTTATTTGGGGGGATAGTTGATAAATTTTTAGCTTTCAGTTGACTCAAAAAGAATGAGAAATGATAAATCCTCAGGCATACAAAAATAGGAGAAGTCAAACTTTCTGGTTTATTAAAGTTGTAATAACTGTTCCAAAATGCCAGTAGCATAACTAGCTCTAAAAATATTACATTGATTTCCAGCTCAACTTATTTTCTTCTCTCTCAAACCACTTGTTGATTTATTTAATCAACATTTAATGTGCTTAGCATTATACAGGGCTCCCCAGGTGGTGCTAGTGGTAAAGAATCTGCCTGCCAGTGTAGGAGGTGCGATTTGATCCCTGGGTTGGGAAGATCCTCTACAGCAGGAAATGGCAACCCACTCCAGTATTTTTGCCTGGAAAATCCCATGGACAGAGGAACCTGGCGGGCTACAGTCCACAGGGTTGCAGAGAGTCAGACACGGCTGAGCAATTAAGCATGGCATAGCATTATACAGATAGTAAGGTAAATATAAAATAATACATTGTCCCTGTCCTCAAGAAACGTGCATTCTAGCTGGGGAAACAAGATCTATATCCTTTTAAAAATGAAGTTATCCAAAGCTCCAACAACAACAGAATGGATAAAAACGAATCATTCATTTACTTAAATGAGTATAAATATATTTTATATAAAGAATGAAAATGAAAACATGTATGATTTTCATATAATGTTCAGTAAAGGAAGCCAGACACAAAAGAATACATATTGTATGATTATATGTATGTAAGTTTCAAAAAACTAAGCTATGGTGCTTGGGGTTGCATATTTAGGTGGTAAAATTATACAGAAAAGGGGATTACCATATTTGTTAGGGTAGTGGTTATCTTTTTGTGAGAAGTAGAGGAGGAGGGAGTGTTAGTGATTAGACAAGAGCATGAAGGGGCTTTTCTAACAGTTTTCTGTTTCTCTACTTGGAGAAAAATTCATAGATATTCACCTAGGGATAAATCATTGAGCATTTCACTTTTATGTACTCTGTTCTGTGTGCATTATATTTCACAATTCAAAAGATTTTTAAAGTAAACAACAATTTTAAAAAACCAAGTTTTTCCATGTTAGAACAGTAAGTGTAGAGGAAGTTGGAGAGAGGAAGGATCATCATAGGTTGGAATAATTTGGGGAAGAACAAAAGGCAGTGAAACTAGCTGGACCTTTAAGAATGGGTGTTATGTTTGTACGCTTAGTTGTCTGACTCTTGGAGACCCATTGGACTGTAACCTGCCAGGTTCCTCTGTCCATGGGATTTTTTAAGCAAAAATAGTGCCATTTCCTTCTCTAGGGGATCTTCCCAACCCAGGGATCAAACCCAGACTCCTATGTCTCCTGCATTGCAGGCAGATTATCTACTGAGCTATCCGGGAAGCCCATGCTGCTGCTGCTGCTGCTGCTAAGTCGCTTCAGTCGTGTCCTCCTCTGTGCGACCCCATAGACGGCAGCCTACCAGGCTCCTCCATCCATGGGATTTTCCAGGCAAGAGTACTGGAGTGGGGTGCTATTGCCTTCTCTGCGGGGAAGCCCATAGATTTACATAAATGGAGAGAATGGAACTCATCAATTTCTGGGTGAGTTACCAATGGTATCTTGAGCTTGATGAATTTGGGAGATAATTGAGTACCAGTATGACTTAAATATGTACTTCCCTGGTGACTCTGTGGTAAAGAATCTGCCTGCAATGCAGAAGACATGGATTCAATCTCTGAGACGGGAAGATCCCCTGGAGAAGGAAATGGCAACCTACTCCAGTATTCTTGCCAGGAAAGTTCTATGGACAGAGGAGCCTGTGGGGCTACAGTATGTGGGGTTGCGAAAGAGTCAGACACAACTTAGCTGCTAAAACAACAACCCAAAACAGCATGACTAAAGCAGGTGGTATTCTTAGAAAACAGTAATCTCATTGTTTTCTCAAAATCTACAAATTAGATTCAGATCAGAGTAGAAATGATTTTGAGTGCCAGGCAAGACTTGTACACTCTTTCCTTTAAGTAAAAGGGAATCAACCTAATGAAAACAGCAACATCCATTTCATTTTTGTGTTCAGTTGGAGAATATTTTTGCTCTATTTTCTTTGGTATGTGTTTTGAGTATATGTTTTGGTATATGTGTAATTTCATGTTTTTACATGATTTGTTTGTGATATGTCAAAAAAAAATTCTTAAATGTTAACCTTTGCATCCCAAAGTTAACTTTTGCTGAAGATTTCCATTAAATTTTCTGTGTAGAACCTAATGCTATAACTTTTTTAGATTATATTTTAAAAAACTGTAAGAAAATAACATAATGAGACTAATATTTCAAGAATTGTAGAAGTTGGTCACCACAGTGACAGAAATTGCTGGATAAGTGAAGTGCCACTGGGTTCCTTGTCCTCTCCCTCACACCATGGGATAAATCTGTATCAAGATGGTTCTTTTTTAGATTTCCTCTACCTTTCTGCTCTTAAACTGCTTCTCTGCTTTGAGAAGCACAGTACCTGCCTTCACTGAAATGTACCTCAGGCTGAGATTTGGGGTGGGATAGCAGGTCAGTTGATCTTCCGCAGGAAGGTGCAGCTCTTTCATATCGGCTCAACCACACCGTCCATTCTTAAGCAACTGCAGACCAGGACAGGTGTGTTTTAGCTTTCAGCCTTTGGGGTTATTTGACCAACAAATAGTCTTTTGGGAAGACTATAGCAGTCCCAGGAATTAACAGGTCAGAATGTTCACACAAGTTAACCTTTTTCTAACAACGAGTGTGAAGGTAACAGAAGCTGATCCTAGTTAGTTAGTTCTTCTAACTTAAACTAATTATCACTATTGACAAGTGCGGCAAGGGTTGCATGGGACCGAAGGCTGAAGCGTGGCCATCTAGCATTCCTAGCAAAATGATTTCCTACGAGCATTCCTTTTCTTCTGCATTCCATCCCGCACCTGGCCAAACCTGACCATAGGTTGTCCTGTGTTAGCTGCTGTGGTGGTGCCCTGCACCCAGGCCAGCTAAAGGAGTCTCGGACCCTTTCTCTCTTGGGCCCCTGCCCAGCACCTTCATACAGAGATGACTTTAAAAGAGTGAAAAAAAAAAAAGAAAACTGCACCATTCCCAGAAATCTGGCTCCCTTTCTCCTTCCATTCTAGGTGCCCGTCGTCCATCTTCACTGCTTCCATGGCCCTGTCATACTCACAACTTTTGGCTTCTGTCTGGGCACCTGAACAAAGGACTAAAATCTCCACTGCAGGCTGTTTTTAGGTCTTGTGTAAAAATCTTGCACAGCCTTGCTAATGCAACTTTCAGTTTTTCCTCTAGGACACTTTACCAAAATATGCAACTTTTTTTTGGTGGGAAGAGAGATTGTCCTGTGATTTCTACCCATTTCCTGAGGCCTGTGGAAATAAACCTTTATGTACTTAAAGTTATACAGAAAACAGAATAAAATTAATTCCAAACTCAAAAAAAAAAAAAAAAAAAAGAATTGTAGGCCTAGAAAGAAATTATAGTAGGTCTTATAGTCAAGTTGCTTGTGAAATATTACTGTCATACTTTCTCAAAATTCTTCTGAGGAGTAGCTGCCATAGACTGGTTTAAAATATTAAGCTTCATTGTCTTGTGAAATAATCAGGAAATTTAAATACATGTTGAAGAGTCTGACCTTTCAAATACATTTAAAATTAGATATTTCCTCGGTTCAATAACACTCAGCTTAACTGAGAAAATTAAACTTGAGTACCAGCGTGACCACAATAAAATAGGTTTATTTCCTGTTGAAATCAAGATCCTGTTTGTCATTATCGCCTTTGTTAAAAGTTTTTTTATAGATACTAATATTGACTCATGGACAGCTAGTGCTTTAATTTTTTTTTTTTTAATATAACTAAAGAACATTTATTTGTTTTTCACCAAGATTTTATCTTGAGGACGTAACTAAACTGTGCCTCCACTCTCCACCCCAATTTGAAGGAGGATTAGTACAGTGGATGTTATAAAACAGGTATGAACAGTTTGAGGGACTGGAACCAAAGTTAACTGACAAAAACCAACTTCCATCTAAATCATCATAAAAATGTTTAAGTAAAAAAAGGGGGGGGAAAGGGGTTTTCAGATTGAACAAGATCATCACATTTTATCTAATACATTCAATTCTGGCTAGGGTATACCAAAATGGAAACAGGATAACTATAATACGAAATTTCTAGTACAGCACACTGCACACCTGTGTTCCAAGCCCACTCCCATTCCCCTAATGCTTCCAAACTCAACTATTTCCCAGCCTGTTGGGCCTGTTGATGAAGGAGCATGTAGATCTTCTCTTTAATCCAATCTTTGTTATAAGGCTGGTATATCTGGGTATCAGCTCGGTAAACAAGGCAGCTGAGGCCTGCCAGGTCATCAATAAAATCAAACAACTGACTGATATCATATGTGATAGAGGGGCTGTTGGGATTCATTCTCTTCAGATGTTCTTCATACATTTTACAAACACCTTCCATACACTCATTCACAGATTCATAGTCAGCGTAAGTTCTGCCTTCTGGCCTCTTGGTAGGCTGTACCAGCAAGATGGTGTGAGATATTGCTCCAAAGTCTCCCGCTGTAGCCGATGCCAACTCCGCTGCCACACCTAATGCTTTAATTAAATTGCTAGTATATTTTAAATTTCTCCTTTATGAAAATCTTTATAACTAAGTCACCTATAAGAAGCATAAACCTACTAATGCTTTTGACTTTTGGTGATAATCTTTTAAATTTGGATAGTGTTTTTTAACCCTCTTCCCTTCCTTGCA
Organism: Bubalus kerabau; assembly: GCF_029407905.1. Lineage (NCBI taxonomy): Eukaryota > Metazoa > Chordata > Mammalia > Artiodactyla > Bovidae > Bubalus > Bubalus kerabau. The sequence continues at coordinate 20,844,794 of NC_073629.1, forward strand.
AAACTCTATCTTAATGCCATTTATTGATTACTTATATGCACTCTAAAATCAACTGCAATGGTGATAGCAGCCATGAAATTAGAAGACAATTGCTTCTTGGAAGGAAAGCTATGACAAATCTAGACAGTGTATTATAAAGCAAAGACATCACCTTGCCCACAAAGATCCATATAGTAAAGGCTATATGGTCTTTCCGGTAGTCATGTATAGATGTGACAGTTGAACCATAAAGAAGGCAGAGCACCAAAGAATTGATGTTTTCAAACTGTGGTGCCAGAGAAGACTCTTGAGAGCCACTTGGACTGCAAGGAGTTCAAACCAGTTGGTCCTAAAGGAAATCAACCCTGAATACTCATTGGAAGAACTGATGCTGAAGCTTCAATAATTTGGCTACCTGATGCAAAGAGTGGACTCATTGGAAAAGATCCTGATGCTGGGAAGTACTGAAGGCAGAGGGAGAAGAGGGCGACAGGATGAGATGGTTGGATGGCATCACTGATTCGGTGGACATGAACTTGGGCAAACTCCGGGAGATGGTGAGGGACAGGGAGACCTGGCGTGCTGCAGCCCATGGTGTTGCAGAGTCAGACGTGACTCAGTGACTGAACAACAACAACTATGCAGTGTAACAAAGAAGCTTTTCACCATATTTCTCATCTCACTGGAGTAAAAATTGACAGTATTGTTCACTGGTATTATGAAAATGTGTTTTCTTTTTTAAATTTTTATTTATTTCTTCTTGGTTGTGCTATGTCTTTGTTGCTGCACGCGGGCTTTCTCTGGTTACAGAGAGCTGAAGGTGGGAGGAAGGGGTTACTCTCTAGTTGCAGTGTGCAGTCTTATTGTGGTGGCTTCTCTCCTTGCTGAACAAGGCCTCTAGGCACGCAGGCTTCAGTAGTTGTGATGCACAGGCTTAGTTGCCCTGGGGCATGTGGAATCTTCCTGGTCAGGGGTCAAACTGGTATCCCTTGCCTTGCACTGAACCACTGAACCACCAAGAAAGTCCCCTGGAAATATATTTTCATTCATTCGTTTAGTCACCAAAAATCTATTGAATATCTCGTATATGTCACATGCTGAATATTAGAAGAAAACAAAAACAATAGTCCCAGATTTTGAGATTATTTATAGTCTATGACCTGAGAGTGGCTGGAGAAGTTAGGAGAGGGGTCAGAAAAGTCAGCAGACTGTTGCGCTACAGTGAGATATATGCATACTATGTTCTGAGCACTGAGGGAACAGAGAAGAAAGATACCTAACTTGGATAGGTATGGAAAATAATAGGTGGGAGAGGGAAAGAGAAAAGATACTGGGGAAGACTTATGGGAGGTGGTAAGTCTTAATCTGAATTCTGAAGATGAGCAAGAGTTAGTGAAGAGAGACAGTTTCTAGGAAAAAAGAACATCAGTTGCATGTTTGTAATAATTTCAGTGATCCATAACTGGAATAACCACAGATATTTAAATGCATCCCATTTCCTTTAAATGAACTTAGATGTTTTAAAGAAGTACCAGAGCTGGACATCCAGTTGTGTGTTTTCTTGTTTAACTTTTCAAAAATTATAAAATACAACCTATCCAAAAAAGTGTTTAAAACACATATGTAAAATTTAACAAGTAGTTTTAAACACTCATGTGGCTGTCTTAATTGCAACCTGTGGAGTCTTTAGTTGCGGCATGTGAACCCTTGGTTGAGACATGGGATCTAGTTCCCTGACCAGGGATTGAACCTGCATTCCCTATATCAGGAGCATAGTGTCTTGGCCACTGAACCACCAGGGCAGGCCCCCAAAACAAACACTCATGTAACCACCAGCAATAGAACATTGTCAGCATCCTAGAAGCATCATCTTGTGCCCTTCCCTAATCACATGCTGCCCTGCCTCCCTATAGTTTTAACGTGTATAAATCCCTAAACAATATATTTCAGTCTTGCTTGTTTCTTAAACTTTATGTTTTGGGGTTATACTGTCATGAATTCTTTTGCTCAGTATGTTCGAAATCCATCCATATTGTTGAATATAATTTAATTCAGTTCATTACAGTGTAGTATTTGATTATATGAATATATGGCCATTCTACTAGTAAATGGACACTCAGGAGTCCATTATGAATAGTGCTGCTAACAATATTCTTGTACTTTTACCAATTATGTTCTTTCAAACAATGTCACCATTCATACCTATGAAAAAATGATAAATGAATAAAACTTTCACTTATAAATATAAAATATGTTAATGCTTATCTTTTCAAACTTACTAATGATCCTTCATCAATTGTAATTTACTCATTATAATTTATTAGCAATGGGAGATTAGAAGTGCCAATTTTTTTAAAGCTGGTTAAAAAAAAATCTCAGTGAACAATCTGTAAGTTAAAAACAAAATCAGCTGCAATAAGTTAGTACACAATTGTGGATGAATGGCTATAGGTAGAGAAAATTGCTACTCTTTGAAAGTTGCTCAGTCCAAAAACATTTTATTACAATCAAAAGATTAAAAGTGTAATTTATAATTTAGGTCACAACCTGGTCTTTTAGTTTCCTGATTGCACAAAATGAACAATAAATCTCTTGTCACTAGTATTGCCATTGTGAATAGGGCAAGTGTATCAGAAAGACTCGTTTGTCAGCTTTTATGGTTTTAACATGGGCTGTTACCCAAAAAAAAGAACTTTTGTTTTGCTCTTTTTTTTTTTTTTTTAATATCTAGTCAAGTGATCCCAAAGGATTATTTACTGTTGGTTCAAAAGGTAATAAACTGGGAGACCAAAGTCCTATTTTAACAGTAGGAAAATATAATTTAAGCTGTTTCATTGAGAGCCTCCTCTGTATATGTTCCCCAGTACCCAAATGCATGCTGTTTTAACATTTCTGGTATTGACGTTAAGACAAAAGCCATCCACTTAAATTTGGACTTTTGGCTCTGACCACTGCTTCTATAAACTTGATGTGAGCCATTTCATCTCTTTTGTCTCCCTCTTCATATTTTATTAGTATAGCAATAGAGTTTTCAAAAAAGTTTGCACTTTCTCTTTCTTGATCCTGCACAGCAAATATTATCCTCTCTTTATGGGAGTCAAAGTTAAACTGGAACAATTATGTTCAAATTGAGCATATATATACTGACATGTTTCAATTCTCATTTCCTTTTCTGTATATCCTGTAACTGTTTTCTTTGTTGTTACCATGGGGATTACATTTAACATGCTAATGTTATAACATTTTAAGTTGAATTTATACCAACTTAAATAACACACAGAAACTGCTTCTGTACAGCTCCACCCCACCCCTTTTAGTTATTGATGTTACAAAAGTACATCTTTATATACTTTATGCCCTCAAACTAATTACGCTGCATTAGTCTCTTAAATTATGTACAAAACAGAATATAGAATAACAAACCAAAGTTACACCAATACTCACTTTTAGACTAATGTTTTAAAGTGTATTAGTCTCTTAAATCATGTAGAAAACAAAAAGTGGAATTGCAGATCATTTTTACTATAATACTAGCTTTTGTAATTGTCCATGTGTTCACTGACATCTTTATTTCTTCATACTGCTTTGAGTTACTGTCCAGCGTCCTTTCATTTCTACCTGTAGGGTACCCTTTAGTATTTCTTACAGGGCAGACCTAGTGGTAAGGGACTCCCTGAGCTTTTGTTTCTCTGGAAATTTCTTAATTTCTCCTTCATTTCTGAAAGATAATTTTGCTGGATAGAGAATTCTTGGTTGACAGGTGTTTCCCCCCCCCCCCCCGCCTTATAGAATTTTGAGTATATTAGCCCATTGCCTTCTGGTCTCTGAAGTTTCTGATGAGAAATCTGTTGATAATCTTATTGAGGCTCTCTTGTATGGGACAAGTGGCTTCTCTTCTGTTGCATTCAAGATTCTCTCTTTGTCTTTGACTTTCAACCATTTGATTTTAATGTGCCTCAGTGTGCATATGTTTGAGTTCATTCTATTTGGAGTTCATTGAGCTTCTGGATGTTTATATGCATACCTTTTTATCAAACTTGGGAAATTTTAGACCATTATTTCTTCAAATAATCTCTCTGCCCCTTTTGCTTTCTTCTTCTTGTATACCCAAAGTGTGTATGTTGGTTCACTTTTGTTGATATCCCACAATTCCCTGGGATATGTTAATTATTCTTCAATCTTTTTTCTTTCTGTTCTTCAGACTCAATAATTTCCATTTGTCCTATCTCCAGGTGTGTTAATTCTTTCTGCCTGCTCAAATCTTCCTTTGAATCCCTCTAGTAAATTTTTATTTCAGTAATTATACTTTTAGTTCTAGAATTCCTTTTTGATTTATTTTTAGGTTTTCCTGTCTTTTTACTGATATTTCCATTTTCTTAATACATTATTTTCCTGACTTTCTACACATCTTCTTTTAGTTATTTGAGAATCTTTGGTTTTAAAGTATTGTTTACTAGGTCTGTCATCTGGTCTTTCTGGAACAGTTTCTTTTTTTTTTTTTTTCCTTTGAGTGATACTGAACTGTTCCTTTGTATGTCTTATGATTTTTTGACTGAAAATTGGACATTTGAGTGTAATGATAGGTAACTGGAAATCAGATTTGCTGGGTTTTGTTTTTTCAGATTTATTTAGGTATAACTGAAAAAATTGTGAAATAAAGTATACAACATGATGATTTTTGTATATGTATACATTGCAATAAGTTACCCCATCACATTAATTAACACACCCATCACCTGATGTATATTTACCTTTGTGTGTGTGTACGAGAGAACATTTATTCTCTTAGCAAATTTTGGTTATACAGTAGAGTGACATCAGATCAGATCAGATCAGTCGCTCAGTCGTGTCCGACTCTTTGCGACCCCATGAATCGCAGCACGCCAGGCCTCCCTGTCCAACACCAACTCCCGGAGTTCACCGAGACTCACGTCCATCGAGTCAGTGATGCCATCCAGCCATCTCATCCTCTGTCATCCCCTTCTCCTCTTGCCCCCAATCCCTCCCAGCATCAGAGTCTTTTCCAATGAGTCAACTCTTCACATGAGGTGGCCAAAGTATTGGAGTTTCAGCTTTAGCATCATTCCTTCCAAAGAAATCCCAGGGCTGATCTCCTTCAGAATGGACTGGTTGGATCTCCTTGCAGTCCAAGGGACTCTCAAGAGTCTTCTCCAACACCACAGTTCAAAAGCATCAATTCTTTGGCGCTCAGCCTTCTTCACAGTCCAACTCTCACATCCATACATGACCACTGGAAAAACCATAGCCTTGACTAGACGGACCTTTGTTGGCAAAGTAATGTCTCTGCTTTTCAATATGCTATCTAGGTTGGTCATAACTTTCCTTCCAAGGAGTAAGCATCTTTTAATTTCATGGCTGCAGTCACCATCTGCAGTGATTTTGGAGCCCAGAAAAATAAAGTCTGACACTGTTTCCACTGTTACCCCATCTGTTTCCCATGAAGTGATGGGACCAGATGCCATGATCTTCGTTTTCTGAATGTTGAGCTTTAAGCCAACTTTTTCACTCTCCGCTTTCACTTTCATCAAGAGGCTCTTTAGTTCCTCTTCACTTTCTGCTATAAGGGTGGTGTCATCTGCATATCTGAGGTTATTGATATTTCTCCCGGCAGTCTTGATTCCAGCTTGTGTTTCTTCCAGTCCAGCGTTTCTCATGATGTACTCTGCCTAGAAGTTAAATAAACAGGGTGACAATATACAGCCTTGACGTACTCCTTTTCCTATTTGGAACCAGTCTGTTGTTCCATGTCCAGTTCTAACTGTTGCTTCCTGACCTGCATACAAATTTCTCAAGAGGCAGGTCAGGTGGTCTGGTATTCCCATCTCTTTCAGAATGACTGTGACATCAGATACACATCACCATATATAAAATAAATAAGAATTTACTGTATAGCACAGGAAACTATATTTAGTATCTTGTAATAACCTATAATGGAAAAGAATCAGAAAAAAGGAAATATCTATATCTATCTAACCAAATCACTTTGTTATATATCTGAAACTAACACAAAATTGTAAATCAGGTGTACTTTAAGAAAAAGTAGATAGCAATATAATGTTATCAATATAGTCACCGTGGTATACATCAGAACCTTATTCATTATGTAACTGAAAGGTTGCACCCTTTTACTAATCTCTCCCTGTTTCCCCCTACTTCCCAATCCCTGGCAACCACTTTTCTACTCTGTGTTTCTAGGAGCTCAGTTTGTTTGTTTTTAATTTTACATGTCAGTGATAGCATGCGGTGTTTATCTCTCTCTCTGGCTTATTTCACCTCCAGGTGAAATATCTCTGGGGCATAATTCCCTCCAGATTCATTCATGTTGTCATAAGTGACTGGATTTCTGTCTTTTTTTAAGACTGAGGAGTATTTTTTTCCTTGATCCATTTACCCATTGATGGACACTTAGATTGTTTCCATACTTTGGCTATTGTGAAAAATGCTGCAGTTTAATACAGATATCTTTTTGCAATAGTGGTTTTGTTTCCTCTGAATATATACACAGAGGTGGAATATAACTATATATACAATAGTGGTTTTTGTTTCCTCTGTATATATACACAGAGGTGGAATTGCTGGATCATATGGTAATCCTGTTTCTAATTTCTTGAGAAACCTCCACACTGTTTTCCATAGTTGCTATACCAGTTTACATTCCCACCAACAGTATACAGAAATTCCCTTTTCCCCACATTCTTGCTAGCATTTGTTATCTCATCTTTTAAATAATAGCCATTCTAACAGGTATGAATTGTTATCTCATTGTGGTTTTTTTTAATTATTTGGCTGCATCAGGTCTTAGTTGCAACACATGTGATCCTTAGTTTCTGTATGCCAACTCTTAGTTGTGGCTTGTGGGATCTAGCTCCTTGACTAGGGATCGAACCCCGATCCCCTGCATTGGGAGCGTGGCATCCCAGCCACTGAACCAACCAGGAAGGTCCCTCATTGTAGTTTTGATTTGTATTTCCCTTATGATTAGTGATGTTGAGCACCTTTTCATGTGCCTGTGGGCCACTTGTGTATTTTCTTTGGAAAATGTCTGTTCAGGTTCTTTGCCCATTTTTAAATTGCACAATATGGTTTTTTGCTATTGAGTTATATGAGCTCCTTGTATGCTGTGGATGTTAATCACTTATTGGATATATGGTTTGTAAACATTTTCTCCCATTCCATATGTTGCTTTTTCATTTTATTTATGGTTTCCTTTGCTGTGCCGAAGCTTTTTAATTTGATGTAGTCCCCTTTTTTATTTTTTTGCTTTTGTTGCTTGTACTTTTGGCATCAAGTCCAAAAAACCTGGAGAGAGAGCTTACCCTCTGTGTTTTCTTCTTGTAGTTTTACTGTTTTTCAGGAGTTATGCTTAAGTCTTTAATTCATTTTTAGTTGATTTTTGTGTATGGTGTAATTCTTTTTTTTTTTTTAAATTACTGTGGGCTATCTCTGTGCTGAGAATTAGCCTAAGGTGTAAAATTAAGGTCTTTTCAAGTCTTTTCCGAGCCTGTGCCTTTCCCTGGTCATTTACAATAATCTTCTAATTTCCCCTGTGTATGTAGTTGCTTTTGAATGTCCTAGTCTTTGGTATCTGACTCCAAAAAGGAGACAAGAGAAAATGAAGAGGAAGAAAAAAAAAGACATCAACCCTTTAAATCACCTGGCAGTCACTTCAGCCAGAAGGTGAAGGGCTTGCAGCAAACTAGGGAGGTTACAACAATGGTCTCTGTGTCTGCACTTCCATGATCAGAATGCAGTTCCCTATTATTTGGATGGCAGAGTCCATATTGCCTACCCTAGCTCCTAGTAGGAGCATATAAGCCACATGCATGGCTGCCTGCCATGGGATTAGGGGATGGGAGATGGGTAGCCTATGCTAAACTAAAATTTGAAATTAACTGGAATTAACTGTAATTAGTGATCCTTTCTTATCCATTCATCAGCTGATGGGCATCTAGGTTGCTTCCATGTCCTGGCTATTATAAACAGTGCTGCGATGAACATTGGGGTACACATGTCTCTTTCCCTTCTGGTTTCCTCAGTGTGTATGCCCAGCAGTGGGATTGCTGGATCATAAGGCAGTTCTATTTCCAGTTTTTTAAGGAATCTCCACACTGTTCTCCATAGTGGCTGTACTAGTTGGCATCCCCACCAACAGTGTAAGAGGGTTCCCTTTTCTCCACACCCTCTCCAGCATTTATTGCTTGTAGACTTTTGGATCACAGCCATTCTGACTGGCATGAGCCATGTTATTATCCCCATAACATGTTAAATTCTGCATTTCCTTTCAAAGCCCATTACAAATCAAAAAGTGACCTTGCGATTCTCTAAATTCCCTTGCATTTATCATACCTCTCAATGTCTTTAGTTACTTCATTTTCTAATGGTCTTATGGGCAATCAGAAAGGTACAAAATTCCAGTTAAAGTCCTGGAGATATAATCTTCACGATGATAACTATAGTTAATAATAGTGTATTGTATATATTAAAGTTGCTGAGAGAGTAGATCTTAAAAGTTCTCGTCACAAGAAAAAAATTGTAATTAACTATGTTTGATGTTAAGATTTATTGCCAGGATCCTTTCACAGTGTGTGTGTGTGTGTGTGTGTGTATAGCATCATTCGGAGAAGGCAATGGCACCCCACTCCAGTACTCTTGCCTGGAAAATCCCATGGACAGAGGAGCCTGGTGGGCTGCTGTCTATGGGGTCGCACAGAGTCGGATGCCACCGAAGTGACTTAGCAGCAGCAGCATAGCATCATTATGTTGTATACCTGAAACTAATGTAAAGTTATATATCAGTAAAAGAATAGTATCCATATAAATTTATAATTTAAAAGTTGTTAAAGATGGGAGACAGTATAGGAGAGATATTAACTTTATCTTTTATAGTAAGAAGTCAATTAGATATTGTCTAAAATTGAAACATTTGAACAACAAAACTCAAATTCTCAATAATCTGTTTTCTTAACCATAGAAATAAGTCTGTTAGGAAAATAAGAAAATGATTGAAGTTCAGTAATTCCTTCTCTTTGTGTTAAATTTCAGTAAAATTGTATTTATTACATTTTACTTTAAAAATAGCACATGTAGTATGATCACAATAAAGTGTGGAAAATTCTGAAAGAGATGGGAATACTAGACCACCTGACCTGCCTCTTGAGAAACCTGTATGCAGGTCAGGAAGCAACAGTTAGAACTGGACATGGAACAACAGACTGGTTCCAAATAGGAAAAGGAGTACGTCAAGGCTGTATATTGTCACCCTACTTATTTAACTTATATGCAGAGTACATCATGAGAAATGCTGGGCTGGAAGAAGCACAAACTGGAGCCAAGATTGCCGGGAGAAATATCAATAACCTCAGATATGCAGATGATACCACCCTTATGGCAGAAAGTGAAGAGGAACGAAAAAGCCTCTTGATGAAAGTGAAAGCGGAGAGTGAAAAAGTTGGCTTAAAGCTCAACATTCAGAAAACAAAGATCGTGGCATCCAGTCCCACCACTTCATGGGAAATAGATGGGGAAACAGTGTCAGACTTTATATTTTGGGGCTCCAAAATCACTGCAGATGGTGACTGCAGCCATGAAATTAAAAGATGCTTACTCCTTGGAAGAAAAGTTATGACCAACCTAGATAGCATATTCAAAAGCAGAGACATTACTTTGCCAACAAAGGTCTGTCTAGTCAAGGCTATGGTTTTTCCATTGGTCAAGTATGGATGTGAAAGTTGGACTGTGAAGAAGGCTGAGCGCTGAAGAATTGATGCTTTTGAACTGTGGTGTTGGAGAAGACTCTTGAGAGTCCCTTGGACTGCAAGGAGATCCAACCAGTCCATTCTAAAGGAGATCAGCCCTGGGATTTCTTTGGAGGGAATGATGCTAAAGCTGAAACTCCAATACTTTGGCCACCTCATGTGAAGAGTTGACTCATTGGAAAAGACTCTGATGCTGGGAGGGATTGGGGGCAAGAGGAGAAGGGGACGACAGAGGATGAGATGGCTGGATGGCATCACCGACTTGATGGACATGAGTCTGAGTGAACTCCTGGAGATGGTGATGGACAGGGAGGCCTGGCGTGCTGCGATTCATGGGGTCGCAAAGAGTCAGACACGACTGAGCGACTGAACTGAACTGAGTATGATTTACTCCATTTTTTAAAAATGTGATGTCACGTTACTTGAAATTGACATAAAGAGGAAATTGAGGTTAACCTGAACATTGCTTTTCTTCGTCACTTTTCATAAATGTCATTTACTAAAAGACCCAAATAAGGTTAAAAAAGAGCTTGTGGAAAACGTAAGACTATGTGTAGACTTTGTTTGGCTCCTAATTCAAACAAACCAATTATCCTAAAAAATGTGTTAAACAATTAATAAAATTTGGAGGCTTACAGAATAGTTTATAGTATTTAGGAATTGTTAGTTTTTTAGGTGTGATAGTATTGCAGTTTTTGTTTGTTTATTTTTGGCCACACAGCTTGTGGGATCTTAAAGGTTCCCCAACCAGGGATCAAATCCAGGCCCTTGGCAGTGAACGCCAAGTCCTAACCACTGGAACAACAGCGAATTTCCCAAAAATGTTTTTAAAAAAGGGTGTTGAGATCATGTTTTCTTAAATCATGGTCTCATTTTAGGCTATATTCTATTGATTCCTTGTTATGAAAAGTTACGAAATTCTCTCAGAGTTTCTTCTACCTCTGTGCCTCAGTATTTTATGAAAATTTATAGTGTGTGATTCTTGTCTGGAGAATCCCCATGGACAGAGGATCCTGGCAGGCAACAGTCCATAGGGTCACGAAGAGTTGGACACAACTGAGTGACTTCACTTTCTTTTCTATAGTGTGTACATTCTGTTCCATAATTTACACAAATGTTCAATGGAGGAAAGCCCCAAAACTGGTGAGAGAAGAAGCAGATGGGAAAATTGGTGGGTATTAAAAGAGATATGTGTAGTGTATATATAAAGAAAAATCTGGTTTCATACATATATATATGCAAATAGTAAGATGATAGAATTTATGAACAATTTTTATTTTATTTTATATGATTCTTTTTTCTTTCCGTATTTTCTAAAATATATGTATACTGCTCAGTAACAGATTATGGGAAAAGAAAGGCATATAAGTTAGTTACTGTTTCTGGTGCTACAATCATTTTTAAATTGTTTAGAATAAAAATTAAGGACATTTTTCCTGGTCAGAATGAGGTGTAAAGCTAAGATAGGAATATTCAAAGATAACCAGTTTTCTTTTATTTTGGATTTCTTTTTCCACTGACAAGGGACTGTACTTAGTCGCTCAGTTGTGTCTGACTCTTTGTGGCCCCATAGACTGAAGCCCACCAGACTCCTCTGTTCATGGGATTTCTCAGGCAAGAATACTGAAGGGTGCTGCCTTTTCTACTCCAGAGAATCTTCCCAAATCAGGGATCAAACCCATGCCTCTTGCTTCTCCTGCATTGGAAGCTGGATTCTTTACCACTAGCGTAACCACTGTGTTATGTTTTTATTTTCTGAACTTTTAATAGTGGCTTTTATTTTTTTAAAAAAAGGAGTTCCCTGGGTGGCCTAGTGGTTAGGATTCCTGGCTTTCATACACACACACACACACACACACACAAAACCTCAATTGGCAACCCTGAGAAAACTAATAAACTGATTATTATGAGCAGCTTTGCATCTTCCCACCCAATGTTCTGAATAATCCTAAAAGGATATAGTCTTCATGTAGTTTATTGAGAAATTTTATCCATTTGTCTAGGTTTATAATCCATTCTTCCCAATCATGCTGAAATCATGTTAAAAAATTAGAATAACATCCAGGTCACAGTTCCTTATTCCCCATTATGATTAAGCAAAGTGAGCTTTTAGTAATGCTTAATCTCTTTTCTAAAATGTCTCTTTTGGCTCTGTGGACATAGAAATATTAATTGGGATTAGAGTGAATCACATTAATTTATAAAAGAGGAAAATAGATTAGATCTTGGAGCCATTCATTTAATAGAGTACTTTTTTTAAGTCTTTATTGAATTTGTTACAATATCACTTCTATTTTCTGTTTTTGGATTTTGGCCATGAGGCATGTGGGATCTTAGCTCCCTGACTGGGGATTAAACCTGCACCCCCTGTATTGGAAGGCGAAATCTTAAGCACTGGACCACCAGGGAAGTCCCTAGTAGAGTACTTTAAAGGAAAGTAGTAGATTAACTCTTCTTAAAGTAATTTTTAGAGGGAAAAAAATGAAATAAAACTCATTTTGCTTATAAAACTTTTTCTTGTATAATTTTTGATAATCCTGAAGATCATCTTGCAGACATTGGGCTTTGGAATTGGGCATATAGGAAAGGCTTCAGGAAGACACAGCAAAATTCCTTCTGTAATGGAAAGTGAAGCAATTTTAATGTTGAATCTTCAGATTGGGGGGAGAGAAAGATTTTTTTATGAGATTTTTTTCCTAATAAAATATTTTTTTAATTTGGAAAAATTAGAAAACCACTTTTTAAAGTAGACAGTATTTTACATAACTGTGATAATCTTGAATATGAAATTATATATTTGCCTGTTTATCATTCAACTTTAATGTAAGGATTTTCTAACATTTTTAAAAGCTCCTTTTAATGATGCTTTATGCTTCTTTGGTTTCTTTCCTCTTTTTATCCCAAGCAGGCAACTTTAAAATCTTTAACCTTCAGAGTTGTTTTAAGGTGTGTGTTTAAGAGGTTTGAATAACGAACACTTGACTAAGTGGAAATTCAGTGCAAAGGTGTTGACTCTCAGAATTTATTGAAATCTTATTGCCCATACTTTTACAAGAATAAAATAGCATTATCAAAAGTTTCAATATGTATAACCTTTGACTCAAAAATTTCTTCTAAGAATTTATTCAACAGAAGCACACAAATGAATATTTCTTTACAGCATTTTTTTATAATGGCAAAAAACTGTAAGCAACCCAAACATACATCAATAAGGACTTGAATAGATAAACTATAGTGTATCTAAAATGATTGAGGTAGCTGTGTGTTTAGTGATGTGGAAAGATATCCAAAATAATGCCTAAGTGGAAAGTTGCCACTCAGTATAATCATATTTCTGTATGTAATATTAGCAAACGTATAATACAATACATTACACATATGAAGTCTAGAAAATATCCACTAAACTGTTACGTGGAAGTGATAAGATTATGAGACTTCTTCTTTCCAAATTATACATTTCTAAAATATCTCTTCTTTTTATGACAATTATATATTACATTTATAATCAAGACAAAGTCTACTATTCAAAGATCTCATTCTGCCAGTCCTCCACTATTTTCTGTCGATCATGAAGCAGTGTGCAATTTTGGTTTCTCGGTAGATTCTAAAATTTTTCTCTTTTTCTTTTCCCTCACGTACATAGCCTTTGGTAATTAAATGTAATGATTGAATGGTGAACTTCAGTATGCACATGCTAGATCATCCTGCATACTAAAGCGCTGACCCTTTAACACGGAATCTTCATTATACATGGCTTGAGAAGATACCAAGACAGCTAGATAAATTTAGAGGAAAATGGACTTCAGAGTCTTCATGTATATATTCTTATACTTTTTACTATTATGACATGATTCAATAAAAAGTTAAAAAATGATTTGAAGAGTTTTATATAGTGTGAGATACTATGTTGGGAAAGGGTGATATTGAAAAACACAGTTTGTACATCCTGGCCATTGTTTCTTTATTTGCAGTACTTCTCATTTATAATTCTGTTGACAGTCTGACATCACTGTTACTGAAACAGAAGTTATATGGTCAGGTAGAAATGAAAACAAGGAAAACTTTCCTTTAATTGCTATATTACTGGTTGAAATGTTTGTACACCTGTTGAGATTCATAGTCAACAGGATTAAAAGTTATACCTAAGTAAATTATGTATTCTAAAGTAAAGTTACAGTTTAACCTTAACTAGACAGCTAACTTCTATAAAGCCAAGTATTACTCCGGAGTAGGGGGTGGTGGGTAGGCTTACTCCCTCCTTAAAGAGGAGTTATAAGGATTACTCTTGAAGTAGCCATGAGGCAGGCGGTCAAGAGAACTAATCCAACCTTTGAGTCTAAGATCAGACCCCCAGGAAATTTGGATAAATCTAGGAATGCTTATAGTCCAGGCTGAGCTTTTACCAAGTTAAATCATAAATTTGTGCTTTCCAGAAACATTTATTGAGAAATACTGTCATATATTCTCTCCTTATATAGAATATATAATAAATTTATATTCTACTGAGGACAAGCAGTTGATTGCAATATGAAATAATAAATGATAGGGGAGAAGTAGACCCACACACACACACCCAGGTGAGGAACCTAACCTAGAGGGTAGAGTGGAGGAAAAGATAATGTTGGAGAAGGTTATGTGGAAGATGTGACCCTTGTACTCAATCCTTAAGAACAAGGAAGAGCTAAGTAAAGAGGAGTTTTGTTTCTTCTAGACAGAACTGTGTGTGCAAAGGCCAGTAGGCAAAAAAGGTGCATTAAGAGTACTTAAAATTGTTCCAGAAAGCTGGAGAATAGTGTTCTAGGGAAAATAAGCCAGAGAGAAACAAGTTTAAGCAGCCTCCTGGTTCAAGTGCAATAAGGGAGACCCAGGTTCAATCCCTGGGTAGGGAAGATTCCCTGGAAGGGGGAATGGCAACCCACTCCAGTATTCTTGCTGGAGGATTTCATGAACAGAGGAGCTTGGTGGGCTACTGTCCATGGAGCCAAAAAAAGTTGGACAAAACTAAGTGACTAACACTTTCACTACTACTTTCACTAAGAACTTTGGATTTGACTGGGAGGAGCAGAGGGGAAGGGAGTTATATAATTTATTTGAGCTTGAAGGTTATGAGAAAAATGGAATTAGAAGACCTCTAGTTCTGCAGTATAGTGGTAAGACTTATTTTTTTTTATGTATTGTTGGAGGAATCCCCTGGTAGTCCAGTGGTTAGAACTTGGTATTTCCATTTCCAGGGACCCAGGTTTAATCCCTGGTCAGGGAACTAAGATCTCACAAGTCATATAGTGTGCTCCCCCCACACCCCGCCAAAACTGTATTCTTGGCAGTCTCCTAGTCCCACCATGCCTTACTCACAGCAAAAGCAAATGTAGATCTTCTCTAAAGGAAGACATCCTCACCTACTTCACTGGTGATTCAGTAGCTGAGACTGCAAGCTCCCAATGCAGGGGACATAGATCTGATCCCTTATCAGGGAAGATCCCATGTGCCACATATTGTGGTCAAAAAAAAAAGTAAAGGAATACATCCTCAGTTTAGGCCTCCAAAATCTCAAAGATTTACAAAAAATTAAATATGGGCCTCTTAATCAAATGTCATCAAACATACAAAGAAAAATACACCCATGAGAAAGAATCAGCAGAAGTAACACTGGTTCATTCAAGGACCTTAGATATTAAAATGATCAAACAATGTGAAATGTCTATGATATTTTTAAAGAAATAAAAGAATCATAAAATGAACACAAAAGGAATCACAAAAGAAGAAATGATCACAAATGACCAGGTAAATGTGAAAAATAAATGGAACTTTAAGAGATGTAAAGCAGTGGCTCTGATGATAAAGAATCTGCCTGCAGTGCAGGAGACCAAGTTCGATCCCTGGGTCGGGAAGATCCCCTGGAGAAGGAAATAGCTACCCACTCCAATATTCTTGCCTGGAGAATTCCATGGAGAGAAGAGCCTGGAGGGCTATAGTCCATGGGGTTGCAAAGAGTTGGACATGACTGAGTGACTAACACTTTCTTGGGGTTAGTTTAACATATTAAGTATAGTTGGAGAATAAATTGGAAGTCAGATATGAACTAACTCTTTAAAAAGCAATATAGAGGCAATGGAAATGGAAAATATATAGGAGAGGTTAAAAGGCATGGAGGTTAGAATAAGAAAAATTGAAAGAATTAAGGGAATAGAGGAAAGCCAAAATTCTTAGAAATAAGAGTTGACATTTTTTGAGAAGTAATAAATGAGCCTACAGATACAGGAAGTGTATACCAAACAGGATACATAAATTCACACACACTTATGTTGTAGTCAAACAGAAAAACACCAAAAGAGAAAATCGTAAAGGACCAAAGAAAAAAGACAAGCCACCTACCACAAGCAATAAGAATGATAGATTTCTCACTGCAACAATGGAAGCTAGAAGAGGAGGGCATAACATCTTCAATATGATAAAAAGAAAACTATCCATCTAGAATTTTATGTCCAGAAAAACAATATTTTTAAAATAATGGTAAAATGAAGACATTTCAGATCAACAAAATAGAATTTGCCTTCAACAGACTTTTACTTAAGGAAATTCTACTTTAGGAAGAAGGAAAATGGTACCAGAAAGGAGATCTGAGATGCAAGAAGGAATGGTGAGCAAAGAATTTGGTAAGCATCTGAGTAAATCTAAACAAGTGCTACCTGAATAAAATAATGATGTCTAACTTGTGAAGTAAAAGATATAATATTGGCCAATTAGGAGAGATTAATATATTGATTTGTTTTGAAAATAAATTAGTATATTAATTTTAAATTATCATGCATGTTAAAATTGCAAAGATAACTTCCTAAAGAAAAGTGAATGTATAACTTCTAAATTAATAAAGAGGAAAACTGGATGTTTTTGGGCCACACCATTTGGCATGCAGGATCTTAGTTTCCTACCAATGATTGAATCCACACCTCCTGCCTTGGAAGCATGCAGTCTTAACCACTGGACCACCAGGAAGTCCCTGGAATTTTTAAAAGCTGTTTTTCAAGGCTTTGCCACTTAGCTTTGTGACCTCTGTCCTGTTACATAACCTCCATAAGCCTTAGTTTCCTCATCTTTAACATGTGGATAATAGTAGAACCTCCCTTACAGGATTGTTGTGAAGATGTAATCATATAATGCATGCAAAGAAGCTTAGCACAAATCTACAACATAGTTAGGTGTTCAGTATATATTAGACATTACTGTTACGAATAGTGACTTAGTCTTGTTCATGCTTTAAAGCCATGCTAGAATCTGCCAACATCACACCCAGCCTCTCTCCAGTGAGAGGGAAAGCTACACCCAAAGATAGCTAAAAAGTGTTACACAGTTCATAACTGTTAGGTCTTCCTTGTGTTAATCACAACTCCTTGCTTAGAACCTTCAGAATTCAATATTGCCTTTCAGTAAAAAGTTCAGAGCTTCAAGGCTTTCTACAGCCTAGCCCGACCAACTTGATCTCATGAGTTCTCTTTAAATCCTTGAGTTAAACCTCTAAACATATTTGAGGTCTCCTTCCTTAATGCTTTTGCTTAAAATGCCCTTGTGAAGAATAGGTAGAATTTGAATGACTTCCTTCATCTGGAAAACCCTCACTCTCTGCTAAATCCAACCTATTCTTCAAATCCCAGCTCAAGTCCCATAAGAGTTCCTGACTACTATAGCCCAAAAGTAATTTATACTTTGAAAAAGTATCATCTAAACCAGGCTTTCTATGGTAATTTATACCTGTTTCTTCTACTCCAGTTTTCAGTTGAGCCTTTATTTAAATTTTATATTGTCACAGAAAGCTTCCCTCAAGTTTGCAGGTCTTTCCAGCTACATTTTCAGATCCTTAAGATAGTGGCTATTAATTGTATATCTTTGTATTCCCTGTAGTTCCTCAGGAAGGGAAACTAACATGTAAGTGCCTACAATATACCAGGTATTATACTAAATGGTTTCTTATATTGATAATATATATCTTACTTATTCTTCAAAATAAACTTATGTAGACGTTAGTGCCCTTGTTTTACAGATGAGGACATTGCACTTGAGAAAGGTTAAGTAACATACCAAGGCACTTAATTAGTCAATGGCAGAGCTGGGTTTCTACTACACCATCCATCAAAATAGCCTGCAACTAATACCTTGGAGGTAAAAAAGCTCAAACAGTATACATCTTTCTACTTAACTTATTTGTATCCCACTGTGAAATTTAGAATGTCATGGAAACAAAGAAACCAAAATTCTTCTCAAAAATTGAAATTTGGCATGCCAGTTATTAACTTTGGAGAAGGCAATGGCACCCCACTCCAGTACTCTTGCCTGGAAAATCCCATGGATGGAGGAGCCTGGTGGGCTACAGTCCATGGGGTCGCTAAGAGTCGGACACGACTGAGCAACTTCACTTTCATTTTTCACTCTCATGCATTGGAGAAGGAAATGGCAACCCACTCCAGTGTTCTTGCCTTGAGAATCCCAGGGACAGGGGAGCCTGGTGGGCTGCCGTCTATGGGGTTGCAGAGAGTCAGACACGACTGAAGCGACTTAGCAGCAGCAGCAGCAGCAGTTATTAACTTAACAGCCCAACCATAGGAATTCACAAAGAGTTTGAAGTTAGAAAGTCATACTTTTGGGGGAGGGAGTGGATTAAGGAAGTTAAAGAGACTTTTTTTCATTTATTCTCTATTTTTCCTTGAGTTCATGTAATGTGATGTGAAATGAATCACAGAACAAAATGGAACATTCTTTGGGTGCTTGCTGCAAGTCCATATCCCTTTCAGAACGTTCTTTCTTTTCTCTTTTCCCCTTTCCTAGGGTTACACATCTTTCTGGAATGACTGCATATCATCTGGCCTGCGAGGCGGCATCCTGATAGAGCTGGCCATGCGAGGTCGAATCTATCTAGAACCCCCAACCATGCGTAAGAAGCGACTACTAGACAGAAAGGTAGAGCATCCTCCATGAATATCCTCTTATGAAAGGGCAGATACCAAGTCCATTTTGGAAGAATAGCAAGATTTGAGACGTGAGACAATAAAAATACCACTTATTCAGTTGTTCCATTGTCTAACAGGTTTAATTATCCTGCAGCAGAGAGAGAAATCTAAGTATCCATGGTCTAAAGAGTTATAAGAAGTTCATGGTTTTGTCTTCCCTTTTTATGCAGAAAAGTCAGATCTAGGATGGTGTTGATTATTTTTCCGTATTTATCTATAGCTGTAATATTATGAAACAGAGTATTATATAATGAGGAGGTAAACATGTGAGTCAGATGCGGTCTTAACTCTGGTCAGCCTCAGATAACCATTCTGTTTCCCTCCTTCCAATTATTTTGCAAGTACTCCCTAGCATGAGTTATACCACTCTCTCCATTTTCTTATTACTTGTTTTTTCCACTCACAACTTCACTGTCTACTTAGCACTCTAGTGAAACTACCTTCTTAGGTGTCATCAGCTAATTTTCAGTCTTCAATTTATTTTTCTCTTTTAACCTGTATGTGGTATTTGACACTTTTGACTGCCTCCTATTTGAAATTTCCTCTCTTCTTGACCTTTGTTATAGTACATCCTCTTGCTTCTCTAGCGGTACCCTATTTCCTTTACTTCTCCATTCCTTAGTATCTATATCTCAATTTATATCACTTTGTATCCTTTTAGAGATATCATTTACCTTTACAGCTTCATCTATCACCCTTATGATATTAATTTTCAAATTTCTAGACCTGTCTTCTTTTTCCACCTCCAGGAACATAGTTAACTATTATCCAGACATTTCAACTTGGCTATCCCATGTCAGTTAAAACCAAGCTTCATCAACCTTATCCGAGTTTCCTATCTTTACTAATTGTTTCACAAGTTGGTTTTCCAGGCTCAAAGAGTTATTATTGAATCTTTTTTCTCCATTATCATTTATATCGTTTGCCACTGGGGCCCAGTTCAAGTGTTATTTTTATCTATCCATACCAGATTTTAAATTTCTTGAGGAAACAGAGATAATATGTTATGCTGCTTTGCTTTTCCTATGACATTTAACCAGTAGCTCAGATGGTAAAGTGTCTGCCTACAATGCCAGAGACCCGGGTTCGGTCCATGGGTCGGGAAGATCCCCTGGAGAAGGAAATGGCAACCCACTCCAGTATTCTCGCCTGGAAAATCCCATGGCTACAGTCCATGGGGTCGCAAAGAGTCGGACACGACTGAGTGACTTCACTTCACTTCACTTCATATGTATAGCATATTCGCTGATTTTAATTTGAATGAAGTAGATGAACCAGAGTCTCTTGTTTCTTCTTTTCTGAAAGGTACTGCTAAAGTCAGACAGCCCAACAGGTGATGTTTTACTGGATGAAACTCTCAAACACATCAAAGCAACTGAACCCACAGAAACTGTCCAAACATGGATAGAGCTACTCACCGGTAAGATGATGCAGAATGATTTTAAAAATCCCACATTTTATAATCTTTACCCTACTCTTAAGGTTGGAAGAAGAAGTATAGAAATTCAGGGTGCTGAGTAAGATATATATATTTCACTGTTAAACTGTACTAATGAGGGACCAAAAAGGCATGATTAATCAATACATAAAGTTTTCCAAAGCTTCACCTTACCTCTGTATACCTCATAAGCTCACAAGAAATTTTTTTAACATCTGTGTTGATGTATAATTTACATACAGTTGTTGTGTAATTCACATACAGGGTCATCATACAGTTGACCCAGTAAAAGTATACAATTAAATGGATTTTAGTGTATTCACACAGTTGTGCAACCATCATCACAACCTAAGTTTTGAACATTTTCATCATCCCCAAAATAAACCCTATGCTCACTAGCAGTTTTCCCCACGTTTCCCAGCCCTCCTGCCCAGCTCCGACAACCACTAATCTACGTTCTATCTCTGTAGATTTGCCTATTCTGGATATTTCATATAAACGAAACCATACAACTTATGGTTTTTTGTGACTGACTTCCAAGGATAATATTTTCAAGGTTCATCCATGTTGTGGCATGTATCAGCACTTCATTCCTTTTTTCCTCAAAGGCAAGTTCAAAAACTTTAATGTGAATAACTAAGCCTACGGCATAAAATTATAGGAGAATCTTCCACAGGGCACTTTGAGGTCATAGCCAGTGTCATCTTCTGGAGCAGTTTTTTTTAAATTGAAGTTTTTATTGAGACATTTGTATTGAGTTGGTCAAAAAGTTCGTTCTGTTTCTTCCATAACATCTTACAGAAAAACTCGAAGGAACATTTTGGCCAACCCAATATATTGACATGCAGTTGTAAGAATTAATACAGAGAGATACCTTTATATGCTTTGTCTAGAATCCCCCACTGGTAAAATTTCTCAAAATTTTAGTATATGATAATCAGGGTACTGAAATTGATATGATTCACCAATCTTGTTAGAATTTGCCTAGGTTTTTTGTTTTGTTTTTTTGTTCTTTTTGGCTGCACCACGTGGCATGTGGAATCTTATTTCCCCAACCAGGGATCAAACCTTGCTGCTTGCAGTGGAAGCACGGAGTCTTAACCATTGGACAGCCAGTGAAGTCACAAATTTCCCCAGTTTTAATTTGACTCTTTATTTCCAAATAATATTTCATTGGATGGTTATACTACTTTAGTTATTTATTTATCAGTTGGTGGACATTTGAATTATTTCCTCTTTTTGACTAACGAGAACATTCATAGACAAGTTTTTACGTGGACATGTTTTCATTTCAGGGGTATATAGTTAACTTTATTATGGTGAAATACACATATTTATTATCTTAATCATAAGTGTACAATTCAGTGACATTAAAAACACAGTGTTATATAACTATTACTTCTCTTTACACTCAAAGCTTTCTCATCATCCCAATATCCCTCTTCCTCCCTCTCTTCATTCCCTGGCAATTTCTTAATGACCTTCTGTCTCTATGAATTTACCTGATCTAAGTAACTCATATAGGTGGAATCATACAGTATTTGTCCTTCCATGCCTGACTTACTTGAAAGCTAAGCATTTTTTCAAGGTTCATTCATCTTAAGCTTACATCAAAAATCTCATTCATTTTTATGGTTGAGTAATATACTGTTGTATGTGATATACCTACCACATTTTGTTAATTTCATCTGTTAATGAACACTTGGGTGTTTCCATCTGTTGGCTATTGTGGGTAATGCTGCTGTGAACCTTGTTGTGCATATATCTGATAAAGTCATTGCTTTCCATTCTTTTGGATGTATATCTTGGAGTAGAATTATTGGGTCATGTGATAGTTCAATAGTTTGAGAAACCACCAAACTGTTTTCTACAGAGGCTGCAGACTTTGACATTCTTACAGCCATGGTAAGGTTCCAGTTTCTCTACATCCTCATTAGCACTTGTTTTGTTTTTAATTATAGCCATTCTAGTAGATACAAACGGTATCTCATTGTGGTTTTGATTTTCATTTCCCTAATGATTAATGATGTTGAGCATCTTTTCATGGATGATTTGTGTATCTTCTTTGGAGAAATGTCTATTCAGGTCCTTTGCCCATATTTGAATTGGCTTCTGTTGTTGTTGTTGAGTTTTAGAAGCTCTTTCTATAGTCCCAATGGTAATCCCTTATCAAATATATGATTTGTAAATATTTTCTTTCATTCTATAAGTTATCTATTCACTTTATTAAGAGTAACTCTTGATGCACAAAAGTTGTTAATTTTGATGAAGTCCAGTTTACTTGTTGCCTGACTTTTGGTGTCATATCACTGAAATCTTTGCCAAATCTAATGTCATAAAGATTTTCCCAATGCTTTCTTCTAGGAGTTTTACAGTTTTAGTTCTTAAATTGGTTCTTTGATCCATTTTTACTTAATTTTCGAATATGATATAAAGGTTCAACTTAATTCTTTTGCATGTGGATATGCGGTTTCCCAGAACCATTTGTTAAAAATACTATTCTTTCCCCCTTGAATGGCCTTGGAAGTCTTGTTGAAAATCAGCTGACCATATCTGCAAAGGTTTATTTCTGGACTCTCTATTCTGTTGTATTAACCTGTATGTATGTCCATACTGTTTTACTTACTGTAGCTTTGTAGTAAGTTCTGAAGTTGGAAAAGTATGAATCCACTAATTTTATCCTTCCTTTTCAAAGTTGTTTTGGCTGTTCTGGGTCTTGTGCAATTCTATATGAATTTGAGGGTCAGCTTTTCCACTGCTGTGGAAAAGGCTGTTAGAATTTTATAGGTATTGGGTTAAACCTGTAGATCTTTTTGGCTGGTTATTGCCATTTTAACAGTGTTAAATCTTCCTGTCCATTAAAATAGACCTAGGCTGTCTTTCCATTATTTAGGTCTTCTTTAATTTTCTTTCATCAGTTTTATAGTTTTCAGTGTACAAATCTTTCACCTCCCTGGTTAGACTTATTCTTAAATATTTAATTTTCTTACACAATGTTATAAATGGGATTGCTTTCCTAATTTCATTTTCAGATTATTCATTTCTGATATACAGAAACAACTGATTTTTGTGTTTTCATCTTGTACCCAGCAACTTAGTCGAGTCTATTAGCTCTAGTTGCATTTTGTGTATGTGGGGAGATTTTCTATGTATAGGATCATGTCATCTGCAGACAGAGATGATTTTAGGTTTTCCTTCCCAACTTACATGCCTTTCATTTTTCTTTCTTATCTACTAGCTCTGGATAGAACTTCCTTAAATTGTTGGATAGCAG
The DNA here is from genome assembly GCF_029407905.1 of Bubalus kerabau. Lineage (NCBI taxonomy): Eukaryota > Metazoa > Chordata > Mammalia > Artiodactyla > Bovidae > Bubalus > Bubalus kerabau. Next base: position 20,868,260 of record NC_073629.1, read on the forward strand.
TGGTGAAAGCAGGCTTCCTTGCCTTTCTTGTTCCTTGACTTTTGGGGGATTTTTCAGTCTTTTAACCATTGATTATGATATTAACTGTAAGGCTTTCATGAATACTCTTTATCATATTAAGGAATTTTTCTTTTATTCCTAGTTTCCTAGAAGTTTTTATAATGAAAGGGTGTTCGTTTTTGTCATTACTTTTCTTTTTTTTTTTAATTGAAGGATAATTGCTTTACAGAATTTTGTTCGTTTCTAAGTTGCATTTCTGAATCAAGTGACATGGTCATATGGGGTTTTTTTTTAATTATATTAAATGATGTATTATTGATACATTGTTTGATTTTTATTTAAATATAATTGGGATAAATGTTATATTAGTTTCAGGGGTACATCATGTTGATTTAGTATTTATGTATATTGTGAAATAATTACCACAATAAGTGTAGTTAGCATCCATCATCACACATAGCTTTTTTTTCTTGTGATGAGAACTTTTAAGATCTGTTTTCTTAAGTGCTTTGAGTGCTTTGTCGCTTCAGTTGTGTCCAACTCTGTGCGACCCTATGGACTGTATGTAGCCCACCAGTTTCCTCTGTCAATGGGATTTTCCAGGCAAGAATACTGGAGTGGATTGCCATGCCCTGCTCCAGGGGATCCTCCCCACCCAAGGATCAAACCCGCATTGCTTATGTCTCCTGCATTGGCGGCAGGTTCTTTACCACTACTGCCACCTGGGAAGCCCATTTGAAAGTCTGTTTTCTTAGCAACTTTCAAATATATAATATACAATGTTAGTAACTATAGTTACCATGCTATATATTACATCCTCAGGATTTATTTATTTTATAACTGAAATTTTGTGTCTTTTGATCTTCATACATTGTGACATTCTTCCCCTTCCCACCCTTAGCAACTACCAGTCTGTTCTGTGTATCTAAAATTTTGGAATTTTTTGGTTTTGTTTTAGATTCCAGATACAAGTGAGATCATACAGTATTTGTCTTTCTCTGTCTGACTTATTTCACTTAGCATAATGCCCTCAAGGCCCATCCATGTTGTTATGAATGGCAAGATTTCCTCTTTTTATGGCTGATTAGTATTCCAATGTATGTATATGTGTGTGTGTGTATGTGTATGTTCATGTGTGTGTACCACATTTTCCTTACCTGTTCATCCATAATTGATATTTCAATTGCTCCCATGTCTCAGCTATTGTACATAATGCTGCAGTGAACGTGGGGTACATGGATCTTTTCAAGTTAGTGTTTTCATTTCCTTTGGAAAAATTCTCAGAAGTAGAATTACTAAATTATATGATAGTTATCATTTTAATTTTTTGAGAAACTTCTATACTGTTTTCTATAGTGACTGCACCAATTTACATTCTCACCAACAGTGCATGAGGGTTCACTTTTCTCTATGTCCTTGCCATCATTTGTGTTTTTTTTTAATTTTTAAAATATTTAGATATTTATTTTTATTTATTTACTAATTTGGCTGCACTGGGTCTTAGTTGTAGCATGCAGGATCTTAACTGTGGCATGAGGCATCTAGTTCCCCAACCAGGAATCGAACTTGGGTCCCCTGCATTGGGAGGGTGGAGTCTTAGCTACTGGACCACCTCGGAAGTCCCTATCTTTTTTAAATACTTTTTATTATATATTGGAGTATAGCTGATTAATAATGTAATAGTTTCAGGTGGCCAGCAGGACTCAGCCAAACATATACATGTATCTATTCTCCCCTAGTCTCCCCTTCCATCCAGGCTGCCGCATAACATTGAGCAGAATTCCCTGAACACTTGTTATTTTTTATCTTTTTAATAATAACCATCCTAACAAGTGTGAAGTGATATCTCACTATAGTTTTGATTTGGAATTCCTTGATGATTACTGACGTTGAGCACATTTTCATGTGTCTTTTGGCCATTTGTATGCCTTCTTTTGAAAAACATCTATTTAGATCCTTAGTCTATTTGAGTTTCTGTTACATTCCTGGGATAAATTTTACTTGATCGTAGTGAATAATCCTTTTATCATGCTGTTGGATTAAGTTTGCTAATATTTTACTAAGGATTTTGAATCTACATTCATAAGACGTATTGGTCTGTAACTTTCTTTTCTTGTGATGTTTTTATTTGGCTTTAGTATGAGGATAATCTTGCCTTGCAGAATGAGTTAACGTGTTCCTTCTTTAGATTTTTGGAAGACTTTGAGAAGGACTGGTGTTAGTTCTAGTTTAAATGTAAGGTAGAATTCACTGATGAAGTCATCTGGCCCCGGACTTTTCTTTGTTGGGATGTTTTGATTTTTGATTACTGATTTCATCTTTTTATTTGCTGAAATTTTCTGTTTCTTTGTCAGTTTAAAGAATTTGAACTTTTCAAGGAGTTTGTCCATTTTTTCTAGGTTGTCTAATTTGTTGGTTTAACATTATTCATAGTGTTATTTTATAATCCTTTTTTTAATCCCTGCAAGGTCAATTGTTAACACCTTCACTCTCATTTATGATTTTTAGTTGTTTCTATCTTTTTTCCTTTGGAAGTCTAGCTAAATGTTTGTGAATTTTGATCGTTTCAAAGAAACAACTTTTAGTTTCTTTAATTTTGTTGGTTGTTTTTCTGATCTCTCTTTTTGTATCTCTCTTCTCTAATCTGTTTCCTTCCTTCTATTAACTTAGGGTTTATTTTGCTCTCCTTTTTCTAGTCCATTAAAGTACAAAGTTAGGAGATTGATTTTAGACTTTTTAAATTCAGCCATCTCATCCTCTGTCGTCCCCATCTCCTCCTGCCTCCAATCCCTCCCAGCATCAGGTTCTTTTCCAATGAGTCAACTCTTTGCATGAGGTGGCCAAAGTATTGGAGTTTCAGCCTCAGCATCAGTCCTTCCAGTGAACAACACCCAGGGCTGGTCTCCTTTAGGATGAACTGGTTGAATCTCCTTGCAGCTTGTTTAATTTACACATATAGGCAAATTTTCATTTTCCTTCTTTTATTGATGTCTAATTTCATCCCACTATGGTCAGAGAAGATACTTTGTATGATATCTATCTTTTGAAATATATTGAGATTTATTTTATGGCCTAACATATGGTGTCCTGGAGAATGTGCCATATAAATCTGAGAAGAACATGTATTCTGCAAGTAGGGTGATACAAAACTGTTTACTTCTGTCTGTTCTGTCCATTTGGTTTCATGTATTTTGAGTCTGTTATTAGGAGTGTAAATATTTATAATTGTTTTATCTTCTTGTGGTACTGAACCTTTTATTAATATATAATGTCTCTGTGTCTCTTCTGTCTTATATGATTTAAAGTGTATTTTGTCCAAAATTAGTATAGACATCCCTTCTCTTTTTTGGTTACTATTTGAGTGGAATATCTTTTTCCATCCATTCACTTTCAACCTGTCTGTGTCCTTTGATCTAAAGTGAGTCTCTCATAAACAGCATATAGTTAATCTTGTTTTTTAACCCATCCTGCCAATTTTTTCTTATGATTAAACAGTTTAATATGTTTACATTTAAAGTAATTACTGGGGCTTCCCTGGTGGTCTAGTGGTTAAAAAATCTGCCTTGCAATGCAAGGGACACTGGTTCGATCCCTGGCCTGGGAAGATCCTACATGCCATGGGGCAGCTAAGCCCATGTGCCACAACTCCTGAAGCCTGCATACCCTGGAGCCAGTGCTCTGCAACAGGAGAAGTCCTCCCACCACAACTAGAGCATAAGCCCCTGCTCGCCACAGCTAGAGAAAGCTCGTGCACAGCAACGAAGACCCAGTGCAATCAAGAATAAATAAATAATTACTGATAAGGAGACACTTCTACTATTTTGCTATTTGTTTTCTATATGGCCTATAGATTTTTGTCCTTCATTTCCTGCATTACTATCTCCTTTTATGTTTGGTTGATTTTTTTATAGTGAAACATTTTGATTCCCTTCTCATTTTCTTTAGTGTATATTCTATAGACATTTTCTTTGTTGCACCATGGGGATTACATTTTATATCTTAAAGTTATGACAACCTAATTTGAATACCAACTTAACTTCAATAACACAAAAATTCTGTTCCTATACAGCTCCATTCCACTCTCTGTTTTGATGTCACAGATTATACCTTTATAAATTGTGTGACCAATAACATAGGTTAATAATTGTTCTTTAATGCATCTGTCTTTTAAAGTATATAGAAAATAAAAAATAGAGTTACAAACCAAAATTAACTTTTATAGTTGTCCATGTATTTAACTTTTATCGGGTGTCTTTATTTCTTCATTACTGCTTCAGGTTACTTCCCTTCATTTCAACCTGCAGTACTTTTTATCATTTCTTACAGGGCAAGTCTAGTGGTGACAACCTTCCTCAATTTTTATTTACCTGCTACTAAGTCACTTCAGTCGTGTCTGACCCTGTGCGACCTCATAGATGGCAGCCCACCAGGCTCCCCCATCCCTGAAGAACACTGGAGTGGGTTGCCATTTCCTTCTCCAATGCATGAAAATGAAAAGTGAAAGTGAAGTTGCTCAGTCATGTCCGACTCCTAGCAACCCCATGGACTGCAGCCCACCAGGCTCCTCTGTCCATGGGATTTTCCAGGCAAGAGTACTGGAGTGGGGTGCCATTACCTTCTCCTTATTTACCTGGGAAAGTCTTAATTTCATTTTCAAGGACACTTTTTCTGGATATAGAATTCTTAGGTGACAGATTTTTTTCTTTGAGCCCTTTGAGTATGTCAACCCACTGTCCTCTAGCCTCCAAAGTTTCTGATGAGAAGTATGGTGATAATCTTATTGAAGATACTTTGTGTATGACAACTCACTTCTCTCTTCCTGCTTTTAAGATTCTTTATCTTTGTAAACTAAATTAATGCTGGAGAGGGTGTGGAACAAAAAAAATCTTCCTACATTTGGTAGGAATGTAAATTGGTGCAGCCAATATGGAGAACAGTATAGAGTTTCCTTAAAAAACTAAAAATAGAGTTACGTACAATCTGTCAATCACACTCCTAGGCATATGTATCTGAGAAAATTCTAATTCAAAAAGATACATGCAACCCAGTGTTCATAGCAGCACTATTTACAATAGTCAAGACATGGAAGCAACCTAAATGTCTGTCAACAGCTGAATGGATAAAGATTATATATATATATGTGTATATATATCCATATATATATATATGAATATTACTTGATAATGAAAAAGAATGAAAGAATGCCATTGGCATCAATATGGATGGACCTAGAGATTATCATATTAAGTGAAGTAACTCAGACAGAAAAAGACAAATACCATTTTCGGATCCACCATCTGCGGTGGAACCGCTGCCAAGATGCAGATTTTCGTGAAGACTCTGATAGGGAGGATCATCACTCTCGAGGTCGAGCCCTCGGATACAATAGAAAATGTAAAGGCCAAGATCCAGAATAAGGAAGGAATTCCTCCTGACCAGCAAAGACTGATCTTCACTGGCAAGCAACTAGAAGATGGACATACTTTGTCTGACTACAACATTCAAAAGGAGTCCACTCTTCATCTAGTGTGGAGACTTCATGGCGCTAAGAAAAGGAAGAAGTCTTACACCACTTCCAAGAAGAACAAGCATAAGAGAAAGAAGGTTAAATAGGCTGTACTGAAATACTATAAGGCAGATGAGAATGGCAAAATCAGTCGCCTTTGCCGGGAGTGTCCCTCACTCCCGGGAGTGTGGTGCTGGAGTTTTTATGGCCAGTCACTTCGACAGACATTACTGTGGCAAATGTTGTCTGACCTATTATTTCAACAAACCAGAAGACAAGTAATTGTATATTGGTTAATAAAGATATGAGCTAACAACAACAACAAAAGACAGATACCATATGATATCACTTATATGTGGAATCTTTAAAAATTATATAAATGAACTATTTATAAAACAGAAATACACTCATAGAAATAAAAAACAAACTTATGGTTACCACAGTGGATAGCAGAAGTCGGTGAGGGGGGTAGATAAATTAGGAGATGGGACTAACAGTTAGCTGATAAAGAATCCACCTGCAATGCAGGAGGCCCCGGTTCCATTCCTGGGTCAGGAAGATCTCCTGGAGGAGAGGGATAGGCTACCCACTCCAGTATTCATGGGTTTCCCTGATAGCTCAGACAGTAAAGAATCTGCCTACAGTATGGGAGACCTGGGTTTGATCCCTGGGTTGGGAAGATCGCCTGGAGGAGGGCATGGCAACCCACTCCAGTATTCTTGCCTGGAGAATGCCCATGGAGAGGAGTAGCCTGGCAGGCTACAGTCCATGGGGTCACAAAGAGTTGGACATGACTGAGTGACTAAGCACAGCATATATAAAATAGGTAGACAATAGGGACCTACTATATAGCACAGGGAACTATATAGTCAGTAAATTATAATAACCTAGAATGGAAAAGAATCTAAAATATATGTGTGTGTGTGTGTGTCTGTGTGTGTGCATGTGTGTATGAAAATTACTCAGTCTTGTCTGACTCTTTGCAACCCCATGGACTGTAGCCTGCCAGGCTGCTCTGTCCATGGAATTCTCCAGGCAAGAATACTGGAGTTGGGTAGCCATCCCTTCTCCAGGGGATCCTCCCAACCTGGGATCGAACCCAGGTCTCCTGCACTGCAGGTGTATTCTTTATCATCTGAGCCACCAGGGAAGCCCAAATATATGTGTGTGTAACTCAATACCACACATCTAAAACTAACATAACATTGTAATTAACTATACTTCAATTTAAAATTGGGTTTAAAAGATTGTTTATCTTTGGCTTTCAATAGTTAGATTATAATCTATCTTGGATGTTTTAGTCAACATTGAGCTCATTAAGTATCTTAGATTTGTAGATTCATGTCTTTCATGAAATTTAGACCATTTTCAGCTATTATTTTTTCAAATATTTTTCTGCCCTTTCTCTCTCTTCTCCTCTGGGATTCCTACAATGAAAATATTAGTCCATTTGGTGGTGGCTCAGAGGTTCCTTAGGCTTCATTCACTTTTTTTGTTGTTTTTCCCTAAACTTTATTACTTCAATTGTATTATCTTCAAATTTGCTAATTCTTCTGCCTGCTTAAATCTGTTTTTGAACCCATATAGTATATTCTTCATTTTAGCTGTTGTATTGAAGCTCCAGATTTTCTTTTTGGTTCCTTTTTGTAATTTCTATCTCTTTATTGGTATTCTAATTTTCTTCATCATTTTCCTGTCTTTGTCCATGTCTTCCTTTAGCTATTTGCTAAAGAAAGCATCATAAAGAAACATCTTTAAAACAGCTGTTTTCAAGTATTTGTCTAGTAAACTTGACATCTGGGCTTCCTCAAGTACAAATGTTCTTTTTCTCTTGTCCCTTTTAGTGGAACATACCTTTTTCTATGTGCCTTGTAATTTTTTTGTTGTTGAAAGCTGGATATTGAAATCTTATAATACAGTAACTCTGGAAATCAGACTTTCCCCATCCCCCAGGTTTTGCTGAGTTGTTTGTTGTTATTTTGTTGATTATATTATGGTTTCTCTGTGTTGCAGATCCAACTGAGGTGAAAGCTTCAGATCTCAGGTCTTTTCCAAGGTTGTACTTCAGAGATTACATGTTTTCTTAAGCAAGCACAGTTGCTTTCTTAAATACTGTGTACATGCAGTTGTGTCTGAATGTAAAAAAAGTTTCTTTTTTAAATCCCCTGGAAGCTGCTTCAACTGGCGGGGATTGGAGCAGTGGCAGCCTTTAGCTGTATGTCAGCCATCAGAAGCTACAATCCATAACCAGAACACTGGTCCTGAGATTTCAAAGACAGGGTCCTTATTGCCCATCCTGATTCCAGCAGGCTACACCAGAACTACAGATTTCTGTTCCCACAGCTAGCTTTCATGGGACTGGGGGCTAAGTAGTCACTGCTGCACTGAAGGCTGAAATTGACTGAAATTGATATTGACCACAGTTTGCCAGCCTAGCTTCCCCTGGAACCAACAAGTGTTCGTGGAAACTCAAGAGTTCCAAAAATAATTGTTTCAGATAGATGCTACTAGTATAATTATTGTCTAGGTGGAGAGATGAATTTCTAATACTTGCTGCCATTATCCCAGATACACTCTCTCAATAATTAACATTCTAAAGAACCTTATCAGCTATAATCACATGGACCCCAGCCTTGTCTAACTCAATGAAACTATGAGCCAATGCCATGTAGGGCCATCCAAGACGGACGGGTCATGGTGGAGAGTTCTGACTAAACATGGTCCACTGGAGAAGGGAATGGCAAACCACTTCAGTATTCTTGCCTTGAGAACCCCATGAACAGTATGATAAGGCAAAAAGATAGGACACTGAAAGATGAACTCCCCAGGTCAGTAGGTGCCCAGTATGCTACTGGAGATCAGTGGAGAAATAACTCCAGAAAGAATGAAGAGATGAAGTCAAAGCAAAAACAACGCCCAGTTGTGGATGTGACTGGTAATGAAAGTAAAGTCCTATGCTGTAAAGAGCAATGTTGCATAGGAACCTGGAATGTTAGGTCCATGAATCAAGGCAAATTGGAAGTGGTCAAACAGGAGATGGCAAGAGTGAACATCGACATTTTAGGAATCAGTGAACTAAAATGGACTGGAATGGGTGAATTTAACTCAGATGACCATTATATCTACTACTGTGGGCAAGAATCCCTTAGAAGAAATGGAGTAGCCATCAAAGTCAACAAAAGAGTCTGAAATGCAGTACTTGGATGCAATCTCAAAAATGACAGAATGATCTCTGTTTGTTTCCAAGGCAAACCATTCAATATCACAATAATCCAAGTCTATGCCCCAACCAGTAATGCTGAAGAAGCTGAACGGTTCTATGAAGACCTACAAGACCTTCTAGAACTAACACCCAAAAGAGATGTCCTTTTCATTATAGGGAACTGAAATGCAAAAGTAGGCAGTCAGGAGATACCTGGAGTGTCAGGCAAGTTTGGCCTTGAAGTACAAAACAAAGCAGTTCAGAGGCTAACAGAGTTTTGCCAAGAGAACACACTGGTCATAGCAAACACCTTCTTCCAAAAAAACAAGAGAAGACTCTACAAACAGACATCACCAGATGGTCAACACCAAAATCAGATTGATTATATTCTTTGCAGTCAAAGATGGAGAAACTCTATACAGCCAGCAAAAATAAGACCGGGAGCTGACTGTGGCCCAAATCATGAATGCCTCATTGCCAAATTCAGACTTAAATTGAAGAAAGTAGGAAAAACCACTAAACCATTCAGGTATGACCTAAATCAAATCTGTTACGATTATACAGTGGAAGTGACAAATAGATTCAAGGAATTAGATCTGATAGAGTGCCTGAAGAACTATGGACGGTTTGTGACATTGTATAGGAGGCAGTGATCAAGACCATCCCCAAGAAAAAGAAATGCAAAAAGGCACAATAGTTGTCCAAGGAGGCCTTACAAATAGCTGAAAAGACATGAAAGGCAAAGGAGAAAAGGAAAGATATACCTATTTGAATGCAGAGTTCCAAAGAAGAGCAAGGAGAGATAAGAAAGCCTTCCTCAGTGATCAATGCAAAGAAATAGAGGAAAACAACAGAATGGGAAAGACTAGAGATCTCTTCAAGAAAATCAGAGATACCAAGGGAATACTTCATGCAAAGATGAGCATAATAAAGGACGGAAATGGTATGTACCTAACAGAAGCAGAAGATATTAAGAAGAGGTGGCAAGAATACACAGAAGAACTATACAAAAAAGATCTTCATGACCCAGATAACGACTATGGTGTGATCACTCACCTAGAGCCAGACATCCTGGAATGTGAAGTCAAGTGGGCCTTAGGAAGCATCACTACAAACAAAGCTAGTGAAGGTGACGGAATTCTGGTTGAGCTATTTCAAATCCTAAAAGACAATGCTTTTAAAGTGCTTTGCTCAATTTTGGAAAACTCAGCAGTGGCCACAGGACTGGAAAAGGTCAGTTTTCATTCCAATTCCAAAGAAAGGCAATGCCAAAGAATGGCAGTGCCAAAGAATGTTCAAACTCCTGCGCAGTTGCAGTCATTTCACATTCTAGCAAAGTAATGCTCAAAATTCTCCAAGCCAGGCTTCAACAGTACATGAACCGTGAAGTTCCAGATGTTCAAGCTGGATTTGGAAAAGATAGAGGAACCAAAGATCAAATTGCTAACATCCATTGGATCATTGAAAAAGCAAGAGAATTCCAGAAAAACATCTATTTCTGCTTTTTGACTATGCCAAGGCCTTTGACTGTGTGGATCACAACAAACTGGAAAATTCTTAAAGAGATGGGAATAACAGACCCATCTGCTTCCTGAGAAATCTGTATGCAGATCAAGAAGCAACAGTTAGAACTGGACATACAACAACAGACTGGTTCCAAACTAGGAAAGGACTACGTCAAGGCTGTATATTGTCACCCTACTTATTTAACTTATATGCAGAGTACATCATGAGACATCCTGGGCTGGATGAGGCACAAGCTGGAATCAAGATTGCCGGGAGAAATATCAGTAACCTCAGATATGCAGATGACACCACCCTTGTGGCAGAAAGCGAAGGACTGAAGAGCCTCTTGATGAAAGTGAAAGAGGAGTCAAAAAGTTGACTTAAAGCTCAACATTCAGAAAACTAAGATCATGGCATCCGGTCCCATTACTTCATGGCAAATAGATGCGGAACAAATGGAAATAGTGACAGACTTTATTTTTGGGGGCTCTAAAATCACTGCAGGTGGTGACTGCAGCCATGAAATGAAAAGACCCTTGCTCCTTGGAAGAAAAGTTATGACCAGCCTAGACAGCATATTAAAAAGCAGAGACATTACTTTGCCAAAAAAGGTTTATCTCATCAGAGCTATGGTTTTTCCAGTAGTCATGTATGGATGTGAGAGTTGGACTATAAAGAAAGTTGAGTGCCGAAAAATTGATGCTTTTGAACTGTGGTGTTGGAGAAGACTCTTGAGAGTCCCTTGGACTGCCAGGAGATCCAACCAGTCCATCGTAAAGGAAATACGTCCTGAATATTCATTGGAAAGACTGATGCTGAAGCTGAAACTCCAATACTTTGGCCACCTGATGCGAAGAACTGGTTCATTTGAAAAGACCCTGATGCTGGGAAAGATTGAAGGTGGGAAGGGGACAACAGAGGATGAGATGGTTGGATGGCATCACCAACTTGATGGACATGAGTTTGAGTAAGCTCTGGGAGTTGGTGATGGATAGAGAAGCCTGGGGTGCTGCAGTCCATGGGGTCGCAAAGAGTCGGACACGACTGAGCAACTGAACTGAACTCAACTGGTCAAGTATATCCAGTTTGTCACTAGGGATTACTTCAAATACTATTTTTGTGTCCCCACTTTCACCCCATACTAGATTGTAAATTTCTTGAGGACAGGAATAGGAACTGTTTTTCAATACAGACTGTTTTACATTCTTACCACCAGTGTGTGAGAGTTTCAGTTCCTTCACATCCTCATCAACACTTGCTATTCTCTGTCTTTGTAATTTTATTTTAGCTATCCTAGTGATACATCGGAGAAGGCAATGGCACCCCACTCCAGTACTCTTGCCTGGAAAATCCCATGGACGGAGGAGCCTGGTAGGCTGTAGTCCATGGGGTCGCTTAGGGTCGGACACGACTGAGCAACTTCACTTTCACTTTTCACTTTCATGCATTGGAGAAGGAAATGGCAACCCACTCCAGTGTTCTTGCCTGGGGAATCCCAGGGACGGGGAAGCCTGGTGGGCTGCTGTCTGTGGGGTTACACAGAGTCAGACACGACTAAAGTGACTTAGCAGCAGCAGTGATACATAGTGGTATCACATTGTGATTTTTATTTGCATTCCCCTAATGACTAATGATGTTGAGCATCTTTATATGTGTTTATTGGCCATTTGTATATTTTCTTTGGAGAATTGTCTGTTCAAATCCTTTGCCCATTTTTAAATTGGGTTTGCTTTCTACTATTGAGTTGTACTTTTAAAATATGTTCTAAATACAAATCTTTTCAGATACATGATTTGCAAAATTTTTCTCCAATTCTATGGGTTGTTTTTTCAGTTTCTTAATGGTATCCTTTGAAGTATAAGTTTTTTATTTTGATGCATTTCACCTAATTTTTTTCTTTTGTTACTTATAATTTTGCTGTAATTAAAATTGAAATAAAAATTTCAGTTGAAAACAAAAAGTTTATCTAATCCAGATGGCTTTTATTTTTCTTACCTAATTACCCTGCCTAGAACTTTCAGTATGGTGCTGAATAGGAATGATGAGAATGGACTTCCTTGTCTTATCCTTGATCTAAGATGACAACATTCAGTCTTTCCCTATTAAGTAATATGCTAGCTGTGAGGTTTCCATAAATTCCTCTATCAAGTTCAGAAAGTTTCTGTCTATTCCTAGCTTATGGAGTGTGTTTATGACGTTAAGAGTGTTGGATTTTATCAAATGCTTTTGTCTATGGAGATGATCAGTTGGTTTTTGCTTTTCATTTTATTGATTTTTGTATTTTAAATCAAACTTACATTTCTGTTTTAAGTCCCCCTTTATTGTATTACGTAGTTTAGGGATGGGGTTGTTTGTTTTTTTCCTTCAGCTGAGCCATGCTGCTTGTAGGATATTAGTTCCCTGACCAGGGATTGAACCTATGCCCTTGGCAGTGAAAGTGCACACTGGACTGTCAGAGAGTTTCCTGTGTCTTTATTATATTGCTAGATTTGTTTGTACATATTTTGTTCAGTATTTTTGTACCTATATACATAAGAGATACTGGTCTATATTTTCTTGTGAAGTTTTGTCTCATTTTAGTATCAGAGGAATACTTACTGTTTAGACTAAGGAAGTGTTCCCTCCTCTGCCTCCTCTTCTTTTTTTTTTTTTTTAAAGTGTTTGTGAAGAATTGGCATTAATTCTCCATTAATGTTTGGTAGAATTACCAGAAAAGCCGTCTGGACCCCACTTTTCTTTGTGGGAAGTTTTAAAGTTACTATTCAGTCTGTTTACTTGTTATGTGTGCTAAGTTGCTCCAGTCATGTCCGATTCTTTGCAATCCAGTGGACTGTAGCCCACCAGGCTCTGTCCATAGGATTCTCCAGGAGAGAATGCTAGAGTGGGTTACCACGCCCTCCTCCAGGGGATCTTCCCAACCCAGGGATCAAATTTGCGTCTCTTATATCTGCATTGGCAGGTTGGTTCTTTACCACTAGCACCACCTAGGAAGCCTTTTACTTGTTATTGTGTGTGTGTATTAGTTGCTCAGGCATGTTTGACTCTTTGCGACCCCTTGGACTGTAGCCCACCAAGCTCCTCTGTCCATGGAATTCTCTAGGCAAGAATACTGGGGCATTTGGGGGAGGGGGTGCCATTCCCTTCTCCCCAGGGGATCTTCCCAACCCAGAGACAGAACCCAGTCTCCTGCATTGAAGGCAGATTCTTAACTGTCTGAGCCACCAGGATATTATTATAATTCTATTGAAATTACTTCTTTCTTGTTGAGTCAGTTTAGGTAATTGTGTTTCAAGGAATTTGTCCATTCTTCTAGGGTGTCTAAATTGTTGTCATACTGTTTTCCATAGTATTCCTTATAACCCTTTTAATTTTTGTAAGTTTAGTAGTAATGTCTCCTCTTTCATTCCTAATTTTAGTAATTTTGAGTCTTCTCTTTTCCTTGATCACTCGGGGTTTGTCAGTTTTTTTCATCTTTTCACTGAACCAGAGTTTTATTTTATTAATTTTCTCTATTGTTTTCATTTTCTCTATTTCCTCTCTATTGTTTCCTGTATCCTGCTTGCTTTGGTTTAGTATTTTCTTCTTTTTCTAGTTTTTTAAAGTTAGAAGTTTAGGTTATTGATTTGACATCTCCTTTTCTAATACAGGACTTCCCTGGTGGTTCAGATGGTAAAGTATCTACCTGCATTGCGGAAGACTTGGGTTGGGAAGATCCCCTAGAGAAGGGAATAGCTTCCCACTCCAGTATTCTTGCCTGGAGAATTCCATGGACAAAGGAACCTGGCAGGCTACAGTCCATGGGGTTGCAAAGAGTTGGACAGGACTGAGTGACTTTCACTTTTCTAATATGGCATTTGGATCATAAATTTCCCTCTTTACACTGCTTTAAGCTGCATCCCATAAGTTTTGATATGTTCATTCAACTCAAAAGTACTTTTTAATTTTTTCTTATGATTTCTTCTTTGACTCATTGGTTATTTCAGAGTGTGTCTTTAAATTTCCACATATCTTTTTAATTTCCCAAATGTCTTTCTGTTATCAATTTAAAATTCCACTGTGACTGAATAGCATACTTTGTATGTTTTCAATTCTTTTAAATTTATTAAAGCTTGTTTTATGGCCTAACATATGGTGTATCATGGAAAATGTTTCATATGCACTTGAGAAATATGTGCATTCTACTGTTATAGGGTAGAATATTCTATAGATGTCTTCTGAAATCTAGTTGGTTTATAGTCTTGTTCAAGCATTCTATTTATTTTTCCCATAGGTGAGACCTGGAACCCTTTCAAATTACAGTACCAGCTGAGAAATGTAAGAGAGAGAATTGCAAAGAACCTAGTAGAGAAGGGTATTCTAACCACTGAGAAGCAGAATTTCCTCCTATTTGACATGACTACTCACCCAGTGACCAATACAACAGAGAAGCAACGACTAGTGAAAAAACTTCAAGATAGCGTCCTAGAGCGGTGGGTGAATGACCCTCAGCGTATGGACAAGCGAACACTAGCGCTGCTGGTGCTAGCCCACTCCTCCGACGTGCTCGAGAATGTCTTCTCCTCTCTGACAGATGACAAGTATGATATGGCAATGAATCGAGCCAAGGACCTAGTAGAACTGGACCCTGAGGTAGAGGGGACAAAGCACAGTGCCACGGAGATGATCTGGGCTGTGCTTGCAGCCTTCAATAAATCGTAGCCAGCTGTTGGGTTTCTCCTTTTCCATTGCTGGCCAGTGACTATCAGAAACACCATCACCGAGTTTTGTGTGATGAGATGTTTTCCATCATTTTTTTTTCCCTCTTGAATCAAATTTGTTATTTGGGGAAAGCAACTTCAGGGCTTCTCCATAGACCTTGTCTCTTATAAGCAGGCTTTATATCTCCCTATACTTCCACTCCAGAGGTGAATAAATTGGGTGAACCAGCACTCACCCGGTAAACATTTTCTCTCATTTCTTGGCTCACTTCCATCCAGTGTGCTTTTGGATTATCAGGAAGTTTCAGTGGGATTTGGATTTCTCTAGCCATAGAATGTGAATGAGATGTAGAGCAAACCATTTATCTCATTTTTTAAAGTTTGTTTTCTGTCTTAAATATATGTTTTCAGCCTCTCTCTCAGGCTCTGCTAAGTAATGTAGCTTATTGAAGTAACCATCTCTTTGAATAAGGGGCAGTGGAAATAAAACTGATTTTTGGAGCAGATGGTCTCTGAGATATAAATGTATGTTCCACTACTGATTTTCTCATCTTTCCTTTTCTAAATTAATGAGACTATTCCAAATGTGATTACCTGGTTCTCACAGTCCTAGAACCATAAATATATTCTCTACTCTCTCTCAGCATTGTCCTACTCCATCATTCATTAGAACAGAAATCTAAATTTAAAAAAAAATGCATCTTTTAACCACCTCTTTTATGCAGTCACCAATACAATTTGCAAAGAAGGAAAGTGGCATCAGAATTTCCACTCTTTAGCACATGACTATCTGGATTCCTCCAGGCTACTTTAAATGTCTCTACTCTGATTGAATTTAGGGAGTTGTAAATTTCAATTGCTGAATAGCACCATCCTGAGTCCAGACAATATATGTAAACTCTAGATCTTGTTCCCTGTTTTGTCTTCCTACATAAATTGATGGGTGTGCGTGCTCAGTCACTTCAATCGTGTCCAATTCTTTGTGACCCTATGGGCTGTAGCCTGCCAGGTTCCTCTGTCCATGGGATTCTCCAGGCAAGAATACTGGAGTGGGTTGCCATGCCCTCCTCCAGGGGATCTTTCCGACCCAGGAATGGAACCCGCGTCTCTTAGTCTCCTGCATTGGCAGGCAGGTTCTTTACCTCTAGTGCCACCTATTCTGTGTATGTTTAAAGGTCCTGGAAGTAGTTTTATCTATATTTAATCCACAGATGCCCTCCTAGTCATTAGTCTTGTCTCAACACAATCCTTTGTCTAACTCATTCTTTAAAACATTTTTTAAGTCAGTAGTAAATGCAAAGAGAAGCTTATTGAGAAAAATCGTATTCAGAAGGGCAATTTGATGTTAAAAGCATCCTATATGAGTCCAGCATTTGGGAATATAAAGAGGACAGGCACCAAACTGTGTTAATGTCAAGCATTTAATGCTGATACTTGAATGGATCTTGCCTCTTGACCACTACAGAGAAACAGTCTATCAAAGGGCTAATACAGATGACCCAGACCTGATATCAAATTTTCCTGATCAGAAGTAATTAAATGAATGATTGTAACTTTCCCTCCTCTAAAATTGTCTAGCCCCACAAAATTCCCCAACTCACTTAACTTTTTTTCACTTTAGGTTATCACTTAGGTGACTAAAGATAAAAAGTTTAAATGAAACAAATTCCTAAAAAATGTGAAGCTGAGAAGAGCTTCAGTCTGGCTCCCTAAAACTATAAAAACCAGTCCATGGATGTGTCTACCCGACTTAGTTTTTCTTTCCATTTGAACAGTTTGGCATGAACTTAAACCAGGTTTTCTTGTGGAGAGTTTCAGCTTGATTGGGAGAGTGGAAATTGAGTTCCTTCTGGCAACTCTTGGTCAGTGTTTATTTTTATATTGTATCTCATTAAGATGAGGATGTCTTCAGTTTGAATCTGCATAATGTTCACTGCAAAACACAATTTAATGCATATGGCCTTCGCATTTCTGTGTAATAAAGATCAATTATTGGCTCCCTGGTGTCTCTGTGCAGTTTTACAACTAAAGTTATTTTAACTTGAAATAACTTTTCATACAAGGCCAGTAACACTCCCCACTTACCCTAGGATACCAGCCTCTGTTTCATTCTGTGTGGAAAACTGTGTATGCATGCTCAGTTGCTAAGTCATGTCTGACTCTTTGTGAGCTCATGGACTGTAGCCCACAAGCTCCTCTGTTCATGGAATTTCCCAGGCAAGGATACTAGAGTGGGTTCCCATTTCTTCTTCCAGGAGATCTTCCTGATCCAGGGATTGAACCTGTGTCTCCTGCATTGGCAGGCAGATTCTTTACCACTGAGCCACCTGGACTCCCTTGTGGAAAATTAGGAATACACAAATATTAGTTTTACGTATATATATACACACACATTCTGGAGGGCAGGACACATTAAATCTAACCCGAACACCAGCTAATGTAAAGTCTGAAGAATAGTGTCTCCATCTCAAGCAAAATAAGTTACCCAATTACATCATTATTACCAGGAAGAGAATGAGTATATTCTAGTCTATTAATAACTACTTGCAAGTGACACCTGAAGTTACTGAAGAGCTGAAAGTCTTAAGTTCCAAGTGTAGGTAACAAACCTAACTATAACAGAGTTTACAACATGTGAAAAGAAAGATAATTGACCTTGTAATGTCTACAGCATAAGGGGGGCTTCCCAGGTGGTGCCAGTGGTTAAAGAACCCACCTGCCAATGCAGGAGACATAAGAGACTCAGGTTCGATCCCTAAGTTGGGAAGATCTCCTGCAGGAGGGCATGGCAATCCAATCTAGTATTCTTGCCTAGAGAATGCTATGGACAGAGAAGCCTGGCGGGCTGCAGTCCACAGGGTCACAAAGAATCAGACATGACTGAAGCAACTTGGCACACAGCATAAGGGACAACATGAAATATATTTACTAGAATTGTCTACTTCCTTGCTATTTTTATTTCAGAGAAAGTATAAAAACAAAGTATAACAATGTTTATCAAAATATGGTGCATCAAAGTAACTTTTGTGGGTGTAAGTACTTTGCCAAAATAGGGGTTCCTAGTAAATCAGTCACTGGGGTTGAGGGCTTAGGAAGCTGCATTTAAAACATAGTCTCTAAAAACTTACATGTTAAAGTTTGAGAACACTTTATTTTTAGTTTGTTTGGCTGTGCTGGGTTTTCATTGCAGCTCAGACTTGACTAGCTGTAGTGCACAGGTGTTACAAGGGACACAGTCTCAGCTCCCACCCACTCACGTGTAAGTGGGCAAATGAGGCACTCTGAAAAATGCTCAAGTAGAAGTAAAAACTTAATTTTTAGAAGCACAAAGGAGTAGCATTCTTCCTGGGAACATCAGGAAAAACTTACAGGAGTTATATTTATTTACTCTAGTGGCTTTCATGTACTGAGTACTTGTACTATGTTAACCACTTCATATATTTTCTCATTTATTCCTCAGAATTCTAAAAAACCATAGAAGGTTATTTTTAAAGAAAATTCAGAGGTAATGAGGCTTGCCTAAGGACACCATGCAGAGGTTGAATTCAAACACATGCTTTAAACCACTACTCTCTCCTTCCTCCATTTAAACTCAGTCTTGAATCTTCTCAGGTTGAGAAGGAAGAGCTGAGGCTATTCTGGGCTAGGAAAACAAAATATAAAAAACAAAACACAAAATGTACAAAATAGGGCTTCCCTGGTGGCTCAGTGGTAAAGATCCACCTGCCAATGCAGGAGACATGGGTTCAGTTCCTGGTCCAGAAGATCCCACATGCCAAGGAGAAACTAAGCCCATGGGCCACAACTATGCTCTCGAACCTGGGAACTGCAACTGCGGAAGCCCACACACCCTAGAACCCATGCTCTGCAACAAGAGAAGCCACTGCAGTGAGAAGCCCATGCACCGCAACTGGAGAAAAACCTGTGCAAAGACCCTGCACAGCCAAAAATAAAGGAACTTTTTAAAAATGTACAAAACAATTTGTTACATGCTAGAATTTCATGAATTGTGTGCTTCTCATATATATTTCCAAAAGATATCATTCTAAGAGATTATATTCAAATTGTAGACTAAAGAAAAGTTTTTGAAACTAGCAAAATATTTTTGTTTACCTTCATTTATTTCTTCTCTGATGATTTCTTATGTAAAAATTTCTGATACATCATTCTTCTCCCTTAATAGCTTAACACTTCTTACAGGTCAAGTGTGCTGGACATAAATTCCCCAGTTTTTGTCTGAGAAAGTCTTCTTCTTTCACTTCAGAAGGATTTTACTGGTTATAGAATTCCAGATTCATGGGTGGTTTTATTTTTTGTTTTTGTTTTACAACACTTCAAATATTTCACTCTACTCTCTTCTTGCATGAGTGTTTTCTGATATCAAATTTTAACAAAACTATGAAAAATTTTAATTGAAAGATTTTTTAAAATTTGTTCCTCCCATTTTCCATACAGCTAAAATACATATATATTCATATAATTTCTAAAAACGTTTTACTCCCTTAAAGAATAAAAATATTAATTTTAAAATAATCATTGCTTTAATGATGAAATAAATTAGGTAGAATGGATTTTTTTATATTTTTCTATTACCTATTACATGTGGGCATGAATCTTTGTTTTGCATCCCCAGTTCTTCTCAAGGCCTTGGTCTGTCTTCCTTTTATCCTCAGTGAGTTCCAGGTGTGTATATAATTTGGAAAGAGACATGACTTCTTACTGATGTGAGAAAGGGAGCCATCCCTCCCAGAAAGCAATAAAATTCTCACAGAATGCAAGTCAGAAAACCAAGGGTCACTTCCTGGCAGAAATCTTTTTGTAGCAGCCCAATTCACTGCCATTAGTTTTTCTTTACGTTTCAGATTGTAAAAAAGTAGATTCCACTAGCGTGGAAGGTGGGGAGCAAGTACTCCATAAGAACTCTTCAAATAGACATGCTTTTGTGTAGATTTTTTCCCCTGAATTTCAATAATCTGCCCACCACTTTGTTTTTCTCAACCTACATGAACTTCCCCAAGTATAAAAGAGTATTTTATCTAAACTTAATTTAGAAACTCAGCTAGGAATCAAGAGGCTTCTCCCCCTTGAGAAGGGCTTCTTGACCAAATCCCCATACATCTGCCACATAATCAAGCCTAGTAGATGTATCGGAGAAGGCAATGGCACCCCACTCCAGTACTCTTGCCTGGAAAATCCCATGGACGGAGGAGCCTGGTGGGCCACAGTCCATGGGGTCGCTACAAGTCGGACACGACTGAGCAACTTCACTTTCACTTTTCACTTTCCTGCATTGGAGAAGGAAATGGCAACCCACTCCAGTGTTCTTGCCTGGAGAATCCCAGGGACGCGGGAGCCCGGTGGGCTGCCGTCTATGGGGTCGCACAGAGTCAGACATGACTGAAGTGACTTAGCATCAGCAGCAGCAGTAGGTGTATATCATTCTCCTGATTTGATGGGGGGAAATTCAAAGCCAACGTTTTTCTCACATTTCAGAGATGTTGAGATCCCACTTCCAATCAAGAGATGAGTACTTCCTCAAAGATTTCTGGACATTTAAAGCCATGATATTAATATAATATCTCAAAATACTTGTGGGTTAGCCTTAATAATATTTTTTTTTAAAAGTTCCCCTCCCGGCTGTGTCACCCCAGGTTTTTTGAACTGCTAGGTGAGGCTAGAAATTTTAGTTATCTAAACTCTTAGATAAATTAATTTATATTGATTGAATTTCTTTCCCTTTGAGAGCAGGGAGGAAGAGATGTTCATGATCAAAGAGGGGAAGACTAGAGAAGGTAACAGTAGTTGATCATATTCTAAACATTATGAATATTTAAAAGCCTGAACAAATACTTTTCATTTTAACATGATCCTGTGTTAAAAATTAGATGACAATTCAGCCTTTTGCTTCTAGACTCCATCTTACTCTTCACATTAGATACCTTTTTAAATGTTTTATGAAATTAACAAGAGAAAAGTACATAAATCAAGATAAATAAAAATATACAACTCAATAATCAATAGTGAGCATTCTCATGTAACCAGCACCCCAGTCAAAAAACAAAACATTATCATCTCCCAAAAAGCCCCCTTCATACCCTCTCCCAATCACTATATCCCTCTCTAAAGGTAACCATGATCCTTTTAATACAATAGACTGGTTTTGCCTTTGAACATTATATAAATGAAATCATACAGTATGTATTTTTTGTGACTGTTATCTATTTTACTTTGAATATTTTGGGTTGTTCTATGCTGTGCTTAGTCACTTAGTCATGTCTGACTCTTTGTGACCCCATGGACTGTAGCCCACCAGGCTCCCCTGTCCATGGAGATTCTCCAGGCAAAAATACTGGAATAGGTTGCCATGCCCTCCTTCAGGGGATCTGGAGTGATTATAAATAGAGCTGCTATGAACACATGTTTTGGTGAATATGAGGATTCACTTCAGCTGGATATATCACCTAGGAGTGGAATTGCTGGGCCATAGGGTTTGAATTACATTTAGCTTTAGTACATAGGGCCAACAGTTTTCCAAAGTATGGTTGTACTAATTTATGCTCCCACCAGCCATACTACAGAGCTCTTATATTGTCAAGTCATAAATCTGGGGCACATGATTGGGTTGAACGCAAATCTGAATAAATGAAAAGTGAAGTCGCTCAGTCGTGTCCGACTCTCTGCGACCCCATGGACTGTAGTCTACCAGGCTCCTCCGTTCATGGGATTTTCCAGGCAAGAGTACTGGAGTGGGTTGCCATTTTGTTCTGCAGAGGATCTTCCCCACCCAGGGATCGAACCCGGGTCTCCCGCATTGAATAAATGAAGGCCACTGTTAATTCTTGTGACAATGTTTTAATTAACAGAAACTGGACTTCTTTGCAGGCTTCAGAGGGTCTCTATACCTGAAAATACGTACAATATTTTTGCAGGCATGCACTTGTGCATACATGCACTTTGGAGAGAGAGAAACACAGCTTGTATCAGATTCTCAAAGATCAGATTTTCTATACTTTGGAAAACTGGTGGCAGGGTACATGAAAGTTAAACATAATCCAATCCTTCACACACACACCAAGAATGACTTATAGGAACCCAGCAATCAAGAAGCTATTTGTGGGGGGCGGGGGGAGCTATTCACCTGCAATTAGCAAACTGTCCTACATTGGTTATGGTGTGTTGACATAGACAGTCTGAATAGCCAGGTTTCCTGTGGTTAAAAGAGAAAGATTAGCACCCTTGACCACTTAATTTTCCTTTTATTTTTAGCAGGTTAAATTTTTACTAAAATATTTTCATAATGTTTTGATAACCACATATTTTGATAACTACATAACATTTTTTTGATAAAATGTACATACCATACAATATGCCCATTTAAAGTGAGTAGTTTGATGGGTTTTTAGTATATTCACAGCATTGTGCTATCACAACAACTTTAGAACACATCATTGCCCATACCCATTAGCAGTTATTCCCTATTTCCGCCAGTCCTAGGTAAACACTAATGTACTTTCAGTCTCTACAGATTTGCCAGTAAGTGGAAACACATAATATGTGTCTTTTATGACTGCTGCTTTCACTTTGCATAATGTTTTTAAGGTTCATCCATGTTGTAGTTGGAGAAGGAAATGGCAACCCACTCCAGTATTCTTGCCTGGAGAATCCCATGGACAGAGGAGCCTGGAGGGCTAGAGTCCGTGGGGTCGCATGAGAGTCGGACACGACTGAGCGAGACACTCCCCACCCCCCCATGTTGTAGTATGTATCAGTGCTTCATTTATTTTCATTGCCAAATAATATTCCACTGTATAGAAATACCACATTTTAGGACTTCCCTGGTGCTCCTGTGGTTAAGACTCTGTGCTTCCACTGCAGGGAACATGGGTTCTACCCCTGGTTGGGTAAGTTCTGCATGCTGCACAGTGCGGCCAAAAAATAAAATAAAATTGTGTTTTCCTCACCACTGTGTCAAAAGATAAATAAAAGTGGATATTTTTTAAAGAACCAAACTCTTTTAGAAAAAAAAGAAATATCACATCTTAGTTGATGTCTTTAGAGAGTATAATGTGTCCAAAACAAAATCTCTATTCCTTCTCTTAAACCTCCTACTTTCGGATGTCCCCATATTACTAAATGGTGCCATCATGCACCTAGTTGCTCAGGCCAAAAGCTTTGAAGTTATCCTGTATTCTCATAACAGCAAATTCTGTTGGTTGTACCTTCAAAATTCCATGTCCAGCTATTTTCAACCTTCTCTGTAGTTACTACCTCCTAGTCCAAACCACTGCCATCTTTCCTCTGCAACTGTTATAAAAGCCTAATTGGTATCCTGCTGCCGCTTCCACTCCACTCCTGTTCCCCACAGAGCAGCCAGAGTGATCCATTTAATACTTGTATCAACGTGTGTTCCGCCCCTGCTCAGCACCATCTAACGGCTGCCCATCACACAAAATCCAAAGCACCAAAAGCAATCTGCTCCTTGCCTGCTGCTGCTGCTGCTGCTAAGTCACTTCAGTCGTGTCCGACTCTGTGCAATCCCATAGACGGCAGCCCACCAGGCTCTCCCGTCCCTGGGATTCTCCAGGCAAGAACACTGGAATGGGTTGCCATTTCCTTCTCCAATGCATGAAGGTGAAAAGTGAAAGTGAAGTCTCTCAGTCGTGTCCGACTCTTTGGGACCCCATGGACTGCAGCCTACCAGGCTCCTCCGTCCATGGGATTCTCCAGGCAAGAGTACTGGAGTGGGGTGCCATTGCCTTGCCTACATCTCCTCTTTTACTCTAGCTCTAGCTACCCTGACCGTCTTGCTGTTTCTCAGATACACTATAAATACATTCCTGCTTCGGGAGCTTTGCATCTGCTTGTTCCCTCTGTGCCTGGACCAGTTCTCCCCCGGGGTAGCTGCTTAGCTTACTCCCCACCTTATTCAGATCTCTGCTCAAACATCTCAGGGCAAAGGAGCAGGCAGGCCTGGGAAGAGTATCACAGTTGGGTTTCTTGGGCAGCCAACCCAAGAAAGGATTGAGCTTAGTTAATTCCCTGGTATTCTGAGTCTGGTCCATTGGAGCATACTGTTGGCATATGTATTAAACCCAGATATTTCTGTCGTTTCACTTTCTCTAATGGCCATTCTACGATACAATCTTGCTTAAGCACTGACAAATTTTACAGTGTTATTCCAGTATATCTCATCTCTCATACTCTGAAAAGAGTTAGATCTTCCCTTGAAAAATTCAGACATAAATAAGAAAAAAGACCAAAAGACTAGGAATAAACAAGTAATTCGGGTTCTCTTCTCTCCTCACTTCCCCCCTCCAATGTGCTCTTCTCCCTGTATTTGCTTCTCTGTAAATGGCACTATCCTTTACTCAGGAATTTGGAATTCATCCTTAGTTCTCTCCTCACCTTCACTTCCCACATCCAATATCATTTGTCTCTACAGCTCCTCTCCATTCACATGGCCCTGCCTTTGATCAGGCCTCTCAAGTCTTGCCTGGATTACCACAACCCTCGAGTCTTCCTCTCCACTTCAGTTCAATCTCCACAGTTACCTCTTTCTGAATACCAAATCTAACAATAGCATTTCCCTGCTTAAATCAGACATTCCATTTTTATGTTCATGAAACCTCAACACTTCAGCATGACTTGCTAGTCTTTCGGGGGCCCCAGCAACCAGAACAGCCTCCCTCATGTCTTGCCATTCCACAGGGGTTCCAAATCAGCCTTATTTGCAGCCTCTCCTTAAGTCGTTTTTTCTTTTTTTTTTTAAATACGGACTTCGAGATTAAAGTGCAGAGATGCTGATTCAATTGGGGTGAAAGACGGCTGAGGGCTGTATTTTTATAAAGTTCCCTTGGGCTTCCCAGGTGGTGCTAGTGGTAAAGAACCTGCCTGCCAATGAGACATGAGTTTGATCCCTGGGTGGGGGAGATCCCCTGGAGGAGGGCATGGCAACCCACTCTAGTATTCTTGCCTGGAGAATCCCATGGGCAGAGAAGCCTGTCCGCTACAAAGAGTCGCAAAGAGTCGGATGTGGTAGCTTCCATCCCCTCCGACTTTAACTTCTCTGTGCCTTCTCTCTTTTCATACTGTTCAAGGGATTCTCTTGGTTCTCCTCCTTACCACTCTGATCATTTGTATCTGTGGCCCTTGCCAACTTTTCCTCAGTTTCTGTTCTGGGGCCTCTTTTCTATTTTTTTCGATGATCCCATCTTATCCCACAACTTCACTTATATTTTTGTGCATGTATGATAAGTCGCTTCAGTCATGACCAATTCTTTGTGAGCCCATGGACTGTACCCCACCAGGCTTCTCTGTCCATGGGATTCTCCAGGCAAGAATACTAAAGTGCGTTGCCATGCCCTTCTCCAGGGGATCTTCCCAACCCAAGACTCAAACCTGCATCTCTTACATCTCCTGCATTGGCAGGTCGGTTCTTTACCACTAGCACCACCTGGGAAACCCATATTTATGTGAAGAAGTCCAAATTTTATTCATATTTGGCTTCTACATTTATCCCAAACTCCAGATCTATATGTTATAATGCTAAAATTTCAGGTATGGAGTTTGCCAAGAAAATGCACTGGTCATAGCAAACACCCTCTTCCAACAACACAAGAGAAGACTCCACACATTGACATCACCAGATGGTCAACACCGAAATCAGATTGATTATATTCTTTGCAGCCAAAGATGGAGAAGCTCTATACAGTCAACAAAAACAAGACCAGGAGCTGACTGTGACTCAGACCATGAACTCCTTATTGCCAAATTCAGACTGAAATTGAAGAAAGTAGGGAAAACCACTAGACCATTCAGGTATGACCTAAATCAAATCCCTTATGATTATACAGTGGAAGTGAGAAATAGCTTTAAGGGCCTAGATCTGATAGATAGAGTGTCTGATGAACTATGGAATGAGGTCCGTGACATTGTACAGGAGACAGGGATCAAGACCATCCCCATGGAAAAGAAATGCAAAAAAGCAAAATGGCTGTCTGGGGAGGTCTTACAAATAGCTGTGAAAAGAAGAGAAGCGAAAAGCAAAGGAGAAAAGGAAAGATATAAGCATCTGAATGCAGAGTTCCAAAGAATAGCAAGAAGAGATAAGAAAGCCTTCCTCAGCGATCAATGCAAAGAAATAGAGGAAAACAACAGAATGGGAAAGACTAGAGATCTTTTCAAGAAAATTAGAGATACCAAGGGGACATTTCATGCAAAGATGGGCTCGATAAAGGACAGAAATGGTATGGACCTAACAGAAGTAGAAGATATTAAGAAGAGATGGCAAGAATACACAGAAGAACTGTACAAAAAAGATCTTCACAACCCAGATAATCACGATGGTGTGATCACTCCCCTAGAGGCAGACATCCTGGAATGTGAAGTCAAGTGGGCCTTAGAAAGCATCACTACGAACAAAGCTAGTGGAGGTGATGGAATTCCAGTTGAGCTATTCCAAATCCTGAAAGATGATGCTGTGAAAGTGCTGCACTCAATATGCCAGCACATTTGGAAAACTCAGCAGTGGCCACAGGACTGGAAAAGGTCAGTTTTCATTCCAATCCCAAAGAAAGGCCATGCCAAAGAATGTTCAAACTACCGCACAATTGCACTCATCTCACATGCTAGTAAAGTAATGCTCAAAATTCTCCAAGCCAGGCTTCAGCACTACGTGAACCATGAATTTCCTGATGTTCGAGCTGGTTTTAGAAAAGGCAGAGGAACCAGAGATCAAATTGCCAACATCCGCTGGATCATGGAAAAAGCAAGAGAGTTCCAGAAAAACATCTATTTCTGCCTTATTGACTATGCCAAAGCCTTTGTGTGGATCACAATAAACTGTGGAAAATTCCGAAAGAGATGGGAATACCAGACCACCTGACCTGCCTCTTGAGAAATCTGTATGCAGGTCAGGAAACAACAGTTAGAACTGGACATGGAACAACAGACTGGTTCCAAATAGGAAAAGGAGTACGTCAAGGCTGTATATTGTCACCCTGCTTATTTAACTTATATGCAGAGTACATCATGAGAAATGCTGGACTGGAAGAAGCACAAGCTGGAATCAAGATTGCGGGGAGAAATATCAATAACCTCAGATATGCAGATGACACCACTCTTATGGCAGAAAGTGAAGAGGAACTCAAAAGCCTCTTGATGAAAGTGAAAGAGGAGAGTGAAAAAGTTGGCTTAAAGCTCAACATTCAGAAAACGAAGATCATGGCATCCGGTCCCACCATTTCATGGGAAATAGATGGGGAAACAGTGGAAACAGTGTCAGACTTTATTTTTCTGGGCTCCAAAATCACTGCAGATATTGATTGCAGCCATGAAATTAAAAGACGCTTACTCCTTGGAAGAAAAGTTATGACCAACCTAGATAGCACATTGAAAAGCAGAGACATTACTTTGCCAACAAAGGTCTGTTTAGTCAAGGCTATGGTTTTTCCTGTGGTCATGTATGGATGTGAGAGTTGGACTGTGAAGAAGGCTGAGCACCAAAGAATTGATGCTTTTGAACTGTGGTATTGGAGAAGACTCTTGAGAGTCCCTTGGACTGCAAGGAGATCCAACCAGTCCATTCTGAAGGAGATCAGCCCTGGGATTTCTTTGGAGGGAATGACGCTAAAGCTGAAACTCCAGTACTTTGGCCACCTCATGCGAAGAGTTGACTCATTGGAAAAGACTCTGATGCTGGGAGGGATTGGGGGCAGGAGGAGAAGGGGACGACAGAGGATGAGATGGCTGGATGGCATCACTGACTCGATGGACGTGAGTCTGAGTGAACTCTGGGAGTTGGTGATGGACAGGGAGGACTGGCGTGCTGCGATTCATGGGGTCACAAAGAGTCGGACACAACTGTGCGACTGAACTGAACTGAACTGAAGACTTAATTGCCTGGATATCTCCACCAAATGGCTCACTGGCTTTGAAAAAGTCAGTGTTTTCAAAATTGAACACCTTATTTTCTATCTACTTCCAATTTCATTTCCAAATTGATTCCTTTCCTTGAATTTGTTTCTACAAATAGTCACCTTGAGGCACATGGCCTGCCCATTCCCTATATTCAGTTTGCTGCTAATCTAGTAGATTCCATTGCCACAGACTTTCTCAATTAGAATCACTGTTTTCTATTCTAAACTACCTCGTTTGTAGAGTAAATCCTTATTACTTCCCAACCAGAGTATTGCAGAGGACTCCCAGCTAGATTGTCCCCCTCTAGTATCTTTCTGTTTGGAATTCTAAATGACTTTTTATTCATTACTACTAGACTAATCTTCTTTAAGAACAATTCTGGTCTGCCACTCTCTGGCCTAAAACCCTTAAATGTCTCTCCTAGATAACTAAATTATCCACTAGTTTCTTATCCTGACACTCAAGTCGTCCATGTTCTCAACTCAGTTCTATTTTTCTAGCTTTCATACTGACCCCATCAGCTAGAATACCCTTCCATCACCTTTACCTGGCAAAATTAAAGCTGATTTCAAATACACACATCCATTATTAAGTCTTCTTTTCTTGCGGAGCAGCGGGGATGGCGGGGGAGGGGGGGGCGGATTTGGAGGGGGGGGGGGCGGATTTGGGGAGGGGTGCTTAGTCGCTCAGTCCTGTCCAATTGTATGTAACCTGCCAGGCTCCTCTGTCCATGGGATTCTCCAGGCAAGAATACTGGAGTGGGTTGCCATTTGCTGAATATGAACTTTCCTTTGAATCCCTTTATCACTTTATTAACACTTTAATTTCAAGATGACCAGATTTTGCCTTGTATAATAATCTGTGTATTCTAAGATTCTCAGATTTCCCCACTAGAAATGTACCTAATTATACAGAAAAATGAACAGATAGCCCTAAAGCTATCTGTCACAATAGGTTCCCTGGAAAATTAAAATTTAATATCAAATTTTCAGTGTATTAGACTGTTTTAATATAAAAATGACGTTTTTTAACTAACACTCTAGGAAGATGAGTCTCTTTTAATATTGAGGATTTGGGTACACCTGGCATACTGTGAAAACCCTCTATGGCAAAGACTGCCTTACTACATATATATTCCTTGTAAAACTAAAACAGTACCATCTTCAAACACTCAATATGTTCGCGAGTATTTACGCAATGTTTACCATGTACCTAGACCTGTGCTGTTTCAAGGAGCTCAGTCTCCATGGGATGGCCATCCATATTCTGCTAGACCATTCAGTCTCTCCATTCCACACCCTAAATAACACACTGGAAGAGTGAGGAGAACCACTTTAAAGTCCACTCTGACCTCCATATTATTTTCTGGAGATTGACAATTTTCTGCTAACACTACGCGAAGCTTAATCCTCTTCACCTGGAAATAAAAGATTTCCATCCTTTCGCTCTCCAATTCGAAGCTCAGGAAAGTCCCCTGGGGGCGACGAGGTAGGGCGGCAGAAAGTCTGACCCCCAGGAAAGGAGCAAAAATGCCAAAGCTACCAGCACCACCCCTTAATCTCTCCCACGTGCATCCAATTGGTCCTTGTGAGTCACTCTCTTCCCATATTGGCGTTCCAGCTTGCCCGTCGCCTCCATAGAACCCACATTTAGCCAGCAA
Organism: Bubalus kerabau; assembly: GCF_029407905.1. Lineage (NCBI taxonomy): Eukaryota > Metazoa > Chordata > Mammalia > Artiodactyla > Bovidae > Bubalus > Bubalus kerabau. Next base: position 20,897,749 of record NC_073629.1, read on the forward strand.
CTATCGGTAGATCGTTACGTCATTGCCCTATCCACCCCGCTCCCATTGGCTCCCATAGGAAGGGGCGGTCGCAACGTCACAGGCAAGGGCCGCCATTTTGACTGAGCAATCCCAGTGACAGGAGCTGAAGAAGCAGCGCTGGTTGTCCCGTTTCCCCTCCCCCTTCCCTTCTCCGGTTGACCTCCCGGGTCCCCCACACTCCACAGTCCCGGTCCCACCATGTCCCAGAAACAAGAAGAGGAGAACCCTACGGAAGAGACCGGCGAGGAGAAGCAGGTGAAATGGAGGGGGTGCGGTGGGCGAGTTGGGGGCGATTGTGATGGGGCGGGAGGCGGTCTCCCACCAGTGCGGATTGGTCGCCATGGTCTCGGGCTCTGCAGGGGTTGGCCACGTCTTGCGTCATGCAGGGTGAGTTTCAACATGGCCTGCTGCTTTGGCTCTGGTTAGTTGGCTGGATTGTCAATCATTGTAGTACCCTTCCTGATTGGTCAGTAGACCTACTGCTAGCCGTATTGAAGCTGTGCTGTAATTGGCCGAACCTGAGTGCGGGGCGGGTGTTTGGAAAGAGTGGGTGAATGAAAGGGGGTTGGTGGTCTCGGGATGAGATGTATGTTATTGGTTAGTGGGGGTAAAATGAACCAACAGCTAGGCTGGGTACTGCATTCTATATCCTCAGAAAGATACTGGTCAAGATACAGACGTTTAAAAAGGGATCAGCACCGGGGGAAGGGAGAAGAGTAATTATTATCATGGTTAATTTAAGACGGCAACTTTCTCAGAGAGACCTTTTGATCGCTGGAGATGGTCTGTTGCCCACCTTCAAAGAGGACCTTACAAAATTGAAGAGGGCTAGAGTTTCAAACAGAATAATGGAGGTTAAACCTAGGAAAGACCCCTAGAGAGTCGTGAAAAGAAAGACGCCACCATATTTCCCCCCTACTTCTAAGGTAGTGGGGACTTATTTCACCCGAGATTCTGTGATGAAAACATGCCAACTTCTTTAGGTGTTTTGTATTTGATTTATAACATTTAGTACTGGACTCGGGTTCATGAAATACCCCTGGGTTATATCTCAGCCAGGTTTTCAAGGCAAAGGAATGCAATTCCACTAAAAAGAACCACAAATTGGCTTCATGTCCTTTCTTTAAAAGTCATTAAAGAAAAGGGTGGCAGGGCCCACAAAAAGGGAAGCAGGGAGTAACAACAACAGTAAGAGACCCTGCAAGTTAATTGAGCTCTTGGCATGTTTCCCAAACCTCCATCACTAGGGAAGGTGTTGATTTTTTGACAGAGCTGGTGGGTAATACTAGTGAACCCACTGTATCTTAATTTTCCTGAGATTAATCTCTGTTTACTTGTCACCTTCCTACTACAATGTTTATGGAAACAATGCTGTCCCTTATTGCTGTCCAGTGCTGACCATTGCTAAGGTGGAGCTTTCTGGAGAAGGCCACAGGGCTAGCCTCCATAGAGAGTCAAAAGCCTAGCTTAGGAGGGAACATCACAGCAGTTATCCCTTTCGATTTCCCATTTGACCTGTACTGTGTTTTACAGACAGCTAGAGATCTCCCTACTGATCTTGCATCACCAGAATCCCTGCTAGCTCTTTTCTGTCTTTCCTAACTTCTGTTCTAAGTGAGCTACTGCTTGCTCTTTGATTAAAGTATTGTTCTTCGGTATTACCTTTAACCCAGTACTCACAGGTCACTGGGGTGGTTCCCTGGGTGTAGTGTGACAAACAGCTTATCCTTTTTTCTCACAATACAGTCATCTTGGGCTTTAGGGATTTGAACAAAGGTCTGGCTTTATTTCAGAGTGTGAATAGCGTGTTTACAAATGGGTAGATCTCCAGGAAAAGGTAATAGTGTAAAAGTTAGCAGATATTAGAAGCAGTTGCTTCTCAGTGTTTAATTTTACTGGCCCCATTTGTTTCCTCCAGGACACCCAAGAGAAAGAAGGTATTCTCCCTGAGAGAGCTGAGGAGGCAAAGCTAAAAGCCAAATATCCAAGCCTAGGACAAAAGCCTGGAGGCTCCGACTTCCTCATGAAGAGACTCCAGAAAGGGGTATGGAGCACAATCTCTTACCCTCTTACTTTGGAACCAAAGGGGCCTTAGGGATGAGATCTGTGGAACTTCTGCTGAGCACTGATATGAATGTTTTTTTGTTGGGCAGTAGTAAAGAAAAATTAGAAACTTATTAAAAAAAAACAAAAAACAAAAAAACCCCAAGGCAAATACTGTAAGTTCCTAAGGGTATCAGTTATTTTCGGATTTCCCTCAGGATACTAAAGCTTAATGGAGGGGCATTTAGGACTGGCCTTGGGAGAGTGAGGGAAGGATGTCAGAGTCTGGAATGCTGACAGCCTCCAGATATTTGCCTGTTTGGATGGTGGGAGTTTTAGGACTGCAGATGTAGGATTAGAGCTAAATTTTGAGGTGCGTCATTTCAGAAGAAAGGCCCAGAAATCTGTCCTACAAGTGGTCCTTCTCCCAAGGGAGAGTCTTACCTTCATAGCCTTCTAGCTCCTCTTTGGGTTCCTCAGTCCTCAAAGGTACCTAAAGCTGACTGAGGGGTTGTCAGTCATTAACCTGGAGTGTATTTCTCTATGCGGATGAAATGGAGAGGGAAACAGATCCCTGTGGAGAATCCCAGTTACTGAGTCTTAGTCACAGATGATGGTGTGACGCTGATTTGCACTTTACCTTGCTGTAAGCAAGACAGGCGTAGGCAGGCTGTCACAGCCATGGAACATGTGTGGGAGTGGTTGGAGTCAGAGGAAAATACATTATCCTCAGAAACAAGCCCAGTTTCTATTCATAGTCTGAGAGAATAATTTCTCATTTTGAGGTTGTTAGCTTGAGGTTGATCTCCTACTGATAGCCCTAGGTTGACCCTTTATATATCTTATTCATTTCTGTTTCCCCAGCACCAAGCCCACTGGAGGCTAATAGGTCCTTTATAAACCTTTGGGATTAAAGTCAGCAATATGGTTGACGCATCATGGACTCATGGGGCTACAAAAGGCTATAGGAGCTATCTCTTAACTCCAAAAATATACACCCTAGCTGGGAAACTGCTTACAAATGTGAAAAAGTCAGAAGACACTGGGGAGAAAGCATAATTAAATATAGTTAATACTAAGCTGTGTATACATGAGGCTAATCAAAAAAGACTTGAAAGATCTGAGTGTGGATGCAGGTTTATAGGGTTTATAGTGGACCTGAGTCTCCTTGCTTTTGAGGAAGACCAGAGCTCCTCACTCACCTAAACCTCCCTCTTGTCTCTTAGCAAAAGTACTTTGACTCAGGAGACTACAACATGGCCAAAGCCAAGATGAAGAATAAGCAGCTGCCCAGTGCAGGACCAGACAAGAACCTGGTGACCGGTGACCACATCCCCACCCCCCAGGATCTGCCCCAGAGAAAGTCCTCGCTCGTCACCAGCAAGCTTGCGGGGTAACCTGGGCCCCCTCTGCCCCCCTTCTCACTCACTGGACTTTTCTATATCTTAGGCAGGGACATAGGCACCTAGCTGTCTCTTCTCAGCTTGCTCGCCAGAAATGACTATGCTGCTTCTGGGGGCTGCTGAGACTGTAACATGGGCTAAAGAGAGGCTCTGAGTTCACTGCTTTGGATAAACTGAGATTTCCACACCCTCATGTGGCCCAAGTAGGGGCTCAGAAATAGGAGCCTAGGATTGGATAATGCTGCAGACTTTCTTTTTCATTTGTATGAGAAACTGGGGAGATGTCATTTCTCCTTTTGGAAGAGAATGTGTCCCAAAATAGGGGAGGCTAAGCCTTGGGAATAATATGACAGGTTTAACATCCCGAGGCTAACCTGATACGATTGGGAAAGATAGATTGAATGAGATTTGTTTTCTGTGCTTTAAGTGTTTTGTCCTTTGGGCTGCTATTGCTTTCTTGTTTTCATTATGGCAGGTTTAGCAAATCCTCAAAAAGAAAAACTGATGTGCTTGCCTAAAACTATAATGCCCACCTAACCTTCTTTATTCAGTGTCTTTTACAATTTGCCCTGGAGGATATTATTCATGTAAAATGGGCACCTTCTCTCTCTCTTCCAGCATGTTGCTTTTTGAAAGTATCATGGAATAGTGGAAAGAACACAGGGTTAGCAGTCAGGATATCTGGGTTCTGTTTCCATTCAATTCTAGACAGAACTGACTGGTAGCTTTGGTCGAGTCGCTTCACCTCTCTGGATTTCTACTTCCTCATCTGTAATATAGATCCAAATGTAAATCAGATTGATTCTGATTCTAACATCCTGAAGAACTCTGTGCTATTCATTGTAAAACCAAAAGTGAGGAAGGACCATAGATGAGACTACAGAGGAGAACTCACTGAAGACCACATGAGGAGAGAAGTTGAGATTTAGGGATTATAAAATCAGGCAAGAGGACCTCATTAGTGTCATGGTCTTGAGGGTCAAGAAAAAAAAAATCCTAAGAAGCTAGCCATGAAGGCTCTTGCCTCTGCTCTCACTTCTTTCCTACAGTCTGGGCCTTGGCTGCTAAAAGGCTGCTCTGGGAGCCAGGCTGTGGGCCTGAAGAAACACGCTCAGTCATGCTCGTGTGGAGTCCCACATTTCAGATGTTCTCAGCTGCCAGGTGTATTGTTAAGGAGACAGGAAGAAAAGGGCAGAACGGTCACTCCGGGGCTTAGTGCTGCTGTGGGGCTGGAGCAGCAGGTTCTCAGGAGATGATTCACCTTGGAGAAAGCTGGGGAAGGTGGGTAGGGAGAAATAGAAGGAGCACTGAGAAATTGCTGCCTTCTTGGAGCTCAGCTCCTGTGCTCTGAGAGGTAGCAACGCTGATCATGAACCAGGTGGAGGAAAGAGGGGCTGCGGGTGGCCAGCATCGTCTGTCTGATTATTACTAGCTTGGCCTGAACCACACTGAATGCAGTCTGCTAGTTAGGACAGAGAGGGCCAAGTGAGAGCTAGCAATTCAAGAGAGGAAGAGTCTGTCTTTAGTCCTCTCTTGACCTCTCAGCCCACCAGTTCTGATATGCCACACATCTGGCCCAGTGAGAACTGATGAACTTGCTGATGCACACGTGGGGCGTTGGGGTGTGTCTACATGTCTTTCCTGACCAGCCATTCACTTTTCAGGCCGTCATTCAGATTGGATAGGAAAAAGTTGGTGAGGAAGGAAGGAGAGAGCAGGATGCCGTGATTCCCTGGCCCCTAGGGCAACTCCTTGACTGTCACTTGTAATTGTATATAATTTTTGTGTTTCTTGCTTCATTTCCTCATGCTGTCTTCCTTAGTCTAAAGTCCATGTGGGAAGGGGAAAATGCCGAATATCCTTGTATAGTTTCCTCAACCGTCCCAGACATGTTGTACATAGATATGTCATGTTATTATATATATAAATATATATATAATTTTGTACGTTTTCTTCATCTCCAATCTTTTCGAATTTTGTACTCTTTTCTGTCTGAGCTGCTCTCTCTATCAGTCAGTGTGAATCCTCAAGACTGAAGTCACAGTGAGTCTCAGTTTTAGGAAGGAATAGAAGAAATAGGGAAATTAGAAAGACTATTGGTCTCTCTTTACACCCAGTCATCTTCAAAGCTAAGGCAACAAAGAAACAAGCTACTTTTTGTAGATGCCACCTGCTTCCACAGCATGAAGTGCATAGCTTCCGTGGCAAAAAAGGGTCATTTTGAAATTCAGTTTGCTTTGATTAAACCTAGAATATTAAGTCCATTCAAAACAACACGTGTGTTGTCTGGCCCTGGCCTCCATGCAGCTGCCTCCTCATCACTCTGTGCCCACCAACCCCAGTCCGTCCATCTCCACTGTGGCAAGTGGCTCTGGCCATGCCCCTGAAACTGAGCCTGCTCTGAAAACCTCATTATTTTTATCTTGTCTAAAGAATTTTTTTCTTTGTTTTCTTGGATATCTCCAAAAACACAGAGAACAGTTTTGTAACTAGGCGAAGACCGAAATTTTCCTCTTCTTTAAAAAAAAAAAAAAAAAAGACAACCCTCTGGATAGGATTAAGAGATGTGCCGTGTATCCCCAATGATTGATAAGTGTGGAAGAATGATGGGGTAGAGACTGGGGTGGAACTTAGGGTTTTTTCCCTTACTACTTGACAGTGTTTTCTTTCTCTTCTTCTGTGTTCGTCCGCAGTGGCCAAGTCGAATGATGCTGCCCGGGGCTCCGCCAGATCCTGAGACGCTGCCCCCTGGGTCCTGTGCTGGCTCCTGCCCCTCCCTGCTTTTGCAGCCAGGGGTCAGGAGGTGGCTCGGGTGCGGGCTGGAGAGGCAGAAGCCCCTGCCCGTCGGTGTCCCAGCGCATGGAGCCCCTTGGGCCGAGCACCAAGACCTTGACTCTTTTTTGTTTTTTCTTTTTTTTCCAAGTAATTGTTGGGAGACATCACAGTGAAATCCTGGGGGTCGGGTGGGGTGGGGGGTTGAGAGGGTGGAGTGGGAGATGTGAGGGGTTATGAATTAGGACTTAGAGTTGATAACAAAAACATTCCTAACTATCCTCCTTCTTGACCTTGTGGCTGGTGTGGGGTTGGGGGGGGTGGGGGGGTGAAGTGGACTAAAGGCGAGGGGTTCTAATTGAGCTGTGTAGAAGAGTGCCTTGCTAGCTTGGATATGACTGGGGACCTGATGTCAGATAAAAGAAACTGTCTAAATATGAAAGATGCGGATGACTCCTCTGGTTCTGCAGAAAAAGCTAAGAACTGAATGTTAATTGTTTGGGTGGGGAAAAAAGTGCTGTCTTTGAAGTAGATTTGCTGTGGGAAGAAGGGCAGTGAGTGTGGGAGAAAGGGGATGAGTGTGGGAGCACCACAGAGCCCAGGGGACTTTTTCAGTATTTGAAATAAAAAACAAACAAGAAGATCCACGGAAAAAAACAACAACAACAAACCAACCCAGAAATTCTCTGCAGCAGTTGGTGTGTTTTATTGGGGTTTGGCAAAGGGAAGAAAATAAGACTGAAGACACCAGTCAGGAGAAGCTGGTGTGGGGTTCTGAGCCTCTAAGGAACAGGGGCCCTTCAGATGGGATGTGTCTGGGTTCTCCGTTTCCATCATTTAGGGAGAGGGTGCAGGGACGTTGGCATATAGACCAGGACTTCTATAGCTAACGCAAAGATGAATCTTCCTCAGGTTCTGACTCACAAAATGAGGGGTGTGCGGTGTTTGATCTGAAGGGTTTATTGACACCTGAAGATTACTCCAGGCTAAGCATGAAAGGAAGCCACTCTGTTTTCCCTTTCAGTCTTCTTTTCTTCTCAAGTTCCTGTGTCTCTGGAGAATTTTAACCACTAGTGATCAGCCTTTCTGCTAGTGGCCAGCAGGAGGCAGAGTCACTTCTTTCCTCATGATGTGCTAACCATCGCTGGAATCCTGCCACTGAAAAGGGTTTAAAACTACCTGTGAGTGTAATCTACAAAAGTGTTGCCAAAGGAGAAACAGACTCACACTTTTCTTCTGTCACACTCACACCAATCTACCATGTGTGAAGATGGAAACTTGCCCATTTGCCCAAGGAGATTTTATGATTAGGAGATTTTACCATAGTTATCTTCTCAAATGAGCATGCATCAAGGAAGACAGAATCCCGGAGACAATAGATGTTCTAGAGAAATTTCTATCACATTGAGAGGGTGGAGTACTTCTAAACTAGAGAAGGAATGTTCTCAGCATGTGATTCATTCTCTCTTAATCAGAAACTTTCCAAATAAGTTTTCAGCTTCTCAGGAAGCTGACTTGCTCTCTCCTAATTTAGTCAGAGGACTGCGATTCCTCCTAACCATCAGCCTTTCTGAACAGCATGCTAGACACTGAGCTCGGTGGTTTGGAGATACATTAAAAAAAGGCATGCCCCACCTTTAATGGGGTTTCTTATCTAACTGGAGGAAAATACATGAAAAAGTTCATATACTTCAGTCATATAAACTTACATCTTAAAGCTAGGAGATGGATGTATGTATGTAAAGCTAGGAGTGTTTATTATGATGGGGTTTCTGAGTCTTATTCCCCTAACACCAGTCCCATGGCTTCTTTTTGAGCACATTGTCCCTCTTTTATGTTTGCCAAGTGGCAACAACAGCTGGGCAATGAGATCAACAAGGCTCCAAATGCAGAAGCGTCAAGTTCCATTTAATATAAAGAGAGGGGACGTTGACATAGAAATAAGTTATTTATGGCAGTGCTAGTTTACTGAAGACCTTGAGTTAACATCTCTTAACTTTTAGGCTTTTACATGCTTTTTCCATTACTCTTGGCTTTCCTGGTTCTTAGGTTTAAGCTGTCACCTTAGGAACCCTGGGGTGCCCAGAAATAGTCATTGCTGTTTCTGTTCCAGTTTAAAACCTGCCTTTCCTTTTCCTTTACTCATATGACAGGGCTAGGCAGTCAGGAAGCCCGATTCTGCAGTGCTTCCAAAAGCTGTTCTTGCCCATTATTTTAGCTTAGTGTTTTATCTTTATTCCAAAGAGTGGATTCAAGGGTTCTGCCACTCCTCCAGCATGGTTGAGTGATAATTGTGTTGACAAGTCTCTCAGTTGAGCCGTCTGTTATGCAGGGTGGCAGGGATGAAGTCACAATTATTATTGTCCAACCACATTTATTTTAAGCTGATGTGGCCTGAGCATGGAAAACACAGGCAAAAGGAAAATAGCTGGGAGGATTGCCATTGAAGATACCTACTGTTGGTCTGCCAGCCACACCCACACTAGCAGCCCTTATGTGTACAGTGCCCTCTACTGGACCTTGAGGGAGGTTAACAAGCAAAGGAAAGATCTCTTCCCTTGGAAGCTGAAGTACGACAGTGGCATGCAAATAAAAGCAAATTAATGTAATAAGATCCCACAAAGCATATGGGATCTTAATTTCCTGACCAAGGATCAAGCCCATGCCCCCTGTGGTGGAAGCGCACAGTCTTAACCACGGGGCCACCGGAAGGTGTCCAGATTACTGTAGTTCTAAGCAGTATTCCTGTGAACTAAGAGGAGGGTCAGGAGATGAGTTGTTGGCTGAATTTCCTTAGAGATGGGTGGCTTACTTAAAAAGATAAGGCCCCCCATGCTTGGGCAGTGATTTTTTAATTCACAAGTAATTGTTGAAGTCTGACTTTGGGGAAATACTAGCAGTTTTTGACTCTCTGCAGTTGGAAATACTAGCAGTTATTGGGCAGGTAACAGTGTAAGAGATGGTGTCTGCCCTGGAAGAACTTGAAGCCTCACATATAATGCAAGATAGTGGTAAAGGAATTCTGAGAAGGGAAAATTCAAAGGGCTGGAATCATTAGGTAAATATTAGTAGAAGAAATGGAAATTGAACTGGGCTTTAAAAGATGGGTAGTATTAAAGAATCTAGTTCAATTATTAGTTGATAAGTGCCTATAATATGTCCCTGGAGTAGGAAATGGAAACCCACTCCAGGATTCTTGCCTGGGAAATCCTATGGACAGAGGACCCTGACAGGCCACAGTCCACGGGGTTGCAAAAGAGTCAGACACCACTTAGAGACTAAACAGACAACTTGCAAGGAGATGCCACTCTGGTGGGGAAACTACCCATGAGGAAATCATGCCGCAGTGTTAAACTTGCAGCAGTAGAAGTTTAGCTACATAGAGGAATAGGGACAAGTTTTTAATAGTAGCATCTAGCCCATTTCTAAGTCCTTAATTTACATCATCTCATTTAATCCTCATAACAGTTCTACGAAGTAGATAGTATTGCCATTATACAAGTGAGAAAACTAAATCAGTAACTTGGCCAAATCACACAGCTTCTGAGAGTGGAGGAAGAATTCCAGTGCCTGCAATGGGATGGCAAAAAGAGTGATCAGGAAACGATTCTACTACCTGGCCTGGTTCAGTCCCTGGTTAGGAAATTAAGATCTCACAAGCCACACGGCACACCCCAAAAGAAAGTAATCAGGAAAGGTTTCATGGAGCAAATTCCGAAGGAGAAACGAGATTTTTCTAGAAAGGTGTGAAAGGGCATTTTGGTAGCAGGACCAACACTAAGAGAAGGGTGAGGCAATGTGGAATCTGCTGATTTTACAATACAGTATCAAGTGAGTCCTGGGGAGGGACTGGAGCCCAGGCCAGAAAGGCAGACAGAACGATATGATTTGCAGGCAGGCATGGGAACCACGGAGGTGACTGCAAAGAAGAAATCTAGTTGGTTCTGTGTTTTAAATAGGTCACTGCCAAATCGTGTGGAGATGAAATTTAGTTGTTTAGGCGCTCAGTCGTGTCCAACTCTTTGTGACCCTATGGACTGCAGCATGCCAGGCTTCCCTGTCCTTCACCATCTCCCGGAGCTTGCTCAAACTCACATCCATTGAGTCAGCGATGCCATCCAACCATCTCGTCCTCTGTCATCCCCTTCTCCTCCTGCCCTTAATCTTTCCCACCATCAGGATCTTTTCCAATGAGCCAGCTCTTCGCATCAGGTGGCCAAAATGTTAGAGCTTCAGCTTCAGCACCAGTCTTTCCAATGAGATTTAGAAGTGATAAATTTAGTGATGGACTGGTTCTAGCATCAAGTTTCCTGGTTTTAAGTCCTGATTTTGATACATTTGAATGACTTGAGACAAGTTTTTTAACTCTCTTTGCTTCCGTTTACTTATTTTATAAAATAGGAATGCTGTAGTACCCACTGTACAGGATTTGCCGTGATGATTAAACAAGATAGAGCATGTAAAGCCCTTCCTTCAGGGATTGCAGCAGTGCCTAAGATATGGTTCCTGCCCAGGGAGCTTACAGGCTATTGAGGGATATACTTGAAGATAGGCAGACTGACAATAATTAGAATACAAGGATTCGGAGCTAAGATAGGGAAGAGCATAAAATGGTCTGGAAGTACAGAGTCTGGGCACCTAATTTGAGTAAATGGGAGGACAGCCAGGAAAATCCTTACACAGAGAGTAGCTTCTGAGCTGAAATATGATGGAGTAGTAGGACTTAGGGAAAGGGGTTAGATTGGGAAAGGGGGCCTTCCAGGTGGAAGGAACAGTCTGAAAAGATGCAGAGGTATTACATTCTGGAAACTTAAAATAACTGAGTAACTGTAGCATAGTATGCAAGGAATGAGGCTGGACCTGGGTGGAAGTAACCAAGGGTTAGGTCACAAAGGGCCCGTTAGGCTTCATCCTGGAGTCAGTGTGAAGCTGCTGAATAAAGATTTTGAGCAAGGAAATGACATGATCAGATTGGCCCCTTAAAATAATCTTTCTGATTGTAGTGTCAGGAGGAGACGAGATGGTAAAATGGGTGTATTAAACATACTACTAATGGGATGGAAAAGGAAAAGGCTACTGTGAAAAGGAAGATGATGGATTCTATTTGAGACATAAGTTAACAAACACCTAAGTGGAGAATTCTGTACTTGTAAACTTAACCATGGGTTAGTTGAGGTACAGTAACAGCCTGTATGTAGCTAGAGTACTATAGGTTAGACATGATGAGGAGATAAGGTAATGATTGTGGGGATGAAGACTGAGCAGACTCAAGAGATACATGAGAAGTACAATCAACAGAAATTGATGTGAGGAGTGGGACTCGGAAAGAGACAGGACACTATTAAAAAATTCTGGGGTTTCTGGCCTGAGTTACTGGGTAAACTATGATGCCGTAATCCAGAGAGAACACAGCTGGAAGAGCAAGTTTGGCATGGAAGACAATGAGTTCGTTTTGCAGAAGAGTTGATGTGAGGTGCCTGTAGGACATCCAAGAGTAGGTTACTAGATTTATGTTACGTTACTGGATTTATGCATCTAGAGGTTTGAGAAAATTTCAGAACAGGAGATACAAATTCTGTAGAGCTCAGGATACACTAGTAAAGCCATGGACATGTAAGTACAGAGAGCAGAAAGCTTGACAAACTGACCCGATGAAGGCTGACACCTGAAGGAAACAAAACAGGCTCACCAGAATGGAGTCAGGATGATGTGGAGCCCAAGAACAGAGTTAGTGGAGAAACTAAGGCAGTCAGTAGTGTAAAGCACTGTTACAAGTTTAAATCTCACTGTGTAATAAAGTGCTAGTCGCTCAGTTGCATCCAACTCTTTGCAACCAAATAGTCTGTAGCCTGCCAGCCTCCTCTGTCTATGGGGTTCTCTTGGCAAGAATACTAGAGTGGGTTGCCATTCCCTTCTCCAGGGGATCTTCCCGACCCAGGGATTGAACCCGCATCTCGTGCATTTCAGGCAGATTCTTTACCATCTGAGCCACCAGGGTGCCCCCAAATTTCAGGAAAGCAGCATGCCAAAATTGTGAATAACTGTCAGGATTATGGTTTAAGGACTGTATGTATGTTCCTACTTTCTGTACTTTTCAAGATTTTGACAATGAGCATATATTTGATGATTAGAGGTACTTTTAATTCTAAAAACAAGAATAAAATCACAGTTGTTTGGGTTGTTTTTTTTTTGATGGACGAAAGGGTGTCAGTTTGATTTACCAGTTAGTAATTTTTGGGGACCAGTTTCAGTGTATTGGTAGAGGTAGAATCTTGCTTGTAAACCTGAGTGGTGTGTGAAGGTTTTGTTGTCTGTTGTTGTTTTAGGATGAGAATGACAGGCATGTATATTTACCAAGTAAAAGTAGAGGCATCATAGAGAAGGATGATAACCAAAAAGCAGGGCTCCAAAAAGGGTGGGGTGTGGAAACAACTCAGGTGGATGTGGTTAATTAAACAATAGTTCAGCAAACATTTACTGAGGACATATGTGCCAGCCTCTGTACAAGGTGAGGTACTGAGGTTAATCTAGTTAGCAAGCCAGCTGAGTAAGAAATTGGTCTAAAGCAGAAGGACAGATGGAGAAGGCAATGGCACCCCGCTCCAGTACTCTTGCCTGGAAAATCCCATGGATGGAGGAGCCTGGTGGGCTGCAGTCCATAGGGTCGTTGAGAGTCGGACATGACTGAGCGGCTTCACTTTCACTTTCCACTTTCATGCATTGGAGAAGGAAATGGCAACCCACTCCAGTGTTCCTGCCTGGAGAATCCCAGGGACGGGGGAGCCTGGTGGGCTTCCGTCTATGGGGTCGCACAGAGTCGGACACGACTGAAGCGACTTAGTGGCGGCGGCGGCAAGAGGACAGATGCCTCATCCTGCTTGAGACTCAGGGTGAAGATACAGAACTTTGTTTGCAAAGTAGAAATAGAGACACAGAGGTAGAAAATAAATGTATGGATCCAACAGCGCAAAGGGGTAGTGAGAAGAATTGGGAGACCAGGATTGACACATATACACCACTATGTATAAAATAACTAATGAGAACCTACTGTATAGCACAGGGAACTCCACTCAGTGCTCTGTGGTGACCTAAATGGGAAAGAAATCCAGAAAAGAGGGAAGATAGATAGACAGATAGATGTATAGGTGATTCTGAGCACACATAGCTGATTCACTTTGCTGTACAGCAGAAACTAACACAACATTGTAAAGCAGCAAAATATAATTATAAAAAAAGATGAAGATATAACAATGGGTAAACTCACAGCTGTTTGTGAATAGGGGTCGGTAATTTATAGGAGTCCTTGTCTGACGGCTTTCTTGTTCTTTGTGGAATAGGATGTGAAGTTACTACTTGAGAGTTAGGAAGGTGGGAGTTAGGGGACTTAAGAAGAGTGGCCATAGTGTTGAAGAGAGGATGAAAGGGAGGAGGATGAAAGAGAGATGACAAATAGTACTGTTATTAAGTAAAAGAAGTAGGAAACAGTGGTGAGGATCTAACAGAAACCGTGAACGTATAATCCTTGGAATGCGTAACCCACTGGAATGGCGGTGGTGGTTCACTCACAGTCGTGTCTGACTCTTTGCAACCCCATGTACTACAGCACACCAGGTTTCCCTGCCCTCCACCATCTCCCAAAGTTTGCTCAAGTTCATGTGCATTGAGTCAGTGATGGTATCTTACCATCTCATCCTCTGTGGCCCTCTTTTGCCTTCAATCTTTCCCAGCATCAGGGTCTTTTCCAATGAGTTGGTTCTTCACATCAGGTAGCCCAAGTAGTGGAGCTTCACCTTTAGCATCAGTCCTTCCAATGTATATTCAGAGTTGATTTCCTTTAGGATTTGGTTTGATCTTCTTGCAGTCCAAGGGACTCTTGAGTCTTCTCCAGCACCACAGTTCGAAAGCATCAGTTCTTCAGCACAGCCTTTTTTATGGTCCAGCTCTCAGTGACACCGTTGGAATGGTATCAGTTCGTTTATTTCTGCTGTTTACTCTAGCAACGCCTAGCTGCCTGGGTACAAGAGCAGAGAAGACTTATTATTGTGTAGATCCTGGATCATGATTTGTAGACAGATGAAGAGGATTGACAGAGGAACACGGGGGTAGAAGGTGTTGGTGAAAGAAGGAATACTTGATTCAGACTGGGTAAGAAGGTTGGCTAAGGAAAGTATGATAAACTCAGGTCAAGAGAAGCCTTAATAAGGTCAAAGAGCAGATGATTTAGAAGTGATAAAGCTGGAAGCTCAGGACATGGTGTCAGAATGATGTTGGCGTTTCAAATTTCAGAGTTGGAACTCTTCCATGTCATGACAAGGGCAATAGGAACAGGCGTTTCAAGTGGAGTAAAGGTAAAGATCGTTGGGGTGTTAAAGAACTAAGGGAGTTTCCCTATCAAGCTGCCAGGGTAGGTGGCTCTTGTGTTTGAGCTTTTGTTCTATCTTATTAAGCCTAACTGTATTTTTTTATATAAAAGGAAAATTGAAGTGTCTTAACTTAGAAAACAATAATAGCAACAATAAAAGAATTATGGGCTTAGAGTGTTGGGTCAGTAAATCAAGGTGTTTAAATGAATCTAGAATTATGCAAGACTGGGGAGGAGAAGATGAAGCCAACTTCCAGTCCTGGTATAGGAGTGACCAAGAATAGCAGAGAATATGAAGGAGAATTTAGCTTGATGGAATGAACTCCAAAGTAGGAGGGGTTACATACGAATGTCTTGGAAAAATAAGGGCCTGAGGATGGCACTAGGGAACTAGGAGTGTCTCAGTTCCCCCATTTTCTGATATAGGAGGGAAAAACCCTGTAGGTCTGCAAATAAAGCCATGTTTAAGGGTAGCTTCAGTGTAATTTAAATGAGTGGGTTGAGGGTAATTCTCTGAAGAGGAGTTACTGTGTATCAGAGGTATCAGAGAAATGAGGGGGCCAAGGTTGAAAGTAGCAGAGTTCTGCATTTGGGGCAGAGTCCAAAGATTATAGATATGGCAACCACTTGTGCAATGAATTAGCCTTAAGGCTCCCAACTTGGATCAAAAGTTGTTTGGTACCAGTCTTTACTGAAGGCCTCACGGGGCTGTGGAGTTCAGCGTCCTCAGGCCTGCCTCTCAAGGCTCTGAGGGGAAGATTAAGCATTCCGTCTCCGAAAAGACATTCTGGGGAAAAGGGAATGGAATAGTAGTTTGAACAGTGATCACAAAGAGGAACAAGTAAGCTAGATTAAAGGAACAGCTGGAGGAGGGTCCTTCATTCACACCTTTATCGAGTATTGGCCTCCTACCAGGACTCTGTCATGCTCATTGCTGCATCCCCAGTATCAAGTGTTTGGCACATATGTGTTCAATAAATATTTGTTGAAGGAATAAATTGTTCACTAACTTATGTTCAGATTAGTCTGTGAGTATTTGGAAAAAAGTAAAGAGTTTGACCTCGTTCAACAGTCTCTGAATGGCAGCAGTAGTGGATAAGCCAGGAAATGAAACTTCAGAGAGAACCATGTTGGAAGATTACTCCACACACAAAGCTGGGTCTCTCTCTTGGAAAACTTAGATGAGCCCCATGACTAAGAGCAGGTAAAGGTCAAGTGCTCAGAATGTCAACCAAGGATTGCTTTTTCTGTGAAACATTAACTTCTGACAGGAAGAGCACTCAGCACTGACAGCCACATTGTGGTAAAGTGGCCCCTTCAGGTAAGAGAAGAGTTTTGGTATAAACGGAAGTTTTAGTGACAGAAGCACTTAGTGTTTTTATAATAGATGGACTTTTTTTGAACCTTCTTCTGATATATTTATCATGGGTAGATACTAGAGAGTAATACAAAACATGAACTCTTAGTTACTAAATCTTTATTATTATATTTAGATTGAAAAGACTGAACACAGTACAAAAACTTTCCTCAAATTACTCACGTTAACTGCTAGAGCAGCAAGGACTGTTCTTGATCGAGTACCAGCTACTTCCCTACCTTACAGTCCCAACCCCAATTAGTAACATCAAACTGATACTTGCACTACAATATTTATATTTTTAACTGCATATAAAACTCTCATGGTAGAAATTCAAACATAAGTAGACCTATGAGGGAAATTTGGGGCGGGTAGCAACCCACTCCAGTGTTCTTGCCTGGAGAATCCCAGGGACCGGGGAGCCTGGTGGACTGCCATCTTTGGGGTCGCGCAGAGTTGGACACGACTGAAGCGACTTAGTAGCAGCAGCAGCAGAGAGAACTTAATCTACCTTCATACGCAGTCTGAATCAGGTGGATTCCTTGAACTGTCTTTCACAGCACTTTTAATCACCCCACGTAGATACCACCTACTCAAAATATACAAGGGCTTCCCAGGTGGCGCTCGTGGTAAAGAACCTGCCTGCCAACGCAGGAGACATAAGAGACTTGGGTCAGGAAGATCCTCTGGAGGAGGAAATGGCAGCCCATTCCAGTACTCTCGCCTGGAAAATCCCATGGACAGAGGAGCCTGGTGGGCTACAGTCCACAGCATAGGGTCACAAAGAGTCAGACACAACTGAATCGACTTAGCATGTATGCATGCAAATACACAAAGGGAAGTCCTGGCATCATTCAGTGATCATGAGTCCTGGTTTGACATTAAAGTCCATGTCTGAAGCATCTGTTATGATAAGGAAGGTCTGAATCACCCTCAGACTTCCCTCTATTACATTTCTGAGTCATTTCCTTTTCTACTGACCCAAACTGAGTACATGCAGGAACTATCCAAAAGTAGAGTTTTGGAACTACAAGGACTTTTGAAATCATTGAGTTCAGTGAAACTGTGACCAGGAGATCGTGCCTTTTGCCCAGTTGCACAGGCTCTGTCAGACAGCTCAAGGCCCTCTTCTCTAGAAGCTGATCTCACGCAGATTTGGGACTCCAGCTGAGATTTTTTGTTGTTGTTTTTAGAAGTAAACAAACAATACTCAAGTTGGAAGTCTGAGAGGAATTCAGGGCTGAGGGAAACAAGCTGGTGTCGCATGGTGCTCCCTTCAAGTAATCTGACCAGTCACTGGTGCTCCTCCCACAGGGGACCAAGGAGAGGACTTACGTAGGACCAGCATGTTATTACTTTCCACCTTGGGACTATTAACATTTTGGACCAGGTACTTTGTTATGGGAACTGTGCTGTGTATTTTAGGGTATTAACAGCCTCCTCATCCTCTACCCACTAGATGCTCAGTGAGGACAATCAAAAAAGTCCCCAGACATTGCCATGTGTCCCCTGGGATCCCCTGGTTGGGAGCCACTGTGCTGACTAAAGGAAGAGGTTCTTGTAACTCCTGCCTGGGGCTGTTTAATCCTCCCAGCAGGGCCTGTTATTCCTTCACCCTTGTGCCTGGATTCTCTCTCACCTTTCCCCTGGGGCCTCTAGGCCTTCATCAGATGGGATCCTCAGATGGGCCCTGAAAGTGGCACCTGTGGTGAAAATGGGAAGCAAAAGTTTCTACCCTTCCTCTTGCACCAAGGGGGTCCCCCTGGCTGGATAGGAATTTACATAATTGGTTAAAATAAGACAAAAGGTATGCAAGGCTTAACTCGCAGTTCTGTAACTGCGGTGAATCAAGGAGAGAGCAGAACTTTAAGCCCCTTTGCTATCTTGACAGTGGGCTGGGAAGGGGAGATATGGACATTCCAAAGGAATCTGCCCTTTCTGCACTATTTCCCCTTGACTCAGCTGTCCTACTTCCCCTCCCCAGCCCACACTCATCCTCACCAATGCCCATATTTAGCACTGCAAGCCTGCGTTGTCATAGACAGAAACCAGATGGTTGCTATGAAGATTTGTTTACATACACACACACACACACACACACACACACACACACACACACTCTCTCACACACACCCTAGGGCATGGCCCAGACTGCGCAATGGCGATGAGTGGCAGTTCTCCCTGGGATGTGTGTTTTTCTTTCTCTTAATTTGCTGTTACCCCATCACCTCTTCTGTTCTCCCCACGTTTTCATGCTGCTGCTTCCTGCTCCCAGGTAACACTTCCTACTGACCAGTACTGTTCTTGAACCTCTCTTTTGCCTCAAGAAATCACAGGTTAAGAACAGAATTACTTAACCTCCACCCCTTAATCTGTAATATGAGGAAGATTATAAACCTTAGATGGCTTTTGCTAGAATTAAATTAGATATATATAAAGAAACTTGGGACTGACAACGTACATTCTCAATGAATGGAATTTGTTCCTATGCTAAAATAAAGCCTGCTCTGGAGCACCTGGGAACCAGCCACAGGTGCCTTTGGAAATCTTGGCTCATGCTTTCTGTTTGATGGAAGAAGAAAGCTATTGAGGGAATGTCCTTTGTCCTGTAGAATGATGGAAGAGCAGAATTGTGTGTGTGGGGAAGATTGCCTTGTTTTTTGCCTTTGTCGTACGCAGTTGGAAAGCTGTTCGGGGAAGGAAAATCTGCATATATGATCTCTTCCTCTCTGCAGTCTGAAATGAAGGTTACAGGAAAGAAATGACACAAGACGTAAAACCATTGCCTGGCTGAAATGGAAGCACATAAGGGAGGCGGAGTGTTCCCCGGGCCTTGAGCTCTACCTGGAATTTTCTGGAACTTCCCTGGTGGTCCAGTGGCTAAGACTCTGTGCTCCCAATGCAGGGGGCCCAGGTTCCAACCCCTGGTCAGGGAAGTAGATCCCACTTGCCCCAACTAAGACTCAGCACAGCCAAATAAATAAATAATTCTTTTTAAACTGGAATTTTCTAATACCAGATAGAGAGCAGGTACTTCCACCCGTGAAAATAGGTAAGATTTCTCTTCTTCAGCTTGAATTTAGTGTGGAACTATGTTCCTACAGGAAGTCTGAGTTCTTCCCAACACACTGAGGAAAATAGAAGAAAACATTATTATGTACCTTGCATTTTCACCTCTGTCCTATGTCACAGAATAGACACTGCTGTCCTATTTTTACAGATTAAAAAAAAAAAACAAAAACATTTGACTGAAAAAAGAAAGATGAATTCTAAACTGAGAATTGTGGTTACATCTGGAAGGGAATTAGAAGAATGGAATTGGAGGTGATTATCAAAGGAAATTTAGTCTCATCTGTAATGTTTTGCTTTTGTTTACAAAGTATTTATGTGTTAACTATGGGATTAAAATTAAATTTTGAATAGTAAGACTATTTTAAATAGTAAGACTATTTGACAAACTTTTAATGAAGCTCAGTAAAGGTAATTTATCTAAGGTCATTTGATAGTTACAGACTCCAGGGTCCATGGCTGCCTACCACCCCCATCCCAACCCAGAGCACATGTCCTGTGCACACCCTCATAGAGAGCTAGGTGTGGAGCCAACAGGAAGTCCTGAGCTTTCCCTCTCAAGGGCAGTGGGGTCATTGTAGTGGACCCTAGACCTTAGCTTGCTTTTTTTTATTTTTATATATCACTAAAGGGTAGTATAATCAAACCATGTCAGACCAAGTTGATGACAACCCTATGACTTGGTCTGTGGAGTATGACTAAATCACACAGACCCAAAGGGAATAGGGAAGGATGTAAAGCAGGATTGATAAAGGAGATTATGTTTTGCACTTAAGATTTTAATTCGATGTTTCAGCTGGGGTACCAAGATATAATAGATACGAAATTCCAAAGGGTGACACCAGACAGACATGCAGAGGTTTAAAGGAAATTACCAAGGACCAGCTCTGCAATTCTTGAACCCTCTTATCCATTTTAAGAGTATAAAAAGTGGAGATAGGGTTTACAAGGGAGATTTCTTTGGAGAGAGCTAGAACCCTGTTGTGAGTCATATCCAATCTGGGGGAGAAGGTGTAGGCAGTACTCCCCTCTTTTCACTGAAGCATCTGATGTTTGTTCCTGGGTAAGAGGTAATCATTAGACTGTGTATGATTCATAGGACAGGAATTTCAAGGCAAAAGTTGGCTAACAAGGGAGTCTGAGGTAACAGAGCTACATCTTGGAAGTAACTGCACCCCCTTCTGACAAAGGGTCAAATATACATGAATCCTGGGAACCAAGAATGGAGCCAGTTTCAATCCTGCTCAAGAGAACTCCCGGAAACATAGTGGGGCTCTTAACAAAAGGTTCTGTGTAGAATGGACCTGTGGAAAACAAAAGGATGAGGGAGTGGCGGCCATAGAAATATGTTGTGTCAGGTCACTTAACTTCAGGGAAGCTGATACTGCCCTTGGATACCTGCCTGCCCAGCAGGAAATCCTCTGATGGATCCACACAAATGCCCACGAGACAGTGGGCTTCCAATGTCAGGATGAGAGCTGAAGCCACCAAGAACTTTCCTCCCACTTCCTTCTGCTTCCTTCCGGGAGGTGTCAGTGTCGGCATCTAGGAAGTAGAGGAGAAGCCAACTACTGCCGTTCCACAAAGCCAGCTTGCCAGCTGCACTGGTCCTAACTGTGGCGGGGGTGGGGGCGGGGGTGTGGATACACTCTCACCTATAATGAAGACTGATGTGTTTGTTCAAATATTTCTAAATCATGAGTATGTTCTGCTACTACAGAATTGAACTTTAATTTTTATTACATCCCTTCAGTTGGTACTTGTTAAACATTCCAGCTATCATATTTGTAGTTATTCTATGAGACATATAATTGGCCCTCATGGAATGAGATTATTCCTTCCAGTTTGTAGTCTGAAGTGCTTTTGAAGGGCTAAGATCATCTCCACAGTAAAGCTACTCAAAAGAAGGGAGTTTTAGGGACTTGGGGTTTGGTAAATCTGGCTGAGACCAAGGGAATTTAAAATAGGCTCAAAGTCATTTGGGACCTTGAGGATCAACTAGTTCTAATTCCTCCTGAATTAATCTTTTCTGCAGCACCCTGCCAAGTGATTATTTAGTTTTTTTCTTGACTAACTCCAGTGTCTTAGAATATACTACTATCTTCACCCTCTTAAAACTCAAGTATGTGAGGACAACTTCTCTATAGATCTCATTTCACTAGTGTAAACATTCTCACTTCCTTCAGTTATTGCTCCTTGACCCGGAATGGACTTCTGGCATCTCCCTGACTACTTTCTGGATGAGTTCCAATGGTATCAGTATGTGTCTCTAAGTTTGGTCCAGATGTGACCTGACTGAGGCAAGAAGAAATAAACCATCACCTCCTGGCTGTAGACTTGGACTGTGAGAGAGCCTTGGTCCTCTCAGGTTTCCTTCAGTTTGCGCCCTATCACATCGTTGACTCATTAAAACTAAAACCTAGAGGTGTAATGTTGGGGATGAAATAGAGTTGTTTTATTTTTGTTTTATAAATAACATATGAATACATTTATAAAACTGGTAAATAATAGAGATTACATGCTTCATTCAGAAAAACTGCAAAGGCAGTCTTCCTTGATCATTTCTCAAATTCTGGTCCTTTAGTTATACATCCTTCCAGATTTTTTTCTGTCTATTTACAGGTATATATACATTTAGAAATATGTAGTTGTATAGGATTTTTCAAACACACAGTACCAAATGGTTTGTGTTATTCTACATCTTTTTTCACTATAATTCAGACACTTTTTCATATATGTACATACAAAGCTATCTCACTCTTTGTAGCTGCTATAGTAAGGTCCCATAATATGAATGTATAACAATTTAACCATTCTGTTGTTGGGACATCAGTTCAGTTCAGTTCAGTCGCTCAGTCGTGTCCAACTCTTTGCGACCCCATGAATCGCAGCACGCCAGGCCTCCCTGTCCATCACCATCTCCCGGAGTTCACTCAAACTCACATCCATTGAGTCAGTGATGCCATCCAGCCATCTCATCCTCTGTTGTCCCCTTCTCCTCCTGCCCCCAATCCCTCCCAGCATCAGAGACTTTTCCAATGAGTCAACTCTTCACATGAGGTGGCCAAAGTACTGGAGTTTCAGCTTTAGCATTATTCCTTCCAAAGAAGGAAGGAATCCCAGGGCTGATCTCCTTCAGAATGGACTGGTTGGATCTCCTTGCAGTCCAAGGGACTCTCAAGAGTCTTCTCCAACACAGTTCAAAAGCATCAATTCTTCAGCACTCAGCTTTCTTCACAGTCCAACTCTCACATCCATACATGTCCACTGGAAAAAGCATAGCCTTGATTAAACAGACCTTTGTTGGCAAAGTAATGTCTCTGCTTCTCAATATGCTATCTAGGTTGGTCATAACTTTTCTTCCAAGGAGTAAGCATCTTTTAATTTCATGGCTGCAGTCACCATCTGCAGTGATTTTGGAGCCCAAAAAGATAAAGTCTGACACTATTTCCACTGTTTCCCCATCTATTTCCCATGAAGTGATGGGACCAGATGCCATGATCTTCGTTTTCTGAATGTTGAGCTTTAAGTCAACTTTTTCACTCTCCTCTTTCACTTTCATCAAGAGGCTTTCGAGTTCCTCTTCACTTTCTGCCATAAGGGTGGTGTCATCTGCATATCTGAGGTTATTGATATTTTTCCTGGCAATCTTGATTCCAGCTTGTGCTTCTTCCAGCCCAGCGTTTCTCATGATGTACTCTGCATATAATAAGTTAAATAAGCAGGGTGACAATATATAGCCTTGACACACTCCTTTTCCTATTTGTTGTTGGGACACAGATTGTTTCTATTTTTTGTTATTACAGAGTTTCACAGAAAATTGAACAATAGCAGACTCCATTGTCAGACTTCACAGAGGAGAAGTCTGAGTTCTATATCTCAGGGCAAAATGAGAAAAATTGAAATGTAAACCAAGTTTACTACCCCTTTCAAGTTTACTCCTCCTCATTGTTGTTTTTCTCAAGAGCATCTCAGCTAGTCTTGGCCCTTTGGTCTTCCAAGTAAGTTTCGGAATCAATTTATCCATTTCCTTATTTGGAACTGAGCCAGTTGGTGGCTCAGATGGTAAAGCGTCTGCCTATAGTGCGGGAGACCTGGGTTCGATCCCTGAGTCAGGAAGATCCTCTGGAGAAGGAAATGGCAACCCACTCCACTACTCTTGCCTAGAAAATCCCATGGACGGAGGAGCCTGGTAGGCTACAGTCCAGGGGGTTGCAAAGAGTCGGACACGACTGAGCGACTTCACTTCACTTATTTGGAACTACATTCAACCTATGCATCAGTCTGAAGGAGAACTGACATTTTTACAATTATGAGTCTTCCTATATGTGAACATGATTTGTGACTCTATTTGGTTTTGTTTAATGTATTTCAATAGAATTTTACAATTTTCTCCCTATAGTTTTACAGAGTGAAAGAGACTACTAGTTATGCTTCCTTTCTTCTATAGCAACAGAATTCCCAGTTTTTAGCTGGGTACACAGACACTCAGAATAAAGACTGTATTCTTAGAATAAAGATTCTCTTGCAGGTAGGAGACCATGTAACTAATTTCTAGTGGTGTGTGCCTGTGCTCAGTCGCTCAGTCATATCTGACTTTGAGACCCTTTGGAGTGTAGCTCTCCAGGCTCCTCTGTCCATGGGATTTTTCAGACAAGAATCCTGTAGTGGGTTGCCTTTTCCTTCTGCAGGGTATCTTCCCAACCCAGGAATCGAACCCATGTCTCCTGCATCTCTTGCATTGCAGACGGATTCTTTACCACTGAGCCATCAGGG
This sequence comes from Bubalus kerabau, assembly GCF_029407905.1. NCBI lineage: Eukaryota > Metazoa > Chordata > Mammalia > Artiodactyla > Bovidae > Bubalus > Bubalus kerabau. Next base: position 20,921,552 of record NC_073629.1, read on the forward strand.
AAGCAATAATTTTGAGCTAACAGGATGTTAACAAAAAAGATACACAACTTCAGGGAAGTGTCATTAAAGAAAGCTAGGTACTCTTTGCCTACCCTTTTCTACTTCCTGCTGGTTAGAATGCAAATAACATGGGTAAAGATAGCCATCTTGGACCATGAGGTAGAAAAGTATGTTTGAAGATAGTAGAACAACATAATAGAAGGAATATAAGTTCCTGATCATTATGGAACCACCATGCCAACTCTGGGTTGTTCGAAAGGAATAAGAATGAACATTGGATAAGGTAAACAGCAGTGTCTGTCACACCTTCTGGAGGGTACTGAACCCTAATTCTATGCTAGTGTTACCTGTGGAGACTAGGGCCTGAAGTTATGATTTTACAGGCAAAGATGGTGGATTAACTGCTAACGATGGCAAGGTAGGAAGATACTGATACTGAAGGCACAGTATGAAAGGATACGATGTTCAGTAAGAAGTGTAGAAAATGTCAAAGAAGTTCAATGAATGATTTTGACATTAAAAACATGAGATCAACCTTTTAAGTGTGTGATCAACAATGATCTTTAGAGATTATTTATGGGGGAAGGTTTAGGGAAAGTTATGTGCATTTTAGAAATAAGGCAAAAAGATGACTATATGATCTTTTAATATCATGTTAGAGCATTTTCAGATAAGTCCACCAGAGAGTCATGAGATTGTCTTGAGGGATGCAATTCTGTTTGATTAGCACTCAGTTTTTCAACCTTCAAAAATTAGAGGGTAGTGTGATAAAGTATGATATGAAGAGGCCTTCAGTTCAGTTCAGTCGCTCAGTCGTGTCCAACTCTTTGCGACCCCATGAATCGCAGCACGCCAGGCCTCCCTGTCCATCACCATCTCCCGGAGTTCACTCAAACTCACATCCATTGAGTCAGTGATGCCATCCAGCCATCTCATCCTCTGTCCCCTTCTCCTGCCCCCAATCCCTCCAGCATCAGAGACTTTTCCAATGAGTCAACTCTTCGCATGAGGTGGCCAAAGTACTGGAGTTTCAGCTTTAGCATCATTCCTTCCAAAGAAGGAAGGAATCCCAGGGCTGATCTCCTTTGGAATGGACTGGTTGGATCTCCTTGCAGTCCAAGGGACTCTCAAGAGTCTTCTCCAACACCACAGTTCAAAAGCATCAATTCTTCGGCACTCAGCTTTCTTCACAGTCCAACTCTCACCTCCATACATGACCAGAGGAAAAACCATAGTCTTGACTAGATGGACCTTTGTTGGCAAAGTAATGTCTCTGCTTCGCAATACGCTATCTAGGTTGGTCATAACTTTCCTTCCAAGGAGTAAGCGTCTTTTAATTTCATGGCTGCAGTCACCATCTGCAGTGATTTTGGAGCCCAAAAAGATAAAAGTCTGACACTGTTTCCCCATCTATTTCCCATGCAGAAAAACATCTATTTCTGCTTTATTGACTATGCCAAAGCCTTTGACTGTGTGGATCACAATAAACTGTGGAAAATTCTGAAAGAGATGGGAATACCAGACCACCTGACCTGCCTCTTGAGAAATTTGTATGCAGGTCAGGAAGCAACAGTTAGAACTGGACATGGAACAACAGACTGGTTCCAAATAGGAAAAGGAGTACGTCAAGGCTGTATATTGTCACCCTGCTTATTTAACTTATATGCAGAGTACATCATGAGAAATGCTGGACTGGAAGAAGCACAAGCTGGAATCAAGATTGCCGGGAGAAATATCAACAACCTCAGATATGCAGATGACACCACCCTTATGGCAGAAAGTGAAGAGGAAATAAAAAGCCTCTTGATGAAGGTGAAAGAGGAGAGTGAAAAAGTTGGCTTAAAACTCAACATTCAGAAGAGGCTTTAGAAATAGCTTAAAAGCAAAACATTAGACTCGATTTAAAGAAAGAGAACAAGATGCTCTAGGAATTCTAGAAATTTCTAACAGCCGAGTAGAGAGTCTTCCCAAACTTTTTATATATAGGGCCTCAAAACAAATTAAAGACAAAATGTTGCTTTACTAGGCTGAGGAATAAAAGAGTTGAGTAATTAAGAGAGACAGTAAGAATAAGAGCAAGGGTTTTCTAATTAGAAAGGGAGAAGGCGGCGCTAGTGGTAAAGAATCTGCCTGCCAATGCAGGAAACATAAGAGACGTGGATTCCATCCCTGAGCCAGGAAGATCCCCTGGAGGAGGAAATGGCACCCCACTCCAGTATTCTTGCTGGGAGAAATCCGTGGACAGAGGAGCCTGGCAGGCTATAGTCCATGGGGTTGCAAAGAATCAGACACAACTGAGTGAGCACAAGCATAAGGCAACATGAGATGCTAAGTATGCCCAATTTCAGGCCCCAAGGACTGGAGAACAAAGCTAGTGGAGTACATCTTAGATATTATACTAAGACTTTTTTTTTTTTTTCCTATTTTGAAAGAAATGATGTAAATGAATTCTCTGAAACAAAGCCTCATTTTAAGGAGGAAATGTGGTCACAGTTTGGGGACATTTCAAAGGATTCAGTACATGCCTACAAGAAAGAAGGGCATATAGTCAGGATGTCAACAATGCTTTTCCCGTTAAGGACTGTGGCCATTATCGCTATCCTAAGAACAAGAGCCATTCTTGATGTGTGTGTGTGCATGCACACTCAGTCATGTCCGATTCTTTGCAACCCCATGGTCTGCAGCCCACCAGCCTCCTCTGTCCATGGAATTTTCCAGGCAAGAATACTGGAGCAGGCTGCCATTTCCTTCTCCAGGGGGTCAACTAGTGTCTCTTGCATTTCCTGCATTGCTAGGGAGGTTCTTTGCCAGCTGAGTCATTGGGGAAGCAGAGATCTTCTAAATGAACTAAAATTCCCTGAGGACAAGCCCTCCTGGACATGCTGGAAATATGCTGACTCCTTGCCTCTGAGCTGTATAGACCCTTCCCCCCACTGGTTAGAGTGGTGCTTCTATAGGGCCATCCACAGCAGTCTGGAAGGTGGTCTGCCTGTTGGTCTTGTATAATATGGATGCCTGTTTTATGATAATGTCACACTGTGTTGTTCCATCCTCTTAGTCATCAAGCCCTATAGACTGCCTCCACAATTTCATGTTATTTTTTCCATTTCCACGACCACTACCTGAGTTCAGGTCACCATTAATTCTTGCCTGTCGTATTGCAGTAGCCTCCTAATTGAGTTACTTCCAATCCTTTCTCTCTGCATCCATTCTAAAACCAACAATTTGAGTAATGAACCTAAATTAGAGCATATATCATGGTACTGTAGTTCTTGTTATTTAGTTGCGAAGTCATATCCAACTCTTTATGGCCACATGGACTATAGCCCACCAGGCGCCTCTGTCCATGGATTTCCCAGGCAAGAATACTGGAGTGAGTTACCATTTCCTTCTCCAGGGGATCGTCCTGACCCAGGGATGGGATCCACTTCTGCGTTAGCAGGCAGGTTCTTTACCACTGAACCACCAGGGGAGCCCACTCTAGTTCTTAGAGATCCCCCCTTTTTAGTCCCTAGAAAAGGTCTAAGCTTTTCAACTGGTTTTCAAAGTCCTCAATGATATGGCCCCATCCTGCTTTTCTAGCCTTTGTATATCCCATATTAATAAACATTCATATTTATCCATTCAACAATGGGGTGTTTGCCATGGGTCAGGCATAGCTAGGGTTACAAAAGAAAACAAAGTATCCAAGCAGATTGCCAGTGGAAAAAAGGAAAAAAATTGAAGAGTAACTAGTATGGAAGAAGGAAAACCAGGAGACTACTGTGCCCAAAAAAATCACATGAAGAAAATGTTTCAAGAAGGGAATGATTAAATACGTATTAAATACTGCTAAGTCAAGTAAAATGAGGACTCCAAATCAACAATTGGAGTTTGGCCATGTGAAGGTCATTGTTGACGCTGACAAGAATAGTTTCAGTGGAGTAGTTGGAATGAAAGCTTGGTTGGGGTGGGTTCAAGAGAGAGAATAAAGTTAAGGAAGTTGAAGGTTTTTGCTACACAGGGGAACATCAAGAATTTAGGTTCTAGGGACTTCCTTGGCGGCCCAGTGGTTAAGAATTCAAGCTTCCACTGCAGGGGGCACAGGTTCAATCCCTGGTCAGGGAACTAAGATCTTGCATGCTATGCAGGGCAACCAAAAAAAAAAAGAGAGAGAGAGAGAGAGAATTTAGGTTCTGGTAAGTCTTTCTAAAGATGTGAGAGAGAACATTAAGTTTGTTTGGTGATGGAATTATTCAATATAGAGAGAGAATTGATGATGCAGGGGATAACTGCAAGTACTTGTGGAGGCAAAGAAGATGGGATCCAGTGCACAAGCAGTTGATCTGAGATAGCTGAGAAATTTCAATCATTTTAACTATAGTGATATACAGTGGAAGTGAGAAATAGATTTAAGGGCCTAGATCTGATAGATAGAGTGCCTGATGAACTATGGAATGAGGTTCGTGACATTGTACAGGAGACAGGGATCAAGACCATTCCCATAGAAAAGAAATGCAAAAAAGCAAAATGGCTGTCTGGGGAGGCCTTACAAATAGCTGTGAAAAGAAGAGAAGCGAAAAGCAAAGGAGGAAAGGAAAGATATAAACATCTGAATGCAGAGTTCCAAAGAATAGCAAGAAGAGATAAGAAAGCCTTCTTCAGCGATCAATGCAAAGAAATAGAGGGAAAAAACAGAATGGGAAAGACTAGGGATCTCGTCAAGAAAATCAGAGATACCAAAGGAACATTTCATGCAAAGATGAGCTTGATAAAGGACAGAAATGGTATGGACCTAACAGAAGCAGAAGATATTAAGAAGAGATGGCAAGAATACACAGAAGAACTGTACAAAAAGATCTTCACGACCCAGATACCCAGATAATCACGATGGTGTGATCACTGACCTAGAGGCAGACATCCTGGAATGTGAAGTCAAGTGGGCCTTAGAAAGCATCACTACGAACAAAGCTAGTGGAGGTAATGGAATTCCAGTGAAGCTATTCCAAATCCTGAAAGATGATGCTGTGAAAGTGCTGCACTCAATATGCCAGCAAATTGGAAAACTCAGCAGTGGCCACAGGACTGAAAAAGGTCAGTTTTCATTCCAATCCCAAAGAAAGGCAATGCCAAAGATGCTCAAACTACTGCACAATTGCACTCATCTCACACGCTAGTAAAGTAATGCTCAAAATTCTCCAAGCCAGGCTTCAGCAGTACGTGAACCGTGAACTTCCTGATGTTCAAGCTGGTTTTAGAAAAGGCAGAGGAACCAGAGATCAAATTGCCAACATCCGCTGGAGCATGGAAAAAGCAAGAGAGTTCCAGAAAAACATCTATTTCTGCTTTATTGACTATGCCAAAGCCTTTGACTGTGTGGATCACAATAAACTGTGGAAAATTCTGAAAGAGATGGGAATACCAGACCACCTGATCTGCCTCTTGAGAAATCTGTATGCAGGTCAGGAAGCAACAGTTAGAACTGGACATGGAACAACAGACTGGTTCCAAATAGGAAAAGGAGTACGTCAAGGCTGTATATTGTCACCCTGTTTATTTAACTTCTATGCAGAGTACATCATGAGAAACGCTGGACTGGGAGATACACAAGTTGGAATCAGGATTGCCGGGAGAAATATCAATAACCTCAGATATGCAGATGACACCACCCTCATGGCAGAAAGTGAAGAGGAACTAAAGAAACTCTTGATGAAAGTGAAAGTGGAGAGTGAAAAAGTTGGCTTAAAGCTCAACATTCAGAAAATGAAGATCATGGCATCCGGTCCCACCATTTCATGGGAAATAGATGGGGAAACAGTGGAAACAGTGTCAGACTTTATTTTTCTGGGCTCCAAAATCACTACAGATGGTGACTGCAGCCATGAATTTAAAAGACGCTTACTCCTTGGAAGGAAAGTTATGACCAACCTAGACAGCATATTCAAAAGCAGAGACATTACTTTGCCAACAAAGGTTCATCTAGTCAAGGCTATGATTTTTCCTGTGGTCATGTATGGATGTGAGAGTTGGACTGTGAAGAAGGCTGAGCGCCAAAGAATTGATGCTTTTGAACTGTGGTGTTGGAGAAGACTCTTGAGAGTCCCTTGGACTGCAAGGAGATCCAACCAGTCCATTCTGAAGATCAGCCCTGGGATTTCTTTGGAGGGAATGACGCTAAAGCTGAAACTCCAGTACTTTGGCCACCTCATGCGAAGAGTTGACTCATTGGAAAAGACTCTGATGCTGGGAGGGATTGGGGGCAGGAGGAGAAGGGGACGACAGAGGATGAGATGGCTGGATGGCATCACTGACTCGATGGACGTGAGTCTGAGTGAACTCTGGGAGTTGGTGATGGACAGGGAGGCCTGGCGTGCTGCGATTCATGGGGTTGCAAAGAGTCGGACACGACTGAGCGACTGATCTGATCTGATCTGATGGCAAACAGAATGGAAACAGGAGTAAATAAGTAGACTTGGTGATGAGAAATAAAGTTTATCTCTTGTGATTGCTTCCATTTTCTCAGTGAAGTAAGTTAACAGCTAAGAGTGAGGAAGGGAGGAGAGAATATGGGAAGCTTAAGGACATAAGAGAGGATGTGCAATGGTCATCTTGGATCACAGGAGACTGAATTGATTAAGCAAACACAATTGGATTACTGAGCACTTGAGATTTCTAGCTATAATTAAGGTGACACCTGCAATGCATTTCCTTTTTTAGCCTCTGAAGAAAAAGCTTTCACACACAATTTTTTAAATATATTTTTAATTGGAGGATAATTGCTTTACAATATTGTGTTGGTTTCTGCAGTGTATCAACATGAATTGGCCACAGATATATGTATGGCCCCTACCTTCTGAACCTCCCTCCCACCTCCCACCACATCATTGAGCACACAAATTTGCTCAACCTCTCTCCCCTCGATCTAAAACTGCCTTCTAGAAAGCAGAGCAGAAAATACTTCCATGTCTTCTTCCTCTAGCTTGTCTAGCCCAAAGCAAATTTTCCAACCTCTCAACTCCAATATTAAGCTGTTGATGCCTCCTATAAAGCATAAATTCCATCTCACATGATGGTTAGTTGCTGTGCAAGATTGGAAGCTCCTTAAATAGAGAAACTATATCTTATTCACTACAACCACAAGATGTTTCTCTCCATCCTCTCTACCACATATTATAAATCTCCCTGGTTTTAGGTCTTGCCCAAATACATAATTGTGTGTTATGAATGCCCTATTTCCTTACTAAACAGATAGTTTCAGAAATAGGAAACTTGCTCACCTTTCCTGCTTATGTCCCTCAAATATTTTGCTCTTGAATTTTAGCTCTTATTTTTACAGGTCTTTTAACAAAAAGAAGTTGCTTCAATAAATGTTAATTCATACATATGGTATGTATCAGGATCCTTGTCCTCAAGGAGTTTACCCCTAGAGTCAAATGTCTTAGAGGAGGTGCTGACAGAGCAAGGCTTGTAGGTAAATAGCACCAGAGTATAGAGATGGGGAATGGGAGAAAGCAAATAGGGAGACAGAAATAAAATTTAGCTGGAGCAGAACAATTTTGTTTTGTCAGTTTACATAAAGTGATTCTATAGGGCAGTCCCCAGCTTGTTTAACTTATATGAGAATACATCATGAGAAATGCCAGGCTGGAAAAAGCATCAGCTGGAATCAAGATTGCTGGAAGAAATATCAATAACCTCAGATATACAGATGACACCATCCTTATTGCAGAAAGCGAAGAGAAACTAAAGAGGCTTTTGATGAAGGTGAAAGAGGAGAGTGAAAAAGCTGGCTTAAAACTCAACCTTCAGAAAACTAAGATCATGGCATCCAGTCCCATCACTTCATGGCAAATAGATGGGGAAACAATGGAAAGAGTAACAGACTTTATTTTCTTGGGCTCCAAAATCACTGCAGATGGTGACTGCAGCCATGAATTTAAAAGACGCTTGTTCCTTGGAGGAAAAGCTATGACAAACCTAGACAGTGTATTCAAAAGCAGAGACATTACTTTGCCAACAAAGGTCTGTCTAGTCAAGGCTATAGGTTTTCCAGTAGTCATGTATGGATGTGAGTTGGACCATAAAGTCTGAGCACAGAAGAATTGATGCTTTTGAACTGTAGTGTTCAAATCTGGTGTCCCCTGAACTGCAAGGAGATCAAATCAGTCAATCCTAAAGGAAATCAAAAAAAAAAAAAGGAAATCAACCCTGAATATTCCCTGGAAGGACTGATGCTGATGTTGAAGCTCTAATCCTTTGGCCATCTGAGATAAGAGCCGACTCACTAAAAAAGACCCTGATGCTGGGAAAGACTGAAGGCAGGAGGAGAAGGGAATGACAGAGGAGGAGATGGTTGGATGGCATCACCCCCTCAATGGACATGAGGCTGAGCAAGCTCAGGGAGATGGTGAAGGACAGGGAGGCCTGGCTTGCTGCAGTCCATGGGGTCGCAAAGAGTAGGACACGACTGAGCGACGGAACAATAGGGCAGTCCATTGAGCCTCCCCATTTCCAAGGAGTTGAGGGTGTGCAAAATAACTATAGACCCCCCCAACAATGCCCTCTTATTTAATCCATATTATCTAAGACTGTTGTTCCCCATCTGTAGCAGAATTTACTTATCCCTTTTCCTCAAAGTCTGAGTGACTCGATAGTTAAGGCTTTGGGAATGGGGGGAAAAAAATCTCTTGCACATAAACAACAGCAGCGTCTCGCATATCACGGCTTAGGAAAGCAGAGAGAGCCATTAATAGGAGGCCCAGGTGGGCGCGAAGCCAGAGCGCAAGCCCACCAACTCAGGCGCCAAAGCCGCCGTTGTTACGTAACCAGCCGCGAGAGGCTCCGGGAAGCCGGAAACCCCGCCCTGCCCCAGGCCCCGCCCCTGCCTTGACCCCGCCGGTTAGGTGCCGTGCGCAACCGCCGGAAGCTTTGTCAGCCTTCCCCATTTACGGGATACAGATAGTGTTTTTTTTTAAGAGGTGCTGACGCCATTGCGTAGGACTGGCCCTAAAACCGTGATCTCGGAGCGCCTCTCTCAGAGCTTACTTCCGCTCTCTTCAAGTTAGGGATCGGGCTCAGCCTCCACTTTCCTCAGGCGGCAGCGGCAGCGGTTCGCGATGTTCGGCCTCAAGAGAAACGCAGTAATCGGACTAAACCTCTACTGTGGGGGAGCCGGATTAGGACAGGGCAGCGGCGCCTCCTCTCCGGGGGGGCGGCTCTTGGCTGCGGGGAAGGAGGCCACGGCGCGGCGAGAGGTAGGGGGAGGGGAAGCCGGCACGGTGATTGGCGGAAGCGCCGGCCCGAGCCCCCCGGCCACTCTTGCGCCCGACGCCCGGAGGGTCGCGCGGCCCTCGCCCATTGGCGCCGAGGGCCCCGACGTCACCGCGACCCCCACCAGACTGCTGTTCTTCGCGCCCACACGCCTCGCGTCGCCGCCTGAAGAGATGGAATCCCCGATCTCCGACGCCATCATGTCGCCCGAAGAGGAGCTGGACGGGTGCGAGCCAGACCCTCTCGGGAAGCGGCCTGCCGTCCGGCCTTTACCTTTGTTGGTCGGAGAAGCCAGTAACAACAGTCCAGGCTCGGACGGCTCGCTGCCCTCGACGCCGCCCCCAGCAGAGGAGGAGGACGACGAGTTATATCGGCAGTCCCTGGAGATTATCTCTCAGTACCTCCGGGAGCAGGCAACCGGCGCCAAGGACGCGAAGCCCCTGGGCGGGTCTGGGGCCACCAGCCGGAAGGCGTTGGAGACCCTGCGCCGAGTCGGGGATGGGGTGCAGCGCAACCACGAGACGGCTTTCCAAGGTAAGGGGGTTAGTCCTGGAAGTCGTGCTGCCTTTTTTCCCCAGCTCTCTGGACTCACCCATCTTCGGTGGGTGGAAACAGAAACGAGTCTGTATTGAAATGACTCTCTTCTTTCTGAAACCCAATATTCTGGCCGTGAGTCATTGTTTCCGCCCACTTAATTCTTTTGGAAATGGCAGCTCTGTTCAAAGCCCGGAAAGGGTGGGATGTCAGTTTTCAAGTGGGATCGCCCAGAGTGCTGTAGAGCCCGAATAGCAATTTCCCCCGCCGTGGGTGGGCAGGCGAATCGTGCCCTGGTGTAGACAAAAGCGACCGTGGGAACCTGCATGCTTTTCTTCCTCTCAGGCATGCTTCGGAAACTGGACATCAAAAACGAAGACGATGTCAAATCTTTGTCTCGAGTGATGGTTCATGTTTTCAGTGACGGAGTAACAAACTGGGGCAGGATTGTGACTCTTATTTCTTTTGGTGCGTTTGTGGCCAAACACTTGAAGAGTATAAATCAAGAAAGCTGCATCGAACCACTAGCAGAAAGCATCACAGATGTTCTCGTAAGGTCAAAACGAGACTGGATAGTCAAACAAAGAGGCTGGGTAAGTTTGTTTTAAGGTCGAGTAGGGGACTTGGAGTGGAAATGGATGAAGGATTTAATAACAGAAAGAGGATATTTAAAGGTTTTTAAGATGCACAGCTTAGTTTTCAAGGCTCTAATTGTGGACCTCTGGTTGCATGATGTTGATCTAATAGTTGGCCCGTAAGGATGGTGGTGTGAGTGTCTTGAACTGTTGCGTCAAAAATCCTGATTTTCTTAGGCTGTTTTATTGTTTGAGTCTTTTGCTTCGGGCATTTTATTATTCAGCTGGTTACTCACCCCAGTTAATTCAGATTATGAAGAAATGAAAGAAGAATCCCTTGGGGATGATAGTTAATACATTCTTGAGTGTGCCCCACCTCCCTTTTAATTGCATAATGTGTCTCCTTTGCAGAGTTGGGGGTAAATAATTGGTTCATCATTAGGTTTGGAGGGAAATCGTAGATATTTTAATTCATCTTTTCCTTGTAAATAGTGTTTTTAAGTCAGTGGAAGCCTGTGCTTGAAAATGTGCTTTTCTTTTTCGTTTTCTAGGATGGGTTTGTGGAGTTCTTCCATGTAGAGGACCTAGAAAGCGGCATCAGAAATGTGCTGCTGGCTTTTGCAGGTGTTGCTGGAGTAGGAGCTGGTTTGGCATATCTAATAAGATAGCCTTTTAAGTGCAATAATTGATTCTTCAACCACCAAAAACAGCCACGAAAATCACCACTGTGAACTCATACATATTTATGAAGTCGGACATCAGGCTGTGCAGGCCATCACCTAGCGATGGATAAAACCAAGTGACAGGAGGATTGTGGCTAACAGTAATAAACACATGAGAAAAGTAATTTCCCTTGAAGAGTCAGTATCTGAAAGAAGCTGAGTTCCGTTTCAGCAACAGGCAACCTTTGGGAAGCTATGGAGATGGACATTTTGGTGAAGACTGTAGAGTGGAGAGACAACTCTCCTAGAACAGGAAATGGACAGGCTGGTCATAGATATGCCCACTGAATTCATAAACTTTTGTATAGTGTTAAAATAGAAGCACTAACAACGCCAGTAGCACGTGTAAAATTTAAGCTACAACTATGACAAGAAGCCTCAGTACTGTACAGCAGAGTGAAGGGAAGCTTTTTTCCTCTGTAGTTAGCTTTCCCATGTGGGATTCTTCAATAGACCAAATGCTCAGGATGTTTATAGCTGTTCTACTTTGAGGGATTCTTATTTGCCTAATGTCGTGGCCAAGAATACTGAAAGTTTGAATAGAATTACAAATTTGGAATGTTCAATTTTGAAAAACTGTTTATCTGTAAAAATTGTTTATAAGTTTGGAAATTAGTATTAATCAAAAAGATAAAAACAAAATTTATTTTCATTTTTTCATACCCTTAAATTCAGTTTCTATAGTTAGGAACCTGTTTCTTACAGCTCTTCTATTCTAATCTTTGTTCTAGTCAATACTAGTTTGTATACAGAACCAGCTGATGTAATGGTATGCAACCTGGTGTAGTACAACAATTCTGATAACTATGCAGGCTTTAATTTTCCTATCTTGATTTGGGTAAGTATTTCTTAAACTGCTGTTTGGGGGGGTTTTTTGTTTTTTTAACCTGGGACTGAGAAATTAATGGAAATTAATCCTTTCACTTTGTTACAACCTGGGTTTTCAATAATTGAGTCAAGGTTTTAAGGTTTATTTTGGGGGTGGACCACACAGGCTGATGACTTTCAGATGATGGGCTCTGATTGGGCAACTACTTATTTTGAATTCCTTCCATTTGTCCTAATTTAACTGGTGCAATTTAAACTGAGTTCATGAGCTCATCTTCAGAGCTTTTGCTAAAAGATTTTCAGGTGTTCCAATAGGAATATGTATAAAAAGATCACATCAGGTGGATGAGAGACATTTGACCCCTATTTGCTTAATAAATTGTACAATAATGGCTTGGCAAAGCAAGCTATAGTCTAACCATGGTGCTATTATTAGGCTTGCTTGTTAAAACACAGGTCTAAGCCTAGCCTGTGAATAAAACAGATACTTATTTCATTTTTATTAATGATTCTTGAACTTTTATTTCCTATCCTTCCTTAAAATATTTGCTGCTTATTCTGCTCACTCTACACATATTTATATTAGTCCCTACAAATTTACCTTGCCATTCCTGAACTCTTATTAGCCCTTTTGGTTTTTGGCATTAGCAACCTAAGTGACCACCCACAGAGTCCACCGACCTTCCTCATTTTTGAATTTTATCTTAGGAGATGGCAGAAGAGTGGATGCTGACAGTAACAGTCATGAGGTGAGAAGAGTCCCTTTTTGTACTAGTATCTTACTGGGTGTTGCTTAACTCTGGGGAGAAATTTTCAAAAGTCCCCTTAGGGGTTTTCAGAGAAGGGGACAACTTCTTAGGTGATTTTCTCTAGGTACCTTTGCATTTGGATATGCTCACTTAAAATTGATGGGCTCTTTTGTTAAACCTCAAAGTTATATAAAAGTTACTAGTAAACCGAAGAAAACTACAGTGGAACCAGGATCATTTGAAAACTTGAGCCTCTGAATGTGACCTTTAGTTTGTGGACTCCAGATGAAAATAGACATGAATAAAATGACTAAGAATGTAATAAGGGAATAATTGCCCTGCCTGCCCATCTCTAAGCCTTAAGGTCATCTAGCTAGAGCTATTTTTTTATCTGTGTATTTATCATTGTGATCAGAGACCACTTATTTATATCATGTCTATCTCTAAGGACCTAAAAGCACTTTATATAGTTAATTAATCTTAAGATCTAGTTAAGGTGACTGAAAGGCCTGTCTCCCCATAGCCAGTTGTGGAAATAAGCACAGAGATGTAAATTGATGGAATTTAGGGGCCCCATTTCCACTTTACTAGGTGTGAGTGCTGAAATGTAAAGGAGGATCTAAAATTGATATTTTGGTCAGCAGCTGATGATGAGGGTTTAGGGAGCCCAACTGCCTTGGGGCAAGGTGAGGGCTTCTGTAGGGAGAAGAGGCACATGTTGTAAGTGCTGACTACATACGTGCAGGCAAATCCTCCACAGTGGAAAGGGAGGGGCTGCTTGGAAAGACGGCTCTCAGCAGCTTCTGTCTGATGCTTCTCTCAGGGAAAACCCTGCAGTCCTTCAGTCTTGATCCGTGTACATTTTGTTGGGGGTGAACACCTTGGTTCTGGTTAAAACAGCTAATGCTGTTGACAGCTGTGCCGAGAAGGGTTAGGACCAACAAGCTAGTGTGGGCTATCAAATGCAGTGTGTTTCCCTAACTTCCTGTCTTTCCTGAGAAGAAAATAAATATTTTATTCAAATACAAGGTGTGGTATGGGTGTTTTCTAATCAATGCTTGTTTTCCTTCCCCCTCTTAGGCAAGCATCTGAGGGAAGTCAGCTGAGCAAATAAGTACAGTCTAGGTGAATTAACCAGCAAAAGCTCCATAAAGCTGATTTGCCTTAGAGTGAAGGTCAGTTCCCTTTAGAATAACTCCTTTCATTCAAATTAGAGGTGTTGGGCTTTTAATTACATGTACTACTGTTGTACTTTGGAGCAGTTCCTGTACATTTTAATACAAAAATCAATACCCTGTCCTGGTTTCTTTTAACCATCAGATGTTGGTATAACTTGAAAGTAAGGAGGTTCATAATAGCAGTTATTGTATCACTATCTCACTCAACCTTTTGAGGTGATTGAAGGAGCTGGAAGAATTAACACCCAAAGTTAAGAATTTTGATAAGGTGGTTAGTACTAATGTTTTTTTCCCATTTCCTCCCAAAAAGGAGGTGTAAATTAGCAAGTCAATTGCAGAAGCACTGTCCTGTCTTTATTTCAATTACTTTGAAAGAGAGTGGAGTCACCAAGGAAATGTGCAAATATGGAGTTTGCATTTTGGTTTTAAGCCCTGATCACAAAATACTAATCGTGCAAACGGGATTCTGTGCTTCCCCCGCTTCGTGTTACGTACATCTGGCAGCTCCTCTTGCTGAAGCCTAACTGCCAAAAGATGGTAGTTACGAAGAAAACTTTTTTTACAACTGAACTCTCATACAGAGGTGTGCAGGGAGAGTTAGCAAAGGGCATGAGAGCCAGAATCATGATCAGTGTCAAGTTCTGCTGAACAGTATTGTTTCTCCCATTGCTATGTTGCTATCTGAAGCTGTTTCTGTGGCAATATTCCTTAGTTTAACACCTTATTAACTTGGGTCAAATGGTAACCAGTAATATGAGTCACTGAGGGATTCAGTCAACACTTTCCTCATTTAAACACCACTAGGCTTGTTCTTTCAGTTCCTGTTTTGTGACTTGAGTACCAGCTCTTTATACTGTTTCAGAACACTGTTCTTAAAGCAGTTGTGACAGCTGGAGGGTTTTATAAAAGTTAAAGTGTAATAACTTGCCAACTGGTGTGTAGCATGGCTCCAGCCAAATGCCCAGAGCACAGACCATTAATTCCTGGAGTTCAAGATGATCAGCTGAGTCAGTCTTAATTTATCCTAGTTCTTTTTGGCCCTATTTGTTCAATGATTACAGAACTTTATCTTCTGGAACCCTCCCACACTGTTCAAAGGCTTCTCAGTTTCAAGCTTTGAAAGCTTGACTCTCCCTCCTCTTTAGTTTCAAAGTTGTTACAGTGTTATCTTAGTTATGTGAAGCATGTGGAAAGATGGGGGTTGGGAATCTGCCTCCAGGCAGATGTAACAGAACTCTTGGAATTTCATGTTCTTTAACTGGTAATTCTTGTGAAGGGGTGGGGGGAGGGGAATACAAATGGCAGGCGTCTGTTCCCAGCTATACCTGGTTTCTCTAGCAGTTCATTTCTGTACCTGAGAACAGAACATATTTCTTGACTGTTGTGAAATGTGTTTGGACCAAGAGTACTGCTATGGATTTTAACCCTTCCAAGTATCTATTTCCATGGCTTGTTTCTCCCATTGGGTTTCTGTATTTTTACCAGTTTACCTTCTCTTCCTCATCCCCTGGTTAGGGATTAGGTTACCTTGCTAAGAATGTTTCAATACTGCAATGAACTGGGACTTTTTTTTTTTTTTTGGAACTGAAACATTTAATGAGTTCAAGGCAGCCAGATGTTTGAGATTTGTCCATCACCTGGCAGGGGACTGCTTACTGTGCACTATCTACTTTAGGATGCTGGAGTTAGGAAAAGATTAATTCTTCCCCTCAGTCAAAATTGACAAGGAAGGAGTGGGAGGTTGGGGGTAAGTAGATGTAAGCTTTTATATATAGAATGGATTGAAAATAAAATACCTAGGGAACACTGCAGGGAACACTGGAAACTTCACAGCTAAATGCACAGTGAACTTTGGGTCCTGGATGGGGGGGCAGGGGGGGGAGGGGCTATAAAGGACTTGAACAATTGGGGAAATTTTAATAAGCAATATGTTAGGTAGTACTGATCAATGTTAAATTTCTTGAGTGTTTTAATTATATTGTGGTTATGTAAGAGAATGTCCTTGTTCTTAGGACATACATCTGAAGAATTGATGCATAATAAATGCATGGAAAGAAAGCAACTGTAGCACAGTGGTCAAGTTCACAATCTAGTCAAGGTGATCACAGACAAAGGTAATTAGGAGCACAGTGCACATGGCGCCTAAAGGTATTGTAAAATATATGTATAGTAAAACAAGGGCTGGGACAAGGCAGGGAACATTTGAGATTGGACCTTAAAGTGAATAGAAAACGTGCACAAAAGTGTAGAAACGGAAAGAACCTCTAGTGGAGGCTATGAAAAGGAGATTTGTAGATTATTTTTTTACTCATTTCATCTTCCCTCCCTGTCTTCCTTCCCCTTCACCCTGCATGGCCAGTGAATACAGTATCTTCAGTTTCTTCCATTTAGGGCCTTATATAGAAGTATTGGAGAACACTGGTAGAAAAAGAAAAAAGAGGTCTCTTTGGTTTTAAGAAGTATGAATTTGGTGTAAATGACATACAACTTGAGTGGATTGTGTTTATCTGGGAAGTAAAGAAGACAGACTTGGTTGTTTCCTCTATCTTGTTAAAAGTGGCAGTCTTCAACACAAAACCCAAGGATCATAGCCATCGCCGACTGGATCCTGGTGTGGGAGCTGGCATTGACAGACCTGCTTTGAATGAAGTTGTCTTAAGAGCACCACCTAAGTTAGTTCACTCACACATTCACCAGCTATCTTCACCCACTCAGGTTCACATAGGGAAAGGAAAATAAAGAACAGCCCTCAAAAGTCATTTAACCGGACCCCAAGAAACTGAATGACGGCGCCACTCTCCCTAATCCTGTTCCCGTGGGAGACTCGATTACAGCTATTCCCATCCTGGCTCAAAAAACCAGTTTGCTCTGACTGCCCAGACTTCCCCACAGGCTGCATTCTTGCCCATGAGCTCATTGTTTTGGCTTCTCTGCCTGTATAAATCCACAGACTGCCAGAAGTCTCAGTCCCAGCCCCCTAGCTAGCTGAAGCTGCATTCCATTCAGAACTTCACCACCCCCACTGTGGTCACATGTGTGTGTTTATTCAGGTTATCCTGGAACAAGGTGTGCTGGGAAAGAGCCAAGGAAAACTGTTTGCTGGATTTCTACCTGAATTAGATGAGTTTCCACTTTAAGAAATGCCTTCAATTCTGTGCCCCTAAAAACAATCATTTCCAGTTTAGTAGGAGAAGCTGGTTTAAAAATTGTGCTGCACATTTCATAGACACACCTATAGGGCTGGTATGACTCAGGTGTTCAGATTTGGGAATGGGTGGGGCGGGGGGGGAGGTGGGGGAGCAGCGCTAGGTAGGGATTTTCCCTTAGAAACACTGCTTTCAGAAACTACTGGATCCCTATGCCCAGATCTTTAAAGCCTTTCATCCTCAGCTCACACCTCTATTCCTGAGGTTGCCTGGAATGATTCCCACCCATCTCTTGTCCTTGGTGGGAACGGGGCAGGGGCACAGCTGGGCTACTGCAAGAAGCAGCTGTTTCACTGCTTTGTTGTTAAAATTTCCTGAGAAGATAGCTTGTTTATTTCCTTAGACCATGAAAGCCCAGATCTAAGGCAAGGTGGAGCTGAAGGGTAATGGGAAGGGCATTTCTCTTTGTAAAGTTTGGAGTTAATACTGTATGCCCAAGCTGTATACTCATTTCCTCTCTACTCTTCATCGGTGGTTTTCTTTTTTTAAAGAAAAGCCAAAAACAAAACTGCAAACTGACACTGAGGGAGGTGACATTTTTTTCATTTCTCAGAAATCCTCCGTGAGGCAGAGTAGAGAAACAGAAACAGGGAAACAACTTCATGTTGAAATGACGTGAGGTTTTGTCTGCATGTTTTGAAATGAGGTGGCTTGTTTTCAGCTCTAAGGAAGAGCAGCTCTGCAGAGGAGCTTGGTAATGGCAGAGGAGTGGCTGGCTACCTGCTTCTTTGCCCCTTTCTCTCAAAATTTGGTTGTTGGGGTCAGATCTGAAACAGGGCAGAGGTTCTGTACTCTGTTTTCCCCCTCATGAACCATAATGATCAATCCATTTCACTCAATGCTGTTGAGTGAAAAAAAAAAACTTACACAAAGTAAGGATTTGGTCAGCAATCCCAGAAGTAGGTTATTAAGTACAGAACACATCAACACAACTTTGTCCTGGGGTGGGGGGGGGGAAACATGACTCAGTAAAACATAACCCTATGTTTGCGTGACAGTGTATCTCATACAAAGATGATGTATATTTAATTATTGCATGGGGCTTAAACACTGAATATATTTGAAAGAATCAATTCCTCAAAACTTTAAGTTGAAAAATGAAATTTAGACAGGATTTGCGTGAAATGCAGCAAAATCATGAAAGACATTTGAAAACAAGAGAAACAGTTTATCCCATCCAAGTTCGGATCACTGCGGTCCAGTAACTATTTTGATAAAGTGTGCTCTGTGGGAATGAAATTGAATAACAGATAAAAGGAATTAAAATTTAAAGTGAAAATACTAGGTCTCAGGACTTAAGTTTCTCCCCTGTAAACTGTATTTGCCTTTCCAATCTTATTATTGCAAAGATTTAAAGAGAGATTAGAAGGCTTCCCTGGTGGTCCCGAGGTTGAGAATCCACCTGCCACTGCAGGAGACATGAGTTTGATCCCTGATCTGGGAAGATCCTATATGCTGCGGAGCAACTCAGCCCGTGCACCACGACTACTGAGGCTCTGTTCTAGAGCTTCGGAGCTGCAGCAAGAGAAGCCACTGCAATGAGAAGCCTGTGCAGCAACGAAGACGGAGCATAGCCATTAATAAATAATTTTTAAAAAGAATACATACAAGTGCTTTAAAAACAAATGTAAGGGATTTTGGGAAATGTCCCGTAAGGACTAACTCTTGACCATGTCCAAGTCATTGAATTCCCAGGGAGAAACCACTAAGAAGCTGGTAGCAATTAAAAGGGTCTGCAGTATTTTGAAGCAGAGGGGACATAAACAGGATTTTCTGTGCCTGGGCATTGTGGGAGTTCAACCAGATGGCAGAAATCCCAGGGGTAAGTTAGCACCCTTCCAAATCTTCCCTATTGCCTGTTTCTGTATAGGTCAAAAGCTAAGATCGGGGGACTTCCCTGGTTTGTTGTTCTCTGGTAGTCCAGTGGTTAAGAATCCACCTTGCAGTGCAGGGAATACCAGTTCCATCCCTGGTCTGGAAAGATCCCACATGCCTCAGGGCAAATAAGCCTGTGCACCACAACTACTGAGCCCAGACCCTGGAGCCCTCGAGCTGCACGTGCTGAGCCTGCATTCCTAGAGCCTGTGCTCTCCATCGAGAGAAGCCCTCACAGGGAGAAGCCTCTGCACCGTATCGAGAGGAGCCCCCATCCGCCGCAACCAGAGAAGGCCCAGGAGCAGCAACAAAAACCCAGCGCAGCCAAAAATAAAGAATTTTTTAAAAGAGCTAAGAACAGTTTTTGCCATTTTAACTGGTTGGGAGAAATTCATGACTTTAAAATTACATGCAATTAAAATTTCAATGTCAAAGTTTGGGACAGCCCTCTTGGTAAAGATCCCACCTGCCAACGCAGGAGACGTAAGAGACGTGGGTTCAATCCCTGGATTGGATCAGATACCCTGGAGGAAGAAATGGCAACCCATTCCAGTATTCTTGCCTGGGGAACCCTACGGACAAAGGGGCCTGGTGGGCCACAGTGCATGGGGCTGCAAAGGGTCGGGCACAATTGAAGTTACTTAGCAGTGGTTCAGCAAGTAAAGAATCTGCCTGCAATGCTGGAGACACAGGAGATGCAGGCTTGATCCCTGGGTGGAGACGATCCCCTGGAGGAGGAAATGGCAATTCACTCTAGTATTCTTGCCTGAAAAATCCTATGGAAGAGGAGTCTGGTAGGCTACAGTCCAAAGGGTCACAGAAAATCGAACACGACGGAGTGACTAAACACACCACACAGGACCTTGCTGCTGCTAAGTCGCTTCAGTCGTGTCCGACTCCACGCGACCCCATAGACGGCAGCCTACCAGGCCCCTTAGTATTGAGTAAAATCACGTTTGGGGGGCTTCCCTGGTGGCTCCCGACAGTAAAGACTGCCTGCAATGCAGGAGACACGGGAGATGCTGATGCAGTCCCTGGGTCGGAAAGATCCCCTGGAGAAGGGAATGGCTATCTACTTCAGTATTCTTGCCTGGATAATTCCATGGACAGAGGAGCCTGGTGGGCTAGTCTGTGGGGTCACAAAGAGTCACAACTGAGCAATAACAAAGTTTGAAGGGAACAAAGTCATGACCATTTGTTTACAAATTGTGTCGTGAAGTCGCTCAGTCGTGTCTGACTCTTTGTAACCCCATGGACTATAGCCCACCAGGCTCCTCCATCCATGGAATTTTCTAGGCAAGAGTACTGGAGTGGGTTGCCATAGGGCTGCTTTTATGCTATAACAGCAGAGTCAAGGGTTGCAGCAGAGATTGATGGCCTATAAGATTGAAAATATTTATACTCTCTGGTTTTATTTATTTTTTTAATACACCTGGCAGCATGTGGAATCTTTGTTCCTCAACCAGGGACCAAACCCACACCCCCTACACTGGAAGTGTGGAGTCTTAACCACTGGCCCACCAGGGAAGTCACATCTTTGGTACTTTAGAAAGAGGTTGCCCTTTCCTCTACCTGAGCTAAAAAGGAGTCTTACGATGTCATGAACGAGTCAGGCAACCAAGAATCAAGGCAAGGGGAGGGAGGAAGAAATGAAAGAAGGGGTCTGGTCCCAGGGCAGATTAACTCTGCCCCCTCCCATCAAGGTCAAGGTCTTTGCCACGTTGCCTTTTATTCTAGGGATACCAGGGACACACACATTCTCCTTTTTAGGAGTAACCTCAGCCTCTCACCCCGTTTCTTTTCCTCCTAACTCCCAAGTTCTTTCTGTAGAGCTGTCTCTTAAGATTCAGGCAAGGCTCACATAGACATACCTCCTAACTCCAACCTGGAACCTTCCTGAAACTGAATCCATTTCTCCAATACTGAGATTCTTTGCCAGGACATTCAAACACAGCTCTCTGGTGCTCACTGAAAAAGTGCTTTGGTCTCTCCAGTCCCTCATCTCTGCACCTCCCCTTCAACCGACGGAGCTGATTGGTTCCCTAGGTTCTGACTGCCATGGCTCAGGCATGCCTTGTTTTGGTCTAACTTGGCGCATTACTCCCTCCAATCCTTCCTAGGGTCTGACCTCAGCCATGAAACACCCTCCTCTAGAGTTTTCCCCAGGCTCCAGGGTCAAGGAGCCGGAAGTCAGATTGAAGATCTGTACTGTCTAGTTTGGTTAACCCAAACTGTTTATCTCTCTTGTTGACAGACTTAGTCTTAGGTACTTTCCTGAGGGTTTCTACTTCCTGTAGAAGGTGCCTCCCACCCTTTATAGCTGACATCTTTTCATCACCTGCCTGTGACAAATAAGCCCCCCTCTGCTCTAACTTCTCCACCCAGCTGACTCCCAGAACCAGAGATGCTGGTAGGAGAGAGGGTGGGAATGTGGGACCCCCACCCCCACTCCACCTCCAAATTATAATCTCTAGCCTGATTCTCCATGCTTTAAGAAGAGGTTTTCCTGATTCAGTTTACTCTGGTGGGGGAGGGTGTTAGGTTCAAATGAAGTCTCTATTTGTAAAACTGGGGAGAAGGGGAAAGCAGAAAATGGAAGAGGATCTGGTTGGAGAGAATCTGGAAAGGAATTAACAGTTCCTTGCATTTTATTCTCACTCTCATCCCTCTGCTCTCCAGGTCTATCTAGATCCTGCCTCAAGGGCTCTTGAGAGAGGGTTTCTTAAGACTCTCTGAGACACTCATGCCATCACGTGGGTCAGCACCTGGGCCCTTGCGCTCGGCTTCACTCCTAGTTACCACAGAGGTTGAATCTGGACCAGTGAAACGTACGGGTCTCTTCAGACCCACCCCTACAGCTGTGAGCACCTGCTTGCAGGGAGGCCCCCAGTTGGGGAAGTCTAGAAGCTAAATTTAGTCTGAAGGCTCAAGCGTAATTGGGTGGGTGATTACCCTGGGGAAGCTGGGAGGGGGGAGGGGGAAATTCTGACCCAGCTGAACAGAGTCCTCAGAAGTTCACTTCTAAGTCCCCGGATTAGAACCACAGTCACCTTCCCCCAGCAAACACTCAGAAATGAGAAGCCCCAGCAATCTGCTGGCCTTCTGCACGCTTGATCTCTCTTGTGCTCATCAAGATTGTTCCTACCACCACCCCACCCCCACCTCAACTCTCAGGGGTCCAGTTCCTCTGAGTCCTTCCCTAAATTCCCCCCAGAGCAGCAAGGCTAAGGGCCCCTGCACCACATCTCCCTGAACTTGGGTTGCAGCTTCCTCTCTCCCAAGTCCCTCCACAGGGTTTCAGAGGTCAGCAAAGAGGTGTCTGGCCACAGTAATCCCCTGAAAGAGGCCAGGAAAAGGGGTGCTTGAAGTCCGCTTCTGCTTCCTGAAAAGTTTCACAGTGACTCCCCTTCCCATTCTGACCTCAGTGACCAGAGCTTGGGGACTGCACTGAATCCTAGCTTTAAAATGAAAGGGAAAAGGGGGCAACCCCCCAGATGAAAACCTACATCCTGAGAAGTCAGAGGCTGAAGGCTGTGAGGGAGCTGGGGGATATCAGGGAGGGGAGGTGTTGAAGCTGGGGGAGCCCTAAGAGGGGCTTTGGCTGCATTCCCCACCTGTGATTGGCTCTCAGGCTACGGCCAAAATCCAAACCTGCCCGGCAACAGTCCTGAGAGGCCCTAAGAGGGAGGAGGAACTTCGGGAAGTCAGCTGAAATGGGGCCACCGCCCAGCCTTCAGCTTCCAGGAATCACTGGGAGGGCCCTAGCTCTTCACCACACCCCTCCCTCGGTCTCAGGACTCCGCCTTCAGCCTTCAGTGTCTGCAGGGCTGGCTCAGGTCCCACTCCCCTGGTGCCCCCACATCTTTGATCCCCTTAAGAGGTTCACCAAAGACAGGAACCATCTGATGCCTGCAGAGACACTGAGACTGGGCCCCCTCTGTACCCCATTCTTCATTTCCCACCCTGGAGGAGTCAGTTTCGTTTTCCTTTCCCCCCATTTTTTCTGCCTCCTTCCTGATACACTGTCTGCCCGAGATGGTACCTGTAGTCTTCCTTCTCAGCCATTTCCAGCCCAAAGAAAACCTGCTTCCAAAGGCAACAGAATGACGTGAGGGAGCTGCCAGAATGGGAGAAGTCCTGTCCCCTTGGGTAGCTCTGGGGTCCTTCCCAGGGTCTGGGTGTGTCTAGGTGTACATGCTCAGGACAGTAGTCACTGAGTTCAGCTGTTTCTGCAGGCCTTTATTTATGATCTTACTTGGTCAGACTTGTGGAGGTGAAGGGATGGGGGAGGGATCCTCCTAATGGGGAGAGAAGCTCAATTCTATTGCACTTCCCCCTTTCCTAAGCATGGGGACCCCTCCCCCAGAAGTGTGGCTTCCACAAGTGGTGATCAGGACTCAGAATTGTAGGGGTGGGGTCGGGGAGAGGATTTGTGTTATGGAAAAGGCTTGTCCGTGCTCACACCACCTCCAACAAACTATTTACCTTGAGAGCGGACATGGGCGTTAGGTTGGGAGGAGACCAGGGTGAGACATCTCGGAAGAATGTGTCTTTGGCTGGACATCCAGTACTGCCTTGGCTCCACCCTTGACTCCACCCCCAAGTCCCCTAGAGCCAGGCCAGGCTCCTCCTCCTCCTCCAGCCCTTTCTGCTGGGGGTGGGGTTGGGGGGGGATCATTTCCTTTCCTCCCACTCTATAAAAAGCAACAAACCACGGGTAATAGCAGAAAAGATGAGAGGGGTAGGAAGGCAGGGACAAGGAAAGAGAACAGGAAAAAGGACCCCTGAAAAGGCAGCTGTCATTCAGCTCAGCCCCAGATGGAAAAAAAGTGCTGCTAGATTCCAAGAGACTTTGCAGAAGGACCCAGCCTACCAAGAAACCCACCGTAGACCGAGCAGTTTCTGTTTTGGACCCAAGTGCCCAACTCTGTACCTAAACTGGGGGAAGTAGTGACCTCTAGTGGTTGATGACCAACCTGCAGGGCCTGTGATCAGCCAGGACCCTCTGCCTCTGACCAAGGCTTCATTCGGGGGTCTCGGGTGACTGGGGCTCCCTCATTAGGCTTTCTGCTCCCAGACTCTCTCCATCTGGGCTCCAAGCGCTGTTCCCCTTCCCACCCTTCATTCTCACTCACACAGCTTGCTTAGGTGGCCTGTACAGCTGGGTTCCCACGAGGACAATGAAGAGCCTGTTTCTCATTTGTCATAATCATCTTTAATAAAAATAAATTAGTTCTGGAGTAGGAACCATTTTAGGAGGTGGGAAGTAGAAGCAGGGGCTAGGATGTCTTATTCTAAACTTGCTCTTTTCCATCCTCTGCCCAGCTGGTCTCTGCTCTGGGGGACAGTCTCTCTTCCTGGAGGGCAAGCGCTCACCCCCACCCCTCATTAGCTATGAGAGGGAGGGATAGAGACTAGGTAAAGGGAGAAGGGGTCGGAGGACAGAAGGAAGGTTTAGATGATACGTGTCCTGAACAGGAGAAATGAGGGTTAGGACACAAAATTGGGATTAATGGGGAGGCCAGACTCTAAGTAGCTTGGATTCCCAAAGAGCTGCAAACTTGCTTTCCTCTCTCTGGGAAACAGGCATCATCCCCTCCCGGGGGATTGTGTAACTTCTTTTTGAGAAGTGATATAGATGTATGGGTGCACACACATCCATACGGGCCCATACACATTTGGGTGCATGTGTGCACACACACCATCACACCGCCACACAGGCACAGACCCAGCCACACATCTTGATGATCACTGTCCATCATCTTGCCAACTTCCATCACCCTGGGGGACGTCTCTAGTGAGACCAGGACAGGCTGGAGAGCCAGAGAATACAGAGTGGGATGATTGAGGGGTGACTGATGGTGGGTGACTGATGAGAAAACCACAAGGAGAGGGTCTCCTGGACCCATTTCAGGCGGGCTCTGGGGAAGACCGCTCCAGGACATGGGCACAAGAGCGGCAACAGGTGGCTGTGTAGTAGGGATAGACGCAGAGCCGGGCCTGCACCACCAGGGGGCAGTGTGGAGAGCTGTCCTTGCATTGATCATCTGGGGACAGAGGAGGCCATTGGGCACAAGAAGTCACCAAGATCCATCCCGCTGGAGGCGTGCTGCCCACTCCCAATCGTCCTTCCTAATCTCCACCCACACTTCAGCTAAATCCGCTCTACTGGGGATGGGGGAGAGGGAGCTCTTTACCAGGCCGCTGGCTGCAGGGCTGGCTGTTACAGGATCGTTTCCTGGCGGGTCGCAGGTGAAGAGGGCATCGGATGCTGAGGGTCTGGTTGGCAGTCAGGCACTGGACCTCCCTTGTCTGCACGCCACCCTGGCAGGAGCGAGAACACTGGGGAGACCCCAGCTATCAAATCAGACCTCTGCTGTGCTCCAGGCTCCTCCTGCACCCCAGGCCTCCTCAGAGGAGGAGGAGTTGGGGGGCCTCTCCTGGAGCATTATGAACCCCCATGCAGAGGGGCCCACCTCTCCTCCCAGTCTAGGCAGGGGGACAAGTTAACCTGCCCCTGGCCTTAGCTAGGGGGCACAGAAGAATGTCCAAAGAGAGAAGCCTCTCCTTTCCTGGTAGTCCGCACTGGGTAGGGCAGGAGAGCCAGGCACTCACCGGACTCCAGGGTGTAGAAAACCACCGGTCCTGGCAGTCCTGCCCTTGACAGGGCTGCAGGGCAGGGGGCCTGGGAAGGTGGGAACAGTTGCTAGGAGAAGTCACGTTGAACTCAGTCCCCAGTTTGGATACACAGATGACGTCTCTACGCTGCGTGCCAGAGCCGCACTCTGAGGAGCACTGACAGAGGAGACAGGGAGGGACAGCAGGATGACTCCTGCCTCCTCGCCCCGGGAATCCCACCCACGGGCCCCTCCCAGGCGCTCAGCTCACCTCCGCCCAGGGCCCGGTGTACCAGCACCACGACACCTCACAGGGCCCCAGACTGCAGGCACGCATGTCAGGGGGCCGGCTTCCGGGTGCACAGGTCTGCTCACCGGCTCCTGCCCCTGCTTCCTCCTGGCTTATCCTGTGGGCCTCCCCACTCCCAAGGCAGACCACAGAACGTCTCTGGATTCCCGTCCCACACTCCGCTGAGCACTGTTGGGAAGCAGAGTTTGAAGGGAGATGGGGTGACGTGGGGGAGGGGAGGGGGTCAAGGACAGACACCTGGATCCGGGAGTTAGGGAATGCCCTGGGGGACTCTTGCCAGGCAGGTTCAGAACGTTAGTGTAAGTTTTTCTCCAAGTTCCCAACATTGGCAGTGTCTAGCACACAGCAGGTGCTTGCCCAGTCAACGTTTATGCAACTGCGTTGGGCAGACACCTGAGAGGGTGTCGTGGGTGATGGGGGGCACTAGGGATGTTGGGGCTCAGCAGAGAGGGGGGCCCACCTTGGAGCTCCAGTCGCTGTGGAACCAGGCCGTGGTGCAGGGCCCCATGTCGCAGGCCTCTCTGCTGGGGGGCCGCGGGGGCCCTGAGGCGCACTCCTGCTCACTCACTTCATCCCCGTTGTTGCCGACACAGCGGACCTGCCGGCTCCTCTGGCCGCGCCCGCATCGCACAGAGCACTGAGGGGACGAGGGGCACGGAGGGCTGGGCTTCCCTGGCTTCCTCACTGTCTTCCCTCTCTGGGGCTTCTGAACCAGGATGGGCCTCTGATGCCTGGCTCAGAGGTTACAGGGCTTCATGGGCTGAGGAGCAGGCTGAGTACAGGGCGTGTCTTAGCTGCCTTACAGTTGGAGGCTCATATGAGATCTCATTTGTAAAAGTTTCTGCCGATTAATACAGAGTTGGGAAAACTGCAGGTCTAGCTCGCTGGTGCCCCACCTCCAGGACCCTCCCTGTCCAAGAGCCTCCTTGCCCGGGGCCACTCACCTGACTCCAGGGCGAGCGAACCTCCCAGTGGCCGCAGAGGCGCAGCTGGCAGGGCTGGGTGATGTTGGGCCGGGGCAGGTGCCCGCAGCGCTCTAGGGGCACTGAGGAGCCGCCGCCCCCAAATTCCTGCCGGCAGCGTAGCTGACGGTGCTGGGTGCCAGGTCCACACGAACGGCTGCAGGACGTCCACTCACCGGCCTCCCAGCTGTGGGCAGAGGTGGGGAAGGGACAGAGACACAGATGGCAAAAACAGAGATATGTGCGGCTGCCATGTTCGGGAAAGGGGACAACAAACTGGGAGTGGGGACCTGTCAGAGGCCAGTGGGCTTATTTAACATTTGGAGCCTGGGATCCCTTGTGGGACTCAGGGTTGTCTTGCGGTGGCTCAGATGGTAAAGAATCTCCTGCAGTGCAGGAGACAAAGGTTCGATCCCAAGGTCGGGAAGATCCCCAGGTCAGGAAGATCCTCTGGGAGAAGGGAATGGCAACCCACTCCAGTATTCTTGCCTGGGAAATCCCATGGACTGACTGGCTACAGCCCATGGGGTCAAAAAGAGTTGGACAGGACTAAGCGACTAACACACACACACACCACACATCCTCGGTTGTATAAGGAACTAAGAGAATGTAGCCAGGAGACCCTGTATTGAGTGCAGAGTCCAAGTGAGATCCTACGGGTGCAGGGATGGGTCTCCCAGGGGCAACTGTTATGTCCCTAGGATCCTAGCCCTCCCATAGGGCACACTCACTATGGTGGGCACGGGGGGCCGTGGCAGGGCTCCTGGGAGGCTGGGGGCCTGGCACCCATGGCACAGCTGCGTTCATCCAGCTCCTCTCCTGATTCTCGAGAAATGCAGAGGAAGATGGGGCGCCAAACACCTGAAGGGGGATAAAGGGAAGCCCGGGGAGGGGGGATGGCTCAGCATCCAGTGTCAGTGGGTCCCAGGCACTGAAGTCTGAGTTGGCACAGAGTCAAGGTATGATGCACGCCCAGGGCAGGGGATCAGGAGTGCCAAGCCAGGAATATGGGCCAAGGGGGCTGGTGTGTAAAGTCTCACCTTTCCCACAGGATGCCGAGCACTCTGAGTGTCCAACTCGTTTCCAGTATCCGGCTGGAGACCCCAGGGCTGTCCTGGGAGGAGGTGGGGCGGGCATCTGGGGGATCCTCACCTGCCGCTGGAGGGTGCCTGGGGTGCGGGCAGGGCGAGATGCTGAAACAGGAGGGGGCTCTACCCTCAAAATCTCTGCGGAGAGAGTTGAGTAGACAAATCAGATGGGCCTCGTCACGCTCAGCTTCACCCCACCTCCTTCTAAGTCTGGGGGTCAAAGTCTTACCAGGCTGGAATTGAGGAACACGGGGCTCTGAAGTGGGGTTCTCAAGGTTCGGGGGAGGTGAAGAGATGACATACTGATAGAAAACACCTGGGTTTTCCTCCTGAAAGATCATCTGGGGAGAGAAAGAGAAGGTAATGAATGTTCGGGGATGGCCAGGGAGCATCCGCCAGCTTTCTGCCCATCCTGAGACCCACAGCTTCCCCTCAGAGAAAAGGCCTCCCACAGTGGTGCAGCCTCAAGCCCAGGCCCCTCGCTCACGTAGACATCCACGGGCTGGGTGGTGGGGCCTTCTGCGGACAGACTCTCCCCAGCGCCCTCCTCCCGGGGAGGACGGTTGTACCGGAAGACAGTCCCGCCGGCGGTATAGGACCCAGGGGGATCCACAGCCCAGTTTCCATTGATGATGGACCGGCCCCCAGGACCTCGAAGTGCTGGAGGTGGCAGATCAGGACATGTGAGGTCATCCTGTCCTCCCCTCCTCTCACTTCCCTACTGGCAGGGAACCCACATATCCCCCCAACCTGCACACACCCCCATGCTCCTGTGGCTTCCTCATTGCCCCCACCTGGGAAGGAGAGAGAGGGGAGCCCTGACTTCACTGGTGGCTTGTTTCCTGTGCTGAATGGGGGTGTGCCGGGCAGAACCAACTGACCAGGGATGGAGTGGGGACCTAAGACTCAGGGAGCTCAGGGACTCACCAAGGTAGTTGGAGCTGGGCCGGAGCTGGGCAATCTGGAGTCGGGAGGCCCCGGCAGGAATGGACAAGATCTTCTGATAACCCAGAGGGCCACCCCGCTCAGTGAGGTTCCCCGAGACGAGGCGACAGGTAGAATCATCACCCCCACAGACGCCGCAGCCATCTGGATGCCGGCCAGAGCCGAGGATGCCATCACAGCCAGGGCTCTAGGGGAAAACAGAGTTAGGCAGAGCCTGCTGGAAGCCAGACATCACTTCGCACCCTGGGCTGGGCTTCTTGGAGCCTTCAGCTCACCACGGGCCTTGATCTTTGCTGTACAAGTGAGACTGTTTCTTTGTCAGTACCCCATCCCCAGCTAGCCTCCAGGAAGCATGGACGGGCCCAGCGGGGTCTTTCCCGCTGTTCACATCTTTTGCTCAGCCTCACTTGGCAGGTAAGAACCCTCCTCTTTGCCATCTCAGCCGGGTGTTTTATCATTGTGATAATGAACAAGGAGGCTCTCTTGGTGTGTGTGTGGTAGTTACTAACACTGCCCCTCTCCCCATGCATGCTCCCCTTCTTCCCTCACCAGACAGCGTCCAGCCACACAGATGTCCAGGGCTCCAGGCTGACACAGGGTCCCGTCCTGGACCTTTTGGGTGTGACGGACATAGAAGCGGAAGCCACGGGGACGGCAGTTCAGCTCACAGCGCTGAGAACCCTGAACTAAGAGACAGGGTAGAAGGGTGGTTAGCTAGGTTCCCTGGCAGGAGGTCAGTTGGGAAAGACTCCAGGGCCCTGAGAACAGCCCTTATGTTGGCAATAAGGCATCCTGAGGTTGTTGGGGGCCCTGTGGTTGAAGGCAACGCAACAATTCTGAAAGGTCAGTTTGAGGGTCACACAAAACTCAAGTCAGATCAGCTGGGATCACTGAGACCAGGAAAAGGGTGGGCAACTCTGAGAGAGGTAGCTGAAACTGTGATTATGGGAGTTCAGAGCTCAGGAGGGCTTGTCTTGGTATCAAGGTGACACGGGCCTAAAATCCAAAGGATGGTAACTTGGGACAAAGTCATATAACATGGTCCAGGATCAGTGGCACACCCCCAGCCGGCTGTCACCACTGGACAGGATCTCTCTGCCCATGCCCGGCCCCTGTCGTGTCCACTCCACCTCCTGGATGGGTTTCTTCCCAGAGGAGGTCCGCTGAAGAGCACCTCTGAATGCAGCCCTCTCCCAGCCCGACTCCTCGGCTGGCCATCCACCACATCTGACAGCCGGGGCCCTGTTTGAAACCCTCACCCCTTTCTGGGCCTGTTCTGTCTCTTTACCCCAGTCGTGGGAAATAAGGAAGACAATGATGCAGGAGAAACACAAGAGCCTACAGAGGAGACAAAGAGGGCTGAGTCTCCTTCCCCGTCATCCCCCAATCTTCAGCCCCCCCGTTCCAGGGATAGCTAGAAACCTCACCTTCCGTGAAGGGCTCCCACTGGTACAGTTGGCCCATGAACTCCTGGGAGTCAAAGGCTGCACACTGCAGGGCCCGGGGGTCTGGCTGCTCAGCGGGGCAGGGCTGAGGTGGGGGATACAGAGGAGTCAAAGCTGGGGAGGAAAATGGGGGTGTGGGTCAGGGCTGGATTTGGGGGGTAGAGAGGAAGGTCAGGTCTAGGGAAGAGCTCCAAGCCCCCTGCCCTGAAGAGGTCAGATGCCAAGGCCCTTCTCCCTCAGGTCCAGATCTGACGGGCTAATCAGGGAAGCAGAATTGGAAGTCTGAGAGGGGTCAAAGAAGGAACTCACCGCTTGGCTGCAGGCTCTCAGCTGTTCACTCTCCCCAGAACATCTTGGGACAGGGCTACTGGGAGCAAAGAGGCTCCAGAGTGGGCTGGAGTGGGGGCCAGAGCTCAGCAGAGGCAGCCAGCCATCTGGCTGGGGAGGGGCAGACTCCGTGAGGGACCCGTGGAGATTCCCCCCAGGTCTCCACTGCTCCCGGCTCTGCTGGCCTTGGCCCCAAGGCACAGAAAGGAAAGGATTAGGGTGTCTGTCTGCCAGCCTGGGGCTGGCCCAACCCTGGGAACTTGGCCTTCTTGGCTGAAGGGACAGGTGAAAGGAGCTACCTTCTCCCGGGGATAGGGAATGAAAGGAGGGCTCTGTGCCAGAGGCCTGGGCTCTGGGGTGTGGCCCTGTGGGGGCAGGCCTGGCTCTAGAGGGCACGGCTGTCTGAGCAGCTTCAGGGCTTGGGGGTTCTGCTTGGGGTGGGAGGGTGTGGGCAGAAGTTTCTGTAGGAGACAGTTCTGTTTTCTGGGTGTGGTTTGTGGAAGATGGCTCTGTTCTCGGAGTCAGGGATGGAAGATCTGAGGTTTGAGAGAGTTCAGATCTGGGTGGTCTTCGGGGATGCCTGCGGTTCCGATGGAGCGGCAAAGCAAAGGGCACCCTCCCATAGCCAAACATTCCTGGCTTGATGGGGTCTCGAACCCGGGACCTGAGAAGGTGTTGCAGACGTGGAGTCACAGCACTGGCCATCTCTGAGCCGGCCTCCCCATCTTACTTCCTAGCACCAGAGAAGCCTTTCTAAGCCCTGGATCCTTTGCTACCCTTTCCTTCACCCCAAGCCCCGCCTCTACCTCAAGGCACCGCCCCTACCTCAAAGCCCCACCCCTCACCTCCTGGCTCCTTGAGTCTCCGGAGCCTCCTCTCTCCCTAATTGAGAAGCAGGACCTCGAAGGGGGCCACCTCTTCCTCGAGGTGGTGGCCTGTATAGGGGAAGGGTTTCTCGGGAAGTCTGCGGTCTGGTGCCTTGACCCCGGGGAAGCAGGGCTTCTGGATGTCTTGGGGGCCGGGGTGGAAGGGGCAGGCCCTGGTGGAGTTGAGTTGTAGGGAGCTGACATGTCCGGCTCCGGCGCTGTACCCCAACCCCGCAGGGCTGGGAGCAAGAGGCCCACTGGTCCCAAGGACCCCAGACCCCTTCAGGGCCCTGGCTGTCCTCGGGGGGCGTCTGAAGAGAGTGTCCAGACAACACCTAGGTAGACAAAAAGTTCAGACAAAATTAGAATGATTTTCGAGGGAACTGTACAGAATATCTAGTCCACCCTGAGGTTTGGGGCAGTTGTTACTGACCCAAGGTCATATTCAGTAGCAGAGGTGATTTGGCAAGGAGTTGGATTAGGTGTTTAGGGAGTTGGAGAGGCTGGAGGGCCAAGTGTGAGAGAAAGGGGCCAGGTCTTATCAGAGGCTGCAGAAAATGCAAATGTGGTCTGGAGATAGTGGGTAGTGGGGAGACAGAGAGATGAAAGGATCGTAGCCTCTAGTCCCTGGCTCACCTCCTGATCCAGGCAGAGCTGAGGGAGGGACAGAAGCAGCATCAGACACAACCAGGGCCTGCAAACCAAAAGCAGGAGCGAAGGTATCAGACAGGAGCCTGAAGAGGTGTTACATCACACCTCGCCCCCAGCTGGCTCCCCACATCCTGATACCAACTTCTCAGAAAGCAGAAGTTACTCATCACTTCCTCCGGCCCCTCCCAGAGAGGTCCTTTCCCTCACTTCTACAGACTGAGAGTCAGTCATTCCCTCCACCCTGGCCCCCTACCACTTACCTGCCCGCCCACTTCTCCATTGCTCCTCCCTTGATGGCCCTGGGCCCAGGGAGGAGGGGACCGGAAGTAAACACTCTACTGTGGCATCTGGGCCTCGGATGGGGGTTGCACTCTGTAAGGACCCAAGCCTGGTCCAGTCTCCGGAAAGCTGGGGATTGGGAGGGATGACTTCTCAGGACAGCTCAGAGTGAGAATGGAGGGGTGATGATTGGTCCATCCCTTAATGATCCTAAAGGTGAGAGGGAAAAGGAACATTGCCTTTGTCCATCTACCCAAGCTGAAGGGGTGGGTGCCCTCAGCCTCCCAGCTCTGGCGCAGTCCCCTCCTCAGCTGCAGGAACTTCCCAGCTCCTGTGTCCTAACCAGTGACTGTCTCTAGGCCAGCTCAGACACATGCGTCTTCCTTAAGAGGGTTGAGGGAGGCTCACTGAGGGCTTTTCAGACATCCTCTCCAAGCTGCTGACTGGAAGCCCCCTGGGCTTTCCATTCCCACCTGCCTCTCAGCCTTTTCTTGCCTTCTTAGCTAGTAAGCTCCTTCTGGAACACTCAGACACAACTGTGCCTGTCTCAAACTTTTCAGCCAAGGGATAAATTAAATGGCCTGATGGTTTAATCTCTAGAGAAGCAGGTGATTTTCCCCAGTGATATTTAACTTCCCTCTAGGGAGCCAGCCTCCAGCATTGGATCAATGAGGCCTTCCTTCAGGCAAGACTCTGATGGCTGGGAGAAGCTGGGAAGGGGAGATACAGCTAGAGAGGCTGTTGCTCCCCGGTCACTCATGGGTCTATCTTCTGAAGAGCCAGGAAGTCCATCCTGAAGTCTCAGCTTGATCACTGGAGAAGTGGAGCTTGGAACCCTCCCCTGGTCTAAGCCTGGCTCTTCCATGGCTCCCCCTGGCCCTCCAGTTCCTTCACAATGAACCCTTCCCACCCCCACTCTTCATGCTGCTCTGAGCTCTGCTTTCCAGGAAAAAAAAAATGTTTCTGTTGGATCTGAAAGGCACCCGGGAGAAGAATCCAAGGAGCTAATGCTGAGGTGGGCCAGTTCAGGGGCAGGAAAATGACAGAGGGAAGGGCAGGAATGTGCTTGGAGGTAGCAAATCCATTCCCCCTCACCTCCCTGAGACCCCAGGGCTTGGGAAGTTAAGGGAAGGATCACAGTGGCAGAGCCTGTGCCCAAACGGTCTCCTCAGCTACTTGGGGTTGGGAAGGGGGTTGCTGATGGCTGCTCCTTCCCTTGGCTGGGCTGATCACTGAGGTCAGCAACTCCGCCCTGATGAGGAGGCGGGTAGGGGCTCCAGAGAAGGGCCAACATTCCACCCAAACCTTCAGCTTTCAGCCTGACTCCCTTCCTGGTGGCTGAAGGGAAGGAGATGGGAGGATGGTTACTGCCACTTCTTGCTGCTGGGTCCCCTCTCCACTCCCTCTGCCTCTGCTTCTCTCGGCTACCCCAGGCCTGTGTCTAGCTGTCTCTCTCTATGGGTCTACCCAGTACACATAATCCTGTCCTGAGCTGGGTTTGGCTTTGGCAGCTCCCTGGAGAAGTGAGGGGTGGGGGGTGGGGTGACGTGAGCTCCTGGGGCCAGGGCCAGGCCTGGCTCCCTCTCTGGAAAAGTCCTACCCCACCCCCTGCATAGCTGGGCAGGGGGCCGACACACACACACACACACACACACACACACACTGCAGAAACAGATACACATTTGTGGTTTTCAGTCTTTTCATGTTTTCCATGTTTCCCATCTGGTGAGTCTCACTGTCCAGAGTGAAGAAGGAGAGGTCAGACAGAACTGGTCATTCCTGGGCCAGGCTGACACTGGTCTAGACAAACCTGGGCTCCTCCCTGCCACAACTCCACACTGGCCAGTAGAGATCAAGGAGGAGTGACCTGGGCAGAACTAACTCCTTCACCCCCAAGAGACCTACCTCTGGCGAACAGTGGTGCTGAGGGGCAGGGGGTGGGTTACAGGCTCCGGGGCTGGCTGCCCAGCCCCTGTCTTGGGCGAGAACTCCTTGGTCCTCCTTGTGCCACTCCTGGGTCCTGGAGGCCCATCCCAACAGGTGCCCTGCCTTTCTAGTCGTCAGGCTGAGCTGGATTCAGGGCACCCACTTGTATCCCTCCCAGCGTCTGTGTCCCCCAACCCAGGACGGAAGCGGATGACAGGGTTGGGGGGATGGGGGGAGGAACGCAGAAGTATCTTTCCAGAGGGGAAGGGCAGGAGGTGCCCGGCGCGTGCCGGGAGCTCCTGGGTGTGTTTTCCAATTTTATTCTGTGTAGGAATTTTGGCTGATTCTTCGTCCGAGTGATGGGGCTAGCGTTCCAAGGGATCAGAACCCCCTCCCCAGGAATTGGACCCCAGGGACTAGAAGATCTTCCGAGGCTATAAGAACTGGGGCCGGAGTCGTCGCTGGGGCGCGACCGCGGGGCTCAGGGAACCGGGGCGGCGCGGGGGCGCGGGGCGTTTGGTCTAACCGGACGGGGGAAGAGAGGGCGACCGGGGCCAGGGGTCCCAGGGAAGATCTGTACCTGCTCTGCGCGGCCCCGGCGGCCAGCTAACCCCTCTGCGCCCGGGCGCTCCCTCCAGGCAGCCTCGCTCCGCGGCAGCCACTGCGGCCCCCGGGCCGGGCTACGGCCGCCTCCGGCCGCGGCTCCGCCCCCGCCCCGCCCCCGCCCCTCCCGCCCGCCAGCCCGCCCGCCACGCGCCCAGCGGCAGCCCCCCGGCGGCCCCCGAATCCCCAGCCCGCCAGGGCCACCCACCCTAGGCTGCGGGCCTTGGCCGCTCCCGCCCAGCACCTGCCGACCGCTCCAGGGGGGCGAAGCCGAGGGGGTCCCAGCCGGGTTCCGAGGGAGCCATCGCGCCAGGGCTGTCCCTCGACCCGGCTGGGGTTCGGGTCTCCGGGACCCGGGTCTCCCAACCGGCTCCGAGTGGGCGGTGCGAGCGCTGCGCCAGCCCAGGCGGGGCGGCCGCGAGGGGCGCCAAGGGGTTGGGTGGCGCCGGTACCCGAGCGGCGTGGGCGAGCCCCGCGCCCCACATCGGGCGTTGCTGGGCTGAGATGGTCAAACCCGACCTCGGTTCCACGTTGGTCAGGGCCCTCTCCACCACGCAGCCTCCCTTGCACGCCCAGTTATCCCTGCTTCTCCTAAGTTGGACTGTGAACCATGTGGTTCTGACTGCTCAGGGACCCTCTAAGCCTCGGTTTCTTCATCCATAAATGTTACCTACGGGGCGTAGCGAAAGGAATGCTCTGATTTAGGAATCAGAGGATCTGGATTTGAATCTCCGCTCTGTGATCTTGGGTGAATGCTTCAAACTTTCTGTGCTGCAGTTTCCTCATCTGTAAAATGGGGTTAATCTGACATATACGAATAGGCTTGGGGATATGTCTGCCTAGTTACTTACATCTGGAAGAATACATCCCAAACTCGGAATTGGGGGCAGCAGCTGGGGAGGGGTAGGGAGAGGAAAATAAAAATATAAGCTTTCACTTTTTTACTCTATATGCTTATATGTTTTTGAATG
Organism: Bubalus kerabau; assembly: GCF_029407905.1. Classification (NCBI taxonomy): domain Eukaryota; kingdom Metazoa; phylum Chordata; class Mammalia; order Artiodactyla; family Bovidae; genus Bubalus; species Bubalus kerabau. The sequence goes on from NC_073629.1 coordinate 20,957,458, forward strand.
TTTAACCACAGGCATTATCTGTTTTTAGTTATGGTAAAGAAATAAATAATACACATAAAATGACAGAATAGATAAAGTCATTATTTTTTTTGTCACCACTATTTTTTAAGTTTTATTTGCCATTTGTTCATGAACTACAGTCATGTATTGTTGGGTCTACTCTCAAGTATTTGAAAGGTTTTATTTATTATTTTTTTTTCATTGACTTGTCAATATTTTAAAACCAAGATATTTCAGTAGCAGTGTATCAGGTGTTCCCACCTAATACTTATTGAGCACTTTCTGCACTTGCTGCGGAGGACACAATTAGAACAGCCTCTGGCCTCAAGGAGTTGGGTCTACTTGGAGACAGATTTGGGAGGTAAGTACTGGACTCAACAGAAGCAAATGTTATCTCAAGAGATGAGGGAAGTGAAAACATAAAATGCTTTTATGTATAAGTATTATATCCTTATTTGAAGTTTAACATCTATATTCTATTATAATTTATAAATTATATAATTTGTATGATAAAATTATCATCTCATTATAATTTATTGTTTTTTCAATAAATCCCTAAGTTCTCTCAAGACAGGGACCATTTAGGCCACTTTGTGTCATCTCTGTTTTTTCATCTTTTGTATTTCTGTTTTGGTTTTTGTATTTGTAGAGTTAATAGAAATATTTGGAATGAAACAGAACCAACAGATGAGTCCCGGGTGCCCAGGCCTGCTTTCTGACTTTAAACTCAGGCTCAATGGGTGGTGGGTAAACCAACCGGCAGGGAATCCCTGAGACTCCTGGTATTTTGTGGGGGGCAGGACAATATTGCTAAAGCATCTCTTTTTAAGTTTTTATTTCTCAAGAACCATTATAAAGTATCCTGGTTTTAAAATATTGGCAAGTCACTAAAAAACAGCTTTAGGATACCACAAGTATAACCTAAAACACGTGGATCGTTGCAGATTGGTCTGCAGGCCTCAGGTTTGTAGCTTTCCTGAAGACATCTTCAGTCTTGGTCTCCTGCTCCTAGAGCTTGGGAAGGTAATGGGTTAATGCCCCCTCCCCATATGGGTGGTTTATTTTGGGACTGCTGTTAACATGTCCTAATTCAGAGGCACATATATAGTCCTGGATTTGGAGGGGAAGCCCCTTTGCTCAGACTTTAGAGAACAATACTGATGATGAGATGCCCAGCCCACAGGGCAGAAGATATTTTAGGTCCAAGGACCTTTCCATGCCCCCAAGTCACATCCCAGCAGCACTCACTTATCAACCAGGGGGCAAGCTGCAGGACCAGAAGGTGTGACCAAAGACAGCAGAGTGGGAAGGGAGCCTGGGAGGAGGGAAAGGTCCGCCTTTGACATTTGTAACTGAGGGTCAGAAATAGACCTTTCCATTAAGAAGTGGCTGCTGACCAAAGAGCTCACGAGATTCATTACAGCTGTGATCTCCCAGGACTTGGTGGTCTGAAAATATTGTATTAGGGAAGGAATTTCCTATGCCTCAGCAGGGTGCAAAGTGCCAGATAAAATTTGTGGACACTGTCTCAAGGATAAAAAGAAATTTCTTAAAAGATTATGCAACAAGTAGATGTTCACCCCAAAGTACCTCTAGGACTATGGACAAAAGAGGGGATAGGCTAAGTATTTGTCTGACTTGGAGTATAACAGAGTGACTTAATAATAATAATACAGTTAACATGTATCTGAGGGCTTCTCTTGTGACTCAGTGGTAAAGAACCCACCTGCCAATGCAGGAGATGTGTGTTTGATTCCTGGGTTAGGAAGATCCCCTGGAGAAGGAAATGGTAATCCACTCTAATATCTTGCCTGGGAAATCCCATTGACGGAGCAGCCTGGTGGGCTACAGTCCATGGGGTCGCAAAGAGTCAGACACAACTGAGTGACTAAACAACAAAACATATATAGCACTTTCGACACGTGCAGGCCTCACGGTAACACAGCTGGAAACAAACATACAGAGAATTCCAGGGACCCAGTTTCCAGCCCTGGCCCTGGTCGAGGAACCGAGATCCCGTAAGCCTAGATCCTACAAGCATTGGGGCACAGCCAAAGAGAAAAAGAAACAAAGGCACAAAGAAAAATTTGGTAATTTCTCAGTGAGAACCTATTATCTGTTTATGTTGTGTACAAGTGAAGTTTTTGAGAACTATAGCTGAATTTGCTTAATAATCTTTTCTGGTAGTAGATTAAAGAAGTTTTATTTTTGTTGAGCCGAATAACATTTGAAACTCGTATTTCCTGTGAGATGTTGTCCCAACTCCAATACAGCGCTGATGCCAATACCAATATGTGTAGGTGGCGTCCGGAAATTAGTGAAACTCTTGGTTTGTGGTCATAGCACCCATTTTCAGAAAGCCTAGTCTGTTTGCCTTTCTGCCCCTGGGAATCGTGGTTTGCTCAACTCCTTTGTTCCCGAAGAGCCTCTCTATTCCCAGCCGCTGCACACCAGGCTGGGCTCCAGCCGTTGGTTCTGTGTCCTGTCACGTTGTTCTGGGCCGTTTTCTTTCACTAATGCTGTTCTTCTGACACCGGCCTAGTTAGCTCACTCCCCACGACAATTATGAGAACAGACTGTTGTGACCTGCTCACTACAAGGAACCTGGAGGTGGGGACCGCCTGGCCATGTTTACCGCTGTATCCACCACCTTGCCTTGCACATAGTAGGCATTCAATAAATGCTTGTGGGATGAGCCCTGAACGAGAAATTGTGATCTCTGCCTCAGCTCTGGCCAGATTCCAGCACTTCCTGGATGCTATGTCAACTCATTTTGGCTGAGCTGGCGCTAGGATGATGGAATCATGAAGAAACAGGATATGACCCGCTTGGTAAAATGAGGTCCAAGATGAGGATAGGACATTCTGGTTGCCAGTCACTGCTCCAAAAACATTCAGTTTGGTCAGAAACTCCCAAAGCTAGGATTCTTTTAAATTTGATTTCCATAGTTCAGTCCTTCAGGTTCTGGGGTCCTGCTGACAGGTTGCCTTGGTACCGCCCTGAGCCATGTGTCTGTCCATCGGCATTCCAAACACAGGAAGTGTTCAGTAAATGTTTATGGAATTGAATGAACTGATCAAACATAACCTTGGCAGCCATTAAGTTTACAAAATCATCAGTGCTCTGACAACTGTGTTAAGCGGGTTGAACTCATGTACATCTTCTTACATATGTGTTTGGGAAACGTGGCCATAAGCTCGAGTTTCTGGGTTAGGCCTGTAGCAGGTTTGAGAATATTCATTCTTTGCTAATTGGGAAGATCTTCAGATATTATCCTTCCTCTGTTATAGTCTTGAAGTGAAGTGAAGTGACGTGAAGTCGCTCAATCGTGTCCGACTCTTTGCAACCCCATGGACTGTAGCCTACCAGGCTCCTCCCTCCATGGGATTCTCCAGGCAAGAGTACTGGAGTGGGTTGCCATTTCCTTCTCCAGGGGATCTTCCCAACCCAGGGATCGAACCTGGGTCTCCCGCATTCCAGGCAGACGCTTTAACCTCTGAGCCACCAGGGAAGCCCGTTATAGTCTTAACCTAACCAATTTATAGATTTAATAAAATGATACCCATCACCAGGGATGGGGAACAATTAGCCAGGACACTTCTTCTGACACAAGCCTCCACTTAGTCCTGTCCTTAGGATCTTGGAGAACATTCTCAAGAGCCACACACCCCTCAACTACTAGGGCCTGTGGGGGCTCAGGGCTGTGGGCAGTCCTGAAGTCCCCTGTTGTGCTGCCACTGAGGCTGCTGCTGCAGCAAGATTCAGCCCTGGGTTGTAAAGAGAGGAAGTGCAGAAGAACCAGCTCTGATGCAGATTCCATCCCAGTTTTGCCATTCAGTAGCTGTGTGACCTTGGGCATGCTCAGTTTCTGGCTTCTCAATTGGAGTAACAACAATACTCCATTTATGTTCTTCATAGATTATTATAAAAGCCAAAATAAAAATAACAGCATGTGGGGACTTCCCTGGTGGTCCAGTGGTTAAGAATCTCCCTCCCCCCCAAAATAATCCACCTGCCAATGCAGGGGACACGGGTGTGATCCCTGGCCCTGGAAGATTCCGCATACCTCAGAACAACTAAGCCTGTGCAGCAGCTACTGAAGCCCCCTCGCCCCAGAGCCTGTGCTCCACAACTAGAGAAGCCACCACAGTGAGAAGCCCAAGCACGACAATGAAGAGTAAACCCCTGCTCACCGCAGCTAGAGAAAGCCCGCATGCAGCAAAGAAGACCCAGTGTAGCCATAAATAAATAAATAGTAAGAGCATGAACCTGCAGAGTCATATAGAAAAGTCAGCCAGCATTATGATTAATGATATGTTTAAAACTTTATTTTAGTTGATGTGAATCAAAACTGCACTGTGTGAAGACTTAGACCTGCCCCTTTGCCCATGCACAGATGCTGGCGTTCTGTGCTCTCTCAGAGCCCAACAGGATTCAGCAAGGATTCACCAGTGACACAGCATATATTAAATGTGTTCTCACAGCAGGTTGACAACGGTGGCCCAGTCTCTGTGCCAGGGACTGGGGGAAAGATTATGTTGCTGTCTGGGCAGAAACTATCTTCCTTACTAAGAAATCTGGCAGCAGACGGGCGACCAGGACTGAGTTCTGTGATGTCTTCCCAGCTTGGCAGGCTCCTTGTGCCTTGCGGTTCCTGGACCAGAAGGTGAGGTGCGCTGGCACAGATCCAGCAGCTGCTGAAGGCAAAAACGCACTGGGAAGACATCGTCCCAGTATCACAGAGAGAAGGGCAGTGCTTGGGGGAGGCGGGGTGAGGGTTGAGGCCTCTAAGCATTTTGAGAAAACAGAAAAACTGTTTTGTTCTGGAGTCTGGAATTGCACTCAATGTACTGGCCACACATAGAACTATGACCAATTCCAAGATCAACTGCAGATGTGAATTAAGAGCAGGAAACAGTGTATTTTGTCCCAAGTAAGAAAGGTGGCAGAAACCCATCTTCCCACCCCAAAAAGGCTCCTACGGAGAGAATAAAGGTCCATGTAATAACTGGACCCAATGTCCAACCCCTCACCTGATTCCAGAAGTAAATGAAGAACTTCTCCAAGCAGAGCAAAGGTGTACAGAGAGGCAGGCTCTTGAGGTGATGAGAGTCTGTGGTTTGAAGAGGGCATCCCTTCAAAGTAACAGAACAGAGCCAGGAAATCAGGTGACGTGCTGGACTCTGCCATGCAGAATCTGAGCAAGTTGTTTCTACCCACCTGAGCCTTGATAAACGGCCTCTTTCTTTAGTGGCTTGTCACTGGAGACAGAGGATTCTAATCTCAGGACTGCCCTAAGGAAAGGGCTGTGGTAATTCTTCCCACATGAATCTTGCTCTCGTGCTTAGAAGTTTCCCAGACTTTCTAGAGAAAGCCAGCTTGGTGTCAAATTAATTTTGACAGAGTGTGCTGAAGGCCTAAGAAAGGCAGACATAAAAGGGTAGGAATCAGGGTACAAAACTCAAAACTGCGGCCAGAGAGACAGGCAGGGCAGCCAAAGGAGAGGCAAGAATTTCGTACATACCAAGGACTTGAAGTCAGAAATGGAAGAGTCAGGGCTTGCCATGAAGGAAACACAGTCGAGGCAGGAGGGAGGGCAGGCTTGCCTCTCTGACCACAGGCCCAGGCCCATCTCAGAGACCTTGAGGGCCCTGTGTGGACAAGCAGGGGCCACATCGGCTCCTGCTGCTGGAAAGGGTCTCCCTTCTCTTCTCAAAGCTTCCCTGCTCCTGCGGCTTCAGGATCTAGTCCAGCTCTTGGCATTCAAAGCCCCTCCAGCTTCGCCACCCTGAACAGGCCAAGCCTCCAATCAGGGCTTCTGTGCCTCCTTGTCTGAAATGCCCACCCCCATCCATCTCCTCTGAGCTTGGAACCTTCCACGCCACAGCTCAGTCTGTGAGTGAGCCTCTCACCTCCCAGGACCACCTCTGTCCCTCTCGCTCCTTGGCCCAAAGCCCTGGCCCTGGCAGCTCTCTAGGCCGGTGGTGGGGGGGGGGAGGGTCTCACACTTAGGTGTGTCTGACAATTGCCTGCGGGGATATTAAAGTACAGATGTCTGGTCCCCAGTCTGGGTGATCTCGTTCCTAAGCTCCACAGGGGTTTTACGAACACCCGCAGGCGAGGCCAGCCGGTCTAAACCACTCTTTGGGAAGTTTGCCTGTGAAGCAGGTACTCTCTTGAGTCCTCCGACCCGGGTATGCAAAAACCATCCTGCATTTCTTATTAACAGCCTCATTTCTGCTTTAAGGCCCCCCTTCCCTTGGGGTGATGGAAACTTAATCTGTCAGTTTAGGGACTTCACACCCTCACCTGCCGGCTTTGGGCAGCCACGTGCTTCCTAGCAAGATTGTGCTGATGACGGACAAAATTCACGGAGCTGAAGCTGACAGATCTCCAGGAGCAAAGGCCAGTTCCTCTTCCTTGCTCTCGTTTTGATGTAGCAGGTCACGCTCTCCCAGTGGAGGGAAGCGGTGGCTGCCTGGCAAGACTAAGAACCAGTGAGCCTATGGCAGTTGTGACGAGACTCCAGTGGGAAGGGAGAGTCAGAAATGGGTCCACTCTGTTTATTTTAAACTGACATCTTTGGAACTTAAGGTTCAGGGCTTCCACTGCATGGGGGCTGGGTTTGATCCTTGTTTGGGGAACCAAGATCCTACAATGGAAAAAAAAAACAAAACTGATTAGGACTAATCTTCAAAATCCTAGAGACATCTTTACTCCTCTCCATTATTCCAGAATAGTATGGGACTTTAGAGGTCATTTTGCCCAGTCCCTTTGTTTTCCAGGCGAAGAGATTGTGGCAATTTTTGACAAGTCCAGAATTAGATTCCCAGATTGTGTCATGAAGTCTGGCCTCCTAGCCCAAAGACTTCCTGCCCTTCACACGGTTATGTGTCCTCATCCATTCCATGGCCACCCCCTGTCTAAGCTCTCCTCACCTCCTGCATGGATCACAGGGACGGTGACCCTTACAAATGTGTGATACTTTGCTTCCGGCATCCATGGAATGCCTTCTCTGCTTATTCCCATCCCTCATATCCAACTCATCCTCCAAGGTCACTCAGATGCCACCTCTTCCAAAAGCAGGTGCTGCTCTGACCTGTCCTTTCCTCCTACAGCTACATTCAGCACCACACCCCAACTCATGGCAGCTGAGACAGTAGGCAGGCTGACCTTACACTGTCAGTTTATATCATTTAGGGAATTTATAATCTAATCAATGTATCATTTAGATTTATAATTTTATATGATAATTTATATGTATTTATAAATTTGTTATAAACATGATTTGTTAAATTCCCAAGAATGGAGGCTTGCCTTGCTCTTCTTGGTTTCCCCTTCAGGGCCTGGCACTGAGGACCACATGATAAAATTTCAGTTGCTGCTTGCGTGCTGTATGTTAAGAGGAGAAACTTAGCAAAATACTTAGAAGTGTCCCCTGAGCCACTGGCCCAACTGAACTGGGAACACCAACTGGGAAGGAAAAATTTCTGGGGTAACTCCTTGGTGGTTCAGTGGTTAGGACTCCACACTTTCACTGCCAAGGGCCCAGGTTTGATCCCTGGTCAGGAAACTAAGATCCACAAGTCGCATAGCACAGCCAAAAAAAAAAAAAAAAAGAAAAAAATCTGGAGTAAACAAACTTGAAATTGACCTAGGGTGATGGAAAGAAACCAGTGCACCAGTGCAGTGGGCGTCTTCCTCCAGGACAAGAGGAAAGAATGTACAAACCAAGGGCCTGACATCAGAGGTGGGCAGGCAGAGGCTTGCTCCAGGGAGGCACAGGTTGAAGGAGGGAGTAACCAGCTCGCTGCGGCACCAGGGCCAGGGTCACCCTCCTCCAGATGAGCCTGGACGCTGGCTGTCCCACTGCCTCAGTGGGGCTTCCGGGGCTCTAAGGTCTTCCTGGGTTGAGAAGCATATTGGTTCCTGTTCTGTGGCCTCACGTTCAGTCCAGCACTGCAGCCTGGCTCCCCAGCTTCCCTAGTCTGGCTTCTGCCACTGCTCCCACTTGATCCCCATTCAGTCCCTGTTCCTGGACAGGCCCACCCAGTCCCCCGGCTCTGCTGGGCCCCTCAGTGCCCAGGGGACTCTGAGACTAGCCGGCAGAGCATCCACCTTGGGCAGCTGGGGCCTCATTGTTTCCCAGTGTAGGTGTTCAGTTACGCTGTTGAATGTGTGAGTGATCATTTTAGGGTTCGGCTCCCTGAGCTTTCCCTTTGAAGCTCTGACAGTCAGTCCAGGGTCAGTATCAGAAAGAAAACCCCTATTTCTGAGTCCTTGTGTCTTCTCCTCACCTTAGTCCTCGGAAGATGGTTCAGGCCTCTGTCTAGCTGTCTCCCAACCCTCCCACTACAGGGCGGGGCAGGTGCCACAGGAGGGGCGGCCTGGCAGAGAGGGCGGCTGTGGTGAAGGGTGAGGAGAGGCGGTTATACCCACCACCACCTGCCATTCTCTCACCTCAGGCCCTGGCCTCATCTAAAAACACCAGGACGCAGTGGGTAAGAGAACTACATTGGCCCCAATTCTTCACTCTGCATAGAGCCTCTGGTCTCCGAGGGGGATAATAAAAAAATTCATTTTAAAAATTTTATTTATTTGTTCTTTTTTGGTGGCATCATGCAGCTTGCAGGATCTCATTTCCCCCATCGGGGATTGAACCCATGCTCCCTGCAGTGGAAGTGCAGAGTCCTAACCACTGGACCATCAGGGAATTCCCTCCAAGAGCTTTTTAGATTCATCATCTCATTTGATCTTCTCCCCAAACATTATAAAGTGGAGGTGGACTGATGGACATTCCTTCCATTTATCAGATGAAAACACTGAGGCAGGAGGTGATGCCAAGTGCTTGACTTAGGAGACAGAACTGGAGCCAGAACCCAGGTCTCCCCATTCCTGGCCCAGCACCTTCATGGCACCTTCCCAAGCCACTGGCGCAAGGAGAAGGGTTGGCGGCCAGGTCGTGGTTTTCAGAGCCAGCATCCCTGCAGGCGGAGCTCACACTTTTCTGGGAAGGAACGTGCAGCCTTTCCGAACAGGGAGCTCCGGAGAAGTGCAGGCTGGCCCCTTATTTCCCAGAAGGAACAGCAGCTCAGGCCCCCTGACTCCAGGCCGGCAGCAGGCACCACCACTGCGTGCTCTGCGCCCTTGTGCAACAGTCAGGATGTGGGTGTTTGTTCTCTAGGTCCTGATTGCATCCCATTTGAGGCAAGACTGTGGGGCCCTTCTGCGACTCACTTTATTTTTATTGATGCAACTATATAGGCACAGTGTCCTCAGACTGCCTGGGTTCACTTTTCGGCTCCTTGACCAACTGGCAGTGTGACGGGGGACATGACTATGTCCCTACCTCAGGGCTCTGCTTTGTGCAGGTTTAAGTGGGATGATGCACATAGAACGCAAGCTTTAACTGAACATAGTAAGTAAGTAAATATTGTATGGCATTTTTATTTAATTTATTTTGGGACTCTGAATTAAAAGTCCCGAAGATTTATCACTCAGAGGATTGAGTGGTAAAATTCTCTTCGGCTACACAAGTATAAGTGCCTGGGAAGACATGACAGAGGTGGCCACAGGAGGAAGCTATTGAAAGGTCTGAATTTTTCCCCAGCAGGAGAGCAGCTTGGTGGTTTAACTGGCCTGCACAAAGCCACCCTGATACCTTCCCTGAGTGGGGATGAGGAGGGTGCAGCTGCTCTGCACCCTTCCAGGGACCTGTCATCAGCAGCTGATTCTGCTCCCCAACTTGTGGGCCAGGATGACTGGGGATCTGAACACCCTAGGGAGACAGGTCCCAGCCCACTCACTGATCTCTGACAACAGATGGGTCTGAAGGTCGGACCAGACCTATTTGTGGGGAGACAAATCACAAGATTCTGGAGATAATTAGAGAAAACATTCCCATCTCAGCCTTCATCTGCCTGGCTAGGGCTGGGCCTGGAGGCCAGGCAGAGCAAGAGAACTTTTACTCAAAGCAAAATGATCAACCAAGATGTTGGGGATGGACCCCTCATAAAAGGCATTGAGAGATGCATTCAGGTCTGAGTCCAGAGCTCCAGGTGGGGTCTGCGGTGTACCTGGCTCCAGAGGCCCCAGCTTCTGGAACTTTCAGAAGTGAAGTTGCAGGACTTGAGGAGCCTGGGGCTCAGGCGTAGGACAGTGGCAGTTCCTGAGTGGCTTCAGGTCCCGAGCAGATCCTGAGTTGCAGGGGATCTGTCGTGGCCACTCTCACAGAGCAGTGCGGTGGGTGCTCGCTGGGCAGCCAAGCCTTTCTGCCCAGACCCACCTGTCTGGGACAACCTCTTCAGAGTTGAGGGCTGTGAGCACAGGTTAGGGGTGAGGTGGCAAGTTAGATCCAGTGGGTACCTCACTGTCCTGCCCTGGCCCACAAACAAAACTTTCTGCACCTTCCTCCCTACCTTGTCCATTCTTCTCCAGCTTCAGTCCTTTACCCTGAAGTGGATTTTTAAAAATAGACAAAGCAGTGGTGATCATTTGTAATGTACAAAAATACTGAATCACTATATTGTCCACCTGAAACTGATATAAAGTTTTAAGTCGATTATACTTCAATCAAAAAAATTTAAAAATAGGTGAAGTGCATGGTGCACAATAAAAAGCATCTCCCTCCCTATTCCCCTCCCTCAACCTTGGCCAAGTCTGTGGGTCCTTACTAAGATGAAGCTTGCAAGTGCAAGATACAAGTCAATAGCTTCCTTTCCTATCTTTTTTTGGTTATAGAGACGCCTCTGAGAATCTGACAAAGCCTGAGTTCATCCCTAAAGTGGAGTACACACACGTACAAAATTAGTGTACAACTTCAGGGGTTTACACACTCTCTGTGGCCCATTTTGTCCTCTTGAACAAGGGATTCTGGTTGTGACTTAAAGCAACTAGGTCAGAGCCACATCCTATCTCCTCAATGCCATCCCCCCACCTACATCCCCCGACTGCCAGCATCTGGACAAGATCTCAACAAGGAAGCTCTCCTAGGGCTTGGACAAAATGGCAAGGCAGGCAGATCATAATGCCTCCTATTATATTTAAAATTTAAATATATATTAAATTTAAATATGTGCTGTGCTGTGCTTAGTTGCTCAGTCATGTCCGACTCTTTGTGACCCCATGGACTGTAGCCTGCCCGGCTCCTTTGTTCATGGAGATTCTCCAGGCAAGAATACTCGAGTGGGTTGCCATGCCCTCCTCCAGGGGATCTTCCCAACCCAGGGATCGAATCCAAGCCTCCCGCATTGCAGCCAGATTCTTTATCGCCTGAACCACCTGGGAAGCAAATTTAAATATATATTATATTTAAAATAAAATAAAACCTAAACTCTTTGCACGACGTCGAAAGCCCTCCCTTCATTCCTGGTCTCATCTCCATTACCTTCCCCTCAAGCTGCTCTAGGCACACCCTCCCTCTTTCTGTTCCATATGGAGTGTGTCCGGAGAAGGCGATGGCACCCCACTCCAGCGCTCTTGCCTGGAAAATCCCATGGACGGAGGAGCCTGGTGGGCCGCAGTCCATGGGGTCGCTAAGAGTTGGACACGACTGAGGGACTTCACTTTCACTTTTCACTTTCCTGCATTGGAGAAGGAAATGGCAACCCACTCCAGTGTTCTTGCCTGGAGAATCCCAGGGACGGCGGAGCCTGGTGGGCTGCCGTCTATGGGGTCGCACAGAGTTGGACACGACTGAAGCCACTTAGCAGCAGGTGCAGCATGGAGTGTGTCAAAGCCAGTCCTGCCTCAGGGTCTTTGCCTAAGTTGTTTCCCCAACTTCCCCTGCCATTTCTGGTTCCTTCTGGTGTCAGCTCAAATGTCATTCCTCAGAGAGACCTTCCCCAGTCACACTTCCACATACTCTGCTCTCACCCTCAGCATCCTATTGGATGCCCTCCAACATCCTATTTTCCTCAAGGCTCTAGCTGTTAGGGGAACCACTGACTGAAACCGCCTGCCTGCCCTGGCCAGACACGATAGTAACCACTTGCATGAGCTAATCTTATAGCTGGAGGATCTGGTAAGGCCTGTGGGACAAACAAGCTACTACCAACCAGAAGAATTTCGGAAAGGTCAGTCGAAAGGAGAGAGGAGACACCAGTCCAGATATCCTACCAACTCCCAGAATCCTTCTGGCCGGAATCCATCTTGACTGAGTTTGCACACCACCACAAAGGACCCTGAGTCAGAGTGATTCACCAGAGACAACCCAGAAACTACACCCTTACCATAAAACCCAAGACTGCGAGCCATATGGCAGAGCAGTCCTCCTGGGTTCCCTTACCATGCTGCTCTCCATTCTGGTTGTTATTACTGTTTAGTCGCTAAGTCGTGTCCAACTCTTTTGTGACCCCATGGACTGTGGTTGACCAGGTTCCTCTGTCCATGGGATTTCCAAGGCAAGGATACTGGAGTGGGTTGCTATTTCTTCTCCAGAGGATCTTCCCGACCCAGGGATCAAACCCACATCTCCTGCATTGGCAGGCGGATTCTTTACCACTGAGCCACCAGGGAAGGCCCCTACCAAGGTGCCCCTTCCCAATAGAGTCTCTTGGTTTGTCAGCACGCATGTCCTCAGACAATTGTTTGCCAAGTGTTAGACAAGAGCCCGCTCTTGGGTCCTGGAACGGGTCCCCCATCCTGCAACATGACCACTTCTGAGATTATATATGTATAATTTAGTCATTTATTGTCTGTCTTTCCCCACTAGGGTGTGAGCTCCATGAGGTCAGTGGCTTTGCTGGTCACAACCGTGCCCTGCACGCACTACACACTCAGTAAATATCTGTGTATTAGATAAAGAATTTTGGTGGAGGTTAGATAAGAATCTTGACTCAAATCTCCATCCCACCCAGGCAGCTGTAAGCAATCCTTACTCCAGTTCTAGGCAAGATGCCTGCCTTTCCCTCATTGCTTTACTCCCAGCTGTCCTACCCTTTCACCAGATCTTTGGAGCGTCTCCCTCTCAATCAGCATCTAACAAAAACTCTTTTGTGATTTTATGCCTGGGGGATTTAATCTGAGTCAATTTGGCCTCCCCAGCTCTCACTCAGTGGAGTCCAAAGGTCTGCTCAGCATTTCCAGTGGATCAGCCAGCAACTCTGCTGTTTGAGGGTTCAGAGCTCCACCCCAGGGGAAACCGTGGAACTGACAGAAGTCTGGGCCTCTGCGCTTTGCACTTTCATTCTTGGGTCTTGTGGAAATAACCAACCAAATAAGAAAAGCACAGGCAGCCTATTTATTCCGTCCTTGCTAGAGCAAGAGAGTCAGCCGAGGTCACTTGCATTTAGAAGAGACTCAAAGGCAGGCAGAGGGATGGGAAAACTTAATAGTAAAAAAAAAAGGAAAGTTCCAGGTGTGCCTGACTGAGACTGTTGGCATGAAGCCTGTAGCCAGGCTCACTAGATACTGGGCATTCCATATGACTGGTTGGGCTTCCCAGGTGGTACTAGTGATAAGAACCTACCTGCCAATGCAAGAGGTGTAAAAGACGTAGGTTCGATCCCTGGGTCAGGAAGATGCCCTGGAGGAGGGCATGGCAACCCAGTCCAGTATTCTTGCCTGGAGAATCCCATGGACAGAGAAGCCTGGCAGGCTACAGTCCATAGGGTCACACAGAGTCCAGACACAGCTAAAGCTACTTAGCACGCACACATATGACTGGTTAGGGGTACATATTTGACTTTCCATGATTGATCCCACGTTGGAACTGGGGACCAAAATAAGAGAAGTTGACAGTGATTAATCAAGTCCTGGGTTTTTTGAGCCAATTGTTATAGAAGTTATTGTTTCGCTTCCTGGATATTAGAGATAGTCTGACTTCCTGCAAATCTGATTTATAGATTTCCTGGGTGGTTTACTGTAGATAAGGGGGTGGTTTCCTGGGCAGGTTGCAGAAGGTTGTGGGTGAGTTCTGTTTCTCCATATGATCTGGCCACTGTCTGTTTATGTGCACAGTCTCTTAGTCTGCAGGGCAGAGCAACCTCTCAGTGTCTCTTCCTTCCTTCCCTTAAACATGTGATCACCTAGGAATAATAGAATCATCAAGTATTCCATTTCCTTCACTCAGCAGCTCTCTAGAGCAGGCACTCTCTGTCCCAAGAATGGTGACGGATACAGTAGAAGGGGGAGGTGGGCCAGCCCGTTCCCTGGGAGTCTGCGGCCTGGGGGGGAGTGAGCCGTGCAGCCCTTGCAGAATTGTGCACGCGTCACACAATTGGTTCCAACCAGGGATTCTGATTAGGGGAACTGGAAAGGCTTTGTGTGGGATTTCGCAAGTGGGATTATTGTGGATGGAAACCAGGAAGGGAAGGAATGCTGTGAGGAAAGGAGCAGGTAGAGAGGCCTTAGAGTTAGTCCTTTCTCTTTGGGTCTCAAGTCGTCACCTTGATGAGCCACTGTGAGTCCGACGAGGTATGTGTGAGGCGCTTTGTGTGTTGTGAAGATTTCAGTGGGAGGGAAGGCTGTGGGAGCCGGTTGCAAAGAGCCTCTCTCAGCAAAATGAGGAGCATGAATATACCTTTGTGCTGTACTTGCTTAGTCAGTAAGTTGTGTCTGACTCTTTTGTGACCCCATGGACAGTAGCCCTCCAAACTCCTCTGTCCATGGCATTTTCCAGGCAAGAATACAGGAGTGGGTTTACCATTTGCTTCCCCAGAATGTACTTAGGCAGTAATAATAATCATATCAGCATTTTGTGAGTTGGAATCACACTTTGAGCTCACATAGAATTTACAACAATCTTAGGAGGTAGTTACTATTATTATCACCGTACTACAGATAAGACAATTGAGGCAGAGAGTGCTGAAGGAACTTGCCCCGGATTACACAGGACGTATCAGAGAGAAGAGAATGCTTAGATTAGCACAAGATTGGTAGCAAATATGCTCCTACAAATGTCGCCTCCCGACTGAACTTCTCTGTCTTGAGTGTGGCTTAGGCTAACCACTATGCTGTGTGTTGTGTCCAACTCTTGGTGACCCCATGGTCTGTAGCCCACCAGGCTCCTCTTGGAATTTTCCAAGCAAGAATCCTGGAGTAGGTTGCCATTTTCTACTCCAGGGGATCTTCCCAACCCAGGGATCGAACCCACATCTCTTGTGTCTCCTGTATTGGCAGACAGATTCTTTACCATTGTGCCACTGGAGAAGCCCTTCTAGGTAGAATAAAAATGAGCTCTTACTAAGTGCCAGGCATGGTCCTAAGCACTTACATATACTAACTTGTTTAATCTTTGCAACAGCCTTCTGAGATAAGGAACTGTGATCGTCATTCCCATTTGATAGGAAACTGACACACAGAGCACCATAGCCCAGGCTTCTGTCCTTCGAGTCTACCGTCGTCCTAGGCCGCCTCTTGTCAATAAGTGGGGGTGTGATTAGCCATCAGTCAAGCCCTGAGTGACAGAGTGGATCCACACGGTGGTCCTTGGTTAGGAGCTATAACCCCAAGTCAGTGGTTCTTGCTTTTCTGGATCACAGACACTTTTGAGAATCTGGTGGAAGTGATAGACACTCACTCCAGAAAAGTGCACAAGCACCCACACATGCCCACAGCATGCACACACACACCCACACACACGCTTTAGGAAATTCACAGATCCCCTTCACAAGCCTTCCATGGCGAGTGGGTGATGGGGGGCAGACCTCTGCTGTGCGTGCTTCAGTCAAGAGATGTCTCCAAGCCCAGAGTGAAAAGGCAAGCCTTTGAGTTCTACAAGTTCTCTCTACTGAGAGAGTGGAAATAAAAACTCACATCTACCCTTATTTACTTTACTAGAGAACAGAGCAGAAAGCAGCCTGTCCTGAGAGCCCCATCTTTGGATCAGTCCAGTTATCCAATTTCTTTCCCACACCCAGACAGCTGAACACTGCTGCAGAAAATCTCAAAATCCTGCCGACTTATGTCAATGCACGTTTACGGTCCCTAATCCCAGCTGGGTCTTTACCACTACTTGGCAACTCTCACTTGTACCACATAGACACTCACACCCAGTTCTCACGATGATCATCCAACCCTTCTGTAATGATTCTCTGAGCTTTAAGAGTTTTCATCTGTTGGTAGATGCACAAATTTAAATTCACGTCCTCCAGGGTTTTTATCCAGTTTCTTCTTCCACTTATGCTCTTGACGCCTGTATTTGTCTATTCGATAGTTAATTATTTATAAGAGGCACCATGCTTGGCACTGGGCTGGATTCTAGGATACCTATTAAGGTCTCTGTTCCCAAGTGCTTGCAGCCCAGAGAGGGACTGTCATTCAACAGAGAATTCGAAATATGATGAGGGGCACTGAGGGGAAAGGAGAGAGTATTATTGAATGTGTTGGAGGTTTCAGAAAGGCCTCCTGAGGAAGTGACATTTAAAGCTGAGGGTTGTTTTTTTTTTTTAATATTTATTTATTTGGCTGTGTCAGGTCGTAGTTGAGGGACATGAGATCTTTCATCACGGCAAACAGACTCTCTAGTTGTGGGGTGGGCTCAGTACTTAGAGCACTCGTGCTCAGCAGCATATGGGATTTTAGTTCTGTGACCAGGAATCAAACTTGTGTCCCCTGCATTGCAAGGCAGATTCTTAACCACTGGACCACCGGTGTGTGCTCAGTCGCTCTTCTGTCCATGGGATTTTCCAGTCAAAAATACTGGAGTGGGTTGCTATTTCCTCTCTAGGGGATCCTCCCACTGGACCACCAAGGAAGGCCCTAAAGCTGAATCTTAAAGGATAATATATCAGTTAGGAACACATTGAACTACACATAACAGAAAACCTGACTAACAGTGAAACCATAGGAATATTTAAAAAGGTTGAAAGCAAAGGGTTCCAGGATTTTTTAAGTGGCTCAACAATACAAAAAACCATGAGTTGATACTTCTGCAATTTTCTTGGCTTTTCCCTCGGTCATAAGAGGAGTGCCACAGACTCAATTGTGACTTCCTTCCATGGAATCATCCCAAAGCACAAAGAAGAGAAAGGGCTCTGGTTCCCAATCAGTGCGCTTTCAAAAGGGCACAAAAATTCATCCACAAGTTCTTAGGCGTTTTCCTCTTATATATTTTTTTTCCTCAAAAGTGAGTCATAATGCCACCTCAGGCCTAGAGGAAGGGGGTTACCATAATTGCCCAAGCCCAGTTATGACTCATCTTCTAGCAGTGAGGACCCTACCTTCTCTGAAGATACTGCTCCTTATCGGATCCCTCAAATGAGGATCAAAGGGACCACCAATTCTGGATATAGAAGCCTAGATAATTCAAACAAATCCTCCTGCTCAAAACTTTAAAAGTCAACTAGTACAACATTGTCACTCAAATATACTCCAATGTAAAATAAAAGGTTTTTAAAAATTCATCTTCAAAACATCAGAGAAATAACAAGATTTGAAGAATTACTGAATTGAGATGATGAGAGGATGGTAAGTGAAGTGAAACCTTTCCTAAAGGCTGTTTATGCTTTGGGGTTTTCAGTTTAGAAAGGGCGGAGCAGCAGTACTGGCAGCCTCGGGGGCTGGGCAAAGATTTCAGAGCTACTTGGTTCCAAATTTGCTAGTGCCCTCAGGAGCCAGCAAAATAAGTTCTCTTTAGTAGAGATAACATTATCTTGAGCCTCAAGAACTTTCTATAAATAATTTCTCAAAAACAATGTCCAGCACACAGATATAACCCAAGGATATAAAACAGCATAAATAAGAACAATAGGTACCCTAGGTAATAGAGAGGTGCGTGCTTAGACACTCAGTCGTGTCTAACTTTTTGTGACCTTTGGACTGTAGCCCGCCAGGCTCCTCTGTCCATGGGAATCTCCAGGCAAGAATACTGGAGGGGGTCGCTGTGCCCTCCTGTAGGGGATCTTCCCGACCCAGAAATCAAACCCAGGTCTTCTGTGTCTCCTTCATTGTAGGAGGATTCTTTACCTGCTGAACCATCAGGTGAGCCCTAAAAGTGACTTCCATGACCGGGAATTGAACCCAGGCTATGGCGGTGAAAGCGCTGAATCCTACCCCCCTAGACCACCAGGGAACTGTAATAGAGAGGTAGATGCTACTGTTACCTTTCATGTCCTAGCCCCAGAAGTGACATACCACCACTTAACAATATGAGAAGGCTTACCTGGTGATCCAGGACTGGGACTCTGTGCTCCCAATGCCGAGGGCCTGGGTGGGGTCCCTGGTCAGGGAACGAGATCCCACGTGTCCCAACTAGGAGTTCACGTGCTGCAACTAAAGATCAGACATGCCACAACTGAGAGCTGTGGAAACTAAAAGGAAAAGAAAAGGATACAAAATAAGGCTCCAGTTACAAAATAAGACATGGGGATGTAACAGGGGAAAAAATGTAACCATGTATGCTGACAAATGTTAACTAGACACTGTGATCATTAAAAATACTCTTTTTGAGAGAAGGACTAAACAAAGGTGTGAACACCAGCAGGCAAGGGTGGCTGGGGCCGGCTTGGAGGCTATGGCCACAATGGGGAACCACACGAGGTTAGAATGCCCCCTACCTCCACTTACCATCAATGTTCTTTAATGTCTATCCAGGGAAGTAAAAAAGAAACAAAAGGCAAAAGGATTAGAACGAAGAAATAATACTACTGATACTCATCGTGGATGTGATTGTGTGCATGTGCCTGCATGCTAAGTCACTTCAATCTTGTCCGACCCTTTGTGACTATGGACTGTAGCCTGCCAGGCTCCTCTGTCCACGGAATTCTCCAGGCAAGAATACTAGAGTACATTGTCATGCCCACCTCCAGGGGATCTTCCCCACCCAGGGATCGAAACTGTGTCTTCTGTGACTCCAGTGTTTCAGGTGGATTCTTTACCGCTGAGCCACCAGGAAGCCCGTGTGCACAGAAAATCCCCAAAACTCTATGGCTTACGGGCACCTTCTTTCCCTCCAGTATCTAAGACAGAATCCTGCAGTTCACAAGCCAGTTCCACTGAAGGGGAGTTAGAATCAATGGCAAATGGGCAAGATTGCCCTAAAAAGGTTGAGACCAATCAAAAGATATAGGCAAGGATACATCTTTAGAATTTTTTTTTTTGGCCACATCACATAACATGTGGAATCTTAGTTCCCTGACCAGTTCCCCATCTTCCACCCCCCTGCAGTGGAAGCTCGGAGTCATTACCACTTTACCCCTGTTGAAGTCCCTCTGTCTTTTTGATTTCAGCCATTTAAGTGGCTGTAAAATCGTACCTTTTTGTGGTTTTGATTTGCATGTCCCTAATCACTAGTGATCGGAGAAGGCAATGGCACCCCACTCCAGTACTCTTGCCTGGAAAATCCCGTGGACGGAGGAGCCTGGTGGGCTGCAGTCCATGGGGTCTCGAAGAGTCGGACACGACTGAGCGACTTCACTTTGACTTTTCACTTTATGCATTGGAGAAGAAAATGGCAACCCACTCCAGTGTTCTTGCCTGGAGAATCCCAGGGACGGGGGAGCCTGGTAGGCTGCCGTCTATGGGGTCGCACAGAGTCGGACACGACTGAAGTGACTTAACAGCAGCAGCAGCAGCAATCACTAGTGATGTTGAGCATCTTTTCATATGTTTATTAACAATTTTTGTATCTTCCTACCTGAAATGTCTGTTCAGATCTCTTGTTCATTTTCTGATTGTTTGTTTTCTTACTGTTGAGGTGTAAGAGTTCTGAATATTTTCTTCTGGATATACTGTTCTTCAGTAGAATTGTCTCTTACACATAACTATACACTGGTCTTGGAGCTCCCTCTCAGAATGATGTTCTATCCTTGACATCTTCGGTACTGTAGTTTGCGTGCATGTTAAGTCCCTTCAGTCGTGTCTGACTCTTTGCGATGCTATGGACTGTAGCCTGCCAGGCTCCTCTGTCCATGGGATTCTGCAGGCATCAATACTAGTTTTTCCTAATAACTGATGTGTGCTATGAAAACTTAAAATTTTTTATTGAATATATGGTGAGTATAATATTAAAATTAAAAATAATTTTAGAAGCATGCTGTCTGTATTAGTTTCTTATGGCTGCTGTTACAAATTACCACATATTTAGCAACTTGAAATAACAGAAACTCTATTCTCTTACAGTTCCAGAGGCCAGAAGTCTGGAAGCTAGAGTCTTACAGAGCTAAAATCAAGGTATGAGCAAGGCTTCTGGAGAGCCCAGGAAAGAATCTTTGTTTCTTCCAATTCTGGGAGCTGCCCACATGAATAACTCTGATCTCTGTTTCCATAGCTGAATTCCTTCTCTTTTGTTGTCATATCTCCCTCTGCCTCCTTTGAAGACCTTTGTAATTGCATATAATCCAAGATAATTGTCCATATCCTTAGTCACATCTGCAAAGTCCCTTTTGCCATGTGAGGTGACAGTCACAGGTTCCAGAGAAGGACCTGGATATCTTTGGGGGTCACTGGTCAGTTCCCCCCATGTTGTCCAATAGAAATACAGTGTGAGCTGCAAAGACAAGCCACGTATACAATTTCACAGTTTTTAGTAGTCACTTTAAGAAGTAAAATGAGATAGGTGAAATTAATTTTGGTAATATATTCATTAACCCAGTACACCTGAAAGATCATGTCAACATGTAATCAGAACAAAAATCATTAGTGAGAGATCTTGTATTCTTTTTTTCATGCTAAGTCTTTGAGATCTGGTGTTTTTTCACACTTACAGCACATTGCACTTCCAGCCAGCCACACACAAGTGCTTGATGCTCATGAGTGACCTGGACAGCATGGCCAACTACAAAACGGGAAAGTGACTGTAATAAGCATTCAGAAAACGACTGCAACAACATGGCTCTTGTATTTTCAATACTTAAAAGAATCTGTACAAACTTGTGTCTGATCATGAAGCAAATAGTCAAGACACTCTTGAAAAAGAACACAGTGGGAGGGACTTGCCCTATAGATATCCAAGTTTGTTATAAAGCTACAGCCTGTGTAGTATTGCACAAAGATGAACAAATAATAGAATGGAGGGCCCCAAAATGAATCCTGCAAATATGGACACTTGGATTATGACAAGGGTGTCTCTGCAGAGCAGTGGGAAACAGCAATCTTTTCACAAATGGTGCTGGGATAACTGGATCCCCAAATGGGACAAAATAAGAATCATAATCCCAATATAAACAAACATCATCTCCTGGTGAGTACTAGTCTTAAATGAGATAGGCAAAACAATAGTATCTTTTCAGAAGATAGAATAGGCAAGGATCTTTGTGACCTGAGGGTAGGAGATTTTTTTAAAGCAGATGGAAAAAGCACTAAACACAGTAACAATTACATTAGATTTAAAAACTTTTCATCAAAGACACTATTTTTAAAAATTTTATGTATTTATTTTTGCCTGTGCTGGGTACTTCATAGCTGTGCAGGCTTTTCTCTAGCTGTGTTGGGCAGGGGCTACTCTCTAGTTGCCGTGCTCAGGCTTCTCATCGCATGAGGAGAAGCAGGCAGCAGAGGATGAGATGGTTGGATGGCATCATCAACTCAATGGACACGAGTCTGAGCAAACTCCGGGAGACAGTGAAGGACAGGGAAGCCTGGCTGCAGAGCTGCAGTCCATGGGTTTGCAAAGAGTTGGACACGACTGAGCTACTGAACAACAATCTCATATTTTTAGATTAACAGCTTTATAGAAAGATGAGAGCAGAGCCTTTCTCCCTGCTATCCACCCTGCCCTTCTCCAAGGTCCTGGCGGTGTCGGGCCTCACCCTCTGAGCATCCAGGTGTCCTGTAGCTGGAGACAGCACGATCTCATTTTTGTATGTAGTTTAAAATATTTTGTTATACTGCATACCCTATTATATACTATACCTTACTATACACATGCTTATACATACATGCTTGCACATATTTTGTGTACAGAGTTGTGCACACAAAACCATGGCTCCTGTATTTAAAAATTTTTTTTTAATTTTTTAAACTTTTGGCCACACTGCGGAATCTTAGTTCCTGGACCAGGGATTGAACCTGTGCTTTTTGCAGTGAAAGCTCGGAGTCTTAACCCCTGGACCACTGGGCAAGTCCCATGGGTGTTCCATTTAATGAGTGATTTAAGGAATTTCCAAAGGTTATGCTGCTGCTAAGTTGCTTCAGTCATGTCCGACTCTGTGCGACCTCATAGGCGGCAGCCCACCAGGCTCCCCCGTCCCTGGGATTCTCCAGGCAAGAACACTGGAGTGGGTTGCCATTTCCTTCTCCAGTGCATGAAAGTGAAAAGTGAAAGGAAAGTAGCTCAGTCATGTCCGACTCTTCGCAACCCCATGGACTGTAGCCCACCAGGCTCCTCCGTCCATGGGATTTTCCAGGCAAGAGTACTAGAGTGGGGTGCCATTGCCTTCTCCATCCAAAGGTTATGCTGACCATGTAATTTTTGCCTTATGTATGGACTTTAGAACCTAACCTTGGTACAAGGTGCAACTCCACTGTTGATGGATTTAAGAGATATTTAGGAGATTGGTGACTGACTGGAATACAAGGGAGAAGGAGAGGGACTAATTAAAGAATGACAGTCCCCAGGTCTGTTGCCTAAACAACTGAGTAGATGGTGGTTTTGTTTACTGAATTGGGGCCCACAGGAGTAGCTAGTTGGAGGGTAGAGATGATGACCTCAGGTGGAAAATGCAGAAAAAGGTTGACAAATTGCATAAGAAAGAAAGTGAAAGTTTCTCAGTCATGTCTGACTCTTTGCAACACCATGGACCATAGGGTCCATAGAATTCTCTAGGCCAGAGTACTGGAGTGGGTAGCCTTTTCCTTCTCTAGGGGATCTTCCCAACCCAGGGATCCAATCCAGGTCTCCCTCATTGCAGGCAGATTCTTTACCAGCTGAGTCACAAGGGTGAACACCCAAATGCCCACTCCCTCAGATTATCGCTACATTTTCTTTTTCACATCTCCCATATACCCAGAGGAGTTCACTTATGAACAAGCTGAATTTGGGCTAAGGGACTTGCAAGTAGCTAGAAGGACAGTGAAAGAGCAAGTTACACATATTGCCTCCTCTTTTCCACCTCCATTCATACTCAATTCCTTAGAATCTGGTTTTGGATATCCTCTACATGAAGGTGATTTTCACTAGGGACACTGGACTACTGAGGATTTCAAAACTGAACTCATTATAATCCTCCAGTAAAACCTGCTCCCCTTCCTGCAGAAACTACCCTCAAATCAGATCAGATCAGATCAGTCGCTCAGTTGTGTCCGACTCTTTTTGACCCCATGAATCGAAACACGCCAGGCCTCCCTGTCCATCACCAACTCCCGGAGTTCACTCAGACTCACATCCATCGAGTCAGTGATGCCATCCAGCCATCTCATCCTCTGTCGTCCCCTTCTCCTTTTGCCCCCAATCCCTCCCAGCATCAGAGTCTTTTCCAATGAGTCAACTCTTCGCATGAGGTGGCCAAAGTACTGGAGTTTCAGCTTTAGCATCATTCCTTCCAAAGAAATCCCAGGGCTGATCTCCTTCAGAATGGACTGGTTGGATCTCCTTGCGGTCCAAGGGACTCTCAAGAGTCTCCTCCAACACCACAGTTCAAAAGCATCAATTCTTCGGCGCTCAGCTTTCTTCACAGTCCAACTCTCACATCCATACATGACCACTGGAAAAACCATAGCCTTACAGTTACCCAAACCTTAAACTTGGAAGTCATCCTAGACAGCTCCTGCAGCAGTTTCTGTCAATCTTATCTCATAAATGTCTTTAAAAGATGTCCCCTCCCTTTTCTTCCTCAATACCATTGACAAAATTCTGGATCTTAGAATTTCTAAGTTTTATTGATATTGAAGATGGTTCATTTCATGCAAAGATGGGCTCGATAAAGGACAGAAATGGTATGGACCTAACAGAAGCAGAAGATATTAAGAAGAGGTGGCAAGAATACACAGAACTGTACAAAAAAGATCTTCACGACCCAGATAATCATGATGGTGTGATCACTCACCTAGAGCCAGATATCCTGGAATGTGAAGTCAAGTGGGCCTTAGAAAGCATCACTACGAACAAAGCTAGTGGAGGTGATGGAATTCCAGTTGAGCTGTTTCAAATCCTGAAAGATGATGCTGTGAAAGTGCTGCACTCAATATGCCAGAAAATCTGGAAAACTCAGCCGTGGCCACAGGACTGGAAAAGGTCAGTTTTCATTCCAATCCCAAAGAAAGGCAATGCCAAAGAATGCTCAAACTACCGCACAATTGTACTCATCTCACACGCTAGTAAAGTGATGCTCAAAATTCTCCAAGCCAGGCTTCAGCAATACGTGAACCGTGAACTTCCAGATGTTCAAGCTGGTTTTAGAAAAGGCAGAGGAACCAGAGACCAAATTGCCAACATCCGCTGGATCATGGAAAAAGCAAGAGAGTTCCAGAAAAACATCAATTTCTGCTTTATTGACTATGCCATAGTCATATGGCATAGTGTGGATCACATTCTGTGGATCACAATAAACTGTGGAAAATTCTTCAAGAGATGGGAATACCAGACTACCTGACCTGCCTCTTGAGAAACCTATATGCAAGTCAGGAAGCAACAGTTAGAACTGGACATGGAACAACAGACTGGTTCCAAATAGGAAAAGGAGTATGTCAAGGCTGTATATTGTCACCCTGCTTATATAACTTATATGCAGAGTACATCATGAGAAACGCTGGACTGGAAGAAACACAAACTGGAGTCAAGATTGCCGGGAGAAATATCAATAACCTCAGATATGCAGATGACACCACCCTTATGGCAGAAAGTGAAGAGGAACTCAAAAGCCTCTTGATGAAGGTGAAAGAGGAGAGTGAAAAAGTTGGCTTAAAACTCAACATTCAGAAAACGAAGATCATGGTGTCTGATCCCATCACTTCATGGGAAATAGATGGGGAAACAGTGGAAACAGTGGCAGACTTTATTTTTTGGGGCTCCAAAATCACTGCAGATGGTGATTGCAACCATGAAATTAAAAGACGCTTACTCCTTGGAAGAAAAATTATGACCAACCTAGATAGCATATTCAAAAGCAGAGACATTACCTTGCCAACAAAGTCCGTCTAGTCAAGGCTATGGTTTTTCCAGTGGTCATGTATGGATGTGAGAGTTGGACTGTGAAGAAAGCTGAGCGCCGAAGAATTGATGCTTTTGAACTGTGGTGTTGGAGAAGACTCTTGAGATCCCTTGGACCACAAGGAGATCCAACCAGTCCATTCTGAAGGAGATCAGCCCTGGGATTTCTTTGGAAGGAATGATGCTAAAGCTGAAACTCCAGTACTTTGGCCACCTCATGCGAAGAGTTGACTCATTGGAAAAGTCTCTGATGCTGGGAGGGATTGGGGGCAGGAGGAGAAGGGGACGACAGAGGATGAGATGGCTGGATGGCATCACTGACTCGATGGATGTGAGTCTGAGTGAACTCCGGGAGTTGGTGATGGACAGGGAGGCCTGGCGTGCTTCGATTCATGGGGTCGAAAAGAGTCGGACACAACTGAGTGACTGAACTGAACTGAACTGAAGATGGTTCCAGTCTTTACCCTCTCTCCACCTCATCTACTCCTAACTACTTGTCTGTCCATCTAATTTATCTTTTTTTTAAATAAATTCATTCCCATCAGTTTTCTTTTACAGCCCTTTACAAGTGCTTACCCCCAAGTTGGCATAACTCTTTTTTTTTTTAATGTTTTATTTATTTATCTGGCTGCATAACTCCTTTTCTTAAAAATGCTTTATTTATTAGTTGACTGCACCAGGCCTTAGTTGCAGCGTTTGGGATATTTAGTTGTGGCATGCAGGATCTAGTTCTCTGACCACGGATGGAACTCAGGGCCCCTCCATTGGGAATGCGGAGTCTTAGCCACTGGATCACTGGGAAGTCCCTGGCGTGACTTCTATAGTGCTTCAAGATCTTCCAGAAAGTGTGACTAAGCCTAAATTTCCAACCTCATGGCTAGCTACTCCCCCACACTATTTTTCACTACCTAATGGCTCTTCAAGTACATCAACCAAACTTCCTGCTTTACTGCCGTCCTGAGAATATCTATCATACACATTTAAGTTTCCAGAGCTAAAAATCCTTGAGGACAATTTTTAAAATATTCTTTATAGCCAGAAGATTTAGCACTCTGTTTAACACAAAATACTGTTTACTTTAGCTGAACTCTGCATACACCCAGTGGTTTGTTCATCCTCCGTTTCCCTTCCAGCAAAATCCTACTTAAGCTTGCATTCCTCCAGGAAACTTTCCCCAGCCCCGTCAAGTAGTTAGGGTCTCTGACTCCTTTATCTGAAGTTAGCACATTTAATTTTACTTATTATTTTCTTCCAGTTTTATTGAGATATAATTGACACACAGCACTGTATTGAATTTAATATTATATTTTAAGTTTATCCATACAACGAGTTGCCATAAATGTTAACACTTTCTCCTTTTGGTAACTAACAGTAATCCTATCCACGCTTGGCGGGGCTCTATCGAAAGCCATCTCTTCCATTTGACAATACCCCATTCCTCGAGATAATTACTTCTTTTAACTCTCAGCTCATGATGCTTATATTTACTTAGCACCCGACACTCTTTCATCATAGCTGCTCACTACTGCTTTCCTGGTTTTCTTCTTCTCCTCCCCGATAGACTGTAAACTCCTGGGCGCTGGGACCGTGGTCCTTCTCTTCTCTGACTCCCTCTCCAGACTTGGCGCTGCCCTTTGCAAATGCAGTTCTAAAGCATCTCCGGGAAGCTCCCAAAGGGACAGAGCCCGAGAGAGGTGCCTCTGCTGGCGCAGCTGCCCGCCCGTCCCTCCACCGGCCGGGGTCCACCCCGCGAGCTGGTCTGGAACGGTACTTCGAGGGCGGAAGAGCAGACGGTGTATGGGAAAAGAACCCCGATCGGAAAGGTGCCAGAATTCCGCGCAGGGATCACGCCCTGTTAGATCTTCGCACGAGCGCCCTGCCGGGGTTGTGCAGGCTCGGACGGGCAGGATTGCGGGCGCAGGGGCGGGTCACAGCTCATTCCTCGTTCGCTCATTGGTCTCTGAGGTGACGGACAGGCCAAGGAGCCGTTAAGACGCTGGTGAATTAGAAACAACTATGCGCGCAAAATGTAAATAAATAAAAGGCTGTGGAAGAGCGGAGGAGGGAAGGGCTGGTGTCAGTTTTAGAGCGGCTGGGGCTCAGTTAGTCCCCACTGGGGAAAGACAGCGGTCTTTGTTCCGCCCTCTTTCTCAGTAACCTGGGCAGAGGAGGTCCTTCTTTCTGGAAAGTTTAACAGGCAACAGAATCACAGTTGCCTCGTCCGCATGGGACCGAGCCTTCATTGTAGTTCTTTCAGTTTCGGTCTAGGGCCTAAGGCAACCTCCCTTCAGGCACTGGCGCGACACTGTCTGAACTGGCCGCCCAGGTTCCTGCCTGCCTGCCTGTCTGTAAGAGGCAAATCTGAACGCGTATTCTGCTTGCAGCCGCCAGTATCCTTGTGGGCAGAAGGGCCAAGATCCACGTTAAGTCTTGTGGATGAGTCATCCTTAACTCGGGTGGCCTCGGCCTGCAGCAGCTTGAAGCAGGGTTTCGGTTCCGGCTTAGAGATTGAGGTTGGGTCTTGGCTGAGAGAGCGCAGAATCCTAGCTGTTAGACCAGTGGTCAGTGACAAGGTTCTGGCCCTTCAGCTTTGTAGAAGAGAGTTCCCATGGAGACGGAAAACAGTGAAACAAGAGTTTATTAGGAGGAAAAAGAGTACAGTACACTTAATAGTCATATGGGTGGACTCAGAAAGTCGCATTGTCTTGGTAATTTGAATCACTTATATGGGGCATTTCTTCTGGGTTTTCCTTTGGCCGATCATTTTAATTTGCCTGGTTCTGATTCCATTTTTGGTATATCTCAGGATCCTCCTGTGTGTGCAGGTATCTCAACCAAGATAGATTTCAGCAGAGGTCTATGGGTAGCTTAGCATCATTTCCCTTTTAACCTCCAAAGAGTTTTCTAGTTGGGATGGTCGAGAATGAGAAATATGTGGTCTCTAATCTCTTATCTGGGCAGGGCCCAGCCTCCTCTCTCGACTTTACTGCTATTGATATTTTGGAATTTCTGTCCACAGGGAATGAACTCCGATTGTGATGGGCATCTACCTCCTATCTTAATTTGTGATGAGCTCCTGCTGATCTTTCCAGTCACATGTGGGAGGAACCACCACCAGAGTTGGGTCATTTCAGCCTTCTGTATAAGCTACCTCTTCTCCTGGGCTGTACCCGCCCCCTGCACCCTCCATGCTCCTGGAGAAGCTCTGCCTCACCAGTGCAGAGGCCTTCCCTGGTGCACTCCTACTGCCCCCAGCCCTACTCCTAGCTCTGGCCTGGTTATCAAGTGCTCCGAGCACACTGGACTTTGCAGCCCTGTATTACAACAGTAATCACACCTGCTAGGTCCCTTCCCGGAATGTGAGCATCCTGAAGAAAGGGAACTGTGTAAAAATGGGTATCCCACAGCCTAGCACAGTACACATCCATAAGAATTCAATTAATGTATACTGAAGGAATAAACACATGGACTCCATGGATTAAAAGTCAAGATTAAAAAATGTCAGGCAGGGCTGTGGCATTCTGGGGGCTACCAAAGACATGAATCATAACTTTTTCACTTCTGAATCCTGATAGCCAGCTAACAAGTGACATTCCTTTTAAATGTGTAAATAAATTCAAGAAGGTTTCCCTGGTGGCTCAGTGGTGAGGAGTCTGCTTGCCAATGCAGGTGACATGGGTTTGATCTCTGGTCCGGGAAGACCCCACATGCCTCGGAGCGGCTAAATCTGCACACCGCAACCACTGCGCCTGCGCTAGAGTGCCCGCGGACTGCAGCTAGTGAGCCACGTGCACACCTGAGAACCAGTGCTTCGCAACAAAAGAAATCACCACAGTGAGAAGTGCACGCACCACAACTAGAGAAAAACTCACACAGCAAAGACCCAGCACAGCCAAAATAAAGAAAAATAATAATAGATTCAAGATGATAAATACTGATGTTAAGCCATTTAGCTGTGGTCCCAACTTAGCCAGTGGAAAGATTTCTGCTGAGCTAGTGGGGGTGGGGCAGTGGGCCTCAGGGGCCAGTCACTGAGGAAAATCTGGGCAGGCTTGCAAGGGTGTGTTTGTGTGAGACAACAGACATAACGAGGCCAAATACAAGAGGTGTTTACTGTAATGCGTATTCCATATGGGTGGGGTGGGGTGGGGTTCCCCCAATCTGATCCTCCAAGGCTCTGGGGTGACTCACTCTTCCTTGGGCTCAGAGGTGGGGCTGCTATTTGTTCCCTGAGTTGGGCCCTGCTCCCTGGGGCCCTTGGCATCCCTAGTGTCCCCAGTCACTAGAGCCACATTCCTCAGATACTTTGTGTTGAAGCAGTTGATCTGTTCATCCCCAGGACTCAGTTTACAGCAGAGGGCAGAGTCTCGCCAGAAGTTACGTCGGGAACCACACAGCTCATCAATAAAGGCTGATTTCTGATGACAGAATAAAGAAGAGGTGATAGGGGAGGAGGGCTGTCAGAAGTCAGGACTGGTTACTTGGATGTCCAAGTTCCCCTTCCCTCCACTTCTACTGCTTTCTCCCTGGATCCTCCCACCCCTGGGGCCGAGAGGGAGTACATAGCTGCCTTCCACAGCCAGACAGACAGATGTGACCATCTGGAAATGCCAGAGGCCCAGAGGAGGCATCATAGGTGCTTAGAGCTGGGGAGCAGGTCAGGTCAGGGATGAAGACTTCTGGAACCAAGAAAGAAGACTTCCCCACTGGTCCTCATCGTTTCTGAGGGCTGGTTTGAGGTACTCAGAGAAGCGATGGCCTGCTGTGCCAGGCCTCTCCCTCCTCTGCATCCCTGGGAGAGCCCTGCCCTCACACTCACCTCCTCCTCAGCACAGCAGGCCTGCTCTGGGAATGGCAGGTCACAGCAACGGGCAGTCACTTTCTGAATCAGCCCAGGAATCTGCTTGCTATGTTGGTGGAAACGGGCAGGGGTCAGGGTCTCTGAGTGACCCCAGGCACCAAAATGGTGTTTGCAGACCATGATTTTGCTCTTCCCAATAGTGTCCCAGAGGGTGCCCCAGAGGGAGTTTTGGGAGAAGGGAAGAGCACTGGGGAAGAACTAGGTAAGACTCACTGCTTGCTGAGAACTCTTCGGTTTCCACAGAGGTGATTCATGAGGTTGGGGGTGATTCGGCTGAGGTCAAGGGTCAAGATATCCCGGTCATAGTTGGGATAAGGAGCCCGACGGGCGAAGCACTCATCGCGGAGGGGGCTAGGGGGGTAGTTGCAACACGAGTGGTGGTGGGTCTTTATAGCCTGCTCCCAGTCACAGTACCCATCGAGGGTATCCTCCCACTGTGGACCAGAGAAAGGCAAGTCAGACGACTGGATACTGGCCCTCCTGTCCCTCTACTTCTCTCACTGCCTCACCCAATGAGACGCGCACTCCCTGCCCCCGGTGCTGAAAGGGAAGGGCAAAGAGGCAGCTGTGGATGTGTGGGGCTGGGAAGGTGGAAGGGGTAGAAGCACAGCCGAGGTTCGGAGCTGGCCACGGGAGAAGTGCTTGAGCAGCAGACGGAGAGGATCAGGTGAGGCCAGACGGGTGGACGGCAGACAGGTGCACATGGGGGGCACTGGGCCAGGATGGAGGCACACGATGGAGGACTTGGACGAGGAACACAGTGGATGGACGGACATTCACAAGCAGGCAGATGGGCAGACGTGCTCACAGCGGGTAGCTAGGTACGTGGATGAATAGGCCGGCAGGCTCGGGGGTGTGAGACGGGTGGGCAGGCAGACAGGCTCTTGGGATGCCGAGACGCCCACTTACAGCCTTCCAGGTACAGGTGTGGTTGTTCCCCTGCCGGCAGCAGCGCTGGAACTCCGCCTCCAGCCGGGTCAGGGCCTGCAGCTGCCTTTGGATGGAGTCTGTGGCTGGGAGGTTGCGTGGCACCGAGCGGAAGCGTTTTAGGTGGCAGATGTTCTTGATATTGTCCACTGTGGGTAGCCCAGGGGGAAAGGGCAGCTCGGGGCCCAAGGAAATACCAGGCTGGTGGCTGGGGCAGGCCCGGAGCTGGTAGTGTGGCCGGGGAGCTTCCTCCTGGAAGCAGGATAATCGAGCCTCCCCCTGCTTTTTGCAGCACCCATGGGGTTGGGTCTTGACCGAAAACTCGGCCTCACAGAACCGGGTCACTGCGTCTTCCCACTAGAGTAAGAGGAGTGGGTCAGTCCAGCAGCCCACTGTCCACATTCCTGTCTTCCTCCCAGGCTCCAGAAAAGGCCCCTGGGCAGGCAGATAAGAAAGAAGTGGAGGCTGTCCTCCACGTTTCTGCACACGAGGCGGCCCAAGGGAGGGCCAATGAGAGGGACCTGAGGTTCCTGCACACCCAGGCCTAGGCCTCTAGTCCTTGAAACACACACATTCAGTCCGGGGGTTAAAGGACACCCCCAGGATCAAGAGCCCAACCCTTACCACGAGTTCTGCACAGTCCAAGCGGTTTGCGCGGTTGCGACAGTGGCAGCAGCGGGAATATCCAGTCTCCAGCAAATTGAGGGTCTCACCCTGACGGCTGAGGTGGGAAAAGCCAGTCTGTGGCAGGTTCCAAGGGCCGTATACTACATGCTGACGACTAGGAAGGCAGATCTGGTCCAGATTGTCCAGGGAAGGCCGCCCAGGGGGGAAGCCATCCAGTCGGTGGCCCCAGCCACGTCGGGGTCGGCCCTGTTGGCAGTGCTGGGCTGGATTCCAGGACTCGGGTTCTGGGGGGCTGTGGTCCATGGAGGGAGCTGGCTTTTCTAGAATGGGGAAAACAGAGTGGGAAGGGGGAATATGTAGAGGGACAGTGAAAGGCTGGATTAAATTGGGAGGATTGAGAGAACTTGCAGTTGAGGAGAAAGGGTTGGGAGGATACAGAAGAAAAAGAGAAGAAATGAATTTGTGGCTCTTACCTTCAGAATGACTGACTAAAAGGAAAAGAGACTTGAGTCATGCAAGGTGTCAGTCACCCTTACAGCTCCCAACCCCAAATCACGCCTGCCCACTGTGTTGCTTCCCTGGGCTCAGAATCCCTGCTCCTCACTCCACCCCCACCAGGGTCTGAGCCCTAAAGAGGGGGAGGACAGACAAAAGCTGTCAGTCACTCTCTCTCTGCTTAGATTGGAAGGTCAACTCCCCTTGATATTGGAAAGGTGGGTCTACTAGGGTAGAAGGAGACAGGTAATCAGAAATCATGTTCGGATGGGCACCTCTAGAAGACAGAGGCCTGGCCAGTTCTCATTCATAAAAAGGAACTCAGTGGAGAAGCAAGCGAAAATAAATACTACTTTTGTGTCATTTAACCTTATAATTTTATAAAATAGGTATTATTTCCTCAACTTCACAAATGAAGTAATAACTAAGGCTTGGAGAGGTAACTCACCCAAGGTTATTACACAGCTAGTCTCTGCAGAGACCCCAGAGCCCATGCTATCAGTCACGGGAGGCAGGAGGGCAGAAGGGAGGGACTCGCTTACCTTCCTTCTGTTCAATAGGAACCTGGGGAGGGGGCAGCTCCTCTTGGAGGGGGATGGCTTCTTGAGGGAGAGGGGGACCCCCTGAAAGTCACCGAGGACACAAAGGAGCAAGGATCAGGCTGATGTCAGCAAGATGTGGGGGGGAGGGGGGGAACGGGGAAGCACTCACCTTTCTTTTCCACAGGGAGCTGGGGAGCGGGCAGCTTCTCTTGGAGGGGGATGGCTTCTTGAGGGAGAGGGGGACCCCCTGAAAGTCACCGAGGACACAAAGGAGCAAGGATCAGGCTGATGTCAGCAAGATGTGGGGGGGGGGGAGGGGGGGAACGGGGAAGCACTCACCTTTCTTTTCCACAGGGAGCTGGGGAGCGGGCAGCTCCTCTTGGAGGGGGATGGCGTCCTGTGAGGAAGAGGCCTGCACTGCAGAAAGGGGTGTGTGTGAGTAGCCACCCCTTCCTCCCCTCCCCTTCTGAAGATCAGGGTGTAGGCCAGACTAGAAATCTAGAGGTGCAACTGAGACTTACCTTCACTCTGTCCCTCAAAGTGCAGGCTATGCTGGGAGGTGCGAGGGTGACCCTGGGGGAGGGCTCTGCTCAGAGGTGGGGAAGGGGGTGCAGCATAGCCCACTGGAGGCAAGAAGGCAGATGGTCAGAGCCTGCATTTCCTCCTGGAGCCCCAGTATCATGCCACGTCCCCAAACGCTTACCTGCTTGAAGGGGGTGGGTCAGGGGCTGTGGCCCCAGCTCTCTCTGCCCTGAAGCCTTGAAACCTGGAAGAGGAAGGGTGAATCAGGGGTGGCTTTGAGGGGCTCTTTCCTGGCCCTGAGTACGGGAAGGAGAAACACTGGAGGTCAGGAGCTTAGAAAAGATGACCAAGACACCAGAAATCTATTGCTCCTGCCCCAAATCCACCTGGTCAAGACCGATTCGGTGTGATAATCTGACAGCCTCACTTTCACCAGGCTCAAAGTCTTGGGTCTCCCAAGTCCTGGCCTAAAGGAACTGTGACATACAGGGCTGGGGAGGAGGCCTTAATCCTGCCTTCTTTCCCTTCAGAGCTTCTGGGCTCTTCCCACAGTTCAGGCCTTAAGCAGGCCAGAACCTTGCCTACCCGTCTGCTCCGCCCCCGGCCTACCCCGGGCCCTTGAGACTCCTTCGGGTCTCCGGTGAGGAGCCCGCACAGGAGCTGAGGTGCCCCCCTGCGCTAGCCTCAGCTCCTCACTAGGTCTCTTTAGGACCTGGGGAACTAACTGCATGGTTCAGGACTCTTGAAGCAAATCACCCCCACAGCCACGGCGAAAGGACTCACTTGTAGCTATTTGTAGTTATGAAAGGCCAGGACTGGGAGGGACAAGATTGAGCCTCCCATAGATTAGATCTATGACGCTCTCTCAAGTTTTCCACAGTAATGTTCTGTTGGGCATCCAAGCAGATAATGTGTGTGTGAGCTAGAGGGGCTGTGCCTGGTCCCCTGTGGACAGGTAACACCCCCTCCCCTCCCCTCCTTATCAGGTAAGGAGTCACTCAAGGTTCCCTGGGTCAGTGCACTGGTTTTGAGCAGCCAGGGGGCTCCTGGTCTTCTCTTCTGGGTAACAGGTCCCACAGAAACAGCAGGTCCCTCACTCTGTGAATTTACCCGCCCTCTCGGCTGTCCGTTTGACTCCAGTTGTTTCTTGGCAGCAATCTTGACAAACCCCTCCCCTTCTGTATGCCTGCTCCCCTTCCTGTTAAAGGCTCCAGCGCCCAGGCCCACCACAGGCCTGCTCAGAACAGCCAGCCAAGCAGGGTACCTTTCTGCTGGTGATGAGCTATCCAGGATGGCTGGACCCAGGCCCCCTGTCCAAGTGCTGGCTCCAAGCCCAACTCACCTCTATCAGAGGCCACAGAAGCAACAGTTAAACAGGCCAAGACCAAGGCTGCTCCGGACATGGTCCCCATCCTGGGGCAGGTACAGGTGGGCGGCCACCAGTGCGTCCTCTCAGGCAGATCTGATTGAAGGGCCAGGCAGATGGGAGCCTGCCTGTCCAGTTGCTGTTACTGCTATTGTGAACTTCAGGGCCGGTTCCTTCTCCTCTTTATAGGCTACGAGAGACAGCTCCCGCCCTCCTCAGCTTCCTGCCATGACTCAGTCCCAGCCACTCCTCCTCTTGCACTCACCCTGAAGTCTCCTGAGAGGACTGAGAACAGAGGTGCACCCAACTCCAGAAGAAACTGATTTTGAGAATCCTGGAGAAAGAGAGGTCCGAGGCCTTATTCTGTGCCCCAGCTTCTCCGTTTGCGTGCTGCCTTCTGTGGAGAATGCATCTGACAACCTGCTGAACTGAGGTGTGCAACAGGGCACTGAGGAGTTGAGACGGGAACACCCTCCAAACTGGAGCTCCCAAAACAGGGAGAGCTCTGGAATGCCCGTTCTCAAACCCCCAAGCCCCTAGGACAAAAGAGAGGGAGACAGAGTCAAATTCCCTTTCATGTCCCTGTCAGGAATCAGAGATGAAGACATACACCACTAGCTTCAAGTTTACTGTTTTTATTTTTTTAATTTTTTGGCTGTACCATACAGCATGTGAGATCTTAGTTCCCTGACCAGGGATTGAACCCAAGCCCCTATATTGGAAGCACAAAGTCTTAACCACTGGACCACCAGGGAAGTTCCCCAAGTTTATTATTTTTAGTTTCACTCTCCTCACATCCAAACAGCTACAGCTTCTCCCAGACCAAATCTCTTCATGAAGTAGATTCACGCCTTCACAGGAGTTCTGAGTCTGAGGGACTCCAGACCTGTCAGTTAGGTTGGGCTCCCCCATGGTAAGGCGGGCTGGTGGCTCCTGCAGGTCTTTGCCACATCTATATACAAATGCTCAGAAAATTTCTTCAGCATTTGGGACCCTGGTGTCCTGTAGCTCCAGTAGCCGCTGTACAGCCTCGGCCAAGTCCCGTTCTCCAAGTCGACGATTATCTCGAGTCCGAATGTTCACTGTTCTCTTACTCTGCTCTCTCTGGCCAACCACTGCAGGAAGAGGGAGGTCTGGGAATCTTAGGGAAAGGGTATCCAAAAGGAGAGGATATCCTCCTTTTGCTGTGCAGAAATCTTTAGGAAAAGCAGAGCTCAGACACGGTTCCGGGAAAGGATATATTTAGCTATCTCTCGCTCTCCAGTTCCCTGGTCTTCCTGAAAGATTCCAGACATTTTCTTACATGCCTTATCACTTCCACTCAGGAGCCCAGGGGTGAGAGGCAGTACGGTCAGCCAAAGAAAGACAAATAGATCAAGAAGCAGATCCAGAGAGAAAAGTGTCTGTGTGTGTGCATGTACATTAGAGAAAGGGGAGGGTGGCAGGGTGGGAGACACGTAGGTAAGTCCATGGGGTCATGGCGTAGCTTGTGCCAAGACTGGCAGGATGAGTGGGTGTACAAAACTAGAAAATCAGGTAATCTGGCTGAGAAATCTCTACTTCTTGCCTTCAAGACAGAGCTCTGAATCTTGGAAAAATGAAAAAAGGTGCAAGGTTGGCTTAGACTTTTCCCCTTATGGCCCTTTTTCTCATCCCTCAGGGCTGACTCCACCTAGGTCTAGAATAAACAAAACTAACTAATTAACGTCTTATTAGCCCTTCCTGTCCCTTTCTGTCTGATGCTCCCTTGACTAACTAACCTGACAGACATCAAGAGTTAGGGTGCGGGCCAGCAGAAAACCGTCCTGAGGGTCAGAGGCGCAGGCCAGGAGGTGCAAGAGCCTAGGCCCCAATGGCTCAGTTGAGCTGAATCCTGGCTCCTGCCCAGCTCAGGTCATGAGCCGCAAATTACCCAAATGTGCAAATGACCAGGCCTGACATACAGGAAAGAACATACAGGCCGGGTGGAACAGTATAGGGCCGTGGGACTGTGCTGACCGGGTCTTACCAAACTGAAAATTGTAGTGTGCGAGCTGAGCCCGGCGGATTCTCCGGCTGAGGGTCAGTCCCGAGTCAGCGTCCAGGTCACCGACCAGTCCCGCAGCTCGCAGGCTCTGCTGTGCCTGGGGCAAAGGGTCATTGATAGGAACCTGATTTAATGGAAGGCTGAGGAGGTGGAATACCCCAACGCCAGTTTTCCTCAAGCTCCCCCACCTGCTCCTCCTTCCTCTGCCTCCAGGCTCTCCGGGTCTCAGGGACGAACCCTCTTCACTCTCTACACTGAGGCCCCTCTGCAGCCCCCACAGCTTCCTTGTCTGCCTCATCCTGCAGCCAAGCCTCCCTGGACTCTGCCTGTTTCTAGACACCACTCTGCACCACCAACCAGCTGCTCGGCTCTAGTACTGTCCATTATCCTTACTTCTCTCTAGAAACGAAAAATAAGAACAACATTCATCCAAGGCCCCTTTTGTGCCATGCACCTTTATTGTCTAACATTTACTGACTTATTTAATTTTCACAAATCTCCAGGCAAGGTGGGATTAGCTCAGTTTTCAGATGTGGAATTCCCAGCATGCAGCAATTCCCACTGCTCGTCCCGGGCCTCTCTATTAGGCCTGGGTCGGCCCCCATCCTCACCTCTCTGGCATATTCCTCCTGCTCCGTCCCCACAGGGATGACCACCACCTGGAACGGGGACAGCCACAGTGGCCTGATTGAGAGAAGAGAAGAAGGCAAATTATTTATCCTGGCTTGGACCCCAAGTGTGGCTGCAGAGGGCAGATTCTAGAAGGAAACAGAAGCTGGAGTCTGAAGGGGACCAGGATCTGGAGCATGCACTGCCTGGTTTGAGGGCCACAACAGACAGGAATCGGGGTCAAAGGTCTCACCATTTTCCCCCACAGCTCTCCGCCAGCACTCCCAACATCCTTTCCACGGAACCGAGCACGGCGCGATGAATGAGGACTGGACGCTCTAGGGCCCCCGACTGCCTTGGAGGGAGATGGGGGTGGACGGAATGGAGAAGCATCACAAAATGAGCACCCAAGATTACCTTCCAGTTTCCAAGAAATCTTCAACCCCGCCAAGGGAGGGTGTGGAGAATGTGGCTAAGTTTTAAGGGTAGAAAGAGAAGTGGGCCTCCACCTAGTCCGTGAGTCGAGGGGAAAGGTGAGAGGACAAGGTGCCATACCCCTTGTACTGGAGGTCAAATCTCAGGGGCAGCTGGAAATCAAGCTGGATTGTCCCACACTGATGGGGTCGACCCAGGGCATCGCGGACGTGCACATCAATCTGGAGAAGGCAGAAGGGAGGACACGCGAGAAACCAGAGCCAGTGCGCTCCACTGCACGTCTGCCCCCTCTATCTACCCACATCCCGGGCTGTATGGAGAAGACGTATCACCCACGGCATCCTGCTCCATGTCACTCCCTGGAGACTCTGGCAGTGGCTCTTTCCACTTAATAGTGATGTAACATTAGGGGACGTCAACATTCACACGAATGGCCCAGCCTCGCCCTGACCTCTCAATTCCATGAGTTTCTCTCATCTCAGAGACCTTCACCCGAGCCCACACTGTGGCCATGACCTTCATCCCATCATCTCCCAGGATGGCTACGCCTCTGAAATAATCCATCAGACACCTGCTCTGATTCCTGTATCCTGTCCTTCCAGCTCTGACAATTATTCCTATTAATGATTCTTCAATTTCTCAGCTCCTTAACTCACTTTTCTTCACACTCATAGGCCCCTCGGCTCTTCCCGCCCCCGTTTCTCTCTCCATGAAGCTATAACCACTCTTCTGGTTCCCTGGTATCATTGTTCTTCTGTCACATCCACATGACAAACTCCACCTTGGCAGCATCCTCACTGCCCACCTGCCTGGCCCTGCAACAGAGCTGCCCTGCGTTGCCCAGCATACCACACACTACAGATGCAGAAACACTGATGCCAGGGGCTGCTGTGAACCTCAACAGAAGCCGTGCTGTTGCCAGCAATCCACGGGCTAGCCTAACCAGCTCTGTGCCCTGTTCTCCTCAGGGATGCTCAAGCTTTCTCCTCATTTCCCTTCTTTATCTCCCTCGTAACAACTCTCCTCTTCCCCACTCCCATCTCAGCAAATGTTCCTGCCTCCTACCTTGTGGAGAATTCCAGTAACTGACAGCATGAGAAAGGAAAAATGTCTCAGCTTATGTCACCACATCTATACATTTTCTCGCACCTACCCCAACCTTTCTGCCTATCTCCTAAACAAAGGCACAGGGGTCCTGTCTATGGAGGGCTCTGGATCCCATCTCTTACGACGTCGCACAAATGCCCCTCTACTGAAACCCCTTCTACAACTTCAACTTCTCCCGACCCAAACAGGCTCCCTCTCATCACAGCATTTAAACATCCTCAAGCAACACCTCTTTGGATCTGACAGCTACTCTCCTTTGCCTTTATAAAAGCCAATGATCTTTAAGATTTGTTTGCTTTGGCCACACCACGTGTGGCTTATGGGATCTTAGTTCCCCAACCAGGGATTGAACTTGGGCCCTCAGCTGTGAAAGTGCCGAGTCCTAACCACTGGACCATCAGGAAATTCCCTAGAGCCAATGTTTTTGAAAGAGTTATATTTATTTATTCACTTTTGATTCCAACTCCCATCCCCATTTTACTGGAAAATGGCCCCTCAAAACCTAACAGCCTTGGGGATCCCCTGGTGGTCCAGTGGGTTGAGATTCCACTTGCCAGAGTGGGGACACAGGTTCGATTCCTGATTCTGGAAGATCCCACAGGCCTTGGAGCAACTAAACCTGTGCACCAGAGTTACTGAGCCTGCAAACCTCAACTACTAAAGCCCATGTGCCTAGAGCTTGTGCTCTGCAATAAGAGAAGCCACTGCAGTGAGAAGCCTGCACACTGCAATGAAGAAGAGCCTCTGATTGCCACAACTAGAGAAAATGCTCATGAAGTAACCAAGACTCAGTGCAGCCAAAATTAATTAAACAAGCAAACAAACAAACCTAACAGCTTTTTCCACTATATCCAGCAGGCCCTTCTCAGGCCTTTTTTTCACTGATTTCTTTCACCTCTTTCAACCTGCCATGTCACTCCTCGACCCAGCCTCTGCCTGCAATGTTCCCTCCTGAGACATCTTTTTACTTAACCAACAATTACTTTTCAGATTAGAAAGAGATTCCTACAGGAAACCTTTTCTGACCCTCCAGAATAACATGCTCCCTTAGTACCTACACAGTACTGATCCCATGGTGCTGAAAACGCCTTCTTTACCTCCCAGAAGCTTCACCAGACCTAAGTTCCATGAGGGCAGGAAATGTATTGCTCTTCTTTACATCCTACACAAGTTTAAACACATTTCTTCGTA
This sequence comes from Bubalus kerabau, assembly GCF_029407905.1. Classification (NCBI taxonomy): domain Eukaryota; kingdom Metazoa; phylum Chordata; class Mammalia; order Artiodactyla; family Bovidae; genus Bubalus; species Bubalus kerabau. The sequence goes on from NC_073629.1 coordinate 20,997,193, forward strand.
TCTATTAAACATTTAATAAAACAAAACCAGAAGATGAATAAGTAAGACTCTTATCTGGGTCCCCAGCTTACCTTAGGCCCATAGAATGCACCATCTCCAGGGTTGAGATCCCACGGTGCTCCAAATTCTTCTAGGGCCTGCTGCAGGACCTTTAGAGAGAAGGAAACAAGAGAAGAAATATGTCGCCTTAGACTTTACAAGCAACATATCCCACTAGCCCCCGCAATGACCCTCTCGGCACCTGCCTCTACCAGGGACCCTGATTCCCACCTCCCCTCCCCTTCTATTAGACTGCTTTATCGGCTCTACTTCCCTACCACTCGCTCACCTGCTCGGCCTGGTCCCAAAGGCAAGGCTCTCCCAGGAAGCCAGATGGCCGGGTAGACAGTGCCATGTGGAAGGAAAAGCCAAGGATGGTGTACACAGAGTGGAGGAAATCAAGACAGCCTCGGATCTCTGCTTCCAGCTGGAGGAATAAGGGTAGGTGAGCTGCGTGCCAGCTAGAGCTCTGGGGTCAGGATGGTAGTTTGGGGGAAAGAAAGCAAAAACATAGAGGAAAGTTGGAGATAGAATGCAGCTGACTTATATAAAGAGGGCAGCTGAGGGTCAGGAATGTTGGCACTTCACAAGGAGAATGAAAGGTGGTTTAGACTGCTTCAGTGGAGTTGGGGAAGGGCCACCTGATCCGGTGCACAGAAGATGTGGGCGTCATCCTGCTGGAAGCACCGAAGCCGGGTCAGGCCCCCCAGGCTGCCAGAGGCCTCAGCCCGGTGTAGGGCCCCGAAGTCGGCCAGTCGCAGGGGCAGCTCTCGCCAGGATCTGGGCCGGTGGGCGAACATTAGGCTGAGGTTGGGGTGGAGAAGAGTCAGGGCCACAGGGAAAACTAACCCCTGAGGCCTGCTCCCCCGCCCGGTCTACTTCCCTTCTTTGCACTATCAGCTTATGCCCTCTCGGGCCTCACCCTGTCTCCTGCTGAGTCCTGTTAATTTTGCCCGGTTCTCAAGTGAATTTCTCAGTAACAATAAGACACCACTTCCTGTACCCCTGTTCTGTGACAGGCATTGAACTGAAAGAGGAACCTGAGACAGTAGCTCCAAACCCTTGCTATTCCTCATGATGAGACTAAGGCTTAGGGAGGTACAATGATTTCCCCAAATTCACATGGGGAGATAGAGGGCAGATTCAAGACTCAAATCCAGGGTTCCAACACTATTCCAAGGTGCCTTCTATTAATATTTAGCAAACCGGCTGCCTAGCCCTAGCCCCAGAAGAAACCAGGTCTCCTGGCTTCCAGCTCACCAATGTGCAGGGCAGTTCATGGGCTTCAGGGCGAGTGTGTCTGTGGGGGGGCTGGCAGAGTGGTCGCTCTGAGAGCTGGAAGGCCTGTCCAGGCCTGGTGGCTGCAGGGCAAACATGTCTTCCCGATAATGCTCCCAGTGCCCTGACAGCTCCCAGAGCTTCGCAGAAAACAACGTGGGGGTTTTCACTTCTGAGAAACCGCGGCGGGTGTATTCAGCCTGCAGAGATGCCGACATGGGAGACCAGAGTGACTGGGGAGGAAAGGAGGCAGGGTGGCAGCTATGTGGCTCTCCGGGCCCTCAAGTCATGCTGATCACAGCTATAGCTGGTAATTACCACACCCCCTCTCTACACTCCCCACAGTAGACGCGCTGTTCTTGATTAAGGTCACTTGCGCTCTATCATTCGAGGTGGCGCTAGTGGTAAAGAACCCGCTGCTGATGCAGGAGACAAAAGAGATGTGGGTTCAGTCCCTGGGTTGGGAAGATCCCCTGGAGAAGGAAATAGCAACCCACTCCAGTATTCTTGTCTGGGAAATTCCACGGACAAAGGAGCCTGGTGCGCTACAGTACCTGGGGCTGCAGAGTCAGACACAACTGAAGTGACTTAGCACACGTGCACTCTACGGTATTAATGTTCAAACTTCTAATCCCTCTCTTTTACCAGGTGGATTCTTCTAGGCCCTCAGTCCCCCTCCAGTCATCCTCCCCCTGAACATGGGTCCTCCTTACCCTGATAAAAGCCACCAGTGCATTATACACCCTTGTCCCTCGAGGCAGGAAGAAACAGCTCCCGGGGCTCAGTTCATGGAAGAAGAAGAGCTCCTGTTCCTGGAGTTGGAATCAGCAATGTTACTTCAAGGTGAAAGCAGGGTTTGAAAACCCAGAAGAGATTACTTGACAGAGTTGCTCAGTTTGTGGGATTCTGAATTTGCTCCCAACTTCACAGATCAGGTTCCCTCCTCGCTCTGCAACCCTTATCATTATCACCTCCTCTGCCCCCATTCCCCCAGTCTCTATACCTTCCCAATGCGCCGGTGGTCCCGTAACTCTGCTTCCTCCCTCCATTCTTCCCAGGCCCTCAGCTCCTCTGCAGTGGGGAAGGAAATGCCGGACACTCTCTGCAGTGTCTCTGGGGCGCCTGGAGATCTCCACACTGATGATGAGTTCTGTGGGAGGAGAGAGGGAGTCAAAGGGAAGATGAGGACTGAAGGCACCCACCCAACCTCCTTCAATCCTCAGATGATACTCTGGGCACAAGCATCAGAGGTACTCACTTGACAACAATCCCATCTCATCTCTCTCACCACTTTTCCCACCATCCCCAGCAGCAGGATGCCCACCCCATCCTCCAGACAACCCCTGCCACGTTTAGCACCCTGGAGGTACCTGGGCCTTGGTTTCTACACATGTACTGTTCAACTCTAACTGTATCTTGTCACCTCTGCATTCTCACCAGCACTATCTTACCAGTAATCCTGTACTTCCTTCCTTCCCCTTCTAATCAACAATGGCACAGGGAAGTAACCCTACGCACTAGTCAAATATTAAGTCCATCCATCCTTTTATCAAGCTCCCATACAGTCATGAGAAAACCCCATCTCCCACGCTGTTCCTGGATTCATGAAATTCAAATGCCTCTGCTTCTCGTTCCTTGAACAACAGTACTAATAATAAATGGCTTGCATTTTATAGTACTTTTAACTTGTCCTCAAACACTTTCTCTTGTGTTAGTTGGTTTTGTGTCTATGATATGGCCCTACTGGCAGGACAGGAATTAACAGCCTCACTTTACAGCTGGGCATCATGGGCAAGGAGATTTACCCAAGGCCATATACTTATCAGTGGCAGAGACAGAACTCAGAGCAGATGCCTAGGTTTTCAGTCCAGGGCTTTTGCTCTACCTATCTGCCTCTCCCCTCACTCCCTGCTTCCTGCTCCTACTCCAACTGACAGTTCACCTTGCCCAGGAGCAGTCTTTTTATAAAGGGCAGGCCTCTGACTTAAAATATTCTGTGCCTGTCAAATGGTGTTCCACACCTGCTCTCTCCTCATGAGTCTTCCCTAATGACCCTGTCCAGTCTGTTTATGCCCTCCTTTGCCATCTCCCTTGGTGGTAATGTCCGACTACGGAATTTGAATTGGCTTCTGGGCCCTGGCAGGGTGTTGAGTATCTGTCACTAGATGGGAAGTTTCTAGAAGGCAGAGACAAAGTTTCTTTCTCCTTCCAGATTCCTCCCTTAGCTATCAGAGCAGAGAAGGGGCTGAGAATCACCTTCCCCTTCTTCAACTCACTCCAGTGAAAACACAGGAATCTCAACCTAACCCAGTCCTCATGACTGACCGACAGCAGCTTCAGGCCTCCAATCTGTCCAGTATGCCGAAGGTGGGGGCCCCTGCACAGATCAACCAGCATGCCACACCTGGGAGAAAGCAGGGGCCGGTGAGTGGTTTCCAAATTCTTGAGCTTCTAAGTTTCTCCCTCTCAGGGTATTTAGCTGACAGAAAGAGATGCAAAGAACTACTCCACAGAGAGAACAGTGAGAGATAAAAACCAATGCCCATTTCTTTTGGGAGCACCAGATGACCTCTCTTCTTTCCCTCATGCCAGCCCTGGCCTTCCTTAGCGCATCCCCAGCCTTCCCTGTCCCCACAGCGTCAGCAGCTCTCACCCATACACTGTTGCCATTGGACCTGTCACCTTCTCCTCAATCAAGCGAAGCTTAAAGGGGTTATCCTGGAAGAAGGGAAGAGTGAGGACAAGCCTTCATTCTCACAAAGACATCCTGGAGAGAGCCACTCCTCCCCTCACACCTCTCGATCATTCTCCTAAACCTGTGTGTCTCCACCCCACCTTGAAGAGCTGGCAAAGCTGAGCCCGGGAAGCCTCCAGTCTCCGGAAGGGCTGAGCAGCAGCTGTAAGTTCCTGGCAAAACCGTTCCAAAACAGGCAGCTCTGAGCCCTTGACTGTCCTGGAGAGATGAAGAATGGTTGGCTGGCCTCTGTCTGCTAGGGAGCAACACCTGGGTGACACACCTGGGTACTGGCTAGGGGGTGAAATCCTGCCCTCCAAAAATATCAAAAGTTACTGGCAAAGACAAAGAGACTAGAGGAAAACAAACAGGAAATCAGGTACAAAGTTTACAGCTGGAGGAAAACAGCTCTAGGTATGAAATTAAATGTTGCATGCAGGCAATCTGGATAAACAAAACTAGAGAAACAGTAATGAGAGATGAAGTAAAAGTTGAATACATAAAGGCTAGAGAAGGTAAGTTTCAAGCTGATTTAGATAAGGAATGACATGGACTAATAGAGACGGTGATACCAATGTCACAGCTGAGGCACGGAGGGACCCTGGCCCCAGCTTTCTTTCTCCTCCAAATTGAACATGCGTGAGGCTCCAGAAAAGGCCTCAGAAACCATCCCAGTAAAGAGGTACAAACTTTCAGTTAAAAGATGAATAAGGCCTGCAGAACTAACATATAGCACTGTGACTATAGTTGATAAATTCTGTATTGTATAATTGAAATTCTCTAAAAGTAGTTCTTAAGCATTCTTATACATACACAAAAGCATGTGATAATTTGATTATGAGAATCCTTCTACAATGTAGACATATATCAAATCACCATAACTATACTTTAAATCAATTACAACTGTATTTGTCAATTAGACCTCTAAAAAAGAAAAAGAAAATATGGTGATATCTCTGGGGGGAAAAAAAAAAAGCACCCCAGAATTATTCTCCTCCTTCCTTCCCTTACTCACCGTTCCTTTCCTAAGAAGAAATCATGGTAAAAGCCACATTCTGTGCTTGGGCCTTGGCAGAGGACAGCACCTAAAAGCTGTTCAGCTGCTGCCCCCAGGACATGGGTACTGGAGTGCCAGAATACCTGGGTTCACAAGAAAGGAGTTCATGAGTTCATAGCCTTCTCCTTTAGTTCCTACCTCTCTGACCTCCTCAGAAAAGCTGATGTGAACCAGTTATGAATAACTATCACAAAATGTGCCTCTGAGCTTGGGGGTGACTGCTGAATAGTAAAAGACAAATAAACAACAACAAAACTGAATATAAAAGAAAGAAGGCCCCTAGAAGCAATGCACAGAAAAGAGTAAGCCCCACTCCTCACGGCTTTCCAGTTCCAGAGCATAGTAGGAGGTTAGTCAGTTTTCATACCATCCAAGCTGACATGAAAAAGTGGAAGGAAAGCCAGGTCATGTGCCCAATTGTGCAAGCCACACTAAAATTAAAAATGTGCTACTGATGACTTATAATATAGGTCTCAAGAGCTGGGGGGCTAATGGGGCATATTATCTTTCTATTTTCAACTTAATTCTCTCCCTTTCACTAGCACAACTGGTCACTGCTTAATAGACCCAGGCTAAGGAAAAACTTTCATCCTAAGTTTCCAGCTTAGCCAGGACTAGTCAAGACAAGCAATATGCCGTAAGCCTCCCAACTGCACTTGGAGAAACTGTGGCAAGAGAAATAAACGTTAGAAATGCCCACTTAAACAGCTCTTCGTTTAGTAGCCACTGTATCCCCGATAAGGAAGAAGCTTACCGCTTTCCCCTGTGCAGAATCGAATGTCAGAAACCGGAGGTCAGAATCTGTCTCCAAGGGCCGCTCCAGATCATAAGGTTCTCCATTGACTTGAGCAGCCACTGCAGTATCCGCCAGGTTTGAACTTCAGCAGTGAGGAATACAGGTAAAGAAAAAGACAAGGTTACAATCCAAAGGCGAAGACAGGAACTAATCTCTTAGCAACTCCAAACCTGCAAAGAGGAAACGGGTTACGGGAGCAATAGAATTTATCAGTCCCCTCCACCCTCCATGCCTAATGGAGGAAGGTCAGAGACTATGAAACTAATGCAGATTGAAAAGGAATTGGCAGGAAATGCTATCTTGAGGAGGATGGGATAAACATACAAAGTCTTTTCCCTACTCAAATTAAGAAAGAGAAAGCAAAGATAGAAGCGTTATCCTGGTAGGTACAGAATGAGCCTAGTACCTGATCTGCTGGGCTAGTTGGTAAGGGGTTGTCTTCCATGCTACAGCATCGACTTTCTGACCTCCAGGAAGTGATATCTTAATAGTCCGCTGTTCCTCCTGTGCCATGCTTGCTAACCTCTTTACCTGAGCAGTCCATAGCTCCTCAAAATAGCCAAGCCGCTCTACCAACCAGTGTGGAGGGGTCGGCACAGCTGCCTGGAGGGAAAGATGTTAAGAAGTAACACAGGTTCCATCATTCCTTCCTCGGATTGGGACCGCGCGAAATTAGAACATTTAAGTGGCCGTGGTCCGAATCCTGGTCTTTTAAAAACACTGGGTGATACAGGGCCCTAGGCTAGCTCTAGGCACCCCAGGCTGCTAACAGGAGGGAAAAAATGGCGCATCTAAGGGCCAGGGTAGTCGGGTTCAGGGCCGCTGGGCGGGAGCAGACGGTGTCAAGCAGGGTTAAGAGCCTACACTTTGGGGTTCCACTGGGCTGGGTCCAATGTGGCTCGGAACTTTTGGGTACCTCACGCACCGTGTGCAGCCCGCAGGCGTGTAACCCTGGGAACCGAAGCCGCCGACACCTCTGATACAGCCCCATTTTCCCTCAGTCCGGTCCTACATGCTCAAATGATCGTCGCTTCTCCTTCGCCCGATTCCTCATTGACGTCTGGCCCAACAATATCCATGCCTATTGGTTACTACAGCTGCCACTCCAATCTGGGACCACCTCCAGGAAAACCGAGGAGGAACACCCCACACAGCACTAGCAGCGGTGTGGGTGGTTCCGCCTGACCGGAAGACCTAAACTGTTACACACGTGGGCAATTCCAGAGACCTGCAGTTTCAGATCAAAAGAGCAGTAAGATATCCTGCGGCTTTGAGGACAGGGGCAGGAAAATTTCCCAAAATTCAAGCGGAAGAGAAACAGATCGGAAAGGGTAGTCATTTCCTTTTAAACCATACTTTTTCTTTTACATAGTCTTCACTGGCAGGTAGGAAACAGATAAACGCATATACTTTGAAATAAGACAAATCTAGTGTAAATCCTGGGAATTGTGTCTTTGGGGTAATTAACTTCTAGAATTCCCTAGCGGTCCAGTGGTTAAGACTTTGCTCTTCCATGGCAGAAGCCACAGGGAACTGGTCAGGGAACTAAGAGCCCACAAGCCAGGCAATGCAACAAAAACAGACACCCCCAAACAAAATAAACTTCTGAACTTCAATTTTCTTATCTATAAAATGGGAATAATAATAGTTCTCATTCTGAATTGTTAAGGTTAATTTTATATTGTCTAATATATTGCATAGTACATGTAATGGGCAACACTGGTGACAAGCTGAGAATAAATGAATATAACCACTTTGGGGCTAGAGCAAAGAAACTGCAAAGGGCATTCTTTGGCATCCCTTCATACTCATGGTGCTTAAAGAGGGCCCTTTAGAGATCCCTTAACTTACAGATGAGGAATTTAAGGTCAGAGAAGGTAAGTGGTTTAATGCCAACTGATGCTAGATTCTGAACCCAAGTTTCATATTCTTCTACCACAACAGACTTTCTCTGGTAATAAGAGTTTACTCCCAATACAATTCCGCCAACAGCTCAGAAAGAAGTGCCTGACCCTAGAACCTTAGCTCTCTGCTGCCAACCAAGACTGCCTCTAATTCCCATCCTAGCTCTCCTTTAGCCCTCTCCCTGCTATATCCAGAATACAGGACTAGGTGTGTTTGATTTGTTTTCTATAGTAAAAATTGAAACACAACCAGATTTGTAAAGTATGAGGGGAAATGGATTTAGGGACAGATGTGAGGTTCTTAGTAATTCCCATTAGTCCCCTCACCTGGGGGTGGGGATGGTTGGTGTTGGTTCTCAAGTTTCCAATGGTGATGTTATCAAGCATTGTGGAGGAAGAGCTGTCATAGAAAGGTGTTTAATCTAAGTTTCCAGAGGTTCTGTCTGGGGAGGCAGCAGCTGATCTGAGTCACAGGCACCACTCTGGATCTTGGCTCCATCTTCTGGTATGTTAGACACCCTGAAATACAAAAAGAGATAGACAAGAGTGTGGAAGAGGAAGATTACTGGTATGTGTGTGAGTTTCGGAGAATTTTTAAGTGGCAATCAGGAAGTGTGACAGCAGGCAGAACTCTTCCCATGGCTCTGCACCAAAAGGGACAGGGAAGTGTTACACTGCATGCAACAAAATGGTAGCTGCTCTGTAAGTAATTAAGAATATACCAATCACTGTACTGACTTGAAACCCCATAGGACTTGTATACTGACACACACCTTCTTTAACCATTCTGCTTTGGGAGGATAGTAGAGGGATGGTGGGATAAGGAGATTAATTACAGTTACAGTAGCTGCCTGCACTCATCCCTCAAACATGTACTGACTACTGCCTATGTGCGATGCAGAGCTGGGTGCTACAGGATGCCAATCAACCAACTGCTACATCATCACTTATGTGATCTGGTTTGCAGTGGAGGAAGGAAGGAATGTCACGTTATCCCATTCCTCCCTGTGTCATAAGCCAGCCAGCAAGCAAGCAGGCAAGAGTAAGCTAGCAAAGGCCAACACATTAATCACTGGGTCTTCACAATGTCTGATCTGTGACTAGCACGTCTCAGCCTCAGAATTTTAGACAGTTAGCCTGCTGGGAAAATATCTGTTGCTAGAACTGCTCCTCCCTTCCACGGGAGTATTACTCAACAACCCCTATGTGCCAAGTGCCATGCTTCACTATCTCACTGAATTCCAAGAACCCAACAAGTAGTAGTTCTTCTTACAATGAAGAACTACTACTACTTCTTCTTCTACTACCCTTTAAAATGTTGAAAATGACTCTCAAAAAACTCAAACCCCACTCCATCTGAATGCAGGAGCAGTGTTATAACATGTTATGCTGTCTCATAGGGACCAGGATCATCACCATGCATCATGTTTGGTAGCTCATCTCTTTTTTTTCTCTCCAGGGCACAGTACTAGGAGCCTTTGGGCCCTAAGAGGCCTTTAATAGGGTAGAGAGAAAGTAATAAAAAGCCAAGAAAATAGGCAAAGAGGCATCTTACCAAATAATCTCTACCAGTCTAAGGTTAAGGAAAAAGAAGAGTTTAGGAAATAATACCAGATGTTTTCATAGAAGTCTAGGGAAAAGAACTCCTCAGAAAAGGGTACACTAGACCCTGAATCAACTTTGAGAAACTCTCAGCTTTACTCCACTCTTAGAATAGACATCTTGTTAGTTACAGCTTTGGTTGAGGAGGTATTGTTTTTATCATCTTTAACTGTTTATAAGAATTCTCTCCATGGAAAGTACAGTACACTTCCCCCTTGTTATCAGGAGCAACACATACCTCCAAATCTTCATTCTTAGAAGCAAAATTTCCCTACACCAAAGCAGTAGAAGAGATATTGAGGGAAAAAGGAAAAATGTAAGAAGGTAAAAGACAAGAAAGGTTTATATCATTGCCACCGAGTGGTTTTGAGGCCCGAAGAACTAGCAGCGTGGCTAAAGCTACAGTAGGTGCTGTGGGAGGTTAGATTAAAAAAATTTCTTCCCCCCCTTAGTAATAAAGATCTAGGATGGGGCCAAACTTTAACTTTGCTTTAAATATACTACAAAGAGAGAGTCCAGCCAACTTTGCTGAGTAAATTGAGGGGGAAACATCCTAGCCAGAGGATGGGGATAAACTGAAAACAAAACCCTGGGCTCCCCTGAACAGTCTCTACTAAGATTGTCCTTTCCTAAGACATTTCTTGAGTCTGTACAAGAGAAATACAGCCATCACCATGCCTTTTAAATGACCCTGGTTGGTCAGTTCAAGAAAATATGAAGTCTCCCAAACACAGGAGCCAGTGTCAACTTAAGTTCGATGCTGAAATAAAGTAACAAAAACAAAGACCTAAGTACCCTGAAGGAAGGTCTTAGATATTATCTGTACAAGTATACAACTATGGCCACTACCCAAAATCCAAGATTCCAACTTAAAACTTTACTAATCGCTACTGCCCTTGGCAACGACTGGCCACCTAGAAAACATGAAACCTTGAGTATTGCCTTATGTAGGTGCAAAGGATATCTAGCCAGGGGAGGAGGAAACCAAACTAGATGTTGCCCATCTCCTTTCTACCCATTCCAACTGAAACACCCCAAGAAAAATGTAGGAAGTTTCAAGTCTTATCTCCTCCTTCCCACAAATTAAGTGACAAAGGACTTAATTCTCAAGAAAGGGATCCAATGGGGAAGGGAAAGGAAGGCATGTTGGAACATCTAATTTGCTAAGAACCCCAGCAGATCCAGGGTGTGCTGGGTTAGTCAACACCCTTTTGAGTCAAACACAAAGAAACTGCAGCCTGTATTTGTTTCCTCTGTTGGCACTGCTCACTAGCCCTTCCACCCACATCTGTGTTCTCAACTTTTGACTCCTGCCACAGTGATAAAGGAAAAGGACAGGGGTAAAAAATGGAACCATAAGGTAACTGCAATTATCAGTTTCTAAATAGATCTCAGCCTTCTTATCCGGTTCCCCTGAAACTTGTAACTAAGTATTGTTTCTTCTGTCCTCTCCCACCCCCTAGTTTGTCAGAAATAATTTATTTTACATGGCACTTGCTCCTTTCCTTTAAAGCACATGTGCTTCTTTCTACATCTACATGGGGGGAGAACAGGATGTTTACTTAAGAGCCATCTCATGGGTGTCCCTCTTGCAGCCTCAACGAGTTATTACTCAGCAACTGTGAACAGCAGCTGACCGGACTTGCCTATACGGTTTACTCATAATCAAGTATGAGAAACGCCTCCATACCCTAAAACATACTCTGTCTACATACATGAGGGGGCAACTCATTCCTTCTATACCATATTGGCCCAAATAAAACAATTTTGTAGAAGTTGTGTATTTTCAACATGCCCAGAAAGGTCAATGAGTTCTAAAAGCTGTTGCTTCCTTGAGATGGGGACAGGAATCAGATGGCAAGTCAAGGCCCCAAGTGGGGACCAGGAAGTTAGGGTGAGCCGGATTCCAGAAGCGGCCAGTGCCGTGTACACCCCTACTTGCTGGGTGTGTTCCTCAACTGTGCTATTTCTTAAGTGTCTGGTGACATGTGTGAAGTTTCACATATTCAAGGCTGCTATTTAGGGCCTTCTACCCTGCCAGGGATCCAGGCCTGGTCTAGATGCAATGACTCTCTTTACCCCTTTAGCCAACATTTATTAAGCCTCACTGGGTCATGAAAAGGGATGGGGTGAGAAAGGAGTTGAGTGTGGGTTCTCTTACTGGCAATACGTGAGAAGGGTAGATGTGGGCAAAGAATTGGCCAGAAGGATCCCGACTACCACTGCCCCAATTTTATGCTTGCTTTAAAAATACTTTTTTGCTCACAACCATACAATTTTTGGGGAAGACATACAAAATTATCATCCATACGGTACACCCACTTCATTACCAACCACTTCCTGAACATCTTGGTCTTGCCCCACCCGTTGTCCCTTTCCAAAATTGAACTGCCATAAAGGACCAAACAAAACCCACAAGGCCATAAAGATCTTAAGAAGCTCAGAATGCCTTCAGTGACATTGACTGCAGAAGTCAAAGCGGACAGCTGGACAAGATCAGAGAGGGGAAAAGTCAACCACACAACAAAGGAAACCATACTTTATTAAACAGGAAAACAAAAACATAATATTGGGGGCAAAGAGATTAAAAAAAAAAAGGAATGGCTGGAAGAGAGGAAAGCGCAAGCAGTCGCAAGGCAGGCTTGAGATGGGGGGGTCTTTGGCGTGTGTTTGCCTCAGACCTGTGCAGGTGCACACACACCAGCCCCTCTACTCTCCTTGCACGTTTAGACCAAAAGCAAATACAACTGTATCTTCAGAGAGATATTCAGGCTTTTCTTCCTGCATTCCTGTAGCTGGTTTCACCTTCAGCCCTGGACAGTCATGTAGGGTCTCTGCTGGAGAAAACTTAGGTCTTTCCAACAACAGGCCTGTTCCTCAAAGCAGCAGTTTCAGCTTCTGGAGAAGTTCCCTCCTATTTGCATTCACCAGAGAAGCCAGGGGCCCTTGGTCAAAGCCCCAAATCTCAAAGAAAAATATCAAACCTTTAGAACTAGTTATTTTATTAAATGATATTAATACACATTTCAAAAGGATTTCATTGTTGTTGCCTCTAAAGCATGTACTTGTTTTGTTTTCCACACTGAACACGTGAGAATATCAATCCAACATATCTAATTTAAATCTTAACAGGCACCCCAGCCCATTCAAAAAAAGGAGGGGAAGGAGGGGAGGCAAAAAGGAGAAAAAGCAGTAATTTACAGCAGCTTCAAAACAGTAACAGCTGAAGCTTACTTCTGCATGAACCACTGATAGTGAATATTCTGCAATTAGAAATTTTAGCATATTCACATTATCTAGATAGGTTTGCTGTACCATATACATCACAAACATTGTGTTCCTGGGACTGGAAAGGATGAAAGGCCTATTCTCTTATCATTTTACCCTCCCTGGAAATAAACCAAATTCTATTTATTCTCAACAGAATTTGGGAGGGCAAATGGGAGCAGGGACAGAGGTTGAATCTAAGCTGACTGAAGAGTAAACTTTTACAGAATATTTAAGGACTCAATTTCTGATATTGTATCAACTGAATTTTAAGTGGTACCAGTGTACTCATGCTGTACCCACTGATTCTCTGTCTGTGATTTTACAGTGAGCACCAAGAACCTTAGTAACAACTTCGCATTATCTGTTTGCATACTGAATCATGTCCTTGCCAAGACACACTATGCTATGCTTTTTTAAAAATCTTGTTCTGAGGTTGAAGTACAAAAGTCAGAGCATGGGCATGGAGTTTTAAATCACAGACACAGAAAGAATAAAACCCCTTTGTTTCATGTTATGAATACCAGAATTGTCTTATTTCACTATATCACATATATATACACACATCGTTGTCTTCACTGACTGCTGTAGGCAGATGTCCTTCAAGTTAACAAACAGCTGACAGTTACATACAAATCCTCATTTCCATCCTGAAACAAATGGATTTTGTGGCTTAAAAAAACAAAACACACTCCACAGAAACCCAACCCTTAAAGTCCATCATTTATAACTGTACAAGGTCTTCCCTTTCATGTACTAGCTATCATGCTTCTGAGGACAATTAACCTGCCCCAACATTCAGGAAACCACTTTGCTGACCAACCCCCCATTTTCTGATAAAATCAAATGGTCAGAGAGCCTTTTCAAGTAAACGCTACTTTTAGATTAATCGAGAGCAGCAGAAAGAATTCACATTCTTTTATTCTAGAATGAAAAACATCCCACTTAATTTTCTGCAAAAGAAAAAAAACCTATTTCAGTTTTGAGTTAAAACTTTCTCCCTTTACCTCCCCCCCCCACCCCACCCTCACACTCTTTTATACTTGTCTCTAAACAAATGTCTTAGGACTCAGTATAACTGTATTGTTTCTTTGCTTTGCTACACTATATACCTCATCCCACTTACAACGTTGTGGTATCATGCATTTTTATGCAGGGAGAGCTACAGGGCAGAGAGGCTTGAGAAGGTCAAAGAAAGAACAGCTGGCTTAAGACCAGAAATGCATTAGGAAGATGGAGGACTTGCAAGATCCTAACCACAGAAAACATGGAGAGCCCAAACAAGTAACATGGAATAAATTACACAAAAAACACCCAAACTATGATGCACACCTGGTTTGAGCTGCTCTTTTACCTATAAAGCAAGCTTATTCTGAGGCAAAGAATCATCTTCTGTCACTACATAGCCCACGCTCTCCCATCTGTAAAACTTCACTGGGGGAATCCAAAGCAATCCTCACACTTCTAGTTACTTCTACACTAACTTGGAAGAAAATATGAAACTTGCTAGGATTTCCTTTTATAGTCTTTAACTCATCTGGCTGGAGACTACCAGTGTGTACTTTAGGGTAAGACACTAAATAAAAAAATGTAGTAAAGCAACATTCGCTTTTCAGTGTCCCTAAACACTCAAAGTGCAGTGATTGTCTTTTCCCAGTACTAGCTGTAGAAATACAAGTAAGGAGCTTTTCAGTTCAGGGAGGAAAAAAACACTTTTTTTTTTTTTTTTTTCATGTAAAATTACTAAGGGCATAAACATTTTCTATTGAGAGTGGGAGGTGAGGATAAGGTTTGAGCCTTGAAATGTGACAGGTTGCTATCCATAGAGTGGGGTAAATTTAAACTAATCAGGTCCTCCTGTTTGTCTGCAAGGATATGTATAACATCCATGTGTCACTAAGACAGAGCTGAAGAGGTATAAAGAAAGATGCTACTGAACTTCCTCCTTCAGAATACCAAGAAGAGGGGTGAATACAGGACTAGGTCAAGGGTAAAAGAAAGATAAAGACAAATATTTCTCTTTCCCCAGTTAACTTTTGGTGACAACTACCAACAAATGTCACAACATTAGGGAGGCACCATGGTAAAAATGTCTACTTAAAAAAACACAACTGGGATAATATCTGAGAATGTTTCAGTTGCACCTCTGTATCTGCTGTCAACTACAGTGACTTTCCGGCTAGACTAGAAATGTAGACGAGAAAACTGAGGGAGAAAAAGTCAAGGAAAAAAAAAAGCCAGGAAGCAAGAGCTTGATTCCAGATATGTGAAAACCACCTCAGAAATATGTTTATGACAGACGGCCAAGTCAGATCATACCATCAATGGCTCCTTTCTCTCACTCTCTGTATTGCAGTTACTTATTCTTTAATTTTAATATACCTGGCCCCCTTTATTCTCCTCAAAGGAGGAAAATTCTTTACTAGGATAAAATGAGGTCTGTATTTCCTCAAAGTTGCTGCCTAATAGAAGAGGCTGAATTAAAAAACAAGGGCTTAGACTTTGGGAGAAAGGTCAAGAACTCAACTTCAATATGCCTTTTAAAACAAAACAAAAGAAAGCCCCCAAATAACTTGACAGGTCCGAGGTCCCCCACATTTCCTCCCCTGCAACATCTCTTGGCTGTCAGCAGGCCACAGAGCACACAGGGAAGACAGCCACACTGGTTACAGCAGGTGACTGAGCTGGACAGAGAAGGGGACAAGAATCCCTCCATTGACTACTTGATAAGCCAAGCCCCAAATAACATCCCAACATTGCACATGGTATTATCTGTACTGATGGAAGTTTTATTTCAAATGTAGTAATACTCTTCAATAGATGGGGTAAAATAAGATTTGTCTTCCTCCCCACCCTTCAAACCCCCAGCCAAATGAAGTGGCTTTAGTTGTGTTTCTTTGCCCCCCACCCCCTTAAAATACAAACATCTTGGAAAAGGTAGGTATAAGTGCAGTGGGAGGGAGGACTGGATGGAATAGTGAAATGTAAGCATATATAACTTTTTAATTTGGAAGGGAGGTCCTTTGTCATAATAAAAAAAGGAAGAAAAAAAATAGATCAAAGGAGGGAGAACAAATAAAAACAATGATAATAAACCAAACTCCTACTTCCAATGCTCTCTACTGTTCAAATGCCTTTCCCTTAGTTTCCATCAGTACCTGGGAGGGAAGAATGGGCGTTTTGGTGCAAAGAACGGAGGGCCCCTAGCGAAAGGTGGCCTGGGTCTCTTTAAACTGTGGAAAGGGTCTCTGCTGAGAAAAGGCTCCCTAGGCCGGAAGTCTGGCCGGGGACTCCGCAAGATCATACCACTCCGGTTGATGGCGTCTCTGTGTGAGGGACCCAAGGGGGGGCCACTGCTGCTGTTGCTGCCTCCCCCACCTCCTCCTCCATGGGCTGGGCCCAAGTGCTCCAAAGAATGGGAGGGCAGGCTCAGGCTCTCGCGCACACGGCTAAGGCCGGGGCCGTTGAGGTCCCGCTGGGTGGGGACCCCATGGTCCCTGGGTCCTGGGAGCACCCCGAAATGATCAGCCAGGGTCCCCTGAAGGAGGGAACTATGGTCCTTGGGAAATACTGCCACGGCCCCCGCCACTCCGTGCTCTGCCAGTGGTGGGGTTGGGAAGGGTACAACCCCAGAGTGGTCACCAGGAGGTGGAGGAGGAGGAGGAGCAGAAAAAGGGACGCCACTCCCACCACTGCTGCTATGTTCCCCGGGGGGCGGAGGAGGGGGTGGGGTGGGGAAAGGAACTCCGCCGTGCTCCCCAGGAGGTGGGGCAGCGTGGGCCAGGGCTGCCTCCTTTGCGAAGGGGTTCGAAAGATCCACAGAGGGTAGATGAGTAGGTGCATCTCGAGAGAAGATACCACCATGATCCTTAGGAGGGGCGGGTGGGGCAGATGATGGCCCCACTGGCTCTCTCTGGAAGGGTGTCCCATGATCCAAGGGGGATGGGGGGAGATGATGCTCAAATGTTGAGTTGAAACTGTTGGAACGGAAGCTGCCGACACTTTCCTGAAATTGGGGTGCTCGTTCTTTGTATGGTGCTGTTTTAAAGCCAGTGAGGCCTCCGCTGCCCCCACCCCCAAGGGATGCCAACTCAGAGGCACTTGAGGGGCCATTGTCAAAGGAGCCTCCTGAGGTGCTCAGATCAAACCAACCCACCCTTGAAGCCTCACGCCCATGTCCTCTATTTCCCTTCCCAGGGACTCGGATGGACTCTACAGTCTGTATCGGCTCCCCTGACATCCTCCTATTGGATGCATTATGATAACCCAAGGTTTCTATAGGGGCCCCCTTCTCTTCGGTACTGTCAGGCAAGTCTAAGCAGGAGGAGGAGACTCGAGTCTCTATGCGATAGTGCTCTTCTTGTTGCTGCTGATCGGCGGCCGTCAAGCTGAGCTGGGCGAGGTTTGACAGGCTGACACCATCACTTGAAGTGCCCTTGTTGGGGGCCTGGCCAAAATGTTTATCATCTGAAGGCTTTCGTGAGGCATTCTTAAGCATATTCTTAAACTCAATCGTCGACGTGGTGGAAATGGTAGAGGCCAGGACTTTCTCCACGCCTGACGTGGGTGGGTGGCCCGTGGGAGCGGCAAGGGTGTTCTGCGGAGAGAAAAGGGACCGATGTGGGACTGGGTGAGGAGAGTCTGGGTACTGCTTCTGCGGCAAAGTGAGATGCCCCGTGGCAGACTGAGACAAGCTATTGTGGTTGGAGTCAGGGGTGAAAAATGAATCATTCTTACTCGGCGATGGTGACCGGTCAGACCCCGCTTCATTCCCTCTGACGCCGAAGGCACTGAACAGTCCAGGGGGAGACGAAAGCCGGCCACAGTTCTCACTAGAGTCCAGGAGGGCCCGCACAGATGCAGGGAAGGCAGACTTTACCCCAAATTCTTGACCCCTGTGGCTGTAACTGGACAGGATTGGCTGGTACTCAGTGGTATCAGAAAGCTTGCTTGATTTCAGGATAGACTTGGCTGGTTTCTTCTCTAGGTTCATCATGGCAGATGGTGGAGGCCCTGAATACTCAAAATCTCGGTAATCTTCATCTTCCTGGAAAGAAGTATCTGGATAGAACTTCTCCTGTGAAGAGTCCATCAGAGAAGACGGTCTCTCCATTCCATCGGAAGGCTGCTTATAGGGGGAGTCACTGCCCAAGCCAAAGGGCCGAAACGTAGACACAGAACTGGAGAGCTCTCGGGGGAAGCTTTCCTCTCTTCCAGGGGGTGGTGATCTTGTACTGCTGGGTGTTGAGGACCCAGGGCTAATGATCTTAGAAAGCAGGGACATGGTATCCACACTGCTGGACGTGGGCTTGTCCATCATTTCATCCTGAGTGGGTGTCCCACTCCGTTCATCCCGTACCGGGGTTCCATCAATGTTGTCGACTGACGTGCTAGTAGGGCCACGCTGGAAGTCTGATGGATGGCTTTCTGCTGGAGCACTGGATCCCAAACTGCTCAGGATTGGGATGTTTAAGTTTAAGCCACTGAAACCAGGATTACCTTTTAAGAAGTTGTGGATCTTCATTTCCAGGCTTGGGGAGGTGGACTCTGACTCCAGCTTTGGCTTGGAGGCCTCTGAGGATTGGCACATGGCGACTTCAGTAGGCGGCGCAGCAGGGCTAGCACTGTGGTTACCTGTGAACCCCAGAGTGCTGGAGGGCAGCTTGAAAGTAGTGCTTGGGAGCCCTGGGCTTTGCCCAATGGAGGCCTTGCTGGCTGAAGTTGACGAGACTTCAGAAGTTGAGGAATTAGGAGAATAGCTGAAGCTTTTGGGAATAAAGGACTGGGTATTGGAGGACAGGTTTCTTCCTTTTATGCTAGAGACTGTGGTGTTAGCAGGGGAAGCTGAAGTGCTCTGGGGTGTAGCTTCGCTGGATGGAACTGGGTTCCCAGTAACACTCTGAAGTAAAGATGACAGGCCTGTAGAAACAAAGATTAGAGAAGTTAAGAACAACAACTCCCTACTTTCCAATGAAAACAATGTAGGCTAATCAGATATTCATTCCAGTGGGAACTAGACAGACATTAAAATATGAGATCAAAGGGACTCAGAACAAACAAGTAATGGCTAAATGTCACAGAAAACACTGGTCTGATTTATCAATATAAGGAGAGCAAATTACTGAAATATTTCTAGTAGCCATGAAACAAGGCCAACATGGCAAAAATAAAAGGCAACAGGAAGAGGGAGATTTTAGTGTCAGAATCACTCAGAGTTTAAACAAGACAAAGCAGGAAAAGAAAGGGGGCATAATTATCTGTAAAATAACACTTTAAGCCAGTATTTCTTAATGTTTGGTCTGCGGAATTGTTTCTCTAAACGCAAATAGATATTCTGCCCTATCCTTCCTTTCCAACTTCCGCAACTGTCTCTAATAAGTTAATGTACAGTTATTCTTAGGACAGAGAGAACGACATGCAAATTGCAGGGACTTATGTGACCTGTGATGCTTTTTTTAAGAAGCATATCTTGCTGGATTGGTGTTATATTTGGGGAAACAAGGCTTCGGTTGTAAAATTTTTAGTTGTAGAATGTAGCAATAATAAATATACAAATATACACCAAAAAGCTTATAGAATTAGACCTTTGGGGACACTGATCCTTTGACAAGACGACACACCAATCCCCTTCTTATAGCTTGGAAAATTCAAGGACTATTGGTCTATACATGTTGACACTGATGAGATCCAACTCTGCTCGCTGACAGATAAAACATTCTCAGAGCACCAAGAAAGAATTCTTTGGGGGCAAAGGCAGGCTGAAGTCCACCAAAGCAAACTGCTCCTGTAGAAAATTTCTTGAAAAAATATTTGATAAAGAAATAACAGAAGGTTCTTTATTTAAAATCCAATCATATTTTGGAAAATTTACTCAATTTCTGATCACAAACGAAAATTTTACATACCCTTCACCTGAATTAATAGCTTTCAGTCATATACTAAAACTGTTCCTTCATAATGATATATGAAAGAAAATAATATTTCATTTGATATTTCAATTATTATTTCTTTAAAATTTCAATTTTTATCCTTATTTGCTAAGAGATTTAAGGTCTTAAAATTTTTAAGGTTGTTTCATCTTTGCAGCATTTTCAAATGCCACTGACTTCTAAACAATGATGCATGGCTTTTATTATTATCCAATATTTGAAAAATCCAAATAATTAAAAGTTTATTTTCATTGCCATCCTCCTGAAAAAATATCTGTATTTAATTTTAAATAATCTCCCTGGCTGTACAATTTTCCTCTTCTTAATAGTTTGATTTAATTCTTTTTTCTTTTTTTTTTTTTTTAATTCTTAACAGCAACTGCTTTTACCAAAATCAGAAGCCTTGAAGCCCTGGAAAGTGATAATATCTTATGATTTTAAAATGATATTTCAGCATATCTTTCAGATGTTGTGAAATGAATTCTTCAAGAGATCATCTTCTTAACATAGATACTACTCAGATTTCTGATAATAGGGGAAATATTACTCTTACCACTAAATATTACTTTACTTCAATCTTAAACCATACACTATGGTGTCTGCCCACTGAAGTCATTCTTTTGTGCTGAAAATATCATTAAGGGCTGTAGGTGAGACATTGAGAGCAAAGTTCTAAGAGATTTCCTTTATGGTTGTTGAAGAAAGGTATCTATTTAAGTTGTCAGACATAGTCCTTTTAAAAGGTAAGGAAAATTCCACTTTCCATGAGGAACTCAAAGGTGGTGAACTGCCCTGTTACTCCACAAAGTTTTTTTTCTGAGAGTCCCACTTTTTATTCTGTCACAACACACCTAGTTCTGTTCAAATTTTGCCTGATTAGAAGGTCTACATGATATTGTTTTAACAATCTGCTCAAAGAAAAAGCTTCTTAAGATTATGTATTATATCTACAGAAGAAATTAAAATACAAGTGAGTTCATGGTTTTTAATGTAATTACAGAATGATAATAGAAGAGAAACTAGAAAGGAGAAATCATCAACATGCCCATCTCTCAAACTACTTATCCCTGAAATTAGTAGTGTGAGTTGCACTGTAGCATTAATTCTTTTGCTGGTGCCAATATGTAGAGGTGTGTATTATTATTTAGTAGTATTTAGTCATGTGTAACAAAATTCTCTTATATTGTAAGACAAAGCTCACTATAATACAGTGCTTGGCGGATCCACTTATAGAAGTATAGGAAGTAAGAAAATGAATAGATACCTGTACTGCTGCTCTCTATTCATTTAAAGCGGGATCTCAGCACCACTGACATTCTGGGTTGTATACTTTGTTGTTGGGGTTCTCCTATGTACTGTAGGATTAAGCAGCATCCCTGGCTTCTACCCATCAAATGGAGTAGCTCCCCACCTCAACCCCAGCTGTGACAAACAAAAATGTCTTCAGACACAGCCAAATGTCCCCTGGAGACTTCTGGTTAAGAACTACTGATGCAGAGTAAATTACTATATTGAAGCTGTAATTCACTGCATAATTATACTCAGGTTGGTATTTGAAGGATCTGAGAACAAAGAGCAAGGTAAGCTTTACGAAAAAATGTTAGAAGCAAAAAAAAAAAAAAAAGCAGCAGTTTTAGGCACAAAACATAATTAGCAAAGCTGAATAGAGAGATTCAAACAAGGTAAAAGATAATAGGTAGGTTTCCCTGGTGGGAATCTGCCTGCAATGCAGGAGACTTGAGTTTGATCCCTGGTTTGGAAAGATCACTGGGAGAAGGGAATGACAACCCATTCCAGTATTCTTGCCTGGGAAATCCCATGGAAGGAAGAGCCTAGTGAGTTACAGTCGATGGGGTTGCAAAGAGTTGGACATGACTGAGCAACTAACACTTTCACTTTCAATAGGTAGTCAGAAAACAGAAAAAGGTATATCGATAGAGGCCATTTGGACATAAAAAAGGAGATAATCATGTCTTCTAAGATTTCTGATAGCAGACTGATCTTTTTTATTGTTTTTAGTTTCAATTAACATTAAAATATGTACAATTCAACACTTACTCATGTATACTAAGAGTATGGGATAAATAAGTGAAAGAATACTGGACTCCAGTCAAGAAATCTGGCTTTTAGTCTCAGCTCACTAAAAAGACCGATGTGTGATCTTAACCTGGTCACATCACCTCACTGAGCCTAAATTTCCTCACCCAAGGAGGGGATTAGACTAGAGCATATTTAAAGTCTCTTTCTTGACATTTCAAAATTCTATAAATGAGAGGTCATATATGATAAAGAGAATAATGAATTAACTGTATTATATATTTCATGGCTTTAGATTTCTCAGAAATGGTATCCAGGATTAAGCCAGAGACAAACATTCACAGTTCAAATCCCTCTGGCACATGTCAGTTTACCTTGCAGTGCAGGGGCTGACTGTGTCTGGGTTTTGGAAAGAGCAGACAAAATGCTCTCTGGGGTGATCTCCACCTTCGAGAGGATATTTGCCAGAGGGTTGTGAGATGTTGTTGTGGCAGGTGCAGGTGTTTTCAGGCCACTGGTGAGGCTGCTCGGGCTTGTAGGAGTTCCTGGAGAAGGTCTTGATGCAGGACTGACCCCTGGTGGCAGAAAGATCAACTCAAGAATACGCAATTCAAAATGACCTTTAAATGCATGACACTTTCCAGTCACTGAATTGAGTCTGATATGTCTCATAGGAATTCTTCTGTGCATGATCCACTAGTTGTCCATTGCATATACAAAGAAAAAATCTGAAAACTAAGACTTGCTCCTGTCTACTTGGAACACCATTAAATTAGACAAATATCAAGTTTTTTTTCATATGTATTTACTAGCTTTCAGAGCCCCAGTAGAAAGAGATTGGAGAACCGATTTCTTTTTTCTCTACCAAATGAAACCTACACATCAGACTTCTGTAAGTGCTCAATAAATATTGCTGGTTAATTATGATCAGACTTGGTCACTGAATAATTCTGAGATAAATAAGTTATTTCCTTTTACATGGACTTTTCATTCAAGCAATCTTTACATTTTTACATTTTGAAACACTGGGTTAATTTTTAACAGGAAAAAAGGTATATAAAGAGAAAGTCATTTTTATTTTTTAATATAAACAGGTTTTAGTAAAGAAAAAATTACTGATAAATGAAAGAAAATTTTACATATTTAATGAAAGGAATGCCGATTCCAACAAACAATTTTTTCTAAGACTGAATTTGACAAAGTATAAACCAAAACTAAATTGTGTTGGAAAGACTGAGAAACAATGGGAACTTTCATATAGTTGGTACACAAAATAGTACATCTTTTGGAGATGGTTTTAGTTATAAAAAACTTAAAAACTTACATGCTAATTTTTTTGAGTCTTTATCTTCTAGAAATAAATATTTAATTATTTATGAAGAAATGAAATAATTGGGCTTTTCTTCAAAATAATCAGGATTGGAGAGGACACAGTAGAAACAAGATTGGCCATGTGTTTATACTGTTGAAAATGAGTGATAAGTATATACAAGGGCTCTACTTTGTAAATTTTTATTAAGATTTCCATTAAAAAAAAAAGTCCTATTTAAAATTCCTTTTAAGAAGGGTTGTGCATACATTTTTAGCATCAAGGTTGTTCATTAAGTATTCTTTACAATAGTGAAAAACTGCAAACTCACTAGATGGTCTAATAATAAAGGCTTATATAAACTACTGAATGCTGTATAGCTATCAGATGATGTAGATGAATATTTAATGACTTACAAAAATGTTCATGATACGGAGTTAAATTTTTAGTAGCTGATTTCAAAACAGTACAGTTGTCCCTCAGTATCAATGGGCGGCTGGTTTCAGGACCCCTGAATATACCAGAATCTGTGGATGCTCAAGTCCCTTATAAAATGGCATAGTATTTGCATATAACCTATGCGCATCCTTCTATATACAGTACCTATGTGTGCATATACTTACTTACCACGCCACACTGCTTACTGGATCTTAGTTCCCTGATTAGGGACTGAACCTGGGCCATGAAAGTGAAAGTGCCTAGTCCTAAGCAGGACTGCCAGAGAACTCCTCAGTCTTCCATATACTTTAAATCATCTCTAGATTTAGTTAAAATACACATTACAATGTAAATGCTATGTAAGTAATTGCCAGGGCAAGGCAAGTTCATGTTTTGTTTTTTCAACTTTCTGAAAAAAATTTCCCCCCAAATATTTTCAATCCATGGTTGGCTGAATCCATGGATGTGGAACCTGCAGCTGCAGAACTGCATGGAGACTATGGAGAACCAACTGTACATGCAATACACTTCAACTATTTCCCCTCCCAATGCTTCAATTATTGACAGAAAAATTAATGCAAATATTTTACTTCCCCAAACACATATATATATGCACGCACACACACATACTTGAAAGGTTAATAAACAGAAATGAGTTCCTTTGGGGTGGCAGACTATGAATATTTATTCTTTTATTTTCTAATTTTTCTATAGTGACCATGTATTGTATTTTTACCTTATAATTAAAAAACTACTTTTAATTAGAAAACAAAAACAAAACTCAGATTGATGGGTCAATTAGAAAGATAGAAATAAGCTTTTTATTTTCTTTACTAGGCCTACTTACCAGTATTTTTCATGACTGATGTCAGGCTGCTAAGGATGGAACTGATCTTTGCCAGATCCACATTAGCTAGGTTTGGCAAAGCCAATGCTGGAGTAGGGGAGAGAAGGGATGTGTTCACAGGCTTTGGAAGAGGTGGCGTTGTTGTCATGGTCACAGGTGCTGGAGTACACGAAGAGGCTTTTGAGATACTTTCTGTTGGCTTTGTAGGTACAGCAGTGGATACAGTTGACTTCTCCACAGGTTTTTCCTTCCTGTCCTCTACTGTTTAAAAAAAAAGAAGAGATGATATTGCATCCTACTGCTTTCCAGACTCTGCTTCCAATGCAGAATCACATGTCCTAATATTTCCTAAAATGTACTATGATTTATTAGAGAAAAATAATTCGTGATTTTCTTTTTAAAGTCATACTCTTAATAACTCATGAACCTTCCCACCTTTAGTATCTGCTTAAACTGAATTTCCCAAATGCATGGTTTTTTTTGTTTGTTTGTTTTTTATTTGGCTGTGTTGGGTCTTAGTTGTGACATGTGGGCTTATGTCCTGAGACATGTGGGATCTTGCTTCCCTGACCAGGAATCAAACATACATCCCCTGAATGGCAAGGCAAATTCTTAACTACTGGACCACCATGGAGTCCCTCTAAAGCATCTTTTATTTTACTTTTTAATGATTTCTTCCATATTAGTATCTGTGTACTGAATTTGTACTTTTCTGGAAGCATGTTATTATTTGGTACACATTTGTGTTTTTTCAGTAATGTTTATGTCATAAACTGTCCTGTCTTTTCTTTGCCGTTAACCTGGGAGCTTCCTAAGAGACAGAAACTCTGTACATACGTTAGTGTACTTACTTTCCTTTGGCTTTCCGAAATTGGTCTACTGGGGGTAAAATCAGACACTAATACAATGTTATACCTCCTGCAATAAGATTGTCTTAATACTTTAAAGGCAACGTATATATGGATAGTGCATCAAATTCAACCTAAGTCAAACTACCTAATAAAAATAATTATAAAAGCTGGGGATACCAGAGAAACAATTCACCCATCCAGGTTAACTGTGTTAATTGTCAAAGTGTGGTTAACAAAATGAGAATCTTGGAATCTTCAAGGTCAAGAGTGACAGAGAACAAGGAATTTCAGCATAAGCGGCCTTCCCTCTAGAGCAGTGCTTGTTCAACAGAAATACAATTCAAGACACATATATAAGTATAAATTTGCTAGTAACCATAGCAAAAAAAAAAACAACAAAAAAAAACCCCACAAAGTTAATTTTAATAATATATTTTATTTACCTCAATACACCCCAAATATTTTCAGTTTAATAAGTTATAAACAATTATTAATTAGATATTTTCACTCTTTTTTATGGCCCTCAGTTTCTAGAATCCAGTGTGTATTTTGTTTCTGCCACACTATGTGCCTTTTTGGACCTTGGGCCCCCGGGAGCAGAAGCGCAGATTCCTAACCATTGCACCACCAAAGAATTCTCTGAACAGCACAGATTCTTAATCTACATGGCATACCAAATCCTGAACCACTGCTCTAGAGACAATACTACCACCTTGGTGCTCTAATTTTATAAGGATTGAACTACCTTTCTAATATCTGCCGGTGACAGATTTATTGGTGGGGAAAGCAAAACAGATAAGGAGCAAGTGGTCTACTAATCACACAGGACGTACCAATGATTTTTGACCCATCGTCTTCCACATCTGAGAGGTCCATATCTTCCACGTCACGATTATCTGTCGCAGGCTCAGGTGTGGCAGATTTCTCACTCTCTGCATTTGGTGACTGGGATTCCTCACCTCCCATTCCTTGGAAAGGGGACTCAGAGCCAGTTGGGGAGGGAGCATCCACACTTGGGGAAGGGACTGGTGATTCCTCAGGATCAGGAAGGGTTGACTTCAATTGATCCAGCTTTTTCTTTAAATTGTTCACTCGATTAGCAAAGGTTTTATATGCCTAAAAGAGAAAAAAGAGTTTACTCCTCTGAGAAGTAACCAAGAAGCTACCATTCTGACTTGATCAGATTTCTTCATTATTATTAACTGTATCACTGGTATAAAACAAGAACATATCACCTGTCAAGCATGGAACAGTTTCCAATCTCTGCTTCTTCTATTTCCTAAGTCATTACTACCATCCACAGTTACCCAAGGCAGAAACTTACAAGTTATCTGTAATTCACCCTTCCTTGCTCTCTTCGATCCCTCCAGGCAACCAATATTTATCAAGAGCCTAAATGTGCTGGCCAACCTTCTAGGTACTGGAGATACAACAATCACCAAGAAGACAAAAATTATATCCATAAATAAAGCAGTTTGAGAGGTCAAACACTATTGACTTAAAAAAAAAATAAACTATTTTTTAAAAGTTTTAGGTGTACAAAATTACCGTGAAGATAAAATAGAGTTCCCATATATCTTACACCCAACTTCCCCCCTTTTTTTGGCCATACGCACAGCATGTGGGATCCTAGTTCTCTGACCAAGGATTGAACCAACGCCCTCTGAGTGGAAGCACATTCCAAACTACTGGACCACCAGGGAAGTTCCCAATTTTCCCTATTATTGACACTTGAGTATGATACATTTGTTACAATTAATAAACCAATTTTGATCATTATTATTATTAACTAAAGTCCATACTTTATGAATATTTCCCCAGTTTTTATCTAATGTTCTTTTTCTATTCCAGGATCCTGTAATTTAGTAGTCATATTTCCTAGGTTTCTCTTGTTTGTGATAGTTTGCTAGATGTTCCTTTCCATGTTTTTGATGAACCTGACAGTTTTGAAGAATACTGGTCAGGTATTTTGTAGATGGTCTCTTAACTGAGCTTTGTCTAATGTCCTTCTCATGATTCGACTGGGGTTATGGGTTGTGGGGAGGAAGACCACAGAGGTAAAGTGTAATT